>NC_083341.1:38334869-39589446 GCF_019175385.1 Lycium barbarum | reverse complement strand
CCACAATGACTAATTATAGGTTTTGAAGACTTGAAAGTTACAGATTTTCACTTTGGCCCAGTTGGTCGTAAAATGAAATACGGACCGTAAAGTAGTATACGGCCCGTAAACTGCGATCGTAAATCACCATGATCCTCAGCATACCTTTTTGGTTTTGATATGCTTAAGTACGACCACGATATACGGCCCGTAAACTGGAATACGGACCGTAAACTGGGTTTACGACCACTGTGCACTTCGACTACTGTTCATTCTGGATAATATTTTAAGTGATTAAAAGGAGACCCAAACTCATTAAATTCATTTCATCTTCACGATATTTCTCTCTAGAAACCTCTAGAGTACTCCCTACTCTTCAAATACAAGAATTCAAAGGAAATTAGTGATCAACTACATGAAACCCACGAAATCAAGTGTAAGAATCACACTACAGTTCATCTTTCTCAAGAAAACCCAAAAGAAGTGAAGTAGGGTTTTGGTGCTAAAGGAGTAATTACATTCAAGGCTTGTTAAAACATCATCTAAGGTAAGTTTCATGACTAAAACATGTCGTTTAAGGTATTGGAAGGTTAAGATACTTGAATTGTAAAAAGACATAGGAAATGGGTCATTTATGAGTGAATATTGTCATGGTTTGATAGTAGTTGGGTTGAATCATGAATGTTTGTGTGTTGTGATTATGAATGCGTTATAAATGATATTTAGACCATGAAATAAGTATTATATACGAGGAAATCTGATAGTAAGCTATAACCATAAAGGTGGAGAAATGGAAGAGAAATGGTGGATTGTGGTCGATGTATACAAATGACGATTGTTGATTTCAACATTGTGAATGTTGTTGTCAGCATGTGAGAGTTGATATAGTATATGGGAAAATAGTATAAACGAAGGAAGTGCTATCCATTTTTCCCTAGAGTTAGTAACGCGTTCTTACAGTCGAATTAATTAACGATAGTGCGAATTCCGTCTTGAAGGTAGAAAGTGATGTCAAAGGAGAAGAAGCAAGCGATAGCTTAGTTAAACATCAAAGGAATGTGAGGCTAGTCCCTTATTTCTAATGGCATGAATCTTCTAGCATGATTTTTCTTCCTATTAATGAGTTCCTATATTCCGGAAAGCTAAAAGCCTATATCTATGAATGGTAATATAAGATAAGAGATTTGACATGATGATCCTAAAATGGCATGATGTTATTTATTGCTCACTCTCACCTTATATGTTAGTTCCTTCAAGGTGAGGCAGGATGCCGATAATTGCTCCATATTGAAATCGGGGGATCACGACCTTACATCACCCGATAAAGTAAAGTTGTTCTCAAGCCTTTTTGCATGTATTATGATAAGTATGTTATGATATGTATATTATGATGAGCATTCATGATGATGATATCACACCGCGCCTACTTGGCCGGGCAGTCACCGCTAAGGCGGGCAGCTATATGATACACCATGGCCAAATGGCATGGGCAGACACCACTAGTGGGTGGCATGAGATGATACCCCAGACGCGGGAGGCCTGAACGCAGGCTAATGTTATGATTATCATACCGATCCCATATGGACGGGAAGTTTATGCATTATCACACCGTACCTATATGGGCTGGCAGCTTATATATTTATGCATACATGACATGATGATGATTATGAGTAAGCCAGCATGCATTATTTGTTTTACGCTTGACAGTCGGATACAGCTATTCCATATTGATATTTCTTTTATGTCATTGTTCTATTTAATTGTTTATGCCTCTCATACGCAGTACAATGTTCGTACTGATGTCCGTTTTCTTTGGACGCTGTGATCATGCCCACAAGTAGACAGGGAGGAGAGCTCGACCCCGACCAGTAGTAGCTGTCAGCTGATTGAAAGCACTCCTTTGTTCGGAGGTGCTTATGACGATTCTTTTGTGTATATTCATGTAAATGTATTTTTGGGCATGACGGGGTCTTGTCCCGTCCTTATGTATAGTACTCCAGTATAGTCTCATAGATGCGCAGTGTGGGTTTGATGTTTTCACGGTTTATTACTTTGTATGTATATATTATTTTAATAGCCAAGAGGCCTATGCATATAAGAGTATTTTCTTGTTCTCAAATGAAAGATGATTTTTCCTACGATTTGAATATGAATTGATAAAAGAGCACTAAATGAGTAAGATGAGTAGTAGAACGAGTGGTGCTTAGTGGCTAGCCCCGGGTACTCGTCGCGGCCCCTAGTCGGTTCGTGACACAATCAATGCATAAACGTCATGAGAGAATATGGATAGTATACCTGTAACCACATCCGGGGAGGACTCAAGATCCTGACATTCAGCTGAAGCATTAATACGGGGCTGGGAGCCACCTGAACTGGATGCTCCCCCTTTGCCCCTACCGCGGCCTGCCGGTGTCTGTGAAGTCCACCATATGGAGCGCACAGATGAAGAAGAACCGGCTACTGATCGTTTGGGCTAAGCCCCACCTCTTCCGTGCCTCAAGGGACAATCACGCATCACGTGCCCAGTCTATCAACAAATATCTAAATCTTGGCGACACGGGCCGAAATGTAATTTTCTGCACTGGCTACATCGTGGAACTGGTGGTCTCCTCTAACTAGGATCACCTCCAAACTGGGAACCTAAGACCCTCGAACTTTGACCCGGACCAGAATAGATGGGGCTATCAAATCTCCTACATGCGAACTGAGGAGGTGCACTAGTCGCGGACTGGCCCGAATATCTGGAATACTGTTGCTGACTCCCTCTATACTCACCACTAGCAGATCTGGCCCTCTTACTTTTCCCTCTACTAATATCGCGCTCACCCCTTTGCGGATGTTGCTGCTCTTCTACGTTCTGGGCATGGGCCTAAATACGGGAAATATCCACCCCCTCTTGCAATGAAGCTGTCAAGCAATCTTTGAACAAATATGGCCCTAAGCCACTCACAAATATGTGTACTGTATCTCCAATATCGGCTACCATAGTGGGAGCATACCGGGCCCATGAATTGAAACGGAGACTATACCCCCGAGCACTCATATTCCCTTGCTTTAGAGTCAGAAACCTGTCAGCTCGAGCCCTTCGAACCTCGGATGGCAAATAGTAACGAAAGAAAGCATTTACAAATTCCTGCCAAACCGGGGGAGGTGCATTTTCCTTCCTTTAAGATATCCAATTATTATACCATAGGACCGCTACATCCCAGAGTCTATAATATTCAAACTTCACAGAATCAGTATCGGAGGCATGGATGGTTCTCAACGTCCTCAACATTTCATCTATAAAACCTTGCGGGTCTTCATCCGGCTTCGACCCGAAAAATTTCGGAGGATTTAAAATCCTAAAATCGCGGGCCCTTGCACTAGTGGCTCTATCAAAGCGACCCACACTTTTCCGTTAAGCCTGAGTGACAACCAACTGGTTCAATAGCTGAATGGCCCCGGTCATCTGTTGACTCGAAGCACCCGGTAAAGGAACTGGAGGCATAAGATTCAGAACTGAAGCCCCTCTTTGTTCTTCCAGGATAGGCAGAGTATGAATGGTATTGGATGGAGCCTCATTATGGGATTCACCTTCTTCTACATTCATAGGTGGCTCCCTTTCCATCCGTCATTCTATCGTAGCCTTGCCCTTCTGGGCTGCGGTGGCTTTTCTCTTTATCGACATTGCTGAAATCATAACGCACAATTAGGGAAAAGTAAATCTTATAACATGGCTCTATGGCACGATCTAATAAGAAGAAGGACAGTAACTTTTCCTAGATGCCCCGCAGCCTCTTGTTTATAAGTGTGGCGTGCTTCACACCCATAAACGAGACTCTGCTGGACACGGCTCGTAGACACACCCTGGGACAGAACTTCCCTGATACCACTTTTGTCACAACCCGACTAGAGGCCATGACTGGTAGCCGAAGCTTACTACTGAGCACCACTCATTACGCCAGTAATCATAATCATCCTAGACACATATAATTTCCAAGGCAATACATAAATATACATAAGCCCTCACGGCGGCAAAAATGATATACAAGAATATACACTGATGTATCCATAAGACAAAAACTACCCACGCATCCGCATCTACGCGCCTCTACTAGAGTACTGTGACATAAGGACAGGACAGGACCCCGACATACCCTAAATATATACACAAAATAATATGGCCATAAGTAGAACCTCCGGAGCAATGGAGTGCTCCTGTGAATCCGTTGATAAGCCCCTACGGGTCTGCACCATCTCTCTGTCTACCTGTGGGCATGAACACAGCGTCCAAAAAGAAAGGACGTCAGTATGAAAAATGTACTGAGTATGTAAGGCATGAATAATACTAGCACAAATAAGAAATAACGAAACATGAGGCGAAGATATAACATGTACGTCAATTGTATCTTAGGGCGAATACTATGCCTGCTTAACTTTTAAAGGAAAACACATGTTATACATATCAAATATACCATTATCATTAACCCGCGTCCGGGTAATCATCGCACGCCGCCCACTAATGGTGTCATGTCTGGCCCTCTAGGCACAGTGTAATCATAAGCAGCCCGCCTTAGAAGTGTCATGTCCGACCATCTAGGCACAGTGTAATAATAAGCCGCCCACCTTAGCGGTGTCATGTCCGGCCATCTTGACATGGTGTAATCATAAGCTGCCCGCCTTCGCAGTTTCATGTCCGTCCAAATAGGTGCAGTGTAATCTCATCATTTTATACTTATCATAAAGCATGCCTTAGAAATCAATTAAATACTACAACTGTATCGGGGTGACGTAGGGTCGAGAACCCCCGATTCCACTATGGAGTAGTCATAATCATCATGTCCCACCTTGGAGGAACTAGCAATATAAGGTGACTCTAGCAACAATGAATAATATCAAGGAATCATATAAGGATCATTAGCTTCATAAGAATATCATATCACAGGCTTTGGAATCTCTAGACTTAGACTCGTCATCATCATTGTCATATTCACCACGCATCTCTTATCTTTATTTCATGAAACGCCCTTAATAATCTTAGACTCATAGTTTCCGGAATATGAGAAAATCATGGAAAGTTAAAGGAAGTCATATTATAGGAGTCATGCCTTAGAAAAAGAAAGGGCTAGCCTCACATAACTTTATGTCTCCTTAACCCTAAATGCTCTTCTTCCAAGCTTGTGATTCTACATTCAAGAGAGTTCGTACTAAGATTAGATAACCAAAAACATACTTAAGCTTAAGCTAAAGCTAATGAAAATTGGACAACATCTCCTTTGTTTCTATAACTTTCTCCATGTAATATAACAAATCCAAACATCAACAACACACCCACAATATCATAATCAATGAACTTTGTTATGTTAGTCATTATCAAATTCTCAAAATCTCCTCTCAAAGTCATCCATAACTATGGTTATCACCCAACGTCGCATAAATTCACATATAAGGCTTCTTAAACATTCTTAATATCATTCATAACAAGATTATTCTCATAACATGTCAAGTTATCATTCAGGAATTCCACTATTCCCATATTTGTAACCCATTTTCTACTTTCTTCCATAATCTAAGTCTTTCATTCATTCAATACTCTTAATAGCACGAAAGGAACATAAAACTCACCTTTCATCGTGAAGGAATGGGTTTTGGATGGAAATGCTTCACTTGAAGAAAACCCTAGTTCCACTTCCAAAGAAATTCTTGACTTCTAGCAACCCTAGAGAGCTTCCTTGCACTTGATTTCCTTGAATTAATGGTGTTGATCTTTGATTTGCCTTGGATTTATGTTAGAATGGTGTATCGAATATTCTAGAGTTCTTGAGAGGTGTAGAGAATGTATGAAATGCGAAATATGGGCTTGGGTTATATATATATAGAACGAGAAAAATCTGGAAAAATTTGTCCCGATCATGTTATACGGACACTTATACGGTCCGTATAACATTGTACGGTCCGTATAAGTGACCGTATTTCACCATCAGGATATTTACCTCTTTTGTAAGGTTGTACGGACCCTTATACGGATTGTATAAAGTTATACGGACCGTATAAATGGTCGTATAACTCCGTTTTTTCACGAAATTAATCTCGTCGATTCGTTTGATCTCCAATCCTTATGGAACCTTCTTAGCACTCATTTAACACTTTATTAACAATCTAAGGAGCGTTATAGCTTTTCCTCAAGACATTATTAAATCAACATTAGCTCGGTACTTTGCAAACCCTTTTGAAAACACGAATTATACTTTACATTCTTCAAAAAACTTTCTTCTCTTCCCTCGAATGTCTCTGTAATCTTAATTAGAATCGTTAAGTACCCCTTCTTACTTGTAGGGACACCATACGCATCTTACCCTGCATTAGTCTATTTACCGTGCAATGACATAAAATTTTTCGAGGTGTAACAAAAGTCTTTTAATACACACTTAATGAAAATAACAAGCCCGATACCGTTACGGTGGCATCGCGAACGCCACAGCGCCACTCAGACCGCCGGGACGACCTGGTAGAAGTAAGCTTGGCCGCCCCAGTGGCCATCACATTGCTACGGCGGTGCCACCCTGGCAAACACCAGGTACAGAATCCTAAATATTTCCTAAGTCCCAACCAAAATCCCGACAAACTCTCGAGGCCATCTGCTCACAAAACACATAAATAGACCTATATAAAAACGCGCTATGAATGCACTCGTAACCTTAGAATTTCCAACGGTGGTCTCGTTGACTGAGTCAACCTCTGATAGCTCATTTCCAACTTCCTAACCCAAGTCCCAAAATGCATCTGATTATATTGGGAACTGATCCAGATATACACACAAGTTCTAAATGACCATTCAGACCTCTCAAAATAGATGAATATTCAAAAAAGGTTCGTTTACCCAAAAGTCAACTTTAAGTCAACTCTTTTTTGCTTTAAGTCGAAATTCCATAAAAAGTTACCTAAATCAAATTCAGACACCTCACGAAGCGTGTCAACGGTCCCCTTGAATTAAAATTGAGCTAACAAAGCTCGAAAAGTGGAGAAAGTGTCGGAAAGACGATAATGATCAAATGGGTCATTACATCAGATACCAATTAAACCGTCGCTCGTCCTCGAGCGAAGAAGGGAAAAGAGCAGGGAAGTACCTAAATCAGCGAATAACTAGGGATATCGGCTTTGCATGTCGGCCTCAGTCTCCCAAGTAGCCTCCTCAACAGGATGGTGCTTTCATTGCATGTTCACAGAAGCAATCTCCTACGACCTCAACTTTCGAACCTGCCTATCCAAGATCGCAATCGGCTCCTCCTCATAGGTCAAATTCTCATCAAGCATGTTTGAATCCCAACGGACAATGCAAGTATCAACGGCGTGGTACTTCTTTAGTATATAAACATGAAAAACTGGATGACCTCTCGCCAAACCTGGCGGCAAGGCTAACTCATAAGCAACATAGCCCATTCAGTCAAAAATCTCAAACGGGTTAATATACTTAGGGCTCAGCTTGCCCCTCTTCCCAAACCTCAGGACACCCTTCATGGGTGAAACCTTCAATAGAGCCTGGTCACCAACAACAAACTCTAAATCTCGGACCTTCCGGTCCGCATACATTTTCTGTCCACTCTAAGTTGCCAAAAGCTTGGCCTGAATAACTCTCACTCTATCAAGGGACTCTATCAAAAAATCCGTACCACAAGGTCGAACCTTGAACCCATCAAACCAGCTAACCTGAGATCTACACCTTCTACCATATAAAGCCTCAAAAGGCGCCATGCTAATACTTAAATGATAACTGTTGTTGTATGCAAACTCTGCCAATGGTAAGTGCTGATCCCAATGACAACAAAAATCAATCACAAACGCTCTCAACATCTCCTCGAGCACCTAAATGGTTTCCTCCGACTGGCCATTGGTCTGGGGATGAAAATCTATACTGAGATCCAATCGGGTACCCAACTCCTCATGAAAAGCCCTCTAGAATCGGCAAGTGAAGATAGTACCCCGATCAGATACAACAGAAATAGGAACCCCATGCAATCTCATAATATCCCAAATGTACAACTTGGCTAACTTCTCCGCGGTATAAGAAATCTGAACCGGAACAAAGTGAGCGGACTTAGTCAACCGATCAACTATCACCCAAATAGAATCAAACTTGCCCAGGGTTTTCGGAAGACCCGCAACAAAATTCATGGCAATCCTCTGCCACGTCCACTCGAGAATGGGGATCTTCTAAAGTACACCGTCGGGTCGCTGGTGCTCATACTTTACCTGCTGACAATTTTCACACTTTGCCACGAAATCAACTATATCCCTTTTCATCCAACGCCACCAATGGTATTGCCTCAGATCACCATATATCTTAGTCGCCCCCATATGAATGGAATATCGAGAGTTATGAGCCTCGAACAAGATCAACTGAATCAAATATCCAACACGAGGAACACACACGCCCCTTAATCCTTAAAATGCCCTCACGATCAATGACGGCCTCCTTGGCCTCTCCCATCAAAACTCTATCTCGAATCTTGCTCAACTGAGCATCCTTAAACTGATGAACCCTGATCTGGTCTAATAAGGATGACCTCGCCTCCACACAAGCCAAAACCCTGCCTGGGGCTGAAATATCAAGGCGAACAAAAATGTTAGCCAGAGTCTGAATCTCCATAGCCAACGGACGTTCGAAACAATCAAACAAGCTAAACTCCCCATACTCACTGCCTTGCGACTTAAGGCATCAGCCACAACATTGGTCTTTCCGGGATGATAAAAGAATAGAGATGTCATAGTTCTTCAGAAGCTCTATCCATCAACGCTGCCTAAAATTAAGATCTCTCAAGGTAAACACATGCTGAAGGCTACAGTGATCGGTGAAAACTTCACAATGGACACCATATAAATACTGCCTTCAAATCTTCAAAGCGAAGACCATGACCAACAACTCCAAGTCATGTGTAGGGTAATTCTTCTCATGAATATTTTATTGACGTGAAGCATAAGCTATCAATCTTCCCTCCTGCATTAACACAACACCCAAAACCATACGGTATGTATCACAATAGACTGCAAAATCCTTACCCTCCACGGGTAATGCTAAGATCGGGGCTGAAGTCAAAAAAGGTTTGAGCTTTTGAAAGCTCTGCTCACAATCATCTGACCACTGGAAGGGAACATCCTTCTATGTCAATCGGGTCAAAGATGAAACAATAGCAACAAAACCCTTCACAAAGCGACCGTAATAACTGGCCAAACCATAAAACTACGAACCTTAGTAACAGTAGTAGGCCTCGCCCAACTCCTCACTGCCTCAATATTTTGTGGGTTAACCATAATACAATCCTTGGACACAACGTGGCCGAAGAATGCCACAGAGTCCAACCAGAAATCACACTTAGAAAACTTAGCAAATAGGTTATGCTTCTTCAATAACCCAAGAACAGTACGAAGATGGCTCTCACTCTCCTTTTTACTGTTGGAGTACACCAAGATATCATCAATAAACTCACAAAGGAATCAAGGAATGGCCTAAAGATGCCATTAATCAAAGTCATAAATGCAGCTGGGGCATCGATAAGCCCAAAGGACGTCACTAGAAACTCATAGTGGCCATATCTCGTCAGAAAGGCAGTCTTCGGAATATCCTCAGCCTTGATCCTCAACTGGTGGTAGCCTGAACACAGTCAATCTTTGAAAATGCTAAGGCATCCTGAAGCTGGTCAAATAGATCATCAATACGAGGAATATCGCACTTGTTCCGAATGGTAACCTTATTTAGCTAGCGATAATCAATGGACATCCTCATGGTCCAATCTTTCTTCTTCACAAATAACACAGGAGCACCCCAAGGGGAGACACTCGGTCTAATTAACCCCTTCCTCAATAAATCCTGTAACTGCTCCTTAAGCTCTCTCAACTCGATTGGTGCCATCCGATATAGTGCAATAGAAATAGGGTGAGTGCTCAGATCCAAGTTAATGCAGAAATCAATGTCATGATCGGGTGGCATACCCGGCAAATCAGACAGGAATAACTCCGAGAAATCACTCACGATAAGAATGGACTCAAGGGGTAAAGATGCAACAGTTATGTCTCACATATGAGCCACATAAGATAAACACCCCTTATTGACCAACTTCTCTCCTGAAGGAAGGAAATGATCTTCTTCGGAGCGGGACTAGGTGTACCCTTCCACTCAAGCCTAGGAATGCTTGGCATGGCTAAGGTGACTGTCTTGGCGTGACAGTCTAATATCGCGTGATAAGGAGAAAGCCAGGACATCCCCAATATATTATCAAAGTCGACCATATTGAGAATCATCAAATCTACCAAAGTGTCATACCCCATAAAAGTAACCAAACAGGAATGCTAAACTCGATCCATAATCACAAAATCACCTACTAGAGTAGACACATGAACAAGTATACCTATGCTATCACAAGGTAAATCCTAACCAATGGCAAGATATGCAGACACATACGAATAAGTGGATCCAGGATCAAATAACACAGATGCTGCTCTTTGACGAACAGAAATGGTACCGGCAATAACAGCATCTGAGGCCTCTGCTTCGGGCCTACCCGAAAATGAGTAACAATGGGGCCCACCACGTCCAGTTTGAGATCCCCCTCTAGCACTCTGGGACCCATCTCTAGCTACCTGGGATCCACCTCTGGAGCTGTAAGAACCACTGCGGCCTGATACCTCTACTACCAGATGACGTCGGAGTCTTCTATGGCTGATAATCCCATCTGGGTCGGGAACACCTCCTAGAAATATGCCCAACCTATCCACATGAAAAACAGATCAGAAGGGACGAAGGCTGATAAACTGAAGTTGAGGATCGAGATGAAACAACCCTGTCTACTGGTCGAGAAAACAAACTCTTAGGAGCTCTCTATCTGGATGGCTCACCAGAGGTAGCCTACAAAGTTGAGTGCACAGGGCGACCGAAATATGGTTGATACGACCTAAAAGACTGACCGGCTCCCCTCGAACTAGAACCACCATAACTCCCAGTCTGACGCGGTATCTTGTCACAGCTACCTCCAAATGCACAGGCCATAGCGGCCTCAACAAAAGAAGCATGCTCATTGATGGACTGTAAGGAAGCCCCCATGGCCTCCATCTGAAGGCAAGGAACCTGAATAGGACCGACTAACCCACTAACAAAATGCCTAATCCTGTCAAACTTAATAGTGATCAAAAGGGTGGAATATTTGGTCAGATATAGATAACGAGTCACATAGGCCTCCACAGCCTTACCCCTCTTTTGTAGAAGTAGAAACTCCTTCCTACACGCCTCTGACAAAGACCGGGGCACAAACTTCTCAAGGAAGGACCAGTAGAACTGAGTACAAGTCAGGGGAGGGGAACCCCCAAGTCTGCAAGCCACAAAATAACTCTACTATGTTTTCGCGTCGCCCCAAAACTGTTAGGACACATAGTCAACTCCATGGGTTTCCACGATCCCCATCATACGCAGAAACTCATGCATATCCAGGATGAACTCATAAGTGTCCTCAGAAGAATTACCCAAAAACCTCGACGGCTCTAACTTTCTGAACCTTCGAACAAGATCCTGATTAGACACAGTCATAATAGCGCCTTCCATGGGTCTAAGATCATCACGAGGAGTAGGTACTGCATTACTATAGGGAGCCATAGCTGCAGAAGGTTATGCTACATGAGTAGGTCCCTGCTCAGGGGTCTTGTCACGACCCAACCCCGTCGGCCGTGACTAGTGCCCGAGCTGGACACTCGTATACGTACCTGTTAGCTATAATCAACCTGAAACCAGACATAATATGGAAACTTGTAAAAGAAAAACGTCGTCTCCGAACTGTCACATATATACATCAAGGTAACCTGTCTCCTGAAGAGTCACAATCAATCAAGCATGACATAATACGAAAGCCGGCAAGGCTGCCACTACATACGGGAACATCCCAAAATATATATGCAAGCCGACAAGGCTGTTACTACATACAACATCCCAAAATATATATATGCAAGCCGACAAGGCAGCCACTACGTATGGGAACGTCCAAAATATAAGTCATGCCAACACAGCCGAAAAACATCTGTACACAACCCACGCATATGTCTACAGACCTCTAAGAGTATCAACAGTGACATATGACGAGACAGGGCCCCACCGTACCCCTGGATAAACATATATATACATCAAAAGGATCTGTAACAAAAGTCTAGGCTCCAGAACAATGGAGCACTCCAAGACAGCTGAGTAGAAGTCCTAAGCTAGAGGATCACCAAAGCGAGTAACTACACCTGCGGGCATGAAACACAGCCCCCCGAAGAAAAGGGGTCAGTACGAGATATGTACTGAGTATATAAAGTATGAGATGCATTAAGGAAGATCATAACTGAAGTAGAGATTCCAGGAGACAAGTATGGTAATCACCAAATCACTGTACCTGTGCCTTATGAAACAAAATCATGCATATCATTATCATATATCATACCCGGCCCATAATGGGAGTCGGTGAATAAAGTCATTTACACGCATACCATACCCGGCCCATCATGGGACTCGGTGCCATAATCATATCATCATATCATCATGTACATATACCGTACCCGACCCTCTAGTGAGGGACTCGGTGAACAATGCAGTGAAACTATGCACGAATACATACCCAGCTCGGCACTCGGTGAATAATACACTAACAGTATGCACGAGTAGAATATCATGAGCAGCCATATGCAACTAAATCATCATCTGAGACTCAATAGAATAAGAAGAGTAACTAACACTCGAGTATCAATGGCGATAGTCATGTTGAGTACCCTTTAAATGTCACTATGGACTATATCAAATAGAGCCTCAGGAATCATACAGATGTATCAATTAATATGAAATAGCTTATGAAAGTCAAGGACATTAGTCATCGTAGAGTCTCTAAGAATAGGAGCTTATACATACCGACTACTATCCAACGTATAGAAGACTTGAGAGGCAATAGCTCAATTACCTTAAGAGTTCTAATATTAAGAAGTGAATAAGAATCATGAATCACACTCGAAATTTATGAATAGAATTACCCAACAGCTCATATCATACGTCACTTATATCTAAGACATGCCAAAAGAAAGAAGGGATAGCTTCACATAACTTTGTCGCTTCTCAAGTTAACCATAACTTAGGTCTCGGGTATCACCAATCTACAAATAATACCAAATATGCCAATAGTTAAATTAGGATACTCTTTCAAACCAATCCTTAATTATTTAGAAATCTAACGATATTCGGGCAGCATCTTCCCTAAAAACGTAATAATCCTTATGATTCCAATTTATCCAAAATATCAATCACAATACCAATAACGATATCAACAAACACATATCCAAATAGAATCAAATCCATTCTTAAATCACCTCCAAAACAGCCCAATATACATTCCTACACCAATGCTTGTATACACTTCTTTATTTTTGTATATACATAATATAACAATAAACACAACAACAACAACTACAGCCAATCCCACAATATTCCAGCCCACAAAACAATTCATAACGACCACCAAACAGCACACATGATAACAACAACTATTTATCTGATTTTCGATATAACTTTGGTAATTCTTTCATCTAGCAACGTAGATATGACTCGGATAACTCAAATACACCTAGGAGAGAGGATTTCTTACCTTAGATACCAACAATTTTTCCTTTTTATAGCTTCCCTTCACTTAACTTCACCACGGAACAATCCCCGACTTGCTTGAATCGGAAGGAAAGCAGTGCTTGATTGTCATGAAGATTCATCATCATTGAAAGCTTACTTGAAGCTATACTTTAGCTTCTGTTTGGTGTTATCTCCCATGTGAACTCCCTAAACGACAATCTGCTATATATGTATATATATTTGCATACCATTTCTTAGAAATTTATCTCACAATGAAGTGCTGAATCACTCCTCATGGTTACCACGTGTCCAACCCTTAAGTATAGGGAATGTATTTAATTCATTTGCTTTTCATACTAGGTGGTTCTTTGTTGGCTTTTGGGGAAACAAAATCTGAACCTACGGGGCCCACTAATGACTAGACATACGGATTAAATGTTCCATTACCCTTATACATGGTGCAATAATAAATCACCGCACCTATCTCTCTTCTTTTCTTTAATTTATAATAAAGCTAACCCCTTTCACTTTTAACACACTTCATATACTCATTATCATGTTCATATGGTATAATGCTAATCCTTAGCTTCTACATGCCTCGAATAAAATATATTTCCAACCATCATCGTCCTGCTTTTAAGTCTGAAATTGTTTCGGGACTTCACCTTGTTATAATGAGCTATTTATTTGCCTGCTTGAATATGACCAAATATTTTTACGGAGCTCGAATAAATGTGCTCATGTTGGACGATTTAATTTTCTAATCCAAAAATACAGGATATTATAGCTTGGACCGTATTCCATTCAAATAAATTTCAAGGTTGCTGGTACGTTCCTGGAAAGATGAATCACTATGAAAAATGAATTCTCCAAAATTGTAATCATTTATAGGACCATGGGTCCCCCCCTAGATCAGCCATTATTTATGTGATAAAGTCTTGGCTACAAAGAGGCCACAATTAAGTAGACAAATATAACTATGAGTCATGGGTTGCTTATTTGTAAAGGCCCCACGAGGAAGTCACTTATCCACTTTATTATATTAGAATCGTGTTTCTCACTATAATTATACTGCCACTAAACCAATTTGTCTTGAACATTAATTAAATCCCCATTTAATAATCTAATCATGGTTAATTAATTCCTAATCTTCACTAATGTTTCCATACTAATAGTAATTAGCTAGCAAACCTTGCATTATTAAAATCGGGATTAAAAAGTCCTTGCCTCATATCCTTGAACTTATGTCGATTAGCTTACGAATAATCCAACGTACAAAAATACGGGGTATAACAGGTCTGTGCCCCAAATATTGTCTGTGAACCTCGGCTAGGAGTAGTAACACTAACGGCAGCCTGCTGGGCATCTAGATGAAGTAAGACTCTGGCCACAGTATCCTGCATGGCCTGATCAGAAGCAACCTCGGGCTGTGTTCGTGCTGGGGCTACACTATTCCCTGCGGCCTTGTCTCGATCTTGCTGATACTCAGGCTCTGGAGACGGAGGTCTCTCGTGCCGCTATGGTACCATAGGAGCCCTCCCTCTGGCTGGGGCAGCTCCGCGGTCTCTAGCTCGGCTGCGTCCTCGGGTGCCACCCATAGCTGTAGGCTCTGGCACCTGAGCTCTGGCTATAGTAGCTCGAGTCCTCACAATCTGTGAGAGAAGAGATAAGAGTCCGAGACCAATTTGATTGTTCCAGATACCAATTAGAATAAAGTAGCACGAAAGAATGAAAGAAAGTGAGATTTCCTAAATGCCCTGTAGCCTCTTATAGATAAATACGAAGCTCATCGTACTGATCCATAAGACTCTACTAGACACGCTCTTGTGTTATAGACCGAGTAACATAGGGCTGTGATTGCATCTCGTCACGACCCAATTTGGCTAAGCCGTATGGGCACTTACCTTTCCTACCTCGGTAAGAAAACCCTCAACTCAACGAAAATAAAAGCATAAATAATGAAATGAATTAAATGGAAGAGAATAATTATATAAGTGTTACGATAATAAAATAGAAAACTGCAGAAATAAGGAAATACACCCAGGGTCTGGTCTAAGCCATACAAGAGCATCTAGAATTCGAAATATTCAAGTCTTGAAATATAATAATACTTCAAATCTGTATATGTCTTAGAATGGAAAAGTAAGACTTAAATAAGTGGACATCTCGTGCTTACCCTGTCGACTCGAAGCAATCCTGATAGCGACTATCTGCCACGGGAGATAGAAGAAGACCCAACCTAGAACTCTGCACTCATAAAAGAATGCAACAAGTGCAGGTCAGTACAAAACAACAGTACTGGTAGGTATCATAGGCCGACTAAGTATAGCTAATCCAGACAATAAAGTAATATAGGTAGACAAATCAACAAGTATAAGTCAAACATAATCGGAACTGTCACGACCCGTCTAGGGGCCGTGACGAGTACCCGATACTTGTACCGAGCACCCCTTGTCTATCGTTTTACCTTTACCTCTTAGCAAGCCATGTCAACAGAGCCATTTTTTTTTTGAACATTAACATTAGCGGCGTCATTCTGAACATAGACTAATAAACTTCGTTATCACTTATACATCAACATTAGCATGCCAAAACACCATATACCTAACTATACTTAACTGACTGTACATATCTGTCTACGAGCCTCTAGACATAGTACGTTTATACATAGAAAGGGCTGAGTACTGCCGTGCCCGAATATATATACACAAAATAGTACCAAGGAAGTGAGGCTCCAGAATAACTGGAGCATGGTCAACACTGCTGGTAGAGCTTCTAAGGATGAAATCCGCCTGTCTGCTGACCTGCGCAGCATGAAACGCAGCGTCCACAAGAAGGGACGTCAGTACGAATAGTGTACCGAGTATGTAAGGCATGAATAGTAGCATACGGAAAGTATAAAACGGAAATAACGACATAAGAGAATAATCGCACATGTCCTGAGGTAGAAACATAACCTGTATATATATATATATACACTTGGCAGGTGCTATGCGTACTTAGCTTTCCTTTAAGAATCTTTCCTTGTTCATATACATATACATATAAAATAGGACATCTCATATTGCCGAGGCGTCGGCAGCCGATCCATTTAACCATAAATATACACATCCCGCGTCCGGGACGATATCATATCATGTAATGCCAACTGATCAGGTGGATATGCGTTCATAACGCTCTGCCCTTACCTCCATTTTCCCTGTATATACATGCATATATCATATACATATATCAGCGTCTATAGCGCTCTAGCTCTTTTATCATATACATATACGTGTGTCGTGTAGGTACATCAGCGTCTATAGCGCTCTAGCTCTTTCGTCATGTGCATGTTTTAAAAATATATACACATATCTTACATACATTTACATGTCTTATATGCATTTACGTATCCTATATACATATGTCTCATAGGCACGCAGGAAAGCCCAAAGAAGAATCATGTAGTCATCGGAGTGACGTAAGGTCGGTGACCTCCAATTATATTATAGAATACTCGTGATCGCTTTGTCTCACCTTGAAGGAACGAGTATTTTAAGGTGAGACTACCAACGGGGAATAATATTAAAGTAAACGTAGAATGAAATCGGGGCATCATAGATGACAGTTCATAGACTTTGAAATCTTTTAGAAAATAAAGTCATAGCTAGGAAATATAAATAAGATTCAAAAATTAGTTTATCATTTTCATGTTTACATAAGATACTTAGCTTAGTCATCTTAGTCATAGAGTCGTTCCGGTAGTACGTATCATAGGCATATTCTCTTATCTAACATCATTGTTATCATTATCGTCATGGAAGTTCCCTCGTTAGAGAAGTCATAGTATTTATCATTTGGTAACGAAATCGGGATCAAAGGTTCCCTTTGGATTCACTTCAAGTAAGTCAAGCAAGACTGTAAGGAAAAATCCGAGAGTAGCGGGCCCACCTCGGGCCAGATGGGGTGACGTATATGATTTACATATATTACGTGTCATGTCATTACTTGTGAGGGTCCTAGGGTAATCGGGTCCCACTTATGCAAGTTCTAGGGGTTTAAGAGGTCTTTCCATCATTTGCACACTTTCTAGTTCAATTCTATTGAACAAAAAGTGGAAAACTTTGGATGCGGATTCCGGGGAAGAGAGTTGTCCCCGAGGCACGTACCCAACTTATTCCGTCTAAGACATGCCATAGAAAGAAGGGTGAAACCTTACATACCTCTTTCCGCTTCTTTTGCTGTTCCAAATTCACATTGCAACCTCGTCAAAATCTGCAAATTGGTCATGTTTACCAAAACTCTTATTAGGATACTTAGAGTCGAATTCTTAAGGAAACATTTGGCTACCGAAATTTCGGCAGCACTTCCCCTATAAATACTCCATCCCACCAAGTTCAACTTGGCTAATTTCAATCAACAACAATCCCGGGATTTCAAACCCGGCCAAAATATCAACCACATTAAATAGAATTGACTCCTTTTCTTACATATTACTCTACAACTACACGGCCAACATCAAGCATACACACTACAACCTCTCCAAATTTATTCAACTTCCATTTTCCACATATCATTCACAACAATAACAACCAAACACTAGATAAATTAATTAAAACACAATTTCTACACACATATACATGTTCCATACCTCACGGCCACACCCCTATTTTTATCTCTTTCATGAATTTCATCCATTTTAACATACTACAACACATATAAACCATTCATAACAAATAAAGAAAGATCAAAACTCACCTTTCTTCTTCAACTTTTCACTTGACTACAACTTGGCAACTTGTATGATTTTGAATCTTTCTTGCTCCAACAACAACTCCACCTTGTTAAGCACCCTTTACTTGGTAGGGATTGATTTTTGAAGAATTTTTATCAATTTTTCTCATGGACTTTCTCTATGGCCGAAATGGCCTTAAGCTTTTCTCTCTTCTTTCTCTTGTTCTTCTTTTCTTGAAACCTCTAGAACTTATTGTGATAAGGATGACTTAGTCATCCTTTTATTGACCAAATTTTATTTAATATTGGCTTGGGCCATAACCATGGCCGGTTGGGCCTCACAAATTTGGGCCTTATTATTTTTTTTGATTTTTTTGGGCCAACTCGGTTTTGTCCCGAGTTGGGCCTAGCCCACTGACCTTTCGACCTTAAAACATTCATATCTCCTTTTACCGACGTCACCTGGGGACCCACGACCTATGGTTGGAAAGCTAATTCAATTATCTACAACTTCTATTGCTTGGTACTTTTCAAAATTCCAAACTTATCATACCGTTTTTGCCTCTTGAATTCAGATCACCCGAAAACGTTTTCTTAAAAATATTCGTTTGAAGGACTTCCACTTTGATTTGGCCCAAGGGTCCTTCTTGAGTCGTGTTTAACTTCTCATATGTGATTCATATGAATATTTTTTAGATGTCCTAAAAATAAAATCTCGATGTGTGGGTCCCACTTCAGCAAATAATCTGACGTTCAAAAATACGGGATATAACATTCTCCCCCCCTTTAGAACATTCGTCCTCGAATGTTAAACTGGCCTCATAGTGTATCATAATACTTCGGGGAGGTCTCCTTCGTAGACATCTCACATGTCGCTTAGGTCGCTTTTATGTCGTAAGTCCATTGAGTAAGCTCCGAACGTTGGCCCTACGTTAATAAGTCCCCTTTCTGTCACGCTTTCTCCTCTTCCGTTAGTCTTGTCCGTCTCAGCCTACTTGACTTTTATAGGGTTTGTAACCACTCCACACACTCTAATTTACATTGGACTACCTAGCTTCACATTCGTCTCTTGTTCCCACGTTTGTGAAAATTTCAGCATATTTCCCAGGGGGTCACCCATCATGAAATTACTCTCACCCTAGCACGCTTAACCTTGAAACTTTAGTGCATTTCAGCGCCTTAGTGTTAGTATTTTCGCCTCCACTCCCTCGTACTACTTATATCACATATTATGGAACGAGTTGGGGTCTTAGCAGTTTTCGAAACGCCGCGTAACACATCTCTTCTTTTATTTACAATTCAAACCTCCGCAATCTCTAGTATTCGTCTTTTTACCTGTGCGTATGGCTACCTTTCGTCCTAATTTCTGAATTCTTAATATGATCAGCAATATAAAGGCAACGTAGGATAGGATAGAATCTGAATCAATTAACATACATATCATAAAAGGTGCCGAAAAAGTACCTGTGGCCGCGTCTACGGAAGGCTCAGGGTCCTGTCGTCCTATCAATGCATATAGGCGGTGCGGAGGACCAGCTGAACTAGGTGTCCTTCCTCTACCTCGGCCGCGGCCCGCTGGAGCTTGGGAAGTCTGTCCAAGAGGGCGTACGGTCGATGATGAACCAACCGCGGACCCGGCGGGCTGGGCTTGGTCTCCCTCATACCTCAGTGGGCAATCACACATCAAATGGCCAACCCGCCCACAAGTATAACATGCACCTGTACCTACGCGACACTCTCCATAGTGTGGTCTACCACATCGCGCACACCGTGGCGGGGGTGGCATCATCCTGCTAGAATCAGCTCTATACTGGGATCCTGACGCCCTAGTACCCTGATCTGGTCTCGAGTGAGTAGAACGGTCAAGCCCCCTATCCGCAAATCGAGGAGGTGCACTGGCCGTCGATTGGTCTGAATACCTAAATTGCTCCGGTGCCTGTCCCCCTCTATACTCGCTTCTAGCCCTGGAAAATATGCCCCTTTTGCTGGAACCCCTATCTGGATACCGCTCCCCTCTCTGTGACTGGTACTGCTCTTCCAAATTTTGGGCGTGGGCCTGAATGCGGGTAATAGTCATCCCATCCTGGAGTGAAGCCGTCAGGCACTCCTTAACTAAATGTGGCCCTAGCCCACTCACGAATCGGTGCACATGATCTCCCCTATCTGCTATCAGGGCTGGGGCATACCTGGCTAGTGAGTTGAAACAAAGGTCGTACTCCCGAACACTCATATTTCCTTGTTTAAGGTTCAAGAACATCTCGGCTCGTGCTCGTCGAACCTCTGGCGGTAAGAAATGTCGCAGAAATGCCTCGGTAAACTCCTGCCAAACCGGGGGAGGTGCATTCGCTCCCCTCGAGGATATCCAACTACTATACCACAAAACTGCCACATCCCGCAGCCTGTATGAAGCCAACTCTACGGACTCCGTATCCGAAGCATGTATGATCCTTAGAGTCCTCAGCATCTCATCTATAAAACTCTGCGGGTCCTCCTCTGGTATGGATCCATAAAACTCTGGAGGCTTCAGGGTGATAAAGTCGCGGGCCCTTGCAATTACCGCCCTGTCTCCTAGGTCTACATCTTGCCGCTGAGCCTGTGCGGCAATTAACTGGGTCAATAATTGAATGGCCTCGGCCATCTGTTGGCCCGGAGCTGCTGGCGGTGGAACTGGAGGTGCGGGGGCTGGAGCTGAAACTCTTTCCTGCTCTGCTGGTGCAGGGGGAGCAGGAAAGGTCTGAGGGGGAGCTTCATTATGAGATTCTCCTTCTTCTAGCTCCCGTTCAACTCTGCTGCCAGCCACCCTCTTGCCCTTCTGGGCCATCGTAGCCTTCCTTTTCGGCGGTATTACTGAAACCATAACAAAGGATTAGGAAAGGAATGTGGAAACCTGGTAGCATAGCTCTATCGCACGATCTTGAGTACAAAGAAGGTCATATTTCCTAAATGCCCTGTAGCCTCCTGTTTATAAGTGTGGCGCGCAACACACCCATAAACAAGACTCTACTGGACACGGCTCGTAGACAAACTCCTAGGACCGAACTGCTCTGATACCACTTCTGTCATGACCCGTGTAGGGGCCGTGACGAGTACCCGATACTTGTACCGAGCACCCCTTGTCTATCGTTTTACCTTTACCTCTTAGCAAGCCATGTAAACAAAGCCATTTTTTTTTAACATTAACATTAGCGGCGTCATTCTGAACATAGACTAATAAACTTCGTTATCACTTATACATCAACATTAGCATGCCAAAACACCATATACCTAACTATACTTAACTGACTGTACATATCTGTCTACGAGCCTCTAGACATAGTACGTTTATACATAGAAAGGGCTAAGTACTGCCGTGCCCGAATATATATACATAAAATAGTACCAAGGAAGTGAGGCTGCAGAATAACTGTAGCACTGTCAACACTGCTGGTAGAGCTTCTAAGGATCAAATCCGCCTGTCTGCTGACCTGCGCGGCATGAAACGCAGCGTCCACAAGAAGGGACGTCAGTACGAATAGTGTACCGAGTATGTAAGGCATGAATAGTAGCATACGGAAAGTATAAAACGGAAATAACGACATAAGAGAATAATCGCACATGTCCTGAGGTAGAAACATAACCTGTATATATATATATACACTTGGCAGGTGCTATGCGTACTTAGCTTTCCTTTAAGAATCTTTCCTTGTTCATATACATATACATATAAAATAGGACATCTCATATTGCCGAGGCGTCGGCAGCCGATCCATTTAACCATAAATATACACATCCCGCGTCCGGGACGACATCATATCATGTAATGCCAACTGATCAGGTGGATATGCGTTCATAACGCTCTGCCCTTACCTCCATTTTCCCCGTATACACATGCATATATCATATACATATATCAGCGTCTATAGCGCTCTAGCTCTTTTATCATATACATATACGTGTGTCGTGTAGGTACATCAGCGTCTATAGCGCTCTAGCTCTTTCGTCATGTGCATGTTTTAAAAATATATACACATATCTTACATACATTTACATGTCTTATATGCATTTACGTATCCTATATACATATGTCTCATAGGCACGCAGGAAAGCCCAAAGAAGAATCATGTAGTCATCGGAGTGACGTAAGGTCGGTGACCTCCAATTATATTATAGAATACTCGTGATCGCTTTGTCTCACCTTGAAGGAACGAGTATTTTAAGGTGAGACTACCAACGGGGAATAATATTAAAGTAAACGTAGAATGAAATCGGGGCATCATAGATGACAGTTCATAGACTTTGAAATCTTTTAGAAAATAAAGTCATAGCTAGGAAATATAAATAAGATTCAAAAATTAGTTTATCATTTTCATGTTTACATAAGATACTTAGCTTAGTCATCTTAGTCATAGAGTCGTTCCGGTAGTACGTATCATAGGCATATTCTCTTATCTAACATCATTGTTATCATTATCGTCATGGAAGTGCCCTCGTTAGAGGAGTCATAGTATTTATCATTTGGTAACGAAATCGGGATCAAAGGTTCCCTTTGGATTCACTTCAAGTAAGTCAAGCAAGACTGTAAGGAAAAATCCGAGAGTAGCGGGCCCACCTCGGGCCGGATGGGGTGACGTATATGATTTACATATATTACGTGTCATGTCATTACTTGTGAGGGTCCTAGGGTAATCGGGTCCCACTTATGCAAGTTCTAGGGGTTTAAGAGGTCTTTCCATCATTTGCACACTTTCTAGTTCAATTCTATTGAACAAAAAGTGGAAAACTTTGGATGCGGATTCCGGGGAAGAGAGTTGTCCCCGAGGCACGTACCCAACTTATTCCGTCTAAGACATGACATAGAAAGAAGGGTGAAACCTTACATACCTCTTTCCGCTTCTTTTGCTATTCCGAATTCACATTGCAACCTCGTCAAAATCTGCAAATTGGTCATGTTTACCAAAACTCTTATTAGGATACTTAGAGTCGAATTCTTAAGGAAACATTTGGCTACCGAAATTTCGGCAGCACTTCCCCTATAAATACTCCATCCCACCAAGTTCAACTTGGCTAATTTCAATCAACAACAATCCCGGGAATTCAAACCCGGCCAAAATATCAACCACAATTCCAACAACAATACTAACAACTTCCATATTCAATCAACTTACTACTTCTTCCAAAAACATTCTAACTTTAATGAAAACAATCACAACCTCATGATCTATATTCCAACAACATCATACTAACCACATTACCTTCCATGCATGCAAGAACATTACATTCAATTCACATAACTTCTAAAACAAACCTCCGCCTACTTCAACTTCACAAGATTATTATGCATTCATTAGCAATCTAGCATCCACAATTCAACTACAACCAAAACATTAAATAGAATTGACTCCTTTTCTTACATATTACTCTACAACTACACGGCCAACATCAAGCATACACACTACAACCTCTCCAAATTTATTCAACTTCCATTTTCCACATATCATTCACAACAATAACAACCAAACACTAGATAAATTAATTAAAACACAATTTCTACACACATATACATGTTCCATACCTCACGGCCACACCCCTATTTTTATCTCTTTCATGAATTTCATCCATTTTAACATACTACAACACATATAAACCATTCATAACACATAAAGAATGATCAAAACTCACCTTTCTTCTTCAACTTCTCACTTGACTACAACTTGGCAACTTGTATGATTTTGAATCTTTCTTGCTCCAACAACAACTCCACCTTGTTAAGCACCCTTTACTTGGTAGGGATTGATTTTTGAAGAATTTTTATCAATTTTTCTCATGGACTTTCTCTATGGCCGAAATGGCCTTAAGCTTTTCTCTCTTCTTTCTCTTGTTCTTCCTTTCTTGAAACCTCTAGAACTTATTGTGATAAGGATGACTTAGTCATCCTTTTATTGACCAAATTTTATTTAATATTGGCTTGGGCCATAACCATGGCCGGTTGGGCCTCACAAATTTGGGCCTTATTATTTTTTTTGATTTTTTTGGGCCAACTCGGTTTGGTCCCGAGTTGGGCCTAGCCCACTGACCTTTCGACCTTAAAACGTTCATATCTCCTTTTACCGACGTCACCTGGGGACCCACGACCTATGGTTGGAAAGCTAATTCAATTATCTACAACTTCTATTTCTTGGTACTTTTCCAAATGCCAAACTTATAATACCGTTTTTGCCTTTTGAAGTCAGATCACCCGAAAACGTTTTCTTAAAAATATTCGTTTGAAGGACTTCCACTTTGATTTGGCCCAAGGGTCCTTCTTGAGTCGTGTTTAACTTCTCATATGTGATTCATATGAATATTTTTTAGATGTCCCAAAAATAAAATCTCGATGTGTGGGTCCCACCTCAGCAAATAATCTGACGTTCAAAAATACGGGATATAACAGGAACCAAGTACACATCATCACCTAAGTAGAGCATTTAAACCCAAATAAGCCAAGTCTCAATATGTCCAATCCGAAACCACTATCACAAGTAAAGCATCAAACCATCTCAATATAAGCCATGATGCAATGCAATGCAATAATGTATGAATGCAAATGCAATGCCATGCAATGCTTTGTACTCATGCACTCCAAATGGAATACCTCCACGTCGTGGTAGCACAACCCAAGGTGACTCGCGAAGTCTAAGTGCTACTTATCTCGGATCTTTGCCCAACAGACAGACAAGACTCCAGATCTTTGCCCATGGAGGATTGTCATCAGCAACACCCTGGGGGACCCACGGATTCCATGCACTCACTCAATCCATTATTTCGAGACAAGCATCGGATATCGGACCGTCACATCACTCTAATCCAAACTAAGCCCAACTCATCATAGTGTTTCGTCAAATATCAATAATGTATCAACAGTATGTCATGAAGGATGAGAATGTGTGCAATGTATGTACGAACATCAATAATCAAATCCATATCACAAGTACCAAACATGGGTATGCAAATAATATCATGAAAGTCTACACAAGTCATAAAACTATAGCATCATTTCAACATCAATAAGTAAGATACTACAATTATCACAATCACAATAGAACAACAGTCTGCAATATCTACTATCAACTTGGCATCAAGCCAACAATGATAAAACAATCAAGTCACAGTATAACGGGGTGCCTAACCCTAATCACACAACAGAGCCCATCCTAAGACAATATCCAACCCAACATCATACCCAAACGCTTACATACTGTGTTCGACTATATTATCTAAATATATGATTCTCTATATGATGTGTCACCAAGGGTAAGCCATAACCTAATTGGATGGTCGAATAGCAAAACACCAACAATCACTCCTTAGCCTTGCCCTTCCGCTGAGCCTGAAGATCAATAAAGTCTATCCATATTTAAAATCTAGATTAGAAATCACGAAGATCGATACCTATATTGCTATCATTCAATTTAGGTCAAAACCAAGCCTCAAATTTGGGAAACGGGCCACCAAGGTAAAAATAGCAAATTCGAGGGTAAAATATCCAATTAAACACAAGGTTATCAAAACCCAACAACTAAGTGCTAAAATAACTCGAGGATTCATCCAATTTCGAAATTCAAGCAAACCCCCAATTTTGGGTATAAACCCTAACTCTTAGATTCAGAATCTAAAACTAATAATGGAAGATATATGATTAATAACCTCAGATACATCATAATCTAGCATAAACCCAATCAATTTCATCATTTAAAAGACTAAGTAGAATATCCATTAAATCCACTTTTTATCTTTAATTACTAAGGAATTAACAAGGAAAGAGAGATTCTAAGATTATTAGCAATAAGAGATTAGTAAGTAGATTTGCAGCAAGAATCTTCTTGAACAGTTCCTATGGGATCAATTTTCGTTATTGTAATAAATTATAGACTAAAGGCTTTTAATACACACTTAATGAAAATAACAGGCCCGATACCGTTACGGCGACGTAGAGACGGCCATGGCGCCACCGCCCCCACATCCACTCAGACTGTCGGGACAGTTAGGTAGAAGTAAGCTTAGCCACCCCAGCGGCCATCATACAGCTACGGTAGTACCACTGGGATGGCACTGGTGACGCCCTAGTGTACACCAGGTACCGAAATACCAAATATTTCCCAAGTCCCAACTAAAATCCCGACCAACTCCCTAAGTGATCTGCTCACAAACCACAAACACAGACCCACATAAAAACTCGCTATGAATGCACTGGTGGCCTTAAAATTTCCAACGAAGGTCTCGTTGATCGAGTCAACCCCCGATACCTCATTTCTAACTTCTCAACCCAAGTCTCAAAATGCAATCGAGGGCTTTGGGAACCAAACCGAATATACACATAAGTTCTAAACGACCATCCGGACCTTTCTAAATCGACGAATTTCTAAAAAAGGTTCATTTACCCAAAAGTCAACTTTAAGTCAAATCTTTTTCTCTTTAAGCCCAAACTTCACAAAAAGTCGCTCGAATCAATATACCTTAAAAGGCGGGTCAACGGTCCCCTCTGGTCAAAAGTGAGCTGACCAAGCTCGAAAAGGAGAGAAAGTGCCGAAAAGACTATAACGGCCAAACGGGTCGTTACAATGCCTCTGTAGTTTCTGCTCAACTGGTGGACCAAGTTCATCCTGGGTGAGCTTTGTGGATGTAGCAATAGGAGTATCAATTACCTTCGTATCCTCTATTTTGAACTGCTTAAGTAGTTCCTTAACATACTTTTGTTGATGGATCATGGTTCCTATTGCTGTTTTCAAGATTTGTAGTCCTAGGAAGAAGTCCAGTTCTCCTATCATGCTCATTTCAAACTCACTTCGCATTAATGCAACAAACTCCTTAGTCATTGACTCATTCATAGCTCCAAAGATAATGTCATCCACATAAACTTTTATAACCATCATGTTTTTTCCTTTGACCATAAAGAACAGTGTGTTGTCTAACCTTCCTCTAGTATGGCCATCTGCAAGAAGAAATCATGATAGCCTTTCATACAAGGATCTTGGGACTTGCTTGAGTCCACAGACGAGTTTGTAGACATACTCCGGATGTTCAGAATCTTCATAACCTGGAGGTTTCTTGACATGCACTTCGTCTTTCAGGTACCCATTTAGGAATGTACTCTTCATATCTATTAGATAGAGTGTGAACTCTATATGGTCTGAAAATGCTATAAGAAGACTTGTTGCTTCTAACCTTGCCATTGGGGCAAGCGTTTCATCATAGTCTATCCCTTCTTCTTGATTATACGCCTCGACCACTAACCTTGCCTTGTTCCTTGTTACTACTCCATGCTTATCCAACTTGTTTCAAAACACCTATTTTGTACCCATTATTGTTCTATCATTTGGTTTTGGTTCAAGGTACAAAACCTTGTTTCTTTCAAACTGATTAAGTTCCTCCAGCAGTGCAATAATTCAATCTGCATTCGGGAAAGCCTTGTTAACCGTTTTAGGCTCAATAATATATAAAAATACATTAAAGGCACATAGATTCTATAACCTGGATCTTGTCGTGACCCCAGAATTTAGATTCTACAATACATTATCTATGGGATGAGATCCTTGATATTTAAATCTTTTTGAAACTACTCCTTATGGGTAATGGAGTTTTCGTTTTAAACCTTACTTGGTGAACCAGGTTCATTAGGGGTTTCAGTAGTTGTTCCCCCTGTCTGCAAGACTTGCTCTTCACTTATGAATTGACTTAAATCATTAGGTGACTTACTTTGCTCATTTCCATTTTCAGTTGCACTATTTTCTCTCGTGGCATAACTGAATATGGGGTCTTCATCATCATCCTGTACTTGTTTCTCATAAATAACACTTGATTTATCAAAGACAACCTGTACATTGTCTTCTATCAACATAGTTCTTTTGTTAAACACCCTGTATGATTTGTTGTTATACGCATATCCTAAAAAAAATCCCTCAACACTTTGGGCATCAAACTTCCCTAGAGACTTTTCTCCATTGTTGTGAATAAAGCATTGACATCCAAATGTTGTTAGATGGGAGTTGTTAGGATATGTTCCTTTAAGAGTTCATTTAGACTTTAATCAATAGAGACCTAGTCATGCATCTATTTATAATATAGAAAGTGTTGTTTATGGCTTCAGCCCAAAAATTTCTAGCAATATCACTAGCAAGTATCATTGTTCTATCCATCTCTTCTAAAGTCTTATTCTTCCTTTCAACTACTCCATTTTTCTTTGGGGTTCTAGGGGCAGAAAAGTCATGGTCAATAACATTTGTGGAACAATATTCTTCGAATTTTGTATTTTTGAATTCAGTTTCATGGTCAATAACATTTTTGACTTTTTCTACCGCTTGCTGAATCAATTCAGGGCCTATCAATTGTACTTCTCCTATTTCGAACCATCCAATTGGAGACCTGCACTTTCTCCCATATAAAGCTTCATATGGGGCCATTTGGATACTGGAATGGTAGCTATTATTGTATGCAAATTCGATTAGCGGTAAATTATCATCCCAACTACCATCGAAATCCAGCACACATGCTCGTAGCATATCTTCCAAGGTCTGAATAGTACGCTCGGCTTGTCAATCGGTCTGCAGATGAAATGCCGTGCTAAGCTTCACTTAGGGGCCTAGGACCTCTTGGAAGAACTTCCAGAACTTGGCTGTAAACTGTGCTCCTGTATCTATGATAATGGACAGTCAAATACCATGGAGTCACACAATTTCCTTAAGATACAACCTCGCATAATCTTCAACTGAGTAGGTAGTTCTAACCGGATGAAAATGGGTTGATTTCGTGAATCTGTCCACGATCGCCCATATAGAATCATACCTGCCTCGAGAACGGGGTAATCCCATGATAAAATCCATATTGATCACCTCCCATTTCCAAGTAGGAATCTCCATTGCTTGCAATAAGCCTCCTGGCTTTTGATGTTCGATCTTTACCTGTTTGCAAATTGGACATTTGGTTACAAATTCTACTATATCCCTCTTTATGTCGTCCCACCAATATATCAATTTAAGATCATGATACATCCTGTTTGCACCAGGGTGAATAGAATACCGAGCATAATGGGCTTCTTCTAGAATTCGTTGGCGCAATTCTGCCACATTCGGCACACATAGCCTGCCTCGGTGTCTATGAATTCCATCCATAGAAACTTCAAATGGGGACTTTTCTTTGTCATGAGACGTGTCTCTGGAATGGCACAATTTAGGATCTTCAGACTGACGCTCCTTCACTTCCATATTCAGGGATCAAACTGTAGGATCATTAATGTCAATCCCTGCACTACCCGAATTAATTACACGCACTCCAAGATTTGCTAATTGGTGGAGGTCATGAACCTTCTCTTTCTTTTCCGGAGGAACTTCACATAAACTGCCCATTGATCGGCGGATGAGCGCATCGGCTACCACATTTGCTTTTCCGGGGTGGTATAAAATATTCACATCATAATCTTTCAACAATTCTAACCACCGCCTTTGTCGCAAATTTAACTCCTTCTGTTTGAAAATGTACTGAAGGCCATTATGATCGATATAGATGTCAACATGTACACCATACAAGTAATGTCTCCACATTTTTAATGCATGGATAACTGTGGCCAATTCGGGATCATGAGTTGGATAGTTCTTTTCATGTTTCCGCAGCTTCCTTGAAGCATAAGCAATAACTGTACCATGCTGCATCAATACGCATCCTTACCCAATACCAGAAGCATCACAATACATGACATAACCATCTGACCCTTCCGGAAGTGTTAGGACCGGGGTTGAGGTCAATTTGTCTTTCAACTCTTGGAAACTGCACTCACACGCATCATTCCGTTGGAATTTAGCTGACTTCTCGGTTAGCTTTGTCAATGGGGAGGAAATACATGAGAAGCCCTCTACGAATCTTCTATAATAACCTGCCAATCCCAGAAAACTACGAACTTCGGTAGGCGTCGTAGGGCTTGGCCAATTCTTTACCAGTTCTATTTTCTGAGTATCAACTCGAATACCGTCATCTGAAATGACATGGCCTAGAAATGTTACGGAATTCAACAAAAATTCGCACTTTGAAAATTTTGCATATAATTCTCGAGCTCGAAGAATTCCAAGTACGATACTCAAGTGATTTGCATGTTCTGATTTTGTGGGAGAATACACCAGAATATCATCAATGAATACTATCACGAATAAATCCAAGAGTGACTTGAATACATTATTCATCAAATTCATAAACACGGCCGGAGCGTTAGTCAACCCAAACGACATCACCCGGAATTCATAGTGGCCATAACTCGTTCTGAAAGTTGTTTTGGGAATATCTTCCTCTCTAACTCTAACTTGATTATAACCCGACCTCAAGTCTATTTCAGAAAACCACTTGGCGCCCTGTAGTTGATCAAATAAATCATCAATCCTCGGGAGAGGATATTTGTTCTTTATCGTCACTTTGTTCAATTTCCTGTAATCGATGCATATCCATAGGGATCTGTCTTTCTTTCTCACGAACAAGACTGGTGCTCCCCAAGGTGATGAACTGGGTCTAATAAACCCCTTCTCAAGAAAATCTTTCGGCTGTGCTATTAGCTCTTTCAGTTCTGCCAGTGCCATTCGATAAGGAGGAATAGAAATAGGCTTGGTGTCCGGCAACACATCAATAGCAAAATCAATCTCTCTTTCTGGAGGAAGACCTGGAAGTTCTTCCAGGAACACATCCAGAAATTTGTTCAATACCGAAACTGATTGGAAAGTTGCCGACTTTTCCTCGGTGTCATTAACTCGGACTTGATGATAAATATAGCCCTTAGCTATCATCTTCCTTGCCTTAACGTAGGAAATAAACCTACCTCGTGGAGTTGCCGTAATACCTTTCCATTCAAGTACGGGCTCTCCCGGAAATTGGAATCAAACTACTTTCAATCGGCAGTCAACATTAGCATAACATGAGGCCAACCAATCCATACCCATAATTACATCAAAATCTAACATTTCCAGCTCAATCAATCAGCCTTGGTCTGGCGATCACATATCACAATTACACAATTTTTATACACCTGCCTAGCTATTATGGGATCAACAACCGGAGTGGATACATCAAAAGGTTTGACTGGCTCAGGTTTCACCCCAATACAAACAACAACATATGGAGTAATATAAGAAAGAGTAGAACCCGGATCTATCAATGCATACACATCACGGGAAAATATAGACAATGTACCTGTAACTACATCCGGGGAGGACTCAAGATCCTGCCGTCCGGCTAAAGCATATACACGGGGCTGAGTGGCACTTGAAGTAAATGCTGTCGCTCTGCCTCTACCTTGGCCTGCTGACATCTGGCAAGTCTGCACTACCGGGAGCACTGAGGAAGAACCAGCTGCTGAACCTGTGGGCGGAACTCCAACTCTACCACTCATCGACGGGCAATCCCTCATCATGTGCCCAACCTGGCCACAAGCATAGCAAGCATCCGAACCTTAGTGACACTGTCCGGAATGTAATCTACCGCCCTGGCTGCATCACAGTACTGGGGGTCTCCTCTGACTATAATCTTCCCTGAACTGGGAATCTGAGGCCCTCGAACTATGGCCCTCGGTCATTTGTTGACCCGAAGCACCCGGTGGAGGAATTGGAGCTAGGGCTCCTCCTTGTTCTTCCACATTAAGCGGGGTGGAGGAAGTATTAGATGTAGCCTCGTTATGCGATTAACCCTCTTCAATATTCATCGGAGGCTCTCTTTCTACCAGCCTCTTTGTCGTAGTCTTGCCCTTCTGGGCGGTTGTAGCTTTTCCCTTTGGCGGCATTTCTGGAATCACAACACACTATTAGGGAGGATAAAATCTTATACATGGCTCTATCGCACGATCTCATAAGAAGAAAAATGGTCATTTTTCCTAAATTCCTTGTAGCCTCTTGTTTATTGATGTGGCGCGCAACACACCATAAACAAGACTCTACTAGACACGGCTCGTAGACACTTCCTAGGACTGAACCGCTCTGATACCACTTTTGTCACGACCCAGCTAGGGGCCGCGACGGGTACCTGGGGCTAACCACCGAGCACCTCACGTTATATTACTCGTCTTACTTATTTAATGCTCGTCTATCAATTTCATATTTAAATCATAAGAAAATCATCTTATATTTGAAAACGTAAATACTTTCATATACATATGCCTCTTGGCCATCAAAATAATATATATATATATATATAGGGTAGCAATCTCGTGAGACCATCTAACCCACACTGTATATCTACGAGCCTCTACTGAAGTGGTAAACATAAAGACGGGACAAGGCCTCGTCATGCCCAAAATACATATACATATACATGACTATACACAAAAGAATCATCATAAGCACCTCCGAACAAAGGAGTGCTCTCAATCAGCTACTGGCTCCTACGAATCAGGATCAAGATCACCTCCCTATCTACCTGTGGGCATGAACACAGCGTCCAAAGAAAACGGTCGTCAGTAGGAACATTATACTGAGTATGAGAGGCATAAACAATGAAATAAGACAATGATATAAAATAAATATCAATATGGAACGTCTGTATATGGCTGTGAAGTATAAAGGAAATAATGTATGTTCGCTTACTCATAATCATCGTCGTGTCATGTATGCATAAGTATATTTAAGCTGCCCGTCCATATAGGTATAGTGTGATAATGTATAAGATGCCCGTCAATATCAGATCGGTGTAATAATCATAACATTATCCTGCGTCCAGGCCTCCCGCGTCCGGGGTATCATCTCATGCCGCCTACTAGTGGTGTCTGCCCATGCCATCTGGCCATGGTGTATACGCTGCCTGCCTTAGCGGTGACTGCCCGGCTAAATAGGCGCGGTGTTATATCATCATCATACATGCTCATCATAGTATGCTCGTCATAACATGCTCATCATAGTATGCTCGTCATAACATGCTCATCATAGTATGCTTATCATAGTATGCTTATCATAATATACTTATCATAGTACATGCATAGGGCTCAAGAAAACCTATATTTTATCGGGGTGACGTAAGGTCGTGATCCCCCGATTTCATTATGTAGCATTCATTGACATTCTGCCTCCCCTTGAAGGAATTAGCATATAAGGTGAGTGTGAGAAATAAATAACATCATTAACATTATAAGATCATCATATCATACATTTGGGATTTCTATACTTTAACTCTTCGTCATCATTATAGGACTCAAAACATATCTCTTGTCTTATCTAGCCTTTCATGAATATAAACTTTTAGCTTTCTGGAATATAACGATTCATGAAAAGGAAAGAAGAGTCACGATATAAGATTCATGCCATTAGAAGGAAAGGACTAGCCTCACATACCTTGCACGTTTATCTAATCTATCGCTTGCTTGTTCTCCTTTGATATCCACGTTTCTACCTTCAAAAGGATTCGCATTAACGTTAGTTAATCGACTATAAGAACGTGTCGCTATTTCTAGGGAAAATTGGGCAGAATGTCCTTCGTTTGTACAACTCTTCCCATATTCTATATCAAGTCTCAAACGTTCATAACAACATTCTCAATATGATAGACAACACTCATCATTCGTTTATAATATCCGTATTTCACAACTTGTCTTCAATTTCTCCATAATCATGGCCATGGTTCATTGTTGCATTTTTATCACATAGGATACTTATTCCATGTTCTAAATGTCATTCATAACATTTTTTTTATAATCACAAATTATCAATGATCATGGCTCAATTCAAACCTTTACTCAACAATGCTACTATTCACACTTTCATGACCCATTTCTTACATCCTTCTATAATACGAGTGTTTCAACTCTTCCATACCCTAAATAACATGTAAATGCCATAAAACTTACCTTAGATGTTGTAGGAACAAGCCTTGAGTGGTATTACTCTTCTTGCACCAAAACCCTAGTTTACTTCTCTTGAAATTTCTTAACTTGGACGAACTTTGATGAGTTTCCCACACTTGTTTTTGTTGATTTGATGAAGTTGATCATCAATTTCTCATGAGTTCTTGTATATGAAATGTGTGGAAGGTTCTAGAGAAGTCTTGAGTTATGGAGAATGAAAAATGAAAATGAAATAAATGAACTTGGGTCTCTTATTTAAAACTTGAAATCTGATTCGAAATGAACCGTAGTTGAAAGTTCACAGTGGTCATAAACTCGGTTTACGGTCTGTATTCTAGAATACAAGCCGTATTTCATGGGCGTATTTAAGCATAACAGAACCAGAAAGGTAGGCTGAGGACATGGTGATTTACAAACTCAGTTTACGGGCCGCATTTCAGTTTACGGTCCGTATTTCAAGTCGTATTTAACCATTCAGGTCTTTGGAAGAAAGTTGAAGTTTTCGAATGTTGAAAGACGAGAAGGCAGTTTGCGGGCCGTATACCACTTTACGGTCCGTATTTCATCGACGAGACCAAAGTGCAAATCCGCAACTTTTCACATTTTCAGAACCTATAAATAGTCGTTGGGCTCATAACCTACCTCTTATTCCCATTGCCTTTGAAATAGTACATAGGGTCGTCAAACGTCATTCCCTTCTGATTAAAACATCATATACTCGTATTCTTCGTTAGTCTATTCACTGTACGAGATTGGAAATTTTCGAGGTGTAACAGTCACGACCCGACTAGGTGCCATGATGGGTACCCGGAGCTATCCACGGAGCACCACTCATTCTATTACTCATCGTACTCACCCTGCGTTTATTCATTATTCTCATGCTTATAATCATAGGAAAACCATTTTCACTTTGAAACATATTTACCTTTATATACATAAGCCCTTCGGCTATCAAAATGATATACATACAATAATAACATTGTGAGACCATATTACCCACACATACATATCTACAAGCCTCTACAAGAGTACTAGACATATGGACGGGACAGGACCCCGTCGTGCCCAAAACATCTATATACACAAAATAATAAATCAATGGCACCTCCGGAACAATGGAGTGCTCTCAAAGTCTGCTGATAGCCCCTATGAATCTGGGTCACCTCCCTGTCTACATGTGGGTATGAACACAACATCTAAAGAAAAGGACGTCAGTACGATCATTGTACTGAGTATGTAAGGCATAAACAATAACGATACATCAATGAAATAAGGAGACATCAAGTGAAGAACAACTTGTAACTGACTGTCAATCATGATAGAAATAATGCATGCTGACTTACTTCATAAACATCATCATATCATGTATGCATATATATATATATATAAGCTGCCCGACCATATAGGTATGGTGTGATCATCATTAGCCTGCGTCCAGGCCTCCCGCGTCCGGGGTAACCATCTCATGCCGCCCACTAGTGGTGTCTACCCATGCCATCTAGACATGGTGTATACACTGCCCGCCTTAGCGGTGTCTGGCCGGCTATATAAGTGCGGTGTAATCTCATCATCACATACTCATCATAAGGCATGCATAATAATTCGAAGACAATTATGACTCTATCGGGGTGACGTAAGGTCGAGAACCCTCGATTTCATTATGGAGTATTCATAAGCATCCTGCCTCACCTTGAAGGAACTAGTATTATAAGGTGAATGCAGCAACAATGAGTAATATCAAGGAATCATTTACTTCATAAGAATCGTATCACGAGCTTTGGAATTCTAGACTTGTACTCATCATTATCATTATCATACTCATAACCTATCTCTTATCTTTATCTCATGAAAAGCTCTTTATAATCATAGACTCATAATTTTAAATAAGTAGGAAAATCATGGAAAGATAGGAATATTCATGTCATAAGAGTCATGTCACGACCCAGCTAGGGGCCGCGACGGGTACCCGAGGCTGACCACCGAGCACCCCTTATTTCCTCACTTGTCGTAGTCATTTACGCTTCTTTATCATTCATGATTGTACGGAAATCATTTTTGGGTGGAAAACACAATTAGTCTATATATATATATATATACAAATGCCTCATTAGGCCATCAAAATAATATATAATATATACATGCATGCTGTAATAAACTTGTGAGACCATCTAACCCACACTACGCATCTACGAGCCTCTACTGACATACTATACATTTAGATGGAACAAGACTCCGTCATGCCCAAAATATACATATGTACCAAAAGGATAATCATAAGCACCTCCGGACAATGGAGTGCTTTCAATCAGCTGACAGCTCCTAAGAATCCGGATCGAGCTCGCCTCCCTGTCTACCTGTGGGCATGAACACAGCGTCCAAAGAAAACGGACGTCAGTACGAATGTTGTACTGAGTATGAGAGGCATGAACAAAAACAACACATCAAGAAAGTAAAAGAGGCATCAAGTATGGAGCAACTGTACCTGACTGGGAATCATATGAAAAGTAATGCATGCTGACTTACTTTTATGCTTATCATCATCTGGTGTATGCATATCATATGTATATATATATATATATATATATATATATATATATATATATATATATATATATATATATATATATATATATATATATATATATATATATACATATATCTAAATTGCCCGACCATATAGGTGCGGTGTGATAATCAGTAACATTAGCCCGCGTCCAGGCCTCCCGCGTCTGGGGTACCATCTCATGCCGCCCACTAGTGGTGTTTGCCCATGCCAACTGGCCATGGTGTATCGTATAGCTTCCCGCTTTCGTGGTGACTGCCCAGCCAACTAGGCCCGGTGTGATGCAATCATGACATGCTCATCATAAACTATTTATAATGATATGCTTATCAAAATATACTTATCATCATACATGCACAAGGACTCTAGAACAACTGCATTCTATCGAGGTGACGTAAGTTCGTGGACCCTCGATTCCATTATGAGCATTTATGAACATTCTGCCTCACCTTGAAGGGATTAGGATATAAGGTGAGTGTATACAAGGAACAACATCATTTACTTTATAAGAACGTCACATCATATATCTTGACTCATGTAGCTATGCATGATCTTAGGCTCTTGGCTTTACGGGATATAGGAGAATCATGAAAAGGGAGAAGAATCATGTCATGGGATTCATGCCATAGAAAGGAAAGGACTAGCCTCACATACCTTTGTCGTTTAGCTAAGCTATCGTTCACTTGTTCTCCTTTAATATCACGTTGTTACCTTCACGAGAGAATACGCATTACAGTTAGGCAATCGACCTTAAGAACGCATCGTTATTTCTAGAGAAAATTGGGCAGCGTTTCCTTTGTTTCTACTGCTTTCCTCATGTTCTATTTCAACTCCCAAACATTTACAACAACTCTCACAATATCGTATCAATATTCATCACTTATTTATATTTAGCAAAATCCACCATTTTTCTCTAATTTCTCCACATTTAATGGTTTTAGCTCATCATCATAATTTTGCTTACTTCACACCTATTCCATGGTCTATACGCCATTTATAACGTATTCATCATCACAACATATCAACGTTCACGATTCCATTCAACTATCATTCAATTGTGACACTATTCACTCAGTAATGGCCTATTTTCTATGTTCTTCTACATTTCAAGCATCTTAGCTTTCCAATACCTTCAATAACATGATAAAGTCATGAAACATACCTTAGATGATGGTGGAACAAGGCTAGATTGGAATCACTTCTTTAGCACCAAAACCCTTCTTCACCTCTTTTGGAATTTCTTGAAGGAGATGACTACCAATTAAGTTTCATACACTTTGTTTCATAGATTTGGTGTTGATGATCATTAATTTCCTTGATATTCTTGTGGTTGAAGTGTTTGGAGTGTTCTAGAGATTTCTTGAAGGTTATAGATGAAGTATGAATGAAAATGAATGAGAAAGTCACTTATAATAATGACAAAATCTGATTTTTAATGAACCGTCATCGGGGTGTATAGTGGTCGTAAACCACAATTTACCGACCGTATACTAGTTTACAGGCCGTATAACGTGGTCGTATTTAAGAATATCAAAAAAAGAAAGGTTTGCTGAAGATCATGATGGTTTACGGGCCGTATTTCAGTATACGGTTCGTAAACTGGGTCGTGTTTTACCATTTAATCTTTGGACAGAAAGTTGAAACTTTTGAAATGTTGAAGGACGATGGCACTTTACGGTCTGTAAATCACTTTACAGGCCGTATTCCATTTTACGACCACTGGCTGAAATGAAATTCTACAACTTTCTTATTTCCAAAAATTCATGAATCGTCATCCCCTACTTAGTAAGACGTCGCACACTCATGCCCTTCGCTGGTCTACTCAGTGTACATGTACGGTGACTTTTCCGAGGTGTAACAAGTCATGCCTTGGAAAGAAGGGAATAGCCTTACATACCTTTTCGTTTAGCTATCCTATCGCATGATCGTTCTCCTTCAATGCTCACGTTTCTACCATCAAGAGAGTTCGTATTAACATTAGATAATCGATAGCTTAGCATACTTGGCTGAAGCTAGAGAAAATTGGGCAGCATTTCCTTTGTTTATACAACTTTCCCCATATCATATATCAACTTCCAAATGTCTATAATAACATCCACAACACCATAAGCAACAATCTTCATACATCTATATTATCCACATTTCCCAAATTTCACTTCAATTCATCCATAACCATAGTCATAGTACACTATTGCATTTACACGAAATATAATGTTTATCCTATGTTCTTAATATCATTTATAACATAATTATAATCATGACATATCAAGAATCATGACACATTCCAAACTACAACTCAAAACTGCCACTATTCTCACATTAAACCTCTCAATACCTTAAACAACATGAAATGATCATAAAACTTACCTTAGATTGTGTGGAAATGAGCCTTGAGTGGAAATACTTTACTTGACCCAAACCTTAGTTCACTTCCAATGGGATTTCTTGCCTTGGATGAACCCTAATGAGTTTCTTACACTTGATTCTCTTGGTTTGATGAAGTTGATCATGAAGTTCTCTTGAGTTCTTGTGGAAGAAGTGTGGAGAGCTTTCTAGAGAGTTTTTGTGGTGTAGAGTGAGAAATGAAATGAATTGAATAAGGTTGGGGTCCCTTATATTAATTTTAAAACTTCTCCCGACCCAGTTCTATGGACCAACATACGATCCGTATCTTTTATATGGACCGTATGTCTGACCGTATCTTTGGTCCAGTGGAAGTCCCCATTCTGGGCAGAACATACGGCTAGTATGTTGGACCGTAGAATGCCCAGCTTTTCCGAAACTCGTTCTCGTCGACTCGTTTGATCTTCAATCCTTATGGAACCTTCTTAACACGTGTTTAACACCTCATTAACAATCTAAGGGACATTATAACTCTTCTCCAAGACATTATTAAGTCATCATTAACTTATTACTCGTAAATCTATTCCGATACATTACGTATACCATGCCTTTCTTGACAACTTTCTTCTCTTACCTCGAATGTCTTTGAAATCTCAATTAGGATCATCAAATGCTATTTATTAATTATTGAAACATAGTATACTTCGTGCCCTTCGTTAGTCTATTCACCGTGCATCAACGAAAAATTTTCTGAGGTGTAACATTTATTATATTTTGATATGAAGGTATTGGCATAAGTTGTTGTGGAGGAATCCCTTAGTTTAAAGTGAAGGAACACATGTTATGAAAGACCTAAACTAGCTTGATGATGTGGTTGCCTTGAAGGCTGTTTCGATTGGATTTTTGGAAAGATTTCTACTTGTTTATGTTGTTGTATATTGTTATTGTTGTTGTTGATGATGTTTTGTGTGTTTTGCACCGTTTGGGAGTTAGATTGGAGTAAGAATTATAGGGGAAATGCTGCCTAAATTCTGTTAAGTTTTATACGTACTTGAAATGGGTAGTAAGGGATGTATATGGCTTAATTGTAATTAGTGTTATATTGGTTGTAGTGTTACAAGCTCGGGAAATAAGCATCGAACATTAGGTAGACTCCAAGGTATGTTAAGGCTAACTTTACTTTCATTTTTGGCATGATCTTATAATATGAACGAACAAGCAAGTAAACGAGCTTCCATATTACTCTACTCTTAGAAGCACTGGGAGTACTTTAGTCTTTGATGTTCCTATACCTCGTCTATGATTGTTCCTTCTGTTCAAGGGTCTTGAGATTTCGTATATTGATCATGTTAGCTCAAAGAATGTTCATCGAAGATAGTACGACCTCATGTCACTCCGAGAGTTCTATGTATTCATTTCATTTATGCATTGCATCCATATTCATATGCACATTGACCCGAGACAAGAAGGCATTATGTACGCACTATTATGTTATATTTGGATCGGGTTGTACGTTCCTCGCCAGTACTATTATATTATATATTGATCGGGCCGTACGTTCCTCGACACTATTATATTATATATGGATCGGGTCGTACGTTCCTCGGTACTATTATATTATATATGGATCGGGCCGTACGTTCCTTGACACTACTATTATATTATATGTGGATCGGGTCGTGCGTTCCTCGGCACTATTATATTATATATGGATGGGCCCGTACGTTCCTCGACAGTATTATATGATATATGGATCGGGCTGTACGTTCCACCGCACTATCAGTTATGTTATGACCTACGCATATCATACGCCCTTAGAGGTAGTTTCAGTTATACAAAGTATGTAGATATTCTCGGTTGTTAGCTACAGATGCAATCGGATATTGAGATCAGCTTTCATGTTTCAGATGTCTCTCATGACTTCTATGTATGTGTTATTCTTGTGCCTTACATACTCGGTACATTATCCATACTGACTTCTCTATTGTTGGGGGGCTGCGTTCATGCCCGCAGGTTTAGGTAGACAGAGAGACGATCCAGCTTAGTAGAACTTCCCCTTAGCTGTTTGGTGTGCTCCACTTGATCCGGAGCTGTGACCTATTTTTGTAGGTTATTTTGAGATGTATATACATATATATGGGTATGGCGGGGCCCTGTCCTGTCCTTTCTACAACTTTCTGTTCTATTAGAGGTCTGTAGACAGTTGTATGTAGTTGGTACATAATGTAGCCTTGTCGGCTCTTATTCTTTTGCGTACAACATATATAGCAGCCTAGTCAGCTTCCACTGTTACTTCAGTATTTTGCATATATATATATATATATATATATATATATATATATATATATATATATATATATATATATATACATATATATACAGTTTGATATGAGTCAGATATGGGCCATCCTATTGTTATGTGATAGTTAAGAAAGTGTAGGGGTGTCTGGCCATTATGGGTAAGGCACTCGTCATGACTCATCGGCTTGGGTCGTGATAGAAGTGGTATCAGAGCAGTTCCGTCCTCGGGTTATCTAAAGACCGTGTCTAGTAGAGTCTTGTTTATGGGTGTGTTGTGCACCACACTTATAAGCAGACGGCCACAAGATATTTAGGATGTTTCCTTTCTTTCTATTCTAGATCGTGCGATAGAGCGGTAAGATTAGAATTCCCTTTCTAATGATTTGTTCTAATTTCAGCGATGTCCCGAAAAGAAACCTTAGCTGCCCAGAAGGGCGAAGGAGTGGCTGGTGAGACTACTAGCTGTACTCAGTGGATGATTACCAGAGCTTGGGGTGAGTCCCAAAGTGAGACCCCATCCTAGGCTTCGCATACTCCACCTGCTTCAGAGGAGCGAAGAGGAGCCTCAGCTCCAGCTGCAGCTGCAGCACCCGCACCCCCAATTCCTCCACCAGATGCCTCATGCCAGGAGACGAGAGAGGCCATCCTTTTTCTTACCCAGCTAGTAGCCACTCAGGCTTGGCGACAGGGTGCGGTCATGGTAGTAGGGGTCAGAGCAAGAGGTGCAGGTCTTCAGGATTTGATAGTGAGTTTGGAGATAGCCCAAGGCGGCAGTCCTTTAGACACTTAGCTTATTTAACAGCAGGTGCGCCTCCGCAGTTTCCTGGACCCAGGTTTGATAGATCCACTTATTTTGGGCCAGCTCAGAGTTCTAGAGTTCCAAGTTCTCAGATTAGGAGTGGTTCCAGTCAGACGAGGCCACCTATGCCACGATGTGCCCAGTGTGGTAGACTACACTCAGGACCGTGCCGATTAGGTTTAAGTGGTTGTTATGGCTGTAGTTGGCCAGGACATATTAAGCGTGACTGTCCTTTTGTACATTGTGGAGGTAGGGCTCTACCCACAGGATTAGCAGCTGGTTTTTAGCTATCTGTATGCTGTCCGGGGCAAGGATCACAAGCACCAGCAGGCCGTGGTAGGGGTCGACGACCAGAGGCCAGTTCGAGTAGCCCTCAGCCTCACGTTTATGCATGCACTTACCTACAGGATCTCGAGTCTTCCCCTGATATTGTCATAGGTATAATACCAACATTCTTTTATGATGTGGATGTATTGATTGATCCGGGGTTTACGTGTTATATCTTACTCCATTTGTTGCCGGCATGTTTGGGATAGAGCCAGAATCGATTAAACCGGTTGTGGTGTTTTTGCCAGTTGGTGATCTAGTTATAGCTACTGTTAATAGTGATAACGAAATGCAAATTTGATTGATTAATTACAGAAGGGAGCAAAGGAGTGTATGCGGAGATAACGTCATATGAGTATATAAATTATTATTCAAGAGGGCTGATTATCGAAAGGTTTAGGAAATAAATTTGACTTTTCACAAGAAGGATGCCCAGATATGGCATATGAAGTGAGCTTTATTATCTTATATCCCCTTTCATATCAATAGCCATATGTGGCTGAGTTGTGTGTCATATGTATTTTTATGGGTTTTATGGTTAGCCTGTGAGGAATTGGATGTATTTTGTGGGCTGTGTGCAGGTTTGGGATAGCAAGAATTACAGAGGAAACTCTGTTAAATTTTTTTTGAAATTTAAGCTATTTGAGTATATGTGTGCTGCAAGGGTAAGATGTCATTATAGATCAAAAGAGTTTAGTAATGGGTGATTAAAGGAGGACCCAAATCTTTAAAGAAGGTCAAGAAAGTCAAGTCATTTCAAAGCAGTTTTCTGATCCTCATATATAAATATATAAGTCGCATTGGTCTCGAGCACTAAGATTTATCTCCGAGATTTTGAGGTGTTGAGTATGTTATTTCATTTGTACCAAGGTATGAGCCCATGACTGCTAAGTATCAAAGGATTAGAGTTTAAACGAATTTGGAAGAAGGTTGAGAACTGTGCAACTTGAGGGGCAGATTGACGATCTGTCAACATGGTCGATGGTCCCTCAACCTTGCACCGTCAACCAGCCCTAAGAATCAGAGGCTGCTGCAACTTGATGCCTACAAGTTGACGATCATCAACAGTGTTGACGCCACCAGCAAAGTTTAGGCAGTAGTTGAGTTTTTGAGATAGTATATCTATGTTTTGTTAAGGTACAATGCGGAATTTGTATGCGCATAGATGTATAGTACGAGTACAGGTTGGCGGATCAAAGATAGATTCATTGTTGACGCCTAAAGTTTATACATTTGATAGACCAAATCCTATGGGCTTATAATAACGACATAAGGTAATGAATAAGGAAAAATGTTATATGGGATTGAGGTAATCAACATGTAGGAAGTGATGAGTAAGGAAAGAATAGGACAATGACTCGATAACTAAGAGCAAGATAACAAGGACAGCAAGTTAAAGGTTGAGTGGATAGTGAGCAGTGACATTATGAATTGTTCGTGATTAACACAGATGAAGGGAAAGGTTTAGGAAGGAGATAGATAATGAAACGCCTACCCGCTATAATGGCTACGTTAAGTATGGTATGAGGAAGATACTCTCCCCGTAGGTACTTCTGTACAAGGAGAGAAATTAGCATTTTAAGACGATTGAGAGTAAGACAAGTCGCCAAGGATATATGTTACGTGATTATTTTCTAATTGAAAAATGAGGCGTTATAATTAGTGAATACTTCAGATCTCCAAATATCAGTTAAGAATGGATTTCTCGCCCCACCTAAGTGCACTCGGAGATCACACCATGCCAATGATCCCTCAGAGTAACAAAGGATTGCTCGTTATGGCATTGCGGACTAATTTAGGGAATTTCCAAAAGGATGCAGTTCAATTCAAATTAAAGTTGTTACCAAAGGTGAAGTTTAAGACGTTCTTGGTAATGCCCAAGGTTAACCTAGTATGTGTTTTGTTGTCTAAAGAAAAAAAAAGACGAGACAATGCACAAAAAGGACGAAGCATTAACTCTATGTTGTTGGATTATTTTTAAGATTCAAGAGGTTGTTATGAATAAACGTCGGGGATAAATGATATAAGTAAGTTGCTTGTGATATAGGGGGGGGGGGGGGAGAATAAATTTGAGTGCAATAGCCAATATTAAGATAGAATGTTTAAAAGTCACAATCGATAAAAAGGGCAGGATGATCATGAGTTATTTTGGATAAGATAAATTACGTTTAGAAAGGAATTAAGGATGACTTCCGTGAGTAACATGGTAGATGATTGGGAGAATAACGACGAAGAATTCAAATGTAAGAAAGGATTGAACGAAGAAATAAAACCCAGTCAGCGAAACCTGTGAGGTTAATCTAAGATTCGCCAATATGACGCAACATATCCTTATTGCTCCCCTATATGAGCTATGCATCTTAGAGTTTGCAAGTACACCAGATTTAGGGATATTAGATATGCCTATAATCAGTTAGCATTCGAGCGTGTTAATCCTAAAGTTGAGTTCAAGTTGCAATAAAGAGATTAGAGTCTCCTTAAGTATAGTTTTGTCGGAATATGATTAAAGGAAATTTTGAGAAAGGCTACCGGCATCGAATGATGATTCTGTAAATAATGGGATAATATGGTATCTCCAGTAAATCATTCAAACCAATGGGTCATATTACGCGAAGGATAAACCAGGAGGAAAAATTCAGAGATAACGCGAGGTGAAGGATAAAGTTGGGTCGTGACATAAGTGGATAAAAGAAAAGAGTTCCAAGGATCGTGATAAGGATAAAGAAAGAGTGATAAAACAGACCTTTAAATACTCAAAAGTACACTCTTCGACATAGGGCTCCCAGGTATTAAATGGTCCAGCTAGGAAAGAAAAAGGGAAAATAAGGACCGTTTGGTATCTCGTTTGCAGCTCAAGAATAAGATAAGAAGGCATCTGATATTAGCAAGTTCAATGGAAGGTGTAAGTAAAAATAAGTAGAGGAAATGATAAGAGTACGTGTGAAAGGAAAAATGAGAAGAGAAGCAATGAAGATATGTCAAGTAAAGAAAATGATGGTACGATTTAAAATGACCTGTCAAGAGGAAGGTATATGTAAGGCATGAATTCAACAAGAGAACGCTTGAGGAAGTATTAAGAGTTCAAGGCTAGGTTAACATTTGAGGACGAATGTTCCTAAGGGGGGAAGGATGTTACACCCCGTACTTTTATATGTAAAGTTTCGTCGTGAGTTAGTTGACGAAGACTTAAAAGGAGAGGTTGTCGTCAAGGTCATAAGGAATTCTTCATGCTCATTCTTCATGCATGAGATCTTGGTATTATATTTAGTAACCATCGGGAAGGTTGGATGTTAAGCGAATCGAAGAAATTAAGTTTGTTGAAACTTCGGGAAAATTTGGTAGAATTCCGGACAGAGGTTTTGGGTCAACTTTTGGGAGGCATATCTCTTATAATACAGGGAGTTACGGAACCCGTAACCTCTGCATTCATATGTTCAATGAGTCTACTTTCCAACGAAACCGACAGATCTGAATTCGCACATAGATGTCGGGGGTTATGGGCCGTCAAAGAGTCAACGATCCGTCGATGCACATCGACGACCCGTCAATTTTCAGGCAATGCAGCTGATGTATAAATGCACCTATTTCGTGATTTTTCTCATTTCAACTCACACCAAAAGACCCTAAACTCTCCCTAATACTCATCTATCCTCTCCAAACCTTTATTTATCATCCAAGTAAAATCCGAGCCCCGAATGACCCGAGCTAATGAAAGAAGAGTTGTTCCTAGGGTTTCTATTGAAGATGTTGAGCTTAGGAGTTGGATTTGAAGTTTGGTTCTTGGAATTCCGGCCCATTTAAGGTATGTATACTATTCTTATCTTAGCTATTAAGTTGATTACCAAGAGGTTTAGTGATTTAAAGTGAAAGAAATATAGTTATGGAAGAAGTGAGTCAATTGAGTCAACCCAAGATTAGGGGATTTTTTGAGAGATGTTTTGGCATGGATTTGATTATATTTTGATATGAAGGTATTGACATAAGTTGTTGTGGAGGAATCCCTTAGTCTAAAGTGAAGGAAAACATGATATGAAAGACCTAAACTAGCTTGATGATGTAGTTGCCTTGAAGCCTGTTTCGATTGGTCCCGTTAGGCTTGGTGTCCCTCGGAAATAATTAGCAAATGAAAGGTGCAGAATGACACGGTTACGAATATTTCAGAATTTTTTCGGTAATGACTAAACGGGTTATTATATATGTTCTTACATTGACATGTATATTTATTTTGTAGTTGTAAGGCCTAAGATGAATAGTTGGGATGGAGAGTGAAAACTTGGTGCAAAATCGAGCACACTGGTTAAGGGGAGAGTGCTGTAGCGGAGGGGCTTCCGCCATAGCGAGTCCGCTATAGCGGGGCACAACTCTCTAGCATAGGTAGTTAGGCGTGATGGTGTCAGTTATAGCGCAGGGCTCTCCGTCACAGCTGGACCGCCACAGCGAACTATCGACCGCCGCAGTAGACGGCGAGCAGTTTTCTTCGTACTTTCTAAGTTAAAACCCTTGTCATTCCTTCCATCATTCTTTAAGCACACTTAGGGGATTTTTGAGAGCTTTGTATCTATTGTGTAAATTCGGCTAGTTCGTACTACTACTGGTGTTACTAATCGGTTAGTTAATCGAATTAAAAAGGATAATTGCGCGAATGGTTAAGGGTGTTCTGCTTAGAAAAGTAAGGCATCATAGTGGTAAATTAGTGATGAAGGTTGAATGAACTTGAGTTGTATAGACCATTTTGGTAATTAAGATTAAGGGAATTCGAGCAATGGCACCTTGGTAGATATACGTCAGAGCAGTAATAAGATAGTATATGTGGTATGCGGGATTTAGAAAGTTTTCGATGAGTGAGTTAAAGAGAACTCTAGGGTGTAGAGTGTGTGGCATGCTACTATCTCTAGCATTAACTCAGCTAGTTTGCAAGACTTTTTATTCGTGGTATCCTATTGAGGGGGGTTCGAGAAATAAGTAGATGGTAACGATGGTTGCGATTTGATTAGAAATCGCGATTACTTAGGTTAGTGTAGGTTGTGGGGTTGTTGTCTTACATATTTCGGAGGAGGTGTGATCGTTATTATGGCTAATGAAAGGAATCTACAAATGAACTAAGTGATATGACATAGTTTCGTGAGGGTTCATCATCAACGACTAGTAAGAAGCAAGATTCAGGTAACTGACGTGCTAGGGCTTAAAGAAATGGATTGTGTGGTTCGCAGATGGATAATTTTGTAACACTTTACAGTAGATGAGTTAGTGTGGGTTAAAGGAGACGGTTTACGGAAATTCCTATAATGTGAAGGTTAGGGTTATATTTTCGAGATGAGGTCGTATTCATGGTAGTGGGTTATGTGATGGGTATTACTAATTGGATAGCTTGAGTGAGCATTTTTAGAATATAAGGGACTAGAATTAGTCGCACCAGATGGGTGATAGGATTTTGATTGGTTTTGGGCTTATGGTGCGTGGTTACGTGTTTTTAGGAAATTATGGTGTTAAGAATGGCTCTAAGGGTGAAAGCTAGCTTGGCAGAACTAGAGTATTTTACCGGTTCAAAGTTGCTATAATTGTGTCTATAATTAAAGGTATGTACTGTTTTGAGACATGTTCTTGGGTTATCATCAGCATTCTTACTCCTCTTCTTCGGTCGAGGACGAACGATTGGTAAATTGGTATCTGATGTAATGACCCGCCTGGTTGTTATAGTGTTTTTGACCCATTTACCCTTGTTGACCCTTCCCCAAATCCCATTGGTATGATATATGACTTAATGATATCATTGGTTTGGTTCCCACAAGGTTCGAGTGTAGCTTGAGTTATTGATGGAGAAGCTAGTTAAGTTAACGATTTAGAGTTGACAACGGTCAACGTCAGGTTAGGAGACCCCGTTTTATTGTTTTGGAAGTTCCAACAAGTTAATATGAGGATTTTGAATGTGTTCACAAGTTTTGGTGAGGTTCCGAAGAGTTTCAGATGGGTTTGGGTTTTGTCGCACTTGTATTCGTTGTTTTCGCTGTAGGTCTTTGGCTAGAAAGGGTTCCATATTGATTAAATGACCTTTGTTTTGTGTGAGGATTGAACCATTAGATCCATATCATAATTACAAAGCTAAAGCAAAAAAGAATCGTCATCTTTCGCCTCCGTATGAGAAAGTTATGATAATTTTTGTGCGGACTGTTCCAGCAGGTCAGCTATAGCGGACTCAGGGCCATCATAGCGGGACCGTCGCAGCAGACATAGTGACCGCTGTAGCAACCAACGGGGGCAGAAAACCCTATTTTTATATTCCAACTTTGAACCATTTCCCACAAGAACCCAAAGTCAGTTTTCAAGAGAGAAAGAGGCAAACTTCATCCCATTCATTGGTGAAAGCATCTTGGAGGGTAATTCGCCACCTTTATGTTTTTCCTTTTTCTTTTTTTCTTCAACTTCCATGATTAGTTTAAGTTCCATCAATGGAGTGTGAAAATCCTAGAACCCTAGAATTAGTAAACCCTTAAATAATTGATGGGTTGTTGATTTTGTGGTTGATTAATCATCCAGTAGTATAGATTATCACTTTCTAGGAAGGGAATGTGATTTCGTATGGTTGAAATTGCATGTTGAGACCTTGGGTTTTAATAAAAATGAAAACTTTGTCCTAAAATCTGTTTGAAAGGGTAAAATTTGTTAGAAACCCATTAATTGAAGGTTAATGATTGTAGAGATAGAAGTTATGATAAATTCATCATTAAAGGATGGTTTGATCCATTGAAAAGGGTAGAGGTAAGTGGGTCTTCTACCCCAAATTGTTGTTCTTGCTTAAATACATAGTTTATTGCTTACTTAGCATCATATTATTAGAAATTGATTGTTCTGAGGTGCTTCGTAAACAGAAGGCTCGTGTGGAGTAGTTCGTGGCTCCTGTTCTGCATTCTAGGTAGGTTACGGTTTACCTTAGTTAGACTTTGATTCGCGAAACGTATGTATTGTGTAGAATTGATAGGAAAAAGCATGATTAGGTCATCGGACATGGTGTTTTGGTTGGATATTAACTAGATTGGTATGACTTCTGATTTTGTGGGCTCGTCGCCATTACATTATGTACTGAAATATTAGGTATAGTTGTATTCATACTGTGGTCATTCGGGATGGATTTCTATTAGGTTGATTGTTGTTGATGGTGGCTTGTTGCCCTTTTATAGTCATTAAACTTGTTACTTGAATTGTTATGTTGTAATAGGGGTTGCACCCAATTCTCAATTATTGTTACACATATCATCGGAGAAAGGAACGATGATGAGTTTAGACCTGAATCGTGACATATACTTAAGATAGTACTCAAATGAAAACTTAATGTATGATTTACTATTAATGATGATATATAGAAAAAGGGATCACCTTTATGATATAAGACTTAGTTGTGAGGCGTACTTGCTATATGTGGAGGTAAAGAGGGACATAGAATCTTATGTTGGTTGAGAAAGTTTTCATGATTTATTTCATAGTTGAGTTGATCTAAGTCTTGATATGACTTATGACTTGTGACTTTGTGACTTGCATCTTCACTGTTGCTTTATTTGTTTGCATTTCTTTACCATGTTTACACTCATTTACGCATTCATACACTCATACATGATGGAAACGGTTCAGAAATTATCCATGAAGAACTTGTGGCATGATACTGCTGATTGTTAATAGTCCATACATACTAATGAACTGGAATACATTGAGACATACAAAGTGGTGAGAAGTTAACATGATATTCTTGATGAAAATGATATATTACTTGATATATATATATATATATATATATCAAGTAGTATATATATGAAAAGGCCCATCTCAATGGGGTGAGGATGTGACCAAGATTTTGGGCACATTTGATAGGGGGTGAGGATGTGGCCTAAGTTAAAGGCTCGTGATCCGAGGTAACATTTCAGAGCAAGGGTACATGGACACTGTGGTCCCCTGGAGGTCGTAGCTATTAGGAAAGACACCAATTAGCATGTATGCACAATTCGAGAGATTGGCTAATGCATTGCATTTCATTGCTCATTATTACGTTTTATTCTACAGTATTATATGCTCGTTTGGTTCTGATTGTGGTATGGATGCTGAATGCCTATTGTGATATAAATATGACCATTGACTGATTTATATTGTGGATTAGTGACTCACCTAGGGACGGAACTTGGACTTGTAATTATCAGGTGAGATATTTGAGACTTGATAGACCTGTGGCTTAGAAGCTTCATCTTAGGTTGTGACTTTGTTATGGAATGTTCTGTGACTTGGACTTGAGTATTAAATGCCCATCTGTTTATCTTGTTGATTTTATGCTTATATACGTGAACCAATCTTAGATGTCCTATGATGCTTACCGGTACATAGTGTTTGTACTGCTATGTTACACCTTGCATTTTCAGAGCATGAGCAGTACGTAACAATGAAATAAAGGATGAATTACGATCTCGTAAGTCGTAACCGGGAAGGGCAACCTTGAAACCAAAGGCATGACCATTATCAAGTATGATTAATGATAAACATCATGTACGGAGAGTTTCAGAAGATTACGGGACCAAGCAAATCGAAGAAAATAAGTTTGTCGAAAATTTGGAAAAAAGTTGGCTGAATTTTGGACAGAATTTCGGGTCAACTTTGGAGGGGTATATCTCAAGGTATATCAGGAGTTTTAAGGTGTTTCAAAAGTCTAAAATGAAGTTCATCAAGTCTAGTTTCCAACGGAACAAACCGTTCGTCAATACGACACCGGAGTAGGGAGTTATAAGCGTTCTAAAACGGACAGTCACCGAAATGTTTATTTAAAAAGGCCCCAAAATTTCTGCCCAATGGAGCCTAAACCGACCCACACACCTATAAATAACCCTCTAACTCATCATTTTTCACCATTTTCTCATCTCCACACTTTCAAAGAGTTCTTGAGAGTTCTTAAGGGTTCCATAACCTTCCACAATCTTCCACAACCTTCCATAATCTTCCATAACCTTCCATAATCCTCTATAATCTTCCCCAAACATCTATAACATTCTCCCAACTTCCACCCATATAATTTTGGCCCAAATCAAGTGGAAAAAACCAAATCTTCCATCAAGAAGGTTGGAAACTACAAGAGTAGCAAGCCTATGGTATTGTATCATCATTGAGGGTGAAATTGAACTGATTCAGCCATGTTTCTTGGGATGTATTCACTGATTAAGGTATGTACAACACCCCTTTGTTCGTGTGTTAGCTTAATTTAATGTTGGTAAAGTTGTTTGAGGCCAAATGCCGCAAGACTACATCAAAATAAGTTAAGTTAAGCCACTTTTTTGTAGGGGCTATTTTGAATGTTTAAATATGACGTCTAATGGTTGTAAATGGTAGATTATAACCTGAATATATTGTCACTACGGTCATTGGGATTATTCATGTGTTAGTTGAAAAAATGGATGAGGATAAAATTAAAGGATGAGGTGTAGGAGTATGGATTGCTTTGGAATACATTTAAGGATATTTTGAACTAAAATATGATATGGTAAATATATGCATATTGCTATGAAGGGTGTGGACTGAATTATAAAAGGAGAGTTGGGTTTGAATGACGTTTGATTATTCGTTAAACGAGCTTGCCGCTCAATATGATTCTTAAAGTAATCAAAGAGTGTTATATTGGATTATGTTGTAGTTGTTACTATTGTTGATTTTTGTTGTTGTTGTTGGGCTGTTTGATGACCCTTAGTGGTCTTTGGGATGTAATATAAACAGGGGAGATGCTGCACGAATTTCAGCAGATTTTAAAAGGATTTAATTTGAAGACTTAAGATAAGTATACGACGATAAGCTTAATAGTGGTATGGATTCTGTTGAATGTATATTTATAAGCTTGGGAGGATAAGCGTTAAATAGTTAAGGTTAAGGCGACCGAAATGGTATGTTAAGGCTAAACCATTTCTTTCTAAAGGCATGATTCCTTTCTTATGAACCTATACATATTTTCCATAATGTCCTTGTTCCCAAAAGCTAGAGATTAATGATTCTTCAAGTCTTATGATGTTAAAGAAGAATTTGTTTCATGATGATGATGATCCTATTTCTAAAATTTTCAAACTTTATGACTTTAATGCTATTAAACTCCAAAGCTTATGGATTTTTTGCTAAAACGAGAGTATTGACCTCATTTCATGAATTCCTTGATGTTCTTCATTGTTGTTGATCTCACCTTATAATCATTGTTCCTTCAAGGTGAGACATAGCAATGATGATTGTTCCATAATATAATCGGAGGTTACCGACCATACGTCACTTCGATAAAGTGGTAACTTTTATTTGGGCTCTCATGCATGCTACTTATATTGTATATGTATATGATACATATATATATACATATATATGTATGCATATATGGGATATGGGAAAAGGACGAGGCGTTGTATACGCATAGCCACCTGATCAGTTGGTATATTATGATATCGTCAAGGACGCGAGACATATGGGTATGGATCGGGCTGCACATTCCGCAGAAATATAATATATATATATATGGATCGGGCTGCACGTTCCACAATAATATCTATATATATATATATATATGTATATATGGATCGGGCTGCACGTTCCGCAACACTATTATGACATATGTATATGAGGAATGTTTTTTTTTAAAATAAAGCTAAGCATGCATGGTATCCGCCTTATGAGGTAATCAGATGTACATCTTATCTTTATCTCAAGTTATGTTATATATTTCTTATTATGTTGTTTCTCATGCCTTACATACTGAGTACATTATTTGTACCGATGTCCTTTCTTGTGGACGCTGCGTTCATGGCCGCAAGTAGACAACTCTGACCCGTAGGTGCTTTATCAGCGGATTTCCAGGAGCACTCCACTTACTTCAGAGCTGCAGTCTATTTGATATTGGTCTTTATGGTCACATGTATTCTAGGTAGAGGCTCGTAGACATGTGTGTACAGTTACACTTTTCATAACCCTACCAGTTCATATTGTGTGTAATATTTTAATAGCTTTGTCGGCTAGTGATGCTAGGTATAATTGTTGAAGATTATATAGTGATGTGTCGTTATATTGTGATATATGTCCATATAGATTATGACGTCCATGAGCTATCTTTATGGTCTACCCATAAATGTTTATGAGCTGTATGTTTAGAGGTGCTCGGCGTGTTAGCTCCGGGTGCCCGTCCTGGCCCTCTGGTTGGGTCATGACAAAATTGGTATCAGAGCAGTTCGTCCTAGGGAGTGTCTACGAGCCGTGTCCAGTAGAGTCCTTTTTAAGGGTGTGAAGTGCGCCATACTTATAAACAAGATGTTGCTGGGCATTTAGGTACCATTGACCTTTCTTTCTCACCTTAGATAGTGTCGTAGAGCTAAATCATACGATGTGATGTCCTTGATTTTAATCCTAAATGTTTTTATTGTGGTTGAGCAGTTGATTATATCGCTATGAGGTAATTGATGAGAATTGAAGTTGCTACTCTAAAAGGTATGTTTCCTGTCTTATTGATATTGATAGACTTTGATATGAGAACCTGAGGTACATGTTACGGGTATTGTGATCGCCCTATGAGGCATTGGATGTGTTTTCTGGGCTATATGCAGGAATGAGGCAGTAAGAAGTATAGAAGAAACTCTGCTGAGATTTTTTACAAATTGAATTGTTTGAATGTCTAGGCTATAGAGAAAGCATGAAGGAAAAATAAGACAATCGGATGTTTGGTAAATCATGATTGAATGAATCATTATGAGACGCTTTCAAAGAGAAGTTTTAGAATGATCTTAATTTAAGGGAACCTTGGAGGGGAAAACCGATTAGTAATTAAAGGAGTTGAAATGAGTGCCTTCGAGATTTTGGAGAATTGACATTTATTGAAGATATAGGGTTAGTTGACATTTAGAATTCAAATGCAGTATATTGATTTATAGATTGGTGAATAAGTGATAACGAAAAGATATTGATATGGGAAAGGAAGTTAACGAGTAAGGGAAAGTTTTACCCTAGAAGTTTATACATACATAAGACCAGGACGGGTTGATGACAGGCGCACAGACTCATTTTATTGGACCTTCCGATATGATGTGAGTTTACATTGAGATTCAGAAGTCACCAGTCATTCGACTTCAAGGGGGTTTCTGAGCATTTGATAATTGGCACTATTCTGACAATCATTATGGCTAAGTTACTTCGGGTATTAATGCTGACCTTGAACTCAAGAATGAGAAATGGATAGGTAAGTTGGAATGTCATTATGATTGTCTTCTAGATTGCTTATATAACTTCTAAATGTGATGTTACGTGGCCGACGAAGGAAGTAGAGATTGTATCAACCATAGAAATATGTGGTGTATTTGTAGCTAATCCTTATAAGAAGGATTCGCCTCAATTTTTTTAGACGGGTTTTGTGAAGGTTATTTGACGATAGAGAAATTAGGTGCGATGTCAGCTTATGTGCAAGGAAATAAGAGAATAGGTGTACAAGTTAAAAAAAATATCCTAAGGATCGATTTGGTTGCTACAGGAAAGTAAAGGATGTGAGGTTGATTATTTTAGACAAAGACGCAGGGTACAAGTTTGAGTAGAGATTTTTAAGTAATGTTTTATAGCCAGGAGTTACAATTAGGACGTAGGAAGGTATGCTAGGAAGGCTTACAAATTTAGACATAAGGAAAACGAATATGAGAAACCAGAATAGCCTGAGGGGAATTAGGAGCATATGAGCTTTACAATTAGAATTCTCTGGCTAGCTGGACAAAAAGAGAGGGCAGATGTATTAAAGCCACAAATTCAGGATGAGTTCAAATGGTAATGGGACATGTTAAAAATATTGAAAAAGGTGTTGAAAAGTGACACATGATAAGTCACGAGTGGCTACATCGAGTATTATGCATAGCCTTATGATTGATGTTATGACATGTTAAAACTATTGATTATGCTGTATGTCAAAATTGAGGTAGCAAGTGCTACAGAGAGAATCAGGATTGGGTTTTCTCAAGAATTAAAGTCAGATAGCGGTAACACGACCAACAATGTAAGAAGGAGCATTAGGAAAAAGAAGGTTATGATATCATGAAGGCGAGAGAAACTTTGACAAGGAAAACATATACCCATTGAGGGTCAGGTAAGATATATTTGAGGAAAAGGTTAGGATGAAAGCAGGAAAGCAGACGATAGGATCAAATTTAAATAAATCAACGGGAGATAGAGTAATGTTATACGTGACAAGGGATGAATGTGAAGACCCTGGAACCAACCTATACGTCTTCATAATTAGAACCAAAGAGGTTGTAAATAATAAATAAAGGTGCATCCTTGAGAAGAAATAAATAGATCTTATGAGAGTGATGAGGGAATTTTAAACTCCTGAGATTTAACTAGGAGAATGGATGTGAACCCATGATTGGTATGCCTATTTAATGGAAGAAAGTACCTCAAGAAGAGATTTTCAGCGTCAAAAGGGATTCTCACTCGTAACGGAACAGTCCAAGGTTTCCTAACCTAAGAGTAAAGGAAAGAGTGTACTTTGTGAGGAGTTCATGATAAGAACATGAACTGACAGAACACTAGAAGGACTATGATGCATAGCTGTGATGCAAACAAGTAGTTAAGAAGAATTACGGAACAAAATGAACGAAGCTAATGAAAGGACGAGTCGTGGGATGGATGGTGTGGAATATCAGCTTTTAATGGTATAGTATTGATATAAATCGGAATTGGGAATGCAAGGCAAGGAGAATTTCAAGGATATTAAGAAGATAGTTGTGGGGAAAGACTAGAGCTAAAGAAGCTTGGTATAGTCGGACACTCCATAAGGGGCCTAATGAATTCTGATGTCCCCATTAATTCATTAACCTAGTGGACTACTAGTCATGAGAGGTAGAAGTGAAAACACAATAAAGAAGGCATTTGAATTGTATCTCATATGTATAAGCAATTTGATTTGATACAAGAACTCAACTAGCAAAAAGGAAAACAAGTTAAACCATGCGATGAAAAGAACTCCGAAATTATATGGAATAGAGGAGTTGAAGGATAACTAAAGTCGGTCGGATGACTATCAATGACGGTTAGTACTCGAAGGCTACTGGTATATGAGAACATCCTTTAAAAGGGGGTGTTACACCTCGGAAATTTCCCCGCTAACGTACAATGAAAAGTTGCAGGTTTTCACTTTGACCTAGTTGGTCGTAAAGTGGAATACGGCCCGTAAAGTGATTTACAGACCGTAAACTGCTATCGTCCTCCAACCTTTCAAAAATTTCAACTTTCTGTCAAATGCTTCAAATGGTTAAAAACGACTTAGAATACGGACCGTAAATCGAAATACGGCCCGTAAACTGAGTTGTAAATTGCCATGATCTCCAGCATGCCTTTCTGGTTTTGATATGCTTAAATACGGTCGTGAAGGACGGACCGTAAACCAGAATACGACCGGTCAAGTGGGTTTACGACCAATGTAATCCTCAGTCACTGTTCATTTTGAATCAGATTTCAAGTTTTAAATAAGAGCCCCAAGTTCATTTATTTCATTTTCATTTTCTTTCTCCACAACTCAAGACTTCTCTAGAAACTTCCACACATTTCATATACAAGAACTCATGAGAAATTGATGATCAACTTCATCAAATCAACAAAACCAAGTGTGGGAAACTCATCAAAGTTCATCCAAGTTAAGAAATTTCAAGAGAAATATACTAGGGTTTTGGTGCAAGAAAAGTAATACAACTCAAGGCTTGTTCCTACAACATCTAAGGTAAGATTTATGGCATTTACATGTTATTTAGGGTATGGAAGAGTTGAAACACTTGGATTATAGAAGGATGCAAGAAATGGGTCATGAAAGTGTGAATAGTAGCAATGTTGAGTAAAGGTTTGAATTGAGCCATGATCATTTATAATTTGTGATTATAAAAATGTTATGAACGACATTTAGAACATGGAATAAGTATTCTATGTGATAAAAATGCAACAATGAACCATGACCATGATTATGGAGAAATTGAAGACAAATTGTGAAATACGGATATTGTAAACGAATGATGAGTGTTGTCTATCATGTTGAGAATGTTGTTATGAACGTTTGGGAGTTGATATAGAATATGGGGAAAGTAGTATAAACAAAGGAAATGTTGTTCAATTTTCCTTAGAAATAGTAGCGCGTTCTTATAGTCGATTAACTAACGTTAATGCGAATTCTCTCTTGAAGGTAGAACGTACGCACTAAATGAGAACAAGCAAGTGATAGATTAGTAAACGAAAAAGGTATGTGAGGCTAGTCCTTACTTTCTAATGGCATGAATCCTAAAGCATGACTCCCTATTTTCTTCATGATTCTCCTACATTCTAGAAAAACTACGAGTCTATGTTCATGAATAACCATATGAGATAAGAGATATGTTATGAGTCCAATAATGGTAATGATGAGTTTAAGCCTAAAGATTATAGAGCTCATGAGATGATGTTCCTATAAAGTTAATGACGTTGTTCATTGTAGACACTCACCTTATATATTATTTCCTTAAAGATGAGGCAGAATATTTATAAATGCTCCATAATGGAATCGAGAGTTCACGATCTTATGTCACCTCGATAAGGTATAACCATCTTTGAGTTTCCATGCATGCATTATGATGAGTACATGTTGATGATATTACACCGCGCCTATCTGGCCGGGCAACACCGATAAGGCGGGCGGCTTATAGATGATTACACCGTGTCTATATGGCACGGGTAGCACCACTAGTGGGCGGCATGAGATGATATCCCGGACGCGGGAGGCCTGGACGCAAGTTAATGTTATGATTATCACACCGTACCTATATGGACGGGCAGCTTATACATTTACGCATACATGACATGATGATGATTATGAGTAAGCTAGCATGCATTATATCCTTTGTACTTGACAGTCAGATACAGATGTTCCATATTGATATTGTTTTTATATCATTGTCTTAATTCATTGTTTATGCCTCTCATACTCAGTACAATGTTCGTACTGACGTCCGTTTTCTTTGGACGTTGTGTTCATGCTCACAGGTAGATAGGGAGTTGAGCTTGATCCTAATTCGTAGAAGCTAGTAGCTGATTGAGAGCACTCCCTTGTTCGGAGGTGCCTATGATGATTCCTTTGTGTATATTCGTGTATATGTATTTTGGGCATGACAGGGTCTTGTCCCGTCCTTAGGCTTAGCACTCCAATAGAGGCTCGTAGATACGCAGTGTGGGTTAGATGGTCTCACGAGAGGTTATTGTGTATATATATTATTTTGATGGGCAAGAGGCATATGTATATAAAAGTATTTATGTTTCCATATGAAATATGAGTTTTCTACAATTTGAGTATAAATGTGATAAAAGAGCCAAATGAGCATGATGAGAAATAGAACGAGCGGTGCTCGGTGGTTAGCCCCGGGTACCCGTCGCGGCCCCTAGCTGGGTCATGACAAAAGTGGTATCAGAACAGTTCAGTCCTAGGAAGTGTCTGCGAGCTGTGTCTAGTAGAGTCTTGTTTATGGTGTGTTGCGCGCCACGCTAATAAACAAGAAGCTACCGGGCATTTAGGAAAAATTACCATCTTTCATCTTAAGAGATCGTGCGATAGAGCTGTATTATAAGATTATCCCCTCCCTAATTGTGCGTTATGATTTCAGCAAAGCTGATGAAAGGAAAAACTACGGCAGCCCAGAAGGGCAAGATGGTGGTGGAAGAAGGGCTTGAACGAGAGCCGCCTATAGATGTGGAGGAGGGCGAACCCCAGAATAAGGCCCCACCTCGATTTTCCCATGATGATGATTATGAGTAAGCTAGCATGCATTATATCCTTTGTACTTGACAGTCAGATACAGATGTTCCATATTGATATTTTTTTTATATCATTGTCTTAATTCATTGTTTATGCCTCTCATACACAGTACAATGTTCGTACTGACGTCCGTTTTCTTTGGACGTTGTGTTCATGCTCACAGGTAGATAGGGAGTTGAGCTTGATCCTAATTCGTAGAAGCTAGTAGCTGATTGAGAGCACTCCCTTGTTCGGAGGTGCCTATGATGATTCCTTTGTGTATATTCGTGTATATGTATTTTGGGCATGACGGGGTCTTGTCTCGTCCTTAGGATTAGCACTCCAGTAGTGGCTCGTAGATACGCAGTTTGGGTTAGATGGTCTCACGAGAGGTTATTATGTATATATATTATTTTGATGGCCAAGAGGCATATGTATATAAAAGTATTTATGTTTCTATATGAAATATGATTTTCCTACAATTTGAGTATAGATGTGATAAAAGAGCCAAATGAGCATGATGAGAAATAGAACGAGCGGTGCTCAGTGGTTAGCTCCGGGTACCCGTCGCAGCCCCTAGCTGGGTCGTGACAGGGGGGAAGAGCAAATTCAGTTCTAGGATGAGTTACAATATGCCCAAGCAAGCTCAAAAGAGGGGAATATATTAGATTGAAGGAGTCAAATTTCGAGATGATTCGATATGTCAAGAATATGCTTAAGAAAAGAGAGAATGGACTAAATGCTGGTATATCATGAGACAGATCTAGGAAGGAGAATGAGTTTCGTCAATGCGACATGTATGTCTCCAGACTATGGTTCGAATCGCTTGTACCGGAGAAAATTTGGTTACATTTAAGTGTGTAGTAACGTACTCCGAGAGGTAATGAAAGGATTAAGAAGGGTCTGTAAGCTGACCAGGGAGTAAGTATAAAGGACAGTTTGGATTACAAAAAGGGAAATCTTAGCACTAGAAAAGATGAAAGTTTTAACAAGATGAATAATTATAGGGAGTATGAATGCAATGCAAGTGTAATATCAGTGGATCAATCAATCCCAAACCGTGCTACGCATGGGCACACAAGTAATATCATTAATAAGGCAACAAAATAAGCCACAATAGATTTACTGTTCTCATCTCAATAGTAACAATAATAATGGGCCACAATACGGCCATATATGTAATGTCATCAACAAAGCTACACCATAAGCCACAACAGATTCACAACTCTCATCTCAATATCAATATGTAAGGTGCCAGAATATCATAATCATGATATATAACGAACCATCAATACCCAATATCTCAATGTGGCGATGAGCCAACAAGTACATAGAACAAATAGATCAACAACGCAATGGGGTGGCTAGCCCTCAAATCATACAACAAGGCCCAACCTAAGGCAATAACCAACCCAAACTTCATACTCGGAGGTTTACATGCATTCTCCGACAATATCTTCTAAACATAATATGCTTCGCTAATCGAAGTCTCACCATAAGGTAAGACTTAACCTACCTGGAAAGTCGAACAACAAATCTCTAACAGTCAAACCATGGTCTTGCCCTTCCCTTTTGCCTAGTGATAATGAAAGTCTAATCATATTTGGATATGAAATTAGAATCAAGAAGAATATACCGAAATAACCATATTCCTAATCAAGTCCCAAACCCTAACACATGGATTGCGGAAAATGAGGAAATTCGAAGGATACCCATAATAGTCTTAGAAGAATTTTAGATAAAAAGTTAGTTCAAAAACCCATTCCCAACCTCAAGGGGAAAAAAGGTCATTACATAAGAAAATCAGGCTCAATGTGGTCAAATTTTTAATTTAGGAAGCCATACGAACCAATGGTACCCATATTGACATACTTTAAATCCGAACCCAAAAGTCTATGAAAATAGGCATCTGAGCCATTAAGGGAAAAATAAGAAATTTAGTTCAAAATCAATTACCCATTACTTATGGAGGCTACATACCTAAAATTAGTGAAATCCATCCACTAATTCATGTTTAATTGAAGAAAAACCAAGCTCAAGCATAGGGTTTCAAATCCCCAATTTACTTCCCTTAATTCAAGAATCTTAGCATGAAAAATCTTACTAAACAATGGAATAATCTAAAAAGGTGTTTGGAATCTTACCTAGATGATAATTCTTGTAAGAGTCTCTTCAAGTCTCCTAAAATCGAGCTTCTAAGATTGTGAGAAACCCCAAGAAAATAATAAGAACGAAAACGTTGAGTTGTCCAACCCATATCTGGTGCTAGAACGATCCCAATCCTCATTTTTGAAAACTCCAATAGATTCCTTACGCAATTTAAATTAAGCTACGCTTTTGAATCACCTCATTTGGCCTTAAAATGAGTGAGATATGGTGGTTTCAATTTTTTTTGGAAGAAGGCAAAAATTTAAAGGACGATCTTAGTGACAATTTCATAATTTTCAACAAAAATCACACAAAAAAATAAGCATAGCAAATTTTTAGTAAAATGTCCATATGCCCCTCATACGATGGACAAACATGACGATTCTTGTTGCTCTAGTTCTGAAATTACGATACGGATCTAACGATTCAATCGAAAAATAAATCGAAGCTCGTTTGCTCATTATGATTGTTACACCCCGGAAATTTTCCGTTAGCATGTGCAAAATAGGCTAATAAGGATAAAATATGTGTGTGGCATTTTGAAGGCAAGTAATAAGGTCCCGTAGATTGGTATCGAGGAGTTGAACAACTTTTACGAAGGTTCCATAAGGATCGGAAATGAGACCAAGTCAAGAAAATAAGCTTCAGTGAACTGGGAGTATACGGTCCATTATACGGACCGTAAAAGTGTTTTACGGTCCCTTATACGGACCGTAGAAGTGTCACAGAAGAGGCTGGCTGAAGGGTGAGTTTTACGGTGTACTATACGGACCGTATAACGGTTTGACGGTCCGTAAAATGAATCGTCAAAGTGTCACAGAATGAGGTTGAAAGAAGGTCGATTTTACGGTGAATTATACGGACCGTATAACGATTATACGGCCCGTCAAATGGATCATCAAATGGTTACAGAAAGGGGTGATCTCTGGGTCCATTTTACGGCCAGTTATACGGACCGTATAACGAACCGTATAATGACATCGGGACTGAAGTTGAATTTTATAAAATATGATCCAAGTCTCATTTTATTCATTCCCACTTTTGTACTACACGATACTCTCTCTCTCTAGAATATTCTACACTCTCCCAAACCAAGAACACAAGTAGAAATCTAAGATCAAATTCATCAATTCACCATAACCTAGTGCAAGAACACATCAAAAGGGATTATTTGAGTCAAGAAATTCCTAGAAGGAGGACCTAGGGTTTTGTTGGAGCGAAGAATTTCAACTCAAGGGTTGTTCAATCACCATCCAAGGTATGTTTCATGACCTTATTAAGTTATTTAAGTGTTAGAAACATAGGAAAAGCTTGAATTGTAGGAAGACATAGAAAAATGGGTGAATAGTGCCACCATTGAGTGATGATGGAATTGAATCATATAAGTTGAAGTGTTAAGGTTATGAATATGCTAGAAATGATGATTTTACCATGAAATAAGTATTAAAGGTGTGAAAACACGATGATAAGCTAGGTAGGAAATTATGGAAAAATTGGAGGAAAATGATGAAATGTGATGAGTCGATATGAATGATGGTTGTTGGTGGTAATGTTGTGGGCATTATTGTGAATGTTGGGAATTGATATAGACGATGGGAAAAGTAGAATAAACAAAGGAAGTGCTGCCCAATTTTCTTTAGAAAATAGCGACGCGTTCTTATAGCCCACTAACTAACGATAATTCGAATTCCCTTATGAAGGTAACGACGCGATATTGCAGAAGAGAAAGTGAACGGTATTCTAGCTAAGCGACCAAGGTATGTGAGGCTAGTCCCTTTCTTCAAATGGCATGAATCCCATAGCATAAAATCCCCTTCTTTCCATGAGCTAATAGATATGATATGATAATGCTAAAGCGATGATTATGTCCTCATTGTCTACACTCACCTCATGTACTAATTCCTTCGAAGTGAGGCAGAATGTCAGAAATTGCTCCATAAAGAGATCGGGGGATCACGACCTTACGTCACCCCGGTAGAGTACAAATGATCATGAGCTCACGCATGTATTATGATAAGATAAGCATGTTTTTAAAAGTATATGATGATAAGTATTTTATGTTAAGCATGTCATGATTGCATTTACACCGCGCCTAGTTGGCCGGGCAGACACCGCTTCGGCGGGCGCCTACACGGATACACCATGACCCTCTCGGGCATGGGCAGACACCACTAGTGGGCGGCATGAGATGGTACCCCGGACGCGGGAGGCCTGGACGCAGGCTTATATTATTGCTGATCACACCGTTCCGACATGGACGGACAACATGCATCATCCTTCCTATGATTATGATTCAGCTTCACATGTTCACTTTGATGTTCATTAGGTTGTTATTGTTTCTCTCTTCATTATTTATGCCTCTTATACACAGTACAATGTTCGTACTGACGTCCTTTTCTTTGGACGTTGTGTTCATGCCCACAGGTAGACAGGGAGACGAGCTAGATCCAGAGCCGTAGGGGAAGTCAGCTGTTGAGAGCACTCCATTGTTCGGAGGTGCTTGTGATTTCTTTTGTGTATACGTACATATATATATATATATATATATATCCATTTTGGGGCATGACAGAGTCTTGTTCTGTCCATTGTATAGCACGTCAGTAGAGGCTCGTAGATGCGCAATGTTATATCCCGTGTTTTCACACGTTTGGAAAAATTTGAAATATCTTGGATTTTTGAGAAATGAGGTCAAATTTGATTTTATTTGATATAGGAGTTGTGCATGAAAGAGTATGGTTGTGAAAGTGTGGGATTAGGCTAAGGGTAAAATTGGAGTTTCGGAAATTAGTTCCGGGAATTACAAAATAAAATTCGTAACAAATTGGGCTCAAAAAAATTTAATGAATTGAGGCCCAAACCATGGACCATGGCCGGCCACCTTGGCCTTGGCCCAAGTCCATTTACATGGTCATGTGCTTGACCATGTGACTATTAATTATAAGAAGACCAAGTCTTCATTGTATATACATTAGAGAGCAAGAAAACCAAAGCAAAAAAAAAAGAAGAGCAAGAAGATAGAAGGGTTTCGGGTTTGCTTGGGGAAAAATCACTCCCAAGAATAATGCTCCAAAAAATTTTCTTTTGTGGTTTTCCTAATAAATTGGGTATTCTCTACAACTTGGTATAGTTGGGTTGGAGAGAGAAGCACTTATTTCATCAAAGTGATCACAAGTTCAAGTGAAGAAGACTATAGAAAAAGGTAAGAATTTATCCCTTATTATTGTGTTATGAAGTCATGTTTGTGTTGTAGTATGTAGAAATGTGTTGATTGTATGAAAAAATGAAAGTTTGCAAAGTGGGTTTGGGATATGGGGTTGTAGCCGTGAGGTATATGTGTGGTGTACATGTATGAGTGAATTTTATGTTATATTCTAGTTATGGTTATGATGAAATGCATATTAAAATTGGAAGTTGAATGAATTTAGTTGAAGTTGATAAAATGGGCATATGATCGTATGGTATGTGGACTTGGAATGGAAATGAATTGAGTTGGTTAGTGTGTTATTGTGGTGCTTTCAATGTAAATGAAGATGGGATAATATGTGAAATGGAATGTAAAAACTTATGTCGTTTTAGTATGATTTTCCGACATTAGGAAAATGAAGCTATTTGGTTGTTAGTTGTGTTGATCATTGATGAATTTGGAAGTTGGAAACATGTTATTAATATGTATGCCAAAGATTTGATGTTTTGAACAAGTTATGACTTTGGCGGAAAGTTGTATATTATGTATATCGTGTGTATAACTTGAGGAAACGATATGAGATATTTCGAAAACTATATTGTGATGATCTTGATCGATAATGAATGTGAAATCATCGATATTAGTTTGAAGATTTAGGTTGGGGTGAAGGTTATATCATGTTGTTAAAAAGATGGCTAGTTGAAGGATATTGTGTTTCTAATGGTTGTTGTTGATGTTGATGTTGTTGTTTGGGTTGTTGTTGATGGTTTTTAGCCGAGTTGAATTCTCGGGGGTGCTATATGTATAGGGGAAGTGCTGCCGAAATTTCGGTAGACAAATATGCCTTAAGTTGAAATCATGGTATTCATAACTTACAATTGGTAAATGTGACCATTTGCAGATTTTCGACGAAACGGGGAGTGAGCTTGGATAGGCGTGCAAAGCTCAAAAGGTATGTAAAGCTACCCCGATCCTTCCTTTGGCATGCCTAAGTGTATTAGAATCGGATTCGGGCCTCGAAAGACTTTCTGCCCATCGGAATCCGCAATTGAAAATCTCGCTTTTTCCTTCAGTAAGATTGAGCCTTTTTGGTTTGTATTCTTGATAATCATGCCAACTTTCCCTAAACTACTTGGAAAGCTATAGAACGTCCGTAGAACCTTTGTAGGTGACCCCATAAGCTTAAAATATGTAATTTGAGCCCACCGCCTTGCTTGTCCCGAGGTGGGACCGCTATTCCCGGTTTTGCCCTTAATGTACTTAAGTCTTCTTTTCGAATAGTTCTTAAAAGAAACGTTTTGACTACTATTCTAATTACCTAACAAACATTGTTTTAAATATTCCATTGAGTCCAATAAATTGTTTCGACACTCGGAACGATTTCAGAAAGGTTATACTTCTGTAATTCATTATGATATCCGAAACTCGTTTATTATGTTCCCGTTCGACTTCATTGGATCGGTTTGTCTTTGATATGCCTCATCGAGTCTATGAAAACATTTATGGTATTTTAATTGCATTAGTCTCTCACTACTCCACTCGTGGATGTCCTAATGTTTCCCACACTGAGCCCGGGCCAGGATATGTTGTCAAGCGTGATCCTTTGCATTGTTCGCCGTGCCTCGATGTGAGGGGGCAGGTATACGCGTACATGGGTTTTGTGGAGTATGATGTGCCATGTACGCTTGTTCGGATATGATTTGCTATGGCCAACTGATATGATATATTATGTGACGGGGTTATGCCCCATTCTGATTCTTCTGTGTTATGGCACCAGCGTCGGGAGGGTGGCCACGTTCTGTCTACCGAGTCCCTTGGCAGGGGCCGGATTTGATATGACATATGTTTCTGTACACACTCTGCATGTTTTGAAATTATGTATCTCATACTTTGGATTTTCTGTTTATTTTCTGTATGTCCTGCACCAGTTATGATTTTTTCTCCGTACTTTAGGCTTTACATATTCAGTACATATTTCGTACTGACCCCCTTTCTTCGGGGGCTGCATTTTCATGCCGCGCAGGTACCGACGACAGGTTTGCTGATCCGTCCGCTTAGGATCTTATTCTGCCATTTGGAGTGCTCTCTTATTCAGAGCCATCTTTCGGTATAGTCTGTCACTTCTACATATGTATATTCTCGTTCATGGGTACGGCGGGGCCCTGTCCTGTCATATGATTTTGTCGGTCTGTTTATAGGTCTGTGGACATGGTTGTGGGTTGGGGTCTTTCTGTACAGTTGTGTGCTTATGTTGTGTTTGGGCGATCCCATTCGCCGCCGCGGCCGGTCCGCATATATTTAAATGTTGCTTTGTTGGCCATGTGTGGCCTTTGTTGGTATTTTCTGCGTGCAGGGTATATGGGATAGTCCGTAAAACAAAGGGAACTCTGCCGAAATTTTTCTAGAGATTATCTAAATTGGAAGTAAAGCCTTGTCGGCTTCTGCTATATACTAGAATGTGTTTGAGTGCCCAGATCGGGCACTAGTCACGGCCTACGGGGTTGGGTCGTGACACGCAGTGTGGGTTAGATGGTTCCACAAGATATTACTATATGTATATACTATCTTGATAGCCGTATGGCAAATGTATGTAAAGCAAGTATGTTTCTTGTAAAGTATGATTTTCACATGTTTCGTCTATAAACTCTGAAAGAAGTATTTAATGAGTAATTGAGTATTAAGAAGAGCGGTGTTCGGTGGTTAGCCCCGGGTACCCGTCGCGGCCCCTAGCCGGGTCGTGACAAAAGTGGTATCAGAGCAGTTCAGTCCTAGGAAGTGTCTACGAGCCGTGTCCACTAGAGTCTTGTTTATGGTGTGTAGCGCGCCGCATCAATAAACAGGAGGCTACAGGGCATTTAGGAAAATGACCATCTTTCTTTTCAGAGATCGTGCGATAGAGCTGTGTGTAGGATTTTATTCTCTTCTAAAAGTGCGTTATGATTTCAGAATGCCGCCAAAGGGGAAAGCTATAGCTGCCCAGAAGGGCAAAGCTACGACACAGAAACGAGCAGAAAGAGAGCCTCCGGCGAATGTGGAAGAGGGTGAATCCCAAAATGAGGCATTGCCTAATGTAGAAGGGCAAGGAGGAGCCTCGGCTCCGGTTCCTCCACCAGTTGCTTTGGGTCAACAAGTGACCGAGGCCATACACTTATTGACTCAGTTGGTTGCGGCCTAGGCACAATGACAAAGTGCGGGCCCGAGTGATCGTTCAGCTAGTACAAAAGCCCGTGATTTCATGACTCTAAATCCCCCGGAGTTCTTTGGGTTTAAGCCGGATGAAGACCCGCAAAACTTTATTGATGATATGATGAGAACCCTAAAGATTATTCATGCTTCCGAGACAGAATCCGTAGAGTTGGCTTCTTATAGACTCCACGATGTGGCGGTGCTATGGTATAACAACTGGATGGCATCAAGGGGAGAAAGTGCACCCCCTCCGGTTTGGCAAGAATTTGCGGATGCTTTTGTTCGTCATTACTTGCCACCCGAGACTCGCCGAGCTAGAGCGGACAGGTTCCTGAATTTGAAACAAGGGAATATGAGTGCCCGAGAGTATAGTATGCAATTCAATTCTCTGGCCAGGTATGCTCCGAGTATAGTAGCCGATATGGGCGATCGTGTGCACAGATTCGTGAGTGGTTTGGGGCCACATTTGTTCAGAGAATGCTTGACGGCCTCTTTGCAAGATGGGATGGATATTTCCCGAATACAGGCCCATGCACAGAATCTTGAGGAACGACGACAATTACAGAGAAGTGATTATGACAGTGACAGGAGACAAGGAAAAAAGGCTAGATCGATGGGAGCAAGTAGCGAATATAGAGGGGGGTCGAGGCAGATGCATTCTAGGCACTCAGGTCAGTCAGCGACCAGTGCCCCTTCTAGGTTCCCAGATAGGAGGGTTGATCGTTCTTTTTAGCCAGGACAGGGCCAGAGTTCGAGAGCCTCAGATTCCCAGTTCAGGGGAGATTTCAGTCAGCGGAGACCTCCAGTACCGCGGTGCAGTCAGTGCGGTAAATTGCATTCTGGGCAGTGTCGTCAGGGTTCAGATGCATGTTACGCCTGTGGGCAGGTTGGTCATCTTATGAGAGATTGTCCTTCCGCGAGAGGCAGAGCGGGGACTCAGCCCACAGGTTCAGCAGTGGGTTCTTCATCAGCACGCCCGACAGCACAGACTTCTTAGACTACAGCAGGTAGAGGTAGAGGTAGAGGGGGAGTATCCACTTCAGGTGTTGTTCAGCCCCGCGTATATGCTTTAGCCGGGCGACAGGATCTTGAGTCCTCCCCAAATGTTTTCACAGGTACATTGACTATATTTTCCCGTGGCGTGTATGCCTTGATTGATCCAGGCTCTACTTTCTCTTATATTACTCCGTATGTTGCTGGTTGCATTGGGGCGAGGCCTGAGTCAATTAAGCCCTTTGAGGTACTTACTCCGGTTGGTGAACCCGTGATAGCAAAACAAGTATACAAAAATTGTGTCGTTGTTATGTGTGACCGCCAGACTAGAGCCGATTTGATTGAGTTAGAAATGGTCGATTTCGATGTAATTATGGGTATGGACTGGTTGGCGTCATGTTATGCTAATGTTGATTGCCGGACGAAAGTGGTCCGATTCCAATTTCTGGGAGAACCCGTACTTGAATGGAAAGGTAACACTGCATCCCCAAAGGGTAGGTTTATTTCCTACCTTAAGGCGAGGAAGATGATAGCAAAGGGTTACATTTCTCATCTAGTTCGAGTTCATGATATCGAGGCAGAGCCACCAACTTTTCAAATAGTTCCGGTGGTAAACGAATTTCCAGACGTATTCCCAGATGAACTCCCAGGTCTTCCTCCAGAAAGGGAGATTGATTTCGCTATCGATGTATTACCTGACACCGATCCTATTTCTATTCCTCCGTACCGAATGGAACCAGCAGAGTTGAAGGAATTAAAGGTACAATTGAAGGATCTACTCGAGAAAGGGTTTATAAGACCTAGTTCATCGCCATGGGGAGCACCAGTCTTGTTCGTAAAGAAGAAAGATGGATCTCTGCGAATGTGTATCGACTACATGCAATTGAATAAGGTGACAGTAAAGAATAGATACCCTCTTCCCAGAATTGATGATTTGTTTGATCAATTGCAAGGCGCTAAATGGTTCTCCAAGATAGATTTGCGATCGGGTTATCATCAGGTGAGAATCAAGGAAGCAGATATCCCCAAGACTGCCTTCAGGACGAGATATGGCCATTATGAGTTCCGAGTAATGTCGTTCGGGTTAACGAATGCCCCGACAGTGTTCATGAACTTGATGAATAATGTGTTCAGACCATTTTTGGATCTCTTCGTGATAGTATTCATCGATGACATCTTGGTATATTCTCGCACAGAATCAGAACATGCAGATCATTTAAGGATTATCCTTGGCGTTCTCCGAGCCCGAGAATTATATGCAAAGTTCTCAAAGTGCGAGTTTTGGCTTAAATCTGTGGCATTTTTAGGCCATATTATTTCAGGTGATGGCATCCGAGTCGACACTCAGAAAATTGAGGCTGTGAAGACTTGGCCAAGGCCTACGACACTGACAGAAGTTCGTAGTTTCCTGGGTTTGGCAGGATACTATAGGAGATTCGTAGAGGGGTTTTCCTCCATTTCAGCTCCCTTGATGAAGTTAACTCAAAAGTCGGCAAAATTTCAATAGAACGACGCTTGTGAGCGCAGTTTCGAAGAATCGAAAGGCAGGTTGAATTCCGCCCCAATGTTAACACTTCCCGAAGGACCAGATGGCTATGTGGTATATTGTGATGCTTCCGGCATGGTATTAGGATGTGTATTAATGCAGCATGGCAAGGTTATTGCATATTCCTCGAGACAACTGCGTAAACATGAACAGAATTACCCAACTCATGATCTTGAATTGGCTGCAGTTATTCATGCTTTGAAAATATGGAGGCATTACTTGTATGGAGTGCACGTCGATATATATACAGATCACAAGAGTCTCCAACACATCTTTAAGCAGAAGGAGTTGAATTTGCGACAGAGATGGTGGTTAGAATTGTTGAAGGACTATGATGTAAATATCCTGTACCACCCCGGAAAAGCAAATGTGGTAGCCGACGCGCTTAGCCGTCGATCGATGGGTAGTTAATGTGGAATTCCCTCAGACAAGGAAGAAATGGTCTGTGAGCTTTATCGATTAGCCAAACTTGGAGTGCGTGCAATTGATTCGAGTAAAGCAAGTATCAGCATTAATGACCCCACAGTTTCATCTTTAAATGCAAAAGTGAAGGAACGGCAATATAAAGATTCTCAACTAAGCCGCTACCGAGACCTATCTTGTGAGAAGGAAAAGTCTCCATTTGAAGTTTCCATGGATGGAGTTCTACGATATCAAGGCAGGCTATGTGTGCCGGATGTGGCAAATTTGCGCCAACGGATCTTAGAGGAAGCACATCATTCCCGGTATTCTATCCATCCAGGTGCAACTAAGATGTATCATGACCTCAAACTAATATACTGGTGGGATGGCATGAAGAGGGATGTAGCAGAATTTGTAGCACAATGCCCAAATTCCCAGCAGGTAAAAGCAGAACATCAGAAGCCAGGAGGGTTGTTACAAGCCATGGAAATCCCTATGTGGAAATGGGAAACCATCAATATGGATTTTGTTGTAGGATTACCCCGTTCACGAGGGAAGTATGATTCTATATGGGTGATCGTGGACAGGCTCACGAAATCAGCTCATTTCCTCCCAGTCAGAACTACGTACTCGGCGGAATATTATGCCCGGTTATATCTAAAGGAAATTGTGCGACTCCATGGAATTCCTTTAGCCATTATTACGGACAGAGGGGCACAGTTCACAGCCAAGTTTCGAAAGTCGTTTCAAGAGGGCCTAGGTACCTAAGTCAAATTTAGTACGGCATTTCACCCACAGACCGACGGGCAGGCCGAGCGTACTATTCAGACCCTGGAAGATATGCTACGAGCATGTGTGCTGGATTATGGTGCTAGTTGGGATGAGCATCTACCCCTCATTGAGTTTGCTTACAACAATAGCTACCATTCCGGTATTCAAATGGCTCCATATGAAGCTTTGTACAGAAGAAAATGCAGATCTCCAGTTGGCTGGTTTGAAATAGGAGAATCACAATTAATAGGTCCCGACCTGATTCAACAAGCGGTCGAAAAAGTCAAGATTATTCGGGATAGATTGCTAACAGCCCAAAGTCGCCAAAAGTCTTATGCAGACAATCGCCGACGAGACCTGGAATTTCAAATTGGTGATTGGGTGTTTTTGAAAGTGTCGCCAATGAAGGGAGTGATGAGATTTGGCAAGAAAGGGAAACTAAGTCCCAGGTATATCAGACCCTATGAAATCGTTCGTAAAGTGGGTCAAGTAGCTTATGAATTGAAATTGTCTTCGGAGCTTGAATCAGTTCATCCAGTATTTCATGTTTCGATGCTCCGCAAGTGTATTGGGGACCCCACAAGGATTGTTCCGGTAGAAGATGTGCAAGTGACAGAAAAGCTAACATACGAAGAGGTACCTGTTGCTATTCTAGACAGACAAGTGAGAAGTCTTCGGAACAAAGAGGTAGCATCAGTCAAAGTTCTATGGCGGAACATTAATCGAGAATAAATGACTTGGGAAGCGGAAGAAAAGATGAAGTCCAAGTACCCCCAATTGTTTCAAATCCCAGAAGAGACTAGACATGAAGCAACGACGAATTGAGGTATGTACGCTTTATTTCTATGATGTTGGTCGTGTGTGACCATAGATGTATTGATATTGTAATATATCCATGTGGGGAAATGATATTATGGGTTGCTATGACAGGTTAATAGTGCCAGATTACAGAGGAAACTCTGGCGAAATTTCTGTAGAATCTCGAGTATTTAACATTCGAGGACGAATGTTCCAAAAGGGGGGAAGAATGTTACACCCCGGAAATTTTCCGTTAGCATGTGCAAAATAGGCTAAGAAGGATAAAATATGTGTGTGGCAATTTGAAGGCAAGTAATAAGGTCCCGTAGATTGGTATCGAGGAGTTGAACAACTTTTACGAAGGTTCCATAAGGATCGGAAATGAGACCAAGTCAAGAAAATAAGCTTCAGTGAACAGGGAGTATACGGTCCATTATACGGACCGTAAAAGTGTTTTACGGTCCATTATACGGACCGTAGAAGTGTCACAGAAGAGGATGGCTGAAGGGTGAGTTTTACGGTGTACTATACGGACCGTATAACGGTTTGACGGTCCGTAAAATGAATCGTCAAAGTGTCACAGAATGAGGTTGAAAGAAGGTCGATTTTACGGTGAATTATACGGACCGTATAACGATTATACGGCCCGTCAAATGGATCGTCAAATGGTTACAGAAAGGGGTGATCTCTGGGTCCATTGTACGGCCAGTTATACGGACCATATAAATTTATACGGACCGTATAACGAACTATATAATGACACCGGGACTGAAGTTGAATTTTATAAAATATGATCCAAGTCTCATTTTCTTCATTCCCACTTTCTACTACACAATCCTCTCTCTCTCTCTAGAATATTCTACACTCTCCCAAACCAAGAACACAAGTAGAAATCTAAGATCAAATTCATCAATTCACCATAACCTAGTGCAAGAACACATCAAAAGGGATTATTTGAGTCAAGAAATTCCTAGAACGAGGACCTAGGGTTTTGTTGGAGCGAAGCATTTCAACTCAAGGGTTGTTCAATCATCATCCAAGGTATGTTTCATGACTTTATTAAGTTATTTAAGTGTTAGAAACATAGGAAAAGCTTGAATTGTAGGAAGACATAGAAAAATGGGTGAATAGTGCCACCATTGAGTGATGATGGAATTGAATCATATAAGTTGAAGTGTTAAGGTTATGAATATGCTAGAAATGATGATTTTACCATGAAATAAGTATTAAAGTTGTGAAAACACGATGATAAGCTAGGTAGGAAATTATGGAAAAATTGGAGGAAAATGGTGAAATGTGATGAGTCGATATGAATGATGGTTGTTGGTGGTAATGTTGTGGGTATTATTGTGAATGTTGGGAAATGATATAGACGATGGGAAAAGTAGAATAAACAAAGGAAGTGCTGCCCAATTTTCTTTAGAAAATAGCGACGCGTTCTTATAGCCCCCTAACTAACGATAATTGGAATTCCCTTATGAAGGTAACAACGCGATATTGCAGAAGAGCAAGTGAAAGGTATTCTAGCTAAGCGACCAAGGTATGTGAGGCTAGTTCCTTTCTTCAAATGGCATGAATCCCATAGCATAAAATCCCCTTCTTTCCATGAGCTAATAGATATGATATGATAATGCTAAAGCGATGATTATGTCCTCATTGTCTACACTCACCTCATGTACTAATTCCTTCGAAGTGAGGCAGAATGTCAGAAATTGCTCCATAAAGAGATCGGGGGATCACGACCTTACGTCACCCCGGTAGAGTACAAATGATCATGAGCTCACGCATGTATTATGATAAGATAAGCATGTTTTTAAAAGTATATGATGATAAGTATTTTATGTTAAGCATGTCATGATTGCATTTACACCGCGTCTAGTTGGCCGGGCAGACACCGCTTCGGCGGGCGGCTACACGGATACACCATGACCCTCTTGGGCATGGGCAGACACAACTAGTGGGCGGCATGAGATGGTACCCCGGACGCGGGCTTATATTATTGGTGATCACACCGTTCCGACATGGACGGGCAGCTTGCATGATATGTATACATGATATGATAAAGAGTATGAGTAAGACAGCATGCATCATCCTTCCTATGATTATGATTCAGCTTCACATGTTCACTTTGATGTTCATTAGGTTGTTATTGTTTCTCTCTTCATTATTTATGCCTCTTATACTCAGTACAATGTTCGTACTGACGTCCTTTTCTTTGGACGCTGTGTTCATGCCCACAGGTAGACAGGGAGACGAGCTAGATCCAGAGCCATAGGGGCAGTCAGCTGTTGAGAGCACTCCATTGTTCGGAGGTGCTTGTGATTTCTTTTTTGTATACGTACATATATATATATCCATTTTGGGGCATGACGGAGTCTTGTTCCGTCCATTGTATAGCACGTCAGTAGAGGCTCGTAGATGCGTAGTGTGGGTTAGATGGTTCCACAAGATATTACTATATGTATATACTATCTTGATAGCCGTATGGCAAATGTATGTAAAGCAAGTATGTTTCTTGTAAAGTATGATTTTCACATGTTTCGTCTATAAATTCTGAAAGAAGTATTTAATGAGTAATTGAGTATTAAGAAGAGCGATGCTCGGTGGTTAGCCCCGGGTACCCGTCGCGACCTCTAGCCGGGTCGTGACAATGATACCCTTTTTGCTCAAAACGGCATCGAAACTAAAAATAAACACCATACAACCCAAACACACCTGAAGCTCATTGGAATCTAACCAAAATTTGTGGACAAGTCAAGAATCATCATACGAACTTGTTCGAACTCTCAAAACACCCAAATGGGACCATCTGATCCGATGTTGACCACGGTCAACTCCAAATCTTATCAAAAGCCAGTTTCTCAACCAACCACCCAAATTACACCCAAACCTCTCGAGACCTGAACCAACGACTCGACTAATTCATAAATAACATTTTGAACAAAATGGAACTGTGAAAATTAGATTATGGGCATGTTTACCCAAAAGTTAGCTTTTGGTCAAACTTAAGCCTTCAAAATTCCAAAACTTAGATTTTCCTCTTTGATTCTCATCCGATCACCTCGAGAATGGAGTCACCCATCCCCATAAGACATAAACATCACAATAAAGCTAACAGAAATAACAAATCTCAGATCCATGTCTAATTTCTTCCTGTGACAATCTTTTCATCATAAATAGGCATATTAAACATTAACCGACTTAATTGCCAAAAACCAACCCGACGAACTTTGAAATTAGCCCCGTCAATTACCACAGATCATAAATAATATTTCAAATCTAACGGAATATTCAGATTGACAACCAGAGGACGGTTTCCCAAAGTAAACAATTTATCCAAATAATTGAATGCCGAAATTTTCAAAGTGAAACCTTCTCTCGAAGTGAACCAAGTGATATTCATTTGACTTCAAATTTGGCTAGCAAGTCAAAATAATTATAACAGATCTTCTGGAATAGACGACATGTAAATCGGTTCTCAAAATGGTCGATCGGGTCATTACAAAGTCATTGATTTATTATGATGGCGTGGTTTGTGACTATGCTTGATTGCTTATCTGCCTACTTGTTGATTTATTTCTTCATATATGTGAACTATTTGTTGTCGTCCTATGATACCTACTAGTACTTGTCGTTCTACTGATGTTAATCTTGATGTACTCTTCTTTTGAGTGCAGAGTCTGTTACTAGTTCTAGTTGCCTTCCTTGAGAGTGATCCAAGTCTACTTGACAGAGATTTTAGGGTGAGCTTTTGGGCTAGATTTGATACCCGGAGACTTTTCTTTTTCATTTAACTGTCTGCTTTGTATTCTTGAGACAATATTGATATTTGATATTTGTACTTCCTATTAGACTTGTATCTATGTATCGTGGCTCTTGTACTAATCTAGACTAGATTTTGGGGTTATTATTACTTCTGCACTTATCCTTTATATAAATTGAATCTGTTAGTTAAATCATTGTTTATTTTTGTAAATTTCTTATAAATGACTAAAGTGATTTGGAAATGGTTTTCCTACCTACGGAGACATTGTAGGTGCCATCATGATTCACGAACTGGGTCGTGACAGTTCTGAACCTACTTCAATGTATGCTTGTAAAGATAGTTTAGTTTCTAGTACGTTTGTATGACTGTATTTCAGTTCAGCTTAGCATGTGATTGTTTGGTTATGTCATTTAGCTAGATGTCAGCATATGTTATAGCATAGTCTTATCTGAGTAAATCATATGTTTTGTTTAGATTGATGTACGTACTAATAAACATTGTTACATGTGTTGTCATTCTTCTTAGGCTTAGTATGAGCATTGATGAGTGTATGGGGGTTTGTTTTTTCAGTAGAAGTTTTATGTTTTCATGTTTGTTGAGTATAAGATGATTAGTTTGGTATCAATTAGTTTACCATGATGTCAATGGCCTTCATTTTTGGTATTGCTTAAGTGATCTGATGCATATGTCCAAGTATGAGAGTCAGTAGCTTCTTTTTAGTTAAATTCATTGTTCAAATGTTGAAAAAACTTAAGAGTTAAGTATCTCTATTAGTCAAAGTTAAAAACTATCTCAGTGTGTTTATTTATGTTTGTGCTCATGATTTTCAACCCTAATGAGAAAGATTATGTTGACTTGTTACCATATTTGACTGAATTATGAATAAGTCCCTTCTGAGCATGTGCCTCTTTTACCTTAGAGTGTGTTTAGTTAGTTCAAACTTAATTTGATCTGGAATAATCTACGTTGTTGAATGATGCATGAGGGACACACTCCGTCCCTTTGAGATTGTTTGACTAGCTTCAACTCACTAGAGTGATTAAGTGTTTGCAAATACCCATCTTATCTAATTTAAGCATGTTTAAATCCATGTATATTAATGTATGTTGTTTACAAATAAGCTTAAGTTCCAAACAAGTCATCATAGGGAGTAGAATAGCCTTTATTTCTCCAAAATTAATCTAGATATGAAGTAAATATGGTCAGCCTATTAGTATTTGTCTAAAACCTTGATAGTTTTTCTCATACTGAGGGAATAACGCATTGAGAACCTGTTTTCTTTCTTTCTAAGATTATTAGTGGTTAGAAGATATGTTTAAAGCTGCAGCTATTCATGTTCTAAGACTTTGTATGTATGGTTGATATTAAGTTGGTGTGGAAACAATAGAAGTTTAAGAAAAACAAGAATGTTTTTCAGTTTTTAGCAAGTCAGACAAATGTAACTCATTTAGGCTAAAAAACGGGACTGGTTATGATCACCTTAAGTGTAAGGCGCCCAAGAGGTTGTCACTTGGTTAGTAATGACCCGAGAAGTGACTAATTGGGGCTAAAGAGCGTTTAGAAAAGACTTTGAGTTCCCACTCAGTCTAGTACTACCTATCCCATACTGCTGGGGTTCCTTCTTATGTATTTACAATATCATGGGATCATTTTTGTCTCTGAAAGTGTAAAAGAGGAGAATTGCATAAAGATAGGGTGTGTAGATGAAAGTTAGCATGACTATACTTCCCCCTTCACCCCATCTCTTGTCTGCACTTCTGAAGTGACTTGTTTCATGATCTACATCTTGAAAGAAGATTTCCCTTTTGTTGTGTTCATCCCTTGTCAATAGGTGTGTTTGTTCTATTTTTTGTGGAGATCTTGAACTAGTTAAAATCTTTACTCTATTTATTGGGATAGTCAACCTGAAAATTGAACTTTAGGTGCATATGAGATGAATGTATTTCATGAACTTTATACTCTCTCTCTTCCCCTAAAAATGAACTAAACTACTGTGTATCAGATTCCTTTATTAAGCATTATAATGGCTACAAATGAACGAGCATATTGAGTATACTAGTATATATCTGCTATATATGTGTGCATATGTGTGTTTAGGACTGTTTGGATAATAATTAATATACCATGTTTGTTCTCATTTTTTCTCATCTTCTCTTGCCTCCTCATCTTATATTATTACGGACAAATATAACAGGCAGTGTCTTAAAAGGCAGTTTTGGGACTCGCCTGGGGGCAGGGTACTGGAAAAATGCCTCAGGGCGTACGTGTGGGGCTTAGTTCTGTGAGGCTTACGCCCTAAGCGCTTGACTGTATGCCTACAACATGCCTAATGCCCAATGCTCGGGACTCGCCTTACAGTTCTTACACAATTATAGGTCAAATTCTTTAGTTAACATTGTTGGCCCTCATAATTCTTTAATAAATGAAAGATTTCTAATAGTTTTTTGATCTATAAAAATAAGAAGATTGAAAGTATCTCAAATAACAAGCCGCAGTATTGTATATTTACTATTTGAGAACAAAGTGAGGGTGAATATCACTTAACAATTCTTTTGTAATACATAACCGAATTTTACATGTTCACTTATCATTATCATTGGTCTTCATGTCCTGTTTCCTATGTCTCAAAATTATCATAGTTTATTATTTCATTATTTGAATTTTGTTTCCAGAAGGAGTAATGTCTTAATTATAATACTGATAAATTTTATTGATTATTTTCTTTTAGGGAGGTAAATTGCATAGTATGGTAGTAATAAATTTAAGTAATTGTGATTCTTTTTTGTTTGAAAGTTAAGATGTTAGAGTTAATTGCATTTCATAATAGCTTTTATATGATTGCATTATTTATATTTGGAATATTATGTTAGAAGCTTTGTTTCTATGAGTTATTTTAATCATGTGTTTTAATTTTTTAAAACTAACAATGTTGTTTTTTTTTTTTTTTTTTTTATAAATTTGTGTTATTTTACTATTTGGCTATCATTTGCATTCCATTTTGTATTACGCATGCTTTCCTTCTTTCTTTTTTTCCTTAGAGATGTTTGGACCTGTCCTCTCATTTGTGGGTTTCCGTATGCTATTCCAGTGAATATAGCTAAATTATACGTGATATATATGTTTACATGTGTGATCATGTTTGAGTATTTCTCCTTTTAAATTTATGTTAAGATAATTAGTAAGTATAGATCCAAAATTTTCTTTTTTCCCATCCCTCCTCTTCACATGGGAAACACTGCCGATGGGCCACTTGGGCCAAGATTGCATCAACAATAGTTGTTGGGCCTGAAGCGCAACAACTCTTTTGTTCATTGAGTCCGAATACATGAAGGCTTAACTATGGGTTAAAATGGCAACTGATGGCCTCGGTAGGCCCACCAGCATAACTCCCTCTTTCATTCGCATATGTACTTGTAAAGAATTCTTATGATGTTGAAACCCGAAATGGTTGTGAACTAGTCATCCTAGAGAAATGATAGGAACCCGATAACATTTCAAAAAACCAAGACTCAACAAAACATAAATCATCACACTTTCAAAATTTGGAATAAAGAAAGAATGGATTTTTAAAATTACGATTCGAAACAGGAAAATTCAAGCAGTTTTAGAATGTACATTGATTTTTGACATTTAAGCCGGAAAAATTAGAACAGTTTTGAGACAAAAATTAGTAACTGTACTTCTCTCAATTCAAAGGCCCAAAAAAACCAAGAAACTAATTTCAAAAGCATAAATGTTGAAAATGGACTTCAAAATGACTTAAGGATTTTTAATATCTTTTTTGGGTCAAGCCCAACCTTAAGTTAAACCAAAAAAAAAAAAAAAAAAAATTGAAATGCACTTAAACTTTAGATTGAGGAAAAGCTTTGAAATTAGGATATGGTTGACCTTAAAAATGATTAAAAAAATGGATAAATACATTGCTTGTGAAAGAAAACATTTTTATACTTGTCAAAACCTAAGGAATATTTACAAAGGAGATATACTCAATTTTTTTCAAATAAAATTTATAAGGACTAAAGGCATAACATTGGATCACGTTAGTTGAATTCTACTTAAGAAAAATCTTAAGTGTGTTTTGGTCCGAAAATGAAATGGCTTCAACACTTATATACATTTCAAAGGGAAATCCAACCTTTTTTCCTCCTTGAATGGAATTTTTGCCAAAGTGTTTTTATGACATTCCATGAAAAGTTATACAATAAAATAAATCATTTTAAGCAAATAATTACAAATCACGCATTGAAGTTCGAAGGTCAACCGTATTCTATGGATTCTTAATATCGAGGTGCGTCACTAGAACCCTTACCTCGAACTCTGGTTTGAAGAGAATTTATCTTTCGTTTAAATAAACCCTTTTAACTTAGTTTTCCTAATTTCCTTTAAAAAATTAGGTGGTGAATCTAAGAAATGCACAAATCCAATGGAGTCCACAATCTTAAAGTAGCTTTTATGCCTCGCGTAAAAGGGAACAGTAACAAGGGGTACCTATGCAATAATAATCATCCTGAGTTCCAACCTATTTCTCTCATAATGTTCTCTTCCGAATGCTTTTGTGAAAATGTCTGCAATTTGTTTTCGGTGGCATAGAACTGGAAGGAAACAAGATCCTTCCCAACATTGTCATGCAAAAAGTGGTGTCTTATGTCAATGTGTTTCGATCTCTTATTCTGAATGGGATTTGTTGTCACAGAAAATGGGGACACGTTCAATTTCCATACAAAAATCTTTTAATTCTTGCTTGATCCATAGCAGTTGAGCACTACATGATGCAACAACTATGTATTCTACCTTACTAGTAGATAGTGCCACAAAATTTTATTTTTTGGTCGCCCAGGAGACCAAAGATGATCCAAGAAAGTGTGTCATACCATAGTGCTCTACCTATCAACAAAATATCCTCCCTATTCGGCATTAGCATATCCAACTAGGTCGAAGTTGCTACCTCTAGGATACCATAGCCCCAACTCACTTGTTCCTTTTGAAATATCTCAAGATTCTTTTCACAGCTTTTAGATGAGACTCTTTAGGATTTGCTTGAAATCTTACACATAATCCCACACCGAATACCATGTTAGGCCGACTAGCAGTGAGATACAAAAAGGAACCAATCATGCCTGTCACGACCCAATTTGGCTAAGCCGTGCGGCCACTTACCCTTCCCACCTCGTTAAGCGAACCCTCAACCCAATGAAAATAAAACCATAAATAATTAAATTAATTAAGCGGAAGAGAATAATTACGTAAGTCTTACGATAATAAAATAGAAAAGTGCAGAAATAAGAAAATACACCCAGGATCTAGTCTAAGCCAAACAAGAGCATCTAGAATTCGAAATATACAAGTTTGGAAATATAATAATACATCAAATCTGTATATATCTCAGAATGGAAAAGTGAGACATAAATAAGGAGGAGTCTTCAAGGCAGCGGACATCTCCTGCTCATCCGACCTGCTCATCTGATCGACTAGAAGCAGTCTTGATAGCGACTATCACCCACGGGAGACAAAAAAAGACCCAACCTGGAACTCTACACTCATAACAGAATGCAACAAGTGCTAGTCAATACAAAACAACAGTACTGGTAGGTATCATAGGCCGACTAAGTATAGCTAACATAATTCAGATAGTAAAGTAAGATGGGTAGATAAATCAACATGTATAAGTCAAACGTAATCGGAACCAAGTACACGTCATCGCCTAAGTAGAGCATTTAAATCCAAATGTGCCAAAGTCTGAATGTGTCTAATCCGGAACCACCATCACAAGTAAAACACCAGATCATCATAATATAAGCCATGATGCAATACAGTAATGTATGAATTCACATGCAATACCTTTGCAATGTTGTGTACACACGTACTCCGGACGGAATACCTCTACGTCGCGGTAGCACAACCTAAGGTGACTCGTGACGTCTAACTACTACTAGTCTCGGATTGCGCAACAAACAGATGAGACTCCGGATCTTTGCCTACAAAGGATGTTCGTCAGCACCACCCAGGGGGACCCGCGGAGTCCACACACTCACTCAATCCACGATTCCGAGAAAAACATCGAATATCGAACACTCACATAACTTTTATCCAAACCGAGCCTAGCTCATCACGGTGTTTCATCAAGTATCAACAATGTATCAACAATATATCACGAAGGATGAGAATGCGTGCAATGTATGTATCAACATCAATAATCAAATCCATATCACAAGTACCAAACATGGGTAGGACAACAATATCATGAAAGACTACACAAGTCGAATTGAACTATATCCTCGTTTCAATATCAACAAGATAGATACTACAATTATCACAATCACGATGGAACAACAATCCCCAATATCTACTATCAACACATGGCATCAAGCCAACAACGATAGAACAATAAGGTCACAACACAACGAGATGGCTAACCCCAATCACACAACAGGGCCCATCCTAAGACAATATCTAACCCAACTTCATACCCGAAGGTTTACATGCGGTCTCCGACAATAATATCTAAATATATTCTTTGCTACATGAAGTCTCACCAAGGGTAAGCCATAACCTACACGGATGGCTGAACAACAAAACACCAATAATCACTCCTTAACCTTGCCCTTTTGCTGAGCCTAAAGATTAAGAAATCCTAGGCATATTTGAAATCTAGATTAGAAATTATGAACATCGATACCTATATTGCTATCATTCAATTTAGGTCAAAACAAACCTTTGAATTTGGGAAAACGGCCTCACAAGTTCAAAATAGGAAATTTTGGGGTAAAATATCCAATTAAACACTAGATGATCAAAACCCATCAACTAATTACTAAAATAACTCAAGGATTCATCCAATTTTGAAATTCAAGAAAAACCCCCAATTTTGGGTATAAATCCTAACTCTTAGATTCAACAATCCAACACTAATAATGGAAGATATATGATTAACAACCTTAGATACATCATAATCTAGCTTAAACCCAATCAATTTCATCATTTAAAAGCCTAAGTAGAATATCCATAAAATTCACTTTTTATCTCCCATCACTATGGAACTAACAAGGAAAGAGGGATTCCAAGATGATTAGGAATAAGGGATTTGTAAGGAGATTAGCAGGATTTACCTCCAAGAATTTTCCCCAAGAATCTTCTAGAACAGTTCCCAAGAGCTCAATTTTCATAGTAGTAATAAATGATAGACTAAAGGTGTCACGACCCGACTAGGGGCCATGACGGGTACCCGGAGCTTACTACCGAGCGCCACTCATTGCACTAGTCATCATACTCATCCTGGACACATATAATCTCCAAGTCAATACATAAATATACATAAGCCCTCACGGCTGCAAAAATGATATACAAGAATATACACAGATGTATCCATAAGACAACAACTACCCACGCATCTGTATTTACGAGCCTCTACTAGAGTACTGTGACATAAGGACGGGACAAGACTCCGTCATCCCGTCATACCCCAAATATATACACAAAAGAATATGGCCATATGTAGCACCTCCGGAGTAGTAGAGTGCTCCTGTGAATCTGCTGATAAGCTCCTACTGGTTTGCATCGTCTCCCTGTCTACCTGTGGGCATGAACACAGCTTTCAAAAGAAAGGACGACAGTACGAAAAATGTACCGAGTACGTAAGGTATGAATAATACTAGCATAAATAAGAAATAACGAAACATGAGGTGAAGATATAAACTGTGCGTCAATTGACTCTTAGGGAAAATACTATGCCTGCTTAAATTTTAAAGGAAAACACATGTTATACATATCAAATATACTATCATCATTAACTCGCGTCCAGGGAATCATCACACGCCGCCCACTGGTTGTGTCATGTCCGGCCCTCTAGGCACGATGCAGTCATAAGCAGCCCGCCATAGCGGTGTCATGTCCGGTCATCTAGGCACGGTGTAATCATAAGCCGCCCGCTTAGCGGTGTCATGTCTGGCCATCTAGACACGGTGTAATCATAATTCGCCCGCCTTAGCAGTGTCATGTCTGGCCAAATAGGCGCGGTGTAATCTTATTATTGTATACTTATCATAAAGCATGCCTTAGAAATCAATTAAATACTACAACTCTATCGAGGTGACGTAAGGTCGAGAACCCCCGATTCCATTATGGAGTAGTCATCATCATCATGTCCCACCTTGGAGGAACTAGCATTATAAGGTGAGTCTAGAAACAACGAATAATATCAAGGAATCATATAAGGATCATTAGCTTCATAAGAATACCATATCATAGGCTTTGGAATCTCTAGACTTAGACTCGTCATCATCATTGTAATATTTACCACGCATCTCTTATCTTTATTTCATGAAACACCCTTAATAATCATAGACTCACAGTTTCCGGAATATGAGAAAATCATGGAAAGTTAAAGGAAGTCATACTAAGATTAGATAACCGAAAACATACTTAAGCTTAAGCAAAAGCAAAAGCTAATGAAAATTGGACAGCATCTCCTTTGTTTCTATAACTTTCTCCATGTAATATAACAACTCCAAACATTAACAACACACCCAAAATATCATAATCAATGAACTTTTTTAAGTTAGTCATTATCCAACTCTCAAAATCTCCTCTCAAAGTCATCCATAACTATGGTTATCACCCAACGTCGCATTCATTCATATATAAGGCTTCTTAAACATTCTTAATATCATTCATAACGAGATTATTCCCATAACATGTCAAGTTATCATTCAGGAATTCCACGATTCTCATATTTGTAACCCATTTTCTACTTTCTTCCATAATCCAAGTCTTTCAACCAATCAATACTATTAATAGCATGAAATGAACATAAAACTCACCTTTGATTGTGAAGGAATGGGATTTGGATGGAAATGCTTCACTTGAAGAAAACCCTAGCTCCACTTCCAAAGAAATTCTTGACTTCTAGCAACCCTAGAGAGCTTCCTTGCACTTGATTTCCTTGAATTAATGATGTTGATCTTTGATTTGCCTTGGATTTATGTTAGAATGGTGTATCGAATATTCTAGAGTTCTTGAGAGGTGTAGAGAATGCATGAAATGAGAAATATGGGCTTGGGTTATATATATATATATATATAGAAAGAGAAAATTCTTGAAATATCTGTCCTGATCATGTTATACGGACACTTATACGGTCCGTATAAAATTGTACGATCTGTATAAGTGACCGTATTTCACCATCAGGAAATTTCCCTTTTCTGCAAGGTTATACGGACCCTTATACGGATCGTATAAATTTATACGGACGTATAAGTGGTCATATAACTCCATTTGTTTCCCAAATTAATCTCGTTGATTCGTTTGATCTCCAATCCTTATGGAAACTTCTTAGTCTCATTTAACACTTTATTAAAAATCTAAGGAGAATTATAACTTTTCCTCAAGACATTATTAAATCAACATTAGCTTGGTACTTTGCGAACCCTTTTCGATACACGACTTATACTTTACATCCTTCAACGAACTTCATTCTATTGCCTCGAATGTCTCTGGAATATTAATTAGAATCGTTAAGTACCCCTTCTTATTTGTAGGGACACCATATACATCTTATCCTGCGTTAGTCTATTTACCGTTCAACGACATGATATTTTCTTAGGTGTAACACTCTTCCCCCCTTTAAAAATATTCGTCTTCGAATGTTAAGTTCTCGGGAATCCTACAGAAATTTCACTAGAGTTTCCCCTGTAATATGGCGCTATCATCCTGTCACGATAGCCCACAATAACAATTCCTCACAGGGCTACAATACAATGGCAAGAAAATATGGCCACACATGACCAAAAGCACTTAAAGAAAACATTACATACCTCATAATACTGATGTCTCCTCTTGAATCTCTTCCGGGGGTGGAAACAAGTATGGGTACTTGGACTTCATGTTTTCTTCTGCTTCCCAAGTCGTTTCTTCTCGGTTATTATTTCTCCATAAGATCTTGACTGACGCTACTTCTTCATTTCTAAGCATTTGTACTTGCTTGTCTAGTATAGCAATAGGTATCTCTTCGTAAACCAACCTTTCCATAACTTGAATATCATTTACAGGCATGTTTCTAGTAGGATCTCTGACACACTTACGGAGCATTGATACATGAAAAACGGGATGCACTGATTCAAGTTCTGGGGGTAAGTCCAATTCATAAGCTGTTTGGCCTATCTTGCGGACTGTCTTATAAGGTCCAATATACCGGGGACTTAATTTTCCCTTCTTACCAAATCTCATCATGCCTTTTATCAGTGATACTTTCAGGAATACCCAATCATTGACATGGAATTCTAAGTCTTGCTGACGGTTTTCCGCATAAGGCAACTTTGGGCTGTCAATAATCGATCTCAGATAACCTTGATCTTTTCCACTGCTTGTTGAATCAACTCCGGACCAATTAGTTGTATCTCTCCTACTTCAAATCACCCAATTGGGGATCTACACTTTCTTCCGTATAGAGCTTCATACGGGGCCATATGAATACTAGAAGGATAGATGTTGTTGTATGCAAACTCAATAAGAGGTAAGTGGTCATCCCAACCACAACCGAAATCTAGCACACATGCCCGTAGCATATCTTCCAAGGTCTGAATAGTGCGTTCGGCTTGCCTGTTAGTTTGTGGATAAAACGTTGTGCTAAGCCTTACCTGAGTACCCAAACCTTCTTGGAAAGACCTCCAGAATTTAACTGCAAATTGTGGTCCTCTATCTGTGATAATAGATATCGGGATACCATGAAGTCGCACAACCTCTTGGAGATTCCACCTTGCATAATCTTCTGCCGAATATGTGGTTCTGACTGTAGAAAATGGGCTGATTTCCGTAGGGAACCATCTTTCTTTCTCACAAATAGGACAGGTGCTCCCCACGGTGATGAACTGGGCCTAATGAATCCCTTCTCGAGCAAATCTTTCAATTGCGCCTTTAGCTCTTTCAACTCTGCAGGAGCCATTCGGTAAGGAGGAATAGATATAGGCTTGGTGTCCGGCAACCCATCAATCACAAAATCAATCTCCCTTTTCGGAGAAAGGCCTGTAAGTTCATCGGGAAATACATCCGAAAATTCGTTTACTACCGGGACGGATTGAAAAGTCGGTGGTTTTGCTTCAGTATCATGAACTCGCACTAGATGATAAATATAGCCTTTCACGATCATCTTCATTGCCTTAAGGTAGGAAATAAACCTACCTATTGGAGACGCTATATTACCTTTCCATTCAAGTACGGGTTCTCCTGGAAATTGGAATCTAACAAGAAGCCAACCAATCCATGCCCATAATCACATCAAAATCTAGCATTTCCAGCTTAATTAAATCAGCAATAATCTGACGAATACATACCACCACCATAAAATTCTTGTATACTTGTCTAGCTATTACAGGATTACCGACCAGAGTAGATACCTCAAAAGGTTTAATTGGTTCGGGTTTCACCCTAATGCGGCCAGCAATATAAGGAGTAATATAAGACAACATAGAACCCAAATCAATCTGTTACACCTCGTAAAGTTCCCCGTGAACGTACAACGAATAGAGTAGCGAAGGATAAGGGTATATAGTGTTTTAATCAGAAGGGAATGATGTTTGACGACCCTAAGTATGATTTCAAAGGCAATGGGAATAAGGGATAAGGTTATGCTTCACAATGACTAATTATAGGTTTTGAAGACTTGAAAGTTACAGATTTGCACTTTGGCCTAGTTGGTCATAAAATGAAATACGGACCATAAAGTAGTATACGGCCCCATAAACTGCGATCGTAAATCACCATGATCCTCAGCATACCTTTCTGGTTTTGATATGCTTAAATACGACCACGATATACATCCCGTAAACTGGAATACGGACCGTAAACTGGATTTATGACCACTGTGCACTTCGACTACTATTCATTCCGGATCAAATTTTAAGTCATTAAAAGGAGACCCAAGCTCATTAAATTCATTTCATCTTCACGATATTTCTCTCTAGAAACCTCTAGAATACTCTCTACTCTTCAACTACAAGAATTCAAAGGAAATTAGTGATCAACTACTTGAAACCCACGAAATCAAGTGTAAGAATCACACTAAAGTTCATCTATCTCAAGAAAACCCAAAAGAAGTGAAGTAGGGTTTTGGTGCTAAAGGAGTAATTCCATTCAAGGCTTGTTCAACCATCATCTAAGGTAAGTTTCATGACTAAAACATGTTGTTTAAGGTATTGCAAGGTTAAGATACTTGAATTGTAAAAAGACATAGGAAATGGGTCATTTATGAGTGAATAGTGTCATGGTTGGATAGTAGTTGGGTTGAATCATGAATGTTGGTGTGTTGTGATTATGAATGCGTTATAAATGACATTTAGACCATGAAATAAGTATTATATACGAGGAAACGCGATAGTAAGATATAACCATAAATGTGGAGAAATGGAACAGAAATGGTGGATTGTGGTCGATGTATACAAATGACGATTGTTGATTTCAATATTGTGAATGTTGTTGTGAGCATGTGGGAGTTGATATATAATATGGGAAAGTAGTATAAACGAAGGAAGTGCTGTCCATTTTTCCCTAGAATTAGTAACGCGTTCTTATAGTCGAATTGGCCAACGATAGTGCGAATTCCCTCTTGAAGGTAGAAAATGATGTCAAAGGAGAACAAGCAAGCGATAGATTAGTTAAACATCAAAGGTATGTGAGGCTAGTCCCTTCTTTCTAATGGCATGAATCTTCTAGCATGATTTTCCTTCCTCTTCATCAGTTCCTATATTCCGGAAAGCTAAAAGCCTATATCTATGAATGGTAATATAAAATAAGAGATATGACATGATGATCCTTAATGGCATGATGTTATTTACTGCTCACACTCACCTTATATGTTAGTTCCTTCTAGGTGAGGTAGGACGCCGATAATTGCTCCATAATGAAATCGGGGGATCACGACCTTACGTCACCCCGATAAAGTAAAGTTGTTCTCAAGCCTTTTTGCATGTGTTATGATAAGTATGTTATGATACGTATATTATGATGAGCATGCATGATGATGATATAACACCGCGCCTACTTGGCCGGGCAGTCACCGCTAAGGCGGGCAGTTATACGATACAGCATGGCCAAATGGCATGGGCAGACTGTCACGACCCAACCCCGTAGGCCGTGACTGGTGCCAGACCTGGACACCCGTATAGCTATATGTTCATTTCACATCAAACTCAATATGGATATTATAACGACCAAACCATGGTCTAGGAATTGTCACATAAATATACATATAAATGCAAGCCGACAAGGCTGCTACCATGATAGAATAAGCATACTGATAACACACACACAGCTGATCACGTCCGAATACGACCCACACACATGTCCACAGACCTCTAAGAGTTTTAACAACAAAATATGACAGGACAGGGCCCCGTCGTACCTTTAGTCAACATATGCATATATTTAGATAAAGAAGGATCTATACCAAATCTGGGCTCCGGAACAACGGAACTCTCCAAAATAGCAGAAGGGGAATCTTAAGATGTCGGATCACCAAAGCGAATATCTGCACCTGCGGGCATGAAACGCAGCCCCCCGAAGAAAGGGGGTCAGTACGGAATATGTACCGAGCATGTAAAGCATGAAATACAGTAAACGGGATCATAGCTGAAATAAGAGGTATAGAAAATGAGTACAATAACCAGAATACGAAGTACTTGCCTTTGAAACATAACTCATGCACATCAATATCATATGTCAGATCCAGCCCCATTATGGGACTCGGTGAACATGGTCGCCACCCCATCTCTGGCGCCATAACACAGCATACTCCAGAATATAATATAACTCCGTAACACAGCATAACATCATAACATAGTATAACACCGTAACACAGCATAACTCCAGAATATATATATATATATATATATATATTGTACCCGGCCCTTTAATGAGGGATTCGGCGAACAATGCAGTGGAAGTTTGCACGATAACATACCCGGCCCGGGACTCGGTGAAAGATATATTGAGGTATGCACGAGCAGAGTAGTGAGAAACTATTTGCAATTCAAAACATTTTTAAGGACTCAATAGGATAGTCAACATGAACAATCGTTCGCAATTTCAAATAATAGTCATACCATATACCTTTCGGATGTCCCTGTGGATCATATCAAAATGGAACTTTGAAATCATGTGTACATATCAATATATATAAAACAAAACATAAGTTATGGGAATCAAGATCAATAGCCATCCTAGTGGCTCTAAGAATAGGAATTTCCTTTGGAATCGTATATATATATATATATATCGTATATTCATTTCACAACGATCATGCCAAAAAGAAAGAAGGGTTAGCTTCACATACCTTTAGCTCTTATTCGCCACACAATAAGTATACGCTGCCCAATAATACTTCAACCTATATTAAGACGCCAACAACTACGGTTAAGCTACGGGGAGATTTAAAACGTATTCTAACGTTAGTAACTCCTTTCTAGATGTTTAGGCGACGTTTTCTCTTGTATCCAAACCCACCACATACAACCAATCCAACACCAATAATTATATGTTCAATACCAATCCGGAGAGCCCACACAATATCCCAAACAGCCCACATTCATAACATGCAATAACGATTCACATACGGCCACTACATTCTCAAGTTACTTCTAATAGTTCGTAGCCTTAACGTTTGCATGTAATAACTTATAACAGCCCATCCAACATACAACACAATGCAAAATATTAATTATCATTAATCTCCCAAGCTCAATAAGAATAACAACAACGTGTCAAAACAGTCCGCACATTACAACACCCAATAATAGTCTACATGCGATTATGACACGTCTAATTTATTCTTGTTAGTTTATAGTCATAACATTTCGTCGAAACGATTCTATAACATCCCCACAACTATGACAACATGATGTATATTCTTAACTATAATTAGTTTTTCCAACTTAGCTAAAACAACACGTCCAAAACAGTCCCTAACCAACAACATGTCCAAAACAGTCCCTAACAGACAACATAAAAATGTTCGGAATTCTTGCAAACGTTTACGAACATACTAAGCAAACCACATATGATTCTTACACATTATTTCATGTCTTAATTTCATATAATTTCAGTAAGTTATGACCAGCTATCCACACAACAAGTACAACATCAATTCATACGCAACTAAGCTACATCGCCATCTCTATAATCCTTACAAAAACTCACAAACGACTTTGGTTTCAATTCCAACCATTAAAAACCTTCATCTCCATCATAAAATTCATGACAATAACAATCAAAATATCAAGTAAAATCAGTTCACTAACTTCTTACAAAAACAATCCATACACGGTTTCAACATGCTTCAACATCACTCACATAAAATCATATATTCAATTATTTTCATACTAACACAACTTCACTTTTAACCTTCCAATTCTTTTCATTCCTTTTTACCATGAGATCTATGATAGTAACAACCATATGTATTAAAGAAAATTAGTTCATTAATTCCACCAAAACAGTCCCCTCGGCCACATAGTCATTCCAACACCAACATTCATGATTTTATGCATGCGATTCATGTTCATCAAGTTATAACCATACTTCAACATCAACACCTATAACCTCATGGTTACTATCATTTTCCCACATCAACACACCTTATTTCATTCATACAACGTATATTTACACATCTACATCACCCTTAATACATGAAAAAGAAAGTTAGATCTTACCTTGACAACTTGACTTCCCAACTTGGCTAGAGTTTGTGAATTGAAATGAAAATGGTTCTTGTTGCTCCAATGACTATCTTCACATTTCTAGGGTCCTTCTAAAGGGTTGAAACACCTTGGAAAATAATTTTTGGATCAAGACTCAAAGAGCTCAAAATCAGCCAAGCTTGGCCGAGAGCTTTCTCTCTCTAGGTTTAGGTTTTCTTTCTTTGCGTTGTGTAGTTGAAATGAATGTATTTGCTGATCTCCTTAGTCCTTATTTGGTTAAACTATGAGGCCTGCAAGGTTGACACATGCTCCACTCATGGCATTGAGTCACTCCATTAACTTTACACAAAAATTCCATTTCTTTCTCTCCTACTTTCGGCTAGGTGTTGGCTGAATTGTCCATCTTTGTTTCTTTTCTTCTTTCTTTTCAATTGTTTACAAGACAATTACATGTGTAGTGGATGATTCATACACTAACCCTTGTCCATTGTAATCATACAAGATGAATGGTCAATATTTAATGTGAAATGATTCCTCCACCATGCTATGTCTTCATAAAATAATGCATGCTTTCATAAAGTAATGGATGGTTCAATATTCAATTGCATGCTTAAATTTTTTCTCCTCCAATTTTGAGCCATCTTGGCCGAGTATTACATGTATATTTCTTCAAATTTAATTGTCCACAATATAATGAAAGTGTAGTGGATGAATCAACATTAAATGCATATGTGTATGTCTTCCATAATAGCCTTGTTTTAGATGACTTTGAGTCATCTTCTGTGTATTGCACGTTGGTGTTCCTTCTTGGTTCATGGTTGTCACAAAGTTTTAATTAACACCATAATTAAGTAGTTCCTAATCTCCAATAACATTTTTATACTAAGTAAAATTTATAACCGATTAGTTCTAGTTTAGAAATTAAAAATCTGAGGTTTCTATCACACGTCGATTCCTTCGCGAATAACTCGACATATAAAATACGGGGTCTAACACAGACACCACTAGTGGGCGGCATGAGATGATACCCCAGACGCGGGAGGCCTGGACGCAGGCTAATGTTATGATTATCACACTGATCAGATATGGACAGGCAGTTTATGCATTATCACACCGTACCTATATGGGCGGGCAGCTTATATATTTATGCATACATGACATGATGATGATTATGAGTAAGCCAGTATGCATTATTTCTTTTACGCTTGACAGTCGGATACATCTATTCCATATTGATACTTCTTTTATGTCATTGTTCTATATCATTGTTTATGCCTCCCATACTCAGTACAATGTTTGTACTGACGTCCGTTTTCTTTGGACGCTGTGATCATGCCCACAGGTAGACAGGGAGGAGAGCTCGACCCAGACCAGTAGTAGCTGTCAGCTGATTGAAAGCACTCCTTTGTTCAGAGGTGCTTATGAAGATTCTTTTGTGTATATACTTCTATATGTATTTTTGGGCATGACGGGGTCTTGTCCCGTCCTTATGTATAGCACTCCAGTAGAAGCTCGTAGATGCGCAGTGTGGGTTAGATGTTTTCACGATTTATTACTATGTATGTATATATTGTTTTGATAGTCGAGAGGCCTATGCATATAAGAGTATTTTCATGTTCTCAAATGAAAGATTACTTTTCCTACGATTTGAATATGAATTGATAAAAAAGCACTAAATGAGTAAGATGAATAGTAGAATGAGTGGTGCTCGGTGGCTAGCCCCGGGTACCCGTCGCGGCCCCTAGTCGGGTAGTGACAAAAGTGGTATCAGAGCGGTTCAGTCCTAGAAAGTGTCTACGAGCCGTGTCTAGTAGAGTCTTGTTTATGGTGCGTTGCGTGCCACATCAATAAACAAGAGGCTACAGGGCATTTAGGAAAAATGACCATCTTTCTTCTTATGAAATCGTGTGATAGAGCCGTGTATAAGATTTTATCCTCCCTAATAGTGTGTTATGATTTCAGAATGCCGCCACAGGGAAAGGCTACAGCCGCCCAAAAGGGCAAGGCTACGACAAAGAGACGGGTAGAAAGAGAGCCTCTGATGAATATAGAAGAAGCTGAATCACATAATGAGGCCTTGTCTAATACTTCTCCCACCCCGCCTAATGTGGAAGAGCAAGGAGGAGCTCCAGCTCCAATTCCTCCACCGGTTGCTTCGTGTCAACAAATAACCGAGGCCATACATCTATTGACCCAATTGGTCGTCGTACAGGCACAACGACAAAATTAAAGTTCATGTGATCGGGCAGCAAGTACCAAATCCCGTGACTTTATGAGTTTAAATCCTCAAGAGTTTTTCGGGTCAAAGCCGGATGAAGACCCGCAAGGTTTCATAGATGAGGTGTTGAGGACATTGAAGATTGTCCATGCCTCCAAACTGAATCCGTGGAGTTGGCATCTTATATACTCCGGGATGTGGCTATTTTGTGGTACAACAATTGGGTATTATCAAGAGGAGAAAATGCGCCTCCTCCGGTTTGCCAAGAATTCGAGGATGCTTTTATTCGTCACTATTTTCCGCCCGAGGTCCGCCGAGCTAGAGCGGATAGATTTCTAAATCTGAGGCAAGGAAATATGAGTGCCCGGGAGTATAGCATGCAATTTAATTCTTTGGCTAGATATGCCCCGGCTATTGTGGCCGACATAGGAGATCGGGTACATAGATTTGTAAGTGGCCTAGGGCCACATTTATTCAGAGATTGTTTGACGGCTTCCTTGCAAGACGGGATGGATATTTCCCGAATACAGGTCCATGCTCAGAATTTAGAGGGGCGACAACAACCACAAAGAAGTGACCGTGATAGTGATAGAAGGCAAGGCAAGAGGACTAGATCTATGGGAGCAGGTAGTGGTTATAGAGGAGGATCAAGACAGACATATTCTGGGTACTCAGGCCAGTCGGTGACCAGTGCACCTCCTCGATTTACAGGTAGGAGATTTGATCGCTCCTTCCGTTCGGGACAGGGTCAGAGTTCGAGGGACCCAAATTCCCAAATCATGGAAGATTATAGTCAGAGGAGACCCCCAGTACCGCGATGCAGCCAGTGCAGTATATTTTATTCCGGACAGTGTCGCCAGGGTTCGGACGCTTGCTATACTTGCGGCCAAGTTGGGCACATGATGAGAGATTGCCCGTCGATGAGTGGTAGAGTTGGGGTTCAGCCACTGGTTCTTCCTCAGCACGCCTGGCAGGACAGATTCCCCAGATGTCAGCCGACCGAGGTAGAGGTATAGAGGCAGCATCTACTTCAGGTGCCACTCAACCCCTGTATATGCTTTAGCCGGACGGCAGGATCTTGAGTCCTCCCCGGATGTGGTTACAAGTACATTGTATGTATTCTCCCATGATGTATATGCACTAATAGATCTGGGTTCTACTTTTTCTTATATTACTCCATATTGTGTTGGTTGTATTGGGGTGAAACTTGAGCCAATCAAACCTTTTAAGGTATCTACTTCGGTTGGTGATCCCGTGATAGCAAGACAGGTGTATAAAAATTGTGTAGTTGTGATATGTGATCGCTAGACCAAAGCTGATTTGATTGAGTTGGAAATGTTAGATTTCAATGTAATTATGAGCATGGATTGGTTGGCATCGTGTTATGCTAATGTTGATTGCCGAACGAAAGTGGTTCGATTTCGATTTCCGGGAGAGCCCGTGTTTGAATGGCAGGGTAATACAACATCTCAAAAGGGAAGGTTTATTTCCTACCTTAAGGCAAGGAAGATGATAGCCAAGGGTTATATTTATCACTTAGTTCGGGTTCATAACACCGAGTCAAAGCCACCAACTTTCCAATCAGTTCCGGTAGTGAATGAATTCCCAGATGTATTTCCTGAGGAGCTTCCAGGCCTTCCTCCAGAATGCGAAATTGACTTCGCCATTGATGTGTTGCCGGACACCCAACCTATTTCGATTCCTCCTTATCGAATGGCTCCGGCAGAATTAAAAGAGCTAAAGGCGCAGTTGAAAGACTTGCTTGAAAAGGGGTTTAGTAGACCCAGTTCCTCACCGTGGGGAGCCCCAGTCTTGTTTGTAAGAAAGAAAGACGGATCTCTACAAATGTGCATCGATTATAGGCAGTTGAACAAGGTGACGATAAAGAACAGATATCCTCTTCCGAGGATTGATGACTTATTTGATCAGCTACAGGGTGCCAAATGGTTTTCAAAAATAGATTTGAGATTAGGTTATCATCAAGTAAGAGTTAGAGAAGCGGATATTCGCAAGACGGCCTTCAGAACGAGATATGGCCACTATGAATTCAGAGTGATGTCGTTTGGGTTGACTAATGCTCCGGCCGTGTTTATGAACTTGATGAACAATGTATTCAGGCCTCTCTTGGATTTATTTGTGATAGTATTTATTGATGATATTCTGGTGTATTCTCGCACGGAATCAGAACATGCAGATCACTTGCGAATTGTTCTTGGCATTCTTCGAGCCTGAGAATTGTATGCAAAATTTTCAAAGTGCGAGTTTTGGCTAAATTATGTGACATTTCTGGGCCACGTTATCTCAGATGATGGCATTAGAGTTGACACTCAGAAAATTGAAGCTGTGAAGACTTTGCCGAGGCCTACGACGCGTACAGAAGTTCGTAGCTTTTTGGGGATGGCAGGTTATTATAATAGATTCGTAGAGGGCTTTTCATCTATTTCAGCCCCATTAACGAAACTAACCCAGAAGTCAACCAAATTTCAGTAGAATGATGCCTGTGAGCGCAGTTTCCAAGAGTTGAAAGGCAGATTGACCTCAGCTCCGGTCTTAACACTTCCAGAAGGGCCAGATGGCTATGTTGTGTATTGTGATGCTTCCGGTGTTGGACTAGGATGCGTATTGATGCAGCATGGGAAAGTTATTGCATATGCTTCGAGTCAATTACGGAAACAGGAAAAGAATTATCCAACTCATGATCTCGAATTGGCTGTGGTTATTCATGCCTTGAAAATATGGAGGCATTATTTGTATGGTGTGCATGTTGATATTTATACAGATCACAAAAGTCTTCAGTACATTTTCAAGCAAAAGGAGTTGAACCTGCGACAGAGGCGGTGGTTAGAATTGTTAAAAGATTATGATGTAAACATTTTGTACTACCTCGGAAAAGCGAATATAGTAGCCGATGCGCTTAGCCGCCGATCAATGGGCAGTTTATGTGAAGTCCCTCCGGAAAAGAAAGAGATTGTTCATGAGCTCCACCAATTAGCTAATCCGGGAGTACGTGTAATTTATGCAGGTAATGCAGGGATTAGCATCAATGACCCCACAACTTCGTCTTTGGATATGGAAGTGAAAGAACGGCAATATGAAGATCCTCAATTGTGTCGTTACAGGGACACATCTCATGGAAAAGAGAAGTCTTCATTTGAAGTTTCTATGGACAGAATTCTTAGGTACCGCGGCAGATTATGTGTGCCGAATGTAGCAAAATTGCACCAACGAATTCTAGAAGAAGCACATTGTTCTCGGTATTCTATTCATCCAGGTGCAACCAAAATGTATCGTGATCTCAAGATGATGTATTGGTGGTATGGCATGAAGAGAGACATAGCCGAATTTGTAGCACATTGTCCAAATTGCCAACAAGTAAAGATCGAACATCAAAAGCCAGGAGGCTTATTACAAGCAATGGAAATTCCTACTTGGAAATGGGAAGTGATTAACGTGGATTTTATTGTGGGATTACCTCATTCTAGAGGCAAGTATGATTCGATATGGGTGATTGTGGACAGACTCACAAAAGCAGCCCATTTTCTTCCAGTTACATCCAAGTACTCAGCAGAAGAATATGCGAGGTTGTATCTCAAGGAAATTGTGCGACTCCATGGTATACCATTATCTATTATTACAGATAGAGGAGCACAGTTTACAGCCAAGTTTTGGAAGTCCTTCCAAGAAGGTCTAGGCACTCAAGTGAAGCTTAGCACGACATTTCATCCGCAGACCGACGGACAAGACGAGCATACTATTCAGATCTTGGAAGATATGGTACGAGCGTGTGCGCTAGATTTCGGTGGAAGTTGGGACGATCATTTACCGCTAATCAAATTTGCATACAATAATCGTTATCGTTCCAGCTTTCAAATGGCTCCATATGAAGCTTTATATGGAAGGAAATGTAGATCCCCAATCGGATGGTTCGAAATAGGGGAAGCACAACTAGTAGGCCCTGAATTAATTCCACAAGCGGTGGAAACAGTTTAGGTGATCCGAGATCGATTGTTAATAGCCCAAAGTCGTCAAAAGTCTTATGCAGACAATCGCCGACGAGTCTTGGAATTTCAAGTTGATGATTGGGTATTTTTGAAAGTGTCGCCAATGAAAGGAGTGATGAGATTTGGTAAAAGAGGCAAGCTAAGTCCTAAATACGTTGGACCCTATAGAATTATCCGCAAGGTGGGTCATGTACCATATGAACTGGATTTTCCTTCGGAGCTTGAATCAGTCCATCCAGTCTTCCATGTTTCGATGCTCTGCAAGTGTATTGGAGATCCCACAAAGATTGTCCCGATAGATGATGTGCAAGTAACAGAAAAGCTAACCTATGAAGAGATGCCTATTGCTATTCTAGACAGGCAAGTGCGGAGACTCCGAAATAAAGAGGTAGCTTCAGTTAAAGTCCTGTGGCGAAACAATAACCGAGAAGAAATGACTTGGGAAGCGGAAGAGAGTATGAATGTTACACCCCGGAAAATTTTGCGTTACCAAGACTGTCGACGGCTTAGTATGAGCTCAAGGGAGAGCAAAGTTATACAAGGATTAGGGATGAAGATTATGTTATCTGAGTATAAGAATATACATATAACATTTGGAGATCGTATGGAGTAAATCAGTTAACACGATTACTCGATGATAGCCCTCGTAACTATAAGTTAAGGTGGGGCCCACGTGTCGGGATTTTATAAAGGACATATGAAGAGATATATGAGTAGTACATGTGAAGTTGAGTAAGTCCTAAGAAGAAACCTTAAGCCAAATATGGGCATAAGCCCTCCAAAAGGATGATTTAAAGATACGTTTTCGGATGACCTGACTTGGAGGGGCCAAAACGCTATTATACATTTGGAATTTCGAAATCCACAAAGAATAAAGTTGTAGATAATTGAAAGTGCTTTCCAACCGCAGGTCGTGGGCCCTCACAGCATATCGGGATCAAAGGTTATGGCCATTTTAAGATCAGGACTCTAAGCTGCCAAAATGGCTCCGCGGGCCCCACATGTGTAAGTCGGTGGAACCGACCTAGAGGGCTATAAATACCCCATTAACTCGTTTTTTCAGCATATTAACATTCCAAAAAGTCCTAGAGGTCTCTCAAAACATCTCCCAATAATTATAGTCCGATAAATCAAGAATTTAACGAGATTACGCCAAACTAGTTCGTGAAAGGTGATTGTTATTGCTTCTACTTGAGCTTGGTGTAGGAAAGAGTTGGTGTGGCTGAGTTTCTTCAAGCATAAGGTATGTTTTTCCATCCTATCTCCTATATTGAGTTTATTTGAAGGCTTAGCAAGCCAGAAAAGTGAAAATAGTTACGGAGGAAAGGTCATAAAGTGTTGTGCTATAGTTGTCGTGTTCATGGGCCGTTTTGAACATGTTGTGGCCGTATGGATGGACTGATCTATGCGTGTAAAAATGGTATCTAACATCGTTGGAGTGTTGATGAGATTATATTCCTTGATTGGGATGGAAGAAAGTGTATGTTGTTGTTGTATGTTGAAGAACATCGTGTGGGATGTTTATGGAATATATATTGGAATGAATAATAGTGTTGTTGATGTTGGTATTATTGTTGTTGTTGATTGGTTGCTGAATTGTAATTTTGGGCTAGGTATATAAACAGGGGAGATGCTGCCCGATTTTCGGCAGAATATAGAATAGTTTGATTTGAAATTTGGAACAAGTGTGCAATAAAGAGTCTAACGTTAGTGTGAATCCTTTTAAATGTAGACTTACGAGCTTGGACGAATAGGTGTGGCTAATAAGAGGCGGAGCAGGTATGTAAGGCTTACCCTTTCTTTCTTTTGGCATGTCCTAGAGCTAAGTAAGGTATGACACGCTTCTTGGGGTAACTCTATTCTTTAATTCCGAGCTTGTTTACGATTCTTATTCACTTCTTGACATGAGCACACTTAATATAGTCAAGCTTATTGTATGATTGAATGACGAGCAAAGCATAAAGAGTTCCTGTTCCTAAAAAGTTTCTATAAACATTAATGTCCCTAACTTTCATAAGAGGTCTCGGATCGCTTTGACATGTTCATAGAGGTTTCTGTAATGAATAACATCCATAACTTTCTTATGTTAACTCGGATTGACTCGAAACGTGCTTATGATCTTTCAAGTGTCGATTAGTGTACTTATCTATTGAATCCTAAAAACTGATTTATATGCATATGGTTTCTCACTACTCTGCTCGTGCATGCCTCAATACATCTTTCACCGAGTCTCGGGCCGGGTATGCTATCGTGCACAGTTTCACTGCATTGTTCACCGAGTCCCTCACTAGAGGGCCGGGTACGGTATATATATATATATATATATATATATATATATATGATGATGATGTGATGATATGATGACATGTTATGGCGGCCAGGAGGGCATATGATGACTTTATTCACCGAGTCCCTCACTAGAGGGCCAGGTACGGCATATATGTATATGATATATGATATTGACATGCATGATTTATGTTTCAAAGGCAAGTGATTTGGTATTCTGAAAATTGTACTTGTTCCTGTACTCCTTAATTAAGTTTTGACCCTTTTACTGCATTTCATGCCTTACATGCTCAGTACATATTCCGTACTGACCCCTTTCTTCGGGGGCTGCGTTTCATGCCACGCTGGTGTATACAGATGAGTAGAGGATATTGCTAGAAGATGTTCCAGCTGGATTGACGAGCTCCATTTCTTTCCGGAGTGTCGCCGAGTCAGAGTATCCATGTTATGGTATCTTGATTGATGTTAGAGACTTTGCGGACGGAGTCACGTATATAGGTTGTCAGTCTTGTAAGCGGCTCTACAAGCCGACGTACCATTATGCATTATGTTACAATTTCCATATGATTACAGATTTTACTTGATTTGAGAACGACGAAAAGAACGATTTTGACGAGTTTCATCATGCATTTCATTTCGTAACTTAAGAGTCCAGTGAGGTTATGAACATAACGAGAACTAATGGGGTTCGCTCGGCTCTGAGTATGGGGTCGGGTGCCCATCATGCCCTATCAAGAATAGGGTGTGACAAATTGGTATCAGAGCAGTTCGTCCTAGGGGTTGTCTGCAAAGTCGTGTCCGGTAGAGTCCTGTTTATGGGTGTGATGCCGGCCACACTTATAAACAGGAGGCTGCAGGGCATTTAGGAATCATTGACCTTCTTTCTGTCTAGATCGTGCGATAGAGCCAAGTCATAGGAAATGAGATTCCGTGCACTAACCTTTGATCTCAGCAGAAGCACAGTATCGACGGGAGAAAGTGAGTGATGATATGGAATGTCACAGGGGTAAGTTTTGATATTTTTGTTCTTTTACCTGAAATTGGGAGTCCTAGGTGGCTAGGGTACGTCGTATATATATATGCCCTGTGAGGCATTGTTGGTAATTGCTGCGTGCAGGTTTTGGATAGTAAGAATTGTAAAGGAGACTCTTCCAGAATTTTTCAAAATCAGGTCATTTAGTTAGGTACACCTAACAGGAAGAAGCGTGGAACGGAAATATCGTAAATAGACAATAAGTGGGATGCGTTGTTTTAGAGGAGTTATGGACTTGGCATGTCATGAAGAATAATTGTGAGAAAGACGATTAGCAGTCCGAAGGATTAAAATGGGTTACATTCGAGGTTTAGTAGGAGCAAGGTTCATTGGGGGATTCAGGGAAAGGCGACAAATCAGTTCTGCTGTAGATTATTATACAAGAGTGGGAAATCCAAAGAGGCTGATAACTGAGTATTTATAAGCAATGGCGACGAAGGTGTGTTCCCTACCATCAAGAATCTGGAAATCCAGGATGAAAGGTAGCCATACACACAGGTGAAAGGTGAATATTGGGAATTAAAAAGGTCAAAATAATAATTGTGTAGTCAGAAAAGTAAGAGACCCTTTCTAATTCGGAGGGTGATGCATTACGAGAACATTTTGGAATCTGTTAAGACTTCAACTTGCTCCAGATCTTGTAATGAAGGTCATGCGGGGAGGTGGATGCGATTATATCAGCATTAATGCACCGGATTTCATCGAAGTTTCAAGGTTAAGCGTGCTAAGGTGAGAGAAATATTAGGATGGGTGACCCCCCTGGGAAGTGTACTAAAAGTCCTATAGATTTAGACATAAGAGGCAAATGAGAAGCTAGAGTAGCCTAAGGGAAATTAGATTATACGGAATGGTTGGAAACCTTAAGAGGTCGCGTTGGACGAGGTAGACTAGACCGGTGGAAAAAAAAAGTGCATCACAGCTCTGGAATTTGGATGACAAAAGAACGTTACCAGGTAGGCTGATGTTATCATCATCACAGGCGAGAACTGCAAAGTCCTAAGGTAATGACATCTGGAAAAAGGGGAAAGTGAGTATAAAGAAGCTAAGGAGATCAAATGTCGGAAAAAGGTGAAAAGTAAGAAACATCAGTGAGTGAAGCCTCCGAGGGGGGCGACGGGCTAAGCACGAGACTTTTTGGAAAAAAATAATAATTCGAAAGTGGGCATGTGAAAGGGATAAATGTGTAGTCATATTGACACGGTTGCCTCGGACATGGAGAAGCTCTCCAAAAAGATGACTTAAGAATAGAACGGATTTGCGCGTTTAAAGGAATATTTCATGAACTTCAGAGCTGATACTGCAAATAACAAGAGAAGAAAGGTGCTCGAGGAGGAAGAAACCCAAGGAAGGTTAAGGATGAAAGTAGGAAAGGTATACTAATGGGTTGGTCGAAGGAAGAGGAGAGCATTTAGGCGTAGAGTAACAGGAAATCTTTAACCATGGGAGTAAGAAGGATACTTTAACGAATTAGCAGTAGGAAACCGATTACTCACCGAGATAAGAACAAGATGATGAGTCGCCACGATTGATTAGAAAATTAATGGCATAGAATGAGAATTCATGTGAAGACCGAGGGATTTGATCTTAGAGGAAATGGAATGAAATGCAAGGAACGTACATGGGAGACCGCTCGGCCGTAGCATCATAAAGATAGATAAAGGTTCGATGAACGAGGACAGAGAGAGTGTAAACGGTAAGAATTCTATGCCAAGAGCAAAAGTAGCAGGATGCTCGAAAAACATGGATGCACAGCTGCAACACAAACGTGTAGTTAAGAAGAATTACGAGTAAGTGAGCTAAATGGGCAAAAGGACTAATAGTGGATGGAAGGGTATGGAAATGTTGAAAAAAAAATGATGATATAGACATAAATTGAAGGAGAACTCAAGATCAGAAGAATTCTAGATATGTTATAAGCAAAATCTGGAATAGAAAAACAAGGAGTAAGGTATAATCGAAGACTTCATAAAGGACGTGGTGAATCTCGGTGTCCCCATTAACTTGTAGGTCCGGAAAACCGTTAGTCATAAAAGGACAAAGGTGTGAAAAGAAGAAAGAGGTGGCATCGGAATTGGACACCCTTATGAGTATTCCAATTGAACACAAGAGTGTGACTACAAAAAAAAAAGGGATAAATAAGGCAGACCATACGATGACGGAATCCCGGCCTTAAGAAGATAGTAAAAGGCGGTAGATAATTATCAAAGATGATGAGTACTCGAAGACTATTGGCGTATAAGGTTCTCCTTAATAAGGGGGGAAGAACATATTATATTAGATTGAAAAGGAATCACAACATTTTCAAGCTCTAGAAAAGGAGATTTATTAGCTCGGGGCCAGAGTTCGAGGTGTGTTGGCATATCGTGAAGGTAACGAAAGGACGTAGAAATGAATTGACAATAATTGTACCATGAGGTAGACATAGAGAGAAAATATGGAAGACACCTTGAGAGGATGCTTCATGCCGACAGGAGCTACAATATTTCTAGACCGTGGGTTGAATCTCCCGTATCGAGCAAAATTGGGTAGTACCTAAGTATGCAGCGACATGTTCTAAAGGGTAATAAAGAGAGCAAGAAAAGGCTACAAGCTAAGTTCACAAAGGATAATGCAGAGGATGACATAATTCAAAGGATATTTCGGATGACAACGACTATTATAACGAAAGTACCAACGATTGGTAGTTTGGAAATTTTTTTGAAGGAAAGAAAGAACGCTGCTCCTATGAATGGAAATAAAAGAGTTCACCGGATATTAGAAAATAGTTCATGGACCACTAATTATACTGAACATGAGAGTATACGCTATGGAATTATATGAACCATCAACGTGAAGCTATTCCCCATTTATAATTGTAAGAAGTCCACACCGGAGAGCCAACAAGGAATAACGATTGACAAAACCATCGCCAATACAAGGAAATCAAAGAAAAGTATACTTGTGTCGAGAGATGTGAGGGAAGGAAGTAAAGAAAATGTTGTAGCAAGAGCTCAAAGATGTTGCGAGCTGAGAAATTAATGGAACTCGGATCATAAGTTGCCATAAGTGTAACTGGACTGCGAAGAATAATAAATGGCGAAGAAACATTACGTATATACGTATTTTGGATATTGAGATAACTGGCCTTGGAAAGGAACATAACCATTATGCTCATTAGCGACAAAGTCATGATTGGATAAATATTTAGAATGTAAGATTAAAAGGGATAGTGACAAAGACGTAAAAGAACAGGGAGTCGAACTAATGAACTACAGGGAGTCGATGCAGTGTATGTCTAAGATCAACAGGTATAAAAAGGATAGCCGAGATGGTACCGAAGAGATAAACGCAAAGAGTGTGCCGTATATGAGCAAGGTAACTGCCCACTAGTAGGGAAACAAGGAGCGAGAAAAAGAGGATACTTACGGGCTGATGAATAATTATGGCACGATAAGTCAAGATAGCAAGAATGGAGACAAAATGAGGGTGAAATGCTAGTTAATTTCCAACCATGTACGTGAAGGTGACGAAGCGAAAGAAGTTGGATGGGGGCAATGAAAGAGTTAAGGGAAGATGAGAAGAAACTGAACCAAGTTATAGTCTAAGCAAACGGTAATCAGGTCCTTAGGGAAGAATAACGGATCTAAGGAATCAAAGATGGTGTTGTGAATTAGCAATACTGCAACATTCGAGGACGAATGTTTCTAAGGGGGGAAAGATGTTACACCCCGAAAAATTTTGCGTTACCAAGACTGTCGACGGCTTAGTATGAGCTCAAGGGAGAGCAAAGTTATACAAGGATTAGGGATGAAGATTATATTATCTGAGTATAAGAATATACATATGACATTTGGAGATCGTATGGAGTAAATCAGTTAACATGATTACTCGATGATAGCCCTCGTAACTAAAAGTTAAGGTGGGGCCCACGTGTCGGGATTTTATAAAGGACATATGAAGAGATATATGAGTAGTACATGTGAAGTTGAGTAAGTCCTAAGCAGAACCCTTAAGCCAAATATAGGCATAAGCCCTCCAAAAGGATGATTTAAAGATACGTTTTCGGATGACCTGACTTGGAGGGGCCAAAACGCTATTATACGTTTAGAATTTCGAAAACCACAAAGAATGAAAGTTGTAGATAATTGAAAGAGTGTTCCAACCGTAGGTCGTGGGCCCTCACAGCATATCGGGATCAAAAGTTATGGCCATTTTAAGATCAGGACTCTAAGCTGCCAAAATGGCTCCGCGGGCCCCACATGGGTAAGTCGGTGGAACCAACCTAGGGGGGCTATAAATACCCCATCAACTCGTTTTTATCAGCATATTTACATTCCAAGTCCTAGAAGTCTCTCAAAACATCTCCCAATAATTATAGTCCGATAAATCAAGAATTTAACGAGATTACGCCAAACTAGTCCGTGAAAGGTGATTGTTATTGCTTCTACTTGAGCTTGGGATAGGAAAGAGTTGGTGTGGCTGAGTTTATTCAAGCATAAGGTATGTTTTTCCATCCTATCTCCTATATTGAGTTTATTTGAAGGCTTAGCAAGCCGGAAAAGTGAAAATAGTTACGGAGGAAAGGTCATAAAGTGTTGTGTTATCGTTGTCGTGTTCATGGGCCGTTTTGAACATGTTGTGGCCGTATGGATGGACTGATCTATGCGTGTAAAAATGGTATCTAACATCGTTGGTGTGTTGATGAGATTATATTCCTTGATTGGGATGGAAGAAAGTGTATGTTGTTGTTGTATGTTGAAGAACATCGTGTGGGATGTTTATGGAATATATATTGGTATGAATAATAGTGTTGTTGACGTTGGTATTATTGTTGTTGTTGATTGGTTGCTGAATTGTAATTTTGGGCTAGGCATATAAACAGGGGAGATGCTGCCCGATTTTCGGCAGAATATAGAATAGTTTGATTTGAAATTTGGAACAAGTGTGCAATAAAGAGTCTAACGTTAGTGTGAATCCTTTTAAATGTAGACTTACGAGCTTGGACAAATAGGTGTGGCTAATAAGAGGCGGAGCAGGTATGTAAGGCTTACCCTTTCTTTCTTTTGGCATGTCCTAAAGCTAAGTATGGTATGACACACACCTTGGGGTTACTCTATTCTTTAATTCCGAGATTGTTTACGATTCTTATTCACTTCTTGACAAGAGCATACTTAATATAGTCAAGCTTATTGTATGATTGAATGACGAGCAAAGCATAAAGAGTTCCTGTTCCTAAAAAGTTTCTATAAAGATTAATGTCCCTAACTTTCATAAGAGGTCTCGGATCGCTTTGACATGTTCATAGAGGTTTCTGTAATGAATAACGTCCATAACTTTCTTATGTTAACTCGGATTGACTCGAAACGTGCTTATGATCCTTCAAGTGTCGATTAGTGTACTTATCTATTGAATCCTAAAAACTGATTTATATGCATATGGTTTCTCACTACTCTGCTCGTGCATGCCTTAACACATCTTTCACCGAGTCTCGGGCCGGGTATGTTATCGTGCACAGTTTCACTGCATTGTTCACCGAGTCCCTCACTAGAGGGCCGGGTACGCTATATATATATATAATGATATGATGATATGATGATATGATGACATGTTATGGCGGCCAGGAGGGCATATGATGACTTTATTCACCGAGTCCTTCACTAGAGGGCCGGGTACGACATATATGTATATGGTATATGATATTGACATGCATGATTTATGTTTCAAAGGCAAGTGTTTTGGTATTCTGAACATTGTACTTGTTCCTGTACTCCTTAATTCAGTTATGATCCATTTACTGCATTTCATGCCTTACATGCTCAGTACATATTCCGTACTGACCCCCTTTCTTCGGGGGCTGCGTTTCATGCCACGCAGGTGTATACAGATGAGTAGAGGATATTGCTAGAAGATGTTCTAGCTGGATTGACGAGCTCCATTTCTTAAAGGAGTGTCGCCGCGTCAGAGTATCCATGTTATGGTAACTTTATTGATGTTAGAGACTTTGCGGACGGAGTCACGTATATAGGATGTCAGTCTTGTAAGCGGCTCTGCAAGCCGACGTACCATTATGCATTTTGTTACAATTACCATATAATTACAAATTTTACTTGATTTGAGAACGACGAAAAGAACGGTTTTGACGAGTTTTCATCATGCATTTCATTTCGTAACTTAAGAGTCCAATGTGGTTATGGACATAACGAGAACTAATGGGATTCGCTCGGCTCTGAGTATGGGGTCAGGAGCCCATCATGCCCTATCAAGATTAGGGTGTGACAATGAAGTCCAAGTACCCGCATTTATTTCAACCCCCAGAAGAGACTCAAGATGGAATGCCAACAACATGAGGCAAGTATGCAATAAATGAAGTGTAATAATTAGACTATCTGAACACCCCTATTTCCATCATTACTCAGTTATTATATCCCTTATTTTCGGGAGCTTTCGTAAGTCTTTCTTAGAATTTATTTTGTGTTGTGGCCCTGTGAGGCAATGATATTATGGGTTGTTGTGGCAGGATGGTAGTGCCATATTACAGGGGAAACTCTGGCGAAATTTTCGCAGAATCCCGAGTGTTTAACATTCGAGGACGAATGTTCCAAAAGGAGGGGAGAGTGTTACACCTCGTAAATTTCCCCGCGAACGTACAACGAATAGACTAGCGAAGGATACGGGTATATGGTGTTTTAATCAGAAGCGAATGACGTTTGACGACCCTAAGTAAGATTTCAAAGGAAATTGGAATAAGGGATAAGGTTATGCTCCACAATGACTAATTATAGGTTTTGAAGACTTGAAAGTTACAGATTTGCACTTTGGCCCAGTTGGTCGTAAAATGAAATACGGACCGTAAAGTAGTATACAGCCCGTAAACTGCGATCGTAAATCACCATGATCCTCAGCATACCTTTATGGTTTTGATATGCTTAAGTACGACCACGATATACGGCCCGTAAACTGGAATACGGAGCGTAAACTGGGTTTACGACCACTGTGCACTTCGACTACTGTTCATTCCGGATAAGATTTTAAGTGATTAAAAGGAGACCCAAACTCATTAAATTCATTTCATCTTCACGATATTTCTCTCTAGTAACCTCTAGAATACTCCCTACTCTTCAACTACAAGAATTCAAAGGAAATTAGTGATCAACTACATGAAACCCACGAAATCAAGTGTAAGAATCACACTAAAGTTCATCTTTCTCAAGAAAACCCAAAAGAAGTGAAGTAGGGTTTTGGTGCTAAAGGAGTAATTACATTCAAGGCTTGTTCAACCATCATCTAAGGTAAGTTTCATGACTAAAACATGTCGTTTAAGGTATTGGAAGGTTAACATACTTGAATTGTAAAAAGACATAGGAAATGGGTCATTTATGAGTGAATAGTGTCAAGGTTTGATAGTAGTTGGGTTGAATCATGAATGTTTGTGTGTTGTGATTATGAATGCCTTATAAATGACATTTAGACCATGAAATAAGTATTATATACAAGGAAATCCGATAGAAAGCTATAACCATAAAGGTGGAGAAATGGAAGAGAAATGGTGGATTGTGGTCGATGTATACAAATGACGATTGTTGATTTCAACATTGTGAATGTTGTTGTCAGCATGTGGGAGTTGATATAGTATATGGGAAAGTAGTATAAACGAAGGAAGTGCTATCCATTTTTCCCTAGAATTAGTAACGCGTTCTTACAGTCGAATTAATTAACGATAGTGCGAATTCCGTCTTGAAGGTAGAAAGTGATGTCAAAGGAGAAAAAGCAAGCGATAGCTTAGTTAAACATCAAAGGTATGTGAGGCTTGTCCCTTATTTCTAATGGCATGAATCTTCAAGCATGATTTTCCTTCCTATTAAAGAGTTCCTATATTCCGGAAAGCTAAAATCCTATATCTATGAATGGTAATATAAGATAAGAGATATGACATGATGATCCTAAAATGGCATGATGTTATTTATTGCTCACTCTCACCTTATGTGTTAGTTCCTTCAAGAAGAGGCAGGATGCCGATAATTGCTCCATAATGAAATCGAGGGATCACGACCTTACGTCACCCGATAAAGTAAAGTTGTTCTCAAGCCTTTTTGCATGTATTATGATAAGTATGTTATGATAAGTATATTATGATGAGCATTCGTGATTATGATATCACACCGCGCCTACTTGGCTGGGCAGTCACCGCTAAGGCGGGCAGCTATATGATACACCATGGCCAAATGGCATGGGCAGATACCACTAGTGGGTGGCATGAGATGATACCCCGAACGCGGGAGGCCTGAACGCAGGCTAATGTTATGATATTCATACCGATCCGATATGGACGGGCAGTTTATGCATTATCACACCGTACCTATACGGGCTGGCAGCTTTTATATTTATGCATACATGACATGATGATGATTATGAGTAAGCCAGCATGCATTATTTCTTTTACGCTTGACAGTCGGATACAGCTATTCCATATTGATACTTCTTTTATGTCATTGTTCTATTTCATTGTTTATGCCTCTCATACTCAGTACAATGTTCGTACTGACGTCCGTTTTCTTTGGACGCTGTGATCATGCCCACAGGTAGACAGGGAGGAGAGGTCGACCCAGACCAGTAGAGTCTCATAGATGCGCAGTGTGGGTTTGATGTTTTCACGATTTATTACTTTGTATGTATATATTATTTTGATAGCCGAGAGGCCTATGCATATAAGAGTATTTTCATGTTCTCAAATGAAAGATGACTTTTCCTACGATTTGAATATGAATTGATAAAAGAGCACTAAATGAGTAAGATGAGGTGTAGAACGAGTGGTGCTCAGTGGCTACCCCGGGTACTCGTCGCGGCCCTTAGTCGGTTCGTGCCACAATCAATGCATAAACGTCATGAGAGAATATGGATAGTATACTTGTAACCACATCCAGGGAGGACTCAAGATCCTGACATTCAGCTGAAGCATAAATATGGTGCTGGGCGCCACCTGAACAAGATGCTCCCCCTTTGCCCCTACCGCGTCCTGCCGGTGTCTGTGAAGTCCACCATATGGAGCGCACAGATGAAGAAGAACCGACTACTGATCTTTTAGGCTAAGCCCCACCTCTACCGTGCCTCAAGGGACAATCACGCATCACGTGCCCAGTCTATCAACAAACATCTAAATCTTGGCGACACGGGCCGAAATGTAATTTTCTACACTGGCTACATCGTGGAACCGGTGGTCTCCTCTAACTAGGATCACCTCCAAACTGGGAACCTGAGACCCTCGAACTCTGACCCGGACCAGAATAAATGGGGCTATCAAATCTCCTACCTGCGAACTGAGAAGGTGCACTAGTCGCGGACTGGCCCGAATATCTGGAATACTGTTGCTGACTCCCTCTATACTCACCACTAGCAGATCTGGCCCTCTTACTTTGCCCTCTATCAATATCGCGCTCACCCCTTTGCGGATGTTGCTGCTCTTCTATGTTCTGGGCATGGGCCTAAATACGGGAAATATCCTCCCCCTCTTGCAATGAAGCTGTCAAGCCATATTTGAACAAATATGGCCCTAAGCCACTCACAAATATGTGTACTGTATCTCCAATATCGGCTACCATAGTGGGAGAATACCCGGCCCATGAATTGAAACGGAGACTATACCCCCGACCACTCGTATTCCCTTGCTTTAGAGTCAGAAACCTGTCAGCTCGAGCCCTTCGAACCTCGGATGGCAAATAGTAACGAAAGAAAGCATTTACAAATTCCTGCCAAACCGGGGGAGGTGCATTTTCCTTCCTTTAAGATATCCAATTATTATACCATAGGACCGCTAAGTCCCAGAGTCTATAAGATTCCAACTTCACAGAATCAGTATCGGAGGCATGGATGGTTCTCAACGTCCTCAACATTTCATCTATAAAATCTCATGGGTCTTCATCCGGCTTCGACCCAAAAAATTTCGGAGGATTTAAAATCCTGAAATCGCGGGCCCTTGTACTAGTGGCTCTATCAACGCGACCCACACTTTTCCGTTAAGCCTGAGTGACAACCAACTGGTTCAATAGCTGAATGGCCTCGGTCATCTGTTGACTCGAAGCACCCGGTAAAGGAACTGGAGGCATAAGATTCGGAACTGAAGCCCCTCCTTGTTCTTCCAGGATAGGCGGAGTATGAATGATATTGCTGAAATCATAACGCACAATTAGGGAAAAGTAAATCTTATAACATGGCTCTATGGCACGATCTAATAAGAAGAAGGACAATCACGTTTCCTAGATGCCCCGCAACCTCTTGTTTATAAGTGTGGCGCGCTTCACACCCATAAACGAGACTCTGCTGGACACGGCTCGTAGACACACCCTGGGACGGAACTGCCCTGATACCACTTTTGTCACAACCCGACTGGGGGCCGTGACTGGTAGCCGAAGCTTACTACTGAGCACCACTCATTACGCCAGTAATCATACTCATCCTGGACACATATAATTTCCAAGGCAATACATAAATATACATAAGCCCTCACGGCGGCAAAAATGATATACAAGAATATACACTGATGTATCCATAAGACAACAACTACCCACGCATCCGCATCTACGCGCCTCTACTATAGTACTGTGACATAAGGACGGGACAGGACCCCGACATACCCTAAATATATACAAAAAATAATATGGCCATAAGTAGCACATCCGGAGCAATGAAGTGCTCTTGTGAATTAGCTGATAAGCCCCTACAGGTCTGCACCGTCTCCCTGTCTACCTGTGGGCATGAACACAGCGTCCAAAAAGAAAGGACGTCAGTATGAAAAATGTACTGAGTATGTAAGGCATGAATAATACTAGCACAAATAAGAAATAACGAAACATGAGGCGAAGATATAACATGTACGTCAATTGTCTCTTAGGGCGAATACTATGCCTGCTTAACTTTTAAAGGAAAACACATGTTATACATATCAAATATACCATCATCATTAACCCGCGTCCGGGTAATCATCGCACGCTGCCCACTAGTGGTGTCATGTCTGGCCCTCTAGGCACAGTGTAATCATAAGCAGCCCGCCTTAGAAGTGTCATGTCTGACCATCTAGGCACAGTGTAATCATAAGCCGCCCACCTTAGCGGTGTCATGTCCGGCCATCTTGGCATGGTGTAATCATAAGCTACCCGCCTTCGCGGTTTCATGTCCGTCCAAATAGGTGCGGTGTAATCTCATCATTTTATACTTATCATAAAGCATGCCTTAGAAATCAATTAAATACTACAACTGTATCGGGGTGACGTGGGGTCGAGAACCCCCGATTCCACTATGGAGTAGTCATAATCATCATGTCCCACATTGGAGGAACTAGCAGTATAAGGTGACTCTAGCAACAATGAATAATATCAAGGAATCATATAAGGATCATTAGCTTCATAAGAATATCATATCACAGGCTTTGGAATCTCTAGAGTTAGACTCGTCATCATCATTGTCATATTCACCACGCATCTCTTATCTTTATTTCATGAAACGCCCTTAATAATCTTAGACTCATAGTTTCCGGAATATGAGAAAATCATGGAAAGTTAAAGGAAGTCATATTATAGGAGTCATGCCTTAGAAAAAGAAAGGGCTAGCCTCACATACCTTTATGTCTCCTTAACCCTAAATGCTCTTCTTCCAAGCTTGCGATTCTACATTCAAGAGAGTTCGTACTAAGATTAGATAACCGAAAACATACTTAAGCTTAAGCTAAAGCTAATGAAAATTGGACAACATCTCCTTTGTTTCTATAACTTTCTCTATGTAATATAACAAATCCAAACATCAACAACACACCCACAATATCATAATCAATGAACTTTGTTATGTTAGTCATTATCCAATTCTCAAAATCTCCTCTCAAAGTCATCCATAACTATGGTTATCACCCAACGTCGCATTCATTCACATATAAGGCTTCTTAAACATTCTTAATATCATTCATAACGAGATTATTCCCATAACATGTTAAATTATCATTCAGGAATTCCACTATTCCCATATTTGTAACCCATTTTCTACTTTCTTCCATAATCAAAGTCTTTCATTCATTCAATACTCTTAATAGCACGAAAGGAACATAAAACTCACCTTTCATCGTGAAGGAATGGGTTTTGGATGGAAATGCTTCACTTGAAGAAAACCCTAGTTCCACTTCCAAAGAAATTCTTGACTTCTAGCAACCCTAGAGAGATTCCTTGCACTTGATTTCCTTGAATTAATGGTGTTGATCTTTGATTTGCCTTGGATTTATGTTAGAATGGTGTATCAAATATTCTAGAGTTCTTGAGAGGTGTAGAGAATGTATGAAATGAGAAATATGGGCTTGGGTTATATATATATAGAACGAGAAAAATCTGGAAAAATTTGTCCCGATCATGTTATACGGACACTTATACGGTCCGTATAACATTGTACGGTCCGTATAAGTGACCGTATTTCACCATCAGGAAATTTCCCTTTTTTTTTAAGGTTGTACGGACGCTTATACGGATTGTATAAAGTTATACGGACCGTATAAGTGGTCGTATAACTCCGTTTTTTCCCGAAATTAATCTCGTCGATTCGTTTGATCTCCAATCCTTATGGTACCTTCTTAGCACTCATTTAACACTTTATTAACAATCTAAGGAGCGTTATAGCTTTTCCTCAAGACATTATTAAATCAACATTAGCTCGGTACTTTGCAAACCCTTTTCAAAACAAGAATTATACTTTACATTCTTCAAAAGACTTTCTTCTCTTCCCTCGAATGTCTCTTTAATCTTAATTAGAATCGTTAAGTACCCCTTCTTACTTGTAGGGACACCATACACATCTTACCCTGCGTTAGTCTATTTACTGTGCAATGACATGAAATTTTTTGAGGTGTAACAAAAGTCTTTTAATACACACTTAATGAAAATAACAAGCCCGATACCGTTACGGTGGCATCACGAATGCCACAGCGCCACTCAGACCGCCGGGACGGCCAGGTAGAAGTAAACTTGGCCGCCCCAGTGGCCATCACATCACTACGGCGGTGCCACCCTGGCAGACACCAGGTACAAAATCCTAAATATTTCCCAAGTTCCAACCGAAATCCCGACCAACTCTCGAGTCCATCTGCTCACAAAAAACATAAATAGACCCATATAAAAATGCGCTTTGAATGCACTCGTAACCTCAGAATTTCCAACGGTGGTCTCGTTGACTGAGTCAACCTCTGATAGCTCATTTCCAACTTCCTAACCCAAGTCCCAAAATGCATCTGATTATATTGGGAACTGAACCAGATATACACACAAGTTCTAAATCACCATTCGGACCTCTCAAAATAGATGAATATTCAAAAAAGGTTCGTTTACCCAAAAGTCAACTTTAAGTCAACTCTTTTTTGCTTTAAGTCGAAATTCCATAAAAAGTTACCTAAATCAAATCCAGACACCTGTTATGTCCCGTATTTTTATACATTGGGACATTTTAAACTAAACGCGACAAGTTAAAGACAAGACTATTTTAAGATACGAAGTAGAGACTCTAACTTCCGGTTTCGTTTCAAGTCACAAGTTGCCTATAAATTTCGTTTGGTATAGAAGTATTAATGGAAAATTGGGATTAAATTAACCATGATTAAATTAGTAAGTGGGATTAAAAAACTAAATCAGTCCATTAAAATAGCCATAAGTGGCAGTATAAGTTATATTGAGGTGGTCAATGATAATTGACTCAAATATTGAGTGGGACACATGTCCAAATCATGGACTACATATATATAACAAGAATGCTGCTTCATTCTACACTAACTAAATCATTTGAATCTTCACAAAGTTTAGAAACTTAGAGATAGAGTGAGAGGGTCTCGGCTAGAGCTGGCCGAGAATAGGGTTGCTCCAAGTTGATTAAAAATTCAGTTTCTCAAGCAATTTAACCCCTTTGAAGGTGTACAATAACGTGTAGCATTCATTGGAATAGCAAGAACATGTGTTGAAATTCAAGAAGTGAATTTGAAGGGCTAGCCGATTGAAGGATTGAGTGACAAGGTAAGAGTTGATCATGTTTCATATGTTTTGTGGTGAATTGAATGTATATGATTGTGCATGTTGGTATTGGACTGTTGTTGTTGAAGTTGAAGTAGGCCGGGTGCTATAGGTCTATAGGAAATAACGTGTAATCTCCTTGTACATGTATTGGAAATGGATGGAATGTGTTGTAGTACGAATAAACGAATGAAATTCATGAAGTTGTTGTAGTTGTGTTGAAGCCGTGTAGGGGCTGGTTTAGAGGAATTAATGGACTGTTTTGTGTCATGCTTTGATTGTTGTTGTTATGGACATTGTGGTGTATTGTATGCATTATGAATATGTGAATTGAGGTGTAAAAGAAATGATTTATGTTGAAGTAGAAAAAACAGTCCAAACCGTGGACTATTTTAATGGAAGGGATAGATTAGTTTATTTTGAACGTTGATTGTTATTATGGACGTATAGTGAAGATGAAGTTTAATGATTCAAGTTGAATTGAGATGGTTTGTGGGCTGTTGTAGGAGTTAATATGATGCTAAAACAGTTCCAATAACCGTATAAGTAATGTTGTTAAACATGTTGTTGTCGTTGTAGTTGAAGTTGGAAAATTTCGAATTGAAAATGGTAATGTTGTGTGGGCTGTTTGGCCGTGAATAGGGGACTGTTTTGAATAATGTACGGGCTATCCGAAGCTCCCTTAAGTCATGTTTTAAATACTCCCGGGTTGGTACTTGAAAGTATGACTAGCAATATTAGCTTGGAGTACTAGTTGGGTTAAATGCGAACGAAACGTCGTCTAAAAGTTAGAAAGGGATTATTAACGTTAAAATACGTATTAAATTCCCTCGAGGACTAATCGTAACTCTAGATATCTTGATATAGGATAAGGTACTATTGGGCAGCGAGTACGAGTTATAATACGACTAAACGCTAAAGGTATGTAAAGCCTAATCCTTCCTTCTTTTGGCATGTCCTAGACGTAAGTAAGAAATGATATGAGCCTTGGGGTAAACTCTACTCTCTAGGTCCAAGCATGATGTTATATCCCGTATTTTTGAACGTTAGATTAATTGCCGAGGTGGGACCCACACATCGAGATTTTTTTGGGACATCTGAAAATTCATATGAATCACATTTGAGAAGTTAAACAAAACTCAAGAAGGACCCTTGGGCCAAATCAAAGTGGAAGTCCTCCAAACGAATATTTTTAAGAAAACATTTTCGGGTGATCTGACTTCAAGGGGCAAAAACGGTATTATAAGTTTGGAATTTGGAAAAGTACCAAGAACTAGAAGTTGTAGATAATTGAATTAGCTTTCCAACCATAGTTCGTGGGTCCCCAGGTGACGTCGGTACAAGGAGATATGAACGTTTTAAGGTCGAAAGGTCAGTGGGCTAGGCCCAACTCGGGACCAAACCGAGTTGGCCCAAAAAAATCAAAAAACAATAATAAGGCCCAAATTTGTGAGGCCCAACCGGCCATGGTTATGGCCCAAGCCCATATTAAATAAAATTTGGTCAATAAATAAGATGACTAAGTCATCTTATTCCACATAATGTTCTAGAAATTTCAAGAAAAGCAAGAACAAGAGAGAGAGGAGAAAAACTTAAGGCCGTTTCGGCCAAGAGAAATTTTCACAAGAAAAATTTGCAAAATTTCTCCAGAAATCATTTTCTACCAAGTAAAGGGTGATTAACAAGGTGGAGTTGTTGTTGGAGCAAGAAAAATTCAAAATCATACAAGTTGTCAAGTTGTAGTGAAGTGAGAAGTTGAAGAAGAAAGGTGAGTTTTGATATTGTTTTATGTGTTATATATGGTTTATATGTGTTGTAGTATGCTAAAATGGATGAAATTCATGAAGGAGAGAAATATAGTATATGGCCGTGTATATATATATGTGTGTGGGAGTCATGCTTCAATTATTTTAATTAGTGGTTTAGTTGTTATTGTTGTGAATGATATGTGGAAAATGGAAGTTGAATGAGTTTGGAGAGATTGTAGTGGTGTATACATGTTGGAGCCGTGTGAGTGTGCATGGTATATGTGGCCGTGTATACTTGATGTATAGTCGTGTATATTGGTGAGTTGTGAAAGAATAATGAGCGAGTTGTAATTAATATCTTAATCGTTGTGTTGTAGATGTTATATCGCAAATAAAGACTTGACAAGTTTGGTGAAGTATTGGCAATTGGAAGTTTGTGTAAATTGAAAATAATGTTTTTGTAGGGAAGACATGTAATGGTATTACTATGATGTTGTTGGAATATATGTATTATAAGGTTATTGTTGTTTCATTGGAATTGGAGAGTATTGAAGGAGGTAGAATGTTAATTGAAGTGTTGGAATGCACCTTGAATGGAATATGTGAATTTTTAGTGTGATTGTTGAATTATGTTAATAGTTTGGCCGGGTTTGAATTCCCGGATTGTGATTGATGAGAATTTGGCTATGTTGAATGTTGAGGATGGTATATTTACAGAGGAAGTGCTGCCGAAATTTCGGTAGCCAAGTGGTTCCTTAAGATTCTAACTCTAAGTACCCTAATGAAAGTTTGGGTAAATGTGACCAATTTGCAGATTTTGACGAGATTGCAACGTGAATTCGGAATAGCAAAAGAAGCGGAAAGAGGTATGTAAGGCTTCACCCTTTTTTCTATGGCATGTCTTAGTTGAAATAAGTTGGGTACGAGCCTCGGGGACAACTCGGTTCCCCGGAATCCGCACCTAAAGTTTTCCACTTTTTGTTCAATAGAATTGAACTAGAAAGTGTGCCAATTGATAGAAAAACCTCCTACACCCTTAGAACTTGTATAAATGGGACCCGATTACCCTAAGACCCTCACAAGTAACGCTATGACACGTAACATACGTAAATCGTATACGCTACCTCATCCGGCCCGAGGTGGGCCCGCTACTCTCGGATTTTTCCTTACAGTCTTGCTTGACTTACTTGAAGTGAATCCAAAGGGAACCTTTGATCCCGATTTCGTTACCAAATGATAAATACTATGACTCCTCTAACGAGGGCACTTCCATGACGATAATGATAACAATGATGTTAGATAAGAGAATATGCCTATGATACGTACTACCGGAACGACTCTATGACTAAGATGACTAAGCTAAGTATCTTATGTAAACATGAAAATGATAAACTAATTTTTGAATATTATTTATATTTCCTAGCTATGACTTTATTTTCTAAAAGATTTCAAAGTCTATGAACTGTCATCTATGATGCCCCGATTTCATTCTACGTTTACTTTAATATTATTCCCCGTTGATAGTCTCACCTTAAAATACTCGTTCCTTCAAGGTGAGACAAAGCGATCACGAGTGTTCTATAATATAATTGGAGGTCACCGACCTTACGTCACTCCGATGACTACATGATTCTTCTTTGGGCTGTCCTGCATGCCTTTGAGACATATGTATATAGGATACGTAAATGCATATAAGACATGTAAATGTATGTAAGATATGTGTATATATTTTTAAAATATGCACATGACGAAATAGCTAGAGCGCTATAGACGCTGATGTACCTACATGACACACGTATATGTATATGATAAAAGCACCAGAGCGCTATAGACGCTGATGTACCTACATGACACACGTATATGTATATGATAAAAGAGCTAGAGAGCTATAGACGTTGATATATTTACATGATATATGCATATGTATACGGGGGAAATGGAGGTAAGGGCAGAGCGTTATGAACGCATATCCACCTGATCAGTTGGCATTACATGATATGATATCGTCCCGGACGCGGGATGCCCAGACGCGGGATGTGTATATTTATGGTTAAATGGATCGGCTGCCGACGCCTCGGCAATATGAGATGTCCTATTTTATATGTATATGTATATGAACAAGGAAAGATTCTTAAAGGAAAGCTAAGTACGCATAGCACCTGCCAAGGGTATATATATATACAGGTTATGTTTCTATCCCAGGACATGTGTTGTAACTCTCTTATGTCATTATACATGATTCATATTTTCTGTATATTACTATTCATGCCTTACATACTCGGTACACTATTCGTACTGACGTCCCTTCTTGTGGACGCTGCGTTTCATGCCGCGTAGGTCAGCAGACAGGCGGATTTGATACTTAGAAGCTCTACCAGCAGTGTTGACAGTGCTCCAGTTATTCTGGAGCCTCACTTCCTTGGTACTATTTTGTGTATATATATTCGGGCACGGCAGTACTCAGCCCTTTCTAGGTATAAGTGTTCTACGTCTAGAGGCTCGTAAACAGTTATGTACAGTCAGATAAGTACAGTTAGATATATGGTGTTTTGGCATGTTAATATTGATGTATAAGTAATAACGAAGTTTATTAGTCTATGTTCAGAATGACGCCGCTAATGTTGATGTTAAAAAAAAATGGCTCTGTTTACATGGCTTGCTAAGAGGTAAAGGTAAAACGATAGACAAGGGGTGCTCGGTACAAGTATCGGGTACTCGTCACGGCCCCAAGACGGGTCGTGACAGAAGTGGTATCAGAGCAGTTCGGTCCTAGGAGTTTGTCTACGAGCCGTGTCCAGTTGAGTCTTGTTTATGGGTGTATTGCGCGCCACACTTATACACAGGAGGCTACAGGGCATCTAGGAAATGTTGACCTTCTTTCTGTCTCAGATCGTGCGATAGAGCCCAGTCATAGGAAATAAGATTCCTTATACTAACCGTCGATTTTCGTAGACGCCTAGTGGTGACGAAAGAAGACAAGTGACGAGATGGCAAGTTACCAAGGTAAGCCTGGATAATTGTTCTGTTACTCGGAACTGGAAGTCCTGGACGGTGGGAACATGATATATAGCCGCATGTTATGTGAAGTATTATTGATATTTGTTACGTACAGACTGTGAAGAGTAGGAATGGTAAAGATGATTCCGTAAGAATGGATACGCCTAACAGGAAGGCGCGTGGAAAGGAAATATTGCAAACAGGCAATAGGTGAGATGCGTTGTTCCAGAAAGGTTATGGGTTTGGCATGAAGACGAAGGTGCGATTACTATAATCGGGAATCTGGAAGCCCAAGCCAGGAGGTGGTCATACACACAGGCGGAAGGTGAACATCGGGAACCAAAAGGGTAAAACGGTAATTACAAAAGAAGGGACATGTTACGAAAATGTTTTGGGAACTGTAAGACTTTAACTTGCTCCAGAGCATGCAATAAAGGTCATGTGAGGAAGCTTACGCGAAAATATCGGCATCAAGGCACCGAATTTCAGTGAAGTTTTTGGGTTAACCGTGCTTAGGTGGGAGCAATTCCAAGATGGGTGACCCCCTGGGAAATATGCTAAAATTTTCACAAATGTGGGAACAAGAGACGAATGTGAAGCTAGGTAGTCCAATGTAAATTAGAGTGTGTGGAGTGGTTACAAACCCTATAAAAGTCATGTAGGCTGAGACGGACAAGACTAACGGAAGAGGAGAAAGTGTGACAGAAAGGGGACTTATTAACGTGGGGCCACCGTTCGGAGCTTACTCAATGAACTTATGACATAAAAGCGACCTAAGCGACATGGGAGATGTCTACGAAGGAGACCTCCCCGAAGTATTATGATACACTATGAGGCCAGTTTAACATTCGAGGACGAATGTTCTAAAGAGGGGGGGGGGGGGGGAGAATGTTATATCCCGTATTTTTGAACATCAGATTAATTGCTGAGGTGGGACCCACACATCGAGATTTTTTTGGGACATCTGAAAATTCATATGAATCACATATGAGAAGTTAAACACAACTCAAGAAGGACCCTTGGGCCAAATCAAAGTGGAAGTCCTCCAAACGAATATTTTTAAGAAAACGTTTTCGGGTGATCTGACTTCAAGGGGCAACAACGATATTATAAGTTTGGAATTTGGAAAAGTACCAAGAACTAGAATTTGTAGATAATTGAATTAGCTTTCCAACCATAGGTCGTGGGTCCCCAGGTGACGTCGGTACAAGGAGATATGAACGTTTTAAGGTCGAAAGGTCAGTGGGCTAGGCCCAACTCGGGACCAAACCGAGTTGGCCCAAAAAAATCAAAAACAATAATAAGGCCCAAATTTGTGAGGCCCAACCGGCCATGGTTATGGCCCAAGCCCATATTAAATAAAATTTGGTCAATAAATAAGATGACTAAGTCATCTTATTCCACATAATGTTCTAGAAATTTCAAGAAAAGCAAGAACAAGAGAGAGAGGAGAAAAACTTAAGGCCATTTCGGCCAAGAGCAATTTTCACAAGAAAAATTTGCAAAAATTCTCCAAAAATCATTTTCTACCAAGTAAAGGGTGATTAACAAGGTGGAGTTGTTGTTGGAGCAAGAAAAATTCAAAATCGTACAAGTTGTCAAGTTGTAGTGAAGTGAGAAGTTGAAGAAGAAAGGTGAGTTTTGATATTGTTTTATGTGTTATATATGGTTTATATGTGTTGTAGTATGCTAAAATGGATGAAATTCATGAAGGAGAGAAATATAGTATATGGCCGTGTATATATATATGTGTGTGGGAGTCATGCTTCAATTATTTTAATTAGTGGTTTAGTTGTTATTGTTGTGAATGATATGTGGAAAATGGAAGTTGAATGAGTTTGGAGAGATTGTAGTGGTGTATACATGTTGGAGCCGTGTGAGTGTGCATGGTATATGTGGCCGTGTATACTTGATGTATAGTCGTGTATATTGGTGAGTTGTGAAAGAATAATGAGCGAGTTGTAATTAATATCTTAATCGTTGTGTTGTAGATGTTATATCGCAAATAAAGACTTGACAAGTTTGGTGAAGTATTGGCAATTGGAAGTTTGTGTAAATTGAAAATAATGTTTTTGTAGGGAAGACATGTAATGGTATTACTATGATGTTGTTGGAATATATGTATTATAAGGTTATTGTTGTTTCATTGGAATTGGAGAGTATTGAAGGAGGTAGAATGTTAATTGAAGTGTTGGAATGCACCTTGAATGGAATATGTGAATTTTTAGTGTGATTGTTGAATTATGTTAATAGTTTGGCCGGGTTTGAATTCCCGGATTGTGATTGATGAGAATTTGGCTATGTTGAATGTTGAGGATGGTATATTTACAGAGGAAGTGCTGCCGAAATTTCGGTAGCCAAGTGGTTCCTTAAGATTCTAACTCTAAGTACCCTAATGAAAGTTTGGGTAAATGTGACCAATTTGCAGATTTTGACGAGATTGCAACGTGAATTCGGAATAGCAAAAGAAGCGGAAAGAGGTATATAAGGCTTCACCCTTCTTTCTATGGCATCTCTTAGTTGAAATAAGTTGGGTACGAGCCTCGGGGACAACTCGGTTCCCCGCAATCCGCACCTAAAGTTTTCCACTTTTTGTTCAATAGAATTGAACTAGAAAGTGTGCCAATTGTTGCAAAAACCTCCTACACCCTTAGAACTTGTATAAATGGGAACCGATTACCCTAAGACCCTCACAAGTAACGCTATGACACGTAACATACGTAAATCGTATACGCTACCTCATCCGGCCCGAGGTGGGCCCGCTACTCTCGGATTTTTCCTTACAGTCTTGCTTGACTTACTTGAAGTGAATCCAAAGGGAACCTTTGATCCCGATTTCGTTACCAAATGATAAATACTATGACTCCTCTAACGAGGGCACTTCCATGACGATAATGATAACAATGATGTTAGATAAGAGAATATGCCTATGATACGTACTACCGGAACGACTCTATGACTAAGATGACTAAGCTAAGTATCTTATGTAAACATGAAAATGATAAACTAATTTTTGAATATTATTTATATTTCCTAGCTATGACTTTATTTTCTAAAAGATTTCAAAGTCTATGAACTGTCATCTATGATGCCCCGATTTCATTCTACGTTTACTTTAATATTATTCCCCGTTGATAGTCTCACCTTAAAATACTCGTTCCTTCAAGGTGAGACAAAGCGATCACGAGTGTTCTATAATATAATTGGAGGTCACCGACCTTACGTCACTCCGATGACTACATGATTCTTCTTTGGGCTTTCCTGCATGCCTTTGAGACATATGTATATAGGATACGTAAATGCATATAAGACATGTAAATGTATGTAAGATATGTGTATATATTTTTAAAATATGCACATGACGAAATAGCTAGAGCGCTATAGACGCTGATGTACCTACATGACACACGTATATGTATATGATAAAAGCACCAGAGCGCTATAGACGCTGATGTACCTACATGACACACGTATATGTATATGATAAAAGAGCTAGAGAGCTATAGACGTTGATATATTTACATGATATATGCATATGTATACGGGGGAAATGGAGGTAAGGGCAGAGCGTTATGAACGCATATCCACCTGATCAGTTAGCATTACATGATATGATATCGTCCCGGACGCGGGATGCCCGGACGCGGGATGTGTATATTTATGGTTAAATGGATCGGCTGCCGACGCCTCGGCAATATGAGATGTCCTATTTTATATGTATATGTATATGAACAAGGAAAGATTCTTAAAGGAAAGCTAAGTACGCATAGCACCTGCCAAGGGTATATATATATACAGGTTATGTTTCTATCCCAGGACATGTGTTGTAACTCTCTTATGTCATTATACATGATTCATATTTTCTGTATATTACTATTCATGCCTTACATACTCGGTACACTATTCGTACTGACGTCCCTTCTTGTGGAAGCTGCGTTTCATGCCGCGCAGGTCAGCAGACAGGCGGATTTGATACTTAGAAGCTCTACCAGCAGTGTTGACTGTGCTCCAGTTATTCCGGAGCCTCACTTCCTTGGTACTATTTTGTGTATATATATTCGGGCACGGCAGTACTCAGCCCTTTCTATGTATAAGTGTACTACGTCTAGAGGCTCGTAGACAGTTATGTACAGTCAGTTAAGTACAGTTTGATATATGGTGTTTTGGCATGTTAATGTTGATGTATAAGTAATAACGAAGTTTATTAGTCTATGTTCAGAATGACGTCGCTAATGTTGATGTTCAAAAAAATAATGGCTCTGTTTACATGGCTTGCTAAGAGGTAAAGGTAAAACGATAGACAAGGGGTGCTCGGTACAAGTATCGGGTACTCGTCACGGCCCCTAGACGGGTCGTGACACATGACTTATGATTCTATTCATTCCTTAATGTTATTGTCACGAGCCTACTATATGATTGACTAACAAATGATGTATGGAAATTCCTACTCTTAAAGAATTGCATAATTAGAGTCATACTTGATCTTCAAAAGCTATATCATGTTAAATTGATACATGTATATGAATCCTGAAACGTTCCTTGCTATGGTTTGTAATAAGATTTAGAAAGAACTGAATATGATTATTATCCTGACACTTGAAAGCTGATTAGTTACTTATCTACTGAGTCTCCAAAGATGATTTGCATGTATGTGGTTGCTTATTATTCTGCTCGTGCTTACCGTTACATCCTTCACTGAGTCCCGGGCCAGGACACGTTTTCGTGCGCATATTTACTATATTACTCACCGAGTCCCTCACTAGAGGGCCGGGACACGTTATATATATACATGATGATAGGATGACATGATGATATGATGATATGATGTTATGATGATATGGGGATGGCGTCCAGGAGGGCATATGATCATTATTTCACCGAGTCCCTCACTAGAGGGCCGGGAAACGTATATGTACATGTTTATGATGCTATGATTTTAATTACCGAGCCCCTCACTAGAGGGCCGGGACACGTTATATATGTTATGTACAGAATGATTACTCAGCTTTGACTACTAAACTCTATATTGATATTGGTATGAGGTTGATAAATATGACTTATGTTCAAAGGTAAGTTTTATGGATTTCTGTTTGTTGCATTAGATCCTACACTCCTTGTCTCAGTATGATTCTATTTACTATATTTCACGCTTTACATGCTCAGTACATATTCCGTACTGACCCCCCTTTCTTTGGGGGGCTGCGTTCATGCCCGCAGGTACAGACGCTTGTTTTGGAGATCCGCCAGCCTAGGATATCTATCCAGCTACTTTGGGAAGCTCCTTTGTTCCGGAGCCTAACTTGTGGTATAAATCCCTTTTGTTTTATATATATGTGTTTGTTCGGGGTACGGCGGGGCCCTGTCCCGTCACATGACACTGTCATTACTCTTAGAGGTCTGTGGACATTTGTGTAGGTCTGTATATAGTTGTTGTTTCGTTGTATGGATATGACTTATGTTTGGGGCGTACCCATTCGTAGCGGCAGCCTTGTCGGCTTGCATATATATATATATATATATAAATGTTTGGGATGTTGCATGTAGTGGCAGCCTTGTCGGCTTGCGTAGATATATATATGTTTGTTGTTGGAAATTGTAACTCCTCAGGAGACAGGTGGCTATGACATGCATATATGTGACAGCTTTTAAATAACGTCTTGCCTTTTTATACAAATAAGTTCTCGATATGCTAGCTGTAGATGATTATAGTTAACAGGTGATATGAGTGTCCAACTCGGGCACTAGTCACGGCCTACGGGGTTGGGTCGTGACAAAAGTGGTATTAGAGCGGTTCATCCTCGGAGTGTCTACAGACCGTGTCTAGTAGAGTCTTGTTTATCGATGTGTTGTGCACCACATCCATAAACAGGAAGCTACAGGACATTTAGGATGTCATCTTTCCTTCTTATTCTAGATCGTGCGATAGAGCTGTATTATCAGGATAATTCCTCCCTAACGGATTGTTATGTTTACAGTGATGCCTCCAAAGAAGGCGACAGCCGCCCAGAAGGGAAAGGCCATAGCTGGAGAGACCAGTCAGACCCGGAGGATTACTAGGGCTTATGCCCAATCTGCGCCTGAGATTAGACTCCAGTCAGCGAGCTCCGCTACCCCACCATTATCAGATGAGCCTAGGGCAGCAGCAGTTGCAGATCAGGAGACAGCTCCACCGCCAGCTTCTGAGGTTCCAGCACCCGAGCCTCCAGCTCCCCAGCCAGGGGCGGAGGACAGGGCTATGAGAGACGCAGTCCAGTTATTGACCAGATTAGTGTCGGGGCAGGCTCGCAGACACGGATTTGGAGGTGATTATGCGGATAGACATGATAGTTTGAGGGTCCGTGATTTATTGACTTGTAACCCCCCAGAGTTCTATGGGTCAAAGCCAGCAAGGGATCCACAGGATTTTATTCGACAGATGATGCGTACACTGCGGATAATTAAAGCTTCTGAGACTGAGTCGGTTGAATTGGCTTCATATCGGTTGCGTGATGTAGCGGTTAATTGGTATGAGTACTGGGAGTTGTCTAGGGGTGAGGATGCCCCTCCAGCAGCGTGGGACGAGTTCGTGGAGGCCCTTCTGGGCCATTTTATGCCTCCGGAGATGAGGCGGGCCAGAGTGGATAGATTTTTACACCTGAGACAGGATGGCAGAAGTGTTCGAGATTATAGTCTCGAATTTGATTCGCTGGCTAGGTACGCGCCCACTATTGTAGCTGACATGGCTGATAGGGTGCATCGCTACGTGATGGGGCTGGATCATTACTTGATTGATAGTTGTATGGCAATGGCTTCTCAGCTCGGTATGGACATCGCTCGAGTGCAGGCATATGCACAGGGGGTTGAGGACTGACATAGAGAGCGTCGATCTGATAGAGAGCAGGGCAGGGGTCAGCATAAGAGAGTTAGATCAGCTGGGTATTCTGGTGGGTTTCGAGGCGGGCAGCCCCAGCAGCAGCATAGTAGATATCCTTCTCAGCCGGCACGGAGTGCACCGCCACGATTCACCGGTAGGAGGTTTGACAGCACGGGGTATTCAGGAGCTGGTCAAAGCTCCATGACTTTAGGTTTCCAGATGCACAGGGATTCAGGCCAGACGAGGCCATCTATACCTCAGTGCCCTCGATGTGGCAAGCGCCATCCGGGGGAATGCCGTCACATTACCGGTGCTTGTTTCTCTTGTGGCCGTCAAGGCCATACTATGAGGGAGTGTCGATTTGGGGGTAGTGCAGGTGGCGCAGCTCAGCCTACTGGATCAGTTGCGGGTTCATCCTCTTCGGTAGCTATGCGCCCTAGGGGGCAAGGTATTCCGACACCAGCAGGCCGTGGCAGAGGCCGTGGTGGAGTTTCCAGTTCTAGCGGTCCTTCAAACCGCATATATGCTTTAGCTAGCAGACAGGATCAGGCGACCTCGCCAAATGTGGTAACAGGTATACTATCGATTTTCTCCCGAGATGTATATGCATTGATAGACCCAGGCTCCACACTATCATATATTTCTCCCTTTGTTGCTAGTAAAATTGGGATAAAATCTGAATTTATAGAACCATTCGAGGTAGGTACACCAGTAGGGGATTCTGTTATTGCAAAACAAGTGTATAAAAATTGTTCGGTGGTCATATATAATCGTTGTACCAAGGCAGATTTGATAGAGCTAGATATGGTTGAGTTCGATGCTATCATGGGGATGGATTGGTTAGCTTCCTGTTATGCTAACGTTGATTGCAGAGGCAAGGTAGTTCGGTTTCAGTTCCCAGGGGAGCCAATTATAGAATGGAAGGGGAATACAGCGTCGCCGAGGGGTAAGTTTATTTCGTACCTCAAGGCAAGGAAGATGGTTAGAAAGGGCTATATTTATCATCTGGTTCGTGTGCATGACTTGAAACCAGAAGTACCGACTCTTCAGTCAGTCCCAGTAGTTAATGAATTTCCAGATGTATTTCCAGATGAACTTCCAGGCCTTCCTCCTGAACGTGAGATAGAGTTCACTATAGACGTATTGCCAGACACTCAACCCATATCTATTCCTCCTTACAGAATGGCACCTGCAGAATTGAAAGAGTTGAAGGAGCAACTGAAAGATTTATTAGAGAAGGGCTTCATTAGGCCCAACACATCACCTTGGGGAGCGCCGGTATTAATTGTGAGAAAGAAAGATGGGTCGCTGCGGATGTGTATTTATTATAGGCAGCTGAATAAAGTAACAATCAAGAACAGGTATCCTCTCCCCAGGATTGACAATTTATTTGACCAGTTGCAGGGTGCTAAATGTTTCTCGAAGATAGACCTACGGTCAGGTTATCATCAGGTGCGGGTAAGAGAGGCGGATATTCCGAAGACTGCATTCAGGACCCGATACGGGCACTATGAGTTTAGGGTGATGTGTTTTGGGCTAACCAATGCTCCAACAGTATTTATGGATTTGATGAACCGAGTGTTTAAGCCATTTCTTGATCTGTTTGTGATTGTATTTATTGATGATATTCTGGTTTACTCGCGATCAGAAGGGGAACATGCAGATCATTTGAGGATGGTACTTAGGATACTCCAGCACCAGAAGCTATATCCTAAATTTTCTAAATGTGAATTCAGGTTAACGTCAGTAGCATTCTTGGGGCATATTATTGGAGCTGATGGTATTCGAGTAGACACACAGAAGATTGAAGCTGTCAAGACTTGGCCGAGACCTACGACACCTACTGAGGTACGTAGTTTTCTGGGGCTGGCAGGATATTACAGGAGATTCGTAGAAAATTTTCCTTCGATTTCAGTGCCTTTAACAAGGCTAACACAGAAGGCAGCTGAATTCCAGTGGACCAATGCTTGTGAACGAAGTTTCCAATTATTGAAGGATAAGTTGACTACAGCTCCAGTCCTAACTTTTCCTGAGGGGCCAGATGGCTATGTTATTTATTGTGATGCTTCCGGTGTTGGGTTGGGTTGCGTATTGATGCAGCACGGTAGAGTTATAGCCTATGCCTCCCGACTGCTCAGGAAGCACGAAATAAATTGTCCTACCCATGATCTGGAGTTGGCAGCGGTAATTCATGCTTTGAAGATATAGAGACATTATCTATATGGCGTGCATGTTGATATTTATACAGATCATAAGAGTCTCCAGTATATCTTTAAGCAGAAGGAGCTGAATTTGCGGCAAAGAAGATGGATAGAGTTGTTGAAGGATTATGATGTTGATATTCTATATCACCCAGGAAAGGCTAACGTTGTAGCAGATGCACTCAGCCGTAAATCTATGGGTAGTTTGGCAGGCGTCCAGCCAGGTAGGAAAGAGATAGTCTGTGAGATTCATCAGCTAGCTAGTCTTGGAGTTTGTTTGGCTGATTCTGATGATGGTAGAACTTTTGTGCGAGGTGTTGCTGAGTCCTCTATTATAGAATAGGTAAAGAGACGTCAGTATGAGGATCCCATTCTTGTACATTACAGAGATACAGCACTTCAGAAGGACGAGACCCCATTTAAGATGTCATCTGACGGAATACTACCATACAGAGACAGATTATGTGTACCTGAGGTTGCAGGATTATGGCAACAGGTAATGGGGGAGGCACACTATGCTCGTTATTCTGTTCACCCAGGATCAACAAAAATGTATCATGACCTTAGTTGTTTGTATTGGTGGGATGGTATGAAAAAGGACATAGCAGAATTTGTGGCCCAGTGCCCAAATTGCCAACAGGTGAAGATCGAGCACCAGAAGCCTGGGGGACTATTGTAGGAGATGGAGATTCCGACCTGGAATTGGGAGGTAATCAATATGGACTTCGTCACAGGTCTACCTCGCACTCCACGGAAATATGACTCTGTCTGGGTCATCGTTGATAGATTGACGAAATCAACCCACTTTCTTCCAGTCAGGACTACGTATTCAGCTGAGGATTACGCCAGATTGTATCTTAAGGAGATAGTGAGACTTCATGGGGTTCCCACAGCTATTATCTCTGATAGAGGGGCCCTGTTTACAGCTAACTTCTGGAAATCCTTCCAGGAGGGATTGGGGACACAGGTGAGTCTCAGCACATCATTTCACCCTCAGACTGACGGACAGGCCGAGCGTACCATTCAGACGCTACAAGATATGTTACGGGCCTGTGTCATTGATTTCAGTGGCAGATGGGATGATCACTTGCCGCTTATCGAGTTTGCTTATAATAACAGCTATTATTCTAGCATCCAGATGGCACCGTACGAGGCTCTATATGGCAGGAAGTGCAGATCACCTATAGGCTGGTTTGACGTTGGTGAGACTAAGTTGATAGGCCCAGATATAGTTCAGCAGGCTGTAGATAAGGTGAAGCTCATTCAGGAGAGATTACTGGCAGCCCAGAGTCGGCAGAAGTCATATGCAAATAATCGATGTCGACACTTGGAATTTCAGATTGGCGACTGGGTGTTCTTGAAGGTGTCACCCATGAAGGGTGTTATGAGATTCGGCAAGAAAGGGAAGTTGAGCCCGAGATACATTGGGCCTTATCAGGTTATCCGTAAGGTAGGCCAAGTTGCCTACGAGTTGGACCTACCAGCCGATTTGGAGGCAGTACACCCGGTCTTCCATGTGTCAATGCTTCGCAAATATATAGGCGATCCTTCCAGGATTTTTCCAGCAGATGATATCCAGGTAACAGAAGAGTTATCCTACGAAGAGCAGCCCATAGGGAAACTTGATCGACAGATTAGGAGGTTGCGAACCAAAGACGTGACTTCGGTTAAAGTGTTATGGCGGAACAATAACAAGGAGGAGATGACTTGGGAAGCTTAAGAGGAGATGAAAAAGAAATACCCTTACTTGTCTCCCACGCCTACAGGTAATCTACACCCCCTTGCTTAGTTGTGTTAATTGTCTGCTCAATCTATATGTTAGCGATAAGGAAAAACCTTCCCAAGACTGTTGTAAAACCCGACGGGATAAACTTGACATTCGAGGACGAATGTTCTAAAGGGGGGAAGGATGTTATGTCCCGTATTTTTATACATTGGGACATTTTAAACTAAACGCGACAAGTTAAAGACAAGACTATTTTAAGATACGAAGTAGAGACTCTAACTTTCGGTTTCGTTTCAAGTCACAAGTTGCCTATAAATTTCGTTTGGTATAGAAGTATTAATGGAAAATTGGGATTAAATTAACCATGATTAGATCAGTAAGTGGGATTAAAAAACTAAATCAGTCCATTAAAATAGCCATAAGTGGCCGTGTAAGTTATATTGAGGTGGTCAATGATAATTTACTCAAATATTAAGTGGGACACATGTCCAAATCATGGACTACATATATATAACAAGAATGCTGATTCATTCTACACTAACTAAATCATTTGCATCTTCACAAAGTTTAGAAACTTAGAGATAGAGTGAGAGGGTCTCGGCTAGAGCTGGCCGAGAATAGGCTGCTCCAAGTTGATCAAAAATTCAGTTTCTCAAGAAATTTAACCCCTTTGAAGGTGTACAATAACGTGTAGCATTCATTGGAATAGCAAGAACAAGTGTTGAAATTCAAGAAGTGAATTTGAAGGGCTAGCCGATTGAAGGATTGAGTGACAAGGTAAGAGTTGATCATGTTTCATATGTTTTGTGGTGAATTGAATGTATATGATTGTGCATGTTGGTATTGGACTGTTGTTGTTGAAGTTGAAGTGGGCCGTGTGCTATAGGTCTATAGGAAATAACGTGTAATCTCCTTGTACATGTATTGGAAATGGATGGAATGTGTTGTAGTACGAATAAACGAATGAAATTCATGAAGTTGTTGTAGTTGTGTTGAAGCCGTGTAGGGGCTGGTTTAGAGGAATTAATGGACTGTTTTGTGTCATGCTTTGATTGTTGTTGTTATGGACATTGTGGTGTATTGTATGCATTATGAATATGTGAATTGAGGTGTAAAAGAAATGATTTATGTTGAAGTAGAAAAACAGTCCAAACCGTGGACTGTTTTAATGAAAGGGATAGATTAGTTTATTTTGAACGTTGATTGTTGTTATGGACGTATAGTGAAGATGAAGTTTAATGATTCAAGTTTAATTGAGATGGTTTGTGGGCTGTTGTAGGAGTTAATATGATGCTAAAACAGTTCCAATAATCGTATACGTAATGTTGTTAAACGTGTTGTTGTCGTTGTAGTTGAAGTTGGAAAATTTCGAATTGAAAATTGTAATGTTGTGTGGGCTGTTTGGCCGTGAATAGGGGACTGTTTTGAATAATGTACGGGCTGTCCGAAGCTCCCTTAAGTCATGTTTTAAATACTCCCGAGTTGGTACTTGAAAGTATGACTAGCAATATTAGCTTGGAGTACTAGTTGGGTTGAATGCGAACGAAACGTCGTCTAAATGTTAGAAATGGATTATTAACGTTAAAATACGTATTGAATTCCCTTGTGGACTAATCGTAACTCTTGATATCTTTATATAGGATAAGGTACTATTGGGCAGCGAGTACGAGTTATAATACGACTAAACGCTAAAGGTATGTAAAGCCTAATCCTTCCTTCTTTTGGCATTTCCTAGACGTAAGTAAGAAATGATATGAGCCTTGGGGTAAACTCTACTCTCTAGTTCCAAGCATGACTTATGATTCTATTCATTCCTTAATGTTATTGTCACGAGCCTACTATATGATTGACTAACAAATGATGTATGGAAATTCCTACTCTTAAAGAATTGCATAATTAGAGTCATACTTGACCTTCAAAAGCTATATCATGTTAAATTGATACATGTATATGAATCCTGAAACGTTCCTTGCTAAGGTTTGTAATAAGATTTAGAAAGAACTAAATATGATTATTATCCTGACACTTGAAAGCTGATTAGTTACTTATCTATTGATTCTTCAAAGATTATTTGCATGTATGTGGTTGCTTATTATTCTGCTCGTGCTTACCGTTACATCCTTCACTGAGTCCCGAGCCAGGACACGTTTTCGTGCGCATATTTACTATATTACTCACCGAGTCCCTCACTAGAGGGCCGGGACACGTTGTATATATACATGGTGATATGATGACATGATGATATGATGATATGATGTTATGATGATATGGGGATGGCGGCCAGGAGGGCATATGATCATTATTTCACCGAGTCCCTCAATAGAGGGCCGGGACACGTATATGTACATGTTTATTATGCTATGATTTTAATTACCGAGCCCCTCACTAGAGGGCCGGGACACGTTATATATGTTATGTACAGAATGATTACTCAGATTTGACTACTAAACTCTATATTGATATTGGTATGAGGTTGATAAATATGAATTATGTTCAAAGGTAAGTTTTATGGATTTCTGTTTGTTGCATTAGACCCTACACTCCTTGTCTCAGTATGATTCTATTTACTATATTTCACGCTTTACATGCTCAGTACATATTCCGTACTGACTCCCCTTTCTTCGGGGGGCTGCGTTCATGCCCGCAAGTACAGACGCTTGTTTTAGAGATCCGCCAACCTAGGATATCTATCCAGCTACTTTGGGAAGCTCCTTTGTTCCGTAGCCTAGCTTGTGGTATAAATCCCTTTTGTTGTATATATATGTGTTTGTTCGGGGTACGGCGGGGCCCTGTCCCGTCATATGACACTGTCATTACTCTTAGAGGTCTGTGGACATTTGTGTGGGTCTGTATATAGTTGTTGTTTCGTTGTATGGATATGATTTATGTTTGGGGCGTACCCATTCGTAGCGGCAGCCTTGTCAGCTTGCATATATATATATATATATGTTTGGGATGTTGCGTGTAGTGGCAGCCTTGTCGGCTTGCGTAGATATATATATATATATGTTTGTTGTTCGAAATTGTAACTTCTCAGGAGACAGGTGGCTATGACATGCATATATGTGACAGCTTTAAAATAACGTCTTGCCTTTTTATACAAATAAGTTCTCGATATGCTAGTTGTAGATCATTATAGTTAACAGGTGATATGAGTGTCCAACTAGGGCACTAGTCACGGTCTACGGGGTTGGGTCATGACACGAAGCGTGTCAACAGTCCCCTTGAATTAAAATTGAGCTAACAAAGCTCGAAAAGTGGAGAAAGTGTCGGAAAGACGATAATGAACAAACGGGTCATTACATCAGATACCAATTAAACTGTCGCTCGTCCTCGAGCGAAGAAGGGAAAAGAGCAGGGAAGTACCTAAATCAGCGAACAACTAGGGATATCGGCTTTGCATGTCGGCCTCAGTTTCCCAAGTAGCCTCCTCAACAGGATGGTGCTTTCATTGCATGTTCACAGAAGAAATCTCCTACGACCTCAACTTTCGAACCTTCCTATCCAAGATCGCAATCGGCTCCTCCTCATAGGTCAAATTCTCATCAAGCAAGTTCGAATCCCAACAAACAACGCAAGTATCATCGGCGTGGTACTTCTTCAGTATAGAAACATGAAAAACTGGATGACCTCTCGCCAAACCTGGCGGCAAGGCTAACACATAAGCAACATAGCCCACTCAGTCAAAAATCTCAAACGGGTTAATATACTTGGGGCTCAGCTTGCCCCTCTTCCCAAACCTCAGGAAACCCTTCATGGGTGAAATCTTCAATAGAGCCTGGTCACCAACAACAAACTCTAAATCTCGGACCTTCCGGTCCGCATACATCTTCTGTCCACTCTAAGCTGCCAAAAGCTTGGCCTGAATAACTCTCACTCTATCAAGGGACTCTCTCAAAAAATCCGTACCACAAGGTCGAACCTTGAACCCATCAAACCAGCCAACCTGAGATCTACACCTTCTACCATATAAAGCGTCAAAAGGCGCCATGCTAATACTTGAATGATAACTGTTGTTGTATGCAAGCTCTGCCAATGGTAAGTGATGATCCCAATGACAAAAAAAATCAATCACACACGCTCTCAATATGTCCTCGAGCACCTAAATGGTTTGCTCCGACTGGCCATTAGTCTGGGGATGAAAAGCTATACTGAGATCCAATCGGGTACCCAACTCCTCATGAAAAGCCCTCTAGAATCGGCAAGTGAAGATAGTACCCCGATCAGATACAACAGAAATAGGAACCCCATGCAATCTCATAATATCCCAAATGTACAACTTGGCTAACTTCTCCGCGGTATAAGAAATCTGAACCGAAACAAAGTGAGCGGACTTAGTCAACCGATCAACTATCAGCCAAATAGAATCAAACTTGCCTAGGGGTTTCGGAAGACCCGCAACAAAATTCATGGCAATCCTCTGCCATGTCCACTCGAGAATGGGGATCTTCTAAAGTACACCGTCGGGTCGCTGGTGCTCATACTTTACCTTCTAAAGTATCCCTTTTCATCTAACGCCACCAATGGTGTTGCCTCAGATCACGATATATCTTAGTCGCCCCCAGATGAATGGAATATCTAGAGTTATGATCCTCGAACAAGATCAACTGAATCAAATATCCAACACGAGGAACACACACGCCCCTTTATCCTTAGAATGCCCTCAGGATAAATGACGACCTCCTTGGCCTCACCGATCAAAACTCTATCTCGAATCTTGCTCAACTGAGCATCCTTAAACTGATGAGCCCTGATCTGGTCCAATAAGGATGACCTCGCCTCCACACAAGCCAAAACCCTGCCTGGGGCTGAAATATCAAGGCGAACGAAACTGTTAGCCAGAGTCTGAATCTCCATAGCCAACGGACGCTCGAAAACAATCAAACAAGCTAAACTCCCCATACTCACTGCCTTGCGACTCAAGGCATCAGCCACAACATTGGTCTTTCCGGGATGATAAAAGAATAGAGATGTCATAGTTCTTCAGAAGCTCTATCCATCAACGCTGCCTAAAATTAAGATCTCTCAGGGTAAACACATGCTGAAGGCTACAGTGATTGGTGAAAACCTCACAATGGACACCATATAAATAGTGCCTTCAAATCATCAAAGCGAAGACCATGGCCAACAACTCCAAGTCATGTGTAGGGTAATTCTTCTCATGAATCTTTTATTGACGTGAAGCATAAGCTATCAATCTTCTCTCCTGTATTAACACAACACCCAAAACCATACGGTATGTATCACAATAGACCGCAAAAACCTTTCCCTCCACGGGTAATGCTAAGATCGGGATGAAGTCAAAAAAAGTTTGAGCTTTTGAAAGCTCTGCTCACAATCATCTGACCACTGGAAGGGAACATCCTTCTATGTCAATCGGGTCAAAGATGAAACAATAGCAACAAAACCCTTCACAAAGCGACTGTAATAACTGGCCAAACCATAAAACTACGAACCTTAGTAACAGTAGTAGGCCTCGCCCAACTCCTCACTGCCTCAATCTTTTGTGGGTTAACCATAATACAATCCTTGGACACAACGTGGCCGAAGAATGCCACAGAGTCCAACCAGAAATCACACTTAGAAAACTTAGCAAATAGGCTATGCTTCTTCTATAACCCAAGAATAGTACGAAGATGGCTCTCACTCTCCTCTATACTGTTGGAGTACACCAAGATATCATCAATAAACTCACAAAGGAATCAAGGAATGGCCTAAAGATGCCATTAATCAAAGTCATAAATGCAGCTGGGGCATCGATAAGCCCAAAGGACATCACTAGAAACTCATAGTGGCCATATCTCGTCAGAAAGGCAGTCTTCGGAATATCCTCAGCCCTGATCCTCAACTGGTGGTAGCCTGAACACAAGTCAATCTTTGAAAATGCTGAGGCATCCTGAAGCTGGTCAAATAGATCATCAATACGAGGAATATCGCACTTGTTCCGAATGGTAACCTTATTTAGCTAGCGATAATCAATGGACATCCTCATGGTCCAATCTTTCTTCTTCACAAATAACACAGGAGCACCCCAAGGGGAGACACTCGGTCTAATTAACCCCTTTCTTAATAAATCCTGTAACTGCTCCTTAAGCTCTCTCAACTCGGTAGGTGCCATCCGATATGGTGCAATAGAAATAGGGTGAGTGCTCGGATCCAAGTCAATGCAGAAACCAATGTCATGATCGGGTGGCGTACCTGGCAAATTAGATAGGAATAACTTCGAGAAATCACTCACGATAAGAATGGACTCAAGGGGTAAAGATGCAACAGTTATGTCTCACATATGAACCACATAGGATAAACACCCCTTATTGACCAACTTCTCTCCTAAAAGAAGGAAATGATCTTTTCGGAGCGGGACTAGGTGTACCCTTCCACTCAAGCCTAGGAATGCTTGGCATGGCTAAGGTGACTGTCTTGGCGTGACAGTCTAATATCGCGTGATAAGGTGAAAGCCAGGACATCCCCAATATATTATAAAAGTCGACCATAATGAGAATCATCAAATCTACCCAAGTGTCATACCCCATAAAAGTAACCAAACAGGAACGGTAAACTCGATCCATAATCACAAAATCACCTACTAGAGTAGACACATGAACAAGTATACCTATGCTATGACAAGGTAAATCCTAACCAATAGCAAGATATGCAGACACATACGAATAAGTGGATCCAGGATCAAATAACACAGATGCTGCTCTTTGATGAACAGAAATGGTACCTGCAGTAACAGCATCTGAGGCCTCTGCTTTGGGCCTACCCGAAAATGAGTAACAATGGGGCCCACCACGTCCAGTTTGAGATCCCCCTCTAGCACTCTGGGACCCATCTCTAGCTACTTGGGATCCACCTCTGGAGCTGTGAGAACCTCTGCGGCCTGATACCTCTACTACCAGACGGCGTCAGAGTCTTCTATGGCTGATAATCCCATCTGGGTCGGGAACACCTCCTAGAAATATGCCCAACCTCTCCACATGAAAAACAGATCAGAAGGGACGAAGGCTGATAAACTGAAGTTGAGGATCCAGATGAAACAACCCTGTCTACTGGTCGAGAAAACAAACTGTTAGGAGCTCTCTATCTGGATGGCTCACCAGAGGTAGCCTACAAAGTTGAGTGCACAGGGCGACCGAAATATGGTTGATACGGCCTAAAAGACTGACCGGCTCCCCTCGAACTAGAACTACCATAACTCCCAGTCTGACGCGGTATCTTGTCACTGCTACCTCCAAATGCACGGGCCATAGAGACCTCAACAAAAGAAGCATGCTCAATGATGGACTGGAAGGAAGCCCTTATGGCCTCCATCTGAAGGCAAGGAACCTGAATAGGACCGACCAACCCACTAACAAAATGCCTAATCCTGTCAAACTCAATAGGGATCTAAAGGGTGGAATATTTGGTCAGATATAGATAACGAGTCACGTAGGCCCCCACAGCCATACCCCTCTATTGTAGAAGTAGAAACTCCTTCCTACACGCCTCTGACAAAGACCGGGGCACAAACTTCTCAAGGAAGGACCAGTAGAACTGAGTCCAAGTTAGGGGAGGGGAACCCCCAAGTCTGCAAGCCACAAAATACCTCTACTAAGTTTTCGCGTCTCCCCAAAATTGGTAGGACACACAGTCAACTCCATGGGTTTCCAAGACCCCATCATACGCAGAAACTCATGCATACCCAGGATGAACTCATAAGCGTCCTCAGAAGAATTACCCGAAAACATTGACAGCTCTAACTTTCTGAACCTTTGAACAAGATCCTGATTAGACACAGTCATAATAGCGCCCTCCATGGGTCTAAGATCATCACGAGGAGTAGGTACTGCATTAATATAGGGAGCCATAGCTGCAGAAGGGTATGCTACATGAGTAGGTCCCTACTCAGGGGTCTTGTCACGACCCAACCCCGTCGGCCATGACTAGTGCCCGAGCTGGACACTCGTATACGTACCTGTTAGCTATAATCAACCTGAAACCAAACATAATATGGAAACTTGTAAAAACAAAACGTCATCTCCGAACTGTCACATATATACATCAAGGTAACCTGTCTCCTAAAGAGTCACAATCAATCAAGCATGACATAATACGCAAGCCGGCAAGGGAGCCACTACATACGGGAACATCCCAAAATATATATGCAAGCCGACAAGGCTGTTACTACATACAACATCCCAAAATATATATATGCAAGTCGACAAGGCTACCACTACGTATGGGAACGTCCAAAATATAAGTCATGCCAACACAGCCGAAAAATATCTGTACACAACCCACGCATATGTCTACAGACCTCTAAGAGTATCAACAGTGACATATGACGAGACAGGGCCCGGCCGTATCCCTGGATAAACATATATGTATATATACATCAAAAGGATCTGTACCAAAATTCTAGGCTCCAGAACAATGGACCACTCCAAGACAGCTGAGTAGAAGTCCTAAGCTGGAGGATCACCAAAGCGAGTAACTACACCTGCGGGCATGAAACACAACCCCCGAAGAAAGGGGGTCAGTACGAGATATGTACTGAGTATATAAAGTATGAGATGCATTAAGGAAGATCATAACTGAAGTAGAGATTCCAGGAGATAAGTATGATAATCACGAAATCACTGTACTTGTGCCTTATGAAACAAAATCATTTATATCATTATCATATATCATACCCGGCCCATTATGGGACTCGGTGAATAAAGTCGTGTACACGTATACCATACCCGGCCCATCATGGGACTCGGTGCCATAATCATATCATCATGTACATATACCGTACCCGGCCCTCTAGTGAGGGACTCGGTGAACAATGCAGTGAAACTATGCACGAATACATACCCGGCTCGGGACTCGGTGAATAATACACTAACAGTATGCACAAGTAGAATATCATGAGCAGCCATATGCAACTAAATCATCATATGAGACTCAATAGAATAAGTAGAGTAACTAACAGTCGAGTATCAAAGGTGATAGTCATGTTGAGTACCCTTTAAATGTCACTATGGACTATATCAAATAGAGCCTCAAGAATCATACAAATGTATCAAGATAATATCAAATAGCTTATGAAAGTCAAGGACATTAGTCATCGTAGAGTCTCTAAGAATAGGAGCTTATACATACCGACTACTGTCCAACGTATATAAGAGTTGAGAGGCAATAGCTCAATTACCTTAAGAGTTCTAATATTAAGAAGTGAATAAGAATCATGAATCACACTCAAAACTTATGAATAGAATTACCCCAAAGCTCATATCATACGTCACTTATATCTATGACATGCCAAAAGAAAGAAGGGATAGCTTCACATAACTTTGTCGCTTCTCAAGTTAACCATAACTTAGGTCTCGGGCATCACCAATCAACAAATAGTACCAAATATGCCAATAATTAAATTAGGATACTCTTTCAAACTAATCCTTAATTACTTAGAAATCTAACGATATTCGGGCAGCATCTTCCCTAAATACTTAATAATCCTTATGATTCCAATTTATCCAAAATATCAATCACAATACCAATAACAATATCAACAAACACATATCCAAATAGAATCAAATCCATTCTTAAATCACCTCCAAAACAACCCAATATACATTCCTACACCAATGCTTTTATACACTTCTTTATTTTGTATATACATAATATAACAATAAACACAACAACAACAACAACAACAACTACAGCCAATCCCACAATATTCCAGCCCATAAAACAATTCATAACGACCACCAAACAACACACATGATAACAACAACTATTTATCCGATTTCCGATATAACTTTGGTAATTCTTTCATCTAGCAATGTAGATATGACTCGGATAACTCAAATACACCTAGGAGAGACGATTTCTTACCTTAGATACCAACAATTTTGCCTTTTTATAGCTTCCCTTCACTTAACTTCACCACGGAATAATCCCTGACTTGCTTGAATCGGAAGGAAACCAGTGCTTGATTGTCATGAAGATTCATCATCATTGAAATCTTACTTGAAGCTATACTTTAGCTTATGTTTGGTGTTATCTCCCATGTGAACTCCCTAAACGACAATCTGCTATATATGTATATATATTTGCATACCATTTCTTGGAAATTTATCTCACAATGAAGTGCTGAATCACTCCTCATGGTTACCACGTGTCCAACCCTTAAGTATAGGGAATGTATTTAATTCATTTGCTTTTCTTACTAGGTGGTTCTTTGTTGGCTTTTGGGGAAAAAAAATCTGAACCTATGGGGCCCACTAATGACTAGACATACGGATTAAGTGTTCCATTACCCTTATACATGGTGCAATAATATATCACCGCACCTATCTCTCTTCTTTTCTTTAATTTATAATAAAGCTAACCCCTTTCACTTTTAAAACAGTTCATATACTTATTATCATGTTCATATGGTATAATGCTAATCACCTTCTTATAATGAGCTATTTATTTGCATGCTTGAATATGACCAAATATTTTTACGGAGCTCGAATAAATTTGCTCATGTTTGACGATTAAATTTTCTAATAAAAAATACGGGATATTATAGCTTGGACCGTATTCCATTCAAATAAATTTCAAGGTTGCTGGTACGTTCCTGGAAAGATGAATCACTTTGAAAAATGAATTCTCCAAAATTGTAATCATTTATAGGACCATGGGTCCGCCCCTAGATCAGCCATTATTTATGTGATATAGTCTTGGCTACAAAGAGGCCACAATTAAGTAGACAAATATAACTATGAGTCATGGGTTGCTTATTTGTAAAGGCCCCACGTGGAAAGTCACTTATCGACTTATACATATATTAGAATCTTGTTTCTGACTATAATTATACCGCCACTAAACCAATTTGCCTTGAATATTAATTAAATCCCCATTTAATAATCTAATCATGGTTAATTAATTCCTAATCTTCACTAATGTTTCCATACTAATAGTAATTTCCTAGCAAACCGTGCATTATTAAAATCAGGATTAAAAAGTCATTGCCTCATATCCCAAAAATAATCATGTCCTTGAACTTATGTCGATTAGCTTACGAATAATCCAACGTACAAAAATACGGGGTATAACATTCTCCCCCCACCCCCCTTTGGAACATTCTTCCTCGAATGTTAAACTTGTCCTGCGCTCCCAATACTTCCTTAAATGTCCTTTTTATTGAATTATGCCTTTCACATGCCTCTTTCGTTGGCCGATTGCCTTCAATTCGTTATAATGCATTCCAGATCTCTAAGTAACCATTTCCGTAATATTTCCTCTTTCTATTGCTTATCGAGGTAATAATTCCACGTCATTGTCTTTATGGTTGACAGTTTTATGGCCAGATCTTCTGCTGAAATGTTACCCTCTCTCTTGTCCACATACTGCTCAGTTGTACTGGCACTGATTGATTCTATCTTGTATTCATAGTGCTCTCAGTCATAACTCGACTCTCTTTCTCCTCCTATAGTTACTCCCTTAAGATGTATCGTTCACTTCATCTTACCTCTTAATCCTTAATTAAGATTTTATAATGCACAGACGTTCCTCGTCGATTCATTAGACTTTACAATCCTTGGAGTATTTATGCCTCTGGTAACTTGTAGACCCTTCGTAACTCTATGAATGAAACGAAATTTCCCAAGGTGTACTATTATTTTACTTCAATAACCTTACATCGTTCTGCTATTACAGTCCATATTCTGAAATCTTCAGCATCGTGTATCACTTATCGACTTCCTTTTTAAAAGATTTTAACTATCACTTTGCTTTTAGCTCTTAATCTCCATCTTTAGAGTTGGTTATCAAGTAGCGCTGAAGTTTCCTTATATAATAACTTTACACAGCTGCCTTATGCTCTCACTTTAATCAACTAGTATAATTCTGAAAGAATTTTTTATTTGACATATAAGTTCATTGTCTTCTAGTAGTCAGCTCGTGTTGATCATCTTTCTTAAACCATTTTATAATTTCCCTTAACCCAACTTGTAACACTTTAAGCATATTATCTCGTGGTATTTCTTTATCTTTAAGTCAAACTCTTCTATTGCCTCTTTACCCAGATCTTGCTCTTAGTTTTTCTGTCTCACATTATGTCGCAATCTTTTCAGAATATGCAAGGTGCTCAAATTATCCCGAGAAATACCTTAGCATCATTTCACTAGCTTTTAAACTTTACCTTTGCATTCTCCTCTCGTATCTTATAATCGCTATCGAGATAAATCTTCGCCTCAATCATGGCCATGCCTATTTGCCCTCGGTACTAATTCTATCTCGGTAATTGGCTCAAACCATCATATACCTTTCCTTAATGTACCCAAATATCACAACCGCATTGTTACTACTGAATCCTTACTCTTCTAATCAAGTATTCACTTGGTCTGATTCTTAGCATACAAATGTTCGTAGGTTGTATAACTATTCTTGTACAACTTATAGAAAGTATGTCCAATCTTAGTCGTAGTCTTTCCTTTTCCTAATTCATTCTGCTTTACGTATTTCATCCGTACAGCTCGTAGCCTATCTTGTCATACTCCCTTCGCTTTCCTTTATTCACCCTTTTGATTTCCTCATATCCTGCTATAGGGGATTTTCTATCCCATCCCTTTGCTACTTATAAGTCCCAATATCATTAGCGCACAACTCTGTTGCCAAATCTTAGCCTCTAATGTAGTATAGCATTGCTATCCTTTACAACATCTCTTAAGTTACTCGTTACCATTCTCTTATCATACTCTTTCTTTCTATAAGACCCACTTCCTAATGTCTTATCATTCAAGGTCTTTACAAATAATTCTCGGCACTGTTTTAAGTACCATTCTGACTTCTATCCATTTATTGCTGGCTTTCAGATCTTGCTAACTTGTTTCAATAAGGGATCTCACTTAAAGTGTAAGCATCCATATCAAATATATTGCAATGTCAATTGTTTCTATCTTACACTTGCATTTCTCACACCCGCTTCCCCTCTTAAGGGTGTACTTATGCCATTATCTGGTTGTATTCTGCTCGATGTCCCTATTTCCAATCTCAGATTTATTTGATCCCTTTTCCAATTCACTTGGTGTACTGTAACATATCCATATATTTCTTTATAATTTATAACTTTGATTATCCACGTATGAAACCTTAATCAAAATCAGGAAGTGACGGGAACCTTTCGATATATAGTACCTATAGTCATTCCAAATTCTCAATTAGGTAGCACTTATATTCTGATGATAAGTGTCCAAAGCTCTCTTATAACGGTATCTTTATCACAGCGGATATGATCTGTTTCCTCTACTAAATTTACAATACCTCAGTTGTTTCTTAAGTCCACATTCCTTGTCCTTTAAGGATTTCACTATTTCCGAGGTGAAAATACACGCAACACTCCTTTACGCTTTATGCTTTTTTTTGTCCTTGTTGTGTACCCAACACTGACTTCTAACTTACTCAAAATCATATCAAGTTCGTCTTAATAATGGTCTTATATTATCACTTTGTCGTCGTACTACACCTTTAAGTTCATAGCTATATATTTCACTTTTTATTTTGTACTCGTACTCAATTATTACGTCTATCTTGGGTGGTTCCTTTAGTATTCCCCTTCCATTTCTCCAGTCTATGTCCATCTTTTATTCTGTGCACGAGGAACCTCATGCCACCCTTGTATCCTTCGGGAAAACACTACTCCGGCATAATCCCTTTCTCTTTTTCAGAACGTATTCTGTTCATCCCTATTTGTTCTTATCATACCAGTCATTTTCCGGCATTCATTCCGCCTTGTTGCTCATCTTTTTGTAGTTTGGTCTTTCACAGTTCCGTACTTATATTACTCGTGTCCTCAGCTATACATGTTATAACCTATTACTGCTCTGTTATCTCGCTCGCTTCCTTCTTTTAATTAACTTCCTCTTTTCTTGTGCTCGCTTTCATTCCCGTTATCGTATAATCTTTATTCTGAACTTTCCCTATAGAACTTTATAAGTCTTTCTCATCCGTTCCATACCTTGCCTTTCCATTTCACATTTTCCTTTATACTTTAGTCACATAGATCACGTCATATCTTTTAGTCACTTCCTCAGTGGGCTTTACTCATTCTCATAACAATCCTCATTATATTCGCATTATATCCTGTTCGTAATCAATCCTATAATATAACACTCTCTCCTCCTTTTTTTAACCCTATTCATGATTCTGACTATGGTTTAATCACACTCTGTGGAGTAAGCGTACTTTCTGGTTAACCTTAACCTTTTACCCTTTTTGGTTAATCTTAACCTCAATACTTCACAAGCCATCTTACCAATACATTCATATTTGTCGCGATTCGTCTTCCTCTTTACTCTTGTCTCAATTATACTGTTATTTCTTCTAACTATAAACTCGTCGTAATTTATCCCTGCTTGTCAATTCAGTCGATACCTCAATATAACATTCTATTAAGATTTTTTCGGCCTTTTCTAAATCATCTCTTAGTATCACAAGCCCTTCCAAATTATCCTAGCATTTCTTTTTACCATATTGATATCGACCCCATAATTACTATTACCATCAATTCAACGGTTAACTTCGAAGTCAGCCGTACTCGCAACTTAGTCAAATCTTATCATTACTGTTGACATGACCTTTCAAGAATATTACGAACTTATATCTCATTCTATTTTTATTTCTAGGAAAATTTTGGCAGAGTTTACTCTGTATTTCTCAGTATCTCAAAACCTGCACGCAGGAAATACCAACAATGCCTCACAGGGCCAATATGTACATATATATTATATTGTATCATAGCCGCACGGGGCTCTCCATACCAATAACAGTATGAAAATGACGAACTTACCTCGTATGTCCAACTCAAACTGTACCTGTTACACTTTCCTGTTTACTTTCCCTTTCAATCTTTAACTGCAGGTTTCAATCATATCTGCAACATTCATACTATACCTGACGTATATTCTGCTTACCGTTACTGATTCCTTCAGCTCCTTCTGTGCGTACCTTATAACTGAACTTATCAACAATATATATACATTCAATCCATTTACTTACTATACTTCAATAACGTACCTTGATGATGGCTGGTTTGCCATTTTGTATATACAAATTTCTGATAGTGTAACCTCGATGAAATATTAGCCTCTGTAACTCCCAGTAGCATTATTTACCTTCTCTTGTTGACACCATTCTCCCGCCGGGGGTCATTCGGAAACAACCGTCCTACCTTGGTAGGAGTCAGGTCTGCGTACACTCTACCCTCCCCAGACCCCACGATGTGGGATTTCACTAGGTTGTTGTTGTTGTTGTTGTTGTTGTCGACACCATTCTCCTGCTGAAATCAAAGGTCAGTATATATGGGATATCATTTCCTATCTCTTGGCTCTATGGCACAATCTAGAGTAAGAAGGAAAGGTAAAATCCTAAATGTCCTGTAGCTTCCTGTTTATAGATGTGGTGCACAACACACCGATAAACAAGACTCTACTAGACACGGTCTGTAGACAGTCCGAGGATGAACTGCTCTGATACCACTTTTGTCATGACCTAACCCCGTAGGCCGTGACTAGTGCTCGAGGCGGACACTCGTATACGCACCTGTTAGCTATAATCAACCCGAAACCAAACATAATATGGAAACTTGTAAAAACAAAACGTCGTCTCCGAATTGTCACATATATACATCAAGGTAACCTGTCTCCTCAGGAGTCACAATCAATCAAGTATGACATAATACGCAAGCCAGCAAGGCTGCCACTACATACGGGAACATCCCAAAATATATATATGCAAGCCGACAAGGCTGCCACTACGTATGGGAACGTCCAAAATATAAGTCGTGCAAACACAGCCGAATAACATCTATACACAACTCACGCATATGTCTACAGACCTCTAAGAGTATCAACAATGACATATGATGGGACAGGGCCCCGCCGTACCCCTGGATAAACATATATATATACATCAAAAGGATCTGTACCAAAATTCTAGGCTCCGGAACAATGGAGCACTCCAATACAGCTGAGTAGAAGTCCTAAGCTGGAGGATCACCAAAGCGAGTAACTGCACCTGCGGGCATGAAACGCAGCCCCCCGAAGAAAGAGGGTCAGTACGAGATATGTACTGAGTATATAAAGTATGAGATGCATTAAAGAAGATCATAACTAAAGTAGAGATTCTAGGAGACAAGTATGATAATCACGAAATCACTGTACCTGTGCCTTATGGAACAAAATCATGCATATCATTATCATATATCATACCCGGCCTATTATGGGACTCGGTGAATAAAGTTGTGTACATGTATACCATACCCGGCCCATCATGGGACTCGGTGCCATAATCATATCATCATATACATATACCGTACCCGACCCTCTAGTGAGGGACTCGGTGAACAATGCAGTGAAACTGTGCAGGAATACATACCCGGCCGGGGACTCGGTGAATAATACAATAACAGTATGCATGAGTAGAATATCATGAGCAGCCATATGCAACTAAATCATCATCTGAGACTCAATAGAATAAGTAGAGTAACTAACACTCGAGTATCAAAGGCGATAGTCATGTTGAGTACCATTTAAATGTCACTATAAACTATATCAAATAGAGCCTCAGGAATCATAGACAAGTATCAAGATAATATGAAATAGCTTATGAAAGTCAAGGACATTAGTCATTGTAGAGTATCTAAGAATAGGAGCTTATACATACCGACTACTATCCAAAATATAGAATACTTGAGAGGCAATAGCTCAATTACCTTAAGAGTTCTATTATTAAGAAGTGAATAAGAATCATGAATCACACTCGAAACCTATGAATAGAATTACCCCAAAGCTCATATCATACGTCACTTATATCTAAGACATGCCAAAAGAAAGAAGGGATAGCTTCACATACCTTTGTCGCTTCTCAAGTTAACCATACCTTAGGTCTCGGGCTTCACCAATCTACAAATAATACCAAATATGCCAATAATTAAATTAGGATACTATTTCAAACCAATCCTTAATTACTTAGAAATCTAACGATATTCGGGCAGCATCTTCCCTAAAAACTTAATAATCCTTATGATTCCAATTTATCCAAAATATCAATCACAATACCAATAATGATATCAACAAGCACATATCCAAATAGAATCAAATCCATTCTTAAATCACCTCCAAAACAGCCCAATATACATTCCTACACCGATGTTTGTATACACTTCTTTATTTTTGTATAAACATAATATAAAAATAAACAAAACAACAACAACTACAGCCAATCCCATAATATTCCAGCCCACAAAACAATTCATAACGACCACCAAACAGCCCACATGATAACAACAACTATTTATCCGATTTTCGATATAACTTTGGTAATTCTTTCATCTAGCAACGTAGATATGACTCGGATAACTCAAATACACCTAGGAGAGAGGATTTCTTACCTTAGATACCAACAATTTTGCCTTTTTATGGCTTCCCTTCACTTAACTTCACCACGGAATAATCCCCGACTTGCTTGAATCGGAAGGAAACCAGTGCTTGATTGTCATGAAGATTCATCATCGTTGAAAGCTTACTTGAAGCTATACTTAAGCTTCTGTTTGGTGTTATCTCCCATGTGAACTCCCTAAACGACAATCTGCTATATATGTATATATATATTTGCATACGATTTCTTGGAAATTTATCTCACAATGAAGTGTTGAATCACTCATCATGGTTACCACGTGTCCAACCCTTAAGTAGAGGGAATGTATTTAATTCATTTGCTTTTCTTACTAGGTGGTTCTTTGTTGGCTTTTGGGGAAAAAAATCTGAACCTATGGGGCCCACTAATGACTAGACATACGAATTAAATGTTCCATTACCCATATACATGGTGCAATAATATATCACCGCACCTATCTCTCTTCTTTTCTTTAATTTATAATAAAGCTAACCCCTTTCACTTTTAACACACTTCATATACTCATTATCATGTTCATATGGTATAATGCTAATCCTTAGCCTCTACATGCCTCGAATAAAATTTATTTCCAACCATCATCGTCCCGCTTTTAAGTCTGAAATTGTTTCGGGACTTCACCTTCTTATAATGAGCTATTTATTTGCCTGCTTGAATATGACCAAATATTTTTACGGAGCTCGAATAAATGTGCTCATGTTGGACGATTAAATTTTCTAATCCAAAAATACGAGATATTATAGCTTGGACCGTATTCCATTCAAATAAATTTCAAGGTTGCTGGTACGTTCCTGGAAAGATGAATCACTATGAAAAATGAATTCTCGAAAATTGTAATCATTTATAGGACCATGGGTCCCCCCCTAGATCAACCATTATTTATGTGATAAAGTCTTGGCTTCAAAGAGGCCACAATTAAGTAGAGAAATATAACTATGAGTCATGGGTTGCTTATTTGTAAAGGCCCCACGTGGAAAGTCACTTATCCACTTTATTATATTAGAATCTTGTTTCTCACTGTAATTATACTGCCACTAAACCAATTTGTCTTGAACATTAATTAAATCCCCATTTAATAATCTAATCATGGTTTATTAATTCCTAATCTTCACTAATGTTTCCATACTAATAGTAATTAGCTAGCAAACCGTGCATTATTAAAATCGGGATTAAAAAGTCCTTGCCTCATATCCCAAAAATAATCTTGTCCTTGAACTTATGTCGATTAGCTTATGAATAATCCAAAGTACAAAAATACGGGGTATAACAGGTCTGTGCCCCAAATATTGTGTGTGAACCTCGGCCAGGAGTAGTAACACTAACGGCAGCCTGCTGGGAATCTAGATGAAGTAAGACTCTGGCCACAGTATCCTGCATGGCCTGATCAGAAGCAACCTCGGGCTGTGTTCGTGCTGGGGCTACACTATTCCCTGCGGCCTTGTCTCGATCTTGCTGATACTCAGGCTCTGGAGACGGAGGTCTCCCGTGCCGCTATGGTACAATAGGAGCCCTCCCTCTGGCTGGGGCAGCTCCGCGGTCTCTAGCTCGGCTGCGTCTTCGGGTGCCACCCATAGCTGTAGGCTCTAGCACCTGAGCTCGAGCTATAGTAGCTCGAGTCCTCACAATCTGTGAGAGAAGAGATAAGAGTCCGAGACCAATTTGATTGTTCCAGATACCAATTAGAATAAAGTAGCACGAAAGAATGAATGAAAGTGAGATTTCCTAAATGCCCTGTAGCCTCTTATAGATAAATACGAAGCTCATCGTACAGATCCATAAGACTCTTCTAGACACGCTCTTGTGTTATAGACCGAGTAACATAGGGCTGTGATTGCATCTCGTCACGACCCAATTTGGCTAAGCCGTATGGGCACTTAGCTTTCCTACCTCTGTAAGCAAACCCTCAACCCAACGAAAATAAAAGCACAAATAATGAAATTAATTAAATGGAAGAGAATAATTATATAAGTGTTACGATAATAAAATAGAAAAGTGCAGAAATAAGGAAATACACCCAAGGTCTGGTCTAAGCCATACAAGAGCATCTAGAATTCGAAATATTCAAGTCTTGAAATATAATAATACTTCAAATCTGTATATGTCTCAGAATGGAAAAGTAAGACTTAAATAAGTGGACATCTCGTGCTTACCCTGTCGACTCGAAGCAGTCCTGATAGCGACTATCGGCCACGGGAGATAGAAGAAGACCCAACCTAGAACTCTGCACTCATAAAAGAATGCAACAAGTGCAGGTCAGTACAAAACCACAGTACTGGTAGGTATCATAGGCCGACTAAGTATAGCTAACATAATACAGACAATAATGTAATATAGGTAGACAAATCAACAAGTATAAGTCAAACATAATCGGAACCAAGTACACATCATCACCTAAGTAGAGCATCTAAACCCAAATAAGCCAAGTCTTAATATGTCCAATTCGAAACCACTATCACAAGTAAAGCATCAAACCATCTCAATATAAGCCATGATGCAATGCAATGCAATAATGTATGAATGCAAATGCAATGCCATGCAATGCTTTGTACACATGCACTCCAAATGGAATACCTCCACGTCGCGGTAGCACAACCCAAGGTGACTCGCGAAGTCTAAGTGCTACTTATCTCGGATCTTTGCCCAACAGACAGACAAGACTTCAGATCTTTGCCCATGGAGGATTTTCATCAGCAACACCCTGGGGGACCCGTGGATTCCATGCACTCACTCAATCCATTATTTCGAGACAAGCATCGGATATCGGACTGTCACATCACTCTAATCCAAACTAAGCCCAAGTCATCATAGTGTTCCGTCAAGTATCAATAATGTATCAACAGTATATCATGAAGGATGATAATGTGTGCAATGTATGTACGAACATGAATAATCAAATCCATATCACAAGTACCAAACATGGGTATGCAAATAATATCATAAATGTCTACACAAGTCATAAAACTATATCATCATTTCAACATCAATAAGTAAGATACTACAATTATCACAATCACAATAGAACAACAGTCTCCAATATCTACTATCAACTTGGCATCAAGCGAACAATGATAAAACAATCAAGTCACAGCACAACGGGGTGCCTAACCCTAATCACACAACAGGGCCCATCCTAAGACAATATCCAACCCAACATCATACTGTGTTCGACTATATTATCTAAATATATGCTTCTCTATATGACGTGTCACCAAGGGTAAGCCATAACCTAATTGGATGGCCGAATAGCAAAACACCAACAATCACTCCTTAGCCTTACCCTTCCGTTGAGCCTCAAGATCAATAAAGTCTATGCATATTTGAAATCTAGATTAGAAATCATGAAGATCGATACCTATATTGCTATCATTTAATTTAGGTCAAAACCAAGCCTCGAATTTGGGAAACGGGCCACCAAGGTAAAAATAGCAAATTCGAGGGTACAATATCCAATTAAACACAAGGTTATCAAAACCCAGCAACTAAGTGCTAAAATAACTCGAGGATTCATCCAATTTCGAAATTCAAGCAAACCCCCAATTTTGGGTATAAACCCTAACTCTTAGATTCAGAATCCAAAACTAATAATGGAAGATATATGATTAATAACCTCAGATACATCATAATCTAGCATAAACCCAATCAATTTCATCATTAAAAATCCTAAGTAGAATATCCATTAAATTCACTTTTTATCTTTCATTACTAAGGAGTTAACAAGGACAGAGGGATTCTAAGATTATTAGGAATAAGAGATTAGTAAGTAGATTAGCAGCAAGAGTCTTCTTGAACAGTTCCTAAGGGCTCAATTTTCGTAATTGTAATAAATGATAGACTAAAGGCTTTTAATACACACTTAATGAAAATAACAGGCCCGATACCATTACGGCGGCGTTGAGACGGCCATGGCGCCACCGCCCCCACATCCACTCAGACTGTCGGGACAGTTAGATAGAAGTAAGCTTAGCCACCCCAGCGGCCGTCATACCGCTACGGTAGTGTCGCTGGGATGGCACTGGTGCCGCCCTAGTGTACACCAGGTACCAAAATACCAAATATTTCCCAAGTCCCAACTAAAATCCCGACAAACTCCCTAAGTGATCTGCTCACAAACCACAAACACAGACCCACATAAAAACCCGCTATGAATGCACTGGTGGCCTTAAAATTTCCAACGAAGGTCTCGTTGATCGAGTCAACCCCCGATACCTCATTTCTAACTTCTCAACCCAAGTCTCAAAATGCAATCGAGGGCTTTGGGAACCAAACCGAATATACACAAAAGTTCTAAACGACCATCCGGACCTTTCTAAATCGACGGATTTCTGAAAAAGGTTCATTCACCCAAAAGTCAACTTTAAGTCAACTCTTTTTCTCTTTAAGCCCAAACTTCACAAAAAGTCGCTCGAATCAATATACCTTAAAAGGCGGGTCAACTGTCCCCTCTGGTTAAAAGTGAGCTGACCAAGCTCGAAAAGGAGAGAAACTGCCTAAAAGACTATAACGACCAAACGGGTCGTTACAATGCCTCTGTAGTTTCTGCTCAACTGGTGGACCAGGTTCATCCTGGGTGAGCTTTGTGGATGTAGCAATAGGAGTATCAATTACCTTCGTATCCTCTATTTTGAACTGCTTAAGTAGTTCCTTAACATACTTTTGTTGATGGATCATGGTTCCTATTGCTGTTTTCAAGATTTGTAGTCCTAGGAAGAAGTCCAGTTCTCCCATCATGCTCATTTCAAACTCACTTTGCATTAATGCATCAAACTCCTTAGTCATTGACTCATTCATAGCTCCAAAGATAATGACATCCACATAAACGTTTATAACCATCATGTTTTTTCCTTTGACCTGAAAGAACAGTGTGTTGTCTAACTTTCCTCTAGTATGGCCATCTGCAAGAAGAAATCATGATAACCTTTCATACAAGGCTCTTGGGACTTGCTTGAGTCCACAGACGAGTTTGTAGACATACTCCGGATGTTCAGAATCTTCATAACCTGGAGGTTTCTTGACATGCACTTCCTCTTTCAGGTACCCATTTAGGAATGTACTCTTCATATCTATTAGATAGAGTGTGAAGTCTATATGGTCTGAAAATGCTATAAGAAGACTTGTTGCTTCTAACCTTGCCATTGGGGCAAGCGTTTCATCATAGTCTATCCCTTCTTCTTGATTATACGCCTCGACCACTAACCTTGCCTTGTTCCTTGTTACTACTCCATGCTTATCCAACTTGTTTCAAAACACCTATTTTGTACCCATTATTGTTCTATCATTTGGTTTTGGTTCAAGGTACAAAACCTTGTTTCTTTCAAACTGATTAAGTTCCTCTAGCAGTGCAATAATTCAATCTGCATCCGGGAAAGCCTTGTTAACCTTTTTAGGCTCAATAATATATACAAATACATTAAAGGCACATAGATTCTTTAACCAGGATCTTGTCGTGACCCCAGAATTTAGATTCGACAATACATTATCTATGGGATGAGATCCTTGATATTTAAATCTTTTTGAAACTACTCCTTATGGGTAATGGAGTTTTCATTTTAAACCTTACTTGGTGAACCAGGTTCATTAGGGGTTTCAGCAGTTGTTCCCCCTGTCTGCATGACTTGCTCTTCACTTATGAATTGACTTAAATCATCAGGTGACTTACTTTGCTCATTTCCATGTTCAGTTGCACTATTTTCTCTCGTGGCATAACTGAATATGGGGTCTTCATCATCATCCTGTACTTGTTTCTCATAAATAACACTTGATTTATCAAATACAACATGTACATTGTCTTCTATCAACATAGTTCTTTTGTTAAACATCCTGTATGATTTGTTGTTATACGCATATCCTAAAAAAATTCCCTCAACACTTTGGGCATCAAACTTCCCTAGAGACTTTTCTCCATTGTTGTGAATAAAGCATTGACATCCAAATGTTGTTAGATGGGAGTTGTTAGGATATCTCCTTTAAGAGTTCATTTAGACTTTAATCAATAGAGACCTAGTCATGCATCTATTTATAATATAGAAAGTGTTGTTTATGGCTTTAGCCCAAAAATTTCTAGCAATATCACTAGCAAGTATCATTGTTCTATCCATCTGTTCTAAAGTCTTATTCTTCCTTTCAACTACTCCATTTTTCTTTTGGGTTCTAGGGGCAGAAAAGTCATGGTCAATAACATTTGTGGAACAATATTCTTCGAATTTTGCATTTTTGAATTCAGTTCCATGGCCAGATCTAATTGAACTCATTTTGTTCCCTAATGTTGTCTCTAACCTTTTAATCAAGATTACGAATGCATCATATGCCTCATCTTTAGATACAAGAAATAGTATCCATGTAAATCTGCTGAAATCATCAATAATAACAAATATGTACCTCTTACCTCCCCTGCTCATTACTCTTATTAGTCTGCACAGATCTATATGGGCCAGTTCCAGAGACTTGGTTGTACTGATTACCTTTTTTGATTTAAAGGATGATCTCACATGTTTCCCCCTAGCTCAAACGCTGCAAACTGTTTCATCTTTGAACCTAATGCTTTGCAAAAAAATCACTAAGTCCTGGGAGACTAGTTTATTTATTTTCCAAGGCTAGAATGACCCATCCTCTTATGCCACAGTAGGGGGTAATTGCCTATAACACTTAGTCATTACCAAGCATTCACATGATATCTACTTTGTAAACATTTTTGCATCGTAAGGCTGTTAAAATTGTGTTACCTGCTTTGAGATTAACAACATACCTGCATGCAGATGTGAATACTACCATATTTCTTTTGTCACACAACTGTGAGATGCTCAGTAGATTGTGAAACAGTCCATCTAAATGGTAAAAGTTGTGATAGTTCCAATTGCATTTGTGTTTTGATGATTGTCAAGCTATTTTAGAACTAAATAACAGACCTGGTCTATAATCTGCTCTTTGTGCACCTTGTACTGTAGGTAGAGATAGCTGTAAAGTTGAGCCACTTGCTGCACACAAGCATAGCAGGGAGCTGGCCCATGCTTTAGGTCAAAATTGAAGAGTGGTCTCTTTTCACCCCACATGATACCACTATATATACAACATGATGGCAACATATTTAGTAGACTTGAGAACCGAATCTAAATCGTGCAAAGCTGTTGACACAAGTTCTCAAGATCTCTCAAGAACAGTGTTGCTTTCAAGTTGAAAAACCAGATCCTGATATAAGTTTAGTCTATGTTCTTTAGGTTGTTGTAAGTCTTTGTTCATGTGATTTAAACTATAAACCTACTCTTCCCAAAAAGGAAGTTGTTAGGTAGTTTACCTTTCAATCTATTAAGTAGTACCCTCGGCTTGATTTAGCGTAGGTGTATTAGTTGGGTTTGGCTAGAGGTAGTCAACCTTAGTGGTCTTTAGCTAGAGTTAGCTAAGTGGAGTGGCTTGTAATCAGAGTGTTGCAAGTGTAGAGGGACTACTGGGGTTAGTTTCTAGGTTACATAAGTGTTATTGAATGGGGGAGGGATTATGGGAGTTAATTCCTAGCTTACGATGGACTTGTAATCTAAAGTTGGTCGTGTAGTGGATTTGAAATCCTACTAGGGTAGGTCGTGGTTTTTAATCCCTTGAGCAAGGAGTTTTCCACGGTAACATCCTGTGTCCTTTACATACTGCACAACAAAAGGGAACTAGTACATAACTAGGTCCCTCATATACTGTTTGGTGGAGGCATAGCATGTATTAGTTTATATCAGAGAGGGTGCTTTCTAAAATTTTAACCCCAAAAAAGAATCTGTAAAATGGCAGCGCCACCAAATATGAATGAAGGATAGGCTTTCACCAGGCCACCCAGATTTAATGGACAATACTATAGGCGGTGGAAGACTAGGATGCACAATTTCTTCAATAAAAAGTGCTCTTTGAGTAAACAGGACAATTATAACTGAACTACAAGGAGAAATCAACTCCCTCACAAAAGGCTCAGAAAACAGTAGCTGCTGATGAAATAGTGAAGTAGGCAGTTTCTGCATTAAGGGACTCCTCCAGTGAGTTTGAAGATGAGGACGACAAAGGGGATACGTCCATGGTGATCATTGACAACTGTCACGACCCAACTAGAGGGCCATGACGGGTACGCGGAGCTAGCCTACCGAGCACCATTTGTCATAATTCTTTGAATCTATCTCGGGGGACCACTTCTTTAATTATCAATTAACTCAATCTGAAAAAATGCCATTCTCAAAAACAAAACTCATCATAAAAAAATCTTTGAGTCAAATCCAAAATGATATACAGAATGTACACTAATGAGGTCATGAAACATCTACTACCTGCACATGTCTACGAGCCTCTAACTGGAGTGCTAAAAATCAAAAGGATAGGACAGGACCACGCCATGCCCCAAATATGAACACAAAAGAATATACCAATAAGCTGCAACTCTGGAGTAGTGGAGTGCTCCTGCAAATACGCTTATAAAGCACCTAGGAATCTAGACCGTCTCCTTGTCTACCTGTGGGCATGAACACAATGCCCACAAAAAAAAGGACGTCAGTACGATCAATGTGCTGAGTATGTGAGGCATTAATAATAACATAATAAGGAAATAAGAAAACATGTAATAAAGAGATAACCTGTGATTGCCTCTTAAGGCGGAACCATGCATGCTAACTTTTACCTTTTAATACATCATCAAAACATATATATAAAATGCCCGACCATATGGGTATAGTGTAATCATCATTAGTCCTCGTCCGGGGTAACCATCTCATGCCGGCCACTAGTGGTGTCTGCCCAGCAAAATAGGCAGGGTGTTATCATCCATAAGGCTCCCACTACGCCCAACATAGTGGTGTCTGCCCGGCTAAATAGGCACGGTGTAATCATCTATAAGTCACCCACAACGCCCAGCGTAGTGGTGTCTGCCCGGCCAACTAGGACGGTGTAATCATACATAAAAATAAGCATGCATGTGAGCCCAATTAAAGCTACAACTCTGTCGGAGTGACATAAGCTTAGTGACCTCCGATTATCTTATGGAACAATCATCATCACTACATCTCACCTCGAAAGAACAATTAACATAAGGTGAGATCATATAATAAGCTCAATCATCTCATAATAGCTTTGCAACCATAAGATTTGGAACTTATAGCATTAAAATCATCATCATCATAGAAAACATCTCATCTTTAACATCATAAGAAGCTTTGAGAATCGTGCACTTCTAACATGTGGAAGTAGGAAGGTTATGGAAAATATGGATAGGATTGTAACAGAGGAACATGCCTTTCAAAGAAGGGGACTAGCCTTACATACATTTATGTCTCCTTAACGACTAAATGTTCTCCTTCCAAACTCGCGACTCTACATTCAAGAGAATTCATATTAAGTTTAGGTCATTAAAAGCATGGTTAAGCTTAAACTAAAGTAACTAAGAGCTAACGGAATTTGGACAGCATTTCCTTTATTTCATTGACTTTTTCCATATAATAAACAACTCCCAAATATCAACACCAACATCTGTAATATCATAATCAAGAGACTTCTTTCAAGTTAAACATTATCCAATCCTCAAACCTCCTTTTCAAGGTCATTCGTAACAATAGCTACTACAAAACACCATTTTTACTTACATGTAATACTTCTCATCATCATTAGTATCACCCACAACAGACTATACTCATACTATACTAAGAATCATGACTCAAGTTAGTTTACTACTCCAAAATATCACTAAATCCATAGTTGAGCTTTATTTCCTACTTTCTTCTCTCATACAAGTTATTCAACAACCAAATACTCTGAATAACATGGAATAGATGTAAAACTCAGCTTCTATTGCATAAGGATGAACTTTGGATTAATGAATCTCACTTAAATGAGACCCCAACTTCCATAGCAAAACAAATCTTGACTTCTATAAACCCTAGTGAGCCTCTCTACTCTTGATTCCCTTGATTCTTGGTAGTTAATCTTTGATTTCTCTTGGGTTTGTGTTAATATGGTAGCGGTAATGTTCTAGGGCTTTCAAGAATTGTGGAGAATGTGGGAAATGAAAAATATGAGCAAGGGTCATCTATATATAAAAATAGAAAAACCTTGAGAGAAATGACCTGATCCGATTATACAGACATGTATACGGTCCGTATTAGTGGTCGTATAATCCCACCAGGGATTGACCCTTCTCTGGAATGTTAGACAGACCATTATACGGACCATATAAAGTTATATGGACCGTATAAGTGGTCGTATAACCCATTTTCCGAACTTGCTCTCGTTAATTCGTTTGACTTCCAATCCTTATGGACCCTTCTTGGTACTTGTATATCACTTCATTAAAAATATTAGGAGCTGCATAGCTCCTCCTAAAGATAATACTAAATAAATATTAACTCAATTATTGTGAGAACTTTCCCAAACACAACTTATATTTCACTTCCTTCAACGAACTTAGTTCCACCGATTCATGTGACTTCAAAATCTTGTAGTGCGCACTTTAAAGCTATCAAATACTCTCCTTAACTTCGTACGAACTTGATGTTTACCTTAAGCTCACATTATTCTATTCACAACGCAACAACTCAAATTTTTTGAGATGTAACATCCTCTCCCCCATTAAGAACATTCATCCTTGAATGTTAGGCTCTTGGGGATTTTACATAAATTTCGCCAAAGTTTCCCCTGTGATATGGCACTACTATCTTGTCACAACAACCCAAAATATATCGCCTCACGGGCTACAACAACAACATCAACAATCATGGCCACACATGACCAAAAAACATTAAAGAAAGCATTACATACCTGGGGACAATGGCGTCTCTACTTAAGCATCTTCTGGGGTTGGAAAGAAAATGCGGATATCTGGACTTCATATCTTCTTCTACTTCCCAAATTATTCCCTCTCTGTTATTATTTCTCCATAAGACCTTAACTGACGCGACATCTTTGGTTCTGAGTCTCAGCACTTGCTTATCTAGAATGGAAATGGGTACTTCTTCATAAGATAATCTCTCGGTAATTTGGACATCATCTACAGTCATAATTTTGGAAGGGTCTCCAACGCACTTACGACGCATCGATATATAGAAAACCAGATGGACTGACTCCAAATCGGAGGATAGATCTAATTCGTATGCCACTTGGCCTACCTTGCGCACAATCTTGTAAGGCCCAATATACTGAGGGCTAAGCTTTCCCTTCTTGCCAAATCTCATTACACCTTTCATTGGCGATACTTTCAAGAATACCCAATCATTAACATAGAATTCTATGTTTCGTCGACGATTGTCCGCGTAAGATTTCTAGTGACTCTGGGTTGTCAACAACGGGTCTCGGATAAGCTTGATATCTTCTACAGCTTGCTGGATCAATTCGGGGCCTACTAGTTGTGTCTCTCCAACCTCAAACCATCCAATTAGCGATCCACACTTCCTCCCCTATAGAGCCTCATACGGGGCCATCTAGATACTAGAATTATAACTGTTGTTATATGAAAATTCGATAAGTGGCAAATGATCATCCCAGTTACCTACAAAATCTGATACACATGCCCGTAACATATCTTCCAAGGTATGAATAGTGTGTTCAGCTTGTCCATCAGTCTGTGGATGAAATGATGTGCCAAGTCTCACTTGAGCTCCCAATCCTTCTTGAAAGGACTTCCAGAAATTAGCGGTAAATAGTGCTCCTCTACCTGTGATAATTGACACTGGGACACCATGAAGTCACACTACCTCTTTAAGATACAGCTTTGCATAGTCTTCTGCTGTGTATGTAGTTCTGACTGGTAGAAAATTAGCTGACATCGTAAGTCTGTCCACAATTACCCATATGGAGTTATACTGATGCTGAGAACGAGGCAAGCGTACGATAAAATCCATGTTGATCACTTCCCACTTCCAAGTTGGAATTTCCATAACTTGCAACAATCCTCCTGGCTTTTGATGCTCAATTTTCACTTGTTGGCAATTTGGGCACCGAGCTACAAACTCGTCCACATCCCGTTTCATTCTGTCCCACCAATACATAGACTTAAGATCATAGTACATCTTTGTCACACCTGGATGAACAGAATAACGGGAGTAATGGGCTTCTTCCAAAATGTGATGGCGTAATCCTGCAACATCCGGAACTTATAGCTTGCTTCGATACTTGAGAACCCCATCTGCAGAAATCTCAAATGGTGACTTCTCTTTCTGAGGATGTGTATCTTTGTAATAGCTCAACTTGGAGTCTTCATATTGGCGCTTTTTCACCTCCGCTACTAAGCATGAAACAGCTGGGTTTTGAACAGCAACTTCTGCATTGCCCAAGTCCATTAAGCGAACTCCTAGGCTAGATAGCTGTTGAAGCTCATGGGATAATTCCCTTTTCTCCATTTGAACGTCACATAGACTGCCCATGGATTTACAGCTAAGAGCATCAGCCACCACATTCGCCTTTCCAGGATGATATGAAATACTCACGTCATAGTCTTTCAATAGCTCTAACCACCGCCTCTGCTGTAAATTTAACTCCTTCTGCTTGAAAATATATTGGAGACTCTTGTGATCTGTATAAATATCAACATGAACACCATACAAATAAGGTCTCCACATCTTTAAGGCATGAATAATCTCAGCTAGTTCAAGATCATGGGTCGGATAGTTTTTCTTGTGTTTTCACAACTGCCTGGAGGCATAGGCAATGACCTTACTGTGCTGCATCAACAAACAACCCAACCCAACATTGGAGGCATCACAGTAAAGAACATAGCCTTTTGATCCTTTTGGAAGTTTCAGGACTGGGGTTGAAGTCAATCTATGTTTCAATTCCTGGAAACCACGGTCATAAGCATTGGTCCATTGGAATTTTGTTGATTTATGAGTTAGCTTTGTCTAGGGCACAAAGATAGAGGAAAATCCTTCTACAAATATTCTGTAATAGCGTGCAAATCCAAGAAAGTTACGAACCTCTGTAGGCGTTGTTGGCCTTGGCTAAGTCTTCACAACCTCAATCTTCTGAGTATCTACTCGAATACCCTCAGCTGAGATAATATGGCCCAAAAAAGATACGAAATTTAACCAGAACTCGTATTTTGAAAACTTGGCATATAATTCTCAAGTCCGAAGAATTCCAAGGACAGTACGTAAATAATCTGCATGCTCTGCTTCGGATCGAGAGTACACCAGAATGTCAAAGATGAACACAATTACGAATAAGTCTACGAAAGGTCTGAACACATTATTCATCAAATTCATGAATACTTCCAGGGCGTTAGTCAACCCAAATGACATTACTTGAACTTCGTAATGGCCATATCTGGTCCTGAAAGACATTTTTTCAGAATATCTTCTTCTCTAACTCTTACTTGGTGATATCCTGATCTCGGATTTATCTTTGAAAACCACTTAGCACCCTGCAATTGATCAAATAAATCATCGATTATCGGAAGCAGATACTTATTCTTTATTGTCACCTTCTGCAGCTGCCTATAGTCAATGGACATTCACAAGGAACCACCTTTCTTTCTTACGAACATGAGAGGTGCTCCCTATGGCGATAACGTGGGCCTAATAAATCCCATCTCGAGCAAATCCTTCAGTAGTTCCTTTAGCCCTTTCAATTCTGCAGGAGCCATTCTGTAAGGAGGAATAGATATGGGTTCGGTGTCTGGCAGCACATCATTAGTAAAGTTAATATCCCGCTCTGGTGGAAGACTTGGAAGCTCATCTGGAAACTCATTTACTACCGAAACAGATTGAAGAGTTGGCGGTTCCGCTTCGGTGTCATGAACCTGGACTAAATGATAAATATAGCCCTTAGCAATCATCTTTCTCGCTTTGAAATAGGAAATAAACCTATATCTTGTGGATGCTGTATTACCTTTCTCTTCAAGTACTGCTTCTCCCAGAAATTAGAATCGAACCACTTTCGTTCTACAATCAGCATTAGCATAAAAGGAGGCCATCCAATCCATGCCAATAATAACATCAAAATCTAACATTTTTAGCTCGACCAAATAACCTACGGTATGACGATCACACACCACAACCACACAGTTTCTATATACATGCCTCGGTATTACCGATTCACCAACGGGGGTAGACACCTCAAAAGGTTTAATTGGCTCGGGTTTAACCCTAATATGATAAGCAATATACAACAAAGTAGACCCCGGATTAATCATTGCATAAAAATCATGAGAGAATACTGATAATACACCGGTGAGGACGTCAGGGGAGGACTCAAGATCCTTTCGCCCGGCCAATGCATAAATACGGGACTGAGGGACACTTGAACTGGATGCTTCCCCTCTGACCCTACCACGACTTGATGGCGTATGTGAGCCTTGACCCACAGGGCATACAGACGAAGAAGAGCCAGCTACTGATCCTGTGGACTAGGTCCTACCTCTGCCACTCATCGATGGACAATCACGCATCATATACCTAGTCTGACCACAGGCATAACAAGAATCTGAGCATCGGCAACCTTGACCTGTATGTAATCTACCGCACTAGCTGCATCGTGGTACAGGTGGTCACCTCTGACTAAGATTGCCTTTAAACTGGGAACCCAAAGCTCTCGAGCCCTGACCCGATCTAGAATAAATAGGGAGGTCCAATATCCAACCCGCAAGGCGCACTAGCCGCGAATTGGTCTGAATACCTGGAATACTTTTCCCTTTGATCCCCTCTATACTCACTGCTAATCGGGCTCTCTTACTATGCCGTCTGTCAATATCGCGCTCGCCCCTATGCGGCTGCTGCTGCTCTTCCAAATTCTGGGCGTGAGCTTGAATACGAGAGATATCCATCCCTTCATGGAGAGAAGCTGTCAAGCAGTCTTTAATCAAATGTGGCCCCAAGCCACTCACAAAACGATGCACCTCGTCTCCCATATCGGCTACCATGGCCGGAGCATACCTGGCCAATGAATTTTAGCGGAGAATATACTCCCGAGCACTGATATTTCCTTGCCTTAAATTCAAAAACCTGTCAGCTCTGACCTGTCGGACCTCGGGTGGCAAATAATTGTGGATGAGGGCATTTACGAACTCTTGCCGTACCGGAGGAGGAGCATTTTCCCATCTCAAAGATATCCAATTATTGTACCAAAGGACGACCACTCCCGCAGTCTATAGGAAGCCAACTCCACTAACTCTGTATCAGAAGCATGAATTATCCTCAACGTTCTTAGCATCTCATCTATAAAACCTTGCGTGTCTTCATCCGGCTTTGACCCGAAAAATCTTGAGGATTCAAGCTCATAAAATCACGGGCTTCTTCACTAACTGCTATGTCACCTGGACCCGCACTCTGTCGCTAAGCTTGAGTGGCAACTAACTAAGTCAGCAATTGAATAGCTTCTATCATCTGCTGGACTGAGGCACCCGGTGGAGGAACTGGAGGCATTGGAGCTGGAGCGGAGGCCTCTTCATGCTGCTTTAGATTAGGCGGAGTGTGGGAAGTACGATATGGAGACTCATTATGGGACTCACCCTCTTCTATATTTATCGGGGACTCCCGTTCTATCCGTCTTCATGCAGCTGTCTTGCCCTTCTGGGCAGCTGTTGCTTTCCTCTTTATAGGCATCACTGAAATCATAACACACAATTAAGAAAAGGGGAAATCTTACATTATGCCTCTATCGCACGATCTCTAAGAAAGAAGAATGGTCATTCTTACTAAATGCCCAACAACCTTTTGTTTATAAGTGTGGCGCGTTTCACACCCATAAAAAGGACTCTACCGGACACGGCTCGTAGACACGCCCTAGGACGGAACTGCTCTGATACCACTTTGGCTATAACCCAACCAGAGGGCCATGACGGGTACCTGGAGCTAGGCTACCGAGCACCACTTGTCATACTTCTTCCGATTTATCTTGGTGGACCACTTCTCTAATTATCAATTAACTCAATTTGAAATAATGTCATTCTCAAAAACAAAACTCATTATAAAGAATTCTTTGAGTCAACTCCAGGCATATATATGAACAAGATGGCAAGGCTACAAAATGATATACATAATGTTCACTAATGAGGTCATGAAACATCTACTATCCACACATGTCTGTGAGCCTCTAACTGGAGTGCTGAAAATCATAAGGACAGGACAGGACCCCGCCATGCCCCAAATATGAACACAAAAGAATATACCAATAAGCTACAACTCCGGAGTAATGGAGTGCTCCTGGAAATACGCTACAAAAGCTCCTAGGAATCTGGATAGTATCTCTGTCTACCCGCTGGCATGAACGCAGCGTCCACAAAAGAAAGGACGTCAGTACGATCAATGTACTGAGTATGTAAGACATTAATAATAACATAATAAGGAAACGTGTAATAAAGAGATAACCTGCGATTGCCTCATAAAGTGGAACCATGCATGCTAACTTTTACCTTTTAATACATCATCAAAACATATATATTAACTGACCGACCATATAGGTACAGTGCAATCATCATTAGCCCGCGTCCGGGCCTCTTGCATCCGGGGTAACCATCTCATGCCGCCTACTAGTGGTGTCTGCCCGCACAAAGAGGCACGGTGTTATCATCCATAAGCCGCCCACTACACCCAGCGTATTGGTGTCTGCCCGGCCAACTAGGCACAGTGTAATCATCCATAAGCCGCCCAATTCTAACTTATGGAACTAGGAAGGTTACCGAAAATATGGATAGGATTGTAAAATAGGAACATGCCTCTGAAAGAAGGGGACTAGCCTTAAATACCTTTATGTCTCCTTAACGACTGAATGTTCTCCTTCCAAACTCGCGACTCTACATTCAAGAGAATTCGTACTAAGTTTAGGTCATTAAAAGCATGGTTAAGCTTAAACTAAAGTAACTAAGAGCTAACGGAATTTGGGCAGCATTTCCTTTGTTTCATTGACTTTCACCATATAATAAACGGCTCCCAAATATCAATAGCAACATCCGTAATATCATAATCAAGAGACTTCTTTCAAGTTAAACATTATCCAATCCTCAAAACTCCTTGTCAAGGTCATTCGTAACAGAAGCTACTACGAAACACCATTTTTACTTACATGTAATACTTCCTCATCATCATTAGTATCACCCGCAATAGACTATACTCATAGCATACTAAGAATCATGACTCAAGTTAGTTTACTACACCAAAATATCACTAAATCCATATTTGAGCTTCATCTCCTACTTTTTTCTCTCATACAAGTTATTCAACAACCAAATACTCTTAAAAACATGGAATAAATGTCAAACACACCTTTTATTGTATAATTATGAACTTTGGATTAATGAATCTCACTTGAATGAAACACCAACTTCCATACCAAAAGAAATCTTGACTTCTACAAACACTAGTGAGCCTCTCCACACTTGTGTCTCTTAATTCTTAGTAGTTAATCTTGGATTTCTCTTGGGTTTGTATTAATATGGTAGGGGGAATGTTCTAGAGCTTTCAAGAGCAGTGGAGAATGTGGAAAGTGAAAAATGTGAGCAAGGGTTATACATATAAAAAAGAGAAAAATCTGAAGAAAAAAATGTCCCGACCCAATTTTACGGACACTTATGCGGTCCGTATAACTTTGTATGGTCCGTATAAGTGGTCATATAATCCCAGCAGGGATTGACCCTTCTCTGGAATGTTATACGGATAATTATACGGACCATATAAAGTTATACGGACCGTATAAGTGGTCGTATAACCCATATTTTCGGAACTTACTCTCGTTGATTCGTTTCACTTCCAATCCTTGTGGACCCTTCTTGGTACTTGTATATCACTTCATTAACCATCTAAGGAGCCCCATATCTCCTTATCAAGACAATTCTAAGTAAATATTAACTCAAATATTGCAAAATCCTTCCCAAACACAACTTATATTTCACTTCCTTCAACGAACTTAGTTCCACCGATTCATGTGACTTCAAAATCTTATAGTATGCACCTTAAAGCTATCAAATACTCTGCTTAACTTCGTACAGACTTCATGTTTACCTTAAGCTCGCATTAGTCTATTCACAATGCAACAAGTCCTCGATACATTTCCTTCCACTCCATACTGTCCCATGATTTTATGCTCCTCCTGAATCGTTATTATGTCCCAAGTCGTTAGATGGTAGTGGACTCTTTCCTCTCCTTGTAAAGCTTAGAACCCTTTACTAGCTATAGCCACCTTCTTTAATCACTTAATTCGTATACCCCTCTTAACCATCCAGTTATGAAGCTATCCCGATAACCTGTCTCCTGAGGAGTCACAATTAATCAAAACATAGTATGATACGTAAGCCGACAAGGCTGCCACTACATGTCAATATGATACGCAAGCCGACAAGGCTGCCACTACATATCAATACCATACGCAGGCCGACAAGGCTACCACTACAGACGAACATATCCATAGCACATCGTATAGACACAGCTGAACAAAACTTATACACAACCCACACATATGTCTACAGACCTCTAAGAGTATCGATAGTGAAATATGATGGGACAGGGCCCCGCCGTACCCCTGGATAAACATATATACATATACATCGAAAGATCTGTACCAAAAGTCTAGGCTCCGGAAAAATGGAGCTTTCCAAGACAGTTGAGTAGAAAACCTAAGCTGGAGGATCACCAAATCGAGTATCTGTACCTGCGGACATGAAACGCATCCCCCCGAAGAAAGGGGGTCTGTACGAGATATGTACTGAGTATATAAAGCATGAAATACAATAAAGAGAATCATGACTGAAGTATAGATCATAGGAGACAAGTATGACATTCAAAATACCAATACACTTGCCTTATGAAATGTAGATCATTCATATCAATATCATATCTCATACCCGACCCATTATGGGACTCGGTGAATAAAGTCATCACATGCCATCCTTGGCGCCATAATCACATCATCATATCATCATATCATTACATCATCATATCATATATATATATATATACCATACCCGACCCTCTAGTGAGGGACTTGGTGAACAATGCAGTGAAACTGTGCATAAAAACATACCCGGCCCAGGACTCGGTGAAAGATATATTGAGGCATGCACGAGTAGAGTAGTGAGCATCCATATGCAAACTAAATTATATCTGAGACTCAATGGAATATTCAGATGAACTATCAATTTGAAACCAAGACAATAGTCACATCAAGTATCCTTCGAATGTCACTATGGAACATATCAAATAGAACTTTAGGAATCATAGATACATATCAAGACATAATAAAGTAAGTTTTGAAAATCAAGGACATTAGCCATCCTAGTGTCTCTAAGAATAGGAGCCTTTTTTTGAAGTCATATATACGTCGTCTATTTATTTCATAAAGATTATGCCAAAAAGAAGGAAGGGTTAGCTTTACATACCTTACGTCGTCCAAGGAACTCAACTTAATAACGAACTTTTCATAATTAATATGCCAAACCTATAATCGTAAGAATATGCACGTGACTTAAGAAGGCTTTTGTATATAATATATAGTAATAAATTACTTAATTCTAAAACGAAATGGGCACCATCTCCCCTATATCATTAGTATCTCCCGATTCGGTATATCACCACAACAGCCCAATAATAAATAAATCTCAAAAACGCAACAATGTACTTAATTTTCTGCAACAATCCATCCAATATATATCCTTAAAATCAATCCCTTAAACTTATCTTTATTTCTAACCATCCAACATTTCCTTTCTATTCTGAATAATCCCAATACCTCAATTCAGCTAAGAAACCATTAATATCAACATTAACAAAAATACCCAACATTTATCCATAATAATCTAACTAAATCCACCAAAGAATCCATCCAAATCAACACCTAATCCCCAACTACTTAATACAACATATACGACAATTACATCAACATTTTCAACATTCTAATCCACCAAATCTATCAATAAACATGTAAATAACATCACGGACAACTTAAACAGACCTTATGTAGTCCATAACCACGAAATCAACACCATCCAAAGCTAATTTTTGGTTCAAAATGACGACAATAACTTGTTCTTCACTTCACTCTTCACGGGCCTCGGGATTTGGGGCCTCGACCTTGATCAAACTCTCACTTTCTCTCTCTAATCTCTCCTCCCTCTCTCTCTAACCTTCCATAAGCTTGCTGAACTTTATATCACATTAAAATGTTGTTTATGACTTGTTTGGAGCCTATTTATAATGACAAAGGGCGGTGGAGTGGTCCGGCCACATGTCCACCACGTGTCAGGCTCTCTACTTGCGGCCAGCGCCTTTGTTCAGTAAAATAGTCATATCTCTTGATTCCGATATCGAATAAATTCCCACAACCTATGGTTGGAAACATAATTCAATTATATACAACTTTCATTTTAGGAGTTTTCCAAAATTCCCAAATGATGATGGGGTTAAGGTCTCCCAACGTCAGATCACCCGAAAACGTAACTTAAAAACATCTTTTTGGAGGGCTTACACTTGGATTTGGCTCAAGGGTCCTTCTTGAGTTGTTTTTAACTTCACATATATAGTCCATATAACTTATCATATGTCCTTTATAAAAATCCTATCATGTGGGCCCCACCTCAGCTTACGGTTACGAGGGCAATATATCTTTTAACGTATCATTCCAATCATATTGTACGAATTCCAAATATCATACTCATGCTACTACAGTAGAATTGCATTCTTTATACTTGTGATATTTGCTCCTTCTCGAGCTCACATTAAGCCGTCTGTAGCCTTAGTAACACAAAATTTTCTAGGGTGTAACACATTGGGCTAGGTTGTGTATTGATGCAACATGGTAAGGAGATTGCGTATGCTTCAAGGCAATTGCGGAAACATGAATAGAATTATCCAAACCATCATCTCGAATTGGCCGCGGTTATTCATGCACTAAAGATGTGGAGACATTATTTATATGGTGTCCATGTGGATATTTATACAGATCATTAGAGTCTTTAGTATATCTTCCGACAAAAAGAGCTGAATTTGTGGCAACTACGATGGTTGGAACTGCTAAAAGATTATGATGTTGACATCTTGTATCATCCTGGAAAGGCGAATGTTGTGGCTGATGCTCTTAGCCGCTGATCTACGGGAATTTTATGTGATGTACGACCAGAGAGGAGAGAAATGGTTCGTGAGCTCCAACAACTGGCTAGTCTAGGAGTTCGAGTAGTGGACTCATGTAGCAAGGAAACTACTATTCAGAATTTAGCAGTCTCGTCGCTAGTAACGGAAGTGAAAGAGCGACAATACGAAGATTCCATGCTAATGCATTACAGAGATACACTCCCTCAGAAGGAGGAGTCATCATTTGATATTTCAGGAGACGGAGTTCTTCGTTGCCAAGGCAGATTATGTGTCCCCGATGTGGCAGGTTTACACTACCAAATATTGAGAGAAGCTCATTGTTCTAGTTGTTCTGTTCACCCTAGAGCGACGAAAATGTACCATGATCTTATATCTATATACTGGTGGAATGGGATGAAGAAAGATATAGCGAAATTCGTATCTCAATGTCCCAACTGTCAACAAGTGAAAATCGAGCACCAAAAGCTGGGTGGATTTTTGCAAGCTATAGAAATCCCAAATTGGAAGTGGGAAGTAATTAACATGGACTTCATTGCAGGCTTACCCCGTTCTCGATGTAAGTATGATTCTATATGGGTGATTGTGGATAGGCTCACAAAGGCAGCTCATTTCTTACCTGTCAGAACGACCTATGTGGCAGAAGATTATGCAAGGCTTTATGTTAAAGAGATAGTGAGACTCCATGGTATTCCAGCATCTATTATCTCTGATAGAGGGACTCAGTTTACAACAAATTTTTGGAAGTCTTTCCAAGAGGGTTTAGGGACCCAAGTGAGCCTTAGCACGACATTTCACCCGTAGACCGATGGGCAAGCTGAACGCACCATTCAGACTCTTGAAGATATGTTACGGGCATGTATGCTAGATTTTGGAGGTAATTGGGATGACCATTTGCCACTCATTGAATTTGCATACAATAATAGCTATCACTCTAGCATTCAAATGGCACCGTATGAGGCTTTATATGGACAAAAGTGTAGATCCCCAATTGGGTGGTTTGAACCAGGAAAGACTAAGTTGATAGGGCCAGACTTGGTCCAGCAAGCCTTAGAGAAAGTCAAGCTCATACAAGATCAGTTATTAGCACCTCAAAGTCGTCAGAAGTCCTATGCGGATAATCGTCGAAGGGACTTGGAGTTCCAGGTTAAATATTGGGTATTCTTGGAAGTGTCGCCAATGAAGGGCGTCATGAGATTTGGCAAAAAGGGGATGCTTAGTCCCCGGTACGTTGGGCCTTATGAGATTGTGCGCAACGTGGGAAAAGTGGCTTATAAATTAGATCTACCTCCGGATTTGGAGTAAGTCCATCTAGTTTTCCATGTCTCGATGCTTCGAAAATGTGTTGGAGATCCTACTAGGATCGTGCCAATAAGTGATATGCAAGTGACAGAAAAGTTGACTTATGAAGAGGTACCCATTGCCATATTAGATAGGCAAGTACGGGGGCATAGAAATAAAGAGGTGACCTCAGTTAAGGTTCTATGGAGGAGTAGTAAACGAGAGGAAATGACATGGGAAGCGGAAGAAAGTATGCGATCCAGATACCCGCATTTATTCCAACCCCCAGAAGAGATTCAAGATGAAACACCAACGATATAAGGTATATATGCTTACTTTTCATGCTTTTGGTCGTGTGTGGCCATAGATATGTTGATATTGTGATGTAGCCCTGTAAGGAGATGATATTATAGGTTGTTGTGACAGGTTGGTAGTACCAAATTATAGGGGAAACTTTGGCGAAAATTTTGCAGGATCCCGAGTGTTTAACATTCGAGGATGAATGTTCCAAAAGGGGGGAAGAATGTTACACCTTGAAAATTTTCCCGTGAACGTACAGTGGATAGGCTAACAAAGGGCATAGTGTATATACGATGTTTTAATAAGAAGGGAACGACATTTGATGATCCTAAGTAAGATTCTAAAGGCAATTGGAACAAGAGATAGGTTATGCTCCATGATGACTAACTATAGGTTCTGAAAATGTGGAAAGTTGCAGATTTGCACTTTGGCCAGTTGAACGTAAAATGAAATACGGACCGTAAAGTGGTATACGGCCCGTAAACTGCCATGTCATATTTGAACTTCCAAAACTTCAACTTTCTGTCAAATGCTTGAATGGTTAAAGACGACTTGAAATACAGACCGTAAACTGAAATACGCCCCGTAAACTGTGTTCGTAAATCACCATGTCTCAGCCTGACTTTCTGGTTCTGTTATGATTAAATATGTCCACGAAATATGGCTCGTAAACTGGAATACGGATCGTAAATTGAGTTTACGACCACTGTTGCACTTTCGATGACTGTTCATCTCAAATCAGATTTTAAGTCATTAAAAAAGAGACTCAAGCTCATTAATACATTTCATGTCCACACCCCTTCTCTCTAAAAAAATCTCTCTACATTTATTCCACAAGAATTAAAGGATTATTAGTGATCAACAACACAAAACAAGTGAATCAAGTGTAAGGAAACCCATTGAAGATCATTCAAGCCAAGAAATCCTAATGGAGATGAACTAGGGTTTTTGCTCAAATGGAGTAGTATCAACCAAGGCTTGTTCCTACGACATCTAAGGAAAGATTTATGGTATTTCTATGTTGTTTAAGGTATTTGAGAGTTGAAATACTTGAATTGTAGAAGGATATAGAAAAATGGGTCATGAATGTGGAATAGTGTCATTTTGAGAAATAGCTTAAATTGAGTTACGACTCTTGATGTGTTGTGATGTAAATACGTTATAAATGATGTTGAGAACATGAGATGAGCAATGTATGAGAATGGACGTCGTCATGCATTATGGCCATGGATATGGATGATTGAAAGTAAGTCTAGAATATGGATAATGTGGACGAATAATGACTATCGTTATAGTATTGTGAATGTATTGTTGACGTTTGGGAGTTGATATACGCTATGGGGGAATGTCGTATAAATAAAGGAGATGCTGTTCGACTTTCTCTAGTTTTAGTCATGTATGCTAGCTATCAATTTCTAATGATAGTATGACTCTAATGAAGGTAGAAACGCGAGCGTTGAAGGAGAACGTGCAAGTGGTAAATAGTTGAACGGAAAGGTATGTAAGGCTAACCTTTCTTTCATAAGGCATGGTTCTTTGGCCAAACGTCTAAATCTTCTATAAGACTATGATATCTTTCAAATGATTTGATCTTCCGAGCTTGTAAGCTCACGATTCTTGATACGCTACGATTGTACTAAGTTCCTCATATGACGAGTAAGACTATAAGATAGATGTAATGAACGACGATAATAGTGATGACGACATTGATGACGACTATAATGGTAATAGCGATGATGACTATGATAGTAATGATAATAGTAAAGATGTTTATGAGCTATTATGTATATGCATCTATGTATGGTTATTATGGAACCCCGAGCTTATGAGGCCGGGTAGGATATGTAAATAAGTATGTATATGATTATGTAACGCGCGCACACCTCTGCAGATGGTACGGATAACCCTGACGCCTTGGTAGGGCCAGGTAGATGAATCCCTGAAGCCTTAGTAGGGCCAGGTATGTGTGAACTTGAGCCTTGGCTGGCCAAGTATGCATGAAACACCGATCCTGCATGGTCGGGTATGCTATGTAAATGCTATGTATATGATATGATTATGTATATGATATAGATACGAGTACGAATACGAATATGATACGATATGAATGTGAACAAGGGTATGTATACAAATACGAGTACAAATATGGAACGGATATGATTATGGATACGGATATGGATGTATGTACACATTACGCATTAGAAATGGAAAGTCCCTATGAAAGGCAAGTAAGTGCCTATGACGATGATATTACTATCTCCCATCCTGTGCTATTTTTCATGTTGCTTATTATGCTTCTACATTGATATTGATCATGCTTTACATACTCAGTACATTCTTCGTACTGATGTCCTTTTGTTTGTGGACGCTGCGTCATGCCCGTAAGTACACAGGGAGACAGACTTGATCCATAGCCACATTGTCAGGGACTACATAGCAGAGCTCCATTTCATTCTGAGCCATAGCTTTTGGGTACTCATTCTTTTGTGTACATAATTATGGCCATAGCGGGGCCCTGTCCCGCTTATGTGATATGTTATACTCTTCTTAGAGGCTCGTGGACATCTGTATATGGTTAGGTATGTCTGGCCTTGTCGGCCTATGTTTTGTATATCATTTTGATAGCCTTGTCGGCTCATGTACATTGACGTGGCATAGATGCCAATGATGATATAAAGGTACGGTTGTCCAATGGGACTAGTATGATGAATGAATAGAACTATGTGTTTAATTATGTGGCTCACCTAGATGTAAATGTAAGTGTAAGCCAAATGGTGCCCGGGTGGGATAGCACCAGACGCTCGTTGCGGCCCTCTAGACGGGTCGTGACACTATATTGCTGGCCGTATTGGAGTGAAACCCGAACCAATTAAACCTTTCGAAGTATCTACTCCAGTTGGTGATCCAGTAATAGCCAGACTGGTGTATAAAAATTGTGTGATTGTGGTATGTGATCGTCAGACTAAAGTCGATTTGGTTGACCTAGAAATGCTAGATTCTGATGTGATTATGGATATGGATTGGTTGGCCTCTTGTTATGCCAATGTCAATTGCAGAATGAAAATAGTTCGATTCCAATTCCGGGAGAACCAGTGCTTGAATGGAAAGGTAATGCAGTGTCTCGAAGAGGTAGGTTTATTTCCTACCTTAAGGTAAGGAAGATGATAGCTAAAGGCTATATTTATCACCTAGTCCGAGTTCATGACACCGAACCAAAGCCACCAACTTTTCAATCCGTCCCGGTAGTGAACGAATTTCCGGATGTATTTCCAGATGAACTTTCAGGCCTTCCTCCGGAAAGAGAAATTAATTTTGCTATTGATGTGTTCCTGGATACCAAGCCTATATCTGTCCTTCCTTACCGAGTGGCTCCTGCAGAATTGAAAGAGCTAAAGGCACATTTGAAAGATTTGCTTGAGAAGGGATTCATTAGGCCAGTTCGTCACCGTGGGGAGCACCTGTCCTATTTGTGAGAAAGAAATATGGTTCCCTATGGATGTGCATTGACTATAGGCAGTTGAACAAGGTAACAATAAAGAATAAATATCTACTTACAAGGATCGACGATTTGTTCGATCAGTTACAGGGTGCCAAATGGTTTTCCAAAATTGATCTAAGATCAGGGCATCACCAAGTGAGAGTTAGAGAAGAAGATATTCCCAAAATAGCTTTCAGAACGAGATATGGCCACTATGAATTTCGGGTGATGTCATTTGGGTTGACTAATGCTCCGGCAGTGTTTATGAATCTGATGAATAATGTATTCAGGCCCTTTCTAGACCTATTTGTGATCGTGTTCATGGACGACATCTTAGTATATTCTCGTTCAGAAAAAACGGAGCATGTAGACCCCTTGCGTATTGTCGTTGGAATTCTTCGGGCTCGAGAATTGTATGCAAAATTTTCAAAATGCGAGTTTTGGCTAAATTCTGTGACTTATCTGGGCCACATCATCTCAGCTGATGGCATTCGAGTAAATGTTCAAAAGATTGAGGTTGTGAAGACTTGGGCAAGGCCTACAACACCTACAGAAGTCCATAGTTTTCTGGGATTAGCAGGTTACTATAGAAGATTTGTGGAAGGGTTTTCCTCTATTTCAGAACCATTGACGAAGTTAACCTAGAAATCAACGAAATTTCAATGGACTGATGCTTGTGAACCCAGTTTCCAAGAATTGAAGGATAGACTAACTTTAGCCCCAGTCCTGACACTCCCAGAAAGGTTAGATGGTTATGTTGTGTATTGTGATGCCTCTGGTGTTGGGATAGGCTGTGTATTGATGCAGAATGGCAAAGTCATTGCCTATGCTTCCCGACAGTTACGGAAACACGAAAAGAACTATCCGACCCATGATCATGAATTGGCCACGGTTATTCATGCGCTGAAAATGTGGAGATATTACTTGTACGGTGTACATGTTGATATTTATACAGATCACAAGAGTCTTCAATATATTTTCAAGTAGAAGGAGTTGAATCTTCAGTAGAGGAGGTGGTTAGAGCTACTAAAAGATTATGATGTGAGTATTTTATACCACCTCGGAAAGGAGAATGTAGTAGCTGATGCACTTAGCCACAAATCAATGGAAGTCTATATGAGGTCCCTTCGGAGAAGAAATAATTAATTCGTGAGCTCCACCAGCTAGCCAGCCTCGGAGTTCATCTAATTGATTTAGGCAATGCAGGAATTGGTATTCACAACCCACCTGTTTCGTTCCTATATATGGAGGTGAGAGAGTGCCAATATGAAGACCCTCCGTTGGGTCACTATAGAGATACATTTCCTGAGAAAGAGAAGTCACCATTTGAAGCTTCTGAAGATGGAGTTCTTAGGTACTCACACAGGCTATGTGTTCCAAATGTTGCCGAACTACGTCATCAGATTCTAGAAGAAGCTTATTATTCTCGGTATTCTATTCACCCAGTAGCAACGAAGATGTATCACGATCTCAAGTTAATATATTGGTGGGATGGAATGAAAAAAGACATAGCAGAATTTGTAGCCCAATGTCCAAATTGTCAATAAGTGAAAATTGAGCATCAAAAGCCAGGAGGATTATTGCAAGGGATTGAAATTCCAGCCTGGAAATGGGAAGTGATTAACATGGATTTCATTGTAGGTTTTCCTCGTTCTCGGAGAAAATATGACTCCATATGGGTGATTGTTGACAGACTCACGAAATCAGCTCATTTTCTTCCAGTCAGAACCACATATTCAGCAGAAGATTATGCAAGGTTATATCTTAAGGAGATAGTGCAACTTCATGGTGTCTCGAAATCTATTATCACAGATAGAGGAGCCCAATTTACTGCTAAATTCTGGAAATCCTTTCAAGAAGGTTTTGGTACTTAGGTAAGGCTTAACACAGCGTTTCATCCACAAACTGAAGGACAAGCTGAACGCACCCTTCATACTTTGGAAGATATGTTGCGGGCATGTGTGCTGGATTTCGGAGGTAGCTGGGATGACCACTTACCTCTTATTGAGTTTGCATACAACAATAGTTATCATTCCAGTATTCAGATGGCCCCGTATGAAGCTCTATATGGAAGGAAGTGTAGATCCCCAATTGGGTCATTTGAAGTAGGAGAGGTACGGCTAATAGGTTCGGAGTTGATTCAACAAGCAGTGGAAAAGATCAAGGTTATTCGAGATCGATAGTTGATAGCCTAAAGTCGCCAGAAATCTTATGCGGAAAACCATCGGCGAGACTTAGAATTCCAAGTTGATGATTGGGTATTCCTAAAGGTATCACCGCTGAAGGGCATGATGAGATTTGGCAAGAAGGTAAAATTAAGCCCTCGATACATTGTACCTTATAAGATTGTCCGCAAGATAGGCCATGTGTCTTTTGAACTAGACTTCCCCCCAGAACTTGAATCAGTCCATCTTGTTTTCCATGTATCAATGCTCCATAAGTCTGTTGGATATCCAACTAGAATCGTGCCGGTAGATGATATTCAAGTTACAGAAAAGTTTATTTATGAAGAGGTACCCATTGCTATACTAGATAGGCAAGTGCGGAGACTTAGAAACAAAGAAGTAGCTTCAGTCAAGTTCCTATGGAGAAACTATAACCGAGAAGAAATGACTTTGAGAAGCAGAAGAAAACATTAAGTCCAAGTACCCGCAATTGTTTCCACCCCCGGAAGAGATTCAAGATGAGACATTAGTATTATAAGGTATGTAATGTTTACTTTTTAATGCTTTTGGTCGTGTGTGGCCATATTATCTTGCCATTGTACTGTAGCCCTGTGAGGTATTGTTATTGTGGGTTGTTATGACAAGATGGTAGCACCATATTACAAGGGAAACTCTGGCAAAATTTTTGTAGAATTCTCGAGAGCTTAACATTCGAGGACGAATGTTTTAAAGGGGGGAAGAGTGTTACACCTCGAAAAATTTCATGTCGTCGTATGGTCGACAGACTAACGTAGGGTGAGAAGTATATGATGTTTTTACAAGTTAGAACTAGTACTTAATGGTTCTAATTTAGATTCCAAAGACGTTTGACCCGAGAGGAGAAAGTTCGTTGAAGAATACCAAGCATAGGTCGTGTTTTGCATAAGGATTTTCAAAGTATCGAGCTAATGTTGACTTAATAATGTCTTAAAGAAGAGTTATAATGCTCCTTAGATTGTTAATGAAGTGTTAAACAAGTGCAAAGAAGGTTCCATAAAGATTGCAGATATAACGAAACGACGAGAACAAGTTCGGAGAGAATGTGGATTATACGACCATTTATACGGTCCGTATAATGGTCAGTATAACCGTTACAGTTAAGGTCCATCACTAATGGAGTTATACGGTCACTTATATGGACCGTATAAAATTATACGGACCATACAAGGTACTGTATAATGGTTACAGAAATGAGTAATTGTTGGGGAAATTTCACGGTCACTTATACGGACCGTATAAGTTTATACGGAACGTATAAGTGTCCGTATAATTCACGACGGGTCAGATTTTTCCAATTATAAATATAAGACCCCAAGTTATTGTTTGCATTTTTCTCACTTCTCCTTTTCTCTCTAAACCTCTAGAATATTCCAAACTTCTTTTACAAGAATTCAAGGGAAATCAAAGATCAATATCATCAATTCAAGGGAATCAAGTGAAAGGAAGCTTTCTAGGGTTGCTAGAAGTGAAGAATCTATTGGATGTTGAAGCTAGGGTTTACTCCAAGTGAGGCATTTCTATCCAAAACCCATTTCTACAAAATCAAAGGTGAGTTTTATGATCATTTCATGTTATTTAGAATATTGAATGGCTGAAAGACTTAGATTATTGAAGGAGGTAGAATATGGAGCTCAATTATGAAATAATGGTATTCTTGAATAATAGTTTGACAAGAATCATGACTCTTGATACATTATGAGTATGATCTTGTTATAAATGGTATTAAGAATATTGGAGGAGCATTTTATGAGGATGAATGTGGTGCTGTATTATAGCTATGGCTATGAGTGACTTTGAGAGGGAATTTTGGAATTTGGATAATGTCGAACTTGTCAAATTATGGATTATGATTTTATGAATTTTGTTATTGATGTTTGGGAGTTGTTATATTATATGGATAAAGTTATAGAAACAAAGGAGATGCTGTCCAATTTTTATTACCTTTCGCTTAAGCTTAAGTATATTTCCGATCATCTAATTCTAGTACGAATTCTCTTGAATGTAGAATTATGAACATTGGAGGAAAGCTCTTAGATTGAAAAAGTTAGAGCGACATCATGGTATGTGAGGCTAGTCCCTTCTTTTCCTAAGGCATGACTCCTATAATATGACTTCCTTTAACTTTCCATGACGTTCTTACATCCCGGAAATTATGAGTCTATGTGTATAAAGAGCTTCTCATGAGTTAAAGATAAGAGATATGTTACGAAGATGATGATGATGAGTCTAAGTCTAGAGATTCCAAAGTTCATGATATGATAATTCTACAAAGCTAATGATTCTTATACGATTCTTTGATGTTGCCCATTGTTGTTACACTCACCTTATAATGCTAGTTCTTTCAAGGTGAGGCATGATGAACATGGTTACTCCATAATGGAATCGGCGGTACTTGACCTTACGTCACCCCGATAGAGTTACAATTTGGCTTTGAGTTCTTATGCATGCTTTATGATGAATATATGATAATGAGATTACACCGCGCCTGTATGGCCGGGCAGACACCGCTAAGGCGGGCGGCATATACACCATGTCGAGAGGGCATGGGCAGACACCACTAGTGTGCGGCATGAGATGTACCCCGGACGCGGGAGGCCTGGACTTAGGCTAATGATGATCACACCGTAGCTATATGGTCGGGTAGCTTATATGTATACATACTTGATATGATGTTATTATGATGTAAGTCAGCATGTATTATTCTGTCTTGAGTAACATTCAGCTACAGGTTGTTTCCTTATTTGATGTTCTCTTATCTCTTCGATATGTTATTATTGTTCATGCCTTACATACTCAGTACAATATTCGTACTGACGTCCTTTCTTTTTGGACGTTGTGTTCATGCCCAAAGGTAGATAGGGAGGTGGCCAAGATTCGTAGGAGTCTATCAGTAGCTACACAGGAGCACCCCACTATTCCAGAGGTGCCAGTTATTGATGTATTCTTTTGTGTACATATGGGCATGACGGGGTCCTGTCCCGTCCTTATGTCACAGTACTCTAGTAGAGGCTCGTAGATACGTATGTGTGGGTAGCATTGTCCCATGAATCCATCAGTGTATATTTTGTATATCATTTTGCAGCTGTGAGTTGCTTACGTATATTTATGTATTATCTTGGAGTCTATATGTGTTCAGGATGAGTAAGATGACTAGCTTAATTATTGGTGCTCAGTAGTCAGCTCCGGGTACCTATCATGGACTCCTAGTCGGGTCATGACACCTACTCTCTAAATAAACTCATGTCACTGTCAGGTGTGTTAATTGATGCCTATCATGCCCTTATTGCTTAAAAGGATACACTAACTCTTGAAATCAGTAATTCTTAACTTAAAGAGATAATTTCTTGGTGTTGATTGGAGAGATGAGAGATCAGGTCGATGAGAAAAATTAGTTTAATATTATCCTGGAAGGTCAAACAAAAGGGGATACATGAGCTTCTCTTAAAGGGAAAGGTAAAGCTAGTAAAATTTACTTGGAGCTTGAAGATGAGATCAAAAAGCAAAGCTAAGTCTCACTACTAAATTCAAGAGGAGCAAGAAATTGAAGGAAGACTTGAACATAATTAAGCTTGATCTTGATAAAACTCTCAAGTGGACTTGGTCCTCTAAAGTAATTACCTCGATGTATAAGAGTAAAGGAAGCGGTAGGGAAGGACTTGGTTACAAGAAGATACCTTGCAATCCCCACAACAAGTATGTCTCTACAACTGGGAATTGGCTTTGCAGTCATTCCGGGCAATACAAGGAATCTTTTTAGAGGAACAGAGACTTCATCAAAAGGAAAGAAAGTTTGGGCACAAAAGGAACTGATTCTAAAAAAAAAAAAAGACCTCAGAAGAGGAAAGGGAGTATGCTGCTTGTTCGGACGAAGAGGAACTTGATCTATCCCTTTTATAACTATAAAGAACCCAAGCTGGTTTGGGTTTCCAAACCAAACACTGACATCATGTGCAGTTTGAGGATAGAGAAAAGGAAGGTGGATGTGACGGAAGAAGGGGTATGCATACATAGGAAGTGCAGGACAACTTATGAACAAAGTACAGAACTACTGCTCAGTACGGTCAAAACTATCCAGAGACCCAGTCTCTCTGTGACTCAGGTAAGTAGTTCTTTCGGTACCTTCATATGTTCTTAACTATTTAATTACAAGTCGGTCAAGCGTCTTCCAATCGACACTTCGCTTCTGACCCAATCTGTCTCGTGTCTCATACTTGTCCTAAAATGTCATCCCAGACACCTTAAATACATCTCTCTAGTCCTTCTCTCACTTCAGATACCAAAATAGTCAGATCGTTGAACTTCTCGTTCTTTCTTCTGTCCTATACAAGGCTGTCTGAACCAACTCCTATCTCATCACTCTTACCAAGTACAAATATCTCAAAACCCTCCTTCAAGCCAAATCTAAATAAACTCACAATTATCATCTTCAAAGCACCTCAATCTCCTCTAACCTAGGTATATGTACATCTCTATCTGGTGTCTTCAAACTAAGAGGACCTTTGAATCTTGAGGAAAGATCGTCAGAATCCTCTTTAAAAGAATCTGACGAAACAATCAGAGAGGTTGAAATGGAAAGAGGTAGCATCAACAACTCTGAAGGTCAACAAGTTGGAAATCATAACAGGAAATAAATGGCTACAGATGTCGTACCCATCTATCACCCTGAGAAGAAAACTTGGTGTATAATCTGTGCTACAACACCTGGAGCCTCAAAATAAAACTAAAGAGAAAATGTTGACTCCGATGATGATATCATACTTCGCTCAGTGCACAATAAGATTTATGGGGGTATGAAGGAAAACAAGAAAAGGAAATCAAAGGAAATGACAGGAGGAGAGGGGGACATAGGAGGAGAAGAAAGTGATACTCACTCTGCCTCGCATAAGAAACGGAGGCCAAGTGTTGTTGAGAGACATAAAATTGAACAAAGAAAGGAACATTTCCAAATGCAGAAGATTCTCTTTGGCCTGATGATTGATGTAAACCTACAAAAAGAGACATGGATGAAAGAACTGTGGGAGATGGTGGAATTTCAATAGTGGACTCATCTTCTTACTCCACCGGTTCCTTGTGTGTGTGAAGCTAAAGTAATAGAACTGTATAAAAATCTACTGTAGCATGGTGTTATACTGCCCGACCATGTGGGCACGGTGTGATCATACATGAAAATAACAAAGAACATGCATGAGAGCCCAAATGAAAGCTATGACTCTATCGGAGTGACGTAAGGTCGGTAACCTCTGATTACATTATGAAATAGTCACCGTCGCTATGTCTCACCTTGAAGGAACTAATATCACGAGGTGAGACAGCAATAAGAAACAACATCAATGAAAAAACAAAGATGGGATTATCAATCTCATATTAGCATCATTTCATAGGCTTCGAAATCTCTGAATTAGCATCATTCTCATTATTATTATCATGGAAAATATCTCATCTCTATCTCATAGAAAACTCTTAAGAATCATGAACTTTCAACTCTTAGGATATAATAGGATCATGGAATATAGAAAAGAGATCATAGCATAAAAGTCATGCCTTTGAAACAAGGGGACTAGCCTTACATACCTTAACGTCATTCTTAACTTTATCAACTAAACGCTTTCCTTCCAAGCACACGATTCTACATCCAAGAGAATCGTACTACATTAAATTATTAGAAGCATACTTAGGTATAAACTAAACCACTAAGAGCTAATGAAAATTGCGCAACAGCTCCTTTATTTCTACAACTATCCCCACATAATAAATAACTCCCATAATATCATAATAAATAATCTTCACCAAGTTAAGCATTATCCAATTCTCAAAATTCCCTTTCAAGGTCTTCCACAAACATAAATACAACATAATGTCATAATCATTCATATATAATACTTCTTCAACATTCTTAATGTCATTCATAACAAGATTATACTCATAGCATGTCAAGAACTATGATTCATGTCAAGTTCTATTCAAGAATACCACTATTTCCACATTTAAGCTTCATATTTTATTTTCGCTCTTAACCCAAGTCATTCAACCCCTCAATACTCTTAATAAAGTGTAATGAACATGAAACTCACCTTTGATGATGTAGGAATGGAATTTGGATGAAAATACTTCACTTGGAGATAACCCTAACTTCAATACCAAATGAATTATTGGCTTCTATCAACCCTATTGGGCCTCTTTTGCATTTAATCCCCTTGGTCCTTGGTAATTACTCTTTGTTTTCTCTTGGATTAGTGTTAATATAGTGGAGGGAATGTTCAAGAGCTCTCAAGATTGTGGAGAAAGAAAAATCTGGAAAAATGAGAGCATGGTTCGTCTATTTATAACTGGAACTAGAATGTTCCAGTGACGGTTCGACGAGCGGGTTGACAACCCGTCAACATGTCGATGGTCCGTCGACTTGCTCTGTCTACTTATGCCTGTAAATGTATGATTGCAAAAACACATGGACGGTGCACAGTGACGGTCCGTCGACAGTGACTGGTGTCTGCAGAATTTCCTGATTCAGTTCAGATTTCGTCGATTCTATTCATTCAGCTTCTAACTCCATAATTTACCCAGAATACCTACCGATACATTTGTACACAGGGTACAACACTTTAGATTCCCAAACTCGGGCATGAGTCTCAATTCTCAAGACAGACTTGACTAGAAAATCATTAGTTCTACTATGACGAGGACGAGGCGCATAACATTCTCCTCCCTTAAGAACATTAGTCCTTGAATGTTAAGTTCTCGCGGATTTTACATAAATTTTGCTAGAATCTCCCTTGTAATATAGCACTACCATCCTATCACAACAGCCCAAAATAACATTGCTAGACAGGGCTACAATGTCAACACTAAGAGACATGGCCACACACGACCCAAAAGCAATAAAAGAAGCATTTCATACCTGGAGATAATGGTGTCTCATCTTGAATCTCTTCCGGGAGTGGAAATAAATGTGGATATCTGATCTTCATATCCTCTTCTGCTTCAAGTCATCTCTTCTCTATTATTGTTTCACCACAAGACCTTCACTGAGGCTACCTCTTTGTTTCTGAGTTTCTGCACTTGCCTATGTAGTATGGAAATGGGTACCTCTTCATAAGCCAACTTTTGGGTAAATTGAATATCATCCACTAGTATGATTCTAGAAGGGTCTCCAAAAAATTTACGGAGCATCGCCACATGAAAAACTGGATGGACAAATTCAAGCTCTGGAAGTAAATCTAGTTCATAAGCCACTTGGCCCACCTTGCGCACAATCTTATAAGGCCCAATATACCGGGGACTGAGCTTGCTCTTTTTTCCGAACCTCATTGCGCCTTTCATCGGTGACGCTTTTAAGAACACCCAATCATTGATATGGAATTCTATGTCCCATCGGCGATTGTCCGCAAAGGACGTTTAGCGACTTTGGGCTGTCAACAATCGATCTCTAATAAGCTTGATCATTTTCACCGCTTGCTGAATCAGTTCTGGACCAATAAATTGTGTCTCTTCGACTTCAAACCATCCAATTGGCGATTTACCTTTCCGTCCATACAGGGCTTCATGCGGAGCCATATGGATGCTGGAATGATAACTGTTGTTGTAGGAGAAATCAATAAGTGGCAAATGATCGTCACAATTGCCTCTAAAATCTAATACACATGCCCGCAACATATCTTCCAAGGTCTGACTAGTACGTTTAACTTGCCCATCAGTCTGTGGATGAAATGTTGTGCTGAGTCTCACTTGAGTTCCCAAACCTTCTTGAAAAGACTTCCAGAATTTAGTTGTAAATTGTGCCCTTCTATCTGTAATAATAGATGCTGGAACACCATGAAGTCGCACTATTTCTTTAAGATACAGTCTTGCATAATCTTCTGCTGAATATATAGTTTTCACTAGAAGAAAATGGGCTGATTTTGTAAGTCTGTCCATGATTACCCATATGGAGTCATACTTACACCGAGAACGCGTAAAACCTACAATAAAATCCATGTTGATCACCTCCCATTTCTAGGTATGAATTTCCATAGCTAGCGACAATCCTCCTAACTTTTGATGCTCAATTTTTACTTGTTGGCAAATTGGACACTGAGCTACAAATTCTTCTATATCATTCTTCATTCCATCCCACCAATACATTGACTTGAGGTCATGGTACATTTTTGTTGGTCCTGGGTGAATAGAATAATGGGAGTGATGAGCTTCTTCTAGAATCTGTCGACGTAGCCCTGCAACATTCGGAACACAGAGCCTGCCTCGGTACCTAAGAACCCCATCTGCAGAAACCTCAAATGGCGACTTCTCTTTTTGAGGAAGCATATCTCTGTAGTGACTAAACTGGGGGTCTTCATATTGGCACTCTTTCACTTCTGTATCTAAGGATGAAGCATCTGGATGATGAACAACAACTCCTGCATTGTCTGAGTCGATTACACGAACTCCTAGGTTAGCAAGCTGGTGGAGTTCACAGATATTTCCTACTTTTTCAGCTGAACATCATATAAACTACCCATAGAGTTACGGCTAAGAGCATCAGCCACAACATTTTCTTTCCCCGGATGATATAGAATATTCACATCATAGTCTTCCAATAATTCTAACCATCGCCTCTATCGCAGATTCAACTCCTTCTGCTTGAAGATATACTGGAGACTCTTATGATCTGTATAGATATCAACACGAACACCATACAAATAATGTCTCCATATCTTTAGTGCATGAATAACCGCAACTAATTCAAGATCATGGGTCTGATAAGTTTTCTCATGTTTCCTCAACTGCCTGAAAGCATAGGCTATAACCATCCCGTGCTACATAAACACACAGCCCAATCCGACACCGGAGGCATCACAATAAACAACATAACCTTCTGGTCCTTCTAGTAGCGTCAGGACTGGGGCTGAAGTCAATCTATCTTTTAATTCCTGAAAACTGCGTTCACAAGCATTGATCCATTGAAATTTTGTTGATTTCTGAGATAGTTTCGTCAATGGTGCTGAAATAGAAGAAAACCCTTCCACAAATATTCTATAATAGCCTGCTAATCCCAAAAAGCTACGGACCTCTGTAGGTTTCGTAGGACTTGGCCAAGTCTTCATGGCATCAATTTTCAATGTATCAACCCGAATGCCCTCAGCTGAGATAATATGGCCAAGAAAAGTTACCGAATTAAACCAGAACTCACATTTTGAAAATTTTGCATATAATTCTCGAGTCCGAAGAATTCCAAGGACAGTACGTAGATGATCTGCATGCTCTACTTCTGACCGAGAATATAGTACAATATCATCGATAAACACGATCACAAATAGGTCTAGAAAAGGACTGGATACATTATTCATCGGATTCACAAACACAGCCGGAGTGTTAGTTAACCCAAATGACATCACTCGAAATTCATAATGGCCATATCTAGTTCTGAGAGCCGTTTTCGGAATACATTTTGTTACACCCCGAAAATGTTCCGTTAACGTACAGTGAATAGACTAACGAAGGGCATGACGTACAAGATGTTTTAGTAAGTAAGAAATAATGTTTGATGATTTTAAATAAGATTTCAAAGACGTTTAAGGTAGGAGACGAAAGTTGTTAAGGAAAGCAAGATATATGTTGTGTACCGGGCAGAATTTATGAGTATCGAGAAAAGGGCTAAAATGATCCCTTATCTATGGGAGTAGGTTCATTTTGGTCCCTTAAATATGACTTGAGCATATTTAATCCCTTAACTTTACTAAAGTGGTGCACTTTTTATCTCTCTAACGAATCCCGTTTAAAAGTAACGGTCACGTGACACTCACGTGACTCTTAAACCCATCTGGAAAAAACTAATAAACTCAGTTGGCTTCCCCCCAATTCCATACGCGCCAAAAAAAACCCCTAGCCACTATGAAAATCTTTTGATTTGTTGGAATAAGAAAACTCAAGTGAAGAAGCTGATTTTTTCTTCTACAATAATGATTATTAGATCTCATGATAGTGAAATACCCAATTATGGTAAGATTTTAGCAAGAAACACTATCTGGGTATCATTAAATTAAAAAAGTGATTCTTCACTATATGTTGATTCCGTTTCTCATTCTTTAGTATATTTGCTAATTTTTATGCAGTACATGATAGCTTCAGTATATTATAATAAGGTTACTAGTAAATAGTATTAAATTTCTTCAATTATTTTGTGCAATGCATGATACAACATAAGCTTTTTGAATAAAAAATTGAAATAAAGACAAGAAATAAGGAATAAAAAAGTGTCTCTGACATAGGATTTTGTGTTTGTCATTGTTTAATCGTTGGTGAATTTGGTCCGACATTAACATGTTTTTTTCTTCTGTTGCAGTACTTTTTATAGTTTATATTCTTTTTCCATTAGAAAAAGGTCTAAGATAAGTTCAATTGTTGTGCAGACCCTGCATATGAGGCTTCTTTTTTCAGTATAAAAGTAATACATGGTGGTACGATGAAGCATCAGCCTAACAAATATTATCTTGGTGGGCGTGTAGATTTTATTGACTATGTTAATGACACAGAGTTGAATTTGTCACAATTCAAATACATGGCAGAACTATGTGGCTATGAGGGAGATTCAGTTACTTTCTGGCATTTGTGCAGGAGATATGGTAACCGAATGCGACTTATTTCTACTGATGTGGAAGCAACTATTGTAGCCAAAAGTATTCCAGATAACAAGGTGGTCGAAGTATACTTTGAACATCTTGATTCATATATTGGAAGGACTATACATACTAATGAAGTTGGTAGAGCAGAACAAGAAAACGAAGTAAACAGTGAGCATTCTTCGGGTGATGATGAATTTGAAGACTCGGAAAATGATTTTCTAGATGATGATGATCTCTTGGGAAGCAATACCAATGTGAATCATAGATACGAAGTTAGTGAAGAAGTTAAAAAAAAGATGGCAGCTGAAGAAGGTGATTCGGATTGTGTTGACTCAGACGATACAAAGAGCTTAGAATGTGGCTCTGATGGTGACAGTTTCAACTTTCCAAAGTTCAATCCTAAAACAGACGGGGATAAACCAGTGTTGGCATTAGAACTAACATTTGAAACAAGAATGAGTTCAAATATGCTATAATAACTCATGAAGTTAACCAAGGGAAATACATAAAGTGGTGCAAGAATGATAGGGAAAGAGTGAGAGCAACTTGTAGTCATCCAGATTGCAACTGGGAGATTTTAGCTTCAAGAATACATCGAGATAGCGCATTCCAGATCAGAACATACAATCACACTCATCGTTGTAGGAATTGGAACCATCGTAACAAATCAATTAATTCATCTTATATTGCACGAAGATACCTTAAGGCCATAGGCTCAAATAGGTCTTGGGCAATCTCCGAATTCAGAGATCACGTTAGTATGGAGCTAAGAGTCCAGGTGACATTATCACAATGTAGAAGGGCTAAGAGAAAAGCACTTGCATTGATTGATGGAGATCTTAATGCTCAATACAAGGTATTGTGGAACTATTGCAATGAGATTGGTAGGACAAATCCAAATACCTCTGTCTATATGAAATTGGTTGAAAATGAGGTGCCCGACAAGCCTAAGAGATTCCAGCGAATTTACATTTGTTTTGGTGGTTGTAAAGAGGGGTTCAAGAGTGGTTGTCGAAGAATAATTGGGATCGATGGTTGTTGGCTTAAGGGCCCAATGTATGGAACTCAATTGTTAACTGCTGTTGGAATTGATCCAAATAACAATATCTTTCCAATAGCATATGCAGTTGTAGAGAAGGAAAGAAAGGAATCATGGGAATGGTTTTTGAATTATTTGAAGATTGACTTAGACATTGATGATACTAGTACTTGGACCTTCATGTCGGATAAGCAAAAAGGTTTGATTGAAGCGTTCAATGAGGTATTGCCATATGTTAGTCATCGATTCTGTGTGAGACACCTCCATAACAACTTCAAGAGGGCCGGATTCGGTGGTGACTCACTCAAGAATGCCCTTTGGAAGGCTGCAAGAGCTACGACAGTAGAGTGGTTTGATGATTGCATGGTTGATATCTTTGATCTTGATCCAGAAGCTGTTGATTGGCTCAAGAACAAACCACCTACTGAATGGTCTAAATCTCACTTTTCCGAAACTGTGAAATGTGATACCTTACTCAATAATATATGTGAATGTTTTAATAGCATGATCCTTGAGGCTAGAGATAAGCCGATTATCACTCTATTGGAGAAGTTAAGGTACTTACTTATGTCGAGGATGCAAGCAAATAGGGATAAAGGTGCCCAGTGGAATGTTGGTGATATTTTCCCTAGGATTAAGGATGTATTGCACAAAAATCAAGCTAAGGCAGCTGAATTTATTCCTAGGAAATCAAATGAGTGGAATTATGAGATAATAGGGGCAAGCATAATGAACAATTGGGCTGTGGATTTACTAAATAGAAAATGCAGTTGTAGGAGATGGGATCTAACAGGAATTCCTTGCAAACATGCCATTGCCGCAATTTGGGCTAAACATGATGACATTAACTCATACGTGGATGATTGTTATAAGGTAGAAACTTATAGAAAAATCTATGCATTTTCTATTCGACCTATGAACGGTCAAGAGATGTGGCCTAAGTCGAAAAACATACCTCCTTTGCCTCCACGGTTGGTAAGACAAAGTACCAAAGGAAAAAAACAAAAGCAGCGGAGAAAAGAACCAGATGAAGTGGGAGCAAGTAGACAAAAAATGAGAAGGAAGCAAAATAAATTGGACTGTAGCTTATGCCACAAACCAGGCCATAATATAAGAACCTGCAGTTTAAATCGTGTGTATCCAGATTCTCATGATGATGAGACAACGCAACAAGGATCGTCATTTCCTATTGTACCTTTTGCTCCTACAAAGCTTACGGTATAGTTTAATTACATATAACACTCTTTTTAGTTATGTTGTTATTTAGTTAATCTTGATATTTTTTTAAATTGTAGGTGAGAAGAGGACCTGCTAGCGAAGAACATATGAAAGCAACTCAAGAAAGTGGAGTGTCTGACAACTCATTTTTTAGTATGTAAATTGTTGCTGTTAAAGATTGTGTTTTGCTGCTGTTGAAGGAAAATTTTTGCTGCTATAGAAGGATAAGTTTTGCTACTCTAAAAGGATAGTTTTGCTGCTGTGAAAGGTTAATTTTTGCTGCTGAAGTCTGGTGTAAATGAGTCGATGTTGCTGTTGAAGACGATGTGGACAGGTTTATATGCCTAGCAGACTAAAAGGGATAGGTTGATATGCATAAAAGGGTTAATTTTTTGTTGCTAAAGATTGATGTAAAAGAGTAGATTTTAGTAACTCTTCATTTTGGTTTAGTTACTGTACAGAGCTACAGTACTATATTTCTCAGAAGATGGATATTATCTATAAAGGAGATACTTTTATTAGCTCCTTATTTAATTTTGATTTAGTTTTTGTTACGTTGGCAAGTGAAGACAAAGCATATGAAAGTTTAAAGTAACTTTGGAAACTATTTATTGACTATTTGGAAGGATCTGCTCAATCAGCTATGGTTTTAAAAGGATTTGGTTCGTTGGTTCCTTTATACTAAGAAATAAAGAAGTCATGAAGAAATAAAATGTTCATCAATCAAGAAAGAAGATAGCACTGTAAGTTGAAACTAAATTATCCCTACCGTTACTTTTTAAACGGGTTCCGTTAGGGAGATAAAAAGTGCACCACTTTAGTAAAGTTAAGGGATTAAATATGCTCAAGTCATATTTAAGGGACCAAAATGAACCTACTCCCATAGATAAGGGATCATTTTAGCCCTTTGCTCCGAATTAATGATGGCTTAATAATGTTTTGGAGAAGAGTTATAATATCCCTTAGATTGTTAACGAGGTGTTAAACAAGTATCAAGAATGCTCCATAAGGATTTGAGGTCAAACGAAGTAACGAGAACAAAATTGGAGAAGGGACAGATTATACGACCAATTATACGGTCCGTATAATGGTCCGCAGAATCATCACAGTGAAGGTCCCTCACTGATTGAATTATATGGTCACTTATACAGACCGTATAATGTGTCGTATAATGGTCACAGAATGAGTTGTTGATTGGGGTGATTTTATAGTCACTTATACGGACCGTATAAGTGTCCGTATAATTATGTCGGGACAGATTTTATGTTTTTAAATAAGAGACCCAAGTTCATTATTTTCATTCCCATTTCTCCTCCACGACTCAAGAGTTCTCTAGAACCTTCCAAACACTTCATATACAAGAATCCATGTGAAACTAAAGATCCACTTCATCAAACCCACAAAATTAAGTGTAAGAAACACATTAAAGTCCATCCAAGTCATGAAATTCCATGGGAAGTGGAACTAGGGTATTGCTCAAGTGAAGTATTTCCACTTAAAGCTCATTCCAACACTATCAAACGTAATTTTTATGGTATTTACATGTTATTTAAGGTGTTGAAAAGTTGAAACACTTGGATTGTGGAAGGGTATAGGAAATGGGTCATGAAAGTGGGAATAGTGTCATTTTTTAGTAGTAGTTTGGAATGAATCATGAATATTGATATGTTGGGATTTTAATTACGTTATGAATGATGTCAAGAGCATGATAGAAACATTAGGTGAGAATGAATGTAATGTTGTGCTATGATCATGATTATGGATGACCTTGAGAGGAAATTGTGGGGATTGGATAATGATGAATTTGATAAAAGTTACTGATGATGATAATATGAATGTTGTTTTTGACGTTTGGGAGTTGATATTTGATATGGAGAAAGTAGTGTAAATAAAAGAGACTCTGCTCAAATTTATGTAGCTTAGTTCAAACGCGCTTATGTTATCGATTATCTAATATGAGTATGGACTTTCTTGAAGGTAGAAACGCGAGCAATGAAGAAGAACGATCAAACGATAGAATAGCTAAACGAAAGAGGTATGTAAGGCTAATCCTTTCCTTCTAAGGCATGAGTCTTCCTAATTTTCCATAATCTTCCTAAATAATATAAATTATGAGTCCATGACTATAAAAAGCCACCTACGCATATGATAAAGAAAGGAGATACGATACGAGCATGATAATGATGATGATGAATGTAAGTATGAAGAATCCTAGAGTAATATAAGATGTCCATGAAGCTAATGAAGCTAAGTATAGTTTCATTGATGATTTTCCTTATGTACACTCACCTTAAAATACTAGTCCCTCCAAGGTGAGACATGACGATTATGATCACTCCATAACGTAGTCGGGGGGTTCACGACCTTATGTCACCTCGACATAGCCATGGTTACCTGCAAGTTATACTGTAGGATTAATGATGAATGTATGATGGTGTTAAGTTATGATAAGATTATGATATTCCTATGAGATGTGTAATAATGATGAGTGTATGATGGATTAGATGACGATACGATTCTACCGTGCCTAGTTGGCCGGGCTTGTCACCACGAAGGCGGGCTGCATACGATTCCACCGTGCCTAAATGGCCGGGCATGTCACCGCTAAGGCGGACTGCTATGTTTACACCGAGCCTAGAGGGCCGGGCACGATCACCACTAGTGGGCGGCATATGATGGTTACCCGGGCGCGGGTTAACGATGATGATGTGTATGATACGATGATGTATGTGCTATGATGATACATGTACTATGATTATATATGATATATGTATGAAAGGTATCCACCATTGAAATTTACGCAGGTTGTATCTTCACCTTACGACTTATGATTTCTGTATCATGTTCATTTCATTCATGCCTTACATACTCAGTACAATATTCGTACTGACGTCCGTTTTCTTTGGATGCTGTGTTCATGCCCATAGGTAGGTAGGGAGATGGTGCAGATCCATAGGAGCTATCAGCAGATTTACAGGAGCACTCAATTATTTCGGAGGTGCTACTTGATTTATTATTTTGTGTACATATTTGGGCACGGCGGGGTCCTGTCCTGTCCATATGTCTAGTACTCTAGTAGAGGCTTGTAGATACGCATGTGTGGGTAGTATGGTCTCACGATGTTACTATTATATATATATATATATATATATATATATATATATATATATATATTATTATTTTGATAGCCAAAGGGCTTATGTATACAAAAGTAATTATGTTTCCGAATGAAAAATGGTTTTTCCTATGATTGAGTATAAATTAATGAATGAACGCTCAATGAGTATGATGAGTGATAGAATGAGTGGTGCTCGGTGGTTAGCCTCGGGTACCCGTCATATCCACTAGTCGGGTCGTGACAAAAGTGGTATCAGAGCAGTTCAGTACTAGGAAGTATCTACGAGCCGTGTCTAGTATAGTCGTGTTTATGGTGTGTTGCGAGCCACACTAATAAACAAGAGGCTACAGGGCATTTAGGAAAAAAATACTATCTTTCATCTTAAGAGATCGTGCGATAGAGTTGTCTTATAAGATTATCTCCTCCTTAATAGTGAACTGTGATTTCAGAAATGCCGCCAAAGGGAAAAGCTCCAGCAGCCCAGAAGGGCAAGACTACGATGAAAAGGCGGGTAGAAAGAGAGCCGCCAATGAATGTAGAAGAGGGCGAGTCACATAATGAGGCCCCATCTAATACTTCCTTCACCTCGCCCAATGTAGAAGAACAAGGAGGAGCCTCGGCTCCAGTTCCTCCACTGGCTACTTCGGGTCAACAACTGACCGAGGCTATTCATCTATTGACGTAGTTAGTTGCCGCCCAGGCACAGCGGCAAAATGTAATGATATATAATGATATATATAGTGGCAGCCTTGTCGGCTTGCGTAATATAATGAAATATATAGTGGCAGCCTTGTCGGCTTGCGTAATATAATGATATATATAGTGGCAGCCTCGTCGGCTTGCGTATGTTATTACGATGTGATTCATTGAGGACCTATAGTATCAGTCCGATAATGTTTGACAGGTACGTATTGGTGTCCAGCTCGGGCATTAGTCATGGCCCATGGGGCTGGGTCGTGACAAAAGTGGTATCAGAGCAGTTCATCCTCGGAGTGTCTACAGACCGTGTCTAGGAGAGTCTTGTTTTTCGGTGTGTTGTGCACCACATCTATAAATAGGAAGCTACATGACATTTAGGATGTCATCTTTTCTTCTTATCCTAGATCGTGCGATAGAGCTATATTATCAGGATAATCCCTTCCTAACAGACTATTATGTTTACAGCTATGCCTCCAAACAAAGCGACAGCTGCCCAGAAGGGAAAATCGGTAACAGGGGATATTAGCCAGACTCAGAGAGTTACTACGGCTCGTGCCCAGTTTAGGCCTGAGATTGTGTTCCAGTCCGCGAGTTCTGCTACACCGCCACTTCCAGGGGAACCTAGGACAGCGACAACTCCAGGTCAGGGGGCGGCTCCACCGCCAGCTCCCGAGGTTCCAGCACCCGAGCCTCCAGCTCCTCAGCCAGGGGCGGAGGATAGATCTGTCACGACCCAACCCCGTTGGCCGCGACTGGGTGCCCGTACATACCTACCCGACCGAATTTCGAATCATACGGAATTTTTTTTTTTTAAAACAGAAGTTACAAAAGTACGCCGATACAAATACGGCACGCGCGCAAACATATATATATATATACCTGAACATACAGACATTTACAGATAAGCCGATAAGGCTAACATACAGACGAAACCCGTAACCCACACATCTATCTACAGGCCTCTACAGACATACAGAATCATATGACGGGACAGGGCCCCGCCGTACCCAGAATATCCATACATACAGAGTATATAGAAGACAGGAGATATATACCAAAAATATACGCTCCGGGTCAAAGGAGCTCTTCAAAACAGCTGAATCAGAAACCTACGCTGGCGGCGTATCACCTGGTGCGTCGGTACCTGCGGGCATGTAGCGCAGCCCCCGAAGAACGGGGGTCAGTACGAAAAATGTACCGAGTATGTAAAGCAGAACATAACAGATATAAACATAGTCCGAACCGGAGTCACAGAAATATAACGAACAGAACCATAAATCAGACTGACGGACAGAGTCATGATCCAGACAGACATACAGAATTGTGTTCTTTATAGATAAACAGAATCATGGTTCGGACAGACAGATGGAATCATAATACGGACAGATGAGCAGAATCAGAATCCATACGGACATACAGACATAGTCGTAATTCAGACGGACAGACAGAAGTATGTCGGACAGAATTATGCATGCAGAGTAGTACAGATTCATACAGAATCATACAGAGGCATGTGCTTATATAAATATAGATGGCACATGCATACATTCATACAGATCCCGGCCCTGTCTGGGGGCGCGGTAACAGAACCCGGCCCTCTTAGTACGGGACGCGGTGGACAGACAGAATCAGATCAGATCATATGCCATCCTGACCACTATCCCCATACACAAATCATAATATCATACAGACATACAGATCCCGGCCCGTACGCCGAGGGACGCGGTGAACAATGCAGAGAAATATGCACGATAACAGAACTTGGCCCGGGTCGCAGTGAAAGAATGCATTGAGACAGACACGAACCGATAAATGAGAAACTACTTACATACAGACTCAACATACAGACTCAACATACAGACTCGATCAACCTGAAGGGTGCCAAATGGCGAGTCAAAATCAGAATATCCAGATAGTATTCATAATACGCGCCTATATCCTAGTTGGGAAGGCACGACAGATTATTATCAGAATCGGATTCTCAGATGTTCAGAAATCATTTTGTATAAATTACACAAAAATAGCCATATCATACACAAAATAATAGTCCAGAAGTTTTTAGAGAAAATCTGACCAAAACGGAAGTATTTAAAATTTTTTACAGAAAGTATCGGGCCTTGTGGGCCCGCCTCGGGCCAACTCGAGGCTACATACGTAGATTATTGATAATAGACCTTATGAGGTCATCCATAGTCGTTTGGAAGTGTTCCGACTCCGTTTAGGGACGTTTTGTACAAAAATTCACTTTAAAGGCAATTTGTAAGAAAATAGCTTCAATTGAATTGAAGGAATTGGAGCGGTTTTCCGTCTCGAATTCCGGGGAACGGAGTCGTACTTAAGGCTCGCGGCCGAGCCTACCACATCCAGAACATGCCTAGGAACATAGGGGAATGCTTCACATACCTCGATAGCGCCTTACGCTCGCTTGGCGTCAACCCAAATTTCGTCCAAAATCTGAAAATGGTCAAGTTTACCATTTGTTAGTTTCATTCTTTCCATATTCCAACTTTACACATACTTGCCTACCGAAATTTCGGCAGCATTTCCTCTGTATATACGACATCCCCGAGACTTAGCTCGGCTCAATTCATCAACACAACAACCCAGGAATGACATCAAAACATCAATGGACATTAAACATACACTAAGGCATCATTAGCCATCTTTCGACATAACAAAACATTTTTCGTTTCAAACTTGCATTTCCAAACCAAACTTATTATTTTCATATCCATTATCCATCAAAATCATTACGACATACACCGGAGGCATCCATACCATTTTCACATAATATTCATAAGATACACAAGCATTCAAACTTTCCATTAAGTCACTACTTTTCCAATCTTTTCCTAACTTTCAACATACAAGTTCATAAACACATTTTCATATTCCAAGTTCATTATCATAAATCATAATTTCAAGAAATCACGCTAAAGCGACATACTTTCCGACAACAACTTAACCAACAAATTCTTCGTTTTAGCTTAACCATTATCCTTCCATCTACTCCACAAAGTCATAACAACACAAGTATTGCATTAAATCAATTCAACCCATCCACTTTCACATAAGCACCACACAGCCAACATGCAATATCCTCCAACTTCCATTAATTCATCCCACTTTCATTTCTAATACAATTTTTACCATAACATACTAGATTCTAACATGAATTCAAGTCACCAAACCATGCAATACACATGCATACCCACGGCCAACACCTACTTAGTTCCAACACATAAAATTTCCATATTTTTCATTCATTCACACATACTACAACATACATATACCTTTTATAACATAACAAAAGCATGAAATCCTTACCTTTCTTCAAGTTCTTCACTTGGAGGATAAAATTGCTTTCTTGCCACAATACTTATATCAACTTGTAGAGGGCTTTGAGCTTAGTACTAATCTCACAACAAAAGAATTTTTTTGAATCAAGATTTGGCTCCAATAATTTTTTCCTTCTTTTTATTTCTCTCACCCGAATTCTCTCTCTCTCTCTCTCTCTCTTTGTTCTTGATTTCTTTTTGTTTTGTCTTCTTGACTTATCTTGAACCTTCTTTATACTTATCCATATATAAAATAATTTCCCATGGAATTTAATTAATCCATGGGCTTGGGTGAGTTGTGGCCGGTTGGGCCCCTTAAAGTTGGGCCTCACTTCACTTAATTTTTGAGCCCAAAATTGTTGGCTAATTATTGAAATTCATGGGACAAATTTCCAAAATTCCAATTTTTCCCTTGGCCTCCTTTCGTAATTCCACACCATTGTATTCATAACCTACACATTCATACCAAGAAATGTCCAATTGTGGCCTTATTCATCACAAGTCCATTTATCTTGAATTTTTCGAATAAGCAAAAATGTCGGATGTAACAAGATCCATGAGGGATGCAGTTCAGTTGCTCACCAGATTAGTGGCAGGACAGGCTCGCAGGCATGGACTAGGGGTTGACCAGACATAGAGATATGACAGTTTGAGAGCCCGTGACTTCCTAAGCTGTAATCCTCCAGAGTTTTTCGGGTCGAAGCCCAAAGATGACCCGCAGGAGTTCGTTCGACAGATGCAGTGTACGTTGCGGATAATGAAGGCTTCTGAGACTGAGTCTGTTGAGTTAGCTTCGTATCGATTGCGGGATGTGGCTATCAATTGGTATGAGTCGTGGGAGTTGTCTAGGGGCGAGGATGCTCATCCAGTAGTATGACATAAATTTGTGGAGGCCTTCCTTGGCCACTTTCTGCCTCCAGAAATGCGGCGAGCTAGAGTTGATAGATTTCTACAATTGGAACAGAGGGGCAGGATTGTTCGAGAGTATAGTCTAGAGTTTGACACATTGGCTAGATATGCACCCACTATTGTAGCTGATATGACGGATAGAATGCATCGGTATGTGATGGGGTTAGATCGTTATTTGATTGATAGCTGTATTGTAATGGCTTCCCAGCCAGGGATGGATATTGCTCGGGTACAGGCATATGCACAGGGTGTAGAGGATCGACATAGAAGGCGTCAGCCCGACAGAGATCATGACAGGGGCCAGCATAAGAGGGCTAGATCGGCTGGTTATTCTGGTGAGTTTCGAGGCGGGCAGCCTCAGCAGTATAATAGATATCCTTCTCAGCCAGCCCGGAGTGCACCCCCACAGTTCATAGATGGGAGATTCGATAGCACAGGGTATTCAGGAGCCGGCCAGAGCTCCAGGGTTTTAGGTTCACAGATGAACAGGGGTTCGCGTCAGTCGAGGCCACCCTTGCCTCAGTGTTCTCGTTGTAGTAGGCCCCATTTTGGGGAATGTAATTTTGCTACAGGTGCTTGCTTTACTTGCGGCCATCAAGACCATATTATGAGGAAGTGTCCATTCGGGGGTATTCCAGGTGGTGCAGCTCAGCCTACTGGGTCGGTTGCTGGTTCATCTTCTTCTGTAGCTATGCGCCCTATGGGGCAGGGTATTCAGGTGCCAGCAGGCCGTGGTAGAGGTCGTGACAGAGCTTCCAATTTTTAGCAGTCCTTCGAACCGCATATATGCTTTGGCTAGTAGACAGGATCAGGAGACGTCACCAAATGTGGTTACAAGTATACTATCGATTTTCTCCCAAGACGTATATCCATTGATAGACCCAGGCTCCACATTATCGTGTATTTCTACCTTTTGTTGTTAGTATAATAGGAATAAAACCTGAATTGATAGAACCATTTGAGGTAGCTACACCAGTAGGAGGTTCTGTTCTAGCAAGGAAATATATAGAGATTGTTCGGTGACTATATATAGTCGTTGCACCAAGGCAGACCTGATAGATCTAGATATGACCGAGTTTGATGTTATTATGGGTATGGATTGTATTAAGTGGAATGTGGCCTTGGGTGAATTTCTACATTGATTACATTAATCGAATACAAATTATCAAATAAGATTTTGTACTATATATCGAAAGGATCTCGTCGCTTCCTGACTTTGATTAAGGTTTCGTACGTGGATAATCAAGTTATAAGTTATAGAGAAAGACGTGAGTATGGTACAGTATACCAAGTGAATTAGATAAAGGATCGAGTGAATTTGAGATTAGAAACAAGGACATAGGGCGGAATATAAACGGATGATGGTATAAGTACACCCTTAAGGGGGAAAGCGGACAAAAAAGGAAATGTAGGTATAAGATGGAAACAGATGACACTACAATATATTTGATATGGATACCTAAATGTCAGGTGAGATCTCTTGCCGAAACAATTTAATAAGATCTGAAAGCCAACAATCAATGGATAGAATTCAGGATGGTATTTGAGACAGTGCTGAGAATTATTGGTAAAGATTTAGGATAATACGACATTAGAAATTGGATGCTTATAAAAAGGAAGGATACGACAAGAAAATGGTAACGAGTAACTTGAGAAATATTAAATGCAATACCGGATTAGAGGTTAAGACGTTGGCAATGGGGTTACTTGCTAATGATATTGTAACTTATAAGTGACAAAGGAGAAGGGATAGGAAATCCCCTATAGAAGGATATGAGAAAATCAAATGGTGAATAAGGAAAGGGAAAGAGGCATGACAAGATAGACCGCAACTGAGTTGTGGTACAAATAAGATATGCAAAACAGGATGAGCCAGGAGAAGGAAGAACTATGACTGAGATTTGATGCACTTTGTATGAATTATACAAGAATAGTTATGCGATCTACGAATATTTGTACACTAAGGATGGGACCAAGTGAGTACTTGATAAGAAGAGCAAGGATTCAGTAATAACAATGTGGTTATGGTATTTTGGATACATTAGGGAACGGTGTAAGATGGTTTGAACCAAGTACCGAGATAGGATTAGTACTGAGAGCAAAAGCCATAGTTGAGCCCCGATACCATTGAAAGGTACGAGAGAAGAATGCAAGGTAAAGCATACATACTAGTGAAACGACGCTAAGGTATGCTTAAACATTGCAACATAATGTGTGACAGGAAAACTAGCAACAAAATCTGAATAAAGGGGCAATAGAAGAGTTTGAAGTAAAGATAAAGAAACGACCCAAGATAATGTGCCTAAAATGTTACAAGTTGGATTAAGGGAAGTTGTGAAATGGTTTAACCGAGATGATAAGAACAAGCGGGTTACTGGTTACTGGATGGCAGTGAAGTCATAATATGAGGGGACCATAGCGCTATTTGATAACCAACCCTAAAGGTCAAGATCAAGAAGTAAAAACAACTGATAGTTAAAGACCTTTAGAAGAAAGTCAGAAAGTGACGCATAATGCTGAGGGTTCCAGAATACGGACTGTCACAGCGGAGTAAAGCAGGGATATTAGAGTACAAAAATGCTACCCTCTGAGAAATTTTGTTTTACTCGTAGAACCTGCAAGGGTTCACAAGTTACCAGAGTCATGCGATACTCCAGGGGTATTAAAGTCTAATGAATTGATAGAGGTATGTGAAGGGCATAATTAAATAAGAGGACACTTGAGAAAGTATTGGGAATTCAGGATCAGTTTAACATTCGAGGACGAATGTTCTAAAGGGGGGAAGGATGTTATACCCCGTATATTTATACGTCGAATTATTCGCAAGAAAATCGACTCAAGTTAAAGGCGGAGTTATTTTCAGACACGAAATAGAAACCTTTAATTTTCAATTTTTAATTAAAACATAAATTTTTTATAAATTTTATTTAGTGTAAAAATATTATTGGAAATTAGGGATTAATTAATTGTGATAAATTACTAAGTAAGAGGTGGTGATTAATTAAATTAATTAAGCCTAATTACTAAGTGGGCCCCACTCGAAATTAACAAAAAAAGGGAAAAATAAAACAAAAATCCAAAAAGGTGGATTTGTGACTAACCAAGGGGGGGACACGTGTCCTCCTAGGGCTGATCCTATAAATATGGGATAAGATGAACATAGTTCATCTTTTTCATCCATTTTCCAAAAAACAAAATGAAGAAAAAAATGGGAGATCAACCATGGCTGCTCACGGCTTGCCATGGTGGTGAGGAAAAAATTTTATTTTTGAATATTTTGGATCAATTTCAAGTGCAATACAAATCCAAGGAAGTGATAGCAACATTTGATTTTAAGTTGGAGAAGAAGAAATTGCAAAATCGGAACAATTGAGCGTAAAAGTTTCTCCAAGGAAATTGTGGTAAGATCTTCCTATTTTATGGTGTAATTGTGTTCATAATGTTGTAATGAAATTTTTAAAATTGAATTGGACGAAATCGGAAGTAAGAAAATACATGAAATTGTTATTATGTGAAATCGTGGGTTGAAATGGATTTAGAAGAAGTTGTTGGGTTGTCATAATTGTTATGGGCTGAATTGTGAAAATTTTATATGTATATCCTTGTTGTTGGTATTTCTGTGATAACAGGAGAATAAGTGGAAATTCGGGTTAGGCAAATATATAGGGGAAATGCTGCCCGATTTTCGTTAAGTCCTTAAATAATGAAAAACCCTTAACGAGAAAGTATAAGTTAAAGAATAAGTTCTATAAGCGATGGGCTACATATTTATGAACTAGAAAGTATAGTTACTAACGATGACGTTACTTTGACGTTAAATAGGCTAAAGGGGGCGACAAAGCGAACGGATTTGCGAATAGTCGTTAAACAGGTATGTAAAGCGGTCCCTTCTTTCTTTTGGCATGTCTTAGATTTAAGTGATAAATGATATGAGCTTTGGGAAAATCCTATTCGTAAGTCTTGAGTGTGATTCATGATTCCTATTCACTTCTTGATGTTAGAACTCTGGAAATGATTGAGCCTCCCTCTCAAGTTTTCTATCGTTGGATAGTAGTCGATAAATATAAGCTTCTATTCTTGGAAGACTCTACGATAACTTATGTCCTTGACTTCTATAAGCTATTTCATATTATATTGAAACATGTCTATGATTCCTAAGGCTCTTTTGATAATTTATAATGACATTCGAGGGATACTTGATATGATTGTCGCTGTTGATACTCAGGTGTTAATCCTTTCTTCTTATTCTGTTTGAGTCTTGATAATGTTTTAAATTGCATATGGTTGCTCACTACTCTACTCGTGCATGCCTCAATATGTCTTTCACCTAGTCCCGGACCGGGTATATGTTATCGTGCACAGTGTCGCTGCATTATTCACCGAGTCCCTTACTAGAGGGCCGGGTACGGTATATGTATATGATGATATGATTATGGCACCGAGTCCCATGATGGGCTGGGTACGGCATACGTGTACATGACTTTATTCACCGAGTCCCTTACTAGAGGACCGGGTACGGTATATGTATATGATGATATGATAGTATGACTTTATTCACCGAGTCCCATAATGGGCCGGGTACGGTATATGATGATATGATAATATGATCTTATTCACCGAGTCCCATAATGGGCCGGGTATGGTATATGACAATGATATGTATGATTTTGTTTCGTAAGACACAGGTACAGTGATTTCTTGATTATTATACTTGCCCCCTGGAGCCTCTACTTCAGTTATGGTCCTTTTTACTGTATTTCATGCTTTACATACTCAGTACATATTCCGTACTGACCCCCTTTCTTCGGAGGGCTGTGTTTCATGCCCGCAGGTGCAGATACTCGCTTTGGTGATCCGCCAGCTTAGGATCCCCTTTCTGCTGTCTTAGAGAGCTCCGTTGTTCCGGAGCCTAGATTTTGGTACAGACCTTCTGATGTATATATATATATGTATATGTTTGTCTAGGGGTACGACGGGGCCCTGTCCCGTCATATTTCACTGTTGAACTCTTAGAGGTCTGTAGACAAGTATATGGGTTGTATTAGAATTTGATCAGTTGTGTCTATATGGTTATTGTGGATGTTCTTTCGTTATAGCAGCCTTGCTGGCTTGCATATGTTATCATTTTTTAGTGGCAGCCTTGTCGGCTTGCGTAATATAATGATATATATAGTGGCAGCCTTGTCGGCTTGCGTAATATAATGATATATATAGTGGCAGCCTTGTCGGCTTGCGTATGTTATTACAATGTGATTGATTGAGGACCTATAGTATCAGTCTGATAATGTTTCAAAGGTACGTATGGGTGTCCAGCTCGGGCACTAGTCATGGCCCACGGGGCTGGGTCGTGACAGTTAGGTATAAATAGGACAATTACTTGGAATATGACATAAGTACATGTTATATGCTTCCTACGGTAGCCCTGGGGTATGACAACTTACGAATGCAATAAGATCACTAAATGAAGGGGGGGGGGGGCTTTTACCAAAAGAATATTAAGCCTTGGAATTTTCATTTTTGTACCATTATGGTTATTGCAAATTTCCGACAGTTACCCAAGGGTTAGGAAATTCTAAAGAATTATGAGGCCTTTGAGGAAGTTGACGACGGACACCTATGACAGGACACCTCAGATTAAATTTATCTAGACTCTACAGATTTGGGTCAATACCATTATCGTGGTCATAGGGAAGGAAGGAAAGCGGAAGGGATTTGTAAACCATGTGGAACTTAATACCATTATTAAGCAAGAAAAAGGACTAATGAGTCCGAGTATCAATGAGGATTATATCAGGAAAGCGACCTACTTATACCTTTTAAAAGGATACTTTTGAGGAATCGGGGAAGTATTGCACCCGAGAGTCATACTCATTTTCAGCTATTCAAAGGGAATGGGGTAGATAGTGTGTGTTAGATGATTAAAATGATAGCTCCCAAAAGAGGTTCAAGATGAAACACTGTTGCCCTCAGGTATGCAATGAAATACTTTACTTCTAATGCTTTTGGGTCGTGTGTGGCCAACTCATATTGTTATTGTGTTGTGGCTGTTATAGCCCGTATTTTGTACGTTCGGATGTTTCGGGGTAGTCGTGGCAAGTTAAGGATAAGACCATTTTCAAAAAAATTATTTTAATGTACAAGATGTTTATGAATATTATTTATGAACATTATTAGTATGGAAATGTTGAGAAAGGCTAAGGGTAAAAAGGGAAATTTGTAAAAATGGTTCATGGTAATATTGTGGGAAGGCTAAGGGCAAAATTGGAATTTCACAAAGTTTCATGAAGGTTCAATAAGGGCCATTTGGCCGTGTGATGTGTGTGTATATGTGTGTGGGTCCCTCACTTTTATGGGCTATGTAATTATAAATATAAGGAAGCTTACATAGCAAGACACAGTTAAATTCATCCTTGTCTTAAGAAGTTTCAAGAAAAAGGGAGAAGGGCCATGTGTCAATAATTTTACTTGGGGGGCCTAATTATATATATATATATATATATATATATATATATATATATATATATATAAGTGGTGGAAAGAAATATATAATAAGATATGTTCATCTTTTCCACACTTGGAAAGTTCAAGAAATTTGGAGAAAGCAAAGGAGAGCCCTTCGGCCATGGCATGGCCGAATAGGGTCCATGGGAAATTGATCACCAAAAATTATTTTCATCTAGCTTCTCTACTAATTTGAAGGCCCTAATTAACATGGAGTGGTTGTTGGAGCAAGAAAACTATTTATTCTTGCAAGTTCATAATCCAAGCCAAGTAAGAAGACAAGTGGAAAAAGGTAAGATTTAATCTTCTTTTATATGTTATGGATGGTTGTGTATGTTGTAGTGGGTGGAAATGGATGAAATTCATAAAAATATGAAAGTTGTGTTGTGGCCGTGTATGTCTTGGGTGTTGGCCGTGTACATGCTATGATGTAGGAATGATGAACTAATTTTTATTTAGTATTTGATTGTTATAGTTGTGAATTCCATGATGTGAAATAAGGATTTAATGGTTTGAACTGAAGTTGTAATCGTTTGTGGATTATGGAAGAAGTTAGTGTGACATTAGTGTGGTTTCTTATATTTGTAAGAATAAATTTGTTAATGTATGGGTTGTTGACATGATTCAAGAATTTGGAAAGGAGACATGTGTTTGGAAGATTGTAAGTTGGGTTGTTGTAATTGAATTTGAAAGAAGAAAGTGTGTTGTTATGGTTCTTGTTACATTTGGAAGATTTCGGGTGAAATGACATATTGGCTAGATTGTTTTAAATATTGTATGACTTGTTCGAAGTATTCTTGAATTGTGTTTGTAAGGTCTTGGGCAAGCATTTGAAGGTGTAAGCGTCGATGTTGGCTTGACTATATGTGATGGAATTGGATATAAATGTAATGCCGTTGAAATATGTGACAAGAGTTGTTAATGTTAGAATATGTTTTGGGATTGATTGTTGAAGTTGTAAGTATGATTGTTGGTAATGTTGTTAATAATTTGGCCGAGTTAAATTCTCGGATTGTTGATTGTTGATTTGGCCGAGCTAGATTCTCGGGGATGGTGTATTTACAGGGGAAATACTGCCGAAATTTCGGTAGAATATAAATGAATTCATTTGAAAGAATAAGACGAGTATATGTCGATGAATCTAATGATTATGTGAACTTTCTTGAATGTAGACTAGCAAGTTTGGATAAATAAGCATAGCTAATAAGGCGTGGCACAGGTATGTAAGGCTTATCCTTTCTTTCTTTTGGCATGATCTTTGTGAAACCAATATGACAAAGTATGTGTATGATTTCAAAGAAACTCCCATTCTTAGAGCCACTAGGATGGTTAACGTTCTTGATTTCCATAAGCTGTTTCATATGATTTTGATACGTATCCTTGATGGTCCGAATTTTGTTTGATATGTTTCCGAATTGGCATTCGAAAGATAAGTGATATGGCTTATGTCTTGATTTTCCAAATGATAGCACGTATGATTATTCTGCTAAGTCTTTGTTACACTTTGATATGTACACATGATTCCAAAAGCTCTATCCGATTTGACCCACAACGATATCCGAAAGGTACTTGACATGATTATGACCTATATTTTCCAAAAATGGCTTCGGAAACGCTTATAGAACGTTCTATACTTCAAACGCTCATAACTTTCTCATACTAAGTCAAATTGACCCTAAACTCGTTTCTGAGCTTTCAGAGGTCGGTAAGTTTACTTATCCATCGAGTCTGGATTTGTGTGCATGTGTCATTACTTCTTTCGCCGAGTCCCGGGCCGTTATGCATCGTGCGTATGGTTCGCCGGGTCCCCGCTTGAGGGCCGGGTGCCATATATGTATTCCGGAGTTAGATGTGCTACGGTGTTATGATGTGATATTATGATGTGATATTATGATGTGTGAAGGAGATTACGGAGCAAATCTTCTGGAGTTAGATGTGTGTGGCGCCAAAGGCAGGGTGGCGCCACGTTTCCCCGGGTCCCGTACGGGACCGGATACCGTTCTTGGCATGCATGGTTTGTGTTTCCAGTAAGTGTTTTTATTACTTTGTATATCGTGCTTACTTTCTGTTCTAATCTTCGGTACCATTTATTCCGCCTGCGATTCTGATCATATTACTCTATGTTTTACATGCTCAGTACATATTTCGTACTGACCCCCTTTCTTCGGGGGTTGCGCTTCAGGCCATGCAGGTACACCCAGATGAGTAGAAGACTTTGCTAGAAGGTGATTCAGCGGGATTTGCGAGACTCCACTTCCTTCCGGAGTGTTGCTGAGTCAGAGCGTATATAAGTTGTGATTTCTGTTTTGCGTTAGAGACTTTGCAGACAGAGTTGTGGGTACAGAACATCAGTTTTGTAAGCGGCTTCATCAGCCGATGTGACATTTTGGTGATATGTTACAGATTCTATATGATTACAGGTTTTGTTTGATTTGTGAACGATAGAAAGAAAGTTTCTGAAAACCTTACCATGTGTTTCATGTTCATTTAATTTGAAAATTTGAAAAAAGTATGCATGTAATAAGAGTCAGAGGGTTTCGCTCGGCTCTGAATATGGGGTCGGGTGCCCATCACCTCCTAGTAAGGTTAGGGTGTGACAAAGTGGTATCAGAGCAGGTTTGTCCTAGGGGTTGTCTCCAAAGTCGTGTCCAGTAGAGTCCTGTTTATGGTGTGAAGCGCGCCACATTTATAAATAGGAGGCTACAGAGCATCTAGGAGTTGTTGACTTCTTTCTGTCTTAGATCGTGCGATATAGCCAAGTCATAGGAAAAATGAAATTCCTTATACAAGCCTTACATATGACGGAGGAAGATGAATGGCGATGGGGGAAGCCACAAGGGTAAGTCCTGATATATTTGATCTGTTATCTGAAATTGGCAGTTCCGGATGGCTAGAATGTGATATATAGCCGTATGCTCTGTAAGGCATTGTTGATATTTGCTGTGTACAGATTTTTGAAAAGAGAGAATGGTATAAGAAGAGCAAGGTCTGTTGGAGGATTCAGAGAGTCGACGATTAATTTTGCTGCAGGTTATTATGTAAAAGTGGTGAGTAGGAATCCAAACAGGCTGATACCCGAGTACTTACAAGGAATGACGATGAAGGTGTGATCATTACCATCGGGACTCTGGGAATCCAGGACGGAAGGTAATTATATATCAAAGTGAAAGGTGAATATTGAGGATCGAAAAAGGAAAAACAGTAATTGTAAAAGAAAGGACGTGTTATGAAAATGTCTCGAAATCTGTAAGACTTCGACTTTCTCCAGATCATGTAATAAAGGTCATACGAGGAAGTGGACGCGATTATATCAGCATTAAGGCACCGGATTTCATCAAAGTTACGAGGTTAAGCGTGCTAAGGTGGGAGAAATTTTAGGATGGGTGACCCCCTGGGAAGTATGCAAGAAATCCTAAAGATTTAGACATAAGAAACAAATGAGAAGTTAGAGTGGCCTAAGGGAAACTAGAGTATACAGGATGGTTGGAGACCATAATAGGTCGCGTAGGACGAGACAGACTGGATTGTTGAAGAGGAAGGAAGTGCATTACAGCTTTGGAATTAGGATAGGCTTGAATAGCATTTAGAAGTATTTTGTTGACTAGTTGATAGTAATTATATATCTATATATGAATGCGTATGATATCTCATATGTGATGGAATTGACGGGCATGTGGTGTGTGTCCCAGCAGCCGGTGCTACGGCAAAGAAGGCATTGATCGAGAAACGGTATCGAAATGCAAGTGACAGCAATATAAATGGTACAAGTGCTACAAGGTAAGTTGATGTCACTTTCACGACAGGTTAAGATTGGAAAATTCTAATGCAATGATATTTGGGAAAGAAAGTGAGTAAGTAGATGGAAAATAAAGAGATCAAGGTGTCGGAAGCAAATGAAAGGTAAGAAACCTCAATGAGGGAAGCCCGAGTGAAATTACCGGCAAGGTACGAGACTATTTGAATAAAATTTCAAAGATAGGCATGTGAAAGGGATAAAGTGCAGCCATATGGAACGAAAAAGGAATGTGTGAGGTCCGAGAACCAATTTCAATAAGTGGGTCTGAAAGAATAGTGACCACAACAAGGAATGTAAAGTAAGAGAGAGAATGATTAAGCACAGTGACGATGTTAGAAGATTTCGGCCCTTGAAAGGTATATAAAGGAGTAAATGTGCAGCTATATTAAAGTGATTATCCCGGACATGGAAATGTTTTCCTGAAAGGATGACTTGAAAATAAGACGGATTTGCGCGTTTAAAGAAAAATTTCACGAACTTCAGAATCAATGCCACAAACGGCAAAAGGAGAAAAGTGTTCGAGGAGGAAGGAACCTAGGGAAGGTTAAGAATGAAAATAGAAAAGGTATACTAACGGATTAGCCGAAGAAAGAGGAGAACATTTGAGGGCAAAATAATTTAATCATAGGAGTAAGAAGGATACCTTGACAAGTTAGTGATAGGAACCCGGTTATGCACCAAGGAAAGAATAAGGATAATGGGTCGACATTGTTGAGTTGGAAATTAAAGGTGTGGGGCGAGAATTCAGGTGAGGTCTGAAAGATTTGATCTTAGAAAAAGATGAAAGGAAATGTAAGGAATGTACATAGGAGACCGCTCGGTTATAACTTCATAAATATAGTTAAAAAATAAAAATCCGATGAATGAGGATAAAAAGAGTGAAACCTTGTAAGGATTCTGTGCTAAGGACAAAAGTAGCGGGACGCTTGAGAAATATGCACACACGGCTGCGATACGAGCGCATAGTTAAGAAGAATTACGAGTAAGTAAGCTAAACGGGTGAGAGGATTAATAGTGGATAGGAAGGTATGGGAATATTGACAAGAATGATGGTGTAGACAAAACTTATGGTAAGAAGTTTCGATATGTTGTGCATAAGAGTTTGAAAGAAAGATAAGGAATGGGCATGAAGAAAAGAATAACTATGATAGGGATCCTCCCGAAGTATTATGACACCCCATGAGGTCAGTTGAACATTCGAGGACGAATGTTCTAAAGGGGGGGGGGGGGGGGGGGGAGGATGTTATAGCCCGTATTTTGTACGTTCGGATGTTTCGGGGTAGTCGTGGCAATTTAAGGATAAGACCATTTTCAAAAAAATTATTTTAATGTACAAGATGTTTATGAATATTATTTATGAACATTATTAGTATGGAAATGTTGAGAAAGGCTAAGGGTAAAAAGGGAAATTTGTAAAAATGGTTCATGGTAATATTGTGGAAAGGCTAAGGGAAAAATGGGAATTTCACAAAGTTTCATGAAGGTTCAATAAGGGCCATTTGGTCGTGGAAAGAAATATATAATAAGATATGTTCATCTTTTCCACACTTGGAAAGTTCAAGAAATTTGGAGAAAGCAAAGGAGAGCCCTTCGGCCATGGCACGGCCGAATAGGGTCCATGGGAATTTGATCACCAAAAATTATTTTCATCTAGCTTCTCTACTAATTTGAAGGCCCTAATTAACATGGAGTGGTTGTTGTAGCAAGAAAACTATTTATTCTTGCAAGTTCATAACCCAAGCCAAGTAAGAAGACAAGTGGAAAAAGGTAAGATTTAATCTTCTTTTATATGTTATGGATGGCTGTGTATGTTGTAGTGGGTGGAAATGGATGAAATTCATGAAAATATTGAAGTTGTGTTGTGGCCGTGTATGTGTTGGGTGTTGGCCGTCTACATGCTATGATGTAGGAATGATGAACTAATTTTTATTTAGTATTTGATTGTTGTAGTTGTGAATTCCATGATGTGAAATAAGGATTTAATGGTTTGAAGTGAAGTTGTAATCGTTTGTGGATTATGGAAGAAGTTAGTGTGACATTAGTGTGGTTTCTTATATTTGTAAGAATAAATTTGTTAATGTATGGGTTGTTGACATGATTCATGAATTTGTAAAGGAGACATGTGTTTGGAAGATTGTAAGTTGGGTTGATGTAATTGAATTTGAAAGAAAAAAGTGTGTTGTTATGGTTCTTGTTACATTTGGAAGATTTTTGGTGAAATGGCATATTGGCTAGATTGTTTTAAATATTGTATGACTTGTTTGAAGTATTCTTGAATTGTGTTTGTAAGGTCTTGGGCAAGTATTTGACGGTGTAAGCGTCGATGTTGGCTTGACTATATGTGATGGAATTGGATATAAATGTAATGTCGTTGAAATATGTGACAAGAGTTGTTAATGTTAGAATATGTTTTGGGATTGATTGTTGAAGTTGTAAGTATGATTGTTGTTAATGTTGTTAATAATTTGGCCGAGTTAAATTCTCGGATTGTTGATTGTTGATTTGGCCGAGCTAGATTCTCGGGGATGGTGTATTTACAGGGGAAATACTGCCGAAAATTTGGTAGAATATAAATGAATTCATTTGAAAGAATAAGACGAGTATATGTCGATGAATCTAATGATTATGTGAACATTCTTGAATGTAGACTAGCAAGTTTGGATAAATAAGCATAGCTAATAAGGCGTGGCATAGGTATGTAAGGCTTATCCTTTCTTTCTTTTGGCATGATCTTTGTGAAACCAATATGACAAAGTATGTGTATGATTTCAAAGAAACTCCCATTCTTAGAGCCACTAGGATGGTTAACGTTCTTGATTTCCATAAGCTGTTTCATATGATTTTGATACGTATCCATAATGGTCCGAAGTTTGTTTGATATGTTTCCGAATTGGCATTCGAAACATAAGTGATATGGCTTATGTCTTGATTTTCCAAATGATAGCACGTATGATTATTCTGCTAAGTCTTTGTTACACTTTGATATGTACACATGATTCCAAAAGCTCTATCCGATTTGATCCACAACGATATCCGAAAGGTAATTGACATGATTATGACCTAGATTTTCCAAAAATGGCTTCGGAAACGCTTATAGAACGTTTTATACTTCAAACGCTCATATCTTTCTCATACTAAGTCAAATTGACCCTAAACTCGTTTCTGAGCTTTCAGAGGTCGGTAAGTATACTTATCCATCGAGTTTGGATTTGTGTGCATTTAGTTTCTCACTACTCTGCTCGTGCATGTGTCATTACTTCTTTCGCCGAGTCCCGGGCCGGTATGCATCGTGTGTATGGTTCGCCGGGTCCCCGCTTGAGGGCCGGGTGCCATCTATGTATTCCGGAGTTAGATGTGCTACGGTGTTAGGATGTGTTTATGGTTCGCCGAACCATATATAATGTGATATATGATGTGATATATATGATGTGATATTATGATGTGTGACGGAGATTACAGAGCAAATCTTCTGGAGTTAGATGTGTGTGGCGCCAAAGGCAGGGTGGCGCCACGTTTCCCCGGGTCCCGCACGGGACCGGATACCGTTCTTGGCATGCATGGTTTGTGTTTCCAGTAAGTGTTTTTATTACTTTGTATATCGTGCTTACTTTCTGTTCTAATCTTCGGTACCATTTATTCCGCCTGCGATTCTGTTCATATTACTCTATGCTTTACATGCTCAGTACATATTTCGTACTGACCCCCTTTCTTCGGGGGCTGCGTTTCATGCCACGCAGGTACACCCAGATGAGTAGAAGACTTTGCTAGAAGGTGATTCAGCGGGATTGGCGAGACTCCACTTCCTTCCGGAGTGTTGCCGAGTCAGAGCGTATATAAGTTGTGATTTCTGATTTGTGTTAGAGACTTTGCAGACAGAGTTGTGGGTACAGAACATCAGTTTTGTAAGCGGCTTCATCAGCCGATGTGACATTTTGGTGATATGTTACAGATTCTATATGATTACAGGTTTTGTTTGATTTGTGAACGATAGAAAGAAAGTTTCTGAAAATCTTACCATGTGTTTCATGTTCATTTGATTTGAAAGTTTGAAAAAAGTATGCATGTAATAAGAGTCAGAGGGTTCACTCGTGTTATATCCTGTGTTTTCACATGTTGGAAAAATTTGGAGATATTCTTGACTTGTAAGAAATAAGGTCAAAATTAATTTTTATTTGACATAGGAGTTGTGTATGAAAGAATATTAATGTGGAAGTGTTGAATAAGGCTAAGGGCAAATTTAGAATTTTGGAAATTAGTTTCGGGAATTACAAAATTTGATTGACAAGTCATTGGGCTCAAGAAAAATTAAATTGAAATTGAGGCCCAATTATAGTGCATGGCCGGCCATGGGGTGGCCCAAACCCATGGCCTTATAATATTTTCCCATGTGATTTATTATCATAAAGAACCTTATCTTATAATAGTCTTCATCTCTTAGAAGACTCAAGAAAGAAAACAAAACAAGCCAAGCAAGACAAAGAGAGAGGGTTTCGGGTTTGGTGGGGAAATTTGACCCCCAAAAATCTTGCTCCTAAAATTTTTCTTTTGTGGTATTTCTACTAAATTGGGTAGCCTCTTCAACTTGGTGTAGTTGTCTTGGAGGAAGAAGCACTTGGTTCCTCAATTTGATCACTAGTTCAAGTAAAGAAGGCTAGAGGATAAGGTAAGAATTCATCCCTTATTATTGTGTTATGGAGTCTTGTTTGTGTTGTAATATGTAGAAATGTGTTGATTGTATGGAGAAATGGAAGTTTGCAAAGTGGGTGTGTGTTATTAGTGTATGGCCGTGTGAATATATAAGTTGTATAGCCATAATGTGTTGAATTTGTGTTATATTCTAGTTGTGATTGTGGTGAAATGCATATTGGAAATGAAAGTGGAATGAATTGAGTTGGAGTGATAAAAAGAGCACATGGCCGTGTGGTGTGTTGGAGTTGGAATGGAAATGAATTAAGTTTGCTTAGTGTGTTAGTGTGTTATTGTGATGTTTGCAATGTAAATGAAGATAGAATGATATAAGTTTGTATTGAAATGGAACGTAGAAACTTACGTCGCTTTAGTATGATTTTCCGACATTAGGAAAATGAAGTTATTAGGTTGCTAATTATGATGATCATTGATAGATTTGGAAGTTGGAAACATGTTATGAATACGTATGCCAAAGATTAGAAGTTTTGAATGAGTTATGACTTTGGCGGGGAGTTTGTATAGTATGAATATCGTGTGTATAATTTAAGGAAACGATATGAAACGCTTCTAAACTATGTTGTGATGATCTAGTTTGATAATGAATGTGAAATCATTGAAATTGGTTTGGAAATTGAAGTTGAAATGAAGGTGATGGCATTATGTTGGCAAGTAGAACTAGTTGTGCCATATTGTGTTTCTAATGTTTGTTGTTGATGTTGATGTTGTTGTTTGGGTTGTTGTTGATGATTTTGAGCCGAGTTGAATTCTCGGGGTGCTATATGTATAGGGGAAGTGCTGCCGAAATTTCGGTAGACAAATATGAGTTGAATTGAATTCGTCGCATCTATAACTTACAATTGGTAAATGTGACCATTTGCAGATTTTCGACGAAACGGAGAGTGAGCTTGGATAGGCTTAAAAAGATCAAAAGGTATGTAAAGCTACCCCGATCCTTCTTTTGGCATGCCTAAGTGTAGTAGAAGCGGATTCGGGTCTCGGAAGACTTTCTGCCCCTCGGAATCCGCAATTGAAAATCTCGCTTTTTCCTTCAGTAAGATTGAGCCCATTTGGTATGCTTTCCCTGAAATTATGCAAACTTTCTCTAAATTACTTGGAAAGCTATAGAATGTCGTAGAACCTTTTTAGGTGACCCCATAAGCTTAAAAGGGCATAATTTGAGCCCGCCGCCTTGTTTGTCCCGAGGTGGGCCCACTATTCCCGGTTTTGCCCTTATTGTACTTAATTCTTATTTTCGAGAAATTTTTTTTTAAAAGAAATGTTTTGACTACCATTCTAATTACCTAACAATCATTGTTTTAAATATTCCATTAAGTCTGATAAATTGTATTGACACTCGAAACGACTTCAGAAAGGTTATACTCTGTAATTCATTATGATATCCGGAACTCATTTATTATGATCCCGTCCGACTTCATTGGATTGGTTTGCCCTTGATATGCCTCATTGAGTCTATGAAAACATTTGTGGTATTTTAATTGCATTAGTCTCTCACTACTCCATTCGTGGATGCCCCAATGTTTCCCACACTGAGCCCGGGCCAGGATATGTTGTCAAGCGTGATCCTCTGCATTGTTCGTCGTGCCTCGATGTGAGGGGGCAGGTATACGCGTACATGGGTTTGTGGAGTATGATGTGCCATGTCCGCTTGTTCTGATATGATTTGCTATGGCCATTTGATATGACATATTATGTTACGGGGTTATGTCTCTATTCTGATTCTTCTGTGTTGTGGCACCAGCGTCGGGAGGGTGGCCACGTTCTGTCTGCCGAGTCCCTTGGCGGGGGCCGGATTTGATATGACATATGTTTCTGTACACACTCTGCATATTTTGAAAATATGTATCTGATACTTTGGATTTTCCGTTTACTTTCTGTATGTTCTGTACCGGTATGGTTTTGTCTCTGTAATTCAGGCTTTACATATTCAGTACATATTTCATCCTGACCCCCTTTCCTCGGGGGCTGCGTTTTCATGCCGCGCAGGTACCGACGACAGGTTTGCTGATCCGCCCGCTTAGGATCTTATTCTGCTATTTTGGAGCGCTATTTTATTTAGAGCCATCTTTTGGTACAGTCTGTCATTTCTATATATGTATATTCTCGTTCATGGGTACGGCAGGGCCCTGTCCCGTCATTTGATTCTGTCGGTCTGTTTAGAGGTCTGTAGACATGTTTGTGGGTTGGGGTCTTTCTGTACAGATGTGTGTATATGTTGTGTTTGGGCGATCCCATTCGCCGCGGCGGCCGGTCCGCATTTATTTAAATGTTGCTCTGTTGGCCCTGTGTGGCCTTGTTGGTATTTTCTGCGTGCAGGGTATTTGAGATAGTCCGTAAAACAAAGGAGACTCTGTCGAAATTTTCTGCAAATTAGCCAAATTTGAAATAAAGCCTTGTCGGCTTCTGCTATATGCTGGAATGCGTTTGAGTGCCCAGATCGGGCACTAGTCACGGCCTACGGGGTTGGGTCGTGACAAAAGTGGTATCAGAGCGGTTCGTCCTCGGAATGTCTACAGACCGTGTCTAGTAGAGTCTTGTTTATCGGTGTGTTGTGCACCACACCTACAAACAAGAGGCTACAGGGCATTTAGGATACTACCCTTCTTTCTGTCTTAGATCGTGCGACAGAGCTGTGTTATCAGGATGACGCCTCCCTAACGAATTATTACATTTGCAGTTATGCCTCCAAAAAAGGTGACAGCGGCCCAAAAGGCCAAGGCAGCAGCTGTGGGAGAGACTAGTCGGGCCCAGAGGGTTACCAGGGCCCATGCACATATTGCTCCTGATATTTTGCCCCCGGCAGAGGGCTCTTCCACACTGCCACACGTAGAGGAGATTGGAGCAGCAGCAGCTGCAGTTTGAGGGGCGGCTCCACCGCCAGCTCTCGAGATTTCAGTACCTGAGCCTCCAGCTCCACGGCCAGCGACTGAGGATCAGTCTATGAGAGAGGCAGTCCAGCTATTGACCAGACTTGTGGCGAGACAGGTTCAGGGGCATGGATTGGGAGGTGACCGAGCATATAGGCGTGACCGTTCGAGGTCTCGTGAGTTCTTGACTTGTGGCCCTCCAGAGTTCTTCGGGACAAAGCCCGAGGAGGATCCTGAGGAGTTTATCAGGAAGATGCGGCGCACCTTACATTTGATTAAGGCTTCTGCGACAGAGTCAGTTGAGTTGGTTTCGTACCGGTTGTATGATGTAGCAGCTAATTGGTACGAGTCTTGGGAGTTGGCCAGAGGCGACGGCGTCCCCCAGCAGTCTGGGATGAGTTTTCTGAGGCTTTTCTTAGCCATTTTCTGCCTCCGGAGTTACGGCGGGCCAGAGCTGACAGATTCTTATTGCTGAGACAGAGGGGCCGCAGTGTCCGAGAGTACAGTATGGAGTTTGACTCATTAGCTCGATACGCACCTGCTGTGGTAGCTACTATGGCTGACAGGATGCACAGGTATATTATGGGGCTGGACCAGTATTTTGTCGACAGTTGCTTGGTATTGGCCGCTCAGCCCGATATGGACATTGCCCGTATTCAGGCGCACGCCCAGGGCATAAAGGACCGGCACAGGGGTCATCAGCCCGATAGGAGTCAGGATCGGAGACAGCCCAAGAGGGCCAGATCATCCGGGTATTCTTGAGAGTTTCGGGGTAGACAGCCGCAGCAGCCTAGTAGATATCCATCCCAGCCGGAACAGAGCACACCTCCACAGCCCACAGGTCGAAGATTTGATAGCCCAGGTTATTCAGGAGCAGGTCAGAGCTCCAGGGCTTCACGTTCGCGGACAGATAGGGGTTCTGGTCAGACGAGGCCACCTAGGCCTCAGTGTTCTTATTGTGGCAGATATCATCCTGGGGAGTGCTACAGAGCCACCGGTGCATGTTTTTCATGTGGCCGTCAGGGCCATTCTGTGAGAGATTGCCCGTATAAGGGTAGTTCGGGTGGTGCAGCGCAGCATACCGGCTCAGCCGCCGGGTCATCATCTTCATCAGTGGCTATGCGCCCTACAGGGTCGGGTACAGCAGCACCGGCGGGTCGCAGCAGAGGTCGTGGTGGAGCTTCTGGTACTAGCGGTCCTTCGAACCGCATTTATGCTTTGGCCAGCTGCCAGAATCAGGAGGCATCGCCTAATGTCGTTACAGGTACATTATTGGTTTTCTCTCGGTCTGTGTATGCATTAATTGATCCAGGTTCGACTTTGTCATATATTTCGCCTCTTGTTGCTGGAAAAATTGGTATAGCGTCTGAACCTATAGAGCCATTTGAGGTAGCCACACCGATTGGGGACTTTATTGTAGCGAAACAGGTATATAAAGACTGTTCTGTAACTGTATTTGGCCGTGACACTAAGGCAGATCTGGTGGAGTTAGATATGATCGAGTTCGATGTTATTATGGGCATGGACTGGCTAGCCTCCTGTTATGCTAATCTTGACTGCCAAAATAAGGTAGTTCGTTTCCAGTTTCCCGGGGAGCCAGTTATAGAATGGGCCAGTAATACAGCATCGCCGAAAGGTAAGTTTATTTCATACCTTAAGGCGAAGAAAAAGATCCGAAAAGGTTATATTTATCATCTGGTTCGGGTACAAGACTTGACAGTAGAAACGCCGACTCTTCTGTCAGTTCCCGTGGTTAATGAATTTCTAGATGTATTCCCGGATGAGCTTCCAGGCCTTCCTCCAGAGCGGGAGATAGATTTTACTATTGATTTGCTTCCAGATACTCAGCCTATATCTATTCCCCCGTACAGAATGGCACCGGCAGAATTGAAAGAACTGAAAGAGCAGTTGAAGGATCTATTAGAAAAAGGTTTCATTAGACCCAGTACTTCGCCTTGGGGAGCCCCGGTATTATTTGTGCGTAAGAAAGACGGGTCGCTGCGTATATGTATTGATTATCGGCAGCTGAATAAGGTAACCATAAAGAATAAATACCCCCTCCCCAGAATTGACGATTTGTTTGATCAGTTGCAGGGCGCCAAATATTTTTCGAAGATAGATCTTCGGTCTGGCTATCATCAGGGACGGGTACGGGAGGCCGATATTCCTAAGACAGCATTCCGGACCAGATATGGACATTATGAATTCAGAGTTATGTCTTTTGGGCTGACTAATGCTCCTGTGATATTTATGGATTTAATGAACCGGGTATTCAGGCCATTCTTGGATATGTTCGTAATTGTATTTATCGATGATATTCTGGTTTATTCTCGGTCTGAAGCAGAGCAGGCAGATCATCTGAGAGCGGTATTGGGGGTACTTCGGCATTAGAAATTATATGCAAAATTTTCTAAATGTGAATTCTGGCTGGCCTCAGTGGCATTCCTGGGGCATATTATTGCAGCTGATGGTGTCCGGGTGGATATTGCAGATTGAGGTCGTGAAGGATTGGCCCAGACCCACGACGCCCACAGAGGTACGTAGTTTCCTGGGGTTAACAGGTTATTACAGGAGATTTGTGGAAAGGTTTGCTTCGATTTCAGCACCTTTGACAAGACTAACTCAGAAGGGAGCTAAGTTCCAGTGGACCGATGCATGTGAACGAAGCTTCCAGTTGCTGAAGGAGAAGCTGACTACGACCCTAGTTCTGACTCTTCCAGAGGGACCCGATGGATATGTTATTTATTGTGACGCTTCTGGCGTGGGATTGGGCGGTGTATTGATGCAGTGCGACAGAGTTATAGCTTATGCTTCTCGGTAGCTGAAAAAGCATGAAAGGAATTATCCTACCCACGATCTGGAGCTTGCAGCGGTGATTCATGCTCTGAAGATATGGAGACATTATTTATATGGCGTTCATGTTGATATCTATACAGATCATAAGAGTCTCCAGTATATTTTTAAGCAGAAAGAGCTAAATTTGCGGCAGCGGAGGTGGCTAGAGCTCCTGAAAGACTATGATGTGGATATTATGTATCATCCGGGCAAGGCTAATGTTGTTGCAGATGCACTCAGCCGGAAATCTATGGGCAGCTTGGCAGATTTACAGCCAGACAGGAAAGAGATAGTACGTGACATTCATCAGTTGTCAAATCTTGGGGTTCGTCTGGCCGATTCTGGCAGTACACAGATTTCTATTCGAGGGGTTTCTGAATCATCTATTAAGGAAGATATCAAACGACATCAATATGAAGATCCTGTTTTAGATCAGTACAGAGACACATCCTATGATAAGGAGAAGACTCCGTTCGAGTTTACACCGGACGGGACTTTATTATACAGAGGCAGGTTGTGTGTACCTAATATTGCAGGCCTTCGGCAGCAGGTTATGGGCGAGGCACACTATGCTCGTTATTCTGTTCATCCTGGTTCTACGAAGATGTACCATGATCTTAGATGCCTATACTGGTGGGATGGTATGAAACGGGATATTACAGAGTTCGTCGCCCAGTGCCCGAATTGTCAACAGGTCAAGATTGAGCATCAGAAGCCGGGCGGATTGTTACAGGAGATGGAAATTCTGACATGGAAGTGGGAGATAATCAATATGGACTTCATTACAGGTTTTCCTCGCACTCCATGGAAGTATGATTCCATCTGGGTTATTGTGGATAGGCTGACGAAATCAGCCCATTTCCTCCCCGTCAGAACTACTTATTCCGCCGAGGATTATGCCAGGCTTTATATTAAAGAGATAGTGAAGCTTCATCGAGTTCCTATATCTATTATCACAGACAGAGGTGCCCAATTCACAGCGAACTTCTGGAGATCCTTTCTGGAAGGGTTAGGGACTCAGCTGAGCCTGAGCATAGCTTTCCATCCTCAGAGTGACGGACAGGCCGAGCGCACTATCCAGACGCCTGAAGATATGTTGCGGGCCTGTGTTATTGAGTTCAGAGGTAGCTGGGATGATCACTTGCCGTTGATTGAGTTTGCTTATAATAACAGTTACCATTCCAGCATCCAGATGGCTCCGTACGAGGCCTTGTATGGTAGGAAATGCAGGTCACCTATCGGCTGGTTTGATATTGGCGAGACAGAGTTAATTGGCCCAGATATGATCCAGCAGGCCGTTGATAAGGTGAAACTTATCCGAGAGCGACTATTGGCAGCCCAGAGTCGACAGAAATCATACGCTGATAAACGGCGTCGACCGTTGGAATTCCAGGTAGGCGATTGGGTATTCCTGAAGGTATCGCCTATGAAAGGCGTGATGCGGTTCGGCAGGAAGGGTAAGCTCAGTCCGCGTTATATTGGGCCTTACCAGATTATTAGAAAATTTGGAAATATCGCCTATGAGTTAGATCTGCCATCAGATTTGGAAGCGGTACATCCGGTATTCCATGTGTCTATGCTCCGCAAATGCATTGGTGATCCCTCCAGAATATTTCCTGCGGATGATATTCAGGTGACGGAGCAGTTATCTTATGAGGAGCAGCCCGTAGCTATCCTGGACCGCCAGGTAAGAAAGCTCCGGAACAAAGAAGTAGCCTCTGTCAAGGTGCTGTGGCGAAATGATAATAGGGAGGAAATGACCTGGGAGGCCGAAGAGGAGATGAAGAAGAAATATCCTCATTTGTTCCCTACGGCCACAGGCAGTCCTAAACCCTTACTTAATTCTGTTTCAATAATGAATGTGCGTCATATGTGCTGTCTATAAACATAAACTCCCCCGAAGCAATTTCATACCCTATAAGATTAATTTAACATTCGAGGACGAATGTTCTAAAGGGGGGGGGAGGATGTTATATCCCGTGTTTTGACACGTTGGAAAAATTTGGAGATATTCTTGACTTGTAAGAAATAAGGTCATAATTAATTTTTATTTTTCATAGGAGTTGTGTATGAAAGAATATTAATGTGGAAGTGTTGAATAAGGCTGAGGGAAAATTTGGAATTTTGGAAATTAGTTTCGGAAATTACAAAATTTGATCCACAAGTCATTGGGCTCAAGAAAAATTAAATTGAAATTGAGGCCCAATTATAGTGCATGGCCGGCCATGGGGTGGCCCAAACCCATGGCCTTATAATATTTTCCCATGTGATTTATTATCATAAAGAACCTTATCTTATAATAGTCTTCATCTCTTAGAAGACTCAAGAAAGAAAACAAAACAAGCCAAGCAAGACAAAGAGAGAGGGTTTCGGGTTTGGTGGGGAAATTTGACCCCCAAAAATCTTGCTCCTAAAATTTTTCTTTTGTGGTATTTCTACTAAATTGGGTAGCCTCTTCAACTTGGTGTAGTTGTCTTGGAGGAAGAAGCACTTGGTTCCTCAATTTGATCACTAGTTCAAGTAAAAAAGGCTAGAGGATAAGGTAAGAATTCATCCCTTATTATTGTGTTATGGAGTCTTGTTGTGTTGTAGTATGTAGAAATGTGTTGATTGTATGGAGAAATGGAAGTTTGCAAAGTGGGTGTGTGTTATTAGTGTATGGCCGTGTGTATGTATAAGTTGTATAGCCATAATGTGTTGAATTTGTGTTATATTCTAGTTGTGATTGTGGTGAAATGCATATTGGAAATGAAAGTGGAATGAATTGAATTGGAGTGATAAAAAGAGCACATGGCCGTGTGGTGTGTTGGAGTTGGAATGGAAATGAATTAAGTTTGCTTAGTGTGTTAGTGTGTTATTGTGATGTTTGCAATGTAAATGAAGATAGAATGATATAAGTTTGTATTGAAATGGAACGTAGAAACTTACGTCGCTTTAGTATGATTTTCCGACATTAGGAAAATGAAGTTATTAGGTTGCTAATTATGATGATCATTGATAGATTTGGAAGTTGGAAACATGTTATGAATACGTATGCCAAAGATTAGAAGTTTTGAATGAGTTATGACTTTGGCGGGGAGTTTGTATATTATGAATATCGTGTGTATAATTTAAGGAAACGATATGAAACGCTTCTAAACTATGTTGTGATGATCTAGTTTGATAATGAATGTGAAATCATTGAAATTGGTTTGGAAATTGAAGTTGAAATGAAGGTGATGGCATTATGTTGGCAAGTAGAACTAGTTGTGCCATATTGTGTTTCTAATGTTTGTTGTTGATGTTGATGTTGTTGTTTGGGTTGTTGTTGATGATTTTGAGCCGAGTTGAATTCTCGTGGTGCTATATGTATAGGGGAAGTGCTGCCGAAATTTTGGTAGACAAATATGAGTTGAATTGAATTCGTAGCATCTATAACTTACAATTGGTAAATGTGACCATTTGCAGATTTTCGACGAAACGGAGAGTGAGCTTGGATAGGCTTAAAAAGCTCAAAAGGTATGTAAAGCTACCCCGATCCTTCTTTTGGCATGCCTAAGTGTAGTAGAATCGGATTCGGGCCTCGGAAGACTTTCTGCCCCTCGGAATCCGCAATTGAAAATCTCGCTTTTTCCTTCAGTAAGATTGAGCCCATTTGGTATGCTTTCCCTGAAATTATGCAAACTTTCTCTAAATTACTTGGAAAGCTATAGAATGTCCATAGAACCTTTTTAGGTGACCCCATAAGCTTAAAAGGGCATAATTTGAGCCCGCCGCCTTGTTTGTCCCGAGGTGGGCCCACTATTCCCGGTTTTGCCCTTATTGTACTTAAGTCTTATTTTCGAGCAATTTTTTTTTAAAAGAAATGTTTTGACTACCATTCTAATTACCTAACAATCATTGTTTTAAATATTCCATTAAGTCTGATAAATTGTATTGACACTCGAAACGACTTCGGAAAGGTTATACTCTGTAATTCATTATGATATCCGGAACTCATTTATTATGTTCCCGTCCGACTTCATTGGATTGGTTTGCCCTTTATATGCCTCATTGAGTCTATGAAAACATTTGTGGTATTTTAATTGCATTAGTCTCTCACTACTCCATTCGTGGATGCCCCAATGTTTCCCACACTGAGCCCGGGCCAGGATATGTTGTCAAGCATGATCCTCTGCATTGTTCGCCGTGCCTTGATGTGAGGGGGCAGGTATACGTGTACATGGGTTTGTGGAGTATGATGTGCCATGTCCGCTTGTTCTGATATGATTTGCTATGGCCATTAGATATGACATATTATGTTACGGGGTTATGCCTCTATTCTGATTCTTCTGTGTTGTGGCACCAGCGTCGGGAGGGTGGCCACGTTCTGTCTGCCGAGTCCCTTGGCGGGGGCCGGATTGGATATGACATATGTTTCTGTACACTCTCTGCATATTTTGAAAATATGTATATGATACTTTGGATTTTCCGTTTACTTTCTGTATGTTCTGTACCGGTATGGTTTTGTCTCTGTAATTCAGGCTTTACATATTCAGTACATATTTCGTACTGACCCCCTTTCCTCGGGGGCTGTGTTTTCATGCTGCGCAGGTACCGACGACAGGTTTGCTGATCTGCCCGCTTAGGATCTTATTCTGCTATTTTGGAGCGCTCTTTTATTCAGAGCCATCTTTTGGTACAGTCTGTCATTTCTATATATGTATATTCTCGTTCATGGGTACGGCGGGGCCCTGTCCCGTCATTTGATTCTGTCGGTCTGTTTAGAGGTCTGTAGACATGTTTGTGGGTTGGGGTCTTTCTGTACATATGTGTGTATATGTTGTGTTTGGGCGATCCCATTCGCCGCGGCGGCCGGTCCGCATATATTTAAATGTTGCTCTGTTGGCCCTGTGTGGCCTTTGTTGGTATTTTCTGCGTGCAGGGTATTTGAGATAGTCCGTAAAACAAAGGAGACTCTGTCGAAATTTTTCTGGAAATTAGCTAAATTTGAAATAAAGCCTTGTCGGCTTCTGCTATATGGTGGAATGCGTTTGAGTGCCCAGATAGGGCACTAGTCATGGCCTACGGGGTTGGGTCGTGAAAAAAGTGATATCAGAGCGGTTCGTCCTCGGAATGTCTACAGACCGTGTCTAGTAGAGTCTTGTTTATCGGTGTGTTGTGCACCACACCTATAAACAAGAGGCTACAGGGCATTTAGGATACTACCCTTCTTTCTGTCTTAGATCGTGCGATAGAGCTGTGTTATCAGGATGACTCCTCCTTAACGAATTGTTACATTTGCAGTTATGCCTCCAAAAAAGGCGACAGCGGCCCAAAAGGCCAAGGCAGCAGTTGTGGGAGAGACTAGTCGGGCCCAGAGGGTTACCAGGGCCCATGCACATATTGCTCATGATATTTTGCCCCCGGCAGAGGGCTCTTCCACACCGCCACACGTAGAGGAGATTGGAGCAGCAGCAGCTGCAGGTCGAGGGGCGGCTCCACCGCCAGCTCCCGAGATTCCAGTACCTGAGCCTCCAGCTCCATGGCCAGGGACTGAGGATCAGTCTATGAGAGAGGCAGTCCAGCTATTGACCAGACTTGTGGCGGGACAGGTTCAGGGGCACGGATTGGGAGGTGACCGAGCATATAGGCGTGATAGTTCGAGGGCTTGTGAGTTCTTGACTTGTGGCCCTCCAGAGTTCTTCGGGACAAAGCCCGAGGAGGATCCTAAGGAGTTTATCAGGAAGATGCGGCGCACCTTACATTTGGTTAAGTCTTTTGCGACAGAGTCAGTAGAGTTGGCTTCGTACCGGTTGTATGATGTAGCAGCTAATTGGTAATAGTCTTGGGAGTTGGCCAGAGGCGACGACGCTCCCCAGCAGTCTGGGATGAGTTTTCTGAGGCTTTTCTTAGCCATTTTCTGCCTCCGGAGTTACGGCGGGCCAGAGCTGACAGATTCTTATTGCTGAGACAGAGGGGCCGTAGTGTCCGAGAGTACAGTATGGAGTTCGACTCATTAGCCCGATACGCACCTGCTGTGGTAGCTACTATGGCTGACAGGATGCACAGGTATATTATGGGGCTGGACCGGTATTTTGTCGACAGTTGCTTGGTATTGGCCGCTCAACCCGATATAGACATTGCCCGTATTCAGGCGCACGCCCAGGGCATGGAGGACCGGCACAGGGGTCATCAGCCCGATAGGAGTCAGGATCGGAGACAGCCCAAGAGGGGCAGATCATCCGGGTATTCTGGAGAGTTTCGGGGTAGACAGCCTCAGCAACCGCAGCAGCCTAGCAGATATCCATCCCAGCCGGCACAGAGCACACCTCCACAGCCTACAGGTCACAAATTTGATAGCCCAGGTTATTCAGGAGCAGGTCAGAGCTCCAGGGCTTCAGGTTCGTGGACAAATAGGGGTTCTGGTCAGACGAGGCCACCTAGGCCTCAGTCTTCTTATTGTGGCAGATATCATCCTGGGGAGTGCTACAGAACCACCAGTGCATGTTTTTCATATGGCCGTCAGGGCCATTCTGTGAGAGATTGCCCGTATAAGGGTAGTTCGGGTGGTGCAGCGCAGCATACCGGCTCAGCCGCCGGGTCATCATCTTCATCAGTGGCTATGCGCCCTACAGGGCCGGGTACATCAGCACCGGTGGGGCGCGGCAGAGGTCGTGGTGGAGCTTCTGGTACTAGCGGTCCTTCGAACCGCATTTATGGTTTGGCCAGCCGCCAGGATCAGAAGGCATCGCCTAATGTCGTTACAGGTACATTATTGGTTTTCTCTCGGTCTGTGTATGCATTAATTGATCCAGGTTCGACTTTGTCATATATTTCGCCTCTTGTTGCTGGAGAAATTGGTATAACGTTTGAACCTATAGAGCCATTTGAGGTAGCCACACCGATTGGGGACTTTATTGTAACGAAACAGGTATATAAAGACTGTTCTGTAACTGTATGTGGCCGTTACACTAAGGCAGATCTGGTGGAGTTAGATATGATCGAGTTCGATGTTATTATGGGCATGGACTGTCTAGCCTCCTGTTATGCTAATGTTGACTGCCAAAATAAGGTAGTTCGTTTTCAGTTTCCCAGGGAGCCAGTTATAGAATGGGCCGGTAATACAGCATCGCCGAAAGGTAAGTTTATTTCATACCTTAAGGCGAAGAAAATGATCCGAAAAGGTTATATTTATCATCTGGTTCGGGTACAAGACTTGACAGTAGAAACGCCGACTCTTCAATCAGTTCCCGTGGTTAATGAATTTCCAGATGTATTCCCGGATGAGCTTCCAGGCCTTCCTCCAGAGCGGGAGATAGATTTTACTATTGATTTGCTTCCGGATACTCAGCCTATATATATTCCCCCGTACAGAATGTCACCGGCAGAATTGAAAGAACTGAAAGAGCAGTTGAAGGATCTATTAGAAAAAGGCTTCATTAGACCCAGTACTTCGCCTTAGGGAGCCCCGGTATTATTTGTGCGTAAGAAAGACGGGTCGCTGCGTATGTGTATTGATTATCGGCAGCTGAATAAGGTAACCATAAAGAATAAATACCCCCTCCCCAGAATTGACGATTTGTTTGATCAGTTGCAGGGCGCCAAATATTTTTCGAAGATAGATCTTCGGTCTGGCAATCATCAGGGACGGGTACGGGAGGCCGATATTCCTAAGACAGCATTTCGGATCAGATATGGACATTATGAATTCAGAGTTATGTCTTTTGGGCTGACTAATGCTCTTGCGGTATTTATCGATTTAATGAACCGGGTATTCAGGCCATTCTTGGATATGTTCGTAATTGTATTTATCGATGATATTCTGGTTTATTCTCGGTCCGAAGAAGAGCACGCAAATCATCTGAGAGCCGTATTGGTGGTACTTCGGCATCAGAAATTATATGCAAAATTTTCTAAATGTGAATTCTGGCTGGCCTCAGTGGCATTCCTGGGGCATATTATTGCAGCTGATGGTGTCCGGGTGGATACACAGAAGATTGAGGCCGTGAAGAATTGGCCCAGACCCACGACGCCCACAGAGGTACGTAGTTTCCTGGGGTTAGCAGGTTATTACAGGAGATTTGTGGAAAAGTTTGCTTCGATTTCAGCGCCTTTGACAAGACTAACTCAGAAGGGAGCTAAGTTCCAGTGGACTGATGCATGTGAACGAAGCTTCCAGTTGCTGAAGGAGAAGCTGACTACGGCCCCAGTTCTAACTCTTCCAGAGGGACCCGATGGATATGTTATTTATTGTGACGCTTCTGGCGTGGGATTGGGCGGTGTATTGATGCAGCACGGCAGAGTTATAGCTTATGCTTCTCGGCAGCTGAAAAAGCATGAAAGGAATTATCCTACCCATGATCTGGAGCTTGCAGCGGTGATTCATGCTCTGAAGATATGGAGACATTATTTATATGGCGTTCTTGTTGATATCTATACAGATCATAAGAGTCTCCAGTATATTTTTAATCAGAAAGAGCTAAATTTGCGGCAGCGGAGGTGGCTAGAGCTCCTGAAAGACTATGATGTGGATATTCTGTATCATCCGGGCAAGGCTAATGTTGTTGCAGATGCACTCAGCCAGAAATCTATGGGCAGCTTGGCAGATTTATAGCCAGACAGGAAAGAGATAGTACGTGACATTCATCAGTTGGCTAATTTTGGGGTTCGTCTGGCCGATTGTGGCGGTACACGGATTTCTGTTCGAGGGGTTTCTGAACCATCTATTAAGGAAGATATCAAACGACATCAATATGAAGATCCTGTTTTAGCTCAGTACAGAGACACAGCCTATGATAAGGAGAAGACTCCGTTCGAGTTTACACCGGACGGGACTTTATTATACAGAGGCAGGTTGTGTGTACCTGATATTGCAGGCCTTCGGCAGCAGGTTATGGGCGAGGCACACTATGCTCGCTATTCTGTTCATCCTGGTTCTACAAAGATGTACCATGATCTTAGATTCCTATACTGGTGGGATGGTATGAAACGGGATATTGCAGAGTTCGTCGCCCAGTGCCCGAATTGTCAACAAGTCAAGATTGAGCATCAGAAGCCGGGCGGATTGTTACAGGAGATGGAAATTCTGATATGGAATTGGGAGATAATCAATATGGACTTCATTACAGGTTTTCCTCGCACTCCACGGAAGTATGATTCTATCTGGGTTATTGTGGATAGGCTGACGAAATCAGCCCATTTCCTCCCCGTCAGAACTACTTATTCCGCCGAGGAATATGCCAGGCTTTATATTAAAGAGATAGTGAAGCTTCATGGAGTTCCTATATCTATTATCACTGACAGAGGTGCCCAATTTACAGCAAACTTCTGGAGATCTTTTCAGGAAGGGTTAGGGACTCAGCTGAGCCTGAGCACAGCTTTCCATCCTCAGAGTGACGGACAGGCCGAGCGCACTATCCAGACGCTTGAAGATATGTTGCGGGCCTGTGTTATTGATTTCAGAGGTAGCTGGGATGATCACTTGCCATTGATTGAGTTTGCTTATAATAACAGTTACCATTCCAGCATCCAGATGGCTCCGTATGAGGCCTTGTATGGCAGGAAATGCAGGTCACCTATCGGCTGGTTTGATATTGGCGAGACAGAGTTAATTGGCCCAGATATGATCCAGCAGGCCGTTGATAAGGTGAAACTTATCCGAGAGCGACTATTGGCAGCCCAGAGTCGACAGAAATCATACGCTGATAAACGGCGTCGACCGTTGGAATTCCAAGTAGGCGATTGGGTATTCGTGAAGGTATCGCCTATGAAAGGCGTGATGCGGTTCGGCAGGAAGGGTAAGCTCAGTCCGTGTTATATTGGGCCTTACCAGATTTTTAGAAAAATTGGAAACGTCGCCTATGAGTTAGATCTGCCATCAGATTTGGAAGCGGTACATCCGGTATTCCATGTGTCTATGCTCCGAAAATGCATTGGTGATCCCTCCAGAATATTTCCTGCGGATGATATTCAGGTGACGGAGCAGTTATCATATGAGGAGCAGCCCATAGCTATCTTGGACCGCCAGGTAAGAAAGCTCCGGAACAAAGAAGTAGCCTCTGTCAAGGTGCTGTGGCGAAATGATAATAGGGAGGAAATGACCTGGGAGGCTGAAGAGGAGATGAAGAAGAAATATCCTCATTTGTTCCCTACGGCCACAGGTAATCCTGAACCCTTACTTAATTCTGTTTCAATAATGAATGTGCGTCATATGTGCTGTCTATAAACATAAACTCCCCCGAAGCAATTTCATACCCTATAAGATTAATTTAACATTCGAGGACGAATGTTCTAAAGGGGGGGAGGATGTTATATCCCGTGTTTTCACACGTTGGAAAAATTTGGAGATATTCTTGACTTGTAAGAAATAAGGTCATAATTAATTTTTATTTGACATAGGAGTTGTGTATGAAAGAATATTAATGTGGAGGTTTCGAATAAGGCTAAGGGCAAATTTGGAATTTTGAAAATTAGTTTCGGGAATTACAAAATTTGATTGACAAGTCATTGGGCTCAAGAAATATTAAATTGAAATTGAGGCCCAATTATAGTGCATGGCCGGCCATGGGGTGGCCCAAACCCATGGCCTTATAATATTTTCCCATGTGATTTATTATCATAAAGAACCTTATCTTATAATAGTCTTCATCTCTTAGAAGACTCAAGAAAGAAAACAAAACAAGCCAAGCAAGACAAAGAGAGAGGGTTTCGGGTTTGGTGGGGATATTTGACCCCCAAAAATCTTGCTCCTAAAATTTTACTTTTGTGGTATTTCTACTAAATTGGGTAGCCTCTTCAACTTGGTGTAGTTGTCTTGGAGGAAGAAGCACTTGGTTCCTCAATTTGATCACTAGTTCAAGTAAAGAAGGCTAGAGGATAAGGTAAGAACTCATCCCTTATTATTTTGTTATGGAGTCTTGTTTGTGTTGTAGTATGTAGAACGGTGTTGATTGTATGGAGAAATGGAAGTTTGCAAAGTGGGTGTGTGTTATTAGTGTATGGTCGTGTGTATGTATAAGTTGTATAGCCATAATGTGTTGAATTTGTGTTATATTCTAGTTGTGATTGTGGTGAAATGCATATTGGAAATGAAAGTGGAATGAATTGAGTTGGAGTGATAAAAAGAGCACATGGCCGTGTGGTGTGTTGGAGTTGGAATGGAAATGAATTAAGTTTGCTTAGTCTGTTAGTGTGTTATTGTGATGTTTGCAATGTAAATGAAGATAGAATGATATAAGTTTGTATTGAAATGGAACGTAGAAACTTACGTTGCTTTAGTATGATTTTCCGACATTAGGAAAATGAAGTTATTAGGTTGCTAATTATGATGATCATTGATAGATTTGGAAGTTGGAAACATGTTATGAATACGTATGCCAAAGATTAGAAGTTTTGAATGAGTTATGACTTTGGCGGGGAGTTTGTATATTATGAATATCGTGTGTATAATTTAAGGAAACGATATGAAACGCTTCTAAACTATGTTGTGATGATCTAGTTTGATAATGAATGTGAAATCATTGAAATTGGTTTGGAAATTGAAGTTGAAATGAAGGTGATGGCATTATGTTGGCAAGTAGAACTAGTTGTGCCATATTGTGTTTCTAATGTTTGTTGTTGATGTTGATGTTGTTGTTTGGGTTGTTGTTGATGATTTTGAGCCGAGTTGAATTCTCGGGGTGCTATATGTATAGGGGAAGTGCTGCCGAAATTTCGGTAGACAAATATGAGTTGAATTGAATTCGTCGCATCTATAACTTACAATTGGTAAATGTGACCATTTGCAGATTTTCGACGAAACGGAGAGTGAGCTTGGATAGGCTTAAAAAGCTCAAAAGGTATGTAAAGCTACACTGATCCTTCTTTTGGCATGCCTAAGTGTAGTAGAATCGGATTCGGGCCTCGGAAGACTTTCTGCCCCTCGGAATCCGCAATTGAAAATCTCGCTTTTTCCTTCAGTAAGATTGAGCCCATTTGGTATGCTTTCCCTGAAATTATGCAAACTTTCTCTAAATTACTTGGAAAGCTATAGAATGTCCGTAGAACCTTTTTAGGTGACCCCATAAGCTTAAAAGGGCATAATTTGAGCCCACCGCCTTGTTTGTCCCGAGGTGGGCCCACTATTCCCGGTTTTGCCCTTACTGTACTTAAGTCTTATTTTCGAGCAATTTTTTTTAAAAGAAATGTTTTGACTACCATTCTAATTACCTAACAATCATTGTTTTAAATATTCCATTAAGTCTGATAAATTGTATTGACACTCGAAACGACTTCAGAAAGGTTATACTCTGTAATTCATTATGATATCCAGAACTCATTTATTATGATCCCGTCCGACTTCATTGGATTCGTTTGCCCTTGATATGCCTCATTGAGTCTATGAAAACATTTGTGGTATTTTAATTGCATTAGTCTCTCACTACTCCATTCGTGGATGCCCCAATGTTTCCCACACTGAGCCCGGGCCAGGATATGTTGTCAAGCGTGATTCTCTGCATTGTTCGTCGTGCCTCGATGTGTGGGGGCAGGTATACGCGTACATGGGTTTGTGGATTATGATGTGCCATGTCCGCTTGTTCTGATATGATTTGCTATGGCCATTTGATATGACATATTATGTAACGGGGTTATGCCCCTATTTTGATTCTTCTGTGTTGTGGAACTAGCGTCGGGAGGGTGGCCACGTTCTGTCTGCCGAGTCCCTTGGCGGGGGCCGGATTTGATATGACATATGTTTCTGTACACACTCTGCATATTTTGAAAATATGTATCTGATACTTTGGATTTTCCGTTTACTTTCTGTATGTTCTGTACCAGTATGGTTTTGTCTCTGTAATTCAGGCTTTACATATTCAGTACATATTTCGTACTGACCCCCTTTCCTCGGGGGCTGCGTTTTCATGCCGCGCAGGTACCGACGACAGGTTTGCTGATCCACCCGCTTAAGATCTTATTCTGCTATTTTGGAGCGCTCTTTTATTCAGATCCATCTTTTGGTACAGTCTGTCATTTCTATATATGTATATTCTCGTTCATGGGTACGGCGGGGCTCTGTCCCGTCATTTGATTCTGTCGGTCTGTTTAGAGGTCTGTAGACATGTTTGTGGGTTGGGGTCTTTCTGTACAGATGTGTGTATATGTTGTGTTTGGGCGATCCCATTCGCCGCCGCGGCCGGTCCGCATATATTTAAATGTTGCTCTGTTGGCCCTGTGTGGCCTTTGTTGGTATTTTCTGCGTGCAGGGTATTTGAGATAGTCCGTAAAACAAAGGAGACTCTGTCGAAATTTTTCTAGAAATTAGCTAAATTTGAAATAAAGCCTTCTCGGCTTCTGCTATATGCTGGAATGCGTTTGAGTGCCCAGATCGGGAACAACTCACGGCCTACGGGGTTGGGTCGTGACAGCTCGGCTCCGAATATGTCGGGTGCCCATCACACCCTAGTAAGGTTAGGGTGTGACAAAGTGGTATCAGAGCAGGTTTGTCCTAGGGGTTGTCTGCAAAGTCGTGTCCAGTAGAGTCCTGTTTATGGTGTGAAGCGCGCCACATTTATAAATAGGAGGCTACGGGGCATCTAGGGATTGTTGACCTTCTTTCTGTCTTAGATCGTGCGATATAGCCAAGTCATAGGAAAAATGAAATTCCTTATACAAGCCTTACATACGACGCAGGAAGATGAATGGCGATGGGGGAAGCCACAAGGGTAAGTCCTGATATATTTGATCTGTTATCTGAAATTGGCAGTTCCGGATGGCTAGAATGTGATATATAGCCGTATGCTCTATAAGGCATTGTTGATATTTGTTGTGTACATATTTTGAAAAGAGAGAATGGTATAAGAGGAGCAAGGTTTGTTGGAGGATTCAGAGAGTCGACGATTAATTTTGCTGCAGGTTATTATGTAAAAGTGGTGAGTAGGAATCCAAACAGGCTGATACCCGAGTACTTACAAGTAATGACGATGAAGGTGTGATCATTACCATCGGGACTCTGGGAATCCAGGACGGAAGGTAATTATATATCAAAGTGAAAGGTGAATATTGAGGATCGAAAAGGGAAAAACAGTAATTGTAAAAGATAGGACGTGTTATGAAAATGTCTCGGAATCTGTAAGACTTCAACTTGCTCCAGATCATGTAATAAAGGTCATACGAGGAAGTGGACGCGATTATATCAGCATTAAGGCACCGGATTTCATCAAAGTTACGAGGTTAAGCGTGCTAAGGTGGGAGAAATTTTAGGATGGGTGACCCCCTGGGAAGTATGCAAGAAATCCTAAAGATTTACACATAAGAAACAAATGAGAAGTTAGAGTGGCCTAAGGGAAACTAGAGTATACGGGATGGTTGGAGACCATAAGAGGTCGCGTAGGACGAGACAGACTCGATTGTTGAAGAGGAAGGAAGTGCATTACAGCTTTGGAATTAGGATAGGCTTGAATAGCGTTTAGAAGTATTTTGTGGGCTAGTTGATAGTAATTATATATCTATATATGAATGCGTATGATATCTCATATGTGATGGCATCGACGGGCATGTGGTGTATGTCCCAGCAGCCGGTGCTACGGCAAAGAAGGCATTGATCGAGAAAGGGTATCGAAGTGCAAGTGACAGCAAAATAAATAGTACAAGTGCTACAAGGTAAGTTGATGTCACTTTCACGACAGGTTAAGATTGGAAAATTCTAATGCAATGATATTTGGGAAAGAAAGTGAGTAAGTAGATGGAAAATAAAGAGATCAAGGTGTCGGAAGAAAATGAAAGGTAAGAAACCTCAGTGAGGGAAGCTTGAGAGAAATTACCGGCAAGGTACGAGACTATTTGAATAAAAATTCAAAGATAGGCATGTGAAAGGGATAAAGTGCAGCCATATGGAACGAAAAAGGAATGTGTGAGGTCCGAGAACCAATTTCAATAAGTGGGTCTGAAAGAATAGTGACCACGACAAGGAATGTAAAGTAAGAGAGAGAATGATTAAGCACAGTGACGATGTTAGAAGATTTTGGCCCTTGAAAGGTATATAAAGGAGTAAATGTGCAGCTATATTAAAGTGATTGCCCCGGACATGGAAATGTTTTCGTGAAAGGATTACTTGAAAATAAGACGGATTTGCGCGTTTAAAGAAAAATTTCACGAACTTCAGAATCAATGCCACAAACGGCAAAAGGAGAAAAGTGTTCGAGGAGGAAGGAACCTAGGGAAGGTTAAGAATGAAAATAGAAAAGGTATACTAACGGATTAGCCGAAGAAAGAGGAGAACATTTGAGGGCAAAATAATTTAATCATAGGAGTAAGAAGGATACCTTGACAAGTTAGTGATAGGAACCCGGTTACGCACCAAGGAAGGAATAAGGATAATGGGTCGACATTGTTGAGTTGGAAATTAAAGGTGTGGGGCGAGAATTCAGGTGAGGTCTGAAAGATTTGATCTTAGAAAAAAATGAAAGGAAATGTAAGGAATGTACATAGGAGACCGCTCGGTTATAACATCATAAATATAGTTAAAAAATAAAAATCCGATGAATGAGGATAAAAAGAGTGAAACTTTGTAAGGATTCTGTGCTAAGGACAAAAGTAGCAGGACGCTTGAGAAATATGGACACACGGCTGTGATACGAGCGCATAGTTAAGAAGAATTACGAGTAAGTAAGCTAAATGGGTGAGAGGATTAACAGTGGATAGGAAGGTATGGGAATATTGACAATAATGATGGTGTAGACAAAACTTATGGTAAGAAGTTTCGATATGTTGTGCATAAGAGTTGGAAAGAAAGATAAGGAATGGGCATGAAGAAAAGAATAACTATGATAGGGATCCTCCCGAAGTATTATGACACCCCATGAGGTCAGTTGAACATTCGAGGACGAATGTTCTAAAGAGGGGGGAGGGTGTTATAGCCCGTATTTTGTACGTTCGGATGTTTCGGGGTAGTCGTGGCAACGTAAGGATAAGACCATTTTCAAAAAAAATATTTTAATGTACAAGATGTTTATGAATATTATTTATGAACATTATTAGTATGGAAATGTTGAGAAAGGCTAAGGGTAAAAAGGGAAATTTGTAAAAATGGTTCATGGTAATATTGTGGAAAGGCTAAGGGCAAAATGGGAATTTCACAAAGTTTCATGAAGGTTCAATTAGGGCCATTTGGCCGTGTGATGTGTGTGTATATGTGTGTATATAGATAAGTGGTGGAAAGAAATATATAATAAGATATGTTCATCTTTTCCACACTTGGAAAGTTCAAGAAATTTGGAGAAAGCAAAGGAGAGCCCTTCGTCCATGGCATGGCCGAATAGGGTCCATGGGAAATTGATCACCAAAAATTATTTTCATCTAGCTTCTCTACTAATTTGAAGGCCCTAATTAACATGGAGTGGTTGTTGGAGCAAGAAAACTATTTATTCTTGCAAGTTCATAACCCAAGCCAAGTAAGAAGACAAGTGGAAAAAGGTAAGATTTAATCTTCTTTTATATGTTATGGATGGTTGTGTATGTTGTAGTGGGTGGAAATGGATGAAATTCATGAAAATATGGAAGTTGTGTTGTGGCCGTGTATGTGTTGGGTGTTGGCTGTGTACATGCTATGTTGTAGGAATGATGAACTAATTTTTATTTAGTATTTGATTGTTGTAGTTGTGAATTCCATGATGTGAAATAAGGATTTAATGGTTTGAAGTGAAGTTGTAATCGTTTGTGGATTATGGAAGAAGTTAGTGTGACATTAGTGTGGTTTCTTATATTTGTAAGAATAAATTTGTTAATGTATGGGTTGTTGACATGATTCATGAATTTGGAAAGGAGACATGTGTTTGGAAGATTGTAAGTTGGGTTGTTGTAATTGAATTTGAAAGAAGAAAGTGTGTTGTTATGGTTCTTGTTACATTTGGAAGATTTCGGGTGAAATGGCATATTGGCTAGATTGTTTTAAATATTGTATGACTTGTTTGAAGTATTCTTGAATTGTGTTTGTAAGGTCTTGGGCATGTATTTGAAGGTTTAAGCGTCGATGTTGGCTTGACTATATGTGATGGAATTGGATATAAATGTAATGTCGTTGAAATATGTGACAAGAGTTGTTAATGTTAGAATATGTTTTGGGATTGATTGTTGAAGTTGTAAGTATGATTGTTGAAGTTGTAAGTATGATTATTGGTAATGTTGTTAATAATTTGGTCGAGTTAAATTCTCGGATTGTTGATTGTTGATTTGGCCGAGCTAGATTCTCGGGGATGGTGTATTTACAGGGGAAATACTGCCGAAATTTCTGTAGAATATAAATGAATTCATTTGAAAGAACAAGACGAGTATATGTCGATGAATCTAATGATTATGTCAAATTTCTTGAATGTAGACTAGAAAGTTTGGATAAATAAGCGTAGCTAATAAGGCGTGGCACAGGTATGTAAGGCTTATCCTTTCTTTCTTTTGGCATGATCTTTGTGAAACCAATATGACAAAGTATGTGTATGATTTCAAAGAAACTCCCATTCTTAGAGCCACCAGGATGGTTAACGTTCTTGATTTCCATAAGCTGTTTCATATGATTTTGATACGTATCCATGATGGTCCGAAGTTTGTTTGATATGTTTCCGAATTGGCATTCGAAAGATAAGTGATATGGCTTATGTCTTGATTTTCCAAATGATAGCACGTATGATTATTCTGCTAAGTCTTTGTTACACTTTGATATGTACACATGATTCCAAAAGCTCTATCCGATTTGATCCACAACGATATCCGAAAGGTACTTGACATGATTATGACCTAGATTTTCCAAAAATGGCTTCGGAAACGCTTATAGAACGTTCTATACTTCAAACGCTCATAACTTTCTCATACTAAGTCAAATTGACCCTAAACTTGTTTCTGAGCTTTCAGAGGTCGGTAAGTATACTTATCCATCGAGTTTGGATTTGTGTGCATTTAGTTTCTCACTACTCTGCTCGTGCATGTGTCATTACTTCTTTCGCCGAGTCCCGGGCCGGTATGCATCATGCGTATGGTTCGTCGGGTCCCCGCTTGAGGGCCGGGTGCCATATATGTATTCCGGAGTTAGATGTGCTACGGTGTTATGATGTGTTTATGGTTCGCCGAACCATATATGATGTGATATTATGATGTGTGATGGAGATTACGGAACAAATCTTCTGGAGTTAGATGTGTGTGGCGCCAAAGGCAGGGTGGCGCCACGTTTCCCCGGGTCCCGCACGGGACCAGATACCGTTCTTGGCATGCATGGTTTGTGTTTCCAGTAAGTGTTTTTATTACTTTGTATATCGTGCTTACTTTCTGTTCTAATCTTCGGTACCATTTATTCCGCGTGCGATTCTGTTGATATTAGTCTATGCTTTACATGCTCAGTACATATTTCGTACTGACCCCCTTCTTCGGGGGCTGCGTTTCATGCCACGCAGGTACACCCAGATGAATAGAAGACTTTGCTAGAAGATGATTCAGCGGGATTGGCGAGACTCCAATTCCTTCCGAAGTGTTGCCGAGTCAGAGCGTATATAAGGTGTGATTTCTGATTTGTGTTAGAGACTTTGCAGACAGAGTTGTGGGTACAGAACATCAGTTTTGTAAGCGGCTTCATCAGCCGATGTGACATTTTGGTGATATGTTACAGATTCTATATGATTACAGGTTTTGTTTGATTTGTGAACAATAGAAAGAAAGTTTCTGAAAACCTTACCATGTGATTCATGTTCATTTGATTTGAAAGTTTGAAAAAAGTATGCATGTAATAAGAGTCAGAGGGTTCGCTCGGCTCCGAATATGGGGTCGGGTGCCCATCACACCCTAGTAAGGTTAGGGTGTGACAGTGGCCCTGTGAGGCAATGTTATTATTGGCTGTTGTGACATAATGGTAGTGCCATATTACAGGGGAAACTCTGGCGAAATTTTCGTAGAATTCCTGAGTGCTTAACATTCGAGGACGAATGTTCCAAAAGGGGGGAAGAATGTTACACCTTGGAAAAATTTTCGGTCATGCACAGTGAATAGACTGACGAAGGGTACGACGTATACGATGTTTCGATAAGTAAGAAATAACAATTGATGGTTCTAAATGAGATCTCAAGGACATGGGAGGTAGGAGACGAAAGTTGTTAAGGAAAACAAGGTACATGTTGTGTGTCGATTTACGAGTGTCGGATTAATGATAGCTTAATGATGTTTTAAAGAAGAGTTATATTGTACCTTAGATGGTTAACGAGGTGTGAAAGAAGTATCAAGAAGGTTCTTTAAGGATTTGAGATCAAACGAGAACGAAATTGGAGAAGAGACATATTATACGACCAATTATACGGTCCGTATAATATTATACGGTCCGTATAATGGTCCACAGAATCATCACAGTGAAGGTCCCTCACTGATGCGATTATACGGTCACTTATACAGACCGTATAATGTGTCGTATAGTGGTCACAAAATGAGTTGTTGATGGGGTGATTTCACGGTCACTTATACGGACCGTATAAAATTATACGGACCGTATAATGTGCCGTATAATTGACACAGAAAGGGATGGTTGCTGAACCAATTTCACGGTCAGTTATACGGACCGTATAAGTGTCCGTATAATTTCGTCGGGACAGATTTTTAAAAGTTGATATAAGGACCTCAACACATTTATTTAATTTCATTTTTCTTCTCGACAACTCAAGGATTCTCTAGAACCTTCCACACACTCCATATACAAGAACTCATGAGAAATTGATGACCAACTTCATCAAATCAACAAAACTAAGTGTGAGAAACACATCAAAGTTCATCTAAGTCAAGAAATTCCATGGGAAGTGGAACTAGAGTTTTGCTCAAGTGAAGTATTTCCACTTAAATCTCATTCCCACACTATCAAAGGTAAGTTTTATGGTATTTACATGTTATTTAAGGTGTTGAAAAGTTGAAACACTTGGATTGTGGAAGGGTATAGGAAATGGGTCATGAAAGTGGGAATAGTGTAAATTTTGAGTAGTAGTTTGGAATGAATCATGAATATTGATATGTTGTGATTGTAATTACGTTATGAATGATGCCAAGAGCATGATAGAAACATTAGATGAGAATGAATGTAATGTTGTACTATGATCATGATTATGGATGACCTTGAGAGGAAATTGTGGGGATTGGATAATGATGAATTTGATAAAAGTTATTGATGCTGATACTATGAATGTTGTTATTGAAGTTTCAGAGTTGATATATGATATGGAGAAAGTAGTATAAATAAAGGAGACGCTGCTCAAATTTCGCTAGCTTTAGTTCGAACACGCTTATTCTATCGATTACCTAATATGAGTATGAATTCTCTTGAAGGTAGAAACTTGATCATTAAAAGAGAACAATCGAGCGATGGAAATTGATAAACGAAACAGGTATGTAATGCTCATCCTTTATTTCTATGGCATGACTCCTATGGCATAAATCATCCTATTTTTCCATGATCGTCCTAAATAACGGAAATTATGAGTCCATGACTATAAAAAGCTACATATGCATATGATAAAGAAAGGAGATACGATACGAGCAAGATAATGACGATGATGAGTATAAGTATGAAGAATCCTAGAGTAATATAAGATGTCCATGAAGCTAATGATGCTAAGTATAGTTCCAATGATGATTTTCCTTGTGTACGCTCACCTTAAAATGCTAGTCACTCCAAGGTGAGACATGACGATTATGATCACTCCATAACGTAGTCGGGGGTTCACAACCTCATGTCACCCCGGCATAGCCATGGTTGCCTCTAAGTTTTAATGTATGATATTATTGATGAATGTATGATGATGATGTTAAGTTATGATGAGACTATGATATGCCTATGAGATGTGTCATAATGATGAGTTTATGTCGATTATATGACGATACGATTCCAACATGCCTAGTTGGCCGGACATGTCACCGCTAAGGCGGGCTGCTTGTTATCCCACCGCACCTAGAAGGCCGGACATGATCACCACTAGTGGGTGTCATATGATGGTTACCCGGACGCGGGTTGACGATGAGGGTATATATACGATATGGTGATGTGTGTGCTATGACGGTATACGCAATATATATATATATATATATATATATATATATATATATATGAAATGCATCCATTCTTAAAAGTCAAGCAGGTTATATGTTCATCTTATGACTGATGACTTCTCTATTATGTTCATTTCATTCATGCCTTACATACTCAGTACAATGTTCGTACTGACGTCCGTTTTCTTTAGATGTTGTGTTCATGCCCACAGGTAGGCAGGGAGGTGATCCAGACTCGTCGAAGTTATCAGCAAATTTACAGGAGCACTCCATTAATCCGGAGGTGCTATTTGGTTTATTCTTTTCTGTACACATACGTATTTTGGGCAAGACGGGGTCCTATCCTATCCATATGTCTAGTACTCTAGTAGAGGCTCGTAGATACGCATGTGTGGGTAGTGTGGTCTCACGATGTTGCTATTGTGTATATATTATTATTTTGATAGCCGAAAGGCTTATGTATATAAAGGTATTTATGTTTCCAAATGAAAAATGATTTTCCTATGATTTGAGTATAAAATTAAGGAAAGTACGCTTCATGAGTATGATAAGTAATAGAATTAGTGGTGCTCGGTGGTTAGCCCTAGGTACCCGTCATGGCCCCTAGTCAGGTCGTGACAATAATGGAAATTATGAGTCCATGACTATAAAAAGCCACCTACGCACATGATACAGAAAGGAGATACGATACGAGCATGATAATGATGATGATGAATATAAGTATGAAGAATCCTAGAGTAATATAAGATGTCCATGAAGCTAATGATGCTAAGTATAGTTCCAATGATGATTTTCCTTGTGTACGCTCACCTTAAAATGCTAGTCACTCCAAGGTGAGACATGACGATTATGATCACTCCATAACGTAGTCGGGGGTTCACAACCTCATGTCACCCCGGCATAGCCATGGTTTCCTCCAAGTTTTAATGTATGATATTATTGATGAATGTATGATGATGATGTTAAGTTATGATGAGACTATGATATGCCTATGATATGTGTAATAATGATGTGTTTATGTCGATTATATGACGATACGATTCCAACGTGCCTAGTTGGCCGAACAAGTCACTGCTAAGGCGGGCTGCTTGTTATCCCACCGCGCCTAGAAGGCCGGACATGATCACCACTAGTGGGTGTCATATGATGGTTACCCGGACGCGGGTTAACGATGAGGGTATATATACGATATGGTGATGTGTGTGCTATGACGGTATACGCACTATGAATATATATATATATATATTTATATATATATATATATATATATATATATATATATATATATATATATATATATATATATATATATATATATATATATATATATATATATATATATATATATATGTATGTATATGATATATGTATGAAATGCATCCATTCTTAAAAGTCAAGCAGGTTATATGTTCATCTTATGACTTATGACTTCTCTACTATGTTCATTTCATTCATGCCTTACATACTCAGTACAATGTTCGTACTGACGTCCGTTTTCTTTAGACGTTGTGTTCATGCCCACAGGTAGGCTGGGAGGTGATCCAGACTCGTAGAAGTTATCAGTAAATTTACTGGAGCACTCCATTAATCCGGAGGTGCTATTTGGTTTATTCTTTTGTGTACATATACGTATTTTGGGCAAGACGGGGTCCTGTCCCGTCCATATGTCTCCTATCCCGTCCATATGTCTAGTACTCTAGTAGAGGCTCGTAGATACGCATGTGTGCGTAGTGTGGTCTCACGATGTTGCTATTGTGTATATATTATTATTTTGATAGCCGAAGGGCTTATGTATATAAAGGTATTTATGTTTCCAAATGAAAAATGATTTTCCTATTATTTGAGTATAAAATTAAGGAAAGTACGCTTAATGAGTATGATAAGTAGTAGAATTAGTGGTGCTCGGTGGTTAGCCCCAGGTACCCGTCATGGCCCCTAGTCAAGTCGTGACAATAACAGAAATTATGAGTCCATGACTATAAAAAGCCACCTACGCACATGATAAAGAAATGAGATACAATATGAGCATGATAATGATGATGATGAATATAAGTATGAAGAATCCTAGAGTAATATAAGTTGTCCATGAAGCTAATGATCCTAAGTATAGTTCCAATGATGATTTTCCTTGTGTACGCTCACCTTAAAATGCTAGTCCCTCCAAGGTGAGACATGACGATTATGATCACTCCATTACGTAGTTGGGGGTTCACAACCTCATGTCACCCCGGCATAGCCATGGTTGCCTCCAAGTTTTAATGTATGATATTATTGATGAATGTATGATGATGATGTTAAGTTATGATAAAATATGATATGCCTATGAGATGTGTAATAATGATGAGTGTATGATTGATTAGATGACGATACGATTCCCCCGTGACAAGTTGGCCGGGCATGTCACCGCGAAGGCGGGCCGCATACGATTCCACCGTGCCTAAATGGCCGGGCATGTCACCGCTAAGGCGGGCTGCTATATTTACACCGAGCCTAGAGGGTCGGGCACGATCACCACTACTGGGCGGCATATGATGGTTACCCGGACGCGGGTTAACGATGATGATGTATATGATACGATGATGCATGAGCTATGATGATACTTGTACTATGATCATATATGATATATGTATGAAATGTATCCACCCTTGAATTTTACGCAGGTTGTATCTTCACCTTACTACTTATGATTTCTCTATCATGTTCATTTCATTCATGCTTTACATACTCAGTACAATATTCGTACTAACGTCCGTTTTCATTGGACGCTGCGTTCATGCCCACAGGTAGGCTGGGAGACGGTGCAAATCCATCGGAGCTATCAGCAGATTTGCAGGAGCACTCCATTATTCCGGAGGTGCTACTTGATTTATTATTTTGTGTACATATTTGGGCACGGTGGTGTCCTGTCCCGTCCATATGTCTAGTGCTCTAGTAGAGGCTCGTAGATACGCATGTGTGGGTAGTATGGTCTCACAATGTTACTATTATATATATATATATATATATATATATATATTATTTTGATAGCCAAAGGGCTTATGTATACAAAAGTAATTATGTTTCCAAATGAAAAATGGTTTTTCCTATGATTGAGTATAAATTAATGAATAAACGCTTAATTAATATGACGAGTGATAGAATGAGTGGTGCTCGGTGGTTAGCCCCGGGTACCCGTCATGGACCCTAGTTGGGTGGTGACACTTTTTCTCTAACTCTCACTTGATGATACCCTGATCTCGGATCAATCTTGGAAAACCATTTAGCACCTTGTAATTGATCAAACAAGTCATTGATTCTCGGAAGAGGATATTTATTCTTGATCATCACCTTGTTCAGCTATTTATAGTCAATGCACATTCATAGGGAGCCATCTTTCTTCCTTACGAACAAGATAGGTGCTCCCCATGGCGATGAACTGGGTCTAATGAATCCCTTATCGAGCAAATCTTTCAGTTGTGCCTTTAGCTCCTTCAATGCTGCTGGAGCCATTCTATAAGGGGGAATAGATATGGGTTCGGTGTCCGGCAACACCTCAATGGTAAAATCAATTTCTCATTCCAGTGGAAGGCTTGGAAGTTCATCTGAAAATACATCCGGAAACTCTTTTACTACTTGGACGGATTGAAGAGATGGTGGCTTTGCATCGGTTTCGTGAACTCGGACTAAATGATAAATGTACCCCTTAGCAATCATCTTTCCCGCCTTGAGATAGGAAATAAACCTAACCCTTGGGGATGCTGTGTTACCTTTCCATTCAAGCACTAGTTCCCCCGAGAATTGGAATCGAACCATCTTTGTCTTGCAATCTACATTAGCATAACAAGAGGCCAACCAATCCATGCCCATAATCACATCAAAATCTAACATTTCCAGCTCAATCAAATCAGCTATAGTAAGACGATCACATACCACAATCGCACAATTTTTATATACTTGTCTAGCTATTATCGGGTCACCAACAGGAGTAGATACCTCGAAAGGTTGGATTGGCTTAGGTTTCACCCCAATACGACCAGCAATATAAGGAGTGATATATGACAACGTAGAACCCGGATCAATCATAAATATGGATAGTATACCTGTAACCACATCAGGGGAGGACTTAAGATCCTGGCGTCCGGCTAAAGCATAAATACGGGGCTGGGCGTCACCTTAACCGGAGGCTACCCCCTGCCCCTGTCACGACCTACTAAAGCCTGGGGTGTCTGCTTTACTGGGCGCATGGACTAAGAAGAACCTGCTACTGAACCTACAGGCTGGGCCCTATCTCTGCCACTCATCAAGGGACAATTGTGCATCATGTGCCCAATCTGACCACAGGCATAACCAGCATCGGAGCCTCGGCGACACAGAACTTAATGGAGTCTACCACACTAGCTGCATCGTCGTAATGGTGGTCTCCTCGGACTGGGATCACCTCCAAACTGGGAGCTCAAAACTCTCAGACTCTAACCAGTTCCAGAATAAACGGAGCGATCAAATCTCTTGCCAGCGAATCGAGGAGGTTTACTAGCTGCAGAATGGCCTACATATCTGGAGTATTGTTGCCGTTGACCCCCTCTATACTCCCTACTAGCCACGGACTCCGTATCGAAAGCATGGATAATCCTCAGCATCCTTAACATCTCATCTATGAAGCCTTACGGGTCTTCATCCGGCTTTGACTCAAAAATTTCTGGCGGGTTCAAACTCATAAAATCAAGGGCTCTGGCACCCGGACGCGCATTCTGCCGCTGAGCCTAAGTGACAACTAGCTGTGTCAGTAACCAAATATCCTCGGTCATCTGTTGACCCGAAGCAGCCGGTAGAGGAATTGTAGGCACCAGAGCTAGTGCTGAGGCACCTTAATGTTCCTCTAATATAGGCAGAGTATGACAAGTCTGAGATGGAGCCTCATTGTGGGACTCTCCCTCCTCTACATTTAATGGTTGCTCCTGTTCAACCCGCCTTCTTGTCGCAGTCTTGCCCTTCTGGGCAGCTGCTGCTTTCCTCTTTACTGGCATCGCTGAAATTATAATGCACAATTAGGGAAAAAGGAAATCTTATATCATATCTCTATCGCACGATCTATGAAGGATAAAATGGTCATTATTCCTAAATGCCCCGCAGCTTCTCGTTTTAAATGTTGCGCGTTTCACACCCATAAGCAAGACTACTGGACACGGCTCGTAGACACACCCTAGGACAGAACTGCTCTGATACCACTTTATCACAACCCAATTATTGGGCCATGACAGGTATCCGGAGCTGACTACCGAGCACCACTTATCATGCTATCTATCATACTCAACCTGGACATACATCAACCTCAACACAAGACTTATCACGAAACAATCTCCAAATATCTCCCTAAACATGCATATATATATATATACACACATAAGCCCTAACGGCTACAAAAATGATGTACAAAGTATACAATGAAGCGGTCACATAGCACTGAAATCATAAGGGCGGGACAGGACCCTGCCATGCCACAATATGTACACAAAAGAATTTACCAAGAAATGGCGACTCCGAAGTAGTGGAGTGCTCCTGTAAATCTGTTGAGAAAGCTCCTAAGTGCCTGTATCGTCTACCTGTCAACCTATGGGTATGAACACAGCATCCATAAAAGAGAGGACGTCAGTACGAACGATGTACTGAGTATGTAAGGCATGTACAACAACATAATAAAGAAATAGAGGAGCATAAGATGAAGAGCAAACTGGTAACTGATTGCCTCTTAAGGCGAAGTCATGCATGCTAATCTTTATAGCAAAAATAATATCATATCATACATATATAAGCTTCCCGACCATATAGGTACTGTGTGATTGTAATTAACCCACGTCCAGGCCTCCCGCATTCGGCGCATAAGATTCCTACTGCAGTGGTGTGTCTGCCCGGCCGGCTATAGGGCGGCGCGGTGTTATACTGCCTGGCCATGTAGGCACGGTGTGATTATACATGAAAATAACATAAATCATGCATGAGATCCCAAATGAAAGCTATGACTCTATCATAGTGACGTAAGGTCGGTAACCTTCGATTACATTATGAAATAGTCATCGTTGCTATGTCTCACCTTGAAGGAACTAATATCATGAGGTGAGACAGCAATAAGAAACAACATCAATGAAATCACAAAGATAGGATCATCAAGCTCATTTTAGCATCATCTCATAGGCTTCAGAATCTCAGAATTAGCATTATTGTCATCATTATTATCATAGAGCATATCTCGTCTCTATCTCATAGAAAACTCTTAAGAATCATGAACTTTCAACTCTTAGGATAATGTAGAAAAGAGATCATAGCATAGATGTCATACCTTTGAATGAAGGGGACTAGACTTACATACCTTTACGTCTTCTTAACTTTATCAACTAAATGCTTTCCATCCAAGCTCACGATTCTACATCCAAGAGAATCGTACTACATTAGATTATTAGAAGCATACTTAGGTCTAAACTAAACGACTAAGACCTAATGAAAATTGGGCAACACCTCCTTTATTTCTACAACTCTCCCCACATAATAAACAACTCCCATAATATCATAATCAATAATCTTCCCCAAATTAAGCATTTTCCAATTCTCAAAATTCCCTTTCAAGGTAATCCACAACCGTAAATACAACACAACGTCGTACTCATTCATATATAATACTAATTCAACATTCTTAATGTCATTAATAACAATATTATACTCATAGCATATAAAGAACTATGATTCATGTCAAGTTTTATTCAAGAATACCACAATTTCCACATTTAAACTTCATATTCTATTTTCTTTCTTAATCCAAGTCATTCAACCCCGCAATACTCTTAATAACATGTAATGAACATGAAACTCACCTTTGATGATGTAGGAATGGACTTTGGATGAAAATACTTCACTTGGAGAAAACCCCAACTTCAATACCAAATGAATTCTTGGTTTCTATCAACCCTAGTGGGCCTCTTTTGCATTTAATCCCCTTGGTCCTTGGTAATTACTCCTTTTTTTCTCTTGGATTAGTGTTAATATGGTGGAGGGAATGTTCTAGAGCTCTCAAGATTGTGGAGAAAGAAAAATCTAGAAAAATGAGAGCATGGTTCGTCTATTTATAACTGGAACAAGAAAGTTCCAGTGAAGCGGTTCGACGACCCGTCGACCTGTCGACGATCCGTAGACTTACGCTTGTAAATATCTAATTGCAGAAACACATAGATAGTGCACAGTGACGGTCCATCGACATGTCGACAGCCCGTCGACAGTGACTGGTGTCTGCAGAATTTCCTGATTCAGTCCAGACTTCGTCGATTTGATTCTTTCAGCTTCTAACTCTATATTTTACCCAAAATATCTACTGATACATTTGTACACAGGGTACAACACTTTATATTCCCAAATTCAGGCACAGGTCTCCATTCTGAAGACATACTTGACTAGAAAATCATTAGTTCTACTATGACGAGGACGAGGGGTGTAACAATGTTGATACGAGGATAGAGTTCTACATGACTTGTATAGTGTTTCATGATATTGTTGGCGTACCCATGTTTTATACTTGTGATATTGATTATATTATTGATGTTGACATATACATTGCACGCATTCTCATCCTTCAGGATATACTGTTGATACATTGTTGATACTTGATGAAGCACTGTGATGAACTGGGCTCGATTTTGGATGAGAGTGATGTGAGAGTCCGATGTCCGATGCTTGCCCTGAAATTATGGATTGAGTGAGTGCATGGACTCCACGGGTTCCCTTGGGTGGTGCTGGTGAAAACCCTTCATGGGCAAAGATCGGGAGTCTTGTCTGTCTGTTGGCAAAAATCCATGACGAGTAGCACTTAGACTTCGCAAGTCATCTTAGGTTGGGATACTATGATGTGGAGGTATTCAATCCAGAGTACATATGTGCACAGCATTGCATGGAATTGCATTTGCATTCATACATTGCTGCGTTGCATTCCATCATGGCTTATATTGAGATAGTTTTATGCTTTACTTGTGATGTTGGTTTCGGATTGGACATATTGAGAATTGGCTCATTTGGGTTTAGATGCTCTACTTAGGTGATGGCATGTTCTTAGTTCCGATTATGTTTGACTTATAATTGTTGATTTATCTGCCTATCTTGCTTTATTGTCAGGATTATGTTAGCTATACTTAGTCGGCCTATGATAGCTACTAGTACTGTGATTTTCTACTGACCTGCACTTGCTGCATTCTTTTATGAGTGCAGAGTTCTAGGTTGGCTCTTCTTCCGTCTCCCATGGCTGATAGTCGCTATCACGACTGCTTTGAGTTTACAGGGTGAGCACGAGATATTCGCTCCCTTAAAGACTCCTCTCATTATGTCTTACTTTTCTATTCTGAGACATAAACAGATTTGATGTATTACTATATTCCAGGCTTGTATATTTTTACTTAGATACTCTTGTATGGATTTTTTTTTTTTTGTGAAAACCACTAAAATGGTGGGTATTAACCACCATATTTTTGTGCAATTCTTGGAAAAATAGCTTAAATGTAATTTGTAGTGCAGCATCCTCCACAATATCCACATCAATGTTTTCATTCACAAAAAACCATATTTACCATTGTAATTAGCCTTGGCATACTGCATAGCAATTTTCCTTCTATTTTGATCAATATGTCTCAAATGTTGGAAAGGTTCCATAAAGACTATCAGGAAGAAGTTGTGGTGCCTATGCAGCATCTACACTCTATGGAAAGTTTTTTGAGTTCTCACTGATCTAATATTCCAAAAAAGAGCCTTCATCAGCATTTATAACTAGATTTAGAAGTACCTCTTTTTGGCAATACCCTTACATGTTTGATTTCCTGACCTACTTGTTTCTTGGCATTTCTTGTACCTTTCACCTGAGACTTAGGTGAGAGGTCTACTTCTTTTGTAATCTGATCCAATACAGTAGCAATAGGTTCTTCATCATCTAAGCAGCTGATATCTTCTGCCTTTTTTCCTACTATATCTGATCCTACAGCCAGCTCTTTAATATTATGAGATACCAGACCATGTAATTCCCTCATAGGAGAATTTCCCCTTATCTTTGTGACCTGTTGATCTTGAGGTATTTCTGTCAATTCTTTTCCCTCACTTCCTTCCAGGGAAACATCAGTGACCTGAATTTGAACCTTCAAGTTATTGTTTATCAAACTTTTATCTCCCAAAACTATCAAAGGTTGTTCTTCCACTGATCTTTCCTCATTAGGTGGATCTACTTCAAAACCAATCAACCCCACCTCTTGTGCTATTTGAGATGGTGATGTTGTTTCCACTTCCATTAGTACCTCCTTATGCAGAACTTCATTACCCTTTATTGGACTTGAATATGCATTCTTCTGTTGTGTCTGCTCTTCTTTTCCACTATTCACCACCATAATGGAAGCTTTTACAACAGCTTTGGTCTCCTTTTGCTGAGCCAATACACTTTGGTCAGCCTGCTGTCGTATCTAGTCATCCTTTCCTTGTGTTAATCAATTATCTTCAATCTCAATGTTGATAACTTCTTCATTCTGAGCCACACTATCAGCATTGATGACCTCAATGGCATGCTCATCTTCTTGTAAGGCATCAGACTTGTTATGAGTAACTATATCATCAGCTTGTTGACTTTGTTTTCGAGTAGCTTCATCTGTGCTTGTAGATGGTGGTTCATCAAACACTCTATTATCTTTTACTACATTCCAATTTCCAGGATCACCAAGTACTTTGCCACTAGCCAATAACCTAGAACTGAACCTCTTTCTATTATTCTGTTGATTCTTCCTTTTCTTCTTAGGGATTGGATTTTGAGGAATTTCCCTATGAATCACAACTTTTCCTCTTCCAGAATTAACAGGCATGTCCTGTTTAGTAACCACAACAAATGGGTTCCCCTTATCTTCACCAGTACCATCCTTCTTATTATCAACATGCTAATTCAAGATGTAAATTCCAGCATTCATCTTCAGCATGACCTTATAACTTGCATTCACAACAATAATTTTGCAAATAATCTCTTTTGATCTTTACCTTATCCACTGTAATTTCCTGAGTCTCATCATCTTCAATTTCCATATTCACATAAGAAGGAAGATCAGCCAATAGGTCTAGCAAAACTTTAACTCGTGCACAGCTTGGTCTAGTTCTATTCTCAGTTGCTTTATCCAGGTCTAGTAGAATTCCAATGTCATAAACAAGTGAAAATAAAGATTCTTGGCCAAAGAAAGTTGGCATAAGATCTGGGTATGAGATCCAAGTAATTACCCTAGATGTTTCTTCATCTATTTTATACTTAGTATCATAAATTAAAGGACTCATTTGATAAGAACATCCATCCCTCAACTGTATATAATATGACCCTTTGGAACATAGATTAATAAAGTCCTTGTTGAGAGATAAACGTATCAATACGTGCCTATGCCTAAATAGAAACATTTCACATTGTTCTTTAATCCCATATTGCGCAGGCACAATGGTACGTAGTTCTTCCGTCTCAGGCAAGTCATAAGAAAACTACCAATGCCGGCATATTCTAGTTTCTGTATTCGTTCCCTTTGTTCTACTTCATTTTGCTTCCAACGTAATACTGGTACACCATTGAAAAAGATTACAATCTTCAATGAAATAGTTGATTTAGGGTTAGGGTTTTACATGGGGTTCAAAGTGTGTTGTTTAAACAAGTCGTTGTATGTGGTCATTGAAGATTCTAGTTGGGTTGAAATATTGTCTATGATAGTGGAGGATGTGGTAGCAGCCTGGCCAGCCATTAACGACGGCTGACCAGTGGCTAATGTGGTCATCTTCTCGTAGGGACAACTAGGATAAGGTTTGCATGTAGGGTTTAGGAGAGAGAAGAGAGCTTTTTTTTTGTAAGCACAGTCGCGTTCATGAAACAACCATCAGCTGCATTATTTGCAATTGATTCAAAAGTGCTCTTGTATGGCTTAGACCAGACCCTGGGTGTATTTCTTATTTCCGCACTTTCTTCTATGCTATTGTGGTAAAACTTGTATTATTATTTTCTTTTGGCTAATTGATTTATTATTTATTTCTTTATTTTTGTTGGGTTGAGGGTTCACTTACCGAGGTGGAAAAGGTAAGTGCCCGCATGGCTTAGCCAAATTAGGTCATGAAAATTTAGTATCAGAGTCGTAGGTTACCCGATCTATAATACAAGAGCGTGTTTAGTAGAGTCTCGTGGATCAGTACGATGAGCTCCATATTTATCTGCGAGAGGCTACAGGGCATTTAGGAAATCTCACTTTCTTTCATCCTTTCGTGCTACTTTATATTCTAATTGGTATCTGGAACAATCGAATTGGTATCTGACTCTTATCTATTCTCTCATAAATGGTGAGGACTCGAGCTACTATAGCCCAAGGTTAGGTGCCAGAGCCCGCAACTACGGCTGGCACCAGAGGGTGAGCGGCAGCTTGAGGACGAGACAGAGCTAGAGGCCGCGAGGCTTCTGCAACCCCTGGAAGGACTCCTGCGGTAGGAAAACTGCGAGAGAGATCTCCGTCTCCGAAGCCTGAGTATCAACAGGATCGAGACAAGCCTGCAGAGGATGGTGTGGCCACAGCATGGACACAGCCTGAGGTTACTTCTGATAAGGCCATGCAGGATACTACGACTAGGGTCTTAATTTATCTAGATGCCCAGTAGGTTACCGCTGGTGTTACTACTCTTTAATGAGGTTCACAGACCCGAGTTGGGGTGCAAACCATTGAGCAGAGACCTACTCGGGTACCACACCCCGCTGCAGCTATTGCTCTCCGTATTGATACGGTACCCACTCCTAGTGAAGATCTTAGGCCCATGGAGGGCACTGTAATGATCGGGTCTGATCAGGATTTTATCGGGAGGTTCAGGAAGTTAGAGTCGCTGAAGTTTTCAGGTACTTCTTAAGAGGATGCTTATGAGTTCATTCTGGATATGCATGTGTTGCTGCATATGATGGGGATAGTGGAGACCCATGGAGTAGACTATGTGTCCTACATGTTTCACGGTGACGGTAAGACTTGGTGGAGGTATTTTGTTGCTCGCACACCTGAGGGTTCCCCTCCCCTGACCTGGACTCAGTTCTACCGGGACTTCTTTGAGAAGTGTGTGCTCTGGTTTTTTAGAGAGGCGCGTAGGGAGTAGTTTCTACATCTACAACAGAGAGGTATGATTATGGAGGCCTATGTGACTCGTTATCTATATTTGGCGCGTTATTTAACCCTTTTGATCCTTACTGAGGCTGACAGGATTAGGCATTTTGTTTGTGGGTTGGTCGGTCCTCTTCAGATTCCTTGCCTTCAGATGGAAACCATGGGGGCTTCCTTCCAGTCCATCGTCGAGCATGCTTCTTTGGTTGAGGCCGCTAAGGCCCATATAGTTAGAGGTGGTGGTGACAAGAGATTGCGTCAGAATGGGAGTTATGGTGGTTCTAGTTCGACAGGCGCCGGTCAGTCTTCTAGGATGTATCTGCTGTATTCCAGCCACCGTATTCACTCAGCTTTGTAGGCTACCTCCAGTGAACCACCCAGATAGAGAGCTCCTGAGAGTTCATTTTCCCGACCAGTAGACAGGGTTGTTTCATCCGGGTCCTCAGCTTCAATTTATGAGCCTTCATCCCCTCAGATTTATTTTTCATGTAGAGAGGTTAGACATATTGCGAGGAGGTGTTCCCGACCCAGACGGGATTACCAACCACAGATGACTCTGGCATCATCTGGTGGTCGAGGTTGTGCTTCTCAGAGGGGCGGCGCTCAATCAGGCCGCGGTGGTTCCCAGGTTTGCAAAGGTGGATCCCATGCAGCTAGAGGTGCGTCCCGAAGTACGATAGAGGGATCTCAGACTAGGCGTGCTGAGGCCCATTATTACTTGTTTCCGGGTAGGCCCGAGGCAGAGGCCTCATATGCTGTTATTGCAGGTACAAACTTCTCCAAGAATGCCTGAGTAACCAAAGTCAAAGTAAAAGAGGGGACCTTGCTGGTCTAGTCTCAACAAACGACCTCCACCTCCGTCTGGCGAGTCCAATCATCTAGAAAGTGGTGTATTCCACTCCAATTACCCAAAGTTGTGCAACCTCTCATGACAGTGGATCAAAAACTCATAAGCGGTATCCTCTGGGTGTTCATCATAATTAAGAGGATCCATCTTTGAAAAGTGATCAAACATCTTCTATTTTTCCATGGTCATCGTGGGCTAAGTTGTTAGGGATGATGTAAATATAGGCATTGACACACCCAAGAAACGGGGAGCCACATCATGTGCTGGCCTAGATTCTGGAGTTCGATATCCAAGGCCAGTCATATGATCTGGAGTTTGGCCTCCAACTCTAGCCTGGGAACCATCAGAAGCAGCCGGCAGAATACCCACTGATAAGTGGTGATTTTACCAGTTATTCTAGTCTCTTTACTTTGGGTTTTGAATGCTTTATAGATAATATGATTCTATTTATGGTGTGTATTGCGATTATTAAGGTACATTGAGTTATGAATAGATTTGGGAGCAAAGCAAGTGGAAACAAGCCAAAACAGAGCTAAAACGAAGAAAAGGAAATTCTCTCAGCAATATCCTTCGCGAAGGCGAAGGTTGACCATGATTACAGTTGTCACTTGTTTAACAAAATTTTGCAAATGTGAAGGGGTTTTTGCTAACACGAAGCCATTTTCTAGGCGGAAATGGGCATAAATGGAATTTCATGTTTTCTGTTTTTGACCTAGCTCACTTGGAAACACATCTTTGGCAAAAAATACAAGTTTTGGGAGGTAGGGTTCCTACACCACACTTTGGGGATTTAGTTGAGCAGTTACTTGAACCTTTACTTCACTTCTTTAACATTCGAGGACGAATGTTTTAAAGGGGGGGATGATGTTACATCCGGTATTTTTGTATATTCGAAAAGTTTGAGATAACTTGACTTGTAATGAATAAGGTGATATTTGGACTTTACTTGGTATGACTGTGTCGGTTACGAATACATTGGTGTGGAATTACGAAAGGAGGCCAAGGGAAAAATTGGAAATTTGGAGACTTGCTTCATGAATTATAAAGGGTAGCCATCAATTTTGTTATATCCTGCATTTTCGAACGTCGAATTATTTGTAAGCTGAGGTGGGGCCCACACATCAAGATTTTTTTGGGACATGTGAAAAGTTATATGAATCGTATATGTAAAGTTAAACACAACCCGTGAAGGGCCCTGGGGCCAAATCAAAGTGGAAGCCCTCCAAACGAATATTTTTAAGAAAACGTTTTCGGATGACCTAACTTGGAGGGGAAAAAAACGGCATTATAGGTTTAGAATTTGGGAAAACGCCCAGAAATAAAAGTTGTAGATAATTGAAATAGCTTTCCAATGGTAGGTCGTGGGCTCCCAGGCGACGTCGGTACAAGGAGATATGGACGTTTTAAGGTCGAAAGGTCAAGCTGGGCAGTGAAATGGGCCCAACCCGATTCCAATTCGGGTCAGGCCCATTACCCACGCTTTTAATAGAAAAAAAACAGTTTCTCTCCCTCATTTTCAGATCAAGAAACCTGGAAAACTCTAGAGAAAAAGAGAGAGGAGAGCCTAGAGAAAAAAAATCAGTTTTTGACCAAAATCGGAGCCCCGAATCCCGAAGCCCATGAAGAGAAAAGTGTTCTACGTCGCGTTGCCTTCGATTTGAGCTAAAAATCAACTAAAAATAAGAGGGTGGACGTGGTGGCTGTGCACTTAAGGTATGAATAAGGCTTTTTTTTATTGTTAACAAGTTTATTTAGAGTTTTAACGGATTAGAACGAAGAAATAACGTGATAAATTCGTTTGTTGGTATGGCTGAATTGTAGAATTGGGTTTGAAGAAAATTTTGGATGAAAACAAATGTATTTAACTTGTAGAATGTGGAGGGTGTTGTTACTGATGTTGTTAGTGTTAATTTTGACCTCTTTGCGGAAATAAAATTATTAAATAGTTATATCGCGAATTGGTTGGTTGGGAAAATTTGGAAAATAATGTGCGGGCTATTTTACGGCATATGTTGGTATTGATTTGGAAGTGTGAAGTCGAAATGAGGTTTATTGCATTATGTCGTAAAGTAGACTAATTGCGTATATTGTGAATTATGAAAATTGTTGATGTTGTTGTTGGGTTGTTGTTGGTTGTGTTGAGCCGAGTTGAATCTCGGGGAGGCTATATGTATAGGGGAAATGCTGCCAAAATTTCGGTAGGCAAGTAATAAAATTTGGATTCTTAAAGGCTTGAATTTGACAGTTGGTAAACATGACCATTTGTAGATTTTGGACGAAATTGGAAGTGAAGCTAAGCGAGCATAAGGCGCAATCGAGGTATGTAAAGCCTTCCCCTTTATTCTTAGGCATGTTCTGGATGTGATAGGCTCGGCTGCGAGCCTTAAGTACAACTCCGTTCCTCGGAATTCGAGACGGAAAACCGCTCCAATTCCTTCAGTACAATTGAAACCATTTTCTTACAAATTGCATTTAAAGTGAATTTTTGTACGAAACTTCCCTAAACGGAGTCGGAACACTTCCAAACGATTATGGATGACCTCATAAGGTCTATTATCAGTAATTTACATATGTTGCCTCGAGTTGGTCCGAGGCGGGCCCACAAGGCCCGATATCTTCTGTATAACTTTAAATACTTCCGTTTTGTCCGATTTTCTCAAAAAACATCTGGACTATTATTTTGGTTATGATATGACTATTTTTATGCAATTCATACAAAATGACTTCTGAACATCTGAGAATCTGATTCTGATAATAATCTGTCGTACCTTCCCAAGTAGGATATAGGCGCGTACTATGCATACTATCTGGATACTCTGATTTGGCTCGCCGTTTGGCACCCTTCAGACTGATTGAGTCTGTATGTGAGTCTGTATGTCGTGGCTGTCTCAATGCATTCCTTCACTGCGTCCCGGGCCAGGTTCTGTTATCGTGCATTGTTCACCGCGTCCCTCGGCGTGCGGGCCGGGATCTGTTATATCTGTATGATTATGATATTATGATCTGTGTATGGGGATGGCGGCCAGGATGGCATATGATCTGATCTGATTCTGTCTGTCCACCGCGTCCCGTACTAAGAGGGTCGGGTTCTGTTTACGGCGCCCCCAGACAGGGCCGGGATCTGTATGTATGTATGCATGTGCCATCACCATTTATACAAGCACATGCCTCTGTATGATTCTGTATGACTCTGTATGACTCTGCATGCATAATTCTGTCCGGCATACTTCTGTCCGTCCGTCTGGATTACGATTTAGTCTGTATGTCCGTATGGATTCTGGTTCTGTATGTCCGTATGGATTCTGATTCTGTATGTCCGTATGGATTCTGATTCTGTATGTCAGTATGGATTCTGGTTCTGTATGTCCGTGTGGATTCTGATTCTGTATGCCCGTATGTTTTACGATTCTATCTGTCTGTCTGAACCATGATTCTGTCCGTCTGTCGGGATTATGATTCCGTCCGTCCGTTCGATTTATGGTTCTGTCCGCTATATACATATGCTTCCGGTTCAGATTATGATTATGTTGTTATGTTTCTGCTTTTCATACTCGGTACATCCTTCGTACTGACCCCCGGTTCTTCGGGGGCTGCGCTACATGCCCGCAGGTACAGACGCACCAGGTGATACGCCGCCAGCGTAGGGTTCTGATTCTGCTGTTCTGAAGAGCTCCTTTGATCCGGAGCGTACACTTTTGGTACATATCTTCTGTTTTTCATATATTTTGTATGTATGGAAATTCTGGGTACGGCGGGGCCCTGTCCCGTCATATGACTCTGTATGTCTGTAGAGGCCTGTAGATATGTATGTGGGTTACGGGTTACATTTGTTCAGGTAGGTGCGTACGATTGCACGACTCTGTCTGCTATGTTAGCTTTATCGGCTTATATGTAAATTTCTGTATGTTCAGGTATGTATATGTTCGCGCGCGCCGCATCTGTATTGGCCTGATTCTGTTCACAGCTGTTTAAAAAAAAAATTGTACGGTACGAAATTCTGTTAAGTAGATACGTATGGGTATCCAGTTAGGATACCAGTCGCGGCCCACGGGGTTGGGTCGTGACAGAAGTGGTATCAGAGCGGTTAGTCCTTGGAATGTCTACCGGCCGTGTCTAGTTGAGTCTTGTTTATCGATGTGTTGTGCACCACATCTATAAACAGGAGGCTACAGGGCATATAGGATGTCACCCTTCTTTGAATCTTAGATCGTGCGATAAAGCTGTATGGTTAGGATGTTTCCTACGAATTGCTGTATCTACAGCGAGGCTCCAAAAGAGCAGAAGTGTCAGTATTTGGGGAAAATGTTTCTGACCCTCTTCCTGCAGGTGATTGCAGATTGACAAAGAATGAAGGGGAGTGCTTCTGATGATGGGGATGAGGTTGCTAAGAAGGCCCCCAGGACGTCACCAGGACCAAGTAGGCAGATCCCCAGCTACTCGATTGAGACAGACCCTTCGGAGGATCCAGAGACAATTCCTCCAGAGTTTCTGATTCCCAGAGCAGAGGATCCCAGAGAAGATAGTTATGATACTGACCCCTCGGAGGACCCAGCGACGATACCTCCAGAGTTTCTTACCCCCAGGGAGGAGGATAGCCCCGATGCTGAGCCATTAGAGCATTCCTCTGGGACGCCGGAGGATGAGGTCCCCGAGGACATGCCAGCAGCTCCTGTAGTGGAGCATTATGTTAGACAGGCTTCTCCAGAGAGTGTTACGCCTTACTCTAGTCCTTTGTCCTAGCCATCAGTGAACCAGGAATTTCCGGGCTACCTATACTCCTCCGATTCAGATGCAGGTAATAGCGGGGGCCAGGCAAATGGGGGCCAGACAGATGACGATGATGAGGGACACAATTCCCACGGCAGCTCCCCAGGTTAGACCCGAGATTGATCAGTTATGAGTACATAAGTTTCCTAGAATTTTCGATGTGTGTATGATATCCGTAAAATGTTGTTCAGTGACGACGACGAAAATATAAAAAGGATTAGAGACCTAGTGATTAAAGGCAAGGGCGACTGAGATGTCCCCACCGTCAGTGTGAATCTAGAAATCTCAGCTGAAAGTAAACAGGAAAATGCCTCCGATGCCGTTTGAGTTGGGCACGTGTGGTAAGTGTCGACGTCGTTGTAATTCTTATTTGAAGTTAGCAGCCCTGTGTGGCTATGATATGACATGATATGATGTATATATATGCGTGCATGTGTTGGCCCTGTGAGGCATGGTTGGTATTTCTGGTGTACAGGTTTCAGATAGTAAGAAATACAGAGGAAACTCTGCCCAAATTTTTCCAGGAATAAGGAGGTAAATATGTAGATTGAGTACAAAAAGGTTCCGCGATACTCGTCGGAATTTAGTTTTCTTCTGTTGGTGGTTGGAGAGCATCTTACGGTAATATTTTATCAGATTTCGCCGACTATTTGGAGACGGAATTTGTTGGATGAAGACTTAAATCTGTAGGCTGTCTGTAATCATATGTATATGTGTATGAAAGTGAATATTGAAGATTCAGAAAGGCAACAGGGTAATGGTACGACTTAGCCGGGGGTGGGACCCGCTACGAGAATTTTCCGAAAATTTGCTAAGACCCCGATCTGCCCTAAGTTACGTGACAAAGGTCGTGCGGGGCAATCGACGAAATTATATTAGCCGTAATGCGCTAAAATGTATGAAAGTTCCGAGGTTAAGCGTGCTAAGGCCAGGGCAATTCTGGGATGGGTGACCCCCCCCGGGAAGTAATGCAAAATTTTTCACTAATATAAGTATGATAGATATAAATGGAAATTTGGGGTAACCTAAAGGGAAAGAGAATGTGTGGAGTAACTAGTGCCCTTGCAGGGGTCGCGTAGAACGAGGCGGACTAAGTGGGCGAAAAGAAAAGGTGCAATGCCGCTCGGGAAAATGAGCGAATTCGAATAACAGTCAGAGACGTTCGCCAGTAACATATTAGTAAATATATCTGTATGTGTGTATGTGTATGTGTACGATTTTCGTCTGATGCATGTATGGGTCGAGAGCCGAGTCCCGGCGGCTGATGTTGTGATAGACGGAAGGTTTTACTAAATCGAATACATGAAACGAAGCGGGGGTGAGGACACGAATGTTGTCAAAGAATAGAAAAACCCCGATTACATTATAACTTAGTCTGGTGTGACGATATCTGGAAAGGAAAATGAGTATGGATAGTAGGAAAGATGAAGGATAAGAAATGTGAATAAGCAGAATGCTTCAGAAGAATCGATAAGCGACACGTAAGACGATTTGTATGACAACTTGGCGAACAAGTTTACAAATAAGAGAAATTTCCATAAATCACTGGAGCCTTAATAGGAGTGATCTGATTCTAATTCAGATTCTATCTGTTACACTTCTGCACTTCCGATTCTGATAAGGCTCTGCCTATTACGCCTCTGTACTCCTGAATTCGATTATGTTCCCGTCTGATAAATCTTTGTACGTCTGATTCTGAATACGTTTCTGTTTGACACACCCCTGTACGATTGACTCTGATTACGAATATGTCTGACACGCCTCTGTGTGTCTGATTCTAGATATGAATCTGTCTGATACATCTCTGTACGTCTGATTTTGATCACGCGTCTGTCCGATACATTTCCGTATGTCTGATTCTGATTACGACTCTGTCTGATACATTTTTGTACGTCTGATTCTGATTTCGAATCTGGCTGATGCCTCTTTGTACGTCTGACTCCGATCTCAGATTTGTCTGACATACTTCCGTACATCTGGCTTCGACTATGAATCTGTTCGATATGCTTTTGTGCGTCTGGCTCTAGTTATGAACCTGTTTGATGTAACGTGAAATTATGATAACGTTGTAAGGAACCGAGAAGTGTGGCAAGAGGTGAAAGATGTTGATGGCAATCGTAACGTTGAAAGGAATTTTGAAGGAAAGAAAGGAACCTCCCCGAAGTGTCACAAGACCCCCTAAGGTCAATCGAACATTCGAGGACGAATGTTCTAAAGGGGGGGGGGGGGGAGAATGTTATATCCTGCATTTTCGAACGTCGAATTATTTGTAAGCTGAGGTGGGGCCCACACATCAAGATTTTTTTTGGGACATGTGAAAAGTTATATGAATCGTATATGTAAAGTTAAACACAACCCGTGAAGGGCCCTGGGGCCAAATCAAAGTGGAAGCCCTCCAAACGAATATTTTTAAGAAAACGTTTTCGGATGACCTGACTTGGAGGGGAAAAAAAACGGCATTATAAGTTTGGAATTTGGGAAAACGCCCAGAAATAAAAGTTGTAGATAATTGAAATAGCTTTCCAATGGTAGGTCGTGGGCTCCTAGGCGACGTCGGTACAAGGAGATATGGACATTTTAAGGTCGAAAGGTCAAGTTGGGCAGTGAAATAGGCCCAACCCGATTCCAATTCGGGTCAGGCCCATTACCCACGCTTTTAATAGAAAAAAATCAGTTTCTCTCCCTCATTTTCAGATCAAGAAACCTGGAAAACTCTAGAGAAAAAGAGAGAGGAGAGCCTAGAGAAAAAAAATCAGTTTTTGACCAAAATCGGAGCCCCGAATCCCGAAGCCCATGAAGAGAAAAGTGTTCTACGTCGCGTTGCCTTCGATTTGAGCTAAAAATCAACTAAAAATAAGAGGGTGGACGTGGTGGCTGTGCACTTAAGGTATGAATAAGGCTTTTTTTTTATTGTTAACAAGTTTATTTAGAGTTTTAACGTATTAGAACGAAGAAATAACGTGATAAATTCGTTTGTTGGTATGGCTGAATTGTAGAATGGGGTTTGAAGAAACTTTTGGATGAAAACAAATGTATTTAACTTGTAGAATGTGGAGGGTGTTGTTACTGATGTTGTTAGTGTTAATTTTGACCTCTTTGCGGAAATAAAATTATTAAATAGTTATATCGCGAATTGGTTGGTTGGGAAAATTTGGAAAATAATGTGCGGGCTGTTTTACGGCATATGTTGGTATTGATTTGGAAGTGTGAAGTCGAAATGAGGATTATTGCATTATGTCGTAAAGTAGACTAATTGAGTATATTGTGAATTATGAAAATTGTTGATGTTGTTGATGTTGTTGTTGGGTTGTTGTTGGTTCTGTTGAGCCGAGTTGAATCTCGGGGAGGCTATATGTATAGGGGAAATGCTGCCGAAATTTCGGTAGGCAAGTAATAAAATTTGGATTCTTAAAGGCTTGAATTTGACAATTGGTAAACATGACCATTTGTAGATTTTGGACGAAATTGGAAGTGAAGCTAAGCGAGCATAAGGCGCAATCGAGGTATGTAAAGCCTTCCCCTTTATTCTTAGGCATGTTCTGGATGTGATAGGCTCGGCCGCGAGCCATAAGTACGACTCCATTCCTCGGAATTCGAGACGGAAAACCGCTCCAATTCCTTCAGTACAATTGAAACCATTTTCTTACAAATTGCCTTTAAAGTGAATTTTTGTACGAAACTTCCCTAAACGGAGTCGGAACACTTCCAAACGATTATGGATGACCTCATAAGGTCTATTATCAGTAATTTACATATGTTGCCTCGAGTTGGTCCGAGGCGGGCCCACAACGCCCGATATCTTCTGTATAACTTTAAATACTTCCGTTTTGTCCGATTTTCTCAGAAAACATCTGGACTATTATTTTGGTTATGATATGACTATTTTTATGCAATTCATACAAAATGACTTCTGAACATCTGAGAATCTGATTCTGATAATAATCTGTCGTACCTTCCCAAGTAGGATATAGGCGCGTACTATGCATACTATCTGGATACTCTGATTTGGCTCGCCGTTTGGCACCCTTCAGACTGATTGAGTCTGTATGTGAGTCTGTATGTATGTGGTTTCTCATTAATCTGTTCGTGGCTGTCTCAATGCATTCCTTCACTGCGTCCCGGGCCAGGTTTTGTTATCGTGCATGTTTCTCTGCATTGTTCACCGCGTCCCTCGGCGTGCGGGCCGGGATCTGTTATATCTGTATGATTATGATATTATGATCTGTGTATGGGGATGGCGACCAGGATGGCATATGATCTGATCTGATTCTGTCTGTCCACCGCGTCCCGTACTAAGAGGGTCGGGTTCTGTTTACCGTGCCCCCAGACAGGGCCGGGATCTGTATGTATGTATGCATGTGCCATCACCATTTATACAAGCACATGCCTCTGTATGATTCTGTATGACTCTGTATGACTCTGCATGCATAATTCTGTCCGGCATACTTCTGTCCGTCCGTCTGGATTACGATTTAGTTTGTATGTCCGTATGGATTCTGATTTTGTATGTCCGTATGGATTCTGATTCTGTATGTCCGTATGGATTCTGATTCTGTATGTCCGTGTGGATTCTGATTCTGTATGCCCGTATGTTTTACGATTCTATGTGTCTGTCTGAACCATGATTCTGTCCGTCTGTCGGGATTATGATTCCGTCCGTCCGTTTGATTTATGGTTCTGTCCGCTATATACATATGCTTCCGGTTCAGATATGATTATGTTGTTATGTTTCTGCTTTGCATACTCGGTACATCCTTCGTACTGACCCCCGGTTCTTCGGGGGCTGCGCTACATGCCCGCAGGTACAGACGCACCAGGTGATACGCCGCCAGCGTAGGGTTCTGATTCTGCTGTTCTGAAGAGCTCCTTTGATCCGGAGCGTACACTTTTGGTATATATCTTCTGTTTTCCGTATATTTTGTATGTATGGAAATTCTGGGTACGGCGGGGCCCTGTCCCGTCATATGACTCTGTATGTCTGTAGAGGCCTGTAGATATGTATGTGGGTTACGGGTTACATCTGTTCAGGTAGGTGCGTACGATTTCACGACTCTGTCTGCTATGTTAGCCTTATCGGCTTATATGTAAATTTCTGTATGTTCAGGTATGTATATGTTCGCGCGCGCCGCATCTGTATTGGCCTGATTCTATACACAGCTGTTTAAAAAAAATCTGTACGGTACGAAATTCTGTTAAGTAGATACGTATGGGTATCTAGTTAGGATACCAGTCGCGGCCCACGGGTTTGGGTCGTGACAAATTTGGGGCACAGAATAATAAGAAAGTGAGGCCCAAATCCAAGGCCCAACCGGCCACTTAACTTTAGCCCAAGTCCATGGTGATTAATTAATTACCATGTGACATTATATATGCAACCTTATCATAAGAAGGTTCAAGAAAAATCAAGAAAGAAAACAAAAGAAACCAAGAACAAAAGAGAGAGAAAAAAAATTGGAGCCTAATCTTGGGTTCAAAAATCCATTTCTTGTGGGATTATTACTAAGTGCAAAGTCCTCTACAAAGTGATATAAGTATTTTGGCAAGAAAGCAATTTTAACCTCCAAGTGAAGAACTTGAAGAAAGGTAAGGATCTTATGCTTTTGTTGTGTTATGGAAGGTATATGTAGGTTGTAGTGTGTGTAAATGTGTGAAAATCATGAAAATTTTGTGTGTTGGGATTGGATGTGTGTTGGTCGTATATATGTGTTTGTATTGCATGTCAATGGTGACTTGAATTCATGTTGAAATCTAGTTGTAGTTAATGTGGGAATTGTATTAGAAATGAAAGTGGAATGAATTAGTGAAAGTTGGAGAATATAGTATGTGGCCGTGTGGTACGATGTTGGTTATGGAATATGAATTTAATCTTGTTAGTATGTAAGTGTGTTATGGTGAAATGAATGGAAAGATAATAGTCTTTGTTGTCATGGAAAAATGGTTACTAAGTTGTTGAAGGAAATTATGCAACCTTGTTATGGTTTACGTAAAAATGGAAATGAAAGTATCAAGAGGCAAATTATGATTAATGTTGATGAATTTGGAAGATGGAAATGTGTTATGAACTTGTATGTTGAAGGTTAGGAAAAGTTGATAAATTGTGGCGTGATGGAAAGTTTGTATGTTTGTATATCTTATGTATATCTTGTGAAAATGATATGATATGCCCCCGAATCGTGTTGTAATGACTTTGATGGGTGATGAATATGAAAATAATAAGATTGGTTTGAAAGTGTAAGGTCGGAACGGAAAGTTGGCAAATTGTGCCCTATTATGTATTTTGAGCTACTTGTCGTTATTATGAATATTGTTGTTGGGTTGTGTTGATTTTTTGGCTGTGTTTAACTTTTGGGGAGGTCATGTATACAGAGGAAATGCTGCCGAAATTTCGGTAGGCAAGTATGTGTTAAGTTTGGACTATTGAAAAGTTGAAACTAACAAATGGTAAACTTGACCATTTCTAGATTTTAGACGAAATTGGAATCAACGCCAAGTGAGCGTAAGGCGCTATCGAGGTATGTAAAGCCTTCCCCTTTATTCTTAGGCATGTTCTGAATGTAATAGGCTCGGCCGCGAGCCTTGAATACGACTCCGTTCCTCGGAATTCGAGATGGAAATCCGCTCCAATTCCTTCAGTACGATTGAAATTAATTTCTTATAAAATGCCTTTAAAGTGAACTTTTGTACGAAACTTTCTCAAACGGAGTCGGAATACTTCTGAATGATTATGGATGACCTCATAAGATATTTTATCAGTAATTTACGCATGTCACCTCGAGTTGGTCCGAGGTGGGCCCACGGAGCCCCGATACCTCTTGTATGGTCTAAATTGCCCTATTTTTGTCCGTTTTTCACAGGAAATATCTGAACTATCATTTTGACCATGATATGAAAGTTGCTATATAAATCTTGCGAAAGGGTTTTGGACATCTGAAAATCTGATTCTGGTAACAATCTGTCGTGCCTTCCCAAGCAAGATATAGCCGCATTTTATGAACGCTATCCGAATACTTCGATTTGACTCGCCATTTGGCCTACTTCAGTTTGATTGAGTCTGTATAATGATCTGTATGAATGTGGTTTCTCATTAATCAGTTCGTGCATATGCTATGATTCCTTTCACCGGTTTATATCGTGCGGATGGGCCGCCGAGTCCCTTGTCGGGGGTCGGGTCCCATGTATAAATTCTGAAGTATGATGTGTTCGGTTTCGGGGTACTGTGGTATATGTCGTCCCCGGTTACCGTGTATATGTTACGAAGTATGATGTGTCCGGTTTCCCGGCGTGTGATCTGTCCCCGGGGTTACCGTGGTTATGATATGATGTGTTATGTGACGAAGATGTTCGAAGATGTGAAATCTTCTGAAATACGATATGATGTGGCGCCAAAGGCAGGAGTGGCGACCACGTTCTTGTGCCCTATTATGATTCTGTCTGTCTGATTGGATTCTGATTCTGTCCGTCCATATGGATTGTGATTCTGCCCGTCCGTCTGGACCATGATCCTGTCCGTCCGTTCGATTTATAGTTCTGTTCGCTATATTTCTGTGCTTCCGGTTCAGACTATGATTATGTTTGTTATGTTTCTACTTTACATACTCGGTACATTTTTCGTACTGACCCCCGGTTCTTCCGGGGTTGCGTTACATGCCCGCAGGTACAGACGCACCTGAAGATACGCCGCCAGTCTAGGGCTCAGATTCTGCTATTTTGAAGAGCTCCTTTGTTCCGGAGCGTGTACTTTTGGTATATATCTTCTGTCTTCTGTATATTCTGTATGTATGGCAACTCCGGGTACGACGGGGCCCTGTCCCGTCATATGACTCTGTATGTCTGTTAGAGGCCTGTAGATATGTTTGTGGGTTAGGGTCTTTCTGTACGGATGTGTGTATATGTTGTGTTTGGGGCGACCCCATTCACCGCGGCGGCCGGTCCGCATACGTTTATATGTTGCTTTGTTGGCCGGTTTGGCCTTTGTTGGTATTTTCTGTGCGCAGGGTTATTTTGGATAGTCGGTAAAACAAAGGAAACTCTGCCAAAATCTTTCTGGAAATTATCTAAATTTGAAATATAGCCTTGACGGCTTCTGCTTTATACTTGAATGCGTTTGATAACAGTTGAGATAGCATTGGATATATGTGTTTGGGTGCCCAGATCGGGTACTAGTCACGGCCTACGGGGTTGGGTCGTGACAAAAATGATGGCTTTTTTAATGGGTTTCTGGATCTAGACTAATTAAGCTATGGGTAAACTAATTTTAATATAAATTTCCCAGTTTCACCCTTGCGGGGTCGGGGTTACCTTTTTGGGTTTGTTTTGGATGTCTATTTAAAGTATAGCAATATGGGTATCATTGGAATCGTTTAGACTAGTAGAGTACTATTTGACTATATTGAACCTGATTTTTCAATAAAATTACGATTTTCTCCATAGGGCTCGGTTTGACTATTTTAGGTCCATTTTGGGTTCTAGCTATAATTATGACAAAATGTGTATCCGTAGATTTGTTTTTTGATGTAGAATTCATATTTGATAAACGTTGCTCATTTCGAGTCTCTCTGGAATGGAATGGCAAGGCTAAAGTAGATCAATTCGTAGCACCATATCGGCATCGAGATATCTTACAACATGCATTTCAGTTAGACTCAAATTAGTGAAGCATATGTAGGAGTTAGTTATTGAGGAGGAATGCATGTTAGGCCTTCGGGTATGAAGTTGGAATGGATACTTTTAGGTTGGTATTGTTGTTGACTTTGTAGGTGTGTTGCCTTGTTATCATAATTGGGCTTATCGCCATATGTGATATCTTGGGCATGTTGCCCTATTTACTATGTTGTGTTTTGCGATGCATTCATCTCTCTCTTATTATTTCATATATCGTCAGAAAAAAGAAAAGGATAATTACTTAGTTGGGAATTGTGATTGTTACATCCCGTATTTTGTAAATTCGGATATTTCAAGATAATCGCGATAAGTTAAGGGAAAGGCTATTTTCCGGTTTTGTCTTAATGCACAAGTTGCTTATAAATATTATTGGTATGGAAATATTGAGAAAGGCTAGGGGTAAAAAGGAAAAAAAAAAAAAAAAAGGGTCATGAAAGCCACAAGTGGCCGTGTGGCTTAAGTGGGTCCCACCCATGGTTGGCCAATTAACTCAAGCCATGAGTGGGGGCATGTGTCCACCTTATATTTGTAGGAGCAAAGTATATATATAGATAAGTGATGACCAAAGCAAGACATATTCATCTTCTTCACAATTCAAGAAACTTCAAGAAAAAAAAATATAGAGGCATTCAGCCATGGCTAGCAAAAATTGATGCCATAAAAATTGATCAAAAAATAATTTTCTTCTAGTATTCCAACCAATTGGAAGGCCCTTATTAACGTGGAGTAGTTGTTGGAGCAAGCAAAGCATTCATTTGTGCAACTCATAAACCCTAGCCAAGTTGAGAAGTTAAAGGATAAAGGTAAGATTTAATCTCTTTTTCTATGTGTTAGGGATGATTTATGAGTGTTGCAGTATGTAGAAATGGATGAAATTCATGAAATATGTGTGTGAAGGTTGTGGCCGAATAGGGGCTGTGTTGGTAAGATGTGATGAATTGATTTTATTTAGTATTTTTGGTTGTTGTTGTTATGGATTCCATGATGAAAATGAAGGTTTGATGGCTTAAAATGAAGTTGTAATCGTTGTGGGTTGTTGTAGAAGTTAATGTGACGTTAGCATGGTTTCTTATATTTGTATGAATGATGTTGTTAACGTGTGGTTGTTGGTATAATTCATGAACTTGGAAGCGAGGAATGTGTTGTTGTTGTTCTTATTGAGTTTGGAAGATTGTAAGTTGGGTTGTTGTGGTTAACTTGAAGGTAAATGAAATGCCGTCGAATTATGTAGAAAGGGTTGCTAACGTTAGAATGCATTTTGAATTAATTGTTGAAGTTGTTAATGTGGTTGTTGGTATTGTTGTTGATGATTTGGCCGAGTTGAATTCTCGGGGTTGGTGGAAATTATAGGTGAAATGCTGGCCAAATTTCTGTAGGTGAATTGCTAGCTTAGAATCAGATTCCTAAACACCTATAGCTAATGTTTGCTATCTTCTGACGTTGCTGTAGATCTTGGGAAAGCCAAGACTTAAGTTCGGATTAGCTTAGGAAGCGGGCAAGGTATGTAAGGCTTACCCTTTTTTTCTTTTGGCATGTCCTAGAGCTAAGTAAGGTATGACACGCATCTTGGGGTAACTCTATTCTTTAATTCCGAGCTTGTTTAGGATTCTTATTCACTTCTTGAGACGAGCATACTTGGTATAGTCGAGCCTATTGTATGATTGAATAACGAGCAAAGTATAAAGCGTCCCTATTCCAAAAAAGGGTTCTATAAGGATTAATGTCCTTAACTTTCATAGGCGGTCTCGGATTGCTCTGAAACGTTCGTAGAGGTTTCTGTAACGAATAACGTCCATAACGTTCTTATGCTAACTCGGATTGACTCGAAACGTGTTTATGATCCTTCAAGTGTCGATTAGTGTACTTACCTATTGAGTCCTAAAAATTGATTTATATGCATATGGTTTCTCACTACTCTGCTCGTGCATGTCGTCATTACTTCCTTCACTGAGTCCCGGGCCAGGACACGTTCTCGTGCGCACTCCAATGCATTGTTCACCGAGCCCCTCACTAGAGGGTCGGGACACGTTATATGTATATGTATATGATGATATGATGACATGATGATATGATGATACGGGGGTGGCCGGGACACGTTATATATATATATGATATATGATGTTGACATGCATGACTTTATCCACCGAGTCCCTCACTAGAGGGCCGGGACACGTTATATGTATATATGATATATGATGTTGATATGTATGATGTTCATTTCATAAGGCAAGTGTATTGATGTTTTTAAACAGCCATACTTGTTTCTGGTAAATCTCCATTTTAGTTATGATCCTCTTTACTGTATTTCATGCCTTACATGCTCGGTACATATTCCGTACTGACCCCATTTCCTTCGGGGGGGCTGCGTTTCATGCCCGCAGGTACAGACGCTCGTTGTGGTGACCCGCCAGCCTAGGACATCCATTCTGATACTTTGAAGTGCTCCCTTGTTCCGGAGCCTATACTTTTGGTACAGATCCTTCTGTTGTGAATATGTATATATATGTCTAATTAGGGTACAGTGGGGTCCTGTCCCGCCATATGACACTGTTGTTACTCTTAGAGGCCTGTAGACATGTATGTGGGTCATGGGTGGTTAATGTCCAGTTATGTTAGTATGGTTTACGTTTGGCATTTCCCTACTCTACGACAGCCTGACTGGCTTGTGTGTGATATTGTACGTGACATTTTTAGACAATGTTTTGTCTTGCATTTATAAAAGCCCTTAATATGCTAAACGCAAGTATGATAAGTGCCCATCTGGTTGAGTCGTGACAGTACAGGTTGAACGATAGATAGTATGATAAGGGGTGCTCGGTAGCCAATACTGGGTACCTGTCATGGCCCTCTGGTTGGGTCATGACAAAAGTGGTATCAGAGCGGTTCATCCTCGGAATGTCTACAGGTCGTGTCTAGTAGAGTCTTGTTTATCGGTGTGTGGTGCACCACATCTATAAACAGGAAGCTACGGGACAATTAGGATGTTATCTTTCCTTCTACTCTAGATCGTGCGATAGAGCTGTATTATCAGGATGATTCCTCTCTAATAAATTGCTATGTTTACAGCGATGCCTCCGAAGAAAGCGAGCGTTGCCAGAAGGTCAAATCAGTAGCAGGGGACACTAGCCTAACTAGGAGAGTTACCAGGGCCCGTGCCCAGATCATGCCCGAGGTTGTGCTCCATTCCGCGAGTTCGGCTACAACGCCACTTCCAGAGGAACCTAGGGCAGCGACAGCTCCAGGTCAGGGGGCGGCTCCACCGCCAGTTCCTGAGGTCCCAGCACCTGAGCCTCCAGCTCCTCAGCCAGGGGCGGAGGATAGAGCTATGAGAAACGCAGTACAGTTGCTGACTAGACTAGTAGCAGGGCAGGCTCGCAGGCCTGGGCCAGGAGGTGATTCTGCGGATAGATATGACAGTTTAAGGGTTCGTGACTTCTTGACTTGTAATCCTCCGGAGTTCTACAGGTTAAAGCCCGAGGAGGATCCGCAGGAGTTTATTCGACAGATGCAGCATACGCTGAGGATAATCAGAGCTTCCGAGACTGAGTCTGTCGAGATGGCTTCATATCGGTTGCCTGATGTGGCTGTTAATTGGTATGAGTCCTGGGAGTTGTCGAGGGGCGAGGGTGCTCCTCCAGCGGTGTGGGCTGAGTTTACAGAGGCCTTTCTTGGCCACTTTCTGCCTCCCGAGGTGCGGCGAGCTAGGATTGACAGATTCCTACAATTGAGACAGAGGGGCAGAAGCGTTCGGGAGTACAGTCTAGAGTTCGACTCTTTGGCAAGATATACGCCCACTATTGTAGCTGATATGACTGATAGGATGCATCGATATGTGATGGGGTTGGATTATTATCTGGTTGATAGCTGCATGGCAGTGGCTTCTCAGCCAGGGATGGACATCGCTCGAGTACAGGCGTATGCGCAGGGGATGAAGGAAAGACACAGAGGGCGCCAGCCCGATAGAGATCATGATACGGGCTAGCCCAAGAGGGCTAGATTAGCTAGTTATTCCGGGGAATTTTGAGGCGGGCAGCCTCAACAACATACTAGGCATCCTTCTCAGCCAGCACGGAGTGCACCCCCACAGTTTACTGGTAAGAGACTTGATAGCACAGGATATTTGGGAGCTGGTCAAAGCCCCAGGGCTTCGGGTTCACAGTCGAGCAGGGGGTTCAGCCAGATGAGGCCACCTATGCCTCAGTGCCCTCGGTGCGGCAGACACCATCCGGGGGAATGCCGTCTCGCTACCGGTGCTTGTTTTGCTTGCGGCCGTCAAGGCCATATCATGAGGGATTGTCCATTTGGGGGTAGTCCAGGTGGTCCAGCCCAGCCCACTGGGTCAGTTGTTGGTTCATCTTCCTCTTCTGTAGCTATGCGACCTACGGAGCGGGGTATGCCGACACCAGTAGGCCGCAGTAGAGGTCGTGGCGGAGCTCCCGATTCTAGCGGTCCTTCGAACCGCATATATGCCTTGGCCAGCCGACAGGACCAGGAGGCGTCACCAAATGTGGTTATAGGTATATTATTGATCTTCTCCCGAGATGTATATGCATTGATAGATCCAGGCTCTACTTTATCATATATTTCCCCCCTAGTTGCTAGTAGAATCTGAATAGAACCCCAACCGATAGAGCCATTCAAGGTAGGTACACCGGTAGGAGATTCTGTTATAGCAAGGCGAGTATATAGAGATTGTGCCGTAGATATATATGGTTGTTGCACCAAAGCGGATCTGATAGAGCTGGATATGAATGAGTTTGATGTCATTATGGGTATGGATTGGTTAGCTTCTTGTTATGCCGACGTTGACTGTCGGAAGAAGGTAGTTCGCTTCCAGTTTCAAGGAGAACCAATTTTAGAGTGGATGGGAAGTATAGCATCGCCGAGGGGTAGGTTTATTTCATACCTCAAGGCCAGGAAGATGATTAAGAAGAGGTATATTTATCATCTGGTTCGTGTGCATGATATGAAAGCAGAGGCACCTACTCTTCAGTCGGTCCCAGTAGTCAATGAATTTCCGAATGTATTTCCATATGAGCTTCCAGGTCTTCCACCTGAGCGGGAGATAGAGTTCACGATAGACGTGCTGCCAGATACTCAGCCTATATCTATTCCTCCCTACAGAATGGCACCTGCAGAACTGAAAGAATTGAAGGAGCAGCTGAGGGATTTGCTAGAGAAGGGCTTCATCAGGCCCAGTACATCACCTTGGGGAGCGCCGGTACTGTTCGTGAGGAAGAAAGATGGGTCGCTACCGATGTGTATTGATTATAGGCAGCTGAACAAAGTGACGATAAAGAACAAATATCCCCTCCCCAGGATTGATGACTTATTTGACCAATTGCAGGGCGCTAAGTGTTTCTCGAAGATAGACCTGCGATAAGGCTATCATCAGGTGCGGATAAGAGAGGCAGATATCCCAAATACTGCATTCAGGACCCGATACGGGCACTACTAGTTTAGGGTGATGTCCTTTCGGTTGACCAACGCCCTAGCAGTGTTTATGGACCTGATGAACCGAGTATTCAAGCCGTTCCTAGATATGTTCGTAATTGTATTTATTGATGATATCCTGTTCTATTCGGGATCAGAAGAAGAGCATGCAGATCATCTGAGGGCGGTACTTGGGGTACTCCGGCACCAGAAATTGTATGCTAAATTCTCTAAATGTGAATTCTGGTTGACTTCGGTGGCATTTTTGGGGCATATCATTGGAGCTGCTGGCCTTCGGGTGGATACACACAAAATTGAGGCCGTAAAGGCTTGGCTGAGACCGACGACACCTACTGAGGAACGTAGTTTTCTTGGATTGGCAGGTGTTATATCCCGTATTTTTGAACGTCAGATTAATTGCTGAGGTGGGACCCACACATCGAGATTTTTTTGGGACATCTGAAAATTCATATGAATCACATATGAGAAGTTAAACACAACTCAAGAAGGACCCTTGGGCCAAATCAAAGTGGAAGTCCTCCAAACGAATATATTTAAGAAAACGTTTTCGGGTGATCTGACTTCCAGGGGCAAACACGGTATTATAAGTTTGGAATTTGGAAGAGTATCAAGATATAGAAGTTGTAGATAATTGCATTAGCTTTCCAACCATAGGTCGTGGGTGCCCAGGTGACTTCGGTACAAGGAGATATGAATGTTTTAAGGTCGAAAGGTCAGTGGGCTACGCCCAACTCGGGACCAAACCGAGTTGGCCCAAAAAAATCAAAAAAAATAATAAGGCCCAAAATTTGTGAGGCCCAACCGGCCATGGTTATGGACCAAGCCCATATTAAATAAAATTTGGTCAATAAATAAGATGACTAAGTCATCTTATTCCACATAATGTTCTAGAAATTTCAAGAAAAGCAAGAACAAGAGAGAGAGGAGAAAAACTTAAGGCCATTTCGGCCAAGAGCAATTTTCACAAGAAAAATTTGCAAAAATTCTCCAAAAATCATTTTCTACCAAGTAAAGGGTGATTAACAAGGTGGAGTTGTTGTTGGAGCAAGAAAAATTCAAAATCATACAAGTTGTCAAGTTGTAGTCAAGTGAGAAGTTGAAGAAGAAAGGTGAGTTTTGATCTTGTTTTATGTGTTATATATGGTTTATATGTGTTGTAGTATGCTAAAATAGATGAAATTCATGAAGGAGAGAAATATAGTATATGGGCGTGTATATATATATATATGTGTGTAGGAGTCATGCTTCAATTATTTTAATTAGTGTTTAGTTGTTATGTTGTGAATGATATGTGGAAAATGGAAGTTGATTGAGTTTGGAGAGATTGTAGTGGTGTATACATGTTGGAGCCGTGTGAGTGTGCATGGTATATGTGGCCGTGTATACTTGATGTATAGTTGTGTATATTGGTGATTTGTGAAAGAATAATGAGCAAGTTGTAATTAATATCTTAATCGTTGTGTTGTAGATGTTATATCGCAAATAAAGACTTGATAAGTTTGGTGAAGTATTGGCAATTGGAAGTTTGTGTAAATTGAAAATAATGTTTTTGTACGGAAGACATGTAATGGTATTACTATGATGTTGTTGGAATATATGTATTATAAGGTTATTGTTGTTTCATTGGAATTGGAGAGTATTGAAGGAGGTAGAATGTTAATTGAAGTGTTGGAATGCACCTTGAATGGAATATGTGAATTTTTAGTGTGATTGTTGAATTATGTTAAAAGTTTGGCCGGGTTTGAATTCCCGGATTGTGATTGATGAGAATTTGGCTATGTTGAATGTTGAGGATGGTATATTTACAGAGGAAGTGCTGCCGAAATTTCGGTAGCCAAGAGGTTCCTTAAGATTCTAACTCTAAGTACCCTAATGAAAGTTTGGGTAAATATGACCAATTTGCAGATTTTGACGAGATTGCAACGTGAATTCGGAATAGCAAAAGAAGCGGAAAGAGGTATGTAAGGCTTCACCCTTCTTTCTATGTCATGTCTTAGTTGAAATAAGTTGGGTACGAGCCTCGGGGACAACTCGGTTCCCCGGAATCCGCACCTAAAGTTTTCCACTTTTTGTTCAATAGAATTGAACTAGAAAGTGTGCAAATGATGGAAAGACCTCTTAAACCCCTAGAACTTGCATAAGTGGGACCCGATTACCCTAGGACCCTCACAAGTAATGACATGACACGTAATATATGTAAATCATATACGTCACCCCATCCGGCCCGAGGTGGGCCTGCTACTCTCGGATTGTTCCTTACAGTCTTGCTTGACTTACTTGAAGTGAATCCAAAGGGAACCTTTGATCCCGATTTCGTTACCAAATGATAAATACTATGACTCCTCTAACGAGGGCACTTCCATGACGATAATGATAACAATGATGTTAGATAAGAGAATATGCCTATGATACGTACTACCGGAACGACTCTATGACTAAGATGACTAAGCTAAGTATCTTATGTAAACATGAAAATGATAAACTAATTTTTGAATATTATTTATATTTCCTAGCTATGACTTTATTTTCTAAAAGATTTCAAAGTCTATGAACTGTCATCTATGATGCCCCGATTTCATTCTACGTTTACTTTAATATTATTCCCCGTTGATAGTCTCACCTTAAAATACTCGTTCCTTCAAGGTGAGACAAAGCGATCACGAGTATTCTATAATGTAATCGGAGGTTATCGACTTTACGTCACTCCGATGACTACATGATGCTTCTTTGGGCTCTCCTGCGTGCATATGAGATATATGTTTATAGGATACGTAAATGCATATAAGACATGTAAATGTATGTAGGATATGCGTATATATTTTTAAAATATGCACATGACGAGAGAGCTAGAGCGCTATAGACGCTGATGTACCTACATGACACACGTATATGTATATGATAAAATCACCAGAGCGCTATAGACGCTGATGTACCTACATGACACACGTATATGTATATGATAAAAGCACCAGAGCGCTATAGACGCTGATGTACTTACATGACACACGTATATGTATATGATAAAAGCACCAGAGCGCTATAGACGCTGATGTACCTACATGACACACGTATATGTATATGATAAAAGAGCTAGAGAGCTATAGACGTTGATATATGTACATGATATATGCATATGTATACGGGGGAAATGGAGGTAAGGGCAGAGCGTTATGAACGCATATCCACCTGATCAGTTGGCATTACATGATATGATATCGTCCCGGACGCGGGATGCCCGGACGCGGGATGTGTATATTTATGGTTAAATGGATCGGCTGCCGACGCCTCGGCAATATGAGATGTCCTATTTTATATGTATATGTATATGAACAAGGAAAGATTCTTAAAGGAAAGCTAAGTACGCATAGCACCTGCCAAGGGTATATATATATACAGGTTATGTTTCTATCCCAGGACATGTGTTGTAACTCTCTTATGTCATTATACATGATTCATATTTTCTGTATATTACTATTCATGCCTTACATACTCGGTACACTATTCGTACTGACGTCCCTTCTTGTGGACGCTGCGTTTCATGCCGCGCAAGTCAGCAGACAGGCGGATTTGATACTTAGAAGCTCTACCAGCAGTGTTGACAGTGCTCCAGTTATTCCGGAGCCTCACTTCCTTGGTACTATTTTGTGTATATATATTCGGGCACGGCAGTACTCAGCCCTTTCTATGTATAAGTGTACTACGTCTAGAGGCTCGTAGACAGTTATGTACAGTCAGTTAAGTACAGTTAGATATATGGTGTTTTGACATGTTAATGTTGATGTATAAGTGATAACGAAGTTTATTAGTCTATGTTCAGAATGACGCCGCTAATGTTATTGTTCAAAAAAAAAATGGCTCTGTTTACATGGCTTGCTAAGAGGTAAAGGTAAAACGATAGACAAGGGGTGCTCGGTACAAGTATCGGGTACTCGTCACAGCCCCTAGACGGGTCGTGACAGCAGGATATTATAGGAGATTTGTGGAGAAGTTTGCTTCGATTGCAGCGCCATTAACGAAGTTGACTCAGAAGGCAGCTAAGTTCCAGTGGACTGATGCTTGTGAACGAAGCTTCCAGTTCTGAAAGAAAAGTTGACTACAGCTCCAGTTCTGACTCTCCCTGAGGGACCAGACGGTTATGCCATTTATTGCGATGCTTCCGGTGTTGGGATAGGTTGTGTATTAATGCAGCATGGTAGGGTTATAGCCTACGCCTCCCGGCAGCTCAAAAAGCATGAAAGAAATTATCCTACTCATGATCTAGAGCTAGCAGCAGTAATTCATGCTTTAAAAATATGGAGACATTATCTATATGGCATCCATGTCGATATTTATACGGACCACAAGAGCCTTCAGTATATCTTCAAGCAGAAGGAGCTGAATTTGCGGCAGAGGAGGTGGCTAGAGTTGCTGAAAGACTACGATGTTGATATTCTATATCACCCTGGAAAAGCCAACGTAGTAGCAGATGCACTCAGCCATAAGTCTATGGGCATCCTGACGGACGTGCAGCCCGGAAAGAAAGAAATGGTTCGTGAGATTTACCAACTAGCTAGTCTTGGAGTCCGTTTAGCTGATTTTGGAGACACTGGGGTTTCTGTCCGAGAAGTTGCTGAATCCTCCATCATGGAAGAAGTAAAGCGACGCCAATATGAGGATCGTGTTCTGGCACAGTATAGAGACACATCCCTTGAAAAGGAGAAGACTTCATTCGAGATTACACCTGATGGAGTGCTACTATATAAAGGCAGAATATGTGTACCTGACATTGCGAGGCTGCGGCGACAAGTTATTGGAGAAGCACATTATGCCCGTTATTCCGTCCATCCGGGATCAACAAAGATGTATCATGACCTCAGATGCTTATATTGGTGGGATGGTATGAAAAGGGACATAGCAGAGTTTGTCGCTCAGTGCCCAAATTGCCAACAGGTTAAGATCGAGCATCAGAAGCCTGGTGGGTTGTTACAGGAGATAGAGATTCCGACTTGGAAGTGGGAAGCAATTAACATGGATTTCGTCACAGGTTTACCACGCACTCCGCGGAAGTATGAATCCATATGGGTTATTGTCGATAGGCGGACGAAATCAGCCCATTTTCTTCCAGTCTGGACTACCTACTCAGCTGAAGACTATGCAAGGTTATATATTAAGGAGATAGTAAGACTTCACGGAGTTCCCACAGCTATTATATCCGACAGAGGTGCTCAGTTTACAGCTAACTTCTGGAGATAATTTCAAGAAGGATTGGGGACGCAGGTAAGTCTTAGTACTGCATTCCACCCGCAGTCCGATGAACAGGCCGAGCGTACTATTCAGACGCTAGAAGATATGCTGCGGGCCTGCGTTATTAACTTCAAGGGTAGCTGGGATGATCATTTACCACTTATTGAGTTTGCTTATAATAATAGTTACCATACTAGTATCCAGATGGCGCCGTATCAGGCCCTGTATGGCAGGAAGTGCAGGTCACCGATCGGTTGGTTCGATGTTGGCGAAACTAAGTTAATCGGCCCAGATATAATTCAGCAGGCAGTTGATAAAGTGAAACTCATTCAGGAACAGTTACTGGCAGCCCAGACTCGACAGAAATCAAATGCCGACAAACTCTGCTATGTCCCTTTTCATACCATCCCACCAATATAAGCATCTGAGGTCATGATACATCTTTGTTGATCCCAGATGGACGGAATAACGGGCACAATATGCTTCTCCAATAACTTGTCGCCGCAGCCTCGCAATGTCAGGTACACATATTCTGCCTTTATATAGTAGCACTCCATCAGGTGTAATCTCGAATGGAGTCTTCTCCTTTTCAAGGGATGTGTCACTATACTGTGCCAGAACAGTTAGGATGTTATCTTTCCTTCTACTCTGGATTGTGCGATAGAGCTGTATTATCAGGATGATTCCTCTCTAATATATGAAGACGAGTACTAATATGGAATGGATACGAATATAGATACGGATATGGAGGTATGAGCACAAACACACATTAGAATGGAAATTTTCTATGAAAGGCAAGTAAGTGCCTATGGCGATAATATTACCATCTCCCATCTTGTGCTATTTCTTATGATGTTCATTATGCTTCTACATTGATATTGATCATGCTTCACATACTCAGTACATTCTTCGTACTGACGTCCTTTGTTTGTGGATGCTGCGTCATGCCCGCAGGTGCACAGGGAGACAGGCTCGATCCATAGCTGCTTACTCCGAAATTACATAGCAGAGCTCCCTTTCATTCGGAGCCATATCCTTTGGGTACTTATTCTTTTGTGTATATAATTATGGGCATAGCGGGTCCTGTCCCGCTCATCTGATATGTTATACTCTTCTTAGAGGCTCGTAGTCACTTGAATATGGTTAGATATGTCTGGCTTTGTCGGCCCATATTTTTTATATCTTTTTGATAGCCTTGGCGGCTCATGTACGTTGATGTGGCATAGATGCCAATCATTATATAAAGGCATTGTCGTCCAATGGGGCTAGTATGATGAACGAATAGATTCATATGTTTAATTGTATGGCTCACCTAGATGTAAGCATAAGTGTATGCCAAGGGGCGCCCGGGTGGGCTAGCACCGGGCGTTCGTCGCGGCCCTCTAGACGGGTCGTGAAAAAAGTGGTATCAAAGCACGTCAGTCCTAAGGTGTGTCTACGAGCCGTGTCTAGTAGAGTCTTGGTTATGGGTGTGTTGCGCGCCACACTTATAAACAAAAAGCTGCGGACATTATAGGAATGAATGACCTTCTTTCTTCGTAAGAATCGTGCGATAGAGCTATGATGTAAGAAATTCTTGTTCCTTAATCGTGTGTTGTGTATTTCAGAAATGGCTGTAAAGAGAAAGGCTATAGCAGCCCAAAAGGGCAAGACGGTGGCAGAAAAGCGGGCTGAAAGAGCGCCGCCACCGTTAGTAGAGGAAAGTGAGTGCCAGAGGGCGGGTCAATCTCAATCCTCCCGTTCAGTGCCTATATTAGAGGAGCGTGAGGGAGCCTCATCCCCGGCTCCAGCACCTCCAGCTCCTCCACCGGATGCTTCGGGCCAAGATGTGAAAGAGGCCATTAATTTGCTGACTCAATTAGTTGCAGCCCAGACTCAGAGGCAAAGTTCAGGGCAAGGTGATAGGGTTGTTAGTGCAAGGGCCCGCGACTTCATTACTTTGAACCCTCCGTAATTCTTTGGGTCAAAGCCGGAGGAGGACCCTCAGGATTTTATCGATGGTATGTTGAGGACGCTACGATTGATACATGCTTCGGACACCGAGTCGGTAGAGTTAGCGTCGTATAGATTGAGAGATGTCTCGATCCAATGTTATACGGTTTGGATGGCTTCACGGGGAGCCAATGCACCTCCCCCGGTATGGCAGGAGTTCGTTGATGCTTTCCTCTGACATTATATGCCTCCAGAGGTTCGGCGAGCTAGGGCCGATAAATTCTTGAATTTGAGGCAAGGTAGCATGAGTGCTTTAGAGTACAGTCTCCGCTTCAATTTCATGGCTAGGTATGCTTCGACCATGGTAGCGGATATGGGTGACAGAGTGCACCGCTTTGTAAAGGGCCTAGGGCCGCATTTGATGGATAGGTGCTTGACTGCGTCTCTTTAGGACAATATGGATATTGCACGCATTCAGGCCTATGCTCAGAACTTAGAAGAAAGCCTGAAACAGCAAAGAAGTGAACGCGACCAAGATAGGGGCCATAGCAAGAGGGCCAGATCTTCGGGTCCGATGAGTGAGTTTAGAGGTGGGCACAGGCAACAGTTTCCCAGGTATTCAGGCTATTCTATGACCAGTGCATCTCCATGGTTTTCAGGCTAGAGATTTGATAGATCTGCTCGTGCAGGGCCGAGTCCGAGTTCTTCGAGGTCCCAGTTTAAAGGTGATTCGGGTCAGGCAAGGCCACCCATACCTCGATGTTCCCAGTGTGGGAAGTTGCATTGGGGTAAATGCCGATTGGGTTCAGAGGGTTGTTATTCATGTGGTCAGCCATACCATATTATGCGTGATTGCCCTTCGATTCACGGTAGAGGTAGGACCAAGCCTTCAAGGTCAGTAGCCAAATCTTCATCTTCCATGCGCCCTATGGGGCCAGGTTCACATGGGCCAGTCGGCCATGGTAGAGGCAGAGGGAGAGTTCCTAGTTCTAGCAGTCCTCAGCACCGTGTTTATGCTTTGGCTGGACGCCGAGATCTCGAGTCTTCTCCTGACGTGATCACAGGTATATTATCGGTATGCTCTCATGATGTATATGCTTTGATTGATCCGGGCTCCACATTGTCACATGTTACTCCATATATTGCGGGTCGATTTAGGGTCGAACCAGAGTCGATCAAACCTTTTGAGGTGTCTACACCCGTTGGTGAATCGATAATAGCTAGCCGAGTATATAGAAATTGCGTAGTCTTGATTTGCTACCGCCGTACTATAGCTTACTTGCATGAGCTAAAGATGGTAGACTTTGATGTCATTATGGGCATGGATTGGTTGGCCTCTTGCTATGCCAATGTTGATTGTAGAATGAAGATGGTCCATTTCCAATTTCCGGGAGAACCAGTTTTAGAATGGAAGGGGAATACGGCGTCACCAAAAGGTAGGTTTATTTCTTATCTAAAGGCAAGGAAAATGATCACAGAGGGATGTATCTATCACTTAGTTCGGGTTCAAGATGTGGAAGCTGAATCGGCAACTCTTCAGTCAGTCCCCGTAGTACATGACTTTCCGAACGTGTTCCCGGAAGAGCTCCCAGGCATTCCTCCCGAGTGGGAGATCGATTTTTCTATTGATGTGTTACCAGACACTAAGTCTATATCTATTCCTCCCTACAGAATGGCACCCGCAGAATTGAAAGAGTTGAAGGAGCAATTGAAGGATTTGCTTGATAAAGACTTCATTAGGCCTAATTCATCCCCGTGGGGAGCACCCGTATTGTTCGTCCGAAAGAAAGATGGCTCCTTGAGAATGTGCATTGATTACCGGCAATTGAATAAGGTGACAATTAAGAACAAGTATCCTCTTCCGAGGATTGATGACTTATTTGATCAATTGCAGGGTGCCAAGTGGTTTTCAAAGATTGATTTGAGGTCCGGGTATCATCAAGTGAGAGTTAGGGAGAAAGATATCCCTAAGAAAGCCTTTAGAACAAGATATGGTCATTTTGAGTTCCGGGTGATGTCATTTGGGCTAACTAATGCGCCGGCGGCATTTATGGATCTGATGAATAATGTGTTCAAGCTTTTTTTGGATTTATTTGTGATCGTATTTATCGACGACATCTTGGTGTATTCTAGATCTGAGGCAGAACATGCGAATTATGCGTACTATCCTCGGAGTCCTTCGAACCCGAGAGTTGTTTGCAAAGTTTCCAAATGCGAGTTTTGGTTGAACTCAGTGGCATTTCTAGGGCATATTGTAGCAGCCGATGGTATTCGAGTGGATAGTCAAAAGATTGAGGCCGTGAAGACCTGGCCAAGGCCCATAACTCCGACGGAGGTTCGTAGCTTTCTGGGCTTAGCAGGTTATTACAGGAGATTCGTTGAAGGTTTTTCTTCTATTTCTGCACCACTCACAAAGTTGACCCAGAAATGGGCAAAGTTTCAATGGACAGATGCTTGTGAACGTAGCTTCCAAGAGTTGAAAAGTAGGTTGACTTCTGCCCCAGTCTTGACACTTCCAGAAGGATTGGAAGGATATGTTGTTTATTGCGATGCTTCTGGTGTTGGGTTAGGCTGTGTATTGATGCAACATGGTAAAGTGATTGCGTATGCTTCAAGGCAATTGCGGAAACATGAGCGGAATTATCCGACCCATGATCTAGAATTGGCCGTAGTGGTTCATGCGTTAAAGATATGGAGACATTATTTATATGGTGTCCATGTGGATATTTACGCAGATGATAAGAGTCTTTAGTACATCTTCAAGCAGAAAGAGTTGAATTTGCGGCAACGACGATGGTTGGAATTGCGAAAGGATTATGATGTCGATATTTTGTATCACCCTGGAAAGGAAAATGTTGTAGCTGATGCTCTTAGCCGCAAATCTATGGGAAGTTTATGTGATGTACGAACAGAGAGAAGAGAAATGGCTCGTGAGCTCCAACAGTTAGCTAGCCTAGGAGTTCGAGTAGTGGACTCAGGTAGCAAGGGAGCTACTATTCAGAATTCAGCAGTCTCGTCGCTAGTAGCAGAAGTGAAAGAGCGACAATACGAAGATTCCATGCTAATGCAGTACAGAGATGCACTCCCACCGAAAGAGGATATCTCATTTGATATTTCAGGAGACGGAGTTCTCCGATGCCGAGGCAGATCATGTGTTCCCGATGTGGCAGGTTTACGCCACCAGATTTTGAGAGAAGCTCATTGTTCTCATTATTCTGTTCACCTCGGTGCGACGAAAATGTATCATGATCTTAAGTCTATATGTTGGTGGAATGGAATGAAGAAAGATATAGCGGAATTCGTAGCTCAATGTCCCAATTGTCAACAAGTGAAAATCGAGCACCAAAAGCCGGGTGGATTGTTGCAAGCTATAGAAATCCCAACTTGGAAATGGGAAGTGATTAACATGGACTTCATTTCAGGCTTACCCCGTTCTCGACGTAAGTATGATTCCATATGGGTGATTGTAGATAGGCTCACAAAGGCAGCTCATTTCTTACCGGTCAGAACGACCTATGTGGCAGAAGATTATGCAAGGCTTTATGTTAAAGAGATAGTGAGACTCCATGGTGTTCCGGTATCTATTATCTCCGATAGAGGGACTCAGTTTAAAACTAACTTTTGGAAGTCTTTCCAAGAGGGTCTAGGGACCCAAGTTAGCCTTAGCACGGTATTTCATCCACAGACGGATGGACAGGCTGAACGTACCATTCAGACTCTTAAAGATATGTTACGGGCATGTATGATAGATTCTGGAGGTAATTGGGATGATCATTTGCAACTCATTGAATTTGCTTACAATAACAGTGTCACGACCCGACTCGGGGCCGCGACGAGCACCCGGTGCTAACCCACCCGAGCACCCTCTTAGCTTACTTTTATACTTACATCTAGGTGAGCCACATAATTATACATGCATTTCCATTGATTCGTCAACTAGTCCCATATGGACAACCACACATTTATATCATCATAGGCATTTATGCTACATCAATATGCATGGGACAACGTGGCCGAAAAAATGATATACAAAACATAGGCCGACAAGGCCAAACACATCTACCCACACACACACACGTCTACGAGCCTCTAAGAGCGTAACATATCACATTAACGGGACAGGACCCGCTATGCCCATAATTATATACACAAAAGAATGAGTACCCAAAAGATATGGCTCCGAAGGAAATGGAGCTCTCTATGAAATCTCCGAATAGGCAGCTAAGGATCAAATCTGTCTCCCTGCGCACCTGCGGGCATGACGCAGCATCCATAAACAAAAGGACGTCAGTACGAAGAATGTACTGAGTATGTAAAGCATGATCAACATCAATATAGAAGCATAATAGATATCATATGAAGATAGCATAGGAGGGGAGACAGTAATATCATCATCATGTCGCTTACTTGCATACATCGTCGTTCGTATCCCATAGTAATACTCGTACCATACTTGTGCTCATATTCGTATACATGTCCTTATCCGTATTCCTATACATAGTCTTTTCACATTCATATTCATATTATATACATAGTCATTTCATATACATAGCATTTACATAGCATACCCGACCTCATGGGATCGGTGTCTTATACATACTTGGCCAACCAAGGCTCAAGGTCATACATACCTGGCCCTACCAAGGCATCAGGGTTATCCGTGCCCTCTGCAGAGGTGTGCGTGCGTTTCGTAATCGTATACATACTTTATACATAGTCATATACATATAGTCTTACTCGGCATCATAAGCTCGGGGTCTTATTATAGCCCTTCATAGGCACACATACACATATATCGTAGCTTGTAAGCATCTCTAGCCTCATTTTACTCTCATCATCATTTCTATCCTCATCATTATCGTTACATTTACATTATAGACTTACTCGTCATACGAGGAACGTAGTATAAGCATAGTACATATCAAGGGTCGTGAGCTTATGAGCTCGGAATGTCAACCATGTGAAGACAACATACTCATATAGAGGAATTTAGGAATTTGGCCAAGAACCATGCCTTATGAAAGAAGGGTTAGCCTTACATACCTTTCCGTCGAACTATTCTATGCTTGCACGTTCCCTTCCAATGCTAGCGTTTATACCTTCATTAATATAGTAACAATGGCCATTAGTCATTCACATTATCCACATTATCTAGAATTCCTCAGTTTGCCTCTAGTTTACCCACATTCATGATTATAACACCCATCTTCGTCCATTCATCTAGAGTGTTTAGTTCATGATCTTAATACCATTTATAACACATTCATATCACAACACAACAACATTCATAACTCAGTTCAAACTATTTCTCAAAATGTCACTATTCATCATTCATGACCTAGTTGACCACATTTTCTACAATCTATGTATTTTAATTCTCCAATACCTCAAACATCTTGTAAAAATCATGAATCTTACCTTAGAAGTTGTAGGAATAAGCTTTGGTTGATAATACTCTTCTTTGAGCAAAACCCTAGTTTTTCACCATTTGGATTTCTTGACTTGGATGATCCTTGATGATTCCCTTATCCTTGATTTACTTGTCTTAATGTTATGGATGACTTATAATCCTTGAAACTCATAAAATAAATGTAGAGGGAAGTTCTAGAGAGAAGTGGTGTAATGTTGTAAATGAAATAAGACAAGTCTTGATCCTCATATTTAATGAATTGAAAAATCTGTGCTGGGTGAACAGTGGTCGTCCATGGAGGTTTACGGTCCGTATTTCAGTTTACGGACCGTCCCTCGTGGTCGTTTTTAAGCTTAAGCAGAACCAGAAACTTTGGCCTGCATGCATGGGGATTTACGACCATGGTTTACGGGCCGTAAATCACTTTACGGTCCGTCCACTATGTCGTATTATACCTCTTCCTCAGCTGGCAGAAAGTTGAAGTTTGGTATGCCAGTTTACGACCTGGCAGTTTACGGACCGTATACCAGTTTACGGTCTGTATTTGCACTTTACGACCACTGGCAGAAAGCTGAAGCTTTTGCATGGCAGTTTACGACTGCCAGTTTACAGACCGTATTGCACTTTACGGTCCGTATTTTGCAATATACGACCACTGGGCAGTTTTGCCAACTTTCAATTTTTGTCATTTCTCGACTTTTTATTCTAATCATCCACATCCCTTTACATACATTTCCCATGAAACATTTTACACTCGCACTCCTCGCACACCTCACTAGTTCATTTACTTGAGTACCAACGAGAAATTTTCCGAGGTGTAACATTCTACCCCCCTTAGGAACATTCGTCCTCGAATGTTAAAGGCTTGGGGAATTCTATAAAAATTTCGCTAGAGTTTCCTCTGTAATGTGGCACTACCACCCTGTCACAACAACCCACAATAACAATGCCTCACAGGGAAATAATACAACAACACTAAAAATTTGGCCACACACGACCTGAATGTATAAAAGGAAAACATGCATACCTTATGATTTTGACGTCTCATCTTGGACTTCTTCCAAGGGCTGAAATAAATGTGGGTATTTGGATCGCATATTCTCTTCTGCTTCCAATGTCATTTCCTCTCGATTGTTATTTCTCCACAGAACTTTAATTGAGGCCACTTCTTTGTTTCTAAGCCTCCGTACTTGCCTATCTAATATGGCAATGGGTATTTCATCATAAGTTAACTTTTCTGTCACTTGAATATCATTCACTGGGACGATCCTCGTAGGATCTCCAACACACTTCCGAAGCATCGAGACATGAAATACTGGATGGACTGACTCCAAATCTGGAGGTAGATCTAGTTCATAGGCCACTTTGCCTATTTTGCGCACAATTTCGTATGGCCTAATATACCGGGGACTGAGCTTCCCCTTTTTGCCAAATCTCATCACGCCCTTCATTGGCGATACTTTGAAGAATACCCAATCTTTCACTTCGAACTCTAAGTCTCTTCGACGATTATCCGCATAGGACTTCTGACGACTTTGAGCCGCTAGCAACCGATCTTGTATGAGCTTAACTTTCTCTATTGCTTGCTGGACCAAGTCTGGCCCTATCAACTTACCTTCTCCGGTTTCAAACCACCCAATTTGGGGATCTACACTTTCACCCATATAGAGCTTCATACGGTGCCATTTGAATGCTAGAATGGTAACTGTTATGGTAAGCAAACTCAATGAGTGGCAAATGGTCATCCCAATTTCCTCCAAAATCTATCATACATGCCCGTAACATATCTTCAAGAGTCTGAATAGTACGTTCAGCTTGCCCATCGGTCTGTGGGTGAAACGCCGTGCTTAGGCGCACTTGGGTCCCTAAACCTTCTTGGAAAGACCCCCAAAACTTGGCTGTAAACTGAGTCCCTCTATCGGAGATGATAGATACCGGAACGCCATGGAGTCTCACTATCTCTTTAAGATAAAGCTTGGCATAATCTTCTACCATATAGGTCGTTCTGACCGGTAAGAAATGCGCTGACTTTGTGAGCCTATCCACGATCACCCATATAGAATCATATTTACGTCGAGAACGGGGTAACCCGGTAATGAAATCCATATTAATCACTTCCCACTTCCAAGTTGGGATTTCTATAGCTTGCAATAAGCCACTCGGCTTTTGGTGTTCTATTTTCACTTGTTGGCAATTAGGACACTGAGCTACGAATTCCGCTACGTCTTTCTTCATCCCATTCCACCAATATATAGTCTTAAGATCACGATAAATTTTCGTCGCTCTAGGGTGAACGGAGTAACGGGAACAATGAGCTTCTCTCAAAATCTGATGGCGTAGACCTGCCACATCGGGAACACATAATGTTATATCCCGTGTTTTCGCACATTTGGAAAATTAGAAATAATCTTGACTTGTATGAAATAAAGTCATAATTGATTACATCTAGCACATGAGTTGTTTGGGAAAGAATATTAATGTGAAAGTGTCGGGGAAGGCTAAGGGCAAAAAAAAAAATGGAATTTCGGAAAGTAGTTTCGGGAATTACAAAAATTGATTCACAAGTCTTTGGGCTTGTAAAATGAGACAAATGAGGCCCATTATTTTGAAGGGTGGCCGGCCAACTATGGCCCAAACCCATGGCCCCAATTAATTTTCCATGTGTTAAAATTATATGAGTCATACCCCTTTAGAAAGTTCAAGAAATTAGAAAGAACAAAACAAAGCAAAACAAGAGCAAAAAATAGAGGGTTTCGGGTTTGCCATAGGGAAATTTGCCACCAAAAATCTTGTTCTATAAATCTATATTTTGTGGTTTTCCTACTAAGTTGAGCACCCTTGTTAACTTGGTGTAGTTGGTTTGGAGAGAGAAGCACTAAATTCATCAAAGTAACCATACCTTCAAGTGGAGAAGAGTGAGTAAAAAGGTAAGAATCTATCCCTTATTCTTGTGTTATGAAGTCTTGTTTGTGTTGTAGTATGTAGAAATGTGTTGATTGTGTGAAGGAAATGGAAGTTTGCAAAGTCGGTGTGTAGTATATATGTGTAGCCGTGTGTATGCATGCATTGTGTACCAATGAAGAATTGAAATTATGTTGTATTCTAGTTGTGAATGTGGTGAAATGCATGTTGGAAATGAAAATTGAATGAATTTGATAGAAGTTGGTAGTGGGGTGTTTGACCGTGTGGTATGGAGTGTGTGGAATGGAAATGGATTAAGTTTGTTTAGTGTGTTAGTTGTGTTATTGTGATTCTTGCAATGTAATGAAAGTAAAATGATATGAGTTTGCTTTGAAATGGAATGTAGGAACTTATGTCGCTTCAGTATGATTTTACGACATTATGAAAATGAAGTTATTAGGTTGCTAATTATGATGAGCATTGATAGATTTGGAAGTTGGAAACATGTTATGAATATGTATGCCAAAGATTAGAAGCTTTTAATGAGTTATGACTTTGGCGGAAAGTTTGTATATTATGTATATTGTGTGTGTAATTTAAGGAAACGATATGAAATGCTTTTAAACTATGTTGTGGTGAACTAGATTGATAATGAATGTGAAATCATTGATATTAGTTTGAAAGTTAAGGTTAAAGTGAAGGTTATGACATTGTGTTGAAAAGATGGCTAAATAAGTTATATTGCGTTTATAGTGATTGTTGTTGATGTTGATGTTTGTTGTTGGGTTGTTGTTGATGGTTTTGAACCGAATTGAATTCTCGGGGGTGCTATATGTATAGGGGAGGTGCTGCCAAAATTTCGGTAGACAAATATGAGTTAAGTTGAATTCGTAGAATCTATAACCCACAATTGGTAATGTGACCATTTGCAGATTTTTGACGAAACGGGAAGTGAGCTTGGAAAGTCGTAAGGAGCTTGAAAGGTATGTAAAGCTACCCCGATCCTTCTTTTGGCATGCCTAAGTGTATTAGAATCGGATTCGGGCTTCGAAAGATTTTCTGCCCATCGGAATCCGCAATTGAAAATTTCGCTTTTTCCTTCAGTAAGATTGAGCCCTTTTGGTTTGTATTCTTGAAAATCATGCAAACTTTCCCTAAGCTACTTGGAAAGCTATAGAACGTCCGTAGAACCTTTGTAGGTGACCCCATAAGTTTAAAATATGTAATTTGAGCCCACCGCCTTGCTTGTCCCGAGGTGGGCCCACTGTTCCCGGTTTTGCCCGTATTGTACTCAAGTCTTACTTTCGAGCGGTTTTTGAAAGAAATGTTTTCACTACCATTCTAATTACCTAACAAACGTTGTTTTAAATATTCCATTAAGTCTGATAAATTGTTTTGACACTCGAAACGACTTCAGAAAGGTTATACTCTGTAATTCATTATGATATCCGAAACTCATTTACTATGATCCCTTCCGACTTCGTTGGATCGGTTTGTCTTTGATATGCCTCATCGAGTCTATGGAAACATTTATGATATTTTAATTGCATTAGTCTCCTACTACTCCATTCGTGGATGCCCCAATGTTTCCCACATTGAACCCGAGCCAGGATATGTTGTCAAGCGTGATCCTTTGCATTGTTCGCCGTGCCTCGATGTGAGGGGGCAGGTATACGCGTACATGGGTTTGTGGAGTATGTTGTGCCATGTACGTTTGTTCTGATATGATTTACTATGGCCATCTGATACGACATATTATGTCATGGGGTTATGCCCCTATTCTGATTCTTCTGTGTTGTGGCACCAGCGTCGGGAGGGTGGCCACGTTCTGTCTGCCGAGTCCCTTGGTAGGGGCCGGATTTGATATGACATATGTTTCTGTACACACTTTGCATGTTTTGAAAATATGTATCTGATACTTTGGATTTTCTGTTTACTTTCCGTACGTTTTGTACCAGTTATGATTTTGTTTCTGTAATTCAGGTTTTACATATTCAGTACATATTTCGTACTGACCCCCTTTCTTCGGGGGCTGCGTTTTCATGCCGCGCAGGTACCGACGACAAGTTTGCTGTTCCGTCCGTCAAGGATATCTTTTCTGCCATTTGGAGCGCTCTCTTATTCAGAGCCATCTTTTGGCATAGTCTGTCACTTCTATATATGTATATTCTCGTTCATGGGTACGGCGGGGCCCTATCCCGTCATATGATTATGTCGGTCTGTTTAGAGGTCTGTGGACATGTTTGTGGGTTGGGGTCGTTCTGTACGGATGTGTGTATATGTTGTGTTTGGGCGATTCCATTCGCCGCGGCGGCCGGTCCGCATATGTTTAAATGTTGCTTTGTTGGCCCTGTGTGGCCTTTGTTGGTATTTTCTGCGTGCAGGGTATATTGGATAGTCCGTAAAACGAAGGAAACTCTGCCGAAATTTTTCTGGAAATTAGTTAAATTTGAAACAAAGCCGTGTCGGCTTCTGCTATATACTTGAATGTGTATGATAAATGTGTTTGGGTGCCCAGATAGGGCACTAGTCACGGCCTACGGGGTTGGGTCGTGACAAAAGTGGTATCAGAGCGGTTCGTCCTCGGAATGTCTACAGACCGTGTCTAGTAGAGTCTTGTTTATCGGTGTGTTATGCACCACACCTATAAACAGGAGGCTACAGGGCATTTAGGATACTACCCTTCTTTCTGTCTTAGATCGTGCGTTAGAGCTGTGTTATCAGAATGATTCCTCCCTAACGAATTGTTACATTTGCAGTTATGCCTCCAAAAAAGGCGACAGCGGCCCAAAAGGCCAAGGCAGCAGCTGTGGGAGAGACTAGTCGGGCCCAGAGGGTTACCAGGGCCCATGCACATATTGCTCCTGATATTTTACCCCCGGCAGAGGGCTCTTCCACACCGCCACATGTAGAGGAGATTGGAGCAGCAGCAGCTGCAGGTCGAGGGGCGGCTCCACCGCCAGCTCCCGAGATTCCAGTACCTGAGCCTCCAGCTCCACGGCCAGGGACTGAGGATCAGACTATGAGAGAGGCAGTCCAGCTATTGACCAGACTTGTGGCGGGACAGGTTCAGGGGCACGGATTGGGAGGTGACCGAGCATATATGTCACGACCCAACCCCGTGGGCCGCGACTGGTGCCCTACTTAGGCACCCCAAAAAAACTCATGACCCGATCATCGAATTCAAACTCAATCAAACTCAACATACGCTATCCGAACTAGAAATGAGAAAAAGACGCCAGACACAAACATTTATCGAACATTTATCTTAAGCGGTCGCCCGTTCAGATTAGTCAAATCAAAATTAGAAAGGTGGCGGAATATACGTCGCCCAAATGCACACACACACATCAGAAAGGGGCGGAATGTACATCGCCCAAATGCACACACACACATACAAACTCAGAGGCCGACTTGGCCATAGTAGCGTACGGTCCGCTTAAGATCGCAAAACAGACTCACATACAAACACACCGGACCCACGACCCACAAATCTGACTACAGGCCTCTAAACAAAACAGAACATATGAACAAATGACGGGACAGGGCCCCGCCGTACCCACACATCCACAATTGTACCGAACACACACATACAACAGAAGATATGTACCAAAAGTAGGCTCCGGATCAAGGGGAGCTCTCCAACACAGCAGAATGAGTAGCCTAAACTGGAGGACCACCCAAACGAGCTTCTGTACCTGCGGGCATGAAACACAGCCCCCGAAGAAACGGGGGTCAGTACGGGAGAAGTACTGAGTATGTAAAGCAGAAGGTACAGAAATCACAAACACAGCTGGAGTCAGAAAAAAACAAACACACCGTCAACGTAAACAAAGCAGACCTGTGCGGGAGGCGAACGTACAAATGCAATCAAATCATGTATAGGGTTTAGGAACGTGGTCACCCCCCGACGCTGGTGCCACAACACATCATAACTCCAGAAGTTTTCAAATCTCCGTACAGTCTCCAGACACATCATATCACACACACATCACATCATCAGAACATATCAAATGCCGTATCACATCATAACTCCATAAACGGTAACCGGCCCTATGGCGAGGCCTCGAAAACCGTAGCACATCATGACTCCCGAATATGTTATAGCGCGCACGATCACAAAGTCGGCCCGGGTACCGACGAACGAAATCATAGCAGACAGCACGAACAGAGTAGTGCATGAACCATATGCATATCAAAAATAATTTACCGGACTCAACATATAGTTTACATATAGGTATATACCGAAGCCAGAAGGCTCGGAGTAGGAATCGGATTAAGCAAAATTTGCGGGTAAAAGGTACGAAGTTCCAAACTGCCAAATCTTTAGAGAAAACTGTTTATAGGTCATTTTTCCGAAAATCTCACATCATTCAAAGTACAAAACGTTCACTAATGGCATAGGGAGTTTCAAACGCAGCATTGAGTCATAAACAAACGATCGTTGATCATAACGGACGCAATCGAACCAAACAAACCGAATAAGGGGAGCCTCGGGGCTCGCGGGCCCACCTCGAGTCAAATTGAGGCGGCGGACGCAAATCACAGACTTTAGGCTCCCTAGAGCCATCTACGAAAGTTTCGGAGGGTTTCGGACACAACAGCAAAAGTTATGACGATTCGAACATTCTTTGGACCAAATGCAACAAAAGGGTTCAATTGCGCTGGATGAATAGTACCCAAACTTGAACCTAAATTTCCAAGAGCAGAGCTACCCCCGAGATTCCGATCTTAACCTAGTATGACTAAGACATGCCAAAAGAATAATAGGTAGGCTTTACATACCTGGTTGGCGCCTTACGCTCGTCAAATCACGATTCCCGTTTCGTCCGAAAACTGCAAATGGTCACTTTTACCAGTTACTATTCATGAGAGTTAGCATTTTCATCTTTGGGGCTATACTTGGCTACCGAAATTTCGGCAGCATTTCCCCTATAAATCTAACATCCCCGAGACTTGGCTCGGCTCAAAATACAACAACAACAACAATCCCAAACATCATTACACAATACAAACCACAATCAACCACACTAACTTCAAAATTGCACCTTATTACATAAGTTGGTAATTCTATATTCAAACTTCAAAATTCTTAATCTATTTCCACACTAGTCTATTCATTCACACATTCACAATTATTCAAACACACCACCAACAATTTCCAAACCACATACAAACTTCCCCAAAGTTCATTACTTTCCATATTTCATTCAAAACACCAAAAGTTACGACGAACATTCTAACTTGCGTCGTTTCATTCCGAATTCATTATCATCAACCATAAATCATATTTAAAGTCCTTAATATCATAAATATACTATGATATACACAAATATACCAAAGGTATACACTTTCCGATAACGTCCGAAATCATTTTCTAACACCAAATTAATTCTCCAAACATTCATTTACGTTATAAAGGCCATGACGACACAACTAACAACCTTAAACGAAATCAATTCACACTTGTTTTCCCATCTAAGGCACACGGCCAAACACACCCTTTTTCACACACACACGCCATGTACAAACACGACCCCATCCCATAATCTTCATGCCAATCCAATTACCAACACACACATATCCATTTCATAACATTAAAACATAAAAATCTTACCTTGTTCTTAAGATTCCGATTCGCCGCAAACGTCGCCCTTTCGTCAAACTAATTGTACCACAACGAAGACCACCTCGAGCTCATCAATCATTCAAAAGAGACTAGGTGTGTGGATTATAAACAAAGGCCAAGAATTTTTTTTTTTCTAACTAGGTTCGGCCGAGAGCCCTTCAATGGGTGTTCTTCAATTTTTTTTTTGTTCTAGATAATTACCAATTACAAGGTGATATATATCCACTTATAGGTCATGTGCATAGCACATGACCTCAAGAAAATGGGCTTGGACCTTGCCCCCTTGGCCGGCTACTACACCATCTTGGGCCTCAATTTTTTTTCTTGTCCAATCTTGGCCCAATTCATTAAGAGTCCCGTTTTGTAATTCCCGAAACTAATTTCCGAAATTCCAAGTTTACCCTCGGCCTTTCCCAATGTCTTAACATCAATGATTCCATAACCAACATCGTCATATTCACCATAATTAAAATATTTCTTCATAAGGCACAAATCTTAATTATTTCTCAATTTTCACTTACACGAAACACGGGACATAACAATATAGGCGTGACAGTTCGAGAGCTCGTGAGTTCTTGACTTGTGGCCCTCCAGAGTTCTTCGGGACAAAGCCCGAGGAGGATCCTGAGGAGTTTATCAGGAAGATGCGGCGCACCTTATATTTGATTAATGCTTCCGCGACAGAGTCAGTCACATTGGCTTCGTACCGGTTGTATGATGTAGCGGCAAATTGGTACGAGTCATGGGAGTTATCCAGAGGCGACGGCGCTCCCCCAGCAGTTTGGGATGATTTTTCTCAGGCTTTTCTTAGCCATTTTCTACCTCCGGAGTTACGGCGGGCCAAGGCTGACAGATTCTTATTGCTGAGACAGAGGGGCCGCAGTGTTCGAGAGTACAGTATGGAATTCGACTCATTGGCCCGATATGCACCTGCTGTGGTAGCTACTATGGCTGACAGGATGCACAGGTATATTATGGGGTTGGACCGGTATTTTGTCGATAGTTGTTTGGTATTGGCCGCTCAGCCCGATATGGATATTTCCCGTATTTAGGCGCACGCCCAGGGCATGGAGGACCGGCACAGGGGTCATCAGCCCGATAGGAGTCAGGATCGGAGACAGCCCAAGAGGGCCAGATCGTCCGGGTATTCTGGAGAGTTTCGGGGCAGACAGCCTCAGCAGCCGCAGCAGCCTAGCAGATATCCATCCCAGCCGGCACAGAGCGCACCTCCACAGCCTACAGGTCGCAGATTTGATAGAACAGGTTATTCAGGAGCAGGTCAGAGCTCCAGGGCTTCAGGTTCGCGGACGGATAGGGGTTCTGGTCAGACGAGGCCACCTAGGCCTCAGTGTTCTTATTGTGGCAGATACCATCCTGGGGAGTGCTACAGAGCCACCGGTGCATGTTTTTCTTGTGGCCGTCAGGGCCATTCTGTGAGAGATTGCCCGTATAAGGGTAGTTCGGGTGGTGTAGCGCAGCCTACCGGATCAGCCGCCGAGTCATCATCTTCGTCAGTGGCTATACGCCCTACAGGGCCGGGTACATCAGCACCGGCAGGTTGCGGCAGAGGTCGTGGTGGAGCTTCTGGTACTAGCGGTCCTTCGAACCGCATTTATGCTTTGGCCAGCCGCCAGGATCAGGAGGCATCGCCTAATGTCGTTACAGGTACATTATTGGTTTTCTCTCGGTCTGTGTATGCATTAATTGATCCAGGTTCGACTTTGTCATATGTTTCGCCTCTTGTTGCTGGAAAAATTGGTATAACGTCTGAACCTATAGAGCCATTTGAGGTAGCCACACCGATTGGGGACTTTATTATAGCAAAACAGGTATATAAAGACTGTTCTGTAACTGTATGTGGCCGAGACACTAAGGCAGATCTGGTGGAGTTAGATATGATCGAGTTCGATGTTATTATGGGTATGGACTGGCTAGCTTCCTGTTATGCTAATGTTGACTGCCAAAATAAGGTAGGTTGTTTCCAGTTTCCTGGGGAGCCAGTTATAGAATGGGCAGGTAATACTGCATCGCCGAAAGGTAAGTTTATTTCATACCTTAAGGCGAAGAAAATGATCAGAAAGGGTTATATTTATCATCTGGTTCGGGTACAAGACTTGACAACAGAAACGCCGACTCTTCAGTCAGTTCCCGTGGTTAATGAATTTCCAGATGTATTCCTAGAAGAGCTTCCAGGCCTTCCTCCAGAGCGGGAGATAGATTTTTCTATTTATTTGCTTCGAGATACTCAGCCTATATCTATTCCCCCGTACAGAATGGCACCAGCAGAATTGAAAGAACTGAAAGAGCAGTTGAAGGATCTGTTAGAAAAAGGCTTCATCAGGCCCAGTACTTCGCCTTTGGGAGCCCCGGTATTATTTGTGCGTAAGAAAGACGGGTCGCTGCGTATGTGTATCGATTATCGGCAGCTGAATAAGGTAACCATAAAGAATAAATACCCCCTCCCCAGAATTGACGATTTGTTTGATCAGTTGCAGGGCGCCAAATATTTTTCGAAGATAGATCTTCGTTCTGGCTATCATCAGGTACGGGTACGAGAGGCCGATATTCCTAAGACGGCATTCCGGACTAGATATGGGCATTATGAATTCAGAGTTATGTCATTTGGGTTAACTAATGCTCCTGCGGTATTCATGGATCTAATGAATCGGGTATTCAGGCCGTTCTTGGATATGTTCATAATTGTATTTATCGATGATATTCTGGTTTATTCTCGGTCCGAGGCAGAGCACGCAGATCATCTGAGAGCGGTATTAGGGGTACTTCGGCATCAGAAATTATATGCAAAATTTTCTAAATGTGAATTCTGGCTGGCTTCAGTGGCATTCCTGGGGCATATTATTGCAGGTGATGGTGTCCGGGTGGATACACAGAAGATTGAGGCCGTGAAGAATTGGCCCAGACCCACGACGCCCACAGAGGTACGTAGTTTCCTGGGGTTAGCAGGCTATTACAGCAGATTTGTGGAGAAGTTTGCTTCGATTTCAGCGCCTTTGACAAGGCTAACTCAGAAGGGAGCTAAGTTCCAGTGGACTGATGCTTGTGAACGAAGCTTCCAGTTGCTGAAAGAGAAGTTGACTACCGCCCCAGTTCTGACTCTTCCAGAGGGACCCGATGGATATGTTATTTATTGTGACGCTTCTGGCGTGGGATTAGGCTGTGTATTGATGCAACACGGCAGAGTTATAGCTTATGCCTCTCGGCAGCTGAAAAAGCATGAAAGGAATTATCCTACCCACGATCTAGAGCTTGCAGCGGTGATTCATGCTCTGAAGATATGGAGACACTATTTATATGGCGTTCATGTTGATATCTATACAGATCATAAGAGTCTCCAGTATATTTTTAAGCAGAAGGAGCTTAATTTGCGGCAGCGGAGGTGGCTAGAGCTCCTGAAAGACTATGATGTGGATATTCTGTACCATCCGGGCAAAGCTAATGTTGTTGCAGATGCACTCAGCCGAAAATCCATGGGCAGCATGGCAGATTTACAGCCAGACAAGAGGGAGATAGTACGTGACATTCATCAGTTGGCTAATCTTGGGGTTCGTCTGGTTGATTCTGGCGATACACGGATTTCTGTCCGAGGGGTTTCTGAATCATCTATTAAGGAAGATATCAAACGGCATCAATATGAAGACCCTGTTTTGGCTCGGTACAGAGACACAGCCCATGAAAACAAGAAGACTTCATTCGAGTTTACACCAGACGGAACCTTACTATACAGGGGCAGGTTGTGTGTACCTGATATTGCAGGGCTACGGCAGCAGGTTATGGGCGAGGCACACTATGCTCGCTATTCTGTTCATCCTAGGTCTACAAAGATGTACCATGATCTTAGATGCCTATACTGGTGGGATGGTATGAAACGGGATATCGCAGAGTTCGTCGCTCAGTGCCCAAATTGTCAGCAGGTCAAGATTGAACATCAAAAACCGGGTGGACTGTTGCAGGAAATGGAAATTCCGACGTGGAAGTGGGAGATCATTAATATGGACTTCATTACACGTTTGCCTCGCACTCCACGGAAGTATGATTCCATCTGGGTTATTGTTGATAGGCTGACAAAATCAGCCCATTTTCTCCCCGTCAGAACTACTTATTCCGCTGAGGATTATGCCAGGCTTTATATTAAGGAAATTGTGCGACTTCATGGAGTTCCTATATCTATTATCACTGACAGAGGTGCTCAGTTCACAGCGAACTTCTGGAGATCTTTTCAGGAAGGATTAGGGACTCAGCTGAGCCTGAGCACAGCTTTTCATCCTCAGAGTGACGGACAGGCCGAGCGCACTATCCAGACGCTTGAAGATATGTTGCGGGCCTGTGTTATTGATTTCAGAGGTAGCTGGGATGATCACTTGCCATTGATTGAATTTGCTTATAATAACAGCTACCATTCCAGCATCCAGATGGCTCCGTACGAGGCTTTATATGGTAGGAAATGCAGGTCACCTATCGGCTGGTTTGATATTGGCGAGATAGAGTTAATCGGCCCAGAGATGATCCAGCAGGCAATTGATAAGGTGAAACTTATCCGGGAGCGGCTATTGGCAGCCCAGAGACGACAGAAATCATACGCTGATAAACGGCGTCGTCCTTTGGAATTCCAGGTTGGTGATTGGGTATTTTTGAAGGTATCGCCCATGAAAGGCGTAATGCGGTTGGGCAGAAAGGGTAAGCTTAGTCCGCGTTATATTGGGCCTTATTTGATTGTGCGAAAAATTGGAAATGTCGCCTATGAGTTAGATCTGCCATCTGATTTGGAAACGGTACATCCGGTATTTCATGTGTCTATGCTCCGAAAATGCATCGGTGATCCCTCCAGAATATTTCCTGCAAATGATATTCAGGTGACGGAGCAATTATCTTACGAGGAGCAGCCCGTAGCCATTTTGGACCGCCAGGTAAGAAAGCTCCGGAACAAAGATGTAGCCTCTGTTAAGGTGCTGTGGCGGAACGATAATAGGGAGGAAATGACCTGGGAGGCCGGAGAGGAAATGAAGAAGAAATATCCTCATTTGTTCCCTATGCCCACAGGTAATCTTGAATCCTTGCTTAATTCTATTTCAATAATGAATGTGTGTCATATGTGCTGTCTATAAACATAAACTCCCCCAAAGTATTTTCAGACCCTATAAGATTAATTTAACATTCGAGGAGGAATGTTCTAAAGGGGGGGGGGGGGGGGGGGGAGGATGTTATATCCCGTGTTTCGCACATTTGGAAAATTAGAAATAATCTTGACTTGTATGAAATAAAGTCATAATTGATTACATCTAGCACATGAGTTGTTTGGGAAAGAATATTAATGTGAAAGTGTCGGGGAAGGCTAAGGGCAAAAAAAAAAATTGGAATTTCGGAAAGTAGTTTCGGGAATTACAAAAATTGATTCACAAGTCTTTGGGCTTGTAAAATGAGACAAATGAGGCCCATTATTTTGAAGGGTGGCCGGCCAACTATGGCCCAAACCCATGGCCCCAATTAATTTTCCATGTGTTAAAATTATATGAGTCATACCCCTTTAGAAAGTTCAAGAAATTAGAGAGAACAAAACAAAGCAAAACAAGAGCAAAAAATAGAGGGTTTCGGGTTTGCCATAGGGAAATTTGCCACCAAAAATCTTGTTCTATAAATCTATATTTTGTGGTTTTCCTACTAAGTTGAGCACCGTTGTTAACTTGGTGTAGTTGGTTTGGAGAGAGAAGCACTAAATTCATCAAAGTAACCATACCTTCAAGTGGAGAAGAGTGAGTAAAAAGGTAAGAATCTATCCCTTATTCTTGTGTTATGAAGTCTTGTTTGTGTTGTAGTATGTAGAAATGTGTTGATTGTATGAAGGAAATGGAAGTTTGCAAAGTGGGTGTGTAGTATATATGTGTAGCCGTGTGTATGCATGCATTGTGTACCAATGAAAAATTGAAATTATGTTGTATTCTAGTTGTGAATGTGGTGAAATGCATGTTGGAAATGAAAATTGAATGAATTTGATAGAAGTTGGTAGTGGGGTGTTTGGCCGTGTGGTATGGAGTGTGGAATGGAAATGGATTAAGTTTGTGTAGTGTGTTAGTTGTGTTATTGTGATTCTTGCAATGTAATGAAAGTAAAATGATATGAGTTTGCTTTGAAATGGAATGTAGGAACTTATGTCGCTTCAGTATGATTTTACGACATTATGAAAATGAAGTTATTAGGTTGCTAATTATGATGAGCATTGATAGATTTGGAAGTTGGAAACATGTTATGAATATGTATGCCAAAGATTAGAAGCTTTTAATGAGTTATGACTTTGGCGGAAAGTTTGTATATTATGTATATCGTGTGTATAATTTAAGGAAACGATATGAAATTCTTTTAAACTATGTTGTGGTGAACTAGATTGATAATGAATGTGAAATCATTGAGATTAGTTTGAATGTTAAGGTTAAAGTGAAGGTTATGACATTGTGTTGAAAAGATGGCTAAATAAGTTATATTGCGTTTATAGTGATTGTTGTTGATGTTGATGTTTGTTGTTGGGTTGTTGTTGATGGCTTTGAACCGAGTTGAATTCTCGGGGGTGATATATGTATAGGGGAGGTGCTGCCGAAATTTCGGTAGACAAATATGAGTTAAGTTGAATTCGTAGAATCTATAACCCACAATTGGTAAATATGACCATTTGCAGATTTTTGACGAAACGGGAAGTGAGCTTGGAAAGGCGTAAGGAGCTTGAAAGGTATGTAAATCTACCCCGATCCTTCTTTTGGCATGCCTAAGTGTATTAGAATCGGATTCGGGCTTCGAAAGATTTTCTGCCCATCGGAATCCGCAATTGAAAATTTCGCTTTTTCCTTCAGTAAGATTGAGCCCTTTTGGTTTGTATTCTTGAAAATCATGCAAACTTTCCCTAAACTACTTGGAAAGCTATAGAACGTCCGTAGAACCTTTGTAGGTGACCCCATAAGTTTAAAATATGTAATTTGAGCCCACCGCCTTGCTTGTCCCGAGGTGGGCCCACTGTTCCCGGTTTTGCCCATATTGTACTCAAGTCTTACTTTCGAGCGGTTTTTGAAAGAAATGTTTTGACTACCATTCTAATTACCTAACAAACGTTGTTTTAAATATTCCATTAAGTCTGATAAATTGTTTTGACACTCAAAACGACTTCAGAAAGGTTATACTCTGTAATTCATTATGATATCCGAAACTCATTTACTATGATCTCTTCCGACTTCGTTGGATCGGTTTGTCTTTGATATGCCTCATCGAGTCTATGGAAACATTTATGATATTTTAATTGCATTAGTCTCTCACTACTCCATTCGTGGATGCCCCAATGTTTCCCACACTGAGCCCGGGCCAGGATATGTTGTCAAGCGTGATACTTTGCATTGTTCGCCGTGCCTCGATGTGAGGGGGTAGGTATACGCGAACATGGGTTTGTGGAGTATGCTGTGCCATGTACGTTTGTTCTGATATGATTTACTATGGCCATCTGATACGACATATTATGTCACGGGGTTATGCCCCTATTCTGATTCTTCTGTGTTGTGGCACCAGCGTCGGGAGGGTGGCCACGTTCTGTCTGCCGAGTCCCTTGGTAGGGGCCGGATTTGATATGACATATGTTTCTGTACACACTCTGCATGTTTTGAAAATATGTATCTGATACTTTGGATTTTCTGTTTACTTTTTGTCACGACCCAAACCCCGTGGGCCGCGACTGGTACCCTAACTGGATACCCATACGTACCTATCTGATCGAATTCGAATCATACAATTTTTTTTTTTTTCGTTTCAAAACAGAAGTACGGAAATAGGCCGATACAAATACGGCACGCGCGCAACCATACGTATATATACATATATACCTGAACATACAGACATTTACAAGTAAGCCGATAAGGCTAACATACAGACGAAACCCGTAACCCACACATCTATCTACAGGCCTCTACAGACATACAAAATCATATGGCGGGACAGGGCCCCGCCGTACCCAGAATATACACACATACGGAGTACACAGAAGACAGAAAATATATACCAAAAGATATGCTCCGGGTCAAAGGAGCTCTTCAAAAAGCAGAGTCGGAAACCTACGCGGGCGGCGTATCACCTGGTGCGTCTGTACCTGCGGGCATGTAGCGCAGCCCCCGAAGAACGGGGGTCAGTACGGAAAATGTACCGAGTATGTAAAGCAGAAACGTAACAGATATAAACATAGTCCGAACTAGAGTCACAGAAATATAACGGGCAAAATCATAAGTCAAACTAACGGACAGAGTTATGATCCAGACAGACATATAGAATCGTGTTACACACAAATGAACAGAATTATAGTTCGGACAGACAGACGGAATCATAGTACGGACAGACGAGCAGAATCTGAATCCATACGGACATACAGAAGCAGAAGCCATACGGACATACAGAAATAGTCGTAACACAGACGGACAGACAGTAGTATGACGGACAGAATTATGCATGCAGAGTAGCACGGAGTCATACAAAATCATACAAAGGCGTGTGCTTTATAAATACAGATGGCACACGCATATATTCATACAGATCTCGGCCCTGTCTGGGGGCGCGGTAACAGAACCCGGCCCTCTTAGTACGGGACGCGGTGGACAGACAGAATCAAATCAGATCATATGCCATCCTGGCCGCCATCCCCATACACAGATCATACAGACATACAGATCCCGGCCCGTACGCCGAGGGACGCGGTGAACAATGCAGAGAATTATGCACGATAACAGAACCTGGCCCGGGTCGCAGTGAAAGAATGCATTGAGACAGACATGAATTGATAAATGAGAAACCACCTACCTACAGACTCAACATACAGACTCGATCAAATTGAAGGGTGCCAAACGGCGAGCCAAAATCAGAATATCCAGATAGTATGCATAGTACGCGCCTATATCCTAGTTGGGAAGGCACGACAGATTATTATCAGAATGGGATTCTCAACTGTTCAGAAATCATATTGTATAAATTACACAAAAATAGCCATAATATACATAAAACAATAGTTCAGAAGTTTTTGGAGAACATCGGACCAAAACAGATGTATTTTAAAATCGTACCGGGAGTATCGGGCCTTGTGGGCCCACCTCGGACCCACCCGAGACTACATACGTAAATTATTGATAATTGACCTTATGAGGTCACCCATACTCATTCGGAAGTGTTCCGACTCCGTTTGGGGAAATTTTTGTGCAAAATCTCACTTTAAGGACAATTTGTAAGAAAATAGGTTCAATTGAATTGAAGGAATTGGAGCGGTTTTCCGTCTCGAATTCCGGGGAACGGAGTCGGACTTAAGGCTCGCGGTCAAGCCTACCACATCCAGAACATGCCTAGGAACGTAGAGAAGTGCTTCACATACCTCGATGGCGCCTTATGCTCGCTCGGCGTCAATCCAAATTTCGTCCAAAATCTGGAAATGGTCAAGTTTACCATTTGGTTAGTTTCATTCTTTCAATACTCTAACTTTACACATAATTGCCTACCGAAATTTCGGCAGCATTTCCTCTGTATATACGACATCCCCGAGACTTAGCTCGGCTCAACTTAGCAACACAACAACCCAGAGGAGACATCCAAACAACAACAAACATCAATAAACACTAAATCATACGCTATGGCATTATTAGCCACCCTTCGACACGACGAATCATCTTTCGTTTCAAGCTTACATTTCCAACCAAAACTTATTATTTTCATATCCATTATCCATCAAAATCATTACGACACACATCGGAGGAATCCATAACATGTTCACATAATATTCACAAGATATTCATAAAATTCACAAACATTCAACTTTCCATCAAGTCACTACTTTTCCAATCCCTTCCTAACTTTCAACATGCAAACTCATCAACACATTTTTATATTCCAAGTTCATTGTCATAAGCATAATTTGCCTCTTAACACTTTCATTTTCACTTATACACAAATCATAACAAAGTTCAATAATTTCCTTCAACAACTTAATAACCAATCTTCCATAACAACACAATTAACATGCTAACAAGATTCAATTCACCTTAACTCAATTAGCATACAACCAAAAATCAAATTCATATTTCATATCAAACCTAGCACCACACGGCCACCTCCCACACTTCCAATTTTTTACTAATTCATTCCACTTTCCTTTCTAATATAATTCCCATCATATTACAACTAGATTACAACAAGAATTCAAGCCATTAAAATCATGCAATTTCATGTACATATTCGGCCAACACACCCCTAGTTCCAACACACAAAATTTCCATGTTTTTCATTCATTCACACATACTACAACATACATATACCATTTATAACACAACAAAATCATGAAATTCTCACCTTTCTTCAACCCCTTCACTTGGAGATAAAAATTGTTTTCTTGCCCCAATATTTATACCAACTTGTAGAGAATCTTGTGCTTAGCAATAATCTCTCAAGAGATGAACTCTTTAAACCAAAGGATTGGCTCCAAATTTTTTTTTTTTCTTTTCTTTCTTTTTCTCTCCAAAACCCGAAATGCTCTCCTCTTTTGCTCTTGATTTCTTTTGATTTTTTTTCTTGAACCTTCTTAAGATAAGATCACATATATAATGTCACATGGTGATTAATTATTCACCATGGACTTGGGCTAAAGTGAAGTGGCCGGTTGGGCCTTCCCAATTGGGCCTTATCTTATTTTATTTTTTTTTGAGCCCAAATTGTTGGCTAAAAATGGTAATTCATGGACCAAGTTTTCCAAAATTCCAATTTTGTCCCTTGGCCTCCTTTCGTAATTCCACACCAAGGTATTCATAACTTACACATTCATGCCAAGTAAGGTCCAATTGTGGCCTTATTCATCACAAGTCATTTTATCTTGAATTTTCCGAATGAACAAAAATGTCGGATGTAACATCCTCCCCCCCTTTAGAACATTCGTCCTCGAATGTTAAATTGACCTTATGGGGCGCCATACTACTCCGGGAGGGTTCTCTTTATAGTCGTCCTTTGCTTACTTTCCGATATGGCTTCTTTACCAACATATGGGGTAATTTTTTTTTTTTTCACATCACAGATTCAGATGCCTTCATAATATATCTTCTCGTACCCCACGCAATCGTCGAACCATAAGCTATATTCTTGTAACTGACGAACGCTTTCCAGACGTCATAGTCCGTATCATTTCTTGTTACACTCCGGAGATTTCTACCACATCAATATAATCCCACTTCATACCAGACACTTCTTACCAACAGATTCAGGACTGGAACCGGACGCATAGAAGCATATCGGACGGATTCGTAATCGGAAGCAGACATGCCAAACTATGGCGGATAGATTCATAATCAAAAGAAGAGATACGGAAGTATGTCAGACAGATCTGAGATCAGAGTCAGATGTATAAAAAGGTATCGGACGGATTTCGAAATCGGAATCAGGCTTACAGAAATGTATCATACAGAGTCACACTTAGAATCAGACATGTGGAGATGTATCAGACAGATGCGTGATCAAAATTAGACGTACAGAGGTACACCAGACGGATTTATATCCGGAGTCAGAAATACAGAGGTGTGTCAGACAGATTCGTAATCGGAGTTAATCGTATAGAGATATGTCAGACAGGAACGTATTCAGAATCAATCATACAAATCGTCTTGGGTGTCGCTTATCGACTTTTTCAAAGTTTCTGCTTACTCGCTCTACTTATCTCTCTCATTCCCTACTATCCATACTCTCTTTCCTTTTACAACCATCGCCATACCAGACTAACTTATGATGTAATTGGGCTTTTTCTATCCCCTGACAACACTCGGGTCGTCGCTGACTGTTATCCAGATTCGCTAAGTTTTCCGAGTGGTATCGCACCTTTCCTTTTTGCCCATTTAACCCGCGTCGGTCTGTGTGGTATCTGTAAAGGCGCTAATTACTCCATACATTCTCTTTTCCTTTAGATTACCCCAAGTTTTCATTTATATCGGTCATACCTACACTTGAGCAAAACTTTGCATTACTTCCCAGGGGGTCACCCATCCCAGAATTGCTATGGCCTGAGCACGCTTAACTCCGAAACTTTCATGCATTTCGACACGTTAGGGCTAATATAATTTCGTCGATTGCCCCTCACGACCTTTGTCACGTAATTTTAGAGTAAATCGGGGTCTTCGCTGATTTTCTGAAAAAGTTTGGTAGCGGGTCCCACCCCCGGCTAAGTCATACCATTACCATATTGCTTTTCTGAATCTCGGTATCCACCAAATTAACATTTATCTTACTATTTCCAATACCCAGAAGTATAAGATCACGTAATTCAGCAAAATACAAACTTATCCATACATACATTTCTCAAAAAGGATTGGCTGGCGTACTTGGGCGTGCACTCGAAGACGCTCCTGGGTCCTGCCGGCCGGTTAAAGCAAACACGCGGTTTGATGGACCGCTGTAACCAGAAGCTGCACCACGTCCTCTGCCACGACCCGCTGGCGCTGGTACTGGTACCGGTGCTCCTCGCCCCGCAGGGCGCATGGCCGCTGAAGGAGAAGATGAGCCTGCAACGGACCCAGCAGGCCGGGCTGAACCCGAACTGCCCTTAAGTGGGCACTCTCTGACTCGATGGTCTGGGCTCCCACAAAAATAACAAGCGCCCGTAGCGCGGTAACACTCCCCCGGGTGGGGCCTCCCACAATAAGAACACGAGGGTATGGGTGGCCTCGACTGACCGGGACCTCTGGAGCTCTGTCCTGCGAACTGTGGGGGCGTACTGTAGGCTGGCTGGGACGAATACCTATTTCTCTGCCGCTGGGAAGGCTCGCTCTGAAATCCCTCTGAATACCTAGCCGATCTGGCTCTCTTAGGCTGGCCCCTGTCGTAACCCCTATCAGGCCGACGTTCCCTACGTCGGTCCTCCATGCCCTGGACGTGTGCCTGTACCCGGGCTACATGCATCCCTGGCTGAGCAGCCACAGCCAAACAACCATCAATCAGATAAGAGTCCAGTCCCATCACATACCTGTGCACCCTGTCGGCCATCTCAGCTACTATGGTGGGTGCATACCTAGCCAATGAATCGAACTCTAGGCTGTACTCGCGAACACTTCTACCATTCTGTCTCAAGTTCAAGAACCGATCGACCCTAGCTCTTCGTAGCTCTGGTGGTAGAAAATGGTCAAGAAAGGCCTTAGTAAATTCGGCCCATACCGCTGGGGGAGCATCGTCACCCCTGGAGAGCTGCCAAGACTCATACCAATTTGCTGCCACCTCATATAATCGATACGAAGCCAACTCCACAGACTCAGTCGGCGAAGCCTTAATCAGTCGTAGTGTGCTCTCCATCTTTCTAATGAACTCCTGGGGATCCTCCTCAGGTTCTGCCCCGGAGAATTCTGGAGGATTACATGTCAGAAACTCACGAGCCCTGGAGCTCTCGTACCTATCCGCACGACCACCCCCAAATCCATGCCTGCGAACCTGCTCCGCCATCAATGTGGTCAATAATTGAACCGCATCTCGCATGGCCCTACCCTCCGCCCCTGCCTGTGGAGCTGGAGGCTCGGGCACTGGAACCTCAGGGGCTTGCGGTGGAGCCGTCTCCCGATTAGCAGCTCCTGCTGCTCTGATATCCTCCGGCAAGGGGGGTGTAACAGATCCAGACGACGGGGGCACATCCTCAAGTGCAGGGTGCAAACTGGCCCTGGTAACCCTCGGGGCCTGGCTGGTCTCTCCTGCCTCAATCCTGGCCTTGCCCTTCTGGGCAGCTGTTGCCTTCTTCGGAGGCATCACTGAAACATAGCAGATCGTTAGGAGAGGTTCATCCTACTAATACAGTTCTATCGCACGATCTAAAGATCCAAAGAAGGGTAACATCCTAAATGCCCTGTAGCTTCCCGTTTATAGATGTGGTGCACAACACATCGATAAACAAGACTCTACTAGACACGGCCTGTAGACATTCCGAGGACTAACCGCTCTGATACCACTTTTGTCACGACCCAAACCCCGTGGGCCGCGACTGGTACCCTAACTGGATACCCATACGTACCTATCTGATCGAATTCGAATCATACAAATTTTTTTTTTTTTCGTTTCAAAACAGAAGTACGGAAATAGGCCGATACAAATACGGCACGCGCGCAACCATACGTATATATACATATATACCTGAACATACAGACATTTACAAGTAAGCCGATAAGGCTAACATACAGACGAAACCCGTAACCCACACATCTATCTACAGGCCTCTACAGACATACAAAATCATATGGCGGGACAGGGCCCCGCCGTACCCAGAATATACACACATACGGAGTACATAGAAGACAGAAAATATATACCAAAAGATATGCTCCGGGTCAAAGGAGCTCTTCAAAAAGCAGAGTCGGAAACCTACGCGGGCGGCGTATCACCTGGTGCGTCTGTACCTGCGGGCATGTAGCGCAGCCCCCGAAGAACGGGGGTCAGTACGGAAAATGTACCGAGTATGTAAAGCAGAAACGTAACAGATATAAACATAGTCCGAACTAGAGTCACAGAAATATAACGGGCAAAATCATAAGTCAAACTAACGGACAGAGTTATGATCCAGACAGACATATAGAATCGTGTTACACACAAATGAACAGAATTATAGTTCGGACAGACAGACGGAATCATAGTACGGACAGACGAGCAGAATCTGAATCCATACGGACATACAGAAGCAGAAGCCATACGGACATACAGAAATAGTCGTAACACAGACGGACAGACAGTAGTATGACGGACAGAATTATGCATGCAGAGTAGCACGGAGTCATACAAAATCATACAAAGGCGTGTGCTTTATAAATACAGATGGCACACGCATATATTCATACAGATCCCGGCCCTGTCTGGGGGCGCGGTAACAGAACCCGGCCCTCTTAGTACGGGACGCGGTGGACAGACAGAATCAAATCAGATCATATGCCATCCTGGCCGCCATCCCCATACACAGATCATACAGACATACAGATCCCGGCCCGTACGCCGAGGGACGCGGTGAACAATGCAGAGAATTATGCACGATAACAGAACCTGGCCCGGGTCGCAGTGAAAGAATGCATTGAGACAGACACGAATTGATAAATGAGAAACCACCTACCTACAGACTCAACATACAGACTCGATCAAATTGAAGGGTGCCAAACGGCGAGCCAAAATCAGAATATCCAGATAGTATGCATAGTACGCGCCTATATCCTAGTTGGGAAGGCACGACAGATTATTATCAGAATGGGATTCTCAACTGTTCAGAAATCATATTGTATAAATTACACAAAAATAGCCATAATATACATAAAACAATAGTTCAGAAGTTTTTGGAGAACATCGGACCAAAACAGATGTATTTTAAAATCGTACCGGGAGTATCGGGCCTTGTGGGCCCACCTCGGACCCACCCGAGACTACATACGTAAATTATTGATAATTGACCTTATGAGGTCACCCATACTCATTCGGAAGTGTTCCGACTCCGTTTGGGGAAATTTTTGTGCAAAATCTCACTTTAAGGACAATTTGTAAGAAAATAGGTTCAATTGAATTGAAGGAATTGGAGCGGTTTTCCGTCTCGAATTCCGGGGAACGGAGTCGGACTTAAGGCTCGCGGTCAAGCCTACCACATCCAGAACATGCCTAGGAACGTAGAGAAGTGCTTCACATACCTCGATGGCGCCTTATGCTCGCTCGGCGTCAATCCAAATTTCGTCCAAAATCTGGAAATGGTCAAGTTTACCATTTGGTTAGTTTCATTCTTTCAATACTCTAACTTTACACATAATTGCCTACCGAAATTTCGGCAGCATTTCCTCTGTATATACGACATCCCCGAGACTTAGCTCGGCTCAACTTAGCAACACAACAACCCAGAGGAGACATCCAAACAACAACAAACATCAATAAACACTAAATCATACGCTATGGCATTATTAGCCACCCTTCGACACGACGAATCATCTTTCGTTTCAAGCTTACATTTCCAACCAAAACTTATTATTTTCATATCCATTATCCATCAAAATCATTACGACACACATCGGAGGAATCCATAACATGTTCACATAATATTCACAAGATATTCATAAAATTCACAAACATTCAACTTTCCATCAAGTCACTACTTTTCCAATCCCTTCCTAACTTTCAACATGCAAACTCATCAACACATTTTTATATTCCAAGTTCATTGTCATAAGCATAATTTGCCTCTTAACACTTTCATTTTCACTTATACACAAATCATAACAAAGTTCAATAATTTCCTTCAACAACTTAATAACCAATCTTCCATAACAACACAATTAACATGCTAACAAGATTCAATTCACCTTAACTCAATTAGCATACAACCAAAAATCAAATTCATATTTCATATCAAACCTAGCACCACACGGCCACCTCCCACACTTCCAATTTTTTACTAATTCATTCCACTTTCCTTTCTAATATAATTCCCATCATATTACAACTAGATTACAACAAGAATTCAAGCCATTAAAATCATGCAATTTCATGTACATATTCGGCCAACACACCCCTAGTTCCAACACACAAAATTTCCATGTTTTTCATTCATTCACACATACTACAACATACATATACCATTTATAACACAACAAAATCATGAAATTCTCACCTTTCTTCAACCCCTTCACTTGGAGATAAAAATTGTTTTCTTGCCCCAATATTTATACCAACTTGTAGAGAATCTTGTGCTTAGCAATAATCTCTCAAGAGATGAACTCTTTAAACCAAAGGATTGGCTCCAAATTTTTTTTTTCTTTTCTTTCTTTTTCTCTCCAAAACCCGAAATGCTCTCCTCTTTTGCTCTTGATTTCTTTTGATTTTTTTTCTTGAACCTTCTTAAGATAAGATCACATATATAATGTCACATGGTGATTAATTATTCACCATGGACTTGGGCTAAAGTGAAGTGGCCGGTTGGGCCTTCCCAATTGGGCCTTATCTTATTTTATTTTTTTTTGAGCCCAAATTGTTGGCTAAAAATGGTAATTCATGGACCAAGTTTTCCAAAATTCCAATTTTGTCCCTTGGCCTCCTTTCGTAATTCCACACCAAGGTATTCATAACTTACACATTCATGCCAAGTAAGGTCCAATTGTGGCCTTATTCATCACAAGTCATTTTATCTTGAATTTTCCGAATGAACAAAAATGTCGGATGTAACATCCTCCCCCCCTTTAGAACATTCGTCCTCGAATGTTAAATTGACCTTATGGGGCGCCATACTACTCCGGGAGGGTTCTCTTTATAGTCGTCCTTTGCTTACTTTCCGATATGGCTTCTTTACCAACATATGGGGTAATTTTTTTTTTTTTCACATCACAGATTCAGATGCCTTCATAATATATCTTCTCGTACCCCACGCAATCGTCGAACCATAAGCTATATTCTTGTAACTGACGAACGCTTTCCAGACGTCATAGTCCGTATCATTTCTTGTTACACTCCGGAGATTTCTACCACATCAATATAATCCCACTTCATACCAGACACTTCTTACCAACAGATTCAGGACTGGAACCGGACGCATAGAAGCATATCGGACGGATTCGTAATCGGAAGCAGACATGCCAAACTATGGCGGATAGATTCATAATCAAAAGAAGAGATACGGAAGTATGTCAGACAGATCTGAGATCAGAGTCAGATGTATAAAAAGGTATCGGACGGATTTCGAAATCGGAATCAGGCTTACAGAAATGTATCATACAGAGTCACACTTAGAATCAGACATGTGGAGATGTATCAGACAGATGCGTGATCAAAATTAGACGTACAGAGGTACACCAGACGGATTTATATCCGGAGTCAGAAATACAGAGGTGTGTCAGACAGATTCGTAATCGGAGTTAATCGTATAGAGATATGTCAGACAGGAACGTATTCAGAATCAATCATACAAATCGTCTTGGGTGTCGCTTATCGACTTTTTCAAAGTTTCTGCTTACTCGCTCTACTTATCTCTCTCATTCCCTACTATCCATACTCTCTTTCCTTTTACAACCATCGCCATACCAGACTAACTTATGATGTAATTGGGCTTTTTCTATCCCCTGACAACACTCGGGTCGTCGCTGACTGTTATCCAGATTCGCTAAGTTTTCCGAGTGGTATCGCACCTTTCCTTTTTGCCCATTTAACCCGCGTCGGTCTGTGTGGTATCTGTAAAGGCGCTAATTACTCCATACATTCTCTTTTCCTTTAGATTACCCCAAGTTTTCATTTATATCGGTCATACCTACACTTGAGCAAAACTTTGCATTACTTCCCAGGGGGTCACCCATCCCAGAATTGCTATGGCCTGAGCACGCTTAACTCCGAAACTTTCATGCATTTCGACACGTTAGGGCTAATATAATTTCGTCGATTGCCCCTCACGACCTTTGTCACGTAATTTTAGAGTAAATCGGGGTCTTCGCAGATTTTCTGAAAAAGTTTGGTAGCGGGTCCCACCCCCGGCTAAGTCATACCATTACCATATTGCTTTTCTGAATCTCGGTATCCACCAAATTAACATTTATCTTACTATTTCCAATACCCAGAAGTATAAGATCACGTAATTCAGCAAAATACAAACTTATCCATACATACATTTCTCAAAAAGGATTGGCTGGCGTACTTGGGCGTGCACTCGAAGACGCTCCTGGGTCCTGCCGGCCGGTTAAAGCAAACACGCGGTTTGATGGACCGCTGTAACCAGAAGCTGCACCACGTCCTCTGCCACGACCCGCTGGCGCTGGTACTGGTACCGGTGCTCCTCGCCCCGCAGGGCGCATGGCCGCTGAAGGAGAAGATGAGCCTGCAACGGACCCAGCAGGCCGGGCTGAACCCGAACTGCCCTTAAGTGGGCACTCTCTGACTCGATGGTCTGGGCTCCCACAAAAATAACAAGCGCCCGTAGCGCGGTAACACTCCCCCGGGTGGGGCCTCCCACAATAAGAACACGAGGGTATGGGTGGCCTCGACTGACCGGGACCTCTGGAGCTCTGTCCTGCGAACTGTGGGGGCGTACTGTAGGCTGGCTGGGACGAATACCTATTTCTCTGCCGCTGGGAAGGCTCGCTCTGAAATCCCTCTGAATACCTAGCCGATCTGGCTCTCTTAGGCTGGCCCCTGTCGTAACCCCTATCAGGCCGACGTTCCCTACGTCGGTCCTCCATGCCCTGGACGTGTGCCTGTACCCGGGCTACATGCATCCCTGGCTGAGCAGCCACAGCCAAACAACCATCAATCAGATAAGAGTCCAGTCCCATCACATACCTGTGCACCCTGTCGGCCATCTCAGCTACTATGGTGGGTGCATACCTAGCCAATGAATCGAACTCTAGGCTGTACTCGCGAACACTTCTACCATTCTGTCTCAAGTTCAAGAACCGATCGACCCTAGCTCTTCGTAGCTCTGGTGGTAGAAAATGGTCAAGAAAGGCCTTAGTAAATTCGGCCCATACCGCTGGGGGAGCATCGTCACCCCTGGAGAGCTGCCAAGACTCATACCAATTTGCTGCCACCTCATATAATCGATACGAAGCCAACTCCACAGACTCAGTCGGCGAAGCCTTAATCAGTCGTAGTGTGCTCTCCATCTTTCTAATGAACTCCTGGGGATCCTCCTCAGGTTCTGCCCCGGAGAATTCTGGAGGATTACATGTCAGAAACTCACGAGCCCTGGAGCTCTCGTACCTATCCGCACGACCACCCCCAAATCCATGCCTGCGAACCTGCTCCGCCATCAATGTGGTCAATAATTGAACCGCATCTCGCATGGCCCTACCCTCCGCCCCTGCCTGTGGAGCTGGAGGCTCGGGCACTGGAACCTCAGGGGCTTGCGGTGGAGCCGTCTCCCGATTAGCAGCTCCTGCTGCTCTGATATCCTCCGGCAAGGGGGGTGTAACAGATCCAGACGACGGGGGCACATCCTCAAGTGCAGGGTGCAAACTGGCCCTGGTAACCCTCGGGGCCTGGCTGGTCTCTCCTGCCTCAATCCTGGCCTTGCCCTTCTGGGCAGCTGTTGCCTTCTTCGGAGGCATCACTGAAACATAGCAGATCGTTAGGAGAGGTTCATCCTACTAATACAGTTCTATCGCACGATCTAAAGATCCAAAGAAGGGTAACATCCTAAATGCCCTGTAGCTTCCCGTTTATAGATGTGGTGCACAACACATCGATAAACAAGACTCTACTAGACACGGCCTGTAGACATTCCGAGGACTAACCGCTCTGATACCACTTTTGTCACGACCCAAACCCCGTGGGCCGCGACTGGTACCCTAACTGGATACCCATACGTACCTATCTGATCGAATTCGAATCATACAAATTTTTTTTTTTTTCGTTTCAAAACAGAAGTACGGAAATAGGCCGATACAAATACGGCACGCGCGCAACCATACGTATATATACATATATACCTGAACATACAGACATTTACAAGTAAGCCGATAAGGCTAACATACAGACGAAACCCGTAACCCACACATCTATCTACAGGCCTCTACAGACATACAAAATCATATGGCGGGACAGGGCCCCGCCGTACCCAGAATATACACACATACGGAGTACACAGAAGACAGAAAATATATACCAAAAGATATGCTCCGGGTCAAAGGAGCTCTTCAAAAAGCAGAGTCGGAAACCTACGCGGGCGGCGTATCACCTGGTGCGTCTGTACCTGCGGGCATGTAGCGCAGCCCCCGAAGAACGGGGGTCAGTACGGAAAATGTACCGAGTATGTAAAGCAGAAACGTAACAGATATAAACATAGTCCGAACTAGAGTCACAGAAATATAACGGGCAAAATCATAAGTCAAACTAACGGACAGAGTTATGATCCAGACAGACATATAGAATCGTGTTACACACAAATGAACAGAATTATAGTTCGGACAGACAGACGGAATCATAGTACGGACAGACGAGCAGAATCTGAATCCATACGGACATACAGAAGCAGAAGCCATACGGACATACAGAAATAGTCGTAACACAGACGGACAGACAGTAGTATGACGGACAGAATTATGCATGCAGAGTAGCACGGAGTCATACAAAATCATACAAAGGCGTGTGCTTTATAAATACAGATGGCACACGCATATATTCATACAGATCCCGGCCCTGTCTGGGGGCGCGGTAACAGAACCCGGCCCTCTTAGTACGGGACGCGGTGGACAGACAGAATCAAATCAGATCATATGCCATCCTGGCCGCCATCCCCATACACAGATCATACAGACATACAGATCCCGGCCCGTACGCCGAGGGACGCGGTGAACAATGCAGAGAATTATGCACGATAACAGAACCTGGCCCGGGTCGCAGTGAAAGAATGCATTGAGACAGACACGAATTGATAAATGAGAAACCACCTACCTACAGACTCAACATACAGACTCGATCAAATTGAAGGGTGCCAAACGGCGAGCCAAAATCAGAATATCCAGATAGTATGCATAGTACGCGCCTATATCCTAGTTGGGAAGGCACGACAGATTATTATCAGAATGGGATTCTCAACTGTTCAGAAATCATATTGTATAAATTACACAAAAATAGCCATAATATACATAAAACAATAGTTCAGAAGTTTTTGGAGAACATCGGACCAAAACAGATGTATTTTAAAATCGTACCGGGAGTATCGGGCCTTGTGGGCCCACCTCGGACCCACCCGAGACTACATACGTAAATTATTGATAATTGACCTTATGAGGTCACCCATACTCATTCGGAAGTGTTCCGACTCCGTTTGGGGAAATTTTTGTGCAAAATCTCACTTTAAGGACAATTTGTAAGAAAATAGGTTCAATTGAATTGAAGGAATTGGAGCGGTTTTCCGTCTCGAATTCCGGGGAACGGAGTCGGACTTAAGGCTCGCGGTCAAGCCTACCACATCCAGAACATGCCTAGGAACGTAGAGAAGTGCTTCACATACCTCGATGGCGCCTTATGCTCGCTCGGCGTCAATCCAAATTTCGTCCAAAATCTGGAAATGGTCAAGTTTACCATTTGGTTAGTTTCATTCTTTCAATACTCTAACTTTACACATAATTGCCTACCGAAATTTCGGCAGCATTTCCTCTGTATATACGACATCCCCGAGACTTAGCTCGGCTCAACTTAGCAACACAACAACCCAGAGGAGACATCCAAACAACAACAAACATCAATAAACACTAAATCATACGCTATGGCATTATTAGCCACCCTTCGACACGACGAATCATCTTTCGTTTCAAGCTTACATTTCCAACCAAAACTTATTATTTTCATATCCATTATCCATCAAAATCATTACGACACACATCGGAGGAATCCATAACATGTTCACATAATATTCACAAGATATTCATAAAATTCACAAACATTCAACTTTCCATCAAGTCACTACTTTTCCAATCCCTTCCTAACTTTCAACATGCAAACTCATCAACACATTTTTATATTCCAAGTTCATTGTCATAAGCATAATTTGCCTCTTAACACTTTCATTTTCACTTATACACAAATCATAACAAAGTTCAATAATTTCCTTCAACAACTTAATAACCAATCTTCCATAACAACACAATTAACATGCTAACAAGATTCAATTCACCTTAACTCAATTAGCATACAACCAAAAATCAAATTCATATTTCATATCAAACCTAGCACCACACGGCCACCTCCCACACTTCCAATTTTTTACTAATTCATTCCACTTTCCTTTCTAATATAATTCCCATCATATTACAACTAGATTACAACAAGAATTCAAGCCATTAAAATCATGCAATTTCATGTACATATTCGGCCAACACACCCCTAGTTCCAACACACAAAATTTCCATGTTTTTCATTCATTCACACATACTACAACATACATATACCATTTATAACACAACAAAATCATGAAATTCTCACCTTTCTTCAACCCCTTCACTTGGAGATAAAAATTGTTTTCTTGCCCCAATATTTATACCAACTTGTAGAGAATCTTGTGCTTAGCAATAATCTCTCAAGAGATGAACTCTTTAAACCAAAGGATTGGCTCCAAATTTTTTTTTTCTTTTCTTTCTTTTTCTCTCCAAAACCCGAAATGCTCTCCTCTTTTGCTCTTGATTTCTTTTGATTTTTTTTCTTGAACCTTCTTAAGATAAGATCACATATATAATGTCACATGGTGATTAATTATTCACCATGGACTTGGGCTAAAGTGAAGTGGCCGGTTGGGCCTTCCCAATTGGGCCTTATCTTATTTTATTTTTTTTTGAGCCCAAATTGTTGGCTAAAAATGGTAATTCATGGACCAAGTTTTCCAAAATTCCAATTTTGGCCCTTGGCCTCCTTTCGTAATTCCACACCAAGGTATTCATAACTTACACATTCATGCCAAGTAAGGTCCAATTGTGGCCTTATTCATCACAAGTCATTTTATCTTGAATTTTCCGAATGAACAAAAATGTCGGATGTAACACCCTCCCCCCCTTTAGAACATTCGTCCTCGAATGTTAAATTGACCTTATGGGGCGCCATACTACTCCGGGAGGGTTCTCTTTATAGTCGTCCTTTGCTTACTTTCCGATATGGCTTCTTTACCAACATATGGGGTAATTTTTTTTTTTTTCACATCACAGATTCAGATGCCTTCATAATATATCTTCTCGTACCCCACGCAATCGTCGAACCATAAGCTATATTCTTGTAACTGACGAACGCTTTCCAGACGTCATAGTCCGTATCATTTCTTGTTACACTCCGGAGATTTCTACCACATCAATATAATCCCACTTCATACCAGACACTTCTTACCAACAGATTCAGGACTGGAACCGGACGCATAGAAGCATATCGGACGGATTCGTAATCGGAAGCAGACATGCCAAACTATGGCGGATAGATTCATAATCAAAAGAAGAGATACGGAAGTATGTCAGACAGATCTGAGATCAGAGTCAGATGTATAAAAAGGTATCGGACGGATTTCGAAATCGGAATCAGGCTTACAGAAATGTATCATACAGAGTCACACTTAGAATCAGACATGTGGAGATGTATCAGACAGATGCGTGATCAAAATTAGACGTACAGAGGTACACCAGACGGATTTATATCCGGAGTCAGAAATACAGAGGTGTGTCAGACAGATTCGTAATCGGAGTTAATCGTATAGAGATATGTCAGACAGGAACGTATTCAGAATCAATCATACAAATCGTCTTGGGTGTCGCTTATCGACTTTTTCAAAGTTTCTGCTTACTCGCTCTACTTATCTCTCTCATTCCCTACTATCCATACTCTCTTTCCTTTTACAACCATCGCCATACCAGACTAACTTATGATGTAATTGGGCTTTTTCTATCCCCTGACAACACTCGGGTCGTCGCTGACTGTTATCCAGATTCGCTAAGTTTTCCGAGTGGTATCGCACCTTTCCTTTTTGCCCATTTAACCCGCGTCGGTCTGTGTGGTATCTGTAAAGGCGCTAATTACTCCATACATTCTCTTTTCCTTTAGATTACCCCAAGTTTTCATTTATATCGGTCATACCTACACTTGAGCAAAACTTTGCATTACTTCCCAGGGGGTCACCCATCCCAGAATTGCTATGGCCTGAGCACGCTTAACTCCGAAACTTTCATGCATTTCGACACGTTAGGGCTAATATAATTTCGTCGATTGCCCCTCACGACCTTTGTCACGTAATTTTAGAGTAAATCGGGGTCTTCGCAGATTTTCTGAAAAAGTTTGGTAGCGGGTCCCACCCCCGGCTAAGTCATACCATTACCATATTGCTTTTCTGAATCTCGGTATCCACCAAATTAACATTTATCTTACTATTTCCAATACCCAGAAGTATAAGATCACGTAATTCAGCAAAATACAAACTTATCCATACATACATTTCTCAAAAAGGATTGGCTGGCGTACTTGGGCGTGCACTCGAAGACGCTCCTGGGTCCTGCCGGCCGGTTAAAGCAAACACGCGGTTTGATGGACCGCTGTAACCAGAAGCTGCACCACGTCCTCTGCCACGACCCGCTGGCGCTGGTACTGGTACCGGTGCTCCTCGCCCCGCAGGGCGCATGGCCGCTGAAGGAGAAGATGAGCCTGCAACGGACCCAGCAGGCCGGGCTGAACCCGAACTGCCCTTAAGTGGGCACTCTCTGACTCGATGGTCTGGGCTCCCACAAAAATAACAAGCGCCCGTAGCGCGGTAACACTCCCCCGGGTGGGGCCTCCCACAATAAGAACACGAGGGTATGGGTGGCCTCGACTGACCGGGACCTCTGGAGCTCTGTCCTGCGAACTGTGGGGGCGTACTGTAGGCTGGCTGGGACGAATACCTATTTCTCTGCCGCTGGGAAGGCTCGCTCTGAAATCCCTCTGAATACCTAGCCGATCTGGCTCTCTTAGGCTGGCCCCTGTCGTAACCCCTATCAGGCCGACGTTCCCTACGTCGGTCCTCCATGCCCTGGACGTGTGCCTGTACCCGGGCTACATGCATCCCTGGCTGAGCAGCCACAGCCAAACAACCATCAATCAGATAAGAGTCCAGTCCCATCACATACCTGTGCACCCTGTCGGCCATCTCAGCTACTATGGTGGGTGCATACCTAGCCAATGAATCGAACTCTAGGCTGTACTCGCGAACACTTCTACCATTCTGTCTCAAGTTCAAGAACCGATCGACCCTAGCTCTTCGTAGCTCTGGTGGTAGAAAATGGTCAAGAAAGGCCTTAGTAAATTCGGCCCATACCGCTGGGGGAGCATCGTCACCCCTGGAGAGCTGCCAAGACTCATACCAATTTGCTGCCACCTCATATAATCGATACGAAGCCAACTCCACAGACTCAGTCGGCGAAGCCTTAATCAGTCGTAGTGTGCTCTCCATCTTTCTAATGAACTCCTGGGGATCCTCCTCAGGTTCTGCCCCGGAGAATTCTGGAGGATTACATGTCAGAAACTCACGAGCCCTGGAGCTCTCGTACCTATCCGCACGACCACCCCCAAATCCATGCCTGCGAACCTGCTCCGCCATCAATGTGGTCAATAATTGAACCGCATCTCGCATGGCCCTACCCTCCGCCCCTGCCTGTGGAGCTGGAGGCTCGGGCACTGGAACCTCAGGGGCTTGCGGTGGAGCCGTCTCCCGATTAGCAGCTCCTGCTGCTCTGATATCCTCCGGCAAGGGGGGTGTAACAGATCCAGACGACGGGGGCACATCCTCAAGTGCAGGGTGCAAACTGGCCCTGGTAACCCTCGGGGCCTGGCTGGTCTCTCCTGCCTCAATCCTGGCCTTGCCCTTCTGGGCAGCTGTTGCCTTCTTCGGAGGCATCACTGAAACATAGCAGATCGTTAGGAGAGGTTCATCCTACTAATACAGTTCTATCGCACGATCTAAAGATCCAAAGAAGGGTAACATCCTAAATGCCCTGTAGCTTCCCGTTTATAGATGTGGTGCACAACACATCGATAAACAAGACTCTACTAGACACGGCCTGTAGACATTCCGAGGACTAACCGCTCTGATACCACTTTTGTCACGACCCAAACCCCGTGGGCCGCGACTGGTACCCTAACTGGATACCCATACGTACCTATCTGATCGAATTCGAATCATACAAATTTTTTTTTTTTTCGTTTCAAAACAGAAGTACGGAAATAGGCCGATACAAATACGGCACGCGCGCAACCATACGTATATATACATATATACCTGAACATACAGACATTTACAAGTAAGCCGATAAGGCTAACATACAGACGAAACCCGTAACCCACACATCTATCTACAGGCCTCTACAGACATACAAAATCATATGGCGGGACAGGGCCCCGCCGTACCCAGAATATACACACATACGGAGTACACAGAAGACAGAAAATATATACCAAAAGATATGCTCCGGGTCAAAGGAGCTCTTCAAAAAGCAGAGTCGGAAACCTACGCGGGCGGCGTATCACCTGGTGCGTCTGTACCTGCGGGCATGTAGCGCAGCCCCCGAAGAACGGGGGTCAGTACGGAAAATGTACCGAGTATGTAAAGCAGAAACGTAACAGATATAAACATAGTCCGAACTAGAGTCACAGAAATATAACGGGCAAAATCATAAGTCAAACTAACGGACAGAGTTATGATCCAGACAGACATATAGAATCGTGTTACACACAAATGAACAGAATTATAGTTCGGACAGACAGACGGAATCATAGTACGGACAGACGAGCAGAATCTGAATCCATACGGACATACAGAAGCAGAAGCCATACGGACATACAGAAATAGTCGTAACACAGACGGACAGACAGTAGTATGACGGACAGAATTATGCATGCAGAGTAGCACGGAGTCATACAAAATCATACAAAGGCGTGTGCTTTATAAATACAGATGGCACACGCATATATTCATACAGATCCCGGCCCTGTCTGGGGGCGCGGTAACAGAACCCGGCCCTCTTAGTACGGGACGCGGTGGACAGACAGAATCAAATCAGATCATATGCCATCCTGGCCGCCATCCCCATACACAGATCATACAGACATACAGATCCCGGCCCGTACGCCGAGGGACGCGGTGAACAATGCAGAGAATTATGCACGATAACAGAACCTGGCCCGGGTCGCAGTGAAAGAATGCATTGAGACAGACACGAATTGATAAATGAGAAACCACCTACCTACAGACTCAACATACAGACTCGATCAAATTGAAGGGTGCCAAACGGCGAGCCAAAATCAGAATATCCAGATAGTATGCATAGTACGCGCCTATATCCTAGTTGGGAAGGCACGACAGATTATTATCAGAATGGGATTCTCAACTGTTCAGAAATCATATTGTATAAATTACACAAAAATAGCCATAATATACATAAAACAATAGTTCAGAAGTTTTTGGAGAACATCGGACCAAAACAGATGTATTTTAAAATCGTACCGGGAGTATCGGGCCTTGTGGGCCCACCTCGGACCCACCCGAGACTACATACGTAAATTATTGATAATTGACCTTATGAGGTCACCCATACTCATTCGGAAGTGTTCCGACTCCGTTTGGGGAAATTTTTGTGCAAAATCTCACTTTAAGGACAATTTGTAAGAAAATAGGTTCAATTGAATTGAAGGAATTGGAGCGGTTTTCCGTCTCAAATTCCGGGGAACGGAGTCGGACTTAAGGCTCGCGGTCAAGCCTACCACATCCAGAACATGCCTAGGAACGTAGAGAAGTGCTTCACATACCTCGATGGCGCCTTATGCTCGCTCGGCGTCAATCCAAATTTCGTCCAAAATCTGGAAATGGTCAAGTTTACCATTTGGTTAGTTTCATTCTTTCAATACTCTAACTTTACACATAATTGCCTACCGAAATTTCGGCAGCATTTCCTCTGTATATACGACATCCCCGAGACTTAGCTCGGCTCAACTTAGCAACACAACAACCCAGAGGAGACATCCAAACAACAACAAACATCAATAAACACTAAATCATACGCTATGGCATTATTAGCCACCCTTCGACACGACGAATCATCTTTCGTTTCAAGCTTACATTTCCAACCAAAACTTATTATTTTCATATCCATTATCCATCAAAATCATTACGACACACATCGGAGGAATCCATAACATGTTCACATAATATTCACAAGATATTCATAAAATTCACAAACATTCAACTTTCCATCAAGTCACTACTTTTCCAATCCCTTCCTAACTTTCAACATGCAAACTCATCAACACATTTTTATATTCCAAGTTCATTGTCATAAGCATAATTTGCCTCTTAACACTTTCATTTTCACTTATACACAAATCATAACAAAGTTCAATAATTTCCTTCAACAACTTAATAACCAATCTTCCATAACAACACAATTAACATGCTAACAAGATTCAATTCACCTTAACTCAATTAGCATACAACCAAAAATCAAATTCATATTTCATATCAAACCTAGCACCACACGGCCACCTCCCACACTTCCAATTTTTTACTAATTCATTCCACTTTCCTTTCTAATATAATTCCCATCATATTACAACTAGATTACAACAAGAATTCAAGCCATTAAAATCATGCAATTTCATGTACATATTCGGCCAACACACCCCTAGTTCCAACACACAAAATTTCCATGTTTTTCATTCATTCACACATACTACAACATACATATACCATTTATAACACAACAAAATCATGAAATTCTCACCTTTCTTCAACCCCTTCACTTGGAGATAAAAATTGTTTTCTTGCCCCAATATTTATACCAACTTGTAGAGAATCTTGTGCTTAGCAATAATCTCTCAAGAGATGAACTCTTTAAACCAAAGGATTGGCTCCAAAAAAAAAAAAATTCTTTTCTTTCTTTTTCTCTCCAAAACCCGAAATGCTCTCCTCTTTTGCTCTTGATTTCTTTTGATTTTTTTTCTTGAACCTTCTTAAGATAAGATCACATATATAATGTCACATGGTGATTAATTATTCACCATGGACTTGGACTAAAGTGAAGTGGCCGGTTGGGCCTTCCCAATTGGGCCTTATCTTATTATTTTTTTTTTGAGCCCAAATTGTTGGCTAAAAATGGTAATTCATGGACCAAGTTTTCCAAAATTCCAATTTTGGCCCTTGGCCTCCTTTCGTAATTCCACACCAAGGTATTCATAACTTACACATTCATGCCAAGTAAGGTCCAATTGTGACCTTATTCATCACAAGTCATTTTATCTTGAATTTTCCGAATGAACAAAAATGTCGGATGTAACACTTTCCGTACGTTCTGTACCAGTTATGATTTTGTTTCTGTAATTCAAGTTTTACATATTCAGTACATATTTCGTACTGACCCCCTTTCTTCGGGGGCTGCGTTTTCATGCCGCGCAGGTACCGACGACAGGTTTGCTGATCCGTCCGTCTAGGATATCTTTTCTGCCATTTGGAGCGCTCTCTTATTCAGAGCCATCTTTTGGCATAGTCTGTCACTTCTATATATGTATATTCTCGTTCATGGGTACGGCAGGGCCCTGTCCCTTTATATGATTCTGTCGGTCTGTTTAGAGGTCTGTGGACATGTTTGTAGGTTGGGGTCGTTCTGTACGGATGTGTGTATATGTTGTGTTTGGGAGATTCCATTCGCCGCGGCCGCATATGTTTAAATGTTGCTTTGTTGGCCCTGTGTGGCCTTTGTTGGTATTTTATGCGTGCAGGGTATATTGGATAGTCCGTAAAACGAAGGAAACTCTGCCGAAATTTTTCTGGAAATTAGTTAAATTTGAAACAAAGCCTTGTCGGCTTCTGCTATATACTTGAATGCGTATGATAAATGTGTTTGGTTGCCCAGATCGGGCACTAGCCACGGCCTACGGGGTTGGGTCGTGACACATAACCTGTCTCGACATCGGAGAACTCCGTCTTCCGAAATGTCAAATGATGACTCCTCCTTTTGAGGGAGTGTATCTCTATACTGCATTAGCATGGGATCCTCATATTGTCGCTCTTCTACTTCCGCTACTAACGATGAAACTGCTGAATTCTGAATAATAGCTCCACTGCTACCGGAGTCCACCACTCGGACTCCTAGGCTAGCTAACTGCTGAAGATCGCGGGCCATCTCTTTCTTTTCTGGTCGTACATCACTTAGACTTCCCATCGACCTACGGCTAAGAGCATCAGCCACAACATTTGCCTTTCCGGGGTGGGACAGGATTTCGACGTCATAGTCTTTTAGCAACTCTAGCCATCGTCGTTGCCGCAAATTCAACTCTTTCTGCTTGAAGATGTACTGGAGACTCTTATGATCTGTATAAATATCCACGTGGACACCATATAAGTAATGTCTCCATATCTTTAAAGCATGGACCACCGCGGCCAATTCTAAGTCATGGGTAGGATAATTCTGCTCATGTTTCCGTAATTGTCTAGAAGCATACGCAATCACCTTACCATTTTGCATCAATACACAGCCTAGCCCGACTCCTGAAGCATCACAATAAATAACATATCCTTCCGATCCTTCTGGAAGTGTCAAGACTGGGGCTGAAGTCAGTCGGTCTTTCAACTCTTGGAAACTACGCTCGCAAGCATTTTTCCATTGAAACTTAGCTGACTTCTGAGTCAACTTGGTGAGCGGTGCAGAAATAGAAGAGAAATCCTCAACAAATCTTCTGTAATAACCTGCTAAACCCAAAAAGCTACGAACCTCCGTAAGGGTCGTGGGCCTTGGCCAAGTCTTCACTGCCTCAATCTTTTGGCTATCCACTAGAATACCGTCAGCTGCAATAATGCGGCCCAGAAATTCCACTGAGTTCAACCAAAACTCACATTTGGAAAACTTCGCGAATAACTCTCGAGCTCGAAGAACTCCAAGGACAATTCGCAAATGATCCACATGTTCTGCCTTGGATCTAGAATACACTAGGATGTCATCGATGAATACAATCACGAATCGATCCAGAAAAGGCCTGAATACATTGTTCATTAAGTCCATAAACACTGCCGGTGCATTAGTTAGCCCAAACGACATTACTCGGAACTCGAAATGGCCATATCTTGTTCTGAAAGCTGTCTTAGGGATATCTTCCTCCCTAACTCTTACTTGGTGATACCTGGACCTCAAATCAATCTTTGAAAACCATTTGGCACCTTGCAATTGATCAAATAAATCATCAATCCTCAGGAGGGGATACTTGTTCTTAATCGTCACTTTATTCAATTGCCGATAATCAATGCACATTCTCAAGGAGTCATCCTTCTTCTGGACGAACAATACGGGTGCTCCCCACGGGGATGAACTAGGCTGAATGAAGCCTTTTTCAAGCAAGTCTTTCAATTGCTCCTTCAACTCTTTCAACTCTGCGGGTGCCATCCTATAGGGAGGAATAGATATGGGATTAGTGTCTGGCAACACATCAATCGCAAAATCTATCTCTCGCTCGGGAGGAAGGCCTGGAAGCTCTTCCGGGAACACATCCGGAAATTCGTTCACTACCGGAACTGACTGAAGGGTCGGCAACTCAGCTTCTACATCTTGAACTCGCACTAGGTGATAAATACACCCTTTCGTGATCATCTTCCTTGCCTTTAGACAGGAAATAAACCTACCTTTTGGTGATGCCGCATTCCCTTTCCATTCTAAGACTGGTTCTCCCGGAAACTGGAAACGAACCATCTTCATTCGGCAATCAACATTGGCGTAACAAGAAGCCAACCAATCCATGCCCATAATAACGTTAAAATCTACCATTTCTAGCTCATGCAAATCAATCATGGTACTACGATCACAAATCACAACCACACAATTCCTATATACTCGGCTAGCTATTACCGAGTCACCCACGGGTGTAGACACCTCAAAAGGTTTGATAGACTCCAGCTCAATTATAAATCGACCCACAATATATGGAGTAACATATGATAATGTGGAGCCCGGATCAATCAAAGCATATACATCATGAGAGAATACCGATAATATACCTATGACCACATCAGGAGAAGACTCAAGATCTTGGCATCCAGCCAAAGCATAAATACGGTGCTGAGGACCGCTAGTACTGGGAGCTCTGCCTCTACCTCTACCATGGCCGACTGGCGCATGTGAGCCTGGCCCCGTAGGGCGTACAGATGCCGAAGATCCGGCTACCGACCCTGATGGCTGGGTCCTACCTCTACCATGTACTGAGGGGCATCACGCATAATATGGCCTGGCCGACTACATGAATAGCAAGCGTCTGAACCTGATCGGCACTGACCCCAATGCAACTTTCCACACTGAGAACATCGTGGTACGGGTGGCCCTGGCTGGCCTGAATCACCTCTAAACTGAGACCCCGAATAACCCTGACTCGGCTCGAAACGAGTAGATTTGACAAATCTCTGCCCCGTGAACTGTGGAGGTGTACTGGTCATAGAATAGCCTGAATGGCTGGGAAACTGCTGTCTGTGTCCGCCCCTGGACTCGCTCCTCGAACCCGAAGGTCTGGCCCTCTTGTTATGGCCCCTATCCTGCTCACGTTCATTTCTCCGTTGCTGTAGGTGTTCCTCTAATTCCTGAGCATGTGCCTGAATGCGTGCAATATCCATGCCATCCTAAAGGGACGCAGTCAAACATTTATCCATCAAGTGTGCCCCTAGGCCTTTCACAAACCGGTGCACCCGATCGCCCATATCCGCTACCATGGGCGAAGCATACCTAGCCAAGGAATTGAAGCGGAGACTATACTCTGTAGCACTCATGCTACCTTGCCTCAGATTCAAGAATTTATCGGCCCTAGCACGCTGAACTTCTGGAGGCATGTAGTGATGGAGAAAAGCATCGACAAACTCTTGCCATACCGGCGAAGGTGCATTGGCTCCCCGCGAATCCATCCAAACCGTATACCACTGGATTGAGACATCCCTCAATCTGTATGACGCTAGCTCCACCGATTCGGTGTCTGAAGCATGTATCAACCGGAGCGTCCTTAGCATACCATCAATAAAGTCCTGGGGATCCTCCTCCAGTTTCGACCCAAAGAATTCAGGGGGTTTCAAAGCAATGAAGTCACGGGCCCTTGCACTAACAGTCCTGTCACCTTGCCCTGCGCTTGGCCTCTGAGTCTGGGCCGCAACCAACTGAGTCAACAAATTAATGGCCTCTCTCACATCTTGGCCTGAAGCATTCGGTGGAGGAGCTGGAGCTGGGGCTGAGACACCCACGTGCTCCTTAGTAATAGGCACTGTCTGGGAGGACTGAGATTGAGCCGCACTCTGGGACTCATCTTCCTCTACTACTGGTGGCGGTCCTCTTTCAGCCCGCTTTTCTGCCACCGTCTTGCCCTTTTGGGCTGCTGTAGCCTTTTTCTTTTAAGGCATCTCTGAAATACACAACACACGATTTAAGAACAAGAATTTCTTACATCATAGCTCTATCGCACGATTCTTATGAAGAAAGGAGGTCATATATTCCTAAGATGTCCGCAGCTTCTCGTTTATAAGTGTGGCGCGCAACACACCCTTAACCAAGACTCTACTAGACACGGCTCGTAGACACATCCTAGGACTGAACTGCTCTGATACCACTTTTGTCACGACCCGACTCGGGGCCGCGACGAGCACCCGGTGCTAACCCACCCGAGCACCCTCTTAGCTTACTCTTATACTTACATCTAGGTGAGCCACATAATTATACATGCATTTCCATTGATTCGTCAACTAGTCCCATATGGACAACCGCACATTTATATCATCATAGGCATTTATGATACATCAATATACATGGGCCAACGTGGCCGACAAAATGATATACAAAACATAGGCCGACAAGGCCAAACACATCTACCCACACACACACACGTCTACGAGTCTCTAAGAGCGTAACATATCACATTAACGGGACAGGACCCCGCTATGCCCATAATTATATACACAAAAGAATGAGTACCCAAAAGATATGGCTCCGAAGGAAATGGAGCTCTCTATGAAATCTCTGAATAGGCAGCTAAGGATCAAATCTGTCTCCCTGCGCACCTACGGGCATGACGCAGCGTCCATAAACAAAAGGACGTCAGTACGAAGAATGTACTGAGTATGTAAAGCATGATCAACATCAATATAGAAGCATAATAGATATCATATGAAGATAGCATAGGAGGGGAGACAGTAATATCATCATCATGTCGCTTACTTGAATACATCGTCGTTCGTATCCCATAGTAATACTCGTACCATACTTGTGCTCATATTCGTATACATGTCCTTATCCGTATTCCTATACATAGTCTTTTCACATTCATATTCATATTATATACATAGTCATTTCATATACATAGCATTTACATAGCATACCCGACCTCATGGGATCGGTGTCTTATACATACTTGGCCAACCAAGGCTCAAGGTCATACATACCTGGCCCTACCAAGGCATCAGGGTTATCCGTGCCCTTTGCAGAGGTGTGCGCGCGTTTCGTAATCGTATACATACTTTATACATAGTCATATACATATAGTCTTACCCGGTATCATAAGCTCGGGGTCTTATTATAGCCCTTCATAGGCACACATACACATATATCGTAGCTCGTAAGCATCTCTAGTCTCATTTTACTCTCATCATCATTTATATCCTCATCATTATCGTTACATTTACATTATAGACTTACTCGTCATACGAGGAACGTAGTATAAGCATAGTACATATCAAGGGTCGTGAGCTTATGAGCTCGGAATGTCAACCATGTGAAGACAACATACTCATATAGAGGAATTTAGGAATTTGGCCAAGAACCATGCCTTATGAAAGAAGGGTTAGCCTTACATACCTTTCCGTCGAACTATTCTATGCTTGCACATTCCCTTCCAATGCTAGCGTTTATACCTTCATTAATATCATAACAATGGCCATTAGTCATTCACATTATCCACATTATCTAGAATTCCTCAGTTTGCCTCTAGTTCACCCACATTCATGATTATAACACCTATCTTTGTCCATTCGTCTAGAGTGTTTAGTTCATGATCTTAATACAATTTATAACACATTCATATCACAACACAACAACATTCATAACTCAATTCAAACTATTTCTCAAAATGTCACTATTCATCATTCATGACCTAGTTGACCACATTTTCTACAATCCATGTATTTTAATTCTCCAATACCTCAAACATCTTGTAAAAATCATGAATCTTACCTTAGAAGTTGTAGGAATAAGCTTTGGTTGATAATACTCTTCTTTGAGCAAAACCCTAGTTTTTCTCCATTTGGATTTCTTGACTTGGATAATCCTTGATGATTCCCTTATCCTTGATTTACTTGTCTTAATGTTATGGATGACTTATAATCCTTGAAACTCATAAAATAAATGTAGAGGGAAGTTCTAGAGAGAAGTGGTGTAATGTTGTAAATGAAATAAGACAAGTCTTGATCCTCATATTTAATGAATTGAAAAATCTGTGTTGGGTGAACAGTGGTCGTCCATGGAGGTTTACGGTCCGTATTTCAGTTTACGGACCGTCCCTCGTGGTCTTTTTTAAGCTTAAGTAGAACCAGAAACTTTGTCCTGCATGCATGGTGATTTACGACCATGGTTTACGGGCCGTAAATCACTTTACGGTCCGTCCACCAGGTCGTATTATACCTCTTCCTCAGCTGGCAGAAAGTTGAAGTTTGGTATGCCAGTTTACGACCTGGCAGTTTACGGACCGTATACCAGTTTACGGTCCGTATTTGCACTTTACGACCACTGGCAGAAAGTTGAAGCTTTTGCATGGCAGTTTACGACTGCCAGTTTACGGACCGTATTGCACTTTACGGTCCGTATTTTGCAATATACGACCACTGGGCAGTTTTGCCAACTTTCAATTTTTCTCATTTCTCGACTTTTCATTCTAATCATCCACATCCCTTTACACACATTTACCATGAAACATTATACACTCGCACTCCTCGCACACCTCACTAGTTCATTTACTTGTGTACCAACGGGAAATTTTCCGAGGTGTAACAAACAGTTATCATTCTAGCATCCAAATGGCACCGTATAAAGCTTTATATGGGCGAAAGTGTAGGTCCCCAATTGGGTGGTTCGAAACAGGAGAGGCCAGACTGATAGGGCCAGACTTGGTCCAGCAAGCCATAGAGAAAGTCAAGCTCATACAAGATCGGTTATTAGCAGGCCAAAGTCGTCAAAAGTCCTATGCGGATAATCGTCGAAGAGACTTAGAATTCCAAGTGAAAGATTGGGTATTCTTGAAAGTGTCACCGATGAAAGGTGTAATGAGATTTGGTAAAAAGGGGAAGCTTAGTCCTCAGTACAATGGACCTTATGAGATTGTGCGCAAAGTGGGCAAAGTGGCCTACGAATTAGATCTACCTCCGGATTTGGAGTCAGTTCACACAGTTTTCCATGTCTCGATGGTTCGAAAATGTGTTGGAGATCCTACTAGGATCGTGCCAATAAGCGATGTGCAAGTGACAGAAAAGTTGACTTATGAAGAAGTGCCCATTGCCATACTAGATAGGCAAGTACGGAGGCTTAGAAACAAAGAAGTGGCCTCGGTTAAGGTTTTATGGAGAAGCAGTAAACGAGAAGAAATGACATGGGAAGTTGAAGAAAGTATGTGATCCAGATATCCTCATTTATTTCAGCCCTTGGGAGAGATTCGGGATGAAACATCAGCGGTATGAGGTATGTATGATTTCCTTTTTATGCTTTTGGTCCTGTGTGGCCATAGATATGTTGATATTGTGACGTATCCCTGTGAGGCGATGATATTTTGGGTTGTTGTGGCAGGTTGGTAGTGCTATATTATAGGGGAAACTCTGACGAAATTTCTATAGAATCCCCCGAAGACTTTAACATTCGAGGACGAATGTTCTTAAGGGGGGAGAATGTTACACCTCGGGAATTCCCCGTGAACGTACAGTGAATAGGCTAACAAAGAATACGAGTATATGATGTTTTAATGAGAAGGGAACGACGTTTGACGACCCTAAGTAAGATTTGAAAGGCAATTGCAATGAAAGGTAGGTTATGCTCCACAATGACTAATTAAAGGTTTTGGAAATGTGAAAGTTGCAGGTTTGCATTCTGGCCAGTTGGTCGTAAAATGAAATACGGACCGTAAAGTGATATACGGTCCGTAAACTGCCATGTCATATTTTGGCTTCCAAAACTTCAACTTTCTGCCAAATGAGCAAATAGTTAAATACGACCCAAAATACGGACCGTAAAGTAGTTTACGGCCCGTAAACTGTGTCTGTAAATCACCACGTCTCAGCCTGAGTTTCTGGTGCTGGTATGATTAAACACGACCACGAAGGACGGTCCGTAAACTGGAATACGGACCGTAAACCAAGTTTATGACCACTGTGTTGTTCATTTAAGATCAGATTCTGGGTTATTAAATAAGGGACCAAGTTTATTATTTCATTTTCACATTTCATCCCTTCTCTCTAAAACATCTCTCTACATTTATTCCACAATATTTCAAGGATTATTAGTCATCAACAACACAAATCAAGTGAATCAAGTGTAAGGAAATCCATTAAGATCATTCAAGTCAAGAAAATCTTGTTGAAGGAAAACAAGGGTTTTTTCTCAAGTGGAGTATTTCTACCAAGGCTCGTTCCTACAACATCTAAGGTAAGATTTATGGTATATATATATATATATAAATGTTGTTTAAGGTATTTGAGAGTTAAAATGCTTGGACATTAGATGAGTATAGAAAAATGGGTCATGAATGATGAATAGTGACATTTTGAGAAATAGTTTGAATTGAGTTATGAGTCTTGATGTATTGTAATGTAAATGTGTTATAAATGATGTTGAGAACATGAGATAAGCAATGTACGTGAATGGACATAGTCGTGCGTTATGGCCATGGATATAGATGATTGAAAAGTGAGTCTAGAATATGGATAATGTGGATGAATAATGACTATTGTTGTAGTATTGTAATGTATTGTTGACGTTTGAGAGTTGAAATACACTATAGAGGAATGTCGTATAAATAGAGGAGACGTTACCCGATTTTCTCTAGTATAGTCATGTATGCTAGCTATCGATTCTAATGATAGTATGACTTTAATGCAGGTATAAACGCAACCGTTGAAAGAGAACGTGCAAGTGGTAAATAGTCGAACGAAAAGGTATGTAAGGCTAACCCTTCTTTCATAAGGCATGTTTCTTTGGCCAAACGTCTAAATCTTCTATGAGACTATGATATCCTTCAAATGATTTGATCTTCCGAGCTAGTAAGCTCATGATTCTTGACTCGCTACGATCGTACTAATCCCTCGTATGGCGAGTAAGCCTATAAAATAAGTGTGATGAATGATGATAATAGTGATAATGATATTCATGACGACTATAATGGTAATAGCGATGATGATAACGATGAAGATGATGATAGTAATGATAATAGTAAAGATGCTTATGAACTACATGTATGTATGCCCTTGTATGGCTACTATGAAACACCGAGCTCATATGGCCGGGTAGTATATGAATAGATGTATATGTAAGTATGTTCACGTAATGCGCGCACACCCCTTCAGTTGGGTATGGATAACACTGAGCCTTGGTAGGGTCAGGTATGTGTAACACTGAGCCTTGGTTGGCTAGGTATGTATGACCACCGAGCCTAGCTATGGTCGGGTACGTGAAACACCGAGCCTTCGAGGTCGGGTATGTTATGTAAATGCTATGTATATGATGTGATTATGTATACAATATGAATGTAAATAAGGGTATGTATACGAAGACGAGTACTAATATGGAATGGATACGAATATAGATACGGATATGGAGGTATGAGCACAAACACACATTAGAATGGAAAGTTTCTATGAAAGGCAAGTAAGTGCATATGGCGATAATATTACCATCTCCCATCTTGTGCTATTTCTTATGATGTTCATTATGCTTCTACATTGATATTGATCATGCTTTACATACTCAGTACATTCTTCGTACTGACGTCCTTTTGTTTATGGACGCTGCGTCATGCCCGCAGGTGCACAGGGAGACAGGCTCGATCCATAGCTGCTTACTTAGAGATTACATAGCAGAGCTCCATTTCATTCGGAGTCATAGCTTTTGGGTACTTATTCTTTTGTGTATATAATTATGGGCATAGCGGGGTCCTGTCCCGCTCATGTGATATGTTATACTCTTCTTAGAGGCTCTAGTCACTTGTATATGGTTAGATATGTCTGGCTTTGTCGACCCATATTTTGTATATCATTTTGATAGCCTTGTCGGCTCATGTACGTTGATGTGGCATAGATGCCAATCATTATATAAAGGCATTGTCGTCCAATGGGACTAGTATGATGAATGAATAGATTCATATGTTTAATTGTATGGCTCACCTAGATGTAAGCATAAGTGTAAGAAAAGGGGCGCCCGGGTGGGCTAGCACTGGGCGTTCATCGCGGCCCTCTAGACGGGTCGTGACATTGGCATGGAAAAATAATTATTGGGGTGATATGCATAGTATGTTATTGAAGTATTATGAGGATTTGGATTGTGAGTGATGACTCAGTAGTTTTAGCTCATCGAAAAAAAATTATTGGATTTGAGATTTGCGCAACCGGCCTTGGATTAGGTTAGTTTTGACGGAAATGCTTGGAATTGGCTCAGTACAAGCACAAATTCTCTCCTGGTCAGATGGAGCGGTGATTTGGACTCGCGGAGTGTGACAATGTGATTTATGCAGATTCCCGGTTCTAAGGATGAATTTAGAAGATGTGAAGTAAGAGTACTTTATGAGAACAGTTTGCCAATGGTTTATGACTTTAGTTAAAGGATTGTGGCAACTATGATGATAATACTGGGATCAACAAATTGTGTTCATAGCTATGCTTATAATCAAATCAGGGATTTCAAGATAAGTTGGGTCAAATGTGTGAGAATTAGACTATTGAGCCAAGTTAAAGGAATATTTGGCAAATTAAGCAGAGAAGCAAATTGCCATGGACTCATGGTAGGATTACCATAATCATTGGGAAAAATTTGATGTTATCTAGGTCGTTGTGGACTGTTTGACTAAGTTGACTCATTTTGTATGGATTCAGACTACTTGCAACTCAGAGAAGTTGGATAGAATTTACATCCAAAAGTTAGTTCATTGCATAGGGTGCCCATTTCTTTCATTTTGGATTGCGGCACGCAATTTACATCTCAGTTCTGACGATCTATGCGGAAGAAATTGAGTATTTGGGTAGACTTAGTCTAGTATTTCACCCTCAGACTGATGGTCAATCCGAGTGTACTATTCAGGCCCTTAAGGATATGTAACGGGCCTGTGTGATTGATTTTGGTGGTCTTTGGGACCAGTTCTTGGCTTTTGCTGAGTTTTCTTACAACAATAGTTATTATTCGAGTTTTGAGATGGCACCATTTGAGGCATTGTATGGAAGGAGATGTTGATCTCCGATTGGTTGGTCTGATGCATTTGAGCTTAGACCTTGGGGCACAAACTTGCTACGAGATTCTTTGGATAAGATCAAGTTGATTTAGGAGAGACTTCTCACAGCTCGGATGGTCCTTGACTTAGTGTCATAGTGGGTGAGCGAGTTCTGTTGAAGGTTTCACCCATGAAGGGTGTGATGAGGTTTGGGAAGAGGGGCAAGCTAAGCCCTAGGTATATTGGTCCGTTTAAGATTGTTCCACGTATTGGTGAGGTGTCTTTGCCTCCTATTTTGTCGAGTGTTCACCAATTGTTTCATATTTCCATGCTCAAGAAGTATCATTCTGATAGCTTTCATGTGATTCAATAGGATTTGGTGTTGCTTGATCAGAACTTGACTTTTAAGGAGGAGCCAGTTTCTATCTAAATAGACAAATCCAGAAGTTTCGGTCCAAAGAGATTGCTTTAGTAAAAGTTCAGTGGAGGCATCGTCTGATTGAGGAGGCTACTGGGAGACCGAGTTAGATATGCGGATTAGATATCCCCAGCTTTTCAGTGATGCAAGTATTTCTCTTCTCTTTTATGTTTGAGGACGAACATTTGTTTAAGTGGTGGATGATGTAACGCCTCGTTACGTCGTTCTAGTTGTTTTAATTATTTTACCCCTGTTGACCTTTTGCCTAGCTTCATTAGATTATATTTGACTTATGGGGATGGGTGGTGCGATTCTCGAAGATTTCGAATGTGATTTGAGTGAGAAAATGGAATTTTTGAAAGTTTATAAGTGTTTGGTTGACCAAAGTCAACATCTGGGGTAAATGGCTCTTTTTGGTAATTTTATCGATTTTATTAGGTACGAAATGTCTATGAGAGTTAGGGAGTACAGTCTTCTTTTTAATTCATTAGCCAGGTATGCTCCCACGATTGTAGCTGAGATGGAGGATCAGGTACACCGATTTGTGAGTGGACTTAGGCCGCATTTAATTAATAATTGCATGATGGCCGCACTTCGGGAGGGGGGTATAGATATCTTTCATATTCAGATATACACTCAAGGTTTAGAGGAGAGGAAGTAGCAACAGGTTGATCGAAAGCGTGATAGGGGTCAGAGCAAGAGAGCTAGATCTTCTGGGTCTTTTGGTGAGTATTGGGGTAGTCATGCACAACAGTTCTCTAGACATTCAGCCTATCAGTAGCTAGTGCGCCTTCACAGTTCCCAAGATCGAGGTTTGATAGACCCACTTATTTTGAGTTATGCAAGAGTTCAGGGCTTCCAGTTCCCAGTTTAGAGGTGGTTCTAGCTAAATGAGGCCATCTCTACCGCGATGTAAGCAGTGTGGAAAGTTACACGGCGGATAGTGTTATTTGATTTCGGATGTGTGTTATACATGTGGTTAGCCATGCCACATTATGCAAGATTATCCGTCGAGGGGTGGTAGGGATGTGGTTCAGCCAACAGGATCTGCAGCTGGCTCTTTATCATCGGAACACCTTCTTAGGTAGGGTTCTCGGACACCAGCAGGTAGTGGTAGAGGCAGAGATGGAGCGTCCAGTTCAAGCGGTCCTCAGAATCCCATCAAAGCATTTGCTGGTCTACAGGATCCCTTGATGTTGTCACAAGTATGCTATCAATCTCCTCCCATAATGTATATGCATTGATCGATCCAGGTTCTATGTTATCATACATTACTCCTTTTTATTGCTGGTTAGTTTGGGGTGGAACCCGAGTCAATTAGACCTTTTGAGGTGTCTACACCAGTTGGTGATCTTCTGATAGCTAGACGAGTATACAGAGGCTATGTAGCTATGGTCTGTAATCGTCACACTGTATCTGCTTTGATTGAGTTAGATATGGTGGACTTCGATGTTATTATGGGAATGGACTGGTTGGCCTCTTGTCATGCTAATGTTGATTACAAAACAAAGATGGTCAGGTTTCAATTTCCAAGAGAGCCAGTGGTGGAATGGAAAGGTAATACAGCTTCGCCGAGAGGTAGGTTTATTTCCTATCTCAAGGCAAAGAATATGATCGCAAAAGGTTGCATTTATCATATAGTTCGAGTTCAGAACGCAGAAGCTAAATCACCGGCTCTTTAGTTTGTTCCAGTGGTTAATGAGTTTCCACATGTGTTTCCATATGAGCTTCCAGGCCTTCCGCCAGAGCAGGAGATTGACTTTGCTATCAATGTTTTACTAGATACTTAGGCGATTTCTATTCCTCTTGATAGGATGGCACCTACTAAGTTGAGGGAGTCGAAGGAGAAGTTAAAGAACTTGCTTGAGAAAGGTTTTATCATACCTAGTACATCACAGTGAGGAGCGCCTGTGTTATTTGTAAGAAAGAAAGATGGCTCGTTACGAATGTGTATTGACTACATGCAACTGACTAAGGTGACGATAAAGAATAAATACCCGCTCCCAAGATTGATGATTTATTTGACCAGTTACAGGGTGCCAAATGTTTCTCGAAGATAGATCTGAGGTCAGGATGCCACCAAGTTAGGGTCCAAGAGAAAGACATTCTGAAGATAGCTTTCAGGACTAAATATGGTCACTTTGAGTTTCGTGTGATGTCATTCGGCTTGACTAATGCCCCAGTAGTATTTATGGATTTGATGAACCATCTATTTAGACCTTTCCTAGATCAGTTTGTGATTGTATTTATCGATGATATTCTAGTCCATTCGCGATCAGAGGCATGTATTTATCCATGATATTCTAGTCCATTCGCGATCAGAGGCGGAACATTTGTGTGCAGTACTCAGAGTCCTTTCGGATCGAAAACTATATGCAAAGTTCTCTAAATGTGAGTTCCAGTTAAACTCTGTGGCTTTACTGGGGGACATTATTTCAAGAGAGGGCGTCAGGGTTGATATGCAAAAGAATTATCCTAGATCCACCATACTGACAGAGGTTCGTAGTTTTCTGAGTTTAGCAGGTTATTATAGGAGATTTGTAGAAGGTTTCTCTTCCTTTTAAGCACCACTGACAAAGCTGACTCATAAAACGGCTAGGTTCCAATGGAATGACACTTGTGAGTGGAGTTTTCAGGAGTTAAAGGATAGATTGACTTCAACGACAGTTTTGACACTTCCAGAGGGGCCAGAGGGTTATGTTATTTATTGTGATGCTTCAGGCATTAGATTTGGTTGTGTGTTGATGCAGCATGGTAAGGTTATTGCTTATGCTTCGAGGCAACTGAGGAAGTACGAGAAGAATTATCTGACCCATGATTTAGAGTTAGCTGTAGTGATTAATGCGTTGAAAATGTGGAGGCATTACTTATATGGTTTTCATGTTGATATATGTATACAGATCATAAGAGCCTTCAGTACATCCTCAAGCAGAAGGAGTTGAATTTGCGTTAGAGGCGATGGTTAGAGCTATTGAAATATTATGATGTTGACATTTTGTACCATCCAGGAAAGGCAAATGTAGTGGCCGATGCCCTAATCCGCAGATCCATGGGTAGCTTATCTTATTTGTGGCAAAAAATATAAGAGTTAGCTCATGAACTTCGCCAGTTGGCTAGCCTAGAAGTTCGATTATTGGACTCGGCCAATGCAAGAGTTACTATTCAGGATTCAACAACCTCATCGTTAATAGATGAGGTTAAAGAGCGCCAGCACGTGGACCCTATGCTAGTCCATTATAGAGATATAACTCCTCAGAAGGAGAAGTCGCCATTTGAGATTACTGGAGACGGAGTCCTTAGATATCAAGGCAGATTGTGTGTTATAGATGATACAGGGTTACGCCAACAGCTTATAGAAGAAGCTCATCATTCTCGCTATTCTATTCATCCAGGGATAACGAAACTGTATCATGATATCAAGTTTAATGGTGGGATGGTATGAACAAAGATATAACTGAGTTCGTAGCTCAGTGCCCTAATTGTTAGCAAGTTAAGGTTGAGCACCAGAAGCCTGGCGGTTTGCTGCAGAGTATAAAGATTCTGACTTGGAAATGGGAGGTTATCAATATGGATTTCATTATGGGCTTGCCTCGTTCTCAGTATAAGTTTGATTCGATATGGATGATTGTTGATAGGCTTACAAAGTCAACATATTTTCTACCTGTCAGGACTACTTATTCCACCGAGAATTATGCGACATTATATATTAAGGAGATAGTGCGACTGCATGGTGTTCCAGTATCTATTATTTCTGACAGAAATGCGCAGTTTACAACTAACTTCTGGAGATCTTTCCAGAAAGGATTGGGGACACAGGTGAGTCTTAGCACAACATGCCATCCCCAGATAGACGGACAGGATGAGCATATGATTTAGACGCTTGAGAATATGATACAGGCATGTGTGATAGACTTCAGAGGTGGCTGGGATGATCACTTGCCGCTTATCGAGTTTGCATATAATAATAGCTACCACTCCAGCATTCAGATGGCTCCGTATGAAGCCTTATATGGAAAAAAATGTAGAACAACTATCGGATGGTTCGAGGTTGGGGAATCTCAGATAATAAGACTAGATTTGATCCAACAGGCAGTTGATAAGGTTAAGCCTATTCAGCAAAGGCCATTGGCTGCCCAGAGTCGCCACAAGTCTTATGCAGATAATCAACAATGAGAGTTGGAGTTTCAGATAGATGACTGGGTATTCCTGAAGGTATTGCCAATGAAGGGTGTTATGAAATGTGGTAAGAAGTGAAAGCTTAGCCCTTGATATACCGGGCCTTATAGTATTGTTCGCCGAGTAGGCCAATAGGCTTATAAGTTAGCTCTACCTTCAGACTTGGAGTCTGTACTTCCAGTCTTTCACATGTCTATGCTTCATAAGTGTATTTGAGATCCTTCCAGAGTCATACCCGTTCGATGTTCAAGCTACAGAACAACTATCATATGAAGACGTTCCCATTGCCATCTTATATCGATAGGTCTGTAGCTAAGGACCATGGATGTGGCACCAGTAAAGGTACTTTAGAGGAACAAGAATGTTAAGGAGATGAATTGGGAAGCTAAGGAAGACATGAGATCCAGATATCCACACTTGTTTCTGGATCCAGACCGGATGCAGACTAAGACACCATCGTCTTCAGGTATGTATTGTCATTTACATTTGTTGGTCATATGGGACCATTGTTGTTACTGATTGTTGTAACCATGGGTATGTCATTGTACTATGTTTTTTTGGTTGTGTGGCAGGTTGGTAGTAGTGTAATTACATAGGAGATTCTGGCAAAATTTTTGTAGACTCCTAAGAGTGCTAACATTCGATGATGAATTTTTCTAATGGGGGAAGGAAGTTACACTCCTTATTTTCGTACGTAAAGTTTCTTCATGAGTTGGTTGCTATAGATTCGGAAGCGGAGTTATTTTTGAGGATATGTGAGATTAGACATGATCATCTTGAGCATAAGAGGGTTTAATTCCATGCTTAGTATGAGTTAAGACAATTAAAGGTTGAACGAATCGACGAGAATATGTTTCGAAAAAAGTTGGGTTTTACGATTGGGTATACAGACCGTATAATTTTTAAAGATAGTATATTTGATTGACCCCCATCGTAAATCGATTATAGTGGGGGATGAGCCATTGATTGTTTTACAGTCCAATTATCCGGGACGTATAATTTTTTACGGTCCGTAAAAGTTGACTGTAAATTTAAGTCGGTGCTAGATTTTTTTTATGTTATATTTTGTACCCCCTCATTTTTATCTCATTTCCCCTTGTTTCCTCAGACTCCAAACACCTCTAGAAACTACTCCAATATATGTAATCAACCCCAAGCGAAATCGAAGATCAAAAAGTAAGAATCAAGAGATTCAAGTGCCAGAAAGCTCACTAGGGTTAATCAAGTTCAAGTTCCTCTTTGGTGTTGAAGTTAGAGGTTTCATCCTAGTAAAGTAATTTGATCCGGATCTTGTTCTTGTGTAATTAAGGTAAGGTTTCATCTCTATTTCATTTTCTTGAGGTTGTTTGATTGTTATACAACTTGATTGAAGGAAGAAAGTGAAAAAGGAATTCAAATACGGATTAGAGACCATGTTGAGTTTATGGACTGTTTTGATCATATTTTTGTTGTCTTATTAAGATGATTTCCTTGTAGTTGTATATTAGTCGATGTTGTTGTCTAGTTGTTATGATTTTGTCAGAAGGGTATTGTTACATCCTGTACTTTTGTATGTTGGATTTGTTGTAAGTGTGTAGCGGTTCTATTTTTTCCGATTCGTATTTGCCCTTGCCTTATTTAAAAAGGAAAGTGTCCCGGGGAAGTACGGTTGTCAATCGTACCGGGAAAAAGGAAAAAATATACTTATACGTGGATGGTGCTCTAAATGAACTTATTTTAGAGTTGCCACCTAATTTTTAGGAAATTAGGAAAACCAGTTCGAAAACGGTTCATTCAAAACTGTTAAATGTTAAAAGAATCCTAATCTAACCAAAGTATGGGTAAGGGTTCTGGTGATCCCCGGGGAAGGTGTTAGGCACCCCGGTATTAAGGATCCGTAAAATACGATTGACCTACGGGTTCTAATAGTATGCCTTTGTAGATATAATTCGTTTATGGTGAAAAAATTGTTTCAGCTTATATTTCTACAACAAAAAAGATTTTAGTCATTCATGAAATATACCTTGTTTCAAGAAATAAAAAGGGCAAATTTTGCCCAAAATTGGTCGTTTTAGGGTGTCGGACTAGAACACTTAGGCTAATACCCGAAGGCTCTTAGCCTAAGTAGGACTCTACGTAAGTCCACCCAAAAAATAATTTTGAAAAATATTTAGAGTATAGAAAAATAGTTTTTGAGAAAGTAATTTAGGTATACTATTATAGTCCATATAATATTCTACATATATAATCCATTTTTATTCTATCTTTTGCTACGTTTTAGTCAAATTTTATTTTTACTCTAATTCTAAATAATCATAATTAGTCCCACAAGTTCTGAATATCGGTCCAAATCAGTCCATATGTCATAAGTTCACAAGTTTCAGAAATGTTCAAATTAGTCCCAAACTTTATAAAAGTCGGAAGTTTTGGTCCTTTTAATCAAATCAGTCCTAATTTGCATTAATGCCTCAAAATTAGTCTTAACTTTTGTAGTAAACTCGTTTTGGCGACTTTAAAATACTGCAATCTCATAGGGATTCCAATTGACATAATAATTGCGCAAATAATAATTTAAAGTGCATAATTAAAGGAGATAGAGAATTTGGGCCGACCAAGCCCAAAAAGAAAAATATATATGCGATCGGGTTCATCTTAATTCCCACGTACGTTCCATTTCGCTCCAAGTTAGGTTGACGCGATCTAGATAAGTTAGTGGGCCCCGTTGAGGCCTACCAATAGGTTTTGGGTGGACAGAGAGGTAAAGGACATACATGACATTAGTGACATTCACAAATTAACTAAGTACAAAATTAAAAGCTATAATAATTATTACGATGCCCAAAAATGAATTACATCAGATTTGGGCCAAACCCACTTAATACTTTGTAACTGCAGAATAACGAAGATAGCCCAAATATGAAATAACCAAAAAATAATTGCAACGATAAACCACACACAGATGATAGGCCCAAATAACAAACCCAGGCTGAAAATTTCCTAAGTATAAAAAGGTAATATGCATGATATACTACTCCATTTTTCTCAAATTTTTTCTAAGTGTTGAACCATGATATACATGATATACTAGGTGATATGCTTGTATATAGAGAGAGCAAAACTGTTTAGAAGGGCATACCCTCTATATACACTAATATACACTACACTTCCCTAATATTCCCCTTTTCAAAATAACTGATCCAAACTACCCAAAACACATCAAGGTTCCTAGAAGAAACACCAAGATTTCTAAGTCTAAATCACCCAGAATCCAGCAGTTGATCAAGCAAAATGAGCAGTCAAATTTGTAGTCTAAAATAACAAGTTTTAGGCACAACAAATCAAGTAGTATTCCAGCTAATCAAAATATGAGAAGATCAATAGTTTTTGCTAAGCAAATACATATATGTTAGCCTCCAAACTCAGTACAAAGCAAAATTTTGGAGTCAAATGAATACTCAAAGTTCATGGTTAATCTAATCCAAAGTGAAAGCAATCTTTATGCAATAAGGTTTTCCAAAATCTCAGTTGTAAGAGGTTGGTGCCCAGGTTGTACAAACATAGCTCACAAGTAAAGCTTTCAATCCAAACTTAGTTAATTCAGTGAAGTTCAAAGATGAACCAAGCACATAGGTTTTTATGGTTTCCAAAACTATAGTTTTCAAACTGCTTTTTCAAGGTTTAAACTCACATAGCTTCTTATTACTAACTTAAAATGAGTCAATTTACAAGCTAAAGTAGTTTTGAGCAAGTATCATGCAGGAAAGGACCACAAAGAAACCTACAATTATGGTTAAAATACAAGAAAGAAATAAGAGATGCATCATGGTTTGGCAGGTTTCAAGTCTGCAAAAAGCAAGGCTAGGCTACACATCCTAATGCCAAGAATCACACAAGCAACAGCTACATGAACAAGGTAAAAGTCAAAGTGAAGACATGGGAAGATAGTAGCAGAGAGAAGAAAAGAAGCAAGGGAGTGTCAATCAAGCCAAAGATACAAACAGAGGAAGGGTATGCACACCAACTATTTTTTTTTTCAGTTTCAAGAAACCCAAGACAAATAAAGCATAATAAGAGGATCAAGTTAATCATGAGTGTATTTTTTGAGATATTCTTAGATTAAACTAGTGTCAAGTTCATTTTGTCCTTGATTACCTAAAACAGGATAGCACAGAACAATCATAAGTGGAGAAATCAATTTCAGTCTAGTTTTTAGCCTATCACATGATTAGATGCCTAAATTATTCAAACAATAGGCTCAAGTAATTCCAGATTCCCCAATTTCATTAGTTAAGATCACAAGTTCAAGTTCAGAGTTTTGTTTCAAGCAAAGGTTCAACTGTAAATCACAAGGTGCCTCTAGCAACATCAGGTCTTATAGGGACATTGGTGAAGTCCTTAAATGGTAGTCTAACTCCATTTTACTCCCAGAATCACATAAATGAGCCAAGGGCACAAGTAGGAATCAAGTAGGTATATGTAGTGATCATAACTAGTCACAACCAAAAGGTAGTTTCAAACAGATATACTAGCAGTTCAGGGAATCCAAAGTGAGACTAAAAAAAATGATACTATTCCTAGGTGCAAGTATAGGTATGTTATAGTCTTAATCAGAAGGGGTTTAAAGAAAACAAACTTAGGGGGGCTAAATCATGGGATCCAATTAGGGAGATATAGTGATTGTGGTACTTACTCTAAATTCCAAGTGGTATATTAGGTCATGGTACTCTCAAACAATAAGCAAAGATAGGGTATAATCATCTAAGCCAAGAACTGATCAAGGAAATAGCAAAAAAAAAAAAAAAAAAAAAAAACACACACTGAATCTAACCCTTTCATGCAGTTTTAGACTTAGTTTTAACCCTCCTATGCCCATTCTTCTATGTTGAAATACCAGGCACAACAGTCCCAAGAAAACTATATTCAAGAACCAACTTGAAAGAGCACAATTTATAAGAAGGAATAGACTGTAGGATACTCTAGGTAAATAACAGGTAAAAAGGGAAGACAAGTCACACAGTAGTCTCAAGAACTAGTTTAGACTTCTTATGCTTAGTTTTAACAGAAATTTAACCTCCAACCTTCCTACACTTCTACCTCTTCTAAGTAAGCTAACAGAATAGGTATTGACAACACACACAATGTTCAAAATGACACCTAGACTCTTCTAGAATCAGAATTTAACTACAAATCTTTCAGCTTTCACATTTTTTACTAACTTTCCATCTAGGCAGTCTCAGATATGTTCGACAGGTTACAAGAAAGATCACCTATATCTTCATATAACTAGAAAAGTTCAGAAGTAGCAAAGCAAGATAAGCAGGCAAGCAAACAAGTAATCAGTTCTAGCCTCAATCAAAACAAGCAATGCCACATGATTTCTAGAAATTTCATCTTTTAATCACTTCTTAGACTAACCAAATGGTAATGAGTCATCTAGTTTTACTTATATCATAACAAGGTACCACAGAATCAAGTAGTAAGCTTGAGCCTTCTAACCCGATTTTAGTTTAAGCAAGCTTAGGGCCATTTCACAGGTTTGCTGTCATTTTCAAGCCTCTAAGCTTCTGATCTTAGCCTGTTTTAAGTCATAGGGGTCTCAACTATTTACTAAAGTCATTTTAGATCCAAGTAAGCTTCATGAAACAGAACTCCCAAATGATGATCTACACTTGATTTTATTTAAAGCTTACATACAAAAGTCCAAAACAAAGTAGAGAAGACAACAAAGGTTTCACTCAGTTATAAAGGGTGATTAAAACAATATTAAACAAGTTCACAAGAATCAGGGGAGCATGAATCTACCTTAAGTGTAAGTAGAGGTCAGGTAAGGTCACAGTAGCTCACAGACAGAGGAGAATTCACAGGGAAAACACTCATAAGAAAAAGTAGACCATGGTCATAGAGGGTCATGATTCTTTTCCTAGGTCACCAAACATCACACTTAGACTGAACAGTACAAAGGAGAAATAGAAAAACATGTGAACACAGAGGTCTGAGATTACAAAACAACTAGCAAGCATCTTGTTTGTTTTTCAAAAGCACATTTTGTCCTCTATTTTAGCATGACAGTAAACTCAACAAAATTTTATCTTTCAATCAACTCATGACACTGTTTTAGAAGAGAAATTTCAATCAAAGATCAAGCCTCCTAGAATTCAAGCATATAGAGGGAAAGAACAAGAAACTGAGTTCCATTTTCTACTTCTTAGGTTCAGTTTAGGCCCCTCTTATACTCCTACTTATTTAACAACAAGAATACATCAAATCTGCCCATTTGACACTTCAAAATCCAAACTAAAAACATAACAGCTTCCACAACAGTCTAGGTAACTGGCTAACAAAAGAAAAAGGACGCTTATTGTCACTCAATGAGATCCACACACAATAGTTTAAGTAAAACACCTCCTCCTTTCTTTTAAAGCAGATTCTAAGTAAACATTAGCAATACACACATGTTCAAAAGTAAGTTTTAAGATTTCAAAAGATTCAACTAATAATGAGGCTTCAAAACCTTAAGTTGCCTTTTTTTTAAAAGATGTTAAACTATTAAAGGTAATTCAAAACCAACATATGATGGAAAAGGATCAAATTTAACTTTTTAAAACTCAAACTTAACAGATTTCTAGAGAAAAGATTCAACTTTTTGTAGTAAAGCCAATCTGAAGCTATGTCTAGAACCAAAACCATATCATACAGGTAAGCTAGTAAACTGAATTGATCCATTATTATCAACAAGACCATCCCCACAACATGATGAATAGAAATCACAAGAACAAGACTAATCACTTAAACTTCTAATAAAATAGTACCATATAATAAAGCTGAAACCTTAAACATCCTAACACAACAAAACTAACCCTCAAAACATCATCCTTTATATCACATTTAGCTTATAAATTCCAGAAAGAGAACAACATAACAAAACCTCATCATGATTCAGAAAAATCCAGTCATATTAATGGCAGTTTATACAACATCAACACCTTTCCATCAACTAAGCCTAAGGCAGTAATGCATTCAAATTAGTGAAATAAAGCTTGAAACATATATTTAAACAACAATGCAACTATTTAAAGACTGAAACTGAAACAAAGAGTAGTATAGGAGTATTACCTCTTACAAAGGCAACCCAAAGATCAAATAGGGAGATTGAATCAAGCCTTCAACAACAAACACCCAAGAAAACCTTTTGCAAGCCTTTTCTTCTTGATTTTCAAGATGTAATATACTATTTTCGAGTAATATCCTATGTATTATGGTAGTATATTGTGATATATCTATATATTTTGGTAATGTATGTATATGCGTAGTGTATTTTTGGGATAAATTATCAAGATACTCAAAACCTAGCAGTCGAGCCTTAGCATCTTATTTTTCAAAAAAAAAAAAAAGGAACCCCATTCTCAACTCATACTTTCTATTTATAGCATGCAAATCATCTTAGGGTAAGAAAATGGAAGGTTTTTCAACCAAATTTCCCTCCTAAATCCCCAACTCGTCCACAGATTCAATTTCAAAACGAATAATGACAAAAATAATACAACACATTGTACTAAATCGTACTAAAATTTCTAATTTTTTGCAAACTGTACAAGGAATAATAAAATGAGATCAGATTGTACAACCAGATGCCATATAGTACGCCAACACACACAAAACAACAAAATCAGACCAACAAACAAACAAATAGGACAATTAAAAACCTCATCCAAGGCATACACGTAGCCAAACAGCATCTTAGCCATCGAGCAAATCACCACACACCCCCCTTCTTGGGGTGGTGGGGTAGCACAAGATGGCTAGAGTCTTTAAGGCTCACCCATGGCATCCCACACCACAAAGGGGGTGGGGAAATGCCCGTGGTAGGCAAAAAATAGGTGGAGACACGGTGGAGGGGAAGTGGCTAGTGGTGTAACCCTAGAGCCGCCACTGAGCTCTCTCAAGAAGAGAGATAGAAAACATTTAGGGTAAAAACAAAGTGACGGGTGCACGAGAAAAATAAGTGGGAGGGGGGGAGGATAAGTATATTATTTACCTCCCCCCCCCCCCCCCCCCCTTTTAAAAAAAATATAATACATATTTTTTAAAACATAGTATATAGTTAAAATTAATTAGCACAAAATTCCCTCATAAAATAATATTTTGACAAGATAAAAAAACGTAATACGAGCTTCGAAATGAGCCCAATATTGATATACTTTTGAGAAATATTTAAAAATGGAAACAAATCCGGTAAAAATGAGCGGTAGTTTAAATGTCGTCTTTAATTAACAATTTTCCTAAGTTGGACGGGGCGGAATATGTATCTTCTTTTCAAATCATGTTTGTGACAGTAAATAACTCATAATTTCTTGTAATTGTCAATTTCTTTTGAAAATAGCAATTAAACGTCAATTTTTGTAATTTTCTCAGGATTTTTAAATTTTTTATTTTGAAGGTGCATCCTTGCTCCGTCTTTGACTCTAGAATTTTGAGAATTAAAATACGCGTCTTATGCGGTGAAAATTAGGTGTCAACAAAGTGAATGGACATATGTTCAAAGACAAGATGATTTTTGAGGTTATAAGTAGTTATGCAATGTTTAACAAGAGATAATGGAGTGCCATAATAACCAGAGGTTAAATGAGTCGGAGAAAATAAATTTCGTCTAGGTTCGGAATGTTGAACAAGTTATATGGACCGTATGGGATGTTTTTCATACTCAAGTATGCGGATCAAGAGCTCAGTATATAAAAGATTGGAGTTCTGAAATAATTTTAGACTTAACTAGTGTGACGACGGTGATTGAGAATAATATTTGGTGTATGTATAAAGAGGATATGGACTAGAGTTCTACCACATGATTATGACAATGATTATGATATAAGAGAATTGTGACCAAGAAATTAATCATGTGGATAATTGGTTAAATGTTGTAACAAAGTTGGAGGCTAGAAATTAATTAGTGTATTATTGGATATGAAATAATGTGGATTAGTTAGTATAATTTTAGGAAATATATTTTATGATTTAATAGTGCATTAATTAGTTAATGACAAAGTTTGGCCATGCATCCCATTTATGTTTAGATATATAAATGTTGGAGGATACAGATGCCAACACTTTAATAGTGAGTCACTAAACTTTGATGAGTCATGGAAATGGGAGCTTTGCACGTGGAATATTCGGCCAAGTCATTAAAGTCTTACAAATGGGATGATTAATGAAGAGGCAGGTATTTGTTTTTAATCCTTTAAGTGCCTATACTTTCCAAGTCCGAAGTCCAGGAAGATATATGGCAACGTAGAATCACCTATTTAAAGGGTAAAAAAAATAAGATTTATGTTGATTTAGTAAGCTGCTGCAAGCTCAACACACACCTTTAAGTGTCATACAGGGACGATCTTGTATTGTGAAGGCAACCCAGCATCGTGACCTTCATGGTAGGCAGCACCTTTACTTCCATTTACTAGAACAAAGTATATTTCTCCATGAAAGCAACATACGGGTTTTGCGCACCGCTTCGATCTCGCTGTTGCGTTTGTCGCGTGGTTGAATTCGGGCTTCCTTCAAAGTGAAGTAAGGAGGAAGAAGAGTTCTTGGAAAATAAGAGTTACAAGCTTAGGGAGTAGACGTTGGATGTATAGGTAGAAGACAAGGTATGTTAAGGCTGTCCCTTTTATTCATTTTGGCATGATCCTCATGATACGAATGAAAGAAGTAAACGAGCGAGTTCAGAAGCCTCTATTCCTAGATAGTATAGGATTCATTGTATCCTTGATTTTATATCTTTCATATCTACAGCTTCCAGAGATCTATTATATTGACATACTAGCCTCTTATGTTACTGGGAGATCTTATGTTACCCTACGGAATTCAGAGTATCCTTTTACGAGTCTTTCATGTATTATATATATGTACAACTGTTTTCTTACACCGCGCCACGCGACAGTCAGTCGAGCAAGCACGTAGATGTGCACACCACTGCAGTGGGCAGATTATGAGATTACCCTGGATGCGGGATGACATGATATATGGATCGGGTTGTACGTTCCACAGCACTAGCAGTTATATTATGATATATGTATATGATTTTGAAAGAAAGCATGCATATCATACGCCGCAGAGGCACGTTTCAGTTATACAGAGTACACAAACATGTTCAGATATTTGAATTAGCTTCCATGTTTCAGATACCTTTTATTGTTCTTATGTATATGTTGTTTTTATGCCTTACATAGTCGGTACATTTTTCGTACTGACTCCCCTAGTGCTTGGGGGGCTGCGTTCATGCCCGTAGGTTTAGGTAGAGAGGCACGCGGTCCAGCTCAGTAGGATTTCCATCCAATAGTAGCCAGTGCGCTCCACTTGGTTCGGAGCTGTAGTCTATTTTGGTATGCTATTTTGATATGTATATACGGGTATGGCAGGGCCCGGTCCCGTCCTTTCTACATCTTTGTACTCCTTTATAGGTCTGTAGACAGTTGTATGTAGTTAGGATGTCATACAGCCTTGTCGGCTTCTATTTTGTTGTACAGTATCTACAGTTGCTTAGTCGACTTGCACTGTTGTTTCTAGTATGTATATATATGTATGCCTATGAGCCCTTGATGCATAATCAGTTGTGTTTTCATACAAAAGCTAGCATAATTCTGTTACAAGTCATATATGGGCCAACTTTTTATTCAGTAAGATTCAGGTACAAGTATGAGGGTGTCTAGTAAGTAGAAGTCGGGCACTCATCATGACTCATCGGTTTGGGTCGTGACAGGAGTGGTATCAGAGCAGTTTTGTCCTAGGGTTGTCTGCAGACCGTATCTAGTAGAGTCTTGTTTATGAGTGTGTTGTCCACCACACTTAGAGACAGGAGGCTGCAGGACATTTATGATGTTGTCATTCTTTCTATTCTAGATCGTGCGATAGAGCCGCATTGTAGGATATGGGATTTCCAGTCCTAACCTTGATTTTTCTTTTTAGCTGTGAGATGGCTTCTACGAGAAAGAAGACTGATGGTTCAGGGGCTTCCAGAGTAAGTCATTCTTATGATATAGACCCATCGGAGGATGTGCATTCTATTGAGACCAATCCATCAGAAGTTATGTCCTCTATATAGACAGACCCATCTGAGATTCAAGAGGAATCAACTAGACAAGTAAGGGATAAACAAGTACTAGAAGATGATCATTCGAGTAATCCTAGACTCACAGCGTCCGCAGAACAAGGGTCAAGTGAGAACAGTGGTAAGTATGGAAAGATCAATATAATTGGTACGTTTGTAGAAGGTATGGGCACCATGGAACATCCTATGGAAGATCAACCAGAAAAAGAACCTCCCCAACTACCGTTGGATCGATTCGTACTAGATCAGAGTTCTCGAGTAGGGCCAAGGTAAGGATTTCTGTTGTTGGGGCTTCAGGATGTGAGTGATTGTATAAGGAAGTAAAGTTTATCGTTCAGTCATTTTGGGATGTTACAGGTAAGTTATGTAATATGAGCATTAATTGTAGTAGTAAATCTAGATTTTCTTATAAGGTGTTAAAGAAGAGGAAAATAAGGGGAAAATATGATTCACAAGTACGTAAACCTCCGTGAAGGGTGTTGATTGATGAAATGTTTAGAAGGAAAAAGATGGAATTCTAGAAAGAGTGTTTAGATACAAATTATGAGACGAGCTTCATTACTTTACATTTTTTTTTATAGTAATCAGCCTTGTATGGTTGAGTTGTATATCATATGTGTTTCTATATGTGGCCTTCTAAGGCATGAGATGTGTTTTCTGGACTGTGTGCAAGTTTGGGATTGTTATACTTATAGAGGAAGCTCTGCCAAAATTTCTGGAGAATCTAAGAGCAATTGTGGAAACTTTTAAATAGGATAATGGCAAGAAGAAAGAAAGGACCTAGTAATGAGTGATTAGAGATGAAGTGAGTAGCTAATTGCGGGATAAATGTAGCAAGTACGTATTAAACTGGAAGTAACGATGATTAGGTTAGGATAGGATAAGAAACATGCGAAGGGAAAATGATGTGTTTGGGGTAGAAAGAAGTTTTATACACCAAGGAGAATTAAAGAGATAAGCATTCTAGAAGCAGTTAGCAAGTCAGAAGAATTTGACTAGCCCTTTTATGTTTTTGGAAGATTGAGTTATGAAATTAACTTGATATATAGGTATAGGCCTATGCATGTAATACCAATTTCGATTATTAAGTTAGATTTCACCCAATGATTATAGTGGGAAACGTTTAAGTCACTATGGGCCAGCCCATTGACATTAGTGTTACCTCGAGATAATAGATCGAAAGGGATATGTCTACTAAAGCTCCTTACCTGGTAATTGGTTTATCTTATTACTGCAATTGCGTTCTGTGTTACAGTTCAGGTTATTTATCCTGGAACTTACCCGAATGGTTACACGATAATAGTTTGTTATTATTGATATGAAAGGAAGTGAGAGGTGCAGAAAGGAAGAGACTCAGACTATGATAATGAAAAATGAGATAGGTTGATCAATGAAACAAAAGAACGATAGGTGATGAATGTCCAATATGTGTGATGTGTGTGATAAGAAAAAGAAAAACATGTTAGAGGCAGAAAGGGAAGGGTAGAAGTGAAGAAAATAAAAGGAATGTCTACTAGAGCAGTAACCCGATGAATAGACTACGAGAGAGAATCAAACTCTATAGGTATCCTAGTACTACGTGAAAATGTTAATAGATGTTATGAAATGGTTGGGATTTTGAATCGTATTATAAGTAATGTGTGACTAATTAGAATATGACGAAGGATATGGGATTATTTGTTGGGTAAATTATCTAATGCATAAAGAATGACTTTATGCACAACATCTCTCCAAAGGATTCCAAAAGGACCACATATTACCTTGTTACTAATATATTGAGATAGTAGAGGACAATGCTCCTATGATAGTGTGAACTGATCGGAGAAGTGTATGGAATGATTAACGTTGAACCTTAAGTTATAGTTTTACCAAAAGAAAGTCAATGGTATTCTAGAATATGCTTAGGACTATTGTACTATGAACGAAATCATTTGAGCCAAAGGATGAGAAGTGAGACAAAAGAAGAAATAAGGTTTGATTGTGAATGATCGGTGGACTGGCTTTATATGTATGTCAAGACAACAACAAATGGAATCGCATCCCCAGTAAGTTATGCGGCAATGTCCCCAGGAAATATTATTGATAAAAGGTAAGTTAAGAGATGGTAAGTTTGTGGACGATGTGGTACAGGGAACATAGGTTAGTTATGAGTTATATTGATAAAAATGACTAATACGTAAGACGATCTATGGGTCTTAATAGAATCATGGAGAGAAGCATTAGGATAAAGGATATTTATTCATGGTTTAATGGTTGTAGCAATTAGACGGCAATCAAAGGGCAATCAAAGAATTAATCTTCGACATTTCGAGGCAATGTGGCAAGCGGAGATGTAAGGTTGAGATAATACAAGATATGGGCCGCAGAACGGAAGAGGGGCGGAAAGTCCAACATGGTAGTTGTACAACAATAAGGTAGATTATGAGACAGAGTTAAAGAATGGGTATATGATGGAAAAGCGGTATTAATCTTAAGATGATGATAGGTGCGGTACAAAGAAGATTACCTATAGTGGTGTAGATTCAATGTGGATCAAAGTAGTTACCATAAAGGGTACTCTTACAAGGCCTATTACGGGGCATGATTATCATAGAATTTAAAACCCTTTAGATGATAAATCATGTGAGTATTATGGCTTCTGTTCAGGCGTAAGATACATAAAACTGAGGCGGTATCCCCATACAATAAAGAGTTCATATGAAGGATTTCGTAATGGGGATATAGAGGCAATGATTATAAGATTAAGATTAGGGGGAGAAGTAAATGATAAGAATAAAAGGAATCTTGAATAATTAAGTATGAACAAGGATTGACGAGTTCAGGTATCACGAAGGGCCATACCAGAAGAGCGACTTACGTGTATCTTTTGAAAGGATATTTACGAGGTGTCAAGGGAGTGGTTAACAAAGATAGCTGACGTATTATAGACCTCATACTAGACAAACTTGACGAAAATGTACTAGGAGATATACTGACGCAGATAGTAAGAAGAAGAAGAGGTAAGTGTTGAATGAGTAACTCAGCAGAAGATAGAAAGTACGCAGAACAGATAAAGATGTAAGCAAGATAAAAACGCAAGCTAGCGACAAGGAGTCATTAATAAGGAAGGGACTCGTTCTCGATTATTTAGACAGAGTAATCAACAGTCTGGTGATGATACAGGGACATCGAATATAACATGGACGAATGAATATCTAGATCTCCTCTGTCATATTCAAAAGCGTCTGTTAGTACAAGCTATGCTAAGTAAAAATGAGCGAATTATCACAGAAGTATGGGCTAGGATCAATGATTAAGCTTCAGAAATGTAAAATGAGAATTATAAGAGCCAGAGTGAGAACTGTACCTTTTACCATGATGAGAGCTACAGTAAGATAAAGAAATACGAAATGTAGCCTTCCGTTCTTATATAGTTAGATCTTCAAATGATTTCAAGCTTAATGAATCAAGTTATCGTTAGTATGCTATCGTATCCTGGTGGGATCGCCAATATAAGGATAATGTAGGATTTTAGTTCAATCATATACCTAGTCTTATGACAAGATAATACTCGAGTTCAGAAATTCGGCACAAGCCAGTAGATCTTAAGGTGAGCTCTTATTGCGGTCAAGTCAAACCAAGTGTTTCTGATTGGCGTGTGACATATATAGTGTGTTTTCTAGCTACGTACAAGTTGGATTTTAGTTAAGTTTACAGCAGAGCCTCTGTCAAAACTTTCGCAAGTCTCCAAGAGTTAACAATCGAGGACGAATGTTTCTAAAGAGGGGAAGGATGTTACATCCTGTACTTTTGTATGTTGAATTTGTCGTAACTGAGTCGACATAAGTTCAAAGACAAGATGATTTTTTAGGTTATAAGTAGTTATGCTATGTTTAACAAGAGATATGGGAGTGTCATAAGAACTAGAGGTTAAACGAATCAGAGAAAATAAATTTCATCGAGGTTCGGAATGTTGAACAAGTTATATGGACTGTATGGAATGTTTTTCATACTCATGTATACGGATCAAGAGCTCAGTATATAAAAGATTGGAGTTCTGAAATAATTTTAGACTTAACGAGTGTGACGACGGTGATTGAGAATAATATTTGGTGTATGTATAAAGAGGCTATGGACTAGAGTTCTACCACATGATTATGACAATGATTATGTGGAGTGTGCTTAAATGATTATTATATAAGTGAATTGTGACCAAGAAATTAATCATGTGGATAATTGGTTAAATGTTGGAATAAAGTGGGAGGCTATAAATTAATTAGTGTATTATTGAATATCAAATAATGTGGATTCATTAGTATAATTTTAGGAAATATATTTCATGATTTGATAGTGCATTAATTAGTTAATGACTAAGTTTGGCAATGCAACCCATTTATGTGTAGATATATAAATGTTGGAGTATAGAGATGCCAACACTTTAATAGTGAGTCACTAAACTTGGATGAGTCATGGAAATGTGAGCTTTGCACGCGGAATATTTGGACCAAGTCATTAAAGTCTTACAAATGGGATGATTAATAAAGAGGCAGCTATTTGTTTTTAATCCTTTAAGTGGGTATACTTCCCAAGTCCGAATTCCCGGAAGATATATGGCAACGTAGAATCACCTATTTAAAGGGGTAAAAAAAAAAGATTTATGTTGAATTAGTGAGATGCTACAAGCTCAACGCACACCTTTAAGTTCATACAGGGACGTTTTTGTTTGGTGAAGGCAACCCAGGACAAAGTAAAGGTGTTGCCTACCTTCACAGTCATGGTAGGCAGCACCTTTACTTCCATTTACCATAACAAAGTATATTTCATCGTGAAAGCAACATACGGGTATATTTCTCCGTGAAAGCAACATACGGGTTTTGCACACCGCTTCGATATCGTTGTTCCGTTTATCGCGTGGTTAAATTCGGGCTTCCTTCAAAGTGAAGTAAGGAGGAAGAAGAGGAGTTCTTGGTAAGGCTGTCCCTTTTATTCATTTTGGCATGATACTTATGATACGAACGAACGAAGTAAACAAGTGAGTTCCAAAGCCTCTATTCCTAGATAGTATAGGATTCATTGTATCCTTGATTTCATATGTTTCATCATTATAGCTTCAAGAGATCTATTATATTGACATACTAGCCTCTTATGTTACTGGGAGATCTTATGTTACCCTAAGGAATTCAGAGTATCCTTTTACGAGTCTTTCATACATTATATATATGTCCAGATATTTTCATGCACCGCGCCACGCTATAGTCGACCCGGCAGGCACGTAGATGTGCACACCACTGCAGTGGGCAGATTATGAGATTAATTCGGACGCGGGATGACATGATATATGGATCGGGATGTACGCTCCACAGCACTAGCAGTTATATTATGATATATGTATATAATTTCGAAAGAAATCATGCATATCATACATCGCAGAGCCACGTTTCAGTTATACAGAGTACGCAAACATGTTCAGATACCTTTTATGGTTCTTATGTATGTGTTATTCTTATGCCTTACATACTCGGTACATTATTCGTACCGAATCCCCTGTTGTTTGGGGGGCTACGTTCGTGCCCGCAGGATTAGGTAGACAGGCACGCGGTCCAGCTTAGTAGGACTTCCATCCAGTAGTAATCAGTGTGTTCCACTTGGTTCGGAGTTGCAGTCTATTTTGGTGTGCTATTTAATATATATATATATATATATATATATATATATATATATATATATATATATATATATATGGGTATGAGGGGGCCCTATCCGGTCCTTTCTACAGCTTTGTACTCCTTTAGAGGTCTATAGACAGTTGTATATAGTTAGGATATTATACAGCCTTGCCGACTTCTATTTTGTTGTATAGTATCTATAGTGGCCTAGTGAGCTTGCACTGTTTTTCTAGTATGTATATATATATATGTGCCTATGAGCCCTTGATGCATAATTAGTTGTGTTTTCATACAAAAGTTAGCATAATTCAGTTTCGAGCCATATATGGGCCAACTTTTTATTCAGTAAGATTCAGGTACAAGTATGAGGGTGTCTGGTAAGTAGAAGTCGGACACTCATCATGAATCGTCAGTTTGGGTCGTGATAGGTATGTAGAGAAGAGGTCAGTAAATATTGTATATAAGTGTATATTGGACTGTTTGAGGTGTATTTTGTAATACTTGTTGAACTAAATATAAGAGGCTTATTCGAGGTTGTTGTTGTGTTGTGGGCAGTCAGATGTGTTGTGATGGTTAAGAAATAGGGGAAATGTTGCCCGTTTCACTTTAGAATCGAGTTATAATTGATATACGTGATATAAAAGCGCCATCTAAGTGGTATATGTATTCCCTTGTTATAGGATTGGCGCTCTAGTTGTGATAAGCTTGTTGTTGGATTGCTTGGATGACTTGAGGTATGTTAAGGCTAACTTTCCTTCTTTTAGGCATGATCCTTATGAACGAAACATAAACGTAATGCTACTCCATAATGAATTCTATTCTTAGTAGCTAGGGATGTTCCATGTTGATTCATGCTCTAGTAAGGATGTTCAGTATGTCTTTCTTCAGATTAAGTAAGATTCATAGTCACAGGCTAATGAAAATGCTATCTCATAATGATGTTCGGAGGTATAACGACCTTACGTCACTCCGGCAGATTCAGGATGTACTCTTATTATATTCAAGCATGGCACTATATATATATATATATATATATATAGAACTATGACCCCTCAGGCGTTATATACGCGTATATTATGTATTATATATGGGTTATGGGGAAGGTGACAGTTTTATATACGCACTACTACTTGATCAGCTGATCACATGATGATTTTGATGCCCACAGAGTAGGATATGATATGATACGATGGGATGCCCACAGAGGCTTGACAGGCATTATACACGCATATATATGTATGACCCTTATGCATGCATACACAGTATTTATGTATATAACTGGCCCACAGAGGTAATTTAGACATATAGGTTGTCTCTTTTATGTTACTTTCATGTCTTACATACTCAGTACTTTGTTTGTACTGACATCCCTTTCTCGGGGGCGTTACATTTCATGCCTGCAGGTTCAGGTACAAAGGTTGACTATCCGAGCTGCTGTTCACCTGTTATTGCAGCACTCCTCTTGTTCCGGAGTTGCTGTTGAGTTGTTTGTACGTTATACTTTTGTGTGCATATGGGAATGGCGGGGCCCTATCCCGACGTTGTTATGTCATATAATCCAATGGAGGCTTATAGACAATCATGGTATAGTTAGACTTCGTATGGCCCTTCGGCCGACATTTTTGTTTTATGGTATTTCACGATAGCTTTGTCGGCTTGCATAGTTTTTGTCCGGTTTAGTTGTATAATATGTGTTCTTGGGCTCATTCCTTTTTCAGCATATCTCTTAAATGATTTAGCAGATTTTCATCTGGTGACCTCGAGGTCCACTCTTGTTTATGACCATGATAGGAAAGCATGCTTAGAGGTGCTCGGCAGGTAGGGATCGGGTGCCCATCATGGCCCTCCAATTTGGGTCGTGACACAAGAGCTCTAATCAACAAAACCTTCAGGTAAGGATTTGTCTCCTAAAAAGCGACTTAGAGACCGCTTGGGGGCAGGTAAGGTTTTTAGAGGCTTCCCGAGCCCAGCTCCGAGCATGATGGAAAGGACTGCAACGGCGCCGAGCTGCAGAAGATCACAAGGATATCTTTGTTCGTGACTTTTCCATTTTGAAGTCTCGTATAGACAAATTTTAGGAAGCTTTAGACAAGAAGCTGGATCACTCCGAGGCTCTATTGGATGTTGACGTGCTCTTTGTGCTCGCCGAATCTGTAATGGCAAACTTCCTGTCATCCGAGGACAGTAGCTCCAATGCTACTCAAATTTGTTTTGGCACAACGGAATGACATAAATTGCATCCGTTTAATGTACTTTCTTTCCATGGCAAAGATTTTTCATAAGGAAAATTTTAATGATTCCCTTAACTTTTACTTGAGTTACAAAACTGAAATACGGCTGCCATCAAGTATGGTCAGTTCGATTTCATGTATTTATTCCTTTGTTCGGGTGTTCCCCATTTATAACTGATTTCGATTGCTTTGCTTTTCTCTTATGGCCAAGTCTTATAGACTCACACGAGTGTATATGTATATATAGCTACCCCCCCCCCCCCCCCAGTGTTTGGGAGTAAAGAATGAAGTTCCACGAACTGTGGAATGCCCCCGGGGAAATGTGTTACACCTCGAAAAAATTTTCGTTGATGCACAAGTGAATAGACTAGTGAAGAGAACGAGTATACGTTATTTCAATAAGTAAGAAATGACATTCGATGACCCTAGTTAAGATTTCAAAGATGTTTGAGATAGGGGAAGGAAGTTGTCAAGAGAAGGCAAGGCATACGATAGGTAACGGAAAGGGATTACGAGTAACGAGTTAACGAGGACTTAACGATGCTTTGGGAAAGAGTTATAACGTCCCTTAAATTGGTATTGAGGTGTTAAACAAGTGTCAATAAGGCTTCATAAGGATTGGAGATCAAACGAGTCGACGAAAACGGGCTTCGGAACACTGGGGATTATACGGCCAAACATACTGGCCGTATAAATTATACGGTCCGTATGTAAGGACCGTATAATCAGCCCAGGATGTCACCTTTCTCTGGACCAAATATACGGCCAAAAATACGGCCAGTATAAAATGTACGGACCGTATGTTGGTCCGTATACCTAGTTGGGAACTGAATGGTTCATTAAATAGAGGATTCAAGTCTTATTTCATTTCACTTCCATATCACACCCCTTCTCTCTAAAACATATCTCTACATTCATTCCATAAGAATTCAAGAGGTATTAGTGATCAACAACATAAACTAAGTGAATCAAGTGTAAGAAAACCCATTGAGGATCATCCAAGTCAAGAAATCCCATTGGAGATGAACTAGGGTTTTTGCTCAAGTGAAGTATTACCAACCAAGGCTTGTTCCTACAACATCTAAGGTAAGATTTATGGTATTTCTATGTTGTTTAAGGTATTTGAGAGTTGAAATACTAGGATTGTAGAAGGGTATAGAACAATGGGTTATGAATGTGAAATAGTGCCATTTTTGAGTAATAGCTTGAATTGAGTCATGATTCTTGATGTGTTGTGGTATAAATATGTTATAAATGATGTTAAGAACATGGGATAGGTAATGTATGTGAATGAACGTAGTCATGTGTTATTACCATGGATATGGGTGATTGAAAATGAATTGAGAAATGTGGATAATGTGGATGAATAAAGACTATTGTTATGATATTGTGAATGTATTATTGACGTTTGGGAGTTGATATACGATATGGAGGAATGTCGTATAAATAAAGGAGATGCTGTCCGATTTTCTCTAGTTTTAGTCGTGTATGCTAGCTATCGATTCTAATGATAGTATGACTTTAATGATGGTAGAAACGCGAGCTTCGGAGGAGAACGTGCAAGTGGTAAATAGTTGAATAGAAAGGTATGTAAGGCTAACCCTTCTTTCATAAGGCATGGTTGATACGCCCAAATTACACCTTTGAGATCAGGAGTAAGCGGTCGTTGTCAAATATAGAACCCAACAAGGTTGGGGTCTAATCGCACAGAGAATACAATGAAGAAATATACTCGATAAGTGTAACACCCGACTGTTAGTCTATATTTCAAGGGGAAAGGAAATATAATAAAAGTTTGATTGTTGTTTGTTCATTAAAAACTGCGAATGTTTATAAGATGTAACCAATTGGTAAATGGGATTAAGGTTGTGGTTCTAATGGAAAGTAATACGATTGGGTATCAATTCAACTTATTTACATGCCTAGGTGCATTAAGCCAAGGGTCACGAGATTCTTGCCAAAAGTTTTCCAACCAAATCAGCAAATTTCATCCTAGGCTTTTCCAAGCCCTAGAATGTTTTATAAGAGAACACCCATGTAGCCTCAACTAGCTTTCCTATTCCTAGCTCAAGCTATTAGATAGATTTAATGACCCACATTGTTGCTATTAACTCTTTTCCTAACCTCTACTTTCTTTTCCAAGCAAAGTAATGGTATTAAGGCACAAGTAATGTTGTACACTATCACAAGACATTAATGCTTGAAGAGTTAATAGAAAACACCATTAGCATATAAATGTAGTATGAATATGAAACCCAATCACATAACTAACACATTGGATCCCACAACCTTAGCTGAAAGATTAGCTAATGATATTCATTAAAAGTAAATCAATCAAGTAAAATGTATTCATAAATCTTACAAAAGTGTTGGATGGAGAAGATGACAAAGCCAAAAGAAATCTCTTAAATACTTCACCAACCAACAATAAATGAACTCCACAAGAGTCTATGCTAAAAACTGCAGAATAATGCAATCCAAAACCCTAGCAATCTATTTATAGCATGTCCAAAACGGGAACAATTTCCAGACAAAAATGCCCCTGTGCATAGGGTGCGAATCGCACATCGTGTCGCATGTTCAACCTGCGAGTCGCAGGTTTCGCCATATCATCGTAGGTGTTGCATCTTCATTATCTGTTGAGCAGCATCCGTGACACCAGACGCGATTCGCATGTGCCACCTGCGACTCGCATGTGGTGTCACTTGTGGTGTCTTCTTTTATCATCTCTGTCAACAGGTGCTGCACCACCTGTGACTCGCATGTAGTACCTACGATTCGCAGGTGGTGCCCTGGTTCAGTTCTGCTGGGTTTTTGCTTCATTTTGCTTCAAATTGCTTCAAGTTGCTTCCGGCACATGTTATTCTACAAATTGACACAAAAACACGAGAAACGACATCAAAAGTACTTGGGGATTTATCAAAGACTAAGTAGTTGGCGTCAAATGAGCCGTAATTTCACGACTCATCAATGGTTCTTTGGCCAATCATCTAAACCTCCTATAACATTATGATATCCTTCAAATGAATCTATCTTTCGAACTATTGAGCTCACAATCCTCAATATGTATTACTATAGTACTAAGTTCCTCATATGACGAGTAATCCTATAAGGATAGATGTAATGAACAACGATGATAGTGATAACGATAAGGATAACGATGATAATAGAGACAACGATAACGATGACGATAATGATAGTGATGATAATAATAAGATGCTTATGAGCTATTATATATGTGTATCTATGTATGATTATTATGGAACCCCGAGCTTATGAGGCCGGGTAAGATATGTATCTATTTACGTAACGCGCGCACACCTCTGCAGATGGTACGGATAACCCTGAAGCCTTGGTAGGGCCAGGTAGATGTGACCCGGAAGCCTTGGTAGGGCCAGGTATGTGTACCCTTGAGCCTTGGTTGGCCAAGTATGTATGAAACACCGAACCTTCGTAGTCGGGTATGCTATGTAAATGATATGTGTATGACATGAATATGTATATGCTATGGGTAGGTATATGATATAGATATGAGTATGAATACGAATGTGATACGATTACGAGTAAGGATATGTAAATGAGTACAGGTATGAATATGGATACGGATACGGATGTATGTACACAATCACGCACTCGAAATAGAAAGTTCCTATGTAAGGCAAGTAAGTGCTTATGACGATGATTCCACTATCTCCCATCTTATGTTGCTTATTATGTTTCTATATTGATACTGATCATGCTTTACATACTCAGTACATTCTTCGTACTGACGTCCTTTTGTTTGTGGACGTTGCGTCATACCCGCAGGTGCCCAGGGAGACAAACTTGATCCATAGCTACATTCTTAGGGACTACATAGCGGAGCTCCATTTCATTTGGAGCTATAGCTTTTGGGTACTTATTCTTTTGTATACATAATTATGGGCATAGCGGGGTCCTGTCCCGCCTATATGTTATGACATACTCTACTTAGAGGCTCGTAGACATGTGTATATGGTTAGATGTGTTTGGCCTTGTCGGCCTATATTTTGTATATCATTTTGTTAGTCTCGTCGGCTTACGTACATTGATATGGGCATAGATGTCAATGATGATATAAAGGTATTGTTATCCAATGAGACTAGTATGATTGATGGAAAGAAATGTATGTTTAAATATATGGCTCACCCAAATGTAAGAGTAAAGGAACGCTAAGGGGGTGCCCGGGTGGGCTAACACCGGGTGCCCGTCGCGGCCCCTAGTCGGGACGTGACAAAAGTTGTATCAGAGCAGTTCTGTCCTAGGGTGTGTCTACGAGCCGTGTCCAGTAGAGTCTTGCTTATAGGTGTGTTGCGCGCCACACTTATAAACAAGAAGCTGCGGGCATTTAAGGAATAAATGACCTTCTTTCTTCATAAGAATCGTGCGAGAGAGCTATGATATAAGAATGTCTTGTTCCTTAACCGTGTGTTGTGTATTTCAGAAATGCCTGTAAAGAGAAAGGCTGCAGCAGCCCAAAAGAGCAAGACGGTGGCAGAAAAACGGGCTGAAAGAGCACCGCCACCGGTAGTAGAGGAAAGTGAGTCCCAGAGTGCAGCTCAATCTCAGTCCTCCCATTCAGTACCTATATTAGAGGAGCGTGAGGGAGCCTCAACCCCAGCTCCAGCACCTCCGGCTCCTCCACCGGATGCTTCAGGCCAAGATGTAAAAGAGGACATACATTTGCTTACTCAATTGGTTGCTGCCCAGACTCAGCGGCAAAGTACATGGCAAGGTGATAAGGCTGTTAGTGCAAGGGCCCGTGACTTCATCAGCCTAAATCCCTCGAAATTCTTTGGATCAAAGCCGGATGAGGACCCTCAAAATTTTATTGATGGTATGTTGAGGACGCTTCGGTTGATACATGCTTCGGACACCGAATCGGTGGAGCTAGCGTCATATAGATTAAGGGATGTCTCGATCCATTGGTACACAGTTTGGATGGCTTCACGGGGAGCCAATGCACCTCCCTCGGTATGGCAAGAATTTGTTGATGCTTTCCTCCGACACTATATGCCTCTGGAAGTTCGGCGAGCTAGAGCCGATAAGTTCTTGAATTTGAGGCAAGGTAGCATGACTGCTTTAGAGTATAGTCTCCGCTTCAATTCTTTGGCTAGGTATGCTTTGGCCATGGTAGCGGATATGGGTGACCGAGTGCACCGGTTTGTGAAAGGCCTAGGGCCACATTTCATGGATAGCTGCTTGACTGCGTCCCTTCAGGACAATATGGATATTGCACGCATTCAGGCCCATGCTCAGAACTTAGAATAAATCCTACAGTAGCAAAGAAGTGAACGCGAGCATGATACGGGACATAGTAGGAGGGCCAGATCTTCGGGTCCAATAAGTGAGTTCAGAGGTGGGCACAGGCAGCAGTGTTTTAGGCATTCAAACTATTCTATGACCAGTGCACCTCCACGGTTTTCAGGCCAGAGATTTGATAGATCCAATTATTCCAGGTCGAGTCAGAGCTTTTCGGGATCTCAGTTTAGAGGTGATTCGAGTCAGGCAAGGTCACACGTGCCACGATGTTCCCAGTGTGAGAAGTTACATTGGGGTCCATATCGATCAGGTTCAGATGTTTACTATTCATATGGTCGACCAGGCCATATTATGCGTGATTGCCCCTCAGTTCATGGTAGAGGTAGGACCCAGCCATCAGGGTCGGTAACCGGATCTTCAGCATCTGTACGCCCTATGGGGCCAGGTTCACATGCGCCAGTCGGCCATGGTAGAGGCAGAGGGAGAGTTCCCAATTCTAGCAGTCCTCAGCACCGTATTTATGCTTTGGCTGGACGCCAAGATCTTGAGTCTTCTCCTGATGTGGTCACAGGTATATTTTCGGTATTCTCTCGTAATGTATGTGCTTTGATTGATCCGGGCTCCACGTTGTCATATGTTACTCCATATATTGCGGGTCGATTAAGAGTCGAAACGGAGTCGATCAAACCTTTTGAGGTGTCTACACCAGTTGGTGACTCAGTAATAGCTAGCTGAGTATATAGAAATTGTATAGTTGTGATTTGTGACCGTCGTACTACGGTTGATTTGCATGAGTTAAAAATGGTAGACTTTGATGTTATTATGGGAATGGATTGGTTAGCTTCTTGCTATGCCAATGTTGATTGTAGAATGAAAATGGTTCATTTCCAATTTCCGGGAGAACCAGTTCTAAAATGGAAAGGAAATACTGCGTCACCAAAAGTTAGGTTTATTTCCTATCTAAAGGCAAGGAAAATGATTACAAAAGGATGTATCTATCATCTAGTTCAGGTTCAAGATGTAGAAGCTGAATCGCTAACTCTCCAGTCAGTTCCCGTGCTGAATGAATTTCCGGATGTGTTCCCGGAAGAGCTTCCAGGCCTTCCTCCCGAGCGGGAGATTGATTTTTCTATTGATCACTAAGCCTATATCTATTCCTCCTTATAGAATGGCCCCCACAGAATTGAAAGAGTTGAAGGAGCAATTGCAAGACTTGCTTGAGAAAGGCTTTATTAGGCCTAGTTCATCCCCGTGGGGAGTACCCATATTGTTTGTCTGAAATAAAGATGGCTCCTTGAGAATGTGCATTGACTATCGTCAATTGAATAAGGTGACGATTAAGAATAAATATCCTCTTCCGGGGATTGATGACTTGTTTGATCAATTGCAAGGCGCCAAATGGTTTTCAAAGATAGATTTGAGATTCGGGTATCATCAGGTGAGAGTTAGGGAGAAAGATATCCCTAAGACAGCCTTCAGAACAAGATATGGCCATTTCGAGTTTCGAGTGATGTCGTTTGGGCTAACTAATGCACCGACATTATTTATGGATTTGATGAACAATGTGTTCAGGCCCTTCCTATATCTATTTTTGATTGTATTCATCGACGATATCTTGGTGTATTCTAGATCCGAGGCAGAACATGCGGATCATTTGCGTACTGTCCTTAGAGTTCTTCAAACTCGAGAGTTGTTTGCAAAATTTTCAAAGTGTGAGTTTTCGTTGAACTCAGTGACGTTTTTGGGGCACATTGTTGTAGTCGATGGTATTCGAGTGGATAGCCAAAATATTGAGGCCCTGAAGACTTGGCCAAGGCCCACGACTCCTACGGAGGTTCGTAGCTTTCTGGGCTTAGCAGGTTATTACAGGAGATTTGTTGAAGGTTTTTCTTCTATTTCTGCACCACTCACAACGTTGACCCAGAAATCAGCAAAGTTTCAATGGACAAATGCTTGTGAGCGTAGTTTCTGTCACGACCCAGCTAGGGGCCGTGACGGGTACCCGGGGCTAGCCACCGAGCACCACTCGTGCTACTACTTATTTTGCTCATTTAATGGTCTTTCATCAGTTTTATACTCAAATTGTAGGAAAATCATATTTTATATGGAAACATAATTACTCTTTAAATACATTTGCCTTATCAAAATAATATACATATAATAGCATCTCGTGAGACCATCTAACCCGCACTGCGCATCTACGAGCCTCTACTGGAGTACTGAACATAGGGACGGGACAAGACCCCGTCGTGCCCAAAAATACATATACATGGCTATATATATATATATATATATATATATATATATATATATATATATACACAAAAGAATAATCATAAGCACCTCCGGGACAATGAAGGTCTTCCAATCAGCTGACAGCTAATACGGATCTGGATCGAGCTCTCCTCCCTGTCTACCTGTAGGCATGAACATAGCATCCAAAGAAAATGGACGTCAGTACGAATATTGTACTGAGTATAAGAGGCATAAACAACGAAATAAGACAATGATGTAAAGAAGATACTCATAAGGAACATCAGAATCTAACTATCAAGTATAAGAAAATAAGTCATGTTATCTTACTCATGCGCATCATCATATCATATATGCATAATGTATAAACTGCCTGTCCATATCGGATCGGTGTGATAATCATAACATGAGCCTGCGTCCAGGCCTCCCGCGTCCGGGGTACCATCTCATGCCGCCCACTAGTGGTGTCTGCCCATGCCATTTGGCCATGGTGTATCATATAGCTGCCCGCCTTAGCAGTGACGCCCGGCCAAATAGGCGCGGTGTAATAGTAATATCATCATATGCTTATCACAATATGCTTAGCTTATCATAGTACATACATAAGGATCAAGATCAACCATACTCTATCGGGGTGACGTAATGTCGTGATCCCCCGACTACATTATGGAACAATCATGGACATTCTGCCTCACCTTGAAGGAACTAGCATATAAGGTGAGTGTAAGCGATAAATAACATCATTAGAATCCACATACTTTAACTCATTACCTTGTGTAGCTAAATATGGACATAGGCTCATTGATAAGAAAGAAATTACGCTATAGGATTCATGCCATTAGAAAGAAGGGATACATTTGGCGTCTAACTAAGCTATCGCTCTCTTGTCCTCCCTCGATATCTCGTTTCTACCTTCAAGAGAGAATTCGCACCATCATTAGTTAATCGACTATAAAAATGCGTTACTAACTCTAGGGAAAATTGGACAACACTTCCTTTGTTTATACTACGTTTCCCATATTCTATATTGACTCCCAAATTCTCACATCTACATTCACGATATTGCCATCAACAATCATCATTTATATATATTGGCCACAATCCACCATTTCTCTTCGATTTCTCCACATTCATGGTTATAGCTTACTATAGCATTTTCTCATGTATCACGCTTATTTCATGGTCTAAATGTTATTTATAACGTATTCACAATCACAACACTCCAACATTTATGATTCAATCCAACTACTATCCAAACATGACACTATTCACTCCTTAATGACCCATCTCCTATGTTTTTCTACAATTCAAGTATCTTGACCTTCCAACGCCTTAAACAACATGTTTTAGTCATAAAACATACCTTAGATGATGGTTGAACAAGATCTGAATGGATTTACTCCTCTAGCACCAAAACCCTACTTCACTCCTTTTGGGTTTTCTTGAGAAAGATGAACCTTAGTGTGATTCTTACACTTGATTTCGTGGGTCTCATGTAATTGATCACCAATCTCCCTTGATTTCTTGTAATTGAAGAGTAGAGAGTATTCTAGGAGTTTCTAGAGAGAAATATCGTGAAGATGAAATGATTTGAATGAGCTTGGGTCTCTTTTTAATAACTTAAAATCTAATTCGGAATGAACAGTGACTGAGGTGTACAGTGGTCGTAAACCCACTTTACGGGCCGTATTCTAGTTTACGGTCCATCCTTCGCGACCGTATTTAAGCATAACGGAACCAGAAAGGTCTGTTGTAGGTCATGGTGGTTTACGGTCACAGTTTACGGGCCGTATTTCAATTTACGGTCCGTATTCTGAGTCGTATTTTACCATTTCAACATTGATAGAAAGTTGAAATTTTGATAGTTGGAAGACGATGGCACTTTACGGTCCGTAAATCACTTTACGGGCCGTATTCTGTTTTACGACCACTGGGACGAAATGCAAATCTGCAACCTTCGCGTTTTCAAAACTCATGGGCAGTCATTCCCTTCTTAGTAAAACATCGTACACTCTTACTCTTCGTTGGTCTATTCATTGTATACTCACAGAAAATTTTCTGAGGTGTAACAGTTTCCAAGAGCTAAAAGATAGATTGACCTCTGCACCAGTCCTGACACTTCCAGAGGAATTGGAAGGTTATGTTGTATATTGCAATGCTTCAGGTATTGGGCTAGGCTGTGTATTGATGCAACATGGTAAGGTGATTGCGTATGCTTCAAGGCAATTGTGGAAACATGAGAAGAATTATCCAACCCATGATCTAGAATTGGCTACAGTGGTTCATGCATTAAAGATATGGAGACATTATCTATATGGTGTCCATGTGGATATTTATACAGACCATAAGAGTCTTTAGTATATCTTCAACCAGAAAGAGTTGAATTTGCGGGAACGACGATGGTTGGAACTGCTAAAGGATTATGATGTTGACATCTTGTATCACCCCGGAAAAGCGAATGTTGTGGCTGATGCTCTTAGTCGTAGATCGATGGGGAGTTTATGTGGTGTACGACCAGAGAAGAGAGAAATGGCTCGTGAGCTCCAGCAGTTAGCTAACCTAGGGGTTCGAGAAGTGGACTCAGGTAACAGGGGAACTACTATTCGAAATTCAGCAGTCTCGTCGCTAGTAGCGGAAGTGAGAGAGCGGCAATACGAAGATTCCATGCTAATGCATTACAGAGATACACTCCCTCAGAAGGAGGAGTCACCATTTGAGCTTTCAGAAGACAGATTTCTTCGATGCCAGGGCAGATTATGTGTCCCCGATGTGGCAGGTCTACGCCACCAAATATTGAGAGAAGCTCATTGTTCCTGTTATTCTATCCACCCCGGTGCAACGAAAATGTATCATGATCTTAAATCTATATACTAGTGGAATGGGATGAAGAAGGATATAGCAGAATTTGTAGCTCAATGTCCTAACTGTCAAGAAATAAAAATCGAGCACCAAAAGCCGGGCGGATTATTGCAAGCTATAGAAATCCAAACTTAGAAGTGGGAAGTGATTAACATGGACTTCATTACAGGCTTACCCCATTCTCGACGTAAGTATGATTCCATATGGGTGATTGTGGATAGACTCACTAAGTCAGCTCATTTCTTACCAGTCAGAACGACGTATGTGGCAGAATATTATGCAAAGCTTTATGTTAAGGAGATAGTGCGACTTCATGGTATTCCAGTATCTATTATCTCAGATAGAGGAACCCAGTTTACGGCCAATTTTTGGAAGTCCTTCCAAGAGGGTTTAGGGACCCAAGTGAGCCTTAGCACGGCATTTCACCCGCAGACTGATGGACAAGCTGAGCGTACCATTCAGACTCTTGAAGATATGTTGCGGGCATGTATGATAGATTTTGGAGGAAATTGGGATGATCACTTGCCACTCAATGAATTTGCTTACAACAATAGTTATCATTCTAGCATTCAAATGGCACCGTATGAGGCTTTATATGGGCGAAAGTGTAGATCCCCAATTGGGTGGTTTGAAGCAGGAGAGGCTAAGTTGATAGGGCCAGACTTGGTCCAGCAAGCCATAGAGAAGGTCAAACTCATACGAGATCGGTTATTGGCAGCTCAAAGTCATCAAAAGTCCTATGCGGATAATCGTCGAAGGGACTTAGAGTTCCAAGTTAAAGATGGGGTATTCTTGAAAGTGTCTCCAATGAAGGGCGTTATGAGATTTGGAAAAAAGGGGAAGCTTAGTCCCCGATACATTGGGCCTTATGAAATTGTGCGCAAAGTAGGCAAAGTGGATTACGAATTAGATCTACCCCCGGATTTGGAGTCAGTCCATCCAGTTTTCCATGTCTCGATGCTTCGTAAATGTGTTGGAGATCCTACTAGGATCGTGCAAGAAAATGATGTTCAAGTGACTGGAAAGCTGACTTATGAAGAGGTACCCATTGCCATACTAGATAGGCAAGTACGAAGGCTTAGAAACAAAGAAGTGGCCTAAGTTAAGGTTTTATAGAGAAGTAGTAAACGAGAAGAAATGACATGGGAAGCGTAAGAAATTATACGATCCAAGTACCCGCAGTTATTTCAACCCCCGGAAGAGGGCCAAGATGAGACATCAAGATCATAAGGTATGTATGTTTTCCTTTTTATGCATTTGGGTCATGTGTGGCCAAATTCCATTGCTATTGTGTTATGGCCCTGTGAGGCATTGTTATTATGGGTTGTTGTGACAGGATGGTAGTGCCATATTATAGGGGAAACTCTGGCGAAATTTTCATAGAATCCCCGAGTGCTTAACATTCGAGGACAAATGTTCTTAAGGGGGGAAGAATGTTACACCACGAAAAAATTTCCGTTGATGCACAAGTGAATAGACTAGTGAAGAGCACGAGTATACGTTATTTCAATAAGTAAGAAACGACATTCGATGACCCTAGTTAAGATTTCAAAGATGTTTGAGATAGGGGAAGGAAGTTGCAAAGTGAAGGCAAGGCATACGATAGGTAACGGAATGGGATTACAAGTAACGAGTTAACGAGGAATTAACTATGCTTTTGGGAAGAGTTATAACGTCCCTTAGATTGGTATTGAGGTGTTAAACAAGTGTCAAGAAGGTTCCATAAGGATTGGAAATCAAACGAGTCGACGAAAACGGGCTTCGGAACACTGGGGATTATACGGCCAAACATACTAGCCGTATAAATTATACGGTCCATATGTTAGGACCGTATAATCAGCCCAGGATGACACCTTTATCTGGACAAAATATACGGCCAAACATACGGCCCGTATAAAATGTACAGACCGTATGTTGATCCGTATACCTGGTCGGGAACTGAATGGTTCATTAAATAGAGGATTCAAGTCTTAATTCATTTCACTTCTATATCACACCCTTTCTCCCTAAAACATCTCTCTACATTTATTCCACAAGAATTCAAGAGGTATTAGTGATCAACAACATAAACTAAGTGAATCAAGTGTAAGAAAACCCATTGAGGATCATCTAAGTCAAGAAATCTCATTGGAGATGAACTAGGGTTTTTGCTCAAGTGAAGTATTACCAACCAAGGCTTGTTCCTACAACATCTAAGGCAAGATTTATGGTATTTCTATGTTGTTTAAGGTATTTGAAGGTTGAAATACTTGGATTGTAGAATGGTATAGAAAAATGGGTTATGAATGTGAAATAGTGCCATTTTTTAGTAATAGCTTGAATTGAGTCATGATTCTTGATGTGTTGTGGTATAAATATGTTATAAAGGATGTTAAAAACATGGGATAGGCAATGTATGTGAATGAACGTAGTCGTGTGTTATGACCATGGATATGGGTGATTGAAAGTGAATTGATAAATGTGGATAATGTGGATGAATAAGGACTATTGTTATGATATTGTGAATGTATTATTGACGTTTGGGAGTTGATATACTATATGGAGGAATGTCGTATAAATAAAGGAGATGTTGTCCGATTTTCTCTAGTTTTAGTCGTGTATGCTAGCTATCTATTCTAATGATAGTATGACTTTAATGAAGGTAGAAACGCGAGCTTCGGAGGAGAACGTGCAAGTGGTAAATAGTTGAACGGAAAGGTATGTAAGGCTAACCCTTCTTTCACAAGGCATGATTCTAATCATCTAAACCTCCTATAAGATTATGGTATCCTTCAAATGAATCTATCTTTCGAGCTATTGAGCTCACGATCCTCGATATGTATTATGATTGTACTAAGTTCCTCATATGACGAGTAATCCTATAAGGATAGATGTAATGAACAACGATGATAGTGATAACGATAATGATAACGATGATAATAGCGACGATGATAACGATGACTATAATGATAGTGATGATAATAATAAGATGCTTATGAGCTATTATATATGTGTATCTATGTATGATTATTATGGAACCCCGAGCTTATGAGGCCAGGTAGGATACGTATCTATTTACGTAACGCGCGCACACCTCTGCAGATGGTACAGATAACCCTGAAGCCTTGGTAGGGCCAGGTAGATGTGACCCTGAAGCCTTGGTAGGGCCAGGTATGTGTACCCTAGAGCCTTGGTTGGCCAAGTATGTATGAAACACCGAACCTTCGTGGTCGGGTATGCTATGTAAATGATATGTGTATGACATGAATATGTATATGCTATGGGTAGGTATATGATATAGATATGAGTATGAATACGAATGTGATACGATTACAAATAAGGATATATAAATCAGTACGGGTATGAATATGGATACGGATATGGATGTATGTACACAATCACGCACTCAAAATGGAAAGTTCCTATGTAAGGCAAGTAAGTGCTTATGACGATGATTCCGCTATCTCCCATCTTATGTTGCTTATTATGCTTCTATATTGATACTGATCATGCTTTACATACTCAGTATATTCTTCATACAGACGTCCTTTTGTTTGTGGACGCTGCGTCATGCCCGTAGGTGCCCAGGGAGACAGACTTGATCCATAGCTATATTCTTAGGGACTACATAGCGGAGCTCCATTTCATTCAGAGCACTTGATTTTGGGTACTTATTCTTTTGTGTACATAATTATGGGCATAGCGGGGTCCTGTCCCGCCTATATGTTATGACATACTCTCCTTAGAGGCTCGTAGACATGTGTATATGGTTAGATGTGTTTTGTCTTGTCGGCCTATATTTTGTATATCATTTTGTTAGTCTCGTCGGCTTACGTACATTGATATGGGCATAGATGTCAATGATGATATAAAGGTATTGTTGTCCAATGACACTAGTATGATTGATGGATAGAAATGTATGTTTACATATGTGGCTCACCCAAATGTAAGGGTAGAGGTACGCTAAGGGGGTGCCCGGGTGAGCTAGCACCGGGTGCCCGTCGCGACCCCTAGTCGGGACATGACAAAATGTTTGAACAATTGTATGGTGCTGTCTCATCAAAAACCTTACTGGAAAAACCCAATCGAGACAAAGACTGGACGAAGGGAAAAAGAGTGATGCACCGCCAGCCACGATTTCCTCGGTCAGGCGTAATACCTTTTGAGGAAGCTAACCTTCCAGTTGCTTGGGAGCTTATTACCATCCCTATCTTCTAATTGGTACGATCCTTTGCTGGCAATGTCGATTACTTTATAATGGCCTTCCCAATTTGGCCTGAGCTTTGGCATCTCGAGTATTTTGCATCACCTTCCGAAGCACCAAGTCCTCAATTTTGAAGTGTCAGATATTAGCTCGACGGTTGAAGTAATGCTCCATCCGCTAATTTTAGGTGACTATGCAGACGTACGCATAGTCCAATTGCATCAGCATCACCTCCTTATTAGGTTGCTCTAGTGTCCAAAAGTACCTTGAACTTGGAGTACTGACTTCTACTAAGATCAACATTTCTGCCCCATATACTAGGGAGAACGGAGTTTCTCAGGTGCTAGACTTCGCCGTGGTTCTATAAGCCCACAGCACCTCCGGTAACTTTGATGGCCAAGCTCCTTTGTCGTCCTCCAATTTGTTTTTCAAATTCTGAATGACCGTTTTGTTTGTTTATTCTGCCTGACCAATACTACTAGGGTGATATGGAGAAGAGGATTTAAACATCAATACTACTTTGATGTTTAAATCCTCGAGGAACTTAGTGACCTTGGACCCTATGACCTGTGGGCCATTATCACAAGTTATCTCTTTCAGGACGCCAAAGTGACAGCTTGTGCTGCCAAATAAAGTCGATCACTTTCTTCTCTCAAACCTTCTGGTATGCAGCTACCTCGACCTACTTGAAGAAATAGTCAGTTAGTATCAGTACGAATCTCACTTGACCAGGTCGTGCCGGCAATGGTCGGACTGTGTCCATTCCCCGTTTCATGAATAGCTAAGAGGAAATCACTGAATGTAGCTCCTCGCCCGGCTGATGTAGCATTTGGGCATGCTACTGACATTTGTCGCACTTGCGGATGAATGCTATTGTCACACCCCGACCTTACTAGGGTGTGATGGGCACCCGACCCTTACTTAGGGCCGAGCGAACCCTCAACTCTTGCTGCACATACAGTTACGTCAAACTTTTAACTCAAATCAGATAAAGTACATAGTAAAAAAAATTTCTTTCTTTCAGAAATGCTCTTTCTCGAAGCTTCCAAGCAAACAAATCTATAGTCGTACAAAGTTCAATACATAACACAGACCAACATATCGGCTGATGGAGCCGCTTACAGACTGACACACCATACCCACGACGCTGTCTGCAAAGTCTCTAACACCATACAGAAACCATAGCACATATGCCATACCCTGACTTGGTAGTCCTCCAAGAGCAAATGGAGTTCGCCACCACTGCTGAAATATCTTTTATAGTGTCCTTATCTCGTCTGGGAGTACCTGCGCGGCATGAAACGCAGCCCCCAAAGAACCGGGGGTCAGTACGGAATATGTACCGAGTATGTAAGACATAGAATACAGAAAGCAGAACCATAATTGAAACAAACAGTACCAGGGTGAGCATATTATCCAGATTACCAAATTACTTGCTTCTCAGACATAGTTCATACAGACCACTACCGACCATACAGACCGACACAGACCATACCGACCAATACAGATCATAAAGACCGTACAAATCATACAAAGCATAACAAAATCATGCAGAGCATACAGAATGCCGACATACTTACTTTCCAGACACAGATCGCACATACCGACACCAGATGTCAGAAGGAGTGTGGCACGTACAGAACGCACAGATAAGGTCATACGTCAGACGGAGTACCGAACGAACTGAATACTCAGATGATGTCATATATCGGACGGAATACAGAACGTACAGATGATGTCATATACCGGACGAAATGCAGAACATACAGAATACTCAGAGGATGTCAGAACATACAGAACACTCAGATGATGTCAGAACATACTGAATACTCAGAATCGTATGTCACATATGCGTATAACAGAACCCGGCCCTGTGATAAGGGACGCGGTAAACAGAATCATCTTATATTAATTTCGTATCATGTATGCATATATCAGAACCCGACCCTCCAGTGAGAGGTGCGGTAACAGAGCCCGGCCCTCTAGTACGGGACGCGGTGAACAGACAGATCATATGCCATCCTGGCCACCACCCCATATCATTATATCATCATACCATATAACAGAGCCCGGCCCGCCTATGAGGGACGCGGCGAACAATGCAGGGGAATGCGCACGATAACAGAACCTGGCCCGGGACGCAGTGAATCATATCGTAGCGGACACACGAGGACATAACAGAACCTGGCCCGGGACGCAGTGAAAGATACATTGAGTCATGCACGAGCAGAGTCGTGAGAAACCACATGCATAGACATCAAGACTCAACAGACCAGTATACTTACCGATACCTGGAGGCTCGGAACAGATTTCAGGTCAATCCGGCGTAGTATGAGGAAGTTACGAGCGTTTGAAGGACAGAGCGCTTTATAAGCGTTTCAGAAGCCTTTTTCGGAGAATCAGAGTCATAGTCATATCAGGCACCTTCGGATGTCCTTACGAATCAGATCAAATAGAGATTTTGGAACCATACTTACGTATAAGAAAATGATGGACGTCTTGATACAGAAACCTCTTCGAACATTTCCGAGCAATCCGAGATCGTATACGGAAGTTAGGGACATTAAATCTTACAGAAGTTCTCGAACCAGAATAAACATATCAGAATGCTCTTATCAGGATACTGATTTCGAAATTCTCATATGACGATACTCATATCGGAATACTTATATCAAAATACTCATATCGAAACACTTATATCAGAAGACTGATATCAAAATGCTTATATCACGACACTTATATCAAAATACTTATATCAGAATACTTATATCAAAATACGTATATCTGAATAATTGTACCAAAATGCTTATATCAAAATACTTATATCAAAATACGTATATCAGAATACTTGTACCAAAATACTTATATCAAGGGATGAACTAGGATCACAAACTCAGGTCAAGAAGTGAATTAGAATCACAATCAGACTCAGAATCACATAACAGAGTTACCCCAAGGCAGCATATCACATTATACCTTACTTGGCTCTAGGACATGCCAAAGAATGAAAGGGTAAGCCTTACATACCTGCGCCGCGACCAACTAGTTACGCTTGTGCCTCCAACTTGTTAATCTACATTCAAGAGGATTCATCCATTCATTAGATTCGTTGTCACATACTTGCCCTAATCTTTCAAACACATTCACTTATATTCTGCCGGAATTTCGGCAACATCTCCCCTGTAAATGTACCAACCCCGAGAATATGGCTCGGCCCAATTCAACAACAACTCAACCAGCAACCAAGCTATAGCATCAATAATCAATTCAAGAATACATTCTAACATTGATGACTCCTACACAATTCAACAACATAACCTCATATTCAATTCAACTACTTACATTCAATACCAACATCAACGTTCATATATTCAATTACTAATCCAAACCCATTCAAAACAATATTCAAAACCCCTTAAACAATTCACACAATATTTCAACAACCCAACCAACACTCCAACTTACCCGAATTCATCCCCAAACCCGAGAACAACACTAAACACATTCTTTCCTTCCAAATCCACACATTATGTCACAATACATACATTTACAACTTCATTTCATAAATTCAAGAAACCACATCAAGACTACATTACAGTCATATTAGCCTCCAAATCATCCCACACAATTATAATCTTAACTCGGATTATTAAAACTTCATTTTCCATCATAGAACTCACAACGACAACAACCAAAATACTAACGACGATTTATTCATTCTCAACTACACAAAAGGGGAACCATACGGCCAACACCATACCCACACACTACATGCACAATTCCATGAATTTCCATCCTTTTCCATGCATTATAATCATCAACACACTACATAAAATTGACATAATCTTTTCAATTAACACCACATACACGGCTACATAATACACACGGCTACAACTTCCAACACGCAACCTTTCATGGTTTCCATCCATTTTCATATATTATAACACATCCAACACATCTATAAAAAATGCAAGAGAAGGTTGAACCACATCTTTCCACTCATCTTCTCCACCTCTCGGCTAGAATGGCATATGGCAACAACGAACGATTTTCTTGTTCCAACAACTACTCCACGTTAACGAGGGCCTTCCAAAGAGTAGAAAACTAGATGAAAAATAATTTTCCATGATCAATTTTAAGGGGCAAGTTTCGGCCAGCCCCTTGGCCGAACTCCCTCTCTCTCTTTTCTTTTTTTTTCTTTTTCTTGCTCTCTTCATTTGTGGTGATGAATGATTCACCACCCCTCCTATATATATATATATATATATATATATATATATATATATATATATATATATATATGTATGTATATATATATAAGCATGTGAGGGGCACATGTCTCCCCCCTCTCTAGATGTTTCTTTCCTTTTTCTTATTCTTTTATTTTATTTTTCTTCAAATTTCAAAAGATGACTTAATTCTTTTTTTTTTCGGCCACATGGCCTCTTTCAAGAGATTTCTTGAACATTTGTGAAATGACCATTTTGCCCCTAGCCTTTCCACAAAATTACCATAATGCCATTTTGCCAATTTCCCTTTTCGCTCTTGGTCTCCCTCAATATTTCCACACTAACAATATTCATAAATAATATTTTCAACAACTCGCCTATTAAAATAATTTTTTTTTCTTGAAACATAGTCTTGTTCTTGACTTCTCCCCATTATCTTGGATTTTTCCGAACGTACGAAATACGGGCTATAACAGCTATGCATCCTCGTCCATTCTAGGCTAGTAATATCTAGCCCTGAGTAATTCTTAGTGAGTAACTCTGCTCCTAAATGATTTTCGCAAATCCCATCATGAACTTCTCGCATTATATAGTCAGACTCTTCGAGACCTATACACCTCGCCATTGGACCAAAGAAACATCTCCGATGAAGCAAACTGTCCACGATCCAATACCGAGCCACTTTAGCTCGTAAAGCCTGTGACACCTTCGAATCCCCCATAGCTTCCCATGATTAAGGTATTCTAGAAATTTATTCCACTAATCCCAAACCAAGCTTATAGAATTGATCTCATCATAGCCTGCCTGGTCCAACACCGAGTGTAATAACTGGACCATTGGTTCAAAATTAGAGCCTGATAACTCCGTTGAGGAGCACAGATTGGAAAGTTTATCTGCTTTCATATTCTCTTCTCTAGGCACGTGCATCATAGTCCATTCTTGAAACCGGGTAAGTAATTTCAGTGCCTTCTCCAGGTACCGCAGCATGCGCTCTTCTTTGGCCTTCGAATACTCTGTGTACTTGATTCACTACCAGTAAGGAATCACACTTAGCTTTGATTACTTTTGCAGCTAGTCCTCAGGTTAGCTCGAGACTTGCAATCAAAGCTTCGTACTCAACTACAAAGTCCATAAGGACTTTGATCGCAGTACGAGGCTTGTATTCAATATCAAATTCACTCAACTCAACTGCCCACTTTGCCAATTTTCCCAAAATTATGGGCTTGTAAACCACATTCTTTAAAGGGAATGTGGCCACAATGGCAATAGGGTGGCACTAGAAATATGGCCAAAGCTTTCGTGAAGCAATCACTAGTGCGAAGGCCAATTTTTCTAGGAGAGGGTATGGTGTTTCGGCCCCAGACATGACCCTACTTAGATAATAGGTAGGAAACTGAGTACCTTTTTCTTCTCGTACCAGGGTAACAATTGTCGCTACCTCTAAATTGACCAAGTAAACCAAAAAAAGCTCACCGTCTTTCGGCTTTGACATGAGTGGAGGAGAAGACAGGTATTCCATGAGAACTTGAAGCACCTGCTAGCATTCTGGAGTCCATGCAAAATCGTTCTTCTTTTTTAGCAAAGAGAAGAACTTATGGTACTTCTCTGAAGATCGGGATATAAAATTGTTGAGCGCGGCTATGCGGCCGGTTAACCGCTGTACCACCTTTACATCCTTCAGGGTATCCGGAATATCCTCGATAGTTTTTGTCTTCTCCGAATTTATTTCTATCCCTCTTTGAGAGATAAGAAAACCCAGGAATTTTTCATATCCAACCCCGAATGCACATTTCTCTGGATTTAACTTCATGTCGTATTGCCTCCGGACCTCAAACGTTTCCTGCAAGTTACTAAGATGGTCCCTCGTACAAAGACTCTTAACTAACATATCATCAATGTATACCTTCATTTTTTTGCTTATTTGTTTCTCAAATATTTTGTTTACGACCCTCTGGTAAGTGGCTCCAGCATTCTTTAACCCGAAAGGCATGATATTGTAACAATAAGTTCCAAAATTGGTGACGAAGGATGTTTTCTCTTGGTCCTTCGGGTGCATCTGGATTTGGTTATACCCGGAGTAAGAATTGAGAAAACTCATTACTTCATGATTGGCTGTGGATTTGACCATTTGATCGATGCTCGGCAGCAGAAATAAATCTCTCGGGCATGCTTTATTGAGGTCTTTAAAACCTATGAAAATTCTAAATTTATTACCCTTTTTTGGAACTACGACTACATTTTCCAATCAGTTTGAGTATTTAACTTCACGAATGGATCCTATATTTAACAAGCGAGATACCTCTTCTTTGACTAACCTGTTGCGGGCTTCGGCAATAGACCACTTCTTCTAACGCGCAGGGGGGGGCGTTGAGGTCCAGCTCGAGCTTGTGAGTTACCACGTCTGAGGCTATACCTGTCATATCCTTGTGGGACCAGGAAAAACAATCACTATTATTTCTGAAATAATTAAGTATTATCTCCCTAAACACTAGGGTTAACCCTGTGCCTAGGTATACCTTTCCTTTCGATATATCCAGATGCAAGGTGATCTGCTCGAGTTCCTCAGTCATAGACTTGGTGTCGTCTGAATCATCGGGTGGTTGAAAATACCTCGGGACTCTGTATTCATCTTCAACCTCTTCTGATCCCATATTGTTCTTGTTCTATGATGGAATTTGATGAACTACATCTGATGTGGGCCCCGGGTAGCTATTGATAAGGCAAAGCTGAATTTCCAACTACTTTAGGCTCCTCGATCGTGAACATCTCTTTCGACGCCGGTTGCTCCCCCCTAATTTGCCTGATCCCTTCTGGAGTAGGAAACTTAAGCAACAAATGGAGAGTTAAGAAGACAGATTTCATATCGTGGAGCCAAGGCCTCCCGAAGTGAATTCTCTCTTAGTAACTTCACTGGATATATTGAAGTCAGTAAGGTTCCTTGCAGCTGGTATGATTTTCTCCATAAGTCCCATTTTCTTCACTATTTTCAAACAGAGAATGTTAGCCGAACTCCCCGGATAAATCATTACCCGCTTCACCCAACAGCTACCAATGAACAGGTGATAACTAAGGCGTCATTGTGGGGTAAGTTAGTGCCTGTAGAGTCCTCGTCGGAGAAGGTAATCAAATCCTCATTTAAGAAGTCCCGAGTTCTTTTTTCCTGTGTTACCGATATCTTCATCTTCCTAGACACGGTAAAGCTATTCCCAGTGATCATGGATCTGCCAAAAATCATATTGATGACATACGGAGGAATGATGGGTGCCTCATTCTCTCCAGCCGGTCCGTCTCTACCATAGCTATTCCTCGCCCTTTCACTCAGATACTCTCGTAGATGTCCCTTGGCGAGCATGTTAGCCACTTCCTCTCGGAGGTGCCTGCAATCTGTAGTTTTATGCATAGAGGTTCTAAGAAACTCACACCAAATCATCTAATCTCGAGTACTGGGATCCGTCCGCAATGGTCTAGGAGGGCATGATGATGGATGGGTCTTCAGAATGGCCACCATTTAAGATTCATTGATGCTGAAGTTTAATCTACAAGTTTAGGATGCTCTGTCCCCTTAGAAGAGGTCCTGGAAAGATTGTTCTTAGTCTGTAGCCCACGATTCTTCTCGGGGTTCTCCTTCTTGCTTGGATTTCATTTTTCCAACCATCAGAAACTTGACCTACCACTGGATGTGTTCGGAGATTGGTAAGGTTGGAAACGATTCTTTGATGAATTTTGGTTCGGCCCGAAACCTTTTTTCTCCTTTGCTGGGAAATCTGCCTAGGGAGCCCCAGCAAGTCATCTTCCACCTGGATGTTCTACTCCTATTTGTTATGCACGTCTTCCCACATAGTACCCTGGAACTCCAGGAGGTTCTCCTTGAGATTTTGGGAAGCATCTAAACTTAAGGGGTTCAAACCCATGGTGAAAGCCTCAGCTGCCCACTCGTCCGGTACGTTAGGAAAAGTTATGCGTTCCTTCTGGAACCGTGTAACGAAGTCTCGGAGGTGTTTAGATTATCCCTGTGCAATGCGAAAAATATTTGCCTTTCTAGTTTTTACCTTTCTTGCAACGACATAAACTTTGATGAATGTGTCAGCCAACATGGCAAAGAAAGTGATTGAGTGCGCTGGCAGTTGGGAGTACCACGTCAAAGCCCCCAGGCAAGAGTCTTGCCTAATTTTTTTATTAGGACCGACTCGATCTCCTTCTCCTTCAACTCGTTGCCTTTTACCACCATTATGTAAGCCATAATGTGCTCCTATGGATCTGTCATCCCGTCGTGTTTGGGAATATCGGGCATCTCGAACCTCTTTGGGATCAACACCGGAGTGGCTTCCAGTTTAAACGCCTGCTAAATATACTTCCTTGCATTGGGGCCCTCTATAATCGGGGGAGCCCCGAGATTATGAGTTAAGCGCCTTTGGAATTCCTTGTGTTATACTATGAAAATTTCGTGTCATTTGCATTGTGAGCAGACTAACGCAAGCCTAAAGTGGACATGAATCCCTTACAAGATTAAGGAGGGTATTTGATAATTTTAAGTGTGCCTCTTAAGGTTTTGGAATTAAATAAATCGGCGGAAGTAAGTTCGTTGAGGGATTGGAAACTTGGGTGATGCTTTGGGAAGATTTCATGTTATTCGAGTCATACATTTCTTAGCATTACCTTGAGGGGATTTATAGGGCTCCTCATAAGGTTAATGAATTTTTATGTAAGTGCGAAGAAGGTTCCATAAGGATTGGAGGCCAAACGAATAGAAAAGAAGGCATTTTCGTGAAATCAGAGTTTGTGGACTAGTATGCTGCCACTAGCCGCAGACTCACCAAATTGGCTGGCCTCACTACCCAACATCCTCCCCAAGGAAAGGAGGGGAGATGCGGCCGCATACTCAGAATGTTGAGCCGCATCTCCACCGCAAATTGAAGCGAGAGGGAAATTTTAAAACCTTTTTAAATCCCAAAAGATCCCATTTTCATATCCACCTCCCACACATATTTCCCCACATTATTAGAGAGTTCTTGAAGGTTCCACAATACTCCAAAACCTTCCACACCATTAAAAAAGGAGATCAAACATCAAAAACTCCAAGATAATCTATGGAAGATGATTGTTCTTGCTTCTCTTCAATGTTGTGATGAACTTGATCTTGGAAGGAGTTGAGTGAGGTGAATTTATTCTATTATAAGGTATATTCTTCATCTTATTTATATGATTGAATTTATTTAAAGGTTTATCAAGTCTTGGAAAGGAAAGAATCATAGAAGAGAAGTCATAAAGCATTTAATTGAAGTTGGTGGTTATGAGTTGAATTTAAAAAGGGATTTTGGATGGATTTAAGCTTAAATTGAATATAATTCCTTGATTATGGTATTGTTGATGTTACTGTTATTGTTTAGGAGTTGTTTTGGAGTTTGGTGGAAGTCGATAAAATAGGGGAAGTGCCGCCCAAATTCCGCTAGCTCGCTAATTACTCTAGTTTGAACTTAAGAGTGTTTTCAAGATTTAACCTTAGTATAAATCCTCTTGAATGTAGATTTGCGAGCTTGGGAGGAGGACGTTAGGTATTTAAGGATACATAAAGGTATGTTAAGGCTAACCCTTTCTTTCTTAAGGCATGACTCCTTTGTTGTGACTCTTTACATGATATCCATAATATCCCTACTCCTAGAAATGCTATAGGCTCATGATTCTCAAGGTTATTATGACATTGTTGATAAATGTTCTCCATGACGATGATGATGATTCTATTTCTAGAGATACCAAAGCTTATAGTTCTTGTTGTTCTCATGATATTATTGAGCTTGTTCCATGAATATTGATTTTATTCATTGTTGTTTATCTCATCTTATGATAATTGTTCTTTCAAGGTGAGATATAGTGATGATGATGATGATGAATCCATAATAGTAATCGGAGATTATCGACCTTATGTCACTCCGATAGAGTAGTAACGTTTCATTTGGGCTCTCATGCATGCTTTATATATATGTAGCTATTTTCTCACACCGAGCAGCGCTAGTCTACCAAGTACGACAAGTAGATGTGCACACCACTGCAGGGGGACGTTATGATGTTAACCCAGACGCGGGATGATATATATATATAATGAAAAAATGTTTTTTTTTTAAAACTAAGCATGTATGACATCCGCTTTAAGAGGCAATCTGATATTCAGGTTATCTCTCTTACTTCATGTTTCTATATATCTTTATTATGTTGCTATTCATGCCTTGCATACTCAGTACATTATTCGTACTGATGTCCTTTTGCTTGTGGACGCTGTGTTCATGCCCGCAAGTAGGCAGGGAAATGGATCAGATCCTTACGTGCTTCATCAGCGACTTCTCAGGAGCGCTCCACTTGCTTCAGAGCTGCAATCTAGTGGTATTATTCTTTGTGTACATATTTGGGCACAGCAGGGTCCTGTCCTATCTTTATGATGTTATGCACTCCTTATAGAGGCTCATAGACTGATGTATATAGTTAGATTCTTCAAAACCTTACCGGTTCATTTTTTTGTATATCATTTTTGGCAGCCTTGTCGGCTTGTACATATGGGCATAATTGATGATGTTTAGATAGACGTGCATAGAACTTGTGTCTCTTCAGTTTGTGGTAATTATAAGTTAGACATGTGGCTCACCTACATATGATTATGAGAAGTATGTTAAGAGGTGCTCGGTAAGTTAGTTCCGGTTGCCCATCATGGCCCTCCAGTTGGGTCGTGACAGAAGTGGTATCAGAACAGTTTGTCCTAGGATCTGTCTACGAGCCGTGTCCAGTAGAGCCATGTTTATGTGTGTTAAGAGCGCCATACTTATAAATAGGAGGCTGCGGGGTATTTAGGAATGATTGATATTTCTTTCTTATCTTAGATCGTTCAATAGAGCTACTTTATTAGGGTTCCCTTTTCCTAACCGTGTGTTATGTTTTCAACGATGCCTATGAAGTGAAAATTCACAGCAGCCCAGAAGGGCAATGTTATGTCCCGTGTTTTCGTGTAATTGGAAATTGAGAAATAATTTCGACTTGTGTGTTATAAGGACATAACTTGATTTTGGTGAATATGACTATGTTGGTTATGGAATCATTAATGTTAAGACGTCGGGGAAGGCCGAGGGTAAATTCGGAATTTCGGAAATTAGTTTCGGGAATTACAAAACGGGACTCTTAGTGAATTGGGCCAAGGAAAATATAACAAAATTGAGGCCCAAGGATTGGAGGGTGGCCGGCCATAGCTTTTGGCCCAAACCCATTTTAATGTCATGTGCTATGCACATGACTATTAGTGGATATATATCATTCTTCCACTTAGAATCTTCAAAGATCAAAAAAAATTCAAGAACACCAACAAGAGGGTTTCGGCCGAGAATAGTGGAGAGGAGAGAAAAAATTTCCCAAGCCTTGTGCTTGCTCCAAAAATCTTGATTTTCACATAGTTGTAAAGTGCTCAAGACGCTCTCCGACGTGATACAAGTAGTTTGGAGAAAGATCGACGTTCGCGACAAGTCGGAAATTCAAGAACAAGGTAAGATTTTTATGTTTTAATGTTATGAAATGGATATGTATGTGTTAGTGATTGGATTAGTATGAAGATTATGGGATGGGGTTGTGTTTGTGCATGGTGTGTGTGTGTAGAAAGGGTGTGTTTGGCCGTGGCTTGTAGGTAGTGCAAGACCATGTGAATTTGATTCCGTTTAGTCGTTTGAGGTGTCGTTGTAACCTTTGTATCGTAAATGAATGTTTGGAGAATTGATTTGGTGTTAGAAAATGATTTCGGACGTTATCGGAAAGTGTATACCTTTGGTATATTTGTGTACATCATAGTATATTTATGATATTAAGGACTTAAATAAGATTTATGGTTGATGATAACGAATTTGGAATGAAACGACGCAAGTTAGAACGTTCGTCGTAACGTTTGGTGTTTTGAATGAAAATTGGAAAGTAGTGAACTTTGGGGATGTTTGTATGTGATTTGGAACTTGTATGTAGTGTGTTTGAATAATTGGGAATGAGTGAATGAATGGACTAATGTGGAAATAGATTTGGAATTTTGAAGTTGAGTCGAGGATTTGCCAACTTATGTATTAAAGTGAAATTTTGAAGTTAATGTAGTATGATTGTGGTTTGTATGGTTTTATGATGTTTGGGTTGTTGTTGTCGTTGTATTTTGAGCCGAGCTAAGTCTCGGGGGTGTTAGATTTATAGGGGAAGTGCTGCCGAAATTTCGGTAGCCAAATATAGCCCAAAGACTAAAATGTTAATTCTCATGAATAGTAACTGGTAAAAGTGACCATTTGCAGTTTCTGGACGAAACGGGAATTGCGATTTGAGGAGCGTAAGGCGCCAACCAGGTATGTAAAGCCTACCTATCATTCTTTTGGCATGTCCTAGACATACTAGGTTAAGATCGGCCCCTCGGGAATAACCCTGCTCTTGGAAATCAAAGTTCAAGTTCGAGCACTATTCATTCAGCGCGATTGAACCCTTTTTGTCGCATTTGGTTAAAAGAATGTTCGTACCTCCATAACTTGTGCTGTTGTGTCCGAAACTCCTCGAAACTTCCGTAGATGGCTCTATGGAGCCGAAAGTCTGTGATTTGTGTCCGCCGCCTCAATTTGACCCGAGGTGGGCCCGCGAGCCCCGAGGCTCCCCTTATTCGGTTTGTTTGGTCCGTTTGTGTCCGTTATAGTCTGCGACCGTCTGTTTATGACCCAAGGATGTGTTTGAAACTTCCTATGCCATTAACGTACGTTCTGTACTTTGAATGATGCGAGATTTTCGGAAAGCGACTTCTGAACAGTTTTTCTTGCGAATTTGACAGTTTGGAACTTCGTAACTTTTATACGCATACTTTGATCAATCTGATTCCTACTCCGAGCCTTCTGGCGTCAGTTTATACCTACATGTAAACTATATGTTGAGTCCGACAAATTATTTTTGATATGCATATGGTTTCTGCACTACTCTGTTCGTGCTGTCTGCTATGACTTCGTTCGTCGGTACCCGGGCCGACTTTGTGATCGTGCGCGCTATAATATATTCGGGAGTTATGATGTGTTACGGTTTCCGAGGCCTCGACATAGGGCCGGTTACCGTTTATGGAGTTATGATGTGATATGGCATTTGATATGTTCTGATGATATGATGTGTGTGTGATATGATGTGTCTGGAGACTGTACGGAGATTGGAAAACTTCTGGAGTTATGATGTGTTGTGGCACCAGCGTCGGGGGGTGACCACGTTCCTAAACCCTATCCATGATTTGATTTGCATATGTACGTTTGCCTTCCGCACAGGTTTGCTTTGTTACGTTGACGTTGTGTTTGTTCTTTCTGACTCCAACTGTGTTTGTGATTTCTGTACCTTCTGCTTTACATACTCAGTACTTCTCCCGTACTGACCCCCGTTTCTTCGGGGGCTGTGTTTCATGCCCGCAGGTACAGAAGCTCGTTTGGGTGGTCCTCCAGTTTAGGCTACTCATTCTGCTGTGTTGGAGAGCTCCCCTTGATCCGGAGCCTACTTTTGGTACATATCTTTTGTTGTGTCTGTATCCTGTATATTTGGATGAGTGGGTACGGCGGGGCCCTGTCCCGTCATATGTTCATACGTTCTGTTTTGTTTAGAGGCCTGTAGTCAGATTTGTGGGTCGTGGGTCCGGTGTGTTTGCATGTGAGTCTGTTTTGCATTCTTAAGCGGCCCGTACGCTGCTATGGCCAAGTCGGCCTCTGAGTTTGTATGTATGTGTATGTACTTGGGGGCGAGGTGCATTCCGCCACCCTTCTGATGTGTGTGTGTGAAATTTGGCGATGTACATTCCGCCTCCTTTCTGATTTGTGATTTGTCTGATCTGTACGGGCGACTGCTTAGGATAAGTGTTCGGTAGATATCTGCTTACGATGTTGAGTTCGAATAACGTACGTTGAGTTTGGACGAGGCTGATTGCGATGGTTTGGGTGTGAGTTCGTTTGGGGTGTCCCAGAAGGGCACCAGTCGCGGCCCACGGGGCTGGGTCGTGACAAAAGTGGTATCAGAGCGGTTTGTCCTCGGAATGTCTACGGGCCGTGTCTAGTAGAGTCTTGTTTATCGATGTGTCGTGCACCACGTCTATAAACAGGAAGCTACAGGACATCTAGGATGTTGTGTTACCCTTTCTTGGGATCTTAGATCGTGCGATAAAGCTATACTGTTAGGATGGTTCCTCCCAACGAATTGCTGTGTTCACAGCAAGGCTCCGAAAAGAATGTTAGCGTCAGTATTTTGGGAAATTATTTCTGACCCTCTCCGTGCAGGTGATTGTAGGTTGGTGAAGGATGAAGAGGACGGCTTCCGACGATGAGGATGGGGGTGCCAAGAAGGCCCCCAGGCTGTCACCGGGGCCGAGTAGGCAGGGCCCCAGTTACTCGTTCGAGACGGATCCTTCGGAGGATCCCCCGGAGGATAGCTACGATACGGATCCGTCGGAGGACCCCTCTACGACTCCTCCAGAGTCCCCGATTCCTGGGGCGGAGGATCCCGTGGAGGATGGCTACGACACAGATATCTCAGAGGATCTGGCGATGACCCCTCCGGAGCTTCTTACCTCCGCGGAGGAGGATAGTGATGAGGCAGGCCCATCGGAGCATTCTTCTGGGATGACTCAGGAGGAGATTTTCAAATATGCGCCAGCTCTTATCGTTAGGGAGAACCCTGATAGCCCAGCCACCTCGGAGAGTGCTATGGATTTCTCCGGTTCTTGGCCTGGGTCGTCAGTGAGCCGGGATTTGTCTGATCGTCCGTATCCCTCCGATTCAGATGCGGGCGATAATGGAGACCGGATAGGCAGGGAGCAGATAGACGTGGATGATAGTGGACATACCTCTCACGGCAGCTCCCCAGGTCAGACCCGATATTGATTATTTATAAGTGTATGAGTTTTTAGAATTTTCTATATGTGTATGATATTCGCAAAACGTTGTCCTATGAAGACGACGGAAATTTAAAGGAATGAGAGACCGGGTGACCCAAGGCAAGGGCGACTAAATACCCCCACCGTTCGAGTGATTTTGGAAATCCTGGATGAAGGTAAACAGGAAAACGCCTCCGATGCCGTTTGAGTTGGGCACGTGTGGTAAGTGTCGACGATGTTATAATTCCTATTTGAAGTCATCAGCCCTGCGTGGCTGCGTTACGACGTGATATGATGTGTATGTGTGTACATATGTGTTGGCCCTGTGAGGCGTGGTTGGTATTTCTGGTGTACAGGTTTCGGATAGTAAGAAATACAGAGGAAACTCTGCCCAATTTTTTCCAGAAATATAGAAGTAAATATGTAGACTAAGTACAAAAGGCCCCGCGATACTTATCGGGCTTTAGTTTTCTTCTGTCGGTGGCCAGAGAACACCTTACGGTGGCATTTCTATCGGATCACATCGACTATTTGGAGGCTTAAATTCGTGGGTTAGTTGTGATCATATGTATATGTGTATGAAAGTGAATGTTGGAAATTCAGAAAGGCGACAAGGTAATGGTACGGCTTAGCCGAGAGTGGGACCCGCTACGAAAGATTTCCGAAAGATTTGCTAAGACCCCGTTTGGCCAAAAATTGCGTGACAAAGGTCGTGCAGGGCAATTGATGGAATTATATCAGTCCTAACGCATCAAAATGCGTGAAAGTTTCGGGGTTAAGCGTGCTCAAGCCAGAGCAATTCTGGGATGGGTGACCCCCCTGGGAAGTAATGCAAAGTTTTTCATAAGTGTAAGTATGATTAATGTAGATGGGAATTTGAGGTAACCAAAAGGTAATAGAATGTGTGTGGAGTAATTGGTGCCCTTTCGGGAGTCGCGCGAGACGAGGCGGACTAAATGGGCAAAAAGGAAAGGGGACGACACCTCTTGGGAAATTGAACGAATTTGAATAACAGCCAGAGATGTTCGCCAGTAAGGTATGAATAAACGTGTGTATGTGTATATGTATGTGTATGTGTGTGTGTATAATTCTCATTTGCTGCCTATGAGGGCTAAGAGCCGAGCCCCGGAAACTAATGTTGTGATAAACAAAGGATAAGCACTGTGAGTAATTGGAATTTTTGAAGGAGTCGATACGTAAGACGCAAGGTAAATTGTGTGACGACTGATGAGTGAGTTTGCAAATAAAAAGGAAATTCTCATGAATTATTGGAGCCTTAATGTGAATGATGTGATCCTAAATTGACAATCTATCTGTGGTGCTTCTGCACTTCCAATTCCGATGAGGCTCTACCTAGTACGCCTCTGTAATTCTGAGTTCGACTATGTTCCCGTCCGATGAACCTTTTGTGCGTTTGATTCTGAATCCGTTTCTGTCTGGCACACCTCTGTGGGTCTGACTCTGGATATAAATCTGTCTGATATGCTTCGGTGCGTTTGATTTTGACCGTGTGTGTGTTTGATACACTTCGGTTTGACTGATCACGACTTTGTATGAAACAATTTTGTATATTCGCTTCTGATATCGGATCTGTTCGATATGATCCCATACGTCTGATTTCGATTGTGAATCTGTTTAGTATATCTTCGTGTGTCTGATTCTGCTTACAAATTCGTCTGATACGCCTTTGTACGTCTGACTCCGATCTCAGATGTGTCTGATATGCTTCCGTACCTTTGATGTTGACTACGAATCCGTCCGCCATAGTTGAGTATGTCTGCCTCCGATTATGAATCCGTCCGGTTTTAGTTCTGAATCTGTTTGGTATGAAGTGTCTGATATGAAGTAAAGTGAGATTACGACTATGTGGTAAGGAAACTCAGGAGTGTGACAAGAAAATGATATTGACTATGATGTCTGGAAAGCGTTCGTCTATTACAAGAATATAGCGTATGGTTCAGTGATTGCGTAGAGTATGAGAAAATGTATTATGAAGGCATTTGAGTCAGTGATGTGAAAAATCTACCCTAGTATTGGTAAAGAAACTATGTCGGAGAAATCAATGAAGGACAACTATCAAGAGAAACCCTCCCGGAGTAGTACGACACCCATGAGGTCGATTCAACATTCGAGGACGAATGTTCTTAAGGGGGGGAGAATGTTATGTCCCGTGTTTTCGTGTAATTGGAAATTGAGAAATAATTTCGACTTGTGTGTTATAAGGACATAACTTGATTTTGGTGAATATGACTATGTTGGTTATGGAATCATTAATGTTAAGACGTCGGGGAAGGCCGAGGGTAAATTCGGAATTTCGGAAATTAGTTTCGGGAATTACAAAACGGGACTCTTAGTGAATTGGGCCAAGGAAAATATAACAAAATTGAGGCCCAAGGATTGGAGGGTGGCCGGCCATAGCTTTTGGCCCAAACCCATTTTAATGTCATGTGCTATGCACATGACTATTAGTGGATATATATCATTCTTCCACTTAGAATCTTCAAAGATCAAAAAAAAAATTCAAGAACACCAACAAGAGGGTTTCGGCCGAGAATAGTGGAGAGGAGAGAAAAAATTTCCCAAGCCTTGTGCTTGCTCCAAAAATCTTGATTTTCACATAGTTGTAAAGTGCTCAAGACGCTCTCCGACGTGATACAAGTAGTTTGGAGAAAGATCGACGTTCGCGACAAGTCGGAAATTCAAGAACAAGGTAAGATTTTTATGTTTTAATGTTATGAAATGGATATGTATGTGTTAGTGATTGGATTAGTATGAAGATTATGGGATGGGGTTGTGTTTGTGCATGGTGTGTGTGTGTAGAAAGGGTGTGTTTGGCCGTGGCTTGTAGGTAGTGCAAGACCATGTGAATTTGATTCCGTTTAGTCGTTTGAGGTGTCGTTGTAACCTTTGTATCGTAAATGAATGTTTGGAGAATTGATTTGGTGTTAGAAAATGATTTCGGACGTTATCGGAAAGTGTATACCTTTGGTATATTTGTGTACATCATAGTATATTTATGATATTAAGGACTTAAATAAGATTTATGGTTGATGATAACGAATTTGGAATGAAACGACGCAAGTTAGAACGTTCGTCGTAACGTTTGGTGTTTTGAATGAAAATTGGAAAGTAGTGAACTTTGGGGATGTTTGTATGTGATTTGGAACTTGTATGTAGTGTGTTTGAATAATTGGGAATGAGTGAATGAATGGACTAATGTGGAAATAGATTTGGAATTTTGAAGTTGAGTCAAGAATTTGCCAACTTATGTATTAAAGTGAAATTTTGAAGTTAATGTAGTATGATTGTGGTTTGTATGGTTTTATGATGTTTGGGCTGTTGTTGTCGTTGTATTTTGAGCCGAGCTAAGTCTCGGGGGTGTTAGATTTATAGGGGAAGTGCTGCCGAAATTTCAGTAGCCAAATATAGCCCAAAGACTAAAATGTTAATTCTCATGAATAGTAACTGGTAAAAGTGACCATTTGCAGTTTCTGGACGAAACGGGAATTGCGATTTGAGGAGCGTAAGGCGCCAACCAGGTATGTAAAGCCTACCTATCATTCTTTTGGCATGTCCTAGACATACTAGGTTAAGATCGGCCCCTCGAGAATAACCCTGCTCTTGGAAATCGAAGCTCAAGTTCGAGCACTATTCATTCAGCGCGATTGAACCCTTTTTGTCGCATTTGGTTAAAAGAATGTTCGTACCTCCATAACTTGTGCTGTTGTGTCCGAAACTCCTCGAAACTTCCGTAGATGGCTCTATGGAGCCGAAAGTCTGTGATTTGTGTCCGCCGCCTCAATTTGACCCGAGGTGGGCCCGCGAGCCCCGAGGCTCCCCTTATTCGGTTTGTTTGGTCCGTTTGTGTCCGTTATAATCTGCGACCGTCTGTTTATGACCCAAGGATGTGTTTGAAACTTCCTATGCCATTAACGTACGTTCTGTACTTTGAATGATGCGAGATTTTCGGAAAGCTACTTCTGAACAGTTTTTCTTGCGAATTTGACAGTTTGGAACTTCGTAACTTTTATACGCATACTTTGATCAATCTGATTCCTACTCCGAGCCTTCTGGCGTCAGTTTATACCTACATGTAAACTATATGTTGAGTCCGACAAATTATTTTTGATATGCATATGGTTTCTGCACTACTCTGTTCGTGCTGTCTGCTATGACTTCGTTCGTCGGTACCCGGGCCGACTTTGTGATCGTGCGCGCTATAATATATTCGGGAGTTATGATGTGTTACGGTTTCCGAGGCCTCGCCATAGGGCCGGTTACCGTTTATGGAGTTATGATGTGATATGGCATTTGATATGTTCTGATGATATGATGTGTGTGTGATATGATATGTCTGGAGACTGTACGGAGATTGGAAAACTTCTGGAGTTATGATGTGTTGTGGCACCAGCGTCGGGGGGTGACCACGTTCCTAAACCCTATCCATGATTTGATTTGCATATGTACGTTTGCCTTCCGCACAGGTTTGCTTTGTTACGTTGACGTTGTGTTTGTTCTTTCTGACTCCAACTGTGTTTGTGATTTCTGTACCTTCTGCTTTACATACTCAGTACTTCTCCCGTACTGACCCCCGTTTCTTCGGGGGCTGTGTTTCATGCCCGCAGGTACAGAAGCTCGTTTGGGTGGTCCTCCAGTTTAGGCTACTCATTCTACTGTGTTGGAGAGCTCCCCTTGATCCGGAGCCTACTTTTGGTACATATCTTTTGTTGTGTCTGTATCCTGTATATTTGGATGAGTGGGTACGGCGGGGCCCTGTCCCGTCATATGTTCATACGTTCTGTTTTGTTTAGAGGCCTGTAGTCAGATTTGTGGGTCGTGGGTCCGGTGTGTTTGCATGTGAGTCTGTTTTGCATTCTTAAGCGGCCCGTACGCTGCTATGGCCAAGTCGGCCTCTGAGTTTGTATGTATGTGTATGTACTTGGGGGCGAGGTGCATTCCGCCACCCTTCTGATGTGTGTGTGTGAAATTTGGCGATGTACATTCCGCCTCCTTTCTGATTTGTGATTTGTCTGATCTGTACGGGCGACTGCTTAGGATAAGTGTTCGGTAGATATCTGCTTACGATGTTGAGTTCGAATAACGTACGTTGAGTTTGGACGAGGCTGATTGCGATGGTTTGGGTGTGAGTTCGTTTGGGGTGTCCCAGAAGGGCACCAGTCGCGGCCCACGGGGCTGGGTCGTGACAGGCAAGTTAGCGGAAGGTAAGAGGACTGGACGGGTGCCGCCTATAGATGTGGAGAAGGGTGAGTGCTAGAATGAGGTTCCATCTCCGTCCTCTCATACTCCGCCCGCTCCAGAGGAGCAGAGAGAAACCTCAGCTCCAACTTCTGCACCCCCAGTTCCTCCATCAGATGTCTCAGGTCAGGAGATGAGGGAGGCTATTAATTTTCTGACCCAATTAGTAGCCGCTCAGGCTCAGCGGCAAGGTACGGGTCATGGAGATACAACCGTCAGTGCCAGAGTCCGTGATTTCATTAATTTAGATCCTCCAGAATTCTTTAGGTCAAAACCAGACGAGGACCCGCAGAACTTCATAGATGAGATGTTGAGGACATTGCGGGTAATTCATGCTTCAGATATTGAGTTGGCAGAGTTGGCCTCTTATAGATTGCGAGATGTGGCCATTTATTGGTATAGTACCTAGGTGGCTTCTAAAGGGGTAAATGAACCTCCACCGGTATGGCAAGACTTTGTGGATACTTTTCTTCGATACTATTTGCCACCAGAGGTTTGATGACCAGAGCTGATAGGTTCCTGAACCTCAGACAGGGGAAAATTAGTGCTCGGGAGTATAGCCTCCATTTTAATTCTTTGGGTAGTTATACTCCAGCTATGGTTGCTGATATGGGAGATAGAGTTCACCGATTTGTGAATGGATTGGGACCCCATTTGATTGATGATTACTTGACGGCCTCACTTCAAGAAGGTATGTATATTTCTCGTATTCAGGACCATGCCCAGAATCTGAAAGAACGACAACAACAGCGAAGGAGTGAGTGTGATTATGATAGGGGTTATAGTAAGAGGGCCAAATCATCAGGTGCTATTAGTGAGTTTAGAGGACGTCAGAGGCAGCAGTATTCTAGGCACTCGGGCTAGTCAGTAGCTAGTGCACCTCCTAGATTTGCAAGCAAGAGATTTGATCGCCCTATTTATTCTGGACCAGGCCAAAGTTCTAGAGCTTTGGGCTCTCAGCATATGGGTGATTCCGTCCAGATGAGACCACCTTTACCACGATGCACCCAGTGTGGCAAGCTGCATACTGGACAGTGTTGTTTAGGTACGAATGCTTGTTAAGCTTGCGGTCAGCCAGGCCATATGATGCATGACTGAACATCGAGAGGTGGTAGAGGTACGATTCAACCCACAGGGTCTGCAGCTAGTTCTTCATCATCGGTACGCCATTTGGGGTAGATTTCATAGACACCAGCAGGCCATGGTAGAGGCAGGGGGGAGCATCCAGTTCGAGTAGTCCTCAGAACCGCATCTATGCACTAGCTGGGAAATAGGATCTCGAGTCTTCACCTGATATAGTTACCGACATATTATCAATATCTTCTCATGATGTGTATGCATTGATTGATCCAGGTTCTATATTGTCATATGTTACTCCTTATATTGTCAGTCGGTTTGGGCTGAAACCTGAGTCGATTAAACCTTTCGAAGTGTCTACACCTGTTGGTGATCCGGTGATAGCTAGACGGGTATATAGAAATTGTGTGGTTGTAGTTTGTGACTGTTATACCATGGCTAATTTGATTGAGCTGAATATGGTAGATTTTGATGTCATCATGGGTATGGATTGGTTGGCTTCCTGGTATGCCAATGTTGATTGTAGGACAAAAATGGTTCGTTTTAAATTCCCATGAGAGCCAGTTCTAAAGTGGAAGGGTAACACAGCGTCCCTGAGAGGTAGGTTTATTTCCTATCTCAAGGCAAGGAGATTATTGCTAAAGGTTGTATTTATTATTTAGTCCGGGTCCAAGATACAAAAGCAAAGATGCCGACTATTCAATTTGTTCCAGTAGTTAATGAGTTTCCAGATGTATTTCTGGACGAGCTTCCAGGTCTTCTACCAGAACGGGAGATTGATTTTGCCATTGATGTGATACTAGATACTAAACCAATATTTATTCCTCCTTATAGAATGGCTCCTGCAGAATTGAAAGAATTAAAGGAGCAACTGAAGAATTTGCTCGAGAAAGGATTTATTAGGCCTAGCTAATCACCGTGGGGAGCACCTGTGTTGTTTGTAAGAAAGATGATGGATCCTTGTGAATGTGTATTTATTACATAAAGCTAAACAAAGTGACCATAAAGAACAAATATCCGCTCCCAAGAATTGATGATTTATTTGATCAGCTACAGGGTGCTATATGGTTTTCAAAGATAGATCAGAGATCCGCGTATCACCAAGTGAGAGTCAGAGAGAAGGACATTCCGAAGATGTCCTTCAGAACTAGATATGGTCACTTCGAGTTTCGAGTAATGTCATTTGGATTGACTAATGCACCGACGGTATTCATGGATTTGATGAATAGTGTATTCAGTCCTTTCCTAGATTCGTTTGTGATTGTGTTCATCGATGACATCCTGGTATATTCTCGATCCGAGACAGAGCATGCAGATCATTTACGTATTGTTCTTAGAGTTCTTCAGGCCCGAAAGTTGTATGCAAAGTTTTCTAAATGTGAGTTCTGGTTGAATTTTGTGACTTTTCTGGGGCACATTATTTCAGCTGATGGTATTCGGGTAGATACCTAGAAGATTGAAGTTGTAAAGACTTGGCCGAGACCTACAACACCTACTGAAGTTCGTAGTTTTCTGGGTTTGGTCGGTTATTACAGAAGATTTTTAGAAGGTTTTTCTTCTATTTCTGCACCACTAAAGAAGATTATGCAGAAATCAGCTAAATTTTAGTGGACGGATGCTTGTTAGCACAGTTTTCAGGAGCTGAAGAACAGATTGACTTCGACCCCGATTCTGACACTTCCGGAAGGATCATAGGAATATGTTATTTATTGTGATGCTTCAAGTGTTGGACTAGGTTGTGTAATGATGTAGCATGGTAAATTTATGCTTATGCTTCAAGGCAGTTGCGGAAACACGAGAAAAACTACCCAACCCATGATCTAGAGTTGGCTGCGGTCATTCATGCATTGAAGATACAGAGGCATTGTTTGTATGGCGTTCATGTTGATATTTATATAGACCATAAGAGCATACGGTATATTTTCAAGAAGAAAGAGTTAAATTTGCGGCAAAGGCGATCGTTGGAACTATTGAAAGATTATGATGTTAGCATCTTATATCATCCGGGGAAAGAAAACGTCATCGCCGATGCTCTCAGCCGTAGATCCATGTGTAGCTTATGTGATGTCAACCTGTAGAAGAGGGAGTTAGCTCATGAACTTCAATAGTTAGCAAGTTTGGGAGTTCGATTAATGGACTCGAGCAATACGAGAGCTACTATCCAGAATTTTGTGGTTTCGTCTTTAGTAATAGAGGTGAAAGAGCGCCAATATGAGGATCCCATATTAATTCATTACATAGCTACACTTCCCCAGAAGAAAAAGTCACCATTTGAGATTTCTGCAGATGGGGTTCTCAGATATCGAGCCAGATTATGTGTTCCTGATATTGCAGGGTTACATTGCAAGATTTTAGGGGAAACCCATTGTTCCCGTTATTCTGTTCATCTGGGAGCGACAAAGACGTATCATGATATTAAGTCAATTTATTGGTGGTACGGAATGAAGAAAGACATAGCATAGTTCGTAGCTCAATATCCAAATTGTCAGCAGGTAAAGATCGAGCATCAGAAGCCTGGGGGATTGTTGCAAGCTATGGAAATTCCGACTTGGAAATGGGAAGTAATTAATATGGATTTTATTATAAGCTTGCCTCGTTCTCAGCGTAAGTATGATTCTATATGGGTAGTTGTGGATAGGCTTACGAAATTAGCTCATTTTCTACCTGTAGAACTACGCACTCGGCTAAAGATTGTGTAAAGCTTTAAATCAAGGAGATAGTACGACTCCATGGTGTTCTCGTATCCATTATCTCTGATAGAGGAACGTAGTTTACAGCTAATTTTTGGAAGTCTTTCCAAAATGGTTTGGGGACTCAGGTGAGTCTCAATACAGCATTTCACCATCAGACTGATGGACAAGTTGAGCATACCATTCAGACTCTAGAAGATATTCTACAGGCATGTGCGTTAGATTTTGGAGGTAGTTGGGATGATCACTTATCTCTTATTGAGTTCGCTTATAACAATAGTTATCATTCCAGCATCCAGATGGCCCCGTATGAGGCTTTATATGGGCGCAACTGTAGATCACCAATTGGATGGTTCAAAGTGGGAGAAACTAAGTTAATAGGGCCAGATTTGATCCAGCAAGCAATGCAAAAGGTCAAGCTTATTCAGGATCTATTATTGGCAGCCCAAAGTCGACAAAATTCTTGAAGGTGTTACCATTTAAAAGTGTGATGAGATTTGGTAAGAAGGGTAAGCTTATCCCTCAGTGATTGGGCCTTACAAGATTGTACGCAAGGTAGGCCAGGTGGCTTATGAGTTGGATCTACTTTCATACTTGGAGTCAATTCATCTGGTTTTCCATGTATCAATGATTTGCAACTGCATTGGAGACCCTTCCAGAATTTTACTTGTGGATGATGTCCATGTCACCGAGCAATTATCCTACGAAGAAGTTCCCATTGCGATCCTAGATAGACAAGTTCGGAGATTAAGAACAAAAGATGTAGCTTCAGTAAATGTTCTATGGAGAAACAATAATAGGGAAGAAATAACTTAGGAAGATGAGGAAGATAAGAAGTCCAGGTATCCACATTTGTTTCCACTCCCAGAGAAGGTTCAGACAGAGACACCATTGTTTTCAGGTACGTGATGCTTTCTTTTTATGATTTCTTGGTCGTGTGGGGCCATTATTGTTATCGTTGTTGTAGCCCTGTGAGGCATTGTATATTTCGAGTTGTTATGACAGGATGGTAGTGATATAGCTATAGGGGAAACTCTGGCGAAATTTTTGTAGAATCCCTAAAGGTCAAACATTCAAGGACGAATGTTCTTAAGGGGGGAAAAATGTTACACTTTGGAAATTTTGTGTCATGTTCATTATGAGTAAACTAACACAAGCCTAAAGTGGACATGAAGCCCTTAAAAGATTAGAAGGGTATTCGATAATTTTAAGTGTGTACCTTAATGTTTCGGAGTTAAATGAATGGCGGAAGTAAGTTCGTTGAGGGATTGGAAACTTGGGTGATGTTTTGGGAAAATTTTGTGTTATTCGAGTTATACATTTCTTAGAATTACCTTGAGGGGGAGTTATAGGTCTCCTTAGATGGTTAATGAATTTATATACAAGTACCAAGAAGGTTCCATAAGGATTGGAGGTCAAAAGAATCGAAAAGAACGCATTTTCGCTAAATCAGAGTTTGTGGACAAGTATGCTGCACCAAACAGAGTTTGCTGTGCGGAAAACTAGCTGCAAACTCACCAAATTGGCTGGCCTCACTACCCAACATCCTCCCCAAGGAAATAAGGGGAAATTCGGCCGCATACTCAGTATGCTGAGCCACATCTCCACCGCAAATTGAATCGGGAGGGCGATTTTAAAACCTTTTTAAGTCCCAAAAGATCCCATTTTCATATCCACCTCCCGCACTTATTTCCCCAAAGTATTAGAGAGTTCTTGAAGGTTCCACAATACTCCAAAACCTTCCAAACCATTAAAAGAGGAGATCAAACATCAAAAACTCCAAGATAATCTATGGTAAATGATTGTTCTTGCTTCTCTTCAATGTTGTGATGAACTTGATCTTGGAAGGAGTTGAGTGAGGTGAATTTATTCTATTATAAGGTATGTTCTTCATCTTATTTATATGATTGAATTTATTTAAAGGTTTATCATGTCACGACCCAACCCCGTAGGCCATGACCAGTGCCCGAGCTGGGCACTCAAACGCATTCTAGTATATGGCAGAAGCCGACAAGGCTTTATTTCAAATTTAGCTAATCTTTAGAAAAATTTCGGCAGAGTTTCCTTTGTTTTACGGACTATCCCAAATACCCTGCACGCAGAAAATACCAACAAAGGCCTCACTGGGCCAACAAAGCAACATCTAAATATATGCGGACCGGCCGCCGCGGCGAAGGGGATCGCCCAAACACAACACATACACATATCTGTACAGAAAGATCCCAACCCACAAACATGTCCACAGACCTCTAAACAGACCGACAGAATCATATGACGGGACAGGGCCCCGCCGTACCCATGAACGAGAATATACATATATAGAAGTGACAGACTATACCAAAAGATGGCTCTGGATAAAAGTGCGCTCCAAAAATAGCAGAATGAGATCCTAAGCAGACGGGTCAGCAAACCTGTCGTCGGTACCTGCGCGGCATGAAAACGCAGCCCCCGAAGAACGGGGGTCAGTACGAAATATGTACTGAATATGTAAAGCCTGAGCTGCAGAAACAAAATCATAACTGGTGCAGAACATACAGAAAGTAACCGGAAAATCCAAAGTATCAGATACATATTTCCAAAACATGCAGAGTGTGTACAGAACATATGTCATATCAAATCCGGCCCCTGCCAAGGGACTCGGCAGACAGAACGTGGCCACCCTCCCGACGCTGGTGCCACAACACAGAAGAATCAAAATAGGGGCATAACCCCGTAACATAATATGTCATATCAGATGGCCATAGTAAATCATATCAGAACAAGCGTAAATGGCACAGCATACTCCACAAACCAATGTACGTATATACCTGCCCCCTCACATCGAGGCACGGCGAACAATGCAGGGGATTTCGCTTGACAACATATCCTGGCCCGGGCTCAGTGTGGGAAACATTGGGGCATCCACGAATAGAGTCGTGAGAAACTAATGCAAGTAAAATATCATAAATGTTTCCATAGACTCGATGAGGCATATCAAAGACAAACCGATCCGATGAAGTCGGAAGGAATCATAGTAAATGAGTTTCGAGTATCAAAACAATTTATCAGACTTAATGGAATATTTAAAACCATATTAGTTAGGTAATTAGAAGGGTAGTCGAAACGTTTCTTTCAAAAATCGTTCAAAAAGGGGACTTTAGTACATTAAGGGCAAAACCGGGAATAGCGGGCCCACCTCGGAACAAGCAAGGCGGTGGGCTCAACTTACGCCCTTTAAGCTTATGGGGTCACCTATAAAGGTTCTACGGACATTCTATAGCTTTTCAAGGAGTTTAGAGAAAGTCTACATACTTTCAGGAAAAGCATATCAAAATGGTTCAATTCTACTGAAGGAAAAACTGAGATTTTCTCTTGCGGATTCCGATGTCCAAGAAGGTCTTTTGAGGCCCGAATCCGATCCTAAAACACTTAGACATGCCAAAAGAAGGATCGGGGTAGCTTTACATACCTTTCAAGCTCCTTACGCCTTTCTAAACTCACTTCCCGTTTCGTCAAAAATCTGCAAATGGTCAAGTTTGCCAATTGTAAGCTATAGATGCTACAAATTCAATTCAACTCTTATTTGTCCACCGAAATTTCGGCAGCACTTCCCCTATACATATAGCACCCCCGAGAACTTAACTCGGCTCACAATCATCAACAACAACCCAAGCAACAACATCAACATCAACAACAACATTAGAAACACAATACGGCAACACTAGTTCTACTTGCCGACATAATGTCATAACCTTTACTTTAACCTTAACTTTCAAACTATTCTCAACAATTTCACATTCATTATCAATCTAGATTATCACAACATAGTTTAAAAGCATTTCATATCGTTTTCCACAAGATATTCATACGATATACATAATATACAAACTTTCCACGAAAGCCACATTTCATCCGAAGCTTCTAATCTTTAGCATATTTATTCATAACATGTTTCTGTCTTCCAAGTTCATCAACAATCATCATAATTTGTACCTTAGCAACCTAATTTCCATAACGACATAAAATCATACTAAGACGACATAAGCTCCTACATTCCATTTCAATGCAAACTTACATTATTCTACCTTCATTTACATTGCAAGAATCACAACAACACAACTAACATATTAAACAACATTAATCCATCGTTATTTCATCATAACACAACCCACGGCCAACATGGGAATTTTCCAACTTCAACCAAATTCTTTCAGCTTTCATTTCCAATGTAATTTCCATCATAACCACAACTAGAATACGACATAAAATTCAACACACTATAGGTATACACATATACACACACACGGCTACATGCATATATATATACCCACTTTGCAAACTTCCATTTCTCTATACTTTCAACTCATTTCTACATACTACAACACAACCAAGCCTTCATAACATAATAAAAAGGGATGAATTCTTACCTTTTTCTCCAATCTTCTTCACTTGTCCAAAGTGTGAGATTGATGAATCTAGTGCTCAACCTTCCGAAGCAACTACACCAAGTTGTAGAGGACACTTAACTTAGTAGAAAAACCACAAGATAGCAATTTTTGGAACAAGATTTTTTAAGGTGATTTTTGCAAGCTTAGGGCCGAATGGTCTCCTTATTTTTGCTCTTCTTTTGTTTGTTCTCTCTTTCTTGCTTCTTGAGAATTCTAAGGGATAAGGACATCATATATTAATTTAATCACATGGAAAATTTCATTAATTCTTGGTGGATTTGGGCCTCACTTGGCCGGCCACCCCTTAAGCATTGGGCCTTAATTTTTTTCATCCAATTTTGAGCCCAATGACTTATGGATCATATTTTGTAATTCCCGAAACTAATTTCCGAAATTTCAAATTTGCCCTTGGCCTTTTCCAACACTTCCTTATTAATATTCATTCATAAACAACTCATGTGTTAACTAAAATTAATTATGACCTTATTTCTCACAAGTTACAATTATTTCCAATTTTCCAAATATGTGAAAACACGGGATATAACATATCAAGTCTTGGAAAGGAAAGAATCATAGAAGATAAGTCATAAAGCATTTAATTAAAGTTGGTGGTTATGAGTTGAATTTAAAAAGGGATTTTGGATGGATTTAAGCTTAAATTGAATATAATTCCTTGATTATGGTATTGCTGATGTTACTGTTATTGTTTAGGAGTTGTTTTGGAGTTTGGTGGAAGTCGATAAAATAGGGGAAGTGCTGCCCAAATTCCACTAGCTCGCTAATTACTCTAGTTTGAACTTAAGAGTGTTTTCAAGATTTAACCTTAGTATGAATCCTCTTGAATGTATATTTGCGAGCTTCGGAGGAGGACGTTAGGTAGTTAAGGATACGTAAAGGTATGTTAAGGCTAACCCTTTCTTTCTTAAGGCATGACTCCTTTGTTGTGACCCTTTACATGATATCCATAATATCCCTACTCTTAGAAATGCTATAGGCTCATGATTCTCAAGGTTATTATGACATTGTTGATAAATGTTCTTCATGATGATGATGATGATTCTATTTCTAGAGATACCAAAGCTTATAGTTTTTGTTGTTCTCATGATATTATTGAGCTTGTTCCATGAGTATTGATTTTATTCATTGTTGTTTATCTCATCTTATGATAATTGTTCTTTCAAGGTGAGATATAGTGATGATGATGATGATGATGAATCCATAATAGTAATCGGAGATTATCGACCTTATGTCACTCCGATAGAGTAGTAACGTTGCATTTGGGATCTCATGCATGCTTTATATATATGTAGCTATTTTCTCATACCGAACCGCGCTAAAGTCAGCCGGGTACGGCACGTAGATGTGCACACCACTGTAGTGGGTATGTTTCGATATTACCCCGGACGCGGGATGATATGATATATGAATCGGGCTACACATTCAGAAGCTATATATATATATATATATATATATATATATATATATATATATATATATATATATATATATATATATATATATATATATATATATATGTATATATATGTGTGTGTGTGTGTGTGTGTGTGTGTGTGTGTGTGTATAAATTAAAAAATGTTTTTTTTAAAAAGCTAAGCATGCATGACATCTGCCTTAAGAGGCAATCTGATGCTCAGGTTATCTCTCTTACATCATATTTCTATATGTCTTTATTATGTTGTTATTCATACCTTACATACTCAGTACATTATTCGTACTGACATCCATTTGCTTGTGGACGTTGCATTTATGCCCGCAGGTAGGTAGGGAAACGAATCAGATCCTCAGGTGCTTCATCAGCGACTTCTCAGGAGCACTCCACTTGCTTCAGAGCTCCAATCTAGTGGTATTATCCTTTGTGTACATATTTGGGCACGGCGGGGTCCTATCCTGTCTTTATGATGTTATGCACTCCTTGTAGAGGCTCATAGATAGATGTATATAGTTAGATGCTCCATAACCTTACCGGTTCATATTTTGTAAATAATTTTTGGCAGCCTTATCGGTTTGTACATATGGGCATAATTGATGATGTTTAGATAGACATGCATATGTTCGATGGAACTTGTGTCTCTTCAGTTTGTGGTAATTATAAGTTAGCCATGTGGCTCACCTAGATATGATTATGAGAAGTATGCTAAGAGATGCTTGGTAGGTTAGCTCTGGGTGCCCGTCATGGCCCTCTGGTTGGGTCGTGACACCTTGGCATTCTTCTCGGCTTCCTTGGCAGTTTTATTTATTTTCCCAAAGATTTCCCTCATGAACCGCTTGACTTCGGCTTGGAAGGGATCGTCAGCGGTAAACTCGCTGCTGAAGGCATCTCCGTTCCTCCCTACGATTTGTCGGCTACCGACGGCGGCATTTCCATTGGTAGGAGTGTCACGACCCAGCCCCGTGGGCCGCGACTGGCACCCTACCTGGGTACCCAGACCGAATCACATGTTCATTTTCAAATCCAAACTTATTTCATAATCTTTCGAAATCATATCGAACATAATTTATATCAAGTATGTCTTAAGCGGTCGTGCCAAATCAAAATATCATATCAAATACAAACTGAGCGGCGGAATGGACATCGCCGGTCAAAAGTGCAAATATAAGCATAAGCGCCATTTGGGGCCGGCATAACAAACAGACCGCCTTAAGACCAGAAAACGGAATCAGACAAACACACATAAGACCCTCGCCCCACATATATGACTACAGGCCTCTACGAACTCAAAACAAAGACATATGGCGAGACAGGGCCCCGCCGTACCCAAATAGTCAAATATACCAAATATATACAAAGCAAAAAGAGTCTGTACCAAAAGTGGACTCCGGATCAAATAGGAGTACCCCGGAATAGCAAGAAGTGAAGCCTACTGCGGAGGATCACCGGTATCTGCACCTGCGGGCATAAAACGCAGCCCCCGAAGAAAGGGGGTCAGTACGAAATATGTACTGAGTATGTAAAGCACGGAGTACAGAAATATGGATCAAAACCGAAAGCAAACCAAACGTCAAAGTGGAGTACAAATGGGTAGATCAAAATCTATATCGAAATCATATACTTATACATAATCCAATGAATCATGCAAACGCTTAGGAACGTGGTCGCCACTCCGACGCTGGCGCCACACACAGCATAACACCAGAAGGTTTCAAATCTCCGTACATCCCCGAACACAAGCATAATCATAGGTGAGCGTATCGCATCACGAGCCATATCACAGCATAACTCCAAACGGAACCCGGCCCTATGGCGAAGCCTCGGGAACCGTAACACAGCATACGGCCGAATTGTCATAAGGCGCACGAATCAAAACCGGCCCGGGAACCGGTGAACGAAGTCATAATAAGGCACGAGCGGAGTCGTGAGCAAACCAATGCAATCCATATTTCAAAATAGCCTTTCAAAACCTAGTAGTCTCATAAGTCATTTCATAGTACAAAATAATCGGATACTTAGCCGATATAAAGTTTCATTTATCAAAACTTTTCCAAAATAATATGTGTAGCTCAGAACGTAGCTTACCATATCGTAATTGTCGAAACATATCCCATAGACGGGAATTCCAACATCGAAAGTGCTATTCCAAACGTCATTCAAAAGGACAGCCCAATAAGACAACTAGGGCGTCTCGGGGTTAGCGGGCCCACCTCGAGTCAAAGTGAGGTGGCGAACATATTTTTACGAACATTTATGTGCCAGGGGTCATACATAATCATTTCTAGGTTACCCGACCACATTTCGATAGGTTTCGGACGAATGGTGGCATTCTAGCCAAAATAGAGCCCTTAGGCTTCAATTGAATTGAATGAATAGTAACTTTTCTGTGGATCGGGTTTCGAGGAACAGAAATGCTCCGGAAGGTCTCCTATTCGACTAACATACTAGGATATGCCAAATGAAGGAGTGGGAAGCTTTACATACCTCACAGACGTCGTAAGCTCTCCCGAAAGTCCAGTCCCGTTTCGTCAAAAATCTGCAAATGGTCAAAGTTACCAATTGAGATTCTTAGGCTTAAAAATGCCTTTAACTCCAATTTTGCCTACCGAAATTTCGGCAGTATTTCCCCTATAAATCTAACGTCCCCGAGGCTTAGCTCGGCTCAAAATACATCAATCACAACAGCCCACACGTCAACAAACAACACAAACAACAATCAAACCATTCTAGCTTCAAAATTTTACTTTGTTATCTAAGTTGGCAACTTTCATTCAAACTTTCAAAACTCCAATTCTACATCTACATAATTGCATTCATTTCCACATTCAAACTTATACAATCACATCCTAACTACAATTCAAGCCATACACGAAATTGCACCAAAAATCCATTATTTTCCATAATCCTTCAAAACATCAAAATTCACGACGAACATTCTAACTAACGTCGTTTCATTCCGAATTCATTAGCATCATTATAGATTCATATCTAAAGTCTCTAGCACCTTAAATATACAATGATATACATAATGATACCGAAGGTATACACTTTCCGATAGTATCCAAAATCACTTTTCAACGCCAATTCCATTCATCAATTAATCATTTACGACATAAGGGTCACAACAACACATTATACCAACTTAACCAAGATCAATTCACATCAATTTTCCTCTCTATGGCTCACGGCCAATACACACTATACACACACACCCACGACTTTCTATTTACATCAAAATTACGGGATCTCCATCTACTTCCAATCCTTAACATATTCACATCAATTCTATAACATAAAAGGGGCAAAATTCTTACCTTTCCTTGAAACCCCGACTTGTCGCAAACGTCGTTCTTGCGCCAAACTAATTATACCCCGTTGAAGCGGGCCTTGAGTACTTCCCAATTATGTAAAAATTCAGATTTTTGGATCAACAACAAGCTTGAAATAATTTTTTCTCTCCTCCTTTCTAGCTCACGGCCGAGAGCCCCTTTTTGTGTGTTCTTGATTTTTTGTTCTAATTTTCTAGATAATGGTTAGGCATACATAGTATATATCCTTTTAAAGGGGTCATGTGCATAACACATGACCCTTTTAATGTGGCTTGGGCCATTAGACATGGCCGGCCCCCTTCAATATTTGGGCTTCAACTTTGGGTCATCAATTTCCTTGGCCCAATTAGCTAAAGTCCCGTTTTATAATTCCCGAAGCTAATTTCCGAATTTCCAAATTTATCCTCGGCCTTTCCCGAGGTCTTAACATTAATAATTCCATAACCAACATAATCATATTCACTAAAATCAAATTATGTCCTTATAACACACAAGTCGTAATTATTTCTCGATTTCCAATTATACGAAAACGCGGGACATAACAAGGAGTCTGTCACACCCTAACCTTGGTAAGGCGTGATTGGCACCCGACATCTTACGGAAATCGAGCGAACCAACTGATAACTCGCATTCTCTATGTCTCAATGGCAAAATAAGGCCAACTATGTATATAATATCATGCATACGTATATATACAATGGGCCTGCGACGTCAACATATCCACTAACAAAACACAACTGAGTTGTACATAAGTCGGGACAGGGCCCCCGACATACCCTTAACACAAAATACATATACAACGCAGACTCGGCAATGCTCCAGGAAGAAGTGGAGTCCACCAATCAAAACTAGTACCTCGTCCCATCTATCTACACCTTTGGGCATAAATGTTGCATCCACAAGAAAGGACGTTAGTACGAATAATGTACCAAGTATGTAAGGCGGAAATGTAATATAATAAATATGTACTGCAGAGAATAAGACAAGCATCAACTGGGCATTTCTGACTTACTTATAAGAATCTAGCATATATATATATATATATATATATATATATATATATATATATATATATATATATATATATATATATATATATCTCCATACTCTCATATCTTTAACTACATCTATGTACAATACTGTGTCTCTAACTTACTTACCGTCCTGGTGCTAACTGCCCAACTGATTAGCAGTAACTTCCTGACCGGCCATAGCACGGTGGTAATTGTCCGTCCGATTATCGCCCGACGGTAGAGTGCAATTGCCCGACTGATCAGTGTTAACTTCCCGACAGGTCGTAGCTCGGTAGTAATAACTGCCCAACCAGTCGTAGCATGGTGGTAAATACATAGTTGCCCAACTGGTCGTAGACCTGTGGTAAACACATATCTGCCCAACCGGCCGTAGCCCGATAGTAACATCTGCCCGACTAGTCGTAGACCAGTGGTAATCATAATCGACATCATAATCAACTTCTACAAGTAATCTCTATGGAGTTCTCATAGTCATCACATAAACTATAGTATCTACATAATCACATAAGACTTATAAGCACGGCTCAGGCCATTAGTACTTCTTCCCGCTTGACTAAACATTAACCAAGTCCTTAAATACAACACAAACCTTTCTTCGAACATTAAATACCTCATTAGGGGTCCTCTACTAGCACTCTATTCATGTCCTATAAAACATTCCTTAAGAACCTGTTCCTAAACTCGTTGGATTATTATTAGTGAACTATCATCATGAACACATCTCACCTTGAAGGAACAAAATCATAAGGTAAGATCAACATCAATGAATAACATCAATAGCCATTAAACAAGCTCAATGATATCACAGGAACATCGGGAACTGTAAGCTTTGGTATTGTAGAAATAGAGGTATTGAGGATATCAAATATAGGTTCACAAAAAAGCGACCATGTCTTAAGAAAGAAGGGGGTTTAGCCTTAACATACCTGGAAGCTTACTTTCCGACTTTCCAACCTACCTTCTGGCTTGAAATCTACTTAAGATCGTTTGTAGTTTCATAATCTACATATAAAACCATCCATACTATTGTTAGGCTCACCATCATACACCTGTCTCAAGCTTTTAATTAAAATCCTTTTAGAATCTGCCGAAATTCGGGCAGCATCTCCCCTGTTTATATGCCTAGCCCGAAATCACAATCCAGCAACCAACAACAATAACAACAATAACAACATCAACAACAATATTATCAATACCAATATATTCCATAAAATATGCCACACAATGTTTTCCAATTCCTCAACCCATAAATTCATTATACGATCATTTAATAACTTTTCCTTCGTAACTAAGCTTAATTCAATATTAATAAGGAAAGATTCATACCTTTCACCCACTAGAACAGCAATATCTTCAATTATCACCTTGAATCCAAGCCAAGTTTCGCCGCAATACGATTTTATAATCACAACTATACGCTGTCTAGACCTAAATCCGGAGATTTCACTTAATTCGCGGTAAAATTTAGTGAATGAAAGTTGGGGAAGAGTTCCAGAATATTGGGGAACTTTAGAGGGATGTTTGGTATGAAAATAAGGGGGTAAAACCCTTTTTATACTTGGCTAGAGTCGGTTAGCACCGACTCAAAAATTGCTCAGCGCGATCGTGTTGCCTTGTGGCGCGTTTGCGCTGAGTTGCTGGGTTCTCCTCTGCACGTTCGTGCCACCTTCTAGCACGTTCGCTTAGGGTTAATTCCCTGCTCTGACAGCCCATCTTAAAATGCTCATAATTCTCTATTATGACGTCGGATCGACGCGTGTTGTTTGTTGTGTTAGAAACTACACTTCATGAACTTCACTTTAGGCTTTTGCTTTGCTTCAAAACTTCACATATACTAAAAGATATTCTTCCTCTAAGTTGGGCCAAAATTGCCCTTCATATTTTCTCCAAAGTTCCAACAAACTTAATTTCCTTAAATCACTTGTCCTCCAATCTTTCGATAGCTTATTATATGAACTTAAACCCTCATAACCATAAGATAAACACATATAATCTCATATAACTCCTGAAAGGTAGCTCGAATCTCAACATAAGAAACTACGAGGTGTAACAGAGTCGTGGAGGTGACGCCGGGAGGTGCAACTCTAGTCTGAGGAACAGGCGTGAGAGATGCGACGATCTGCCTCAACTGTTCTAGTTCGGTCCTCATCATATGACTTTGTTCTCTCAGGATCTGCATTGACTCCCTAGGAGTTTCATCAGTGGGAACTTCGTCCTCGATAGTGCGGCGATCCTGTTCTTCTCCTATTGCCTCCTCACCTGTATTCAGGGGCTGCAAACCTCCTAGAGGTACGTAAAGGGGAAAACAGTCCAGACCCTCGAGTGTTGCCTAACTGTCTTCCAGTGTTCGCGTTGTCGTTTTCCCCTGTCATACCTGAAACGAATACTTAAGCAAAACATGTAACTTAAGAAAAATTGTTAAGACAAAAAATGGTCACAGTGACAACCACAACTGTCCTGGCCCCACCGAAGGCGCCAAACTGTTTACCTGGGAAATGGTTTAGTTTAATTTGTGTTTGTAGTCAAGGACACGTGGATCAAAATAACCAGTAAAGTAACGTAATATGCAAGTAAAGTTGACATAAAATGAAATGCAAACAAAGAAAAGTTAAGAAATAGCCTGAGCCTTGTTAGAATAGATGTTAACTCCTCCGGTAAAGCTTGTGATCGGGGACGTAATAAATCAAGGAAGAACTTAAAATAGAACGATTGTATGTTGTATGTTGTGTATTGCACTTGAATGTCACGTCTTACAATGGGAATGTCAATCCCTATTTATATTAAGAGTTAGGGGCACATATTCCATATATTGCGCCCCTGCCAATAATGAGCATTAACTACGCAATAATAATGTCACGACCCGACTAAGGGGCCATGACGGGTACCCGGAACTGACTGCCGAGCACCGCTCATTATGCTAGTCATTATACTCATCCCAGACACATATAATCTCCAAGGCAATACATAAATTTACATAAGCCCTCACGACTGCAAAAATGATATACAAGAATATACACTGATGTATCCATGAGACAACTATTACCCACACATCCGTATCTACGAGCCTATACAATAGTACTGAGACATAAGGACGGGATAGGACCCCGTCGTGCCCAATATATACACAAAATTATGTATCAAAAATGGCACCTCCGGAATAGTGGAGTGCTCCTGTAAATCTGTTGAGTAGCTCCTAGGAATCTGGGCCAGCTCCCTGTCTACCTGTGGGCATGAACACAGCCTCCAAAAAGAAAGGACTTCAGTATGAATAATGTACTGAGTATGTAAGGCATGAACAATAATAACATATCGAAGTGATAAGGAAACATCAAGTGAGGAAACAACTTGTAACTGAATGTCACTTAAGACGGAATAATGCATGCTAACTTACATCATAAACAACATCATATCAAGTATGCATATATAAGATGCCCGACCAAATTAGTACGGTGTGATCATCATTAGCCCGCGTCCAGGCCTCCCGCGTCCGGGGTAACCATCTCATGCCGCCCACTAGTGGTGTCTGCCCAAGCCATCTAGACATGGTATATATGCCGCCCGCCTTAGCAGTGTCTGCCTAGCCATATAGGCACGGTGTAATCTCATCATCTTATACTTATCATAAAGCATGCATTAGAACTCAAGTACAAACTATAACTCGATCGGGGTGACGTAAGGTCGAGAACCCCCGATTCCATTATGGAGTAGTCATGATCATCATGCCTCACCTTGAAGGAACTAGCATCATAATGTGAGTCAAGCAACAATGAATAACATCATGGAATCGTTAGCTTCATAAAGATATCATATCATAAGCCTCAGAATCTCTGGACTTAGACTCAACATCATCATGGTCATATTCACAATGCATCTCTTATCTTTACTTCATGAGAAGCTCTTAATAATCATAGACTCATAGTTTTCGGAATATAAAAGAATTATGGAAAGCTAAAGGAAGTCATGTTGTAGGAATCATGCCTTAGAGAAGAAGGGACTAGCCTTACATACCTCTTTGTCTCCTTAACTCTATCGACTAGATGGTTCCCTTCGAAGCCGACGATTTTACATTCAAGAGAATTCGTACTAAGATTAGATAACCTGAAACTTACTTAAGCTTAAGCTTAAGCTAAAGCTAATGAAAATTGGGCAGCATCTCCTTTGTTTCTACAACTTTCTCCATATAATATAACAACTCCCAAACATCAATAACAACACTACAATACCATAATCAATAAACTTTGTTAAGTTAGTCATTATTCAATTCTCAAAGTCATTCATAACCATAGCTATAATATAACACCACGTTCCTCCTCATATAATGCTTCTCCAATATTCCTAATAGCATTTATAACAAGATTATGCTCATAACACGTCAAGAATCATGATTCATGTCAAACTACTATTCACGAATACCACTATTCTCATATTTGTAACCATTTTCTACTTTCTTCCATAATCCAAGTTTTTCAACCACTCAATACTCATAATAGCATGAAATGAACATAAAACTCACCTTTGATTGGAAGGAATAGGTTTTGGATGGAGAAAACCCTAGCCTCAATTCCAAAGAGATTTCTAGCTTCCATCAACCCTAGTTAGCATTCTTGCACTTGATTCTACTAGTGTTTGGTATTTTATCTTTGATTTCCCTTAAATTTGTGTAAATGAAGTGTGTGGAATATTCTAGAAGTTTAGAGAGAAGTGGAGGAAGTGGAGTAATGAAAATAATAACTTGGGGTCTTATATTTATAATTGGGAAAATCTGACCCATCACGGAATATACGGACACTTATACGGTCCGTATAAACTTATACGGTCCGTATAAGTGACCGTGAAACTGCACCAACAATTATCCTTTCTGTAACTCTTATACGGTACCTTATACGGTCCGTATAATTTTATACGGTCCGTATAAGTAACCGTATAATACTCCCAGTGATCTCCCCTCACTGTGACGGTTATACGGACCATCCGTATAAATGGTCGTATAATCCACCTTCTCTCCGAACTTGTTCTCGTCATATGGTTTGATCTCCAATTTTTATGGAACCTTCTTAGCACTTGTTTAACACTTCATTAACAACCTAAGGGGCGTCATAACTCTTCCTCAAGGCATCATTAAGTCAACATTAGTTTGGTATTTTGCAAAACCCTTCCAAAACACAACTTATACCTTACATTCTTCAATGAACTTTCTTCTCTTACCTCAAATGTCTTTGGAATCTTAATTAGAACCGTTAAGTACTACTTCTTACTTGTAGGGACATCATATACTTCTTACCCTGCGTTAGTCTATCTACCACACGACGACATGAAATTTTCCGAGGTGTAACAAATAACAAGCAATAAAGAGGGCCATTAAGTCTAATAACACCACACAGATAACGTTAAGCTTGATTTGTAACGATAATCCGTTGAGCTCTCCTCCGGACCTATTCCAATGGTCTTTTGATCTTAGCGGTATCTATGGTACAATGAAGTCACCTCCGGTGAAGGTGTGTGCTGACTCATTCTTGACTTATCCATTTTGCCATGTGTCATAATGACATTGGTCCAGCTGTATTATACAAATTTAGCCCAATACACCATGGTCATACCTTCACGCAAATGTCCAAAATATATACTACTATTGTTTATTGCATGACAACTTCAACAAAATATGACATTTTATCATTCGTAAGGGACTTTCGTCTTTTTTTTTTTTTTTTGGTAGCAGTGTTAGAGCCCGCTTGGACTAGCTTATAAGTGGTCAAACCAGCTTATAAGCTGTTTTTGATTTTTTAGGTGTTTGGCGAACCAGCTTATAAGCTAAAAAAAGTTCTTAGAATAAGCCAAAAAAAAAAAAAAAAAAAAAAAACTTTGAGTGACCCAACTTATTTTTTTTTTACTTATAAGCTATTTTTTGGTCAAATCAATTTAAAACCTACTTTTTTAAGCTAAACCAAACGGCCTCTTAGCTTTTTTTAGTCAAAAAGGAGTTTGTAGATAATCTACGTTGTAAAAGAGGTGGAGTGCGGTGGAACCTCACTGATATTGACGTGTAGATCTTATGATTGAACAGCACGCAGTGCCCCACTTGAGAGAATATAAATAGACGGTGGAATTAATGCGAAATAATTAGTGGTGACATGCAACTTGGACGATACACGCAGGATCAGGAAAGCAAAAAGCACAAGCTTTATTATGTGAACAAAACTGGCGTGCTTCTACAACAGTATATATTAGTACCCCGCCGTCACAACTTGACTTAGATCTCACTTTTTACGTGGAGTTTGAATTTTGTTTTTAATTTAATATTTCAAGAAGGTTTTTGAGAGGGAAAAAATGTGTTTGTAATAGTCCTAGACTCCTAGCTAGAAAAAAGAAGAAGCTTTCTTCGGATATTTTATATTAAATTTTGTGAAACTTATCTTTGGTTTTCCATGAAACATTTTGGTCTAATTTTCAGATATCCAAAAAATAAACATTATCTGTTTAAGCCAAACAGCTTAGTTTTTGTTTAGAAACCATGCAAAGCCAAAACCGTTTAATTTATAAAGTTTTTGAAAAATTAGTTCTCCTACATCAACTCTAAATTAGTAAACCTATTAACCGGTTCGGTTTAACCGGTTAAAACCGGTAACCGGACTGGTTAAATCGGAACCGGTAGAACCGGTTCCGGTTAATCGTGTTGTTTATTACCGGTCCGGTTCCGATATTTTGGAAAACGGAACCGGACCGGTTTAACCAGTGAAAATTTAAAAAAAAAAAAAAAAAAAAAAAAAGAGTCGTTGGGCCGCCGCACAGTGTCCGTTAATGGACCGTTGGCAACGGTCCATTTGCAAAAATGGTCGTTGCCAAACGGTCATTTTGTTAATTTTTGGCCCCCAAATTTTTTTTTTAACACTTTAACCCATCCCCACCCCTATATAAACCCTTCTTCATTTTCATTTTAATTCACACCAATTCACTCTTCTTCATCTTTCTCTCAAATTTCAATCTCTCAATTATAGTTACTTTGCAATAATTAGCCACAAAGTCTTATTATAGTTTCAACTTTCAATTATTAATTTTGCAATTATAATATTGTTGGTGGAGTTGGTGATTTTGCAACAATCCGAAGTAGCTTTGGTGGATTTGCAATTCTAGCCGCCTTCACTTTGTTGGAAATTAATCCGGCAATTTGGTACCTTCGTTCCAACTCTATCTTTATTTTTCGCAATTTAATTATAGCAATTTATTTTTCGCAATTTAATTTCCGCAATTTAATTTGTTGTAATTTATTTTCTTGTGATTTAAATTAATTCTATTTAATAATGTCTAAGAGATTAAGACGTGGTGTCGGTAATAGTAGTCGTATTGTTAGGGGTGCGCTTAATGAGGAAACCTTTGTGGAAGAAACACCTAATTTAGGTATTGATGTTGGTATAATCCACTTTTAGGTCATGAGGCAATGCAACAACATTTTACCGACACTTTTGATGAAGACTTAGATGATGATGATGAAACACAACCCCCCGAAAATCCCATATGAGATACATGTCCTGCACAATCACATACACAAGACAAATCGCCTAGAACTCGTAAGCCAACAGCTAAAGTTTGGAAATTTATGACTAAGAATAGGGAAAACCAATCAGCTACATGTAACATATGTAGACAAGTATTTAGTTTTAAGCAAGGAACTGGTAAGGATGGTGGAACGGGTACACTAAATGCTCATATGAGAACCAAACATATGGATATTTGGGGAGAGCAAACAGGTTCAAATGTGGGGGGGGATTCAAATGACGATAGACCCACGAACCGGTAGAAATTTTAAGTATGACAAGAAAAAAGAACGCGTAGAAATAGTTAAAATGGTAGCTTATGATTGTCTACCATTTTCCTTTCCCTCAGGTTTGGAGTTTGTTACTTACATTCAACGTTGTTATAATCCGTTATTTGAGGGTATTCCTAGAAGTACTTGTAGAGCCGATGTTATAGATTTGTTTAAAAAATATAGATTTTATTTGCGCCATGTATTTAATTCTTTAAATTGTAATGTTTGTCTTACCGCTGATTTGGGTCTTAGTATTAACCATTTAGATTTTTTTGCTATTACATGTCATTGGGTTGATGACAACTGGGTTATGCAAAAAAGAATTATAACTTTTTTATATAACGAAGGAAAAGGTCGTCACGATGGAAAAATTTTAGCCGATTCAATGTCTACTATTATGAGATTTTTTAACATTTATAGAAAAACACTTTGTATTGCTTTAGATAATGCTTCTAATAATACAAAGGCGATAGGTCTTATAAAAAGAGAACTAAACCCTCCGCTAAGAAATATTTTTCATGTAAGATGTAGTTGTCACATTTTAAATTTAATTGTTAAAGATGGTCTTGCGCATTTTGATGATTCTGTTCAAAAAGTTAGAGATGCGGCTGCGTTTCTTTTTTGTAATGCTAATAGGGGAAGAATTAGAGATTTTAAGAATGCTTGTGTGGAAAATAACCTTAGACCTAAGAAAATTCAAGTAGAAATTGAGACTAGGTGGAACTACACTTACATTATGCTACAACAAGCATATGAGTATAGGATTCTCATACAACAAGTTCACAACAAATATAATACTGATAGTGACGATTGATTAAATTATGCGCATTGGGAAGATGTTAAAGAATGTGTTGACCTCTTAGAAATTTTTTATAATGCAACTCTTGCTTTTTCTAGACAATTCTATCCCACGGTAACCGGAATTTTAGCCTACTTAGCGGAAATAGCTAGAATTTTACAAGAGTATAAATATAAACCCGATTATCAAGTGACTATTTTTGAAATGATAATCAAATTTAAGAAGTATTTTTTTCCCATCCCAACTTTATTTATATTGGGTTCCCTTTTAAATCCTTGTTTAAAACTGTCTTTTACTAAAAATTTGGTTAGTCAAATTTATACATTTTTAGAAATTGAAGAGGGAGTTCAACCATCTTTAGCTGAAGCCGATCTCGCTATTGATGATGAGTTTAGAAGAGTTTTTACTCATTATTCTAGTTTGGAAGAACGTGCTTGTTATATCCTGCATTTTCGAACGTCGAATTATTTGTAAGCTGAGGTGGGGCCCACACGTCAAGATTTTTTTGGGACATGTGACAAATTATATGAATCACATATGTGAAGTTAAACACAACTCAAGAAGGACCCTTGGGCCAAATCAAAGTGGAAGCCCTCCAAAAGGACAATTTAAGGAAGCATTTTCGGATGATCTGACTTCCAGGGGTACAAACGGTATTATAAGTTTGGAATTTGGGAAAACGCTCAGAAATAAAAGTTGTAGATAATTGAATTATCTTTCCATCCATAGGTCGTGGGCCCTCATACGATATCGGGATCAAAAGTTATGACCGTTTTACTGAACGAACATCCAGTCAGAAATTTTAACCCTGCGCGAACGCGCCCAGAGGGGCGCGAACGCGCAGAAGGAAATCATTTACTCTACGCGATCGCGCCAGAAGGCAGCGCGATCGCGATGAGCACTTTTCTAGATGCTTCTGGCAGCTTCCAAAACAATTATAAAGAGGGGGAGACCCCCTCATTTTCAGTCCAAAACCACGAACACCACCCCAAAAATCCCAGAAAATTTCCCAACTTTCCACCACCAAATTTTAGCCCAAACCAGGTATAATTTCCCAATTTCAGTTCGGATAGCGTATAATTTTCACTGCAGAATCGTATGGCGGTGTGTTGTGGCATAAAAATAAGGTGAAAAAGGGAAGATACAACAATATTAAAAGGAGAAAGGTATGAATCTCTTCCTATTTGTGTTAATACTAGTTTATTTACGAAGAAGACGCGATTAAATAATTGTATACTGAGTTAATTAGTTAGGAAAGTTGGAAAACAGCGTGTGGGCTGTTTTATGGAATATGTTGATATGAAAAAAGGATATTATTGATGTTGGTATTATTGTTGTGTTGTTGACTGCTGAATTAAAAATTCGGGCTAGGCATATAAGCAGGGGAGATGCTGCCCAAATTTCTGTAGACAAATAGTGAATTAAAGAATGCTAAAAGTCTTACTATTGACAAATGGTAAATGTGACCATTTGTAGATTTTGAGCGAAACGGGAATTGAATTTGGACAAGCGTAAGACGCAGCTTAGGTATGTAAAGTCTTTCCCTTCATTCTTAGGCATGTTCTGAACATAATAGGCTCGGCCGCGAGCCTTAAATACGACTCCGTTCCTCGGAATTCGATATGGAAATCTGCTCCAATTCCTTCAGTAAGATTGAAACCATGTCTTTATAAAATATCTTTAAAGTATGCTTTTGTACGAAACCATCCTAAACGGAGTCGGAATACTTCCGAATGATTATGGATGACCTCATAAGGTCTTTTATCAGTAATTTATGTATCTTGCCTCGAGTTGGTCCGAGGTGGGACCACGGAGCCCCGATACCCCGTGAATGATCTAAATTGCCTCATTTCCGTTCGTTTTTCACAGGCAACATCTGAACTATCATTTTGAACATAATATGACTGTTTTTATATAAATCTCACCATATGGTTTTGATATCTGAAAATCTGGTTCGGGTTATGATCTGTCGTGCCTCCCCACGTGACGTGTAGGTGCGTAGTTTGAAAACTATCTGAATACTTTGATTCGATCTGCCAGTTGGCCTATTTCTGTTCCGTTGAATCTGTACGACGATTTGTACGTATGTGGTTTTTCATTAATCAGTTCGTGCATGTGCTATGATTCCTTTCACCGGATCTCGGGCCGGTATGTATATCGTGCGGATGGGCCGCCGAGCCCCATATGTGAAATTCGAAGTATGATGTGTCCGGTTTCGGGGTACTGTGGTATATGTCCGTCCCCGGTTACCGAGGATATATTATGAAGTATGATGTGTCCGGGCTCGGGGTGCTGTGTTATCTGTCCGCCCCCGGGTACCGTGGTTATGTTATGATGTGTGACGGAGATCGGAGAAGAATTTCTGATATCTGACGTATTGTGGTGCCAATGGTAGGAGTGGCGACCACGTTCCTGTACCCTATGTGTGATTCTGTCTGTCTGTATGATTTACGCTTCTGTCTGTCCGTCCGGATCATCTGTCCGACTGGTTATGATTCTGTCTGTCCGTCCGGACCATCTGTCCGACTGGTTATGATTTTGTCTGTCCGTCCGGACCATCTGTCCGACTGGTTATGATTCTGTCTGTCCGTCCGGATCATCTGTCCGACTGGTTATGATTCTGTCTGTCCGTCCGGATCATCTGTCCGATTGGTTATGATTCTGTCTGTCCGTCCGGACCATCTGTCCGACTGGTTATGATTCTGTCTGTCCGTCCGGATTATCTGTCCGACTGGTTATGATTCTGTATGTCCGTAGGGATTCTGATTTTGTCTGTCTGGACCATGATTCTGTCCGTCTGTCGGGACTATGACTCTGTCTGTCCGGCTTATGAGCCTGTCTATTATATTTTTGTGCTTCCGGTCCAGATCATGATTTTGTTTGATATATTTCTGCTTTACATACTCGGTACATTTTTGTACTGACCCCCGGTTCTTCGGGGGCTGCGCTACATGCCCGCAGGTACAGACGCACCAGGTGATACGCCGCCAGCGTAGGTTTCTGACTCTGCTGTTTGAAGAGCTCCTTCGATCCGGAGCATATACTTTTGGTATATATCTTCTGTTCTTCCGTATGTTCTGTATGTATGGAAATTCTGGGTACGGCGGGGCCCTGTCCCGTCATATGATTCTGTATGTCTGTAGAGGCCTGTAGATAGATGTGTGGGTTACGGGTTTTGTCTGTATGTTAGCCTTATCGGCTTATCTGTAAATGTCTGCATGTTCAAGTATATACATATATATATGTTGCGCGCCTGTCGTATCTGTATCGGCCTACTTCCGTAACATCTGTTAAAAAGAAAAAAAAAATATGTATGATATGAGATTCGGCCAGGTAGGTATGTACGGGTACCCAGTTAGGGTACCAGTCGCGGCCCACGGGGTTGGGTCGTGACAGAAGTGGTATCAGAGCGGTTAGTCCTCGGAATGTCTACAGGCCGTGTCTAGTAGAGTCTTGTTTATCGATGTGTTGTGCACCACACCTATAAACAGGAAGCTACAGGGCATCTAGGATGTTACCCTTCTTTGAATCTTAGATCATGCGATAGAGCTAGCTGTAGGATATGAATTCCTTTCGACTAACTTTTAATTTCAGCCAAAGGACGGCATCGACAGAAGGCAATGGCTGATGATATTGGAGGTCGCACAGTACTCAGGCAAGCAATAACATGAAAGCTGTGTGTCGGAGAAGTTGTTTGAAGTGTGGTAGAAATATAAAGTTGAAGATTGAACAGAAAAGTGAACAGGAAGAAGCCTCCGATGTTGTTTGAGTTGGGCATGTGAGGTAAGCCTCGATATCTGTATAATTTTATCTGTAATTTTTAGCCCCGTGTGGCTACGAGGCAACATGATATGATGTATATATATGCGTATATGTGTTGGCCCCGTGAGGCATGGTTGGTATTTCTTGTGTACAGGTTTCGGATAGTAAGAAATACAGAGGAACCTCTGCCCAAATTTTTCCAGAAATATGGAAGTAAATATATAAATTAAGTGCTAAAAGGTGCCGCGATACTTGTTGGAATTTAGTTTTCTTCGGTCGGTGGCCGGGGAACACCTTATGGTAACATTTTATCAGATTCCACCGGCCATTTGGAGACGGAATTCGTGGGACGAAGACTTACATCTGTGGCCTGTTTGTAATTGTATGTATATGTGTATGAAAGTGAATATCGGAGATTCAGAAAGGCAACATGGTAATTGTATGACTTCGCCCGGGGTGGGACCCGCTACGAGAATTTTCTGAAAATTTGCTAAGACCCCGATCTGCCCTAAAATTATGTGACAAAGGTCGTGAGGGGCAATCGCCGAAATTATATTAGCCCTAACGCGTCAAAATGCATGAAAGTTTCGGAGTTAAGCGTGCTAAGGCTAGAGTAATTCTGGGATGGGTGACCCCCTGGGAAGTAATGCAAAATTTTTCACAAGTGTAAGTATGATAGATATAAACGGAAATTTGGGGTAACCTATGAGAAAAGAGAATGTGTGGAGTAACTAGTGCCCTTACAGGAGTCGCGCAGACCGATGTGGACTAAATGGGCGAAAAGAAAAAGCGCAATACTGCTTGGAAATTGGGCGAGTTTGAACAACGGACGAAGGCGCTCACAAATAAGATATTAGTAAATGTATACGTATATGCGTATATGTATGTGTATGATTTTAGTCTGGTGCCCATATGAATCAAGAGCCGAGTCCCGGTAACTAATGTTGTGATAGACGGAAGGTTTTACTAAATCGAATACATGAAACGAAGCGGGGGTGAGGACACGAATGTTGTCAAAGAATAGAAAAACCCCTATTCCATTATAATTCAGTCTGGTATGACGATGTCTGAAAAAGAAAATGAGTATGGATAGCAGGAAAGATGAAAGATAAGAAGTGTGAATAAGCGGAATCTCTGAAAGAGTCGATAAGCGACACGTGAGACGATTTGTATGACAATTTGACGAACAAGTTTGTGAATGAGTGAACAGATTTCGACGAGATAATCTGTGGTATAATTGTCAGGGTGAACAATGAAATGTCGACAAAAGGGAAATTTTCGTAAATCACTGGAGCCTTAATAGGAGTGATCTGATTTTAATCAAAACTCTATCTGTTATACTTTTGCACCTCTGACTTTGATGAGGTTCTGCCTATTACGCCTCTGTACTTCTAGATCCGATTACGCTTCTGTCTGATATGCCTCTGTATGATTAACTCTGGATACGAATCTGTCTGATGCACCTCTGTACGCTTGATTCTGATTACGAATCTGTCTGGTACATCTTTGTACGTCTAACTCTGATCGTGGATCTGTCTGATATAATTCTATACGTCTGACTCCGACTACGAATCAGTCCGACATAGTGCAGTACATCTGTCTCTGATTATGGATCTGTCCGGTATGCTTTTGTGCGTCTGCCTCTAGTAATGAACCTGTTTGATGTAACGTGAAATTATGATAACGTTGTAAGGAACCGAGAAGTGTGACAAGAGGTGAAAGATGTTGATGACAATCGTAACGTTGAAAGGAATTTTGAAGGAAAGAAAGGAACCTCCCCGAAGTGTCACGAGACCCCCTAAGGTCAATCAAACATTCGAGGACGAATGTTCAAAAGGGGGGGGGGGGGGGGGTGAATGTTATATCCTGCATTTTCGAACGTCGAATTATTTGTAAGCTGAGGTGGGGCCCACACGTCAAGATTTTTTTGGGACATGTGACAAATTATATGAATCACATATGTGAAGTTAAACACAACTCAAGAAGGACCCTTGGGCCAAATCAAAGTGGAAGCCCTCCAAAAGGACAATTTAAGGAAGCATTTTCGGATGATCTGACTTCCAGGGGCAAAAACGGTATTATAAGTTTGGAATTTGGGAAAACGCCCAGAAATAAAAGTTGTAGATAATTGAATTATCTTTCCATCCATAGGTCGTGGGCCCTCATACGATATCGGGATCAAAAGTTATGACCGTTTTACTGAACGAACATCCAGTCAGAACTTTTAACCCTGCGCGAACGCGCCCAGAGGGGGCGCGAACGCGCAGAAGGAAATCATTTACTCTACGCGATCGCGCCAGAAGGCAGCGCGATCGCGATGAGCACTTTTCTAGCTGCTTCTGGCAGCTTCCAAAACAATTATAAAGAGGGGGAGACCCCCTCATTTTCAGTCCAAAACCACGAACACCACCCCAAAAATCCCAGAAAATTTCCCAACTTTCCACCACCAAATTTTAGCCCAAACCAGGTATAATTTCCCAATTTCAGTCCGGATAGCGTATAATTTTCACTGCAGAATCGTATGGCGGTGTGTTGTGGCATAAAAATAAGGTGAAAAAGGGAAGATACAACAATATTAAAAGGAGAAAGGTATGAATCTCTTCCTATTTGTGTTAATACTAGTTTATTTACGAAGAAGACGCGATTAAATAATTGTATACTGAGTTAATTAGTTAGGAAAGTTGGAAAACAGCGTGTGGGCTGTTTTATGGAATATGTTGATATGAAAAAAGGATATTATTGATGTTGGTATTGTTGTTGTGTTGTTGACTGCTGAATTAAAAATTCGGGCTAGGCATATAAGCAGGGGAGATGCTGCCCAAATTTCTGTAGACAAATAGTGAATTAAAGAATGCTAAAAGTCTTACTATTGACAAATGGTAAATGTGACCATTTGTAGATTTTGAGCGAAACGGGAATTGAATTTGGACAAGCGTAAGACGCAGCTAAGGTATGTAAAGTCTTTCCCTTCATTCTTAGGCATGTTCTGAACATAATAGGCTCGGCCGTGAGCCTTAAATACGACTCCGTTCCTCGGAATTCGATATGGAAATCTGCTCCAATTCCTTCAGTAAGATTGAAACCATGTCTTTATAAAATATCTTTAAAGTATGCTTTTGTACGAAACCTTCCTAAACGGAGTCGGAATACTTCCGAATGATTATGGATGACCTCATAAGGTCTTTTATCAGTAATTTATGTATCTTGCCTCGAGTTGGTCCGAGGTGGGCCCACGGAGCCCCGATACCCCGTGAATGATCTAAATTGCCTCATTTCTGTCCGTTTTTCACAGGCAACTTCTGAACTATCATTTTGAACATAATATGACTGTTTTTATATAAATCTCACCATATGGTTTTGATATCTGAAAATCTGGTTCGGGTTATGATCTGTCGTGCCTCCCCACGTGACGTGTAGGTGCGTAGTTTGAAAACTATCTGAATACTTTGATTCGATCTGCCAGTTGGCCTATTTCTGTTCCGTTGAATCTGTACGACGATCTGTACGTATGTGGTTTTTCATTAATCAGTTCGTGCATGTGCTATGATTCCTTTCACCGGATCTCGGGCCGGTATGTATATCGTGCGGATGGGCCGCCGAGCCCCATATGTGAAATTCGAAGTATGATGTGTCCGGTTCCGGGGTACTGTGGTATATGTCCGTCCCCGGTTACCGAGGATATATTATGAAGTATGATGTGTCCGGGCTCGGGGTGCTGTGTTATCTGTCCGCCCCCGGGTACCGTGGTTATGTTATGATGTGTGACGGAGATCGGAGAAGAATTTCTGATATCTGACGTATTGTGGTGCCAATGGTAGGAGTGGCGACCACGTTCCTGTACCCTATGTGTGATTCTGTCTGTCTGTATGATTTACGCTTCTGTCTGTCCGTCCGGATCATCTGTCCGACTGGTTATGATTCTGTCTGTCCGTCCGGACCATCTGTCCGACTGGTTATGATTCTGTCTGTCCGTCCGGACCATCTGTCCGACTGGTTATGATTCTGTCTGTCCGTCCGGATCATCTGTCCGACTGATTATGATTCTGTCTGTCCGTCCGGATCATCTGTCCGATTGGTTATGATTCTGTCTGTCCGTCCGGACCATCTGTCCGACTGGTTATGATTCTGTCTGTCCGTCCGGATTATCTGTCCGACTGGTTATGATTCTGTATGTCCGTAGGGATTCTGATTTTGTCTGTCTGGACCATGATTCTGTCCGTCTGTCGGGACTATGACTCTGTCTGTCCGGCTTATGAGCCTGTCTATTATATTTTTGTGCTTCCGGTCCAGATCATGATTTTGTTTGATATATTTCTGCTTTACATACTCGGTACATTTTTGTACTGACCCCCGGTTCTTCGGGGGCTGCGCTACATGCCCGCAGGTACAGACGCACCAGGTGATACGCCGCCAGCGTAGGTTTCTGACTCTGCTGTTTGAAGAGCTCCTTCGATCCGGAGCATATACTTTTGGTATATATCTTCTGTTCTTCCGTATGTTCTGTATGTATGGAAATTCTGGGTACGGCGGGGCCCTGTCCCGTCATATGATTCTGTATGTCTGTAGAGGCCTGTAGATAGATGTGTGGGTTACGGGTTTTGTCTGTATGTTAGCCTTATCGGCTTATCTGTAAATGTCTGCATGTTCAAGTATATACATATATATATGTTGCGCGCCTGTCGTATCTGTATCGGCCTACTTCCGTAACATCTGTTAAAAAGAAAAAAAATCTGTATGATATGAGATTCGGCCAGGTAGGTATGTACGGGTACCCAGTTAGGGTACCAGTCGCGGCCCACGGGGTTGGGTCGTGACAGTGCTACACCCGTTGCTCCACGCCCTACTACTTCTCAGAGTAGCAAAAAGGGCTTGTCGGGTTTAAAAGTTTTACATTCACAGCCAACTTCTTCTTCTACTGCAAACTTTGATGAATATAACTTTTATTGTTGCAGCCAAATATGGATATCAACCAACAAGATGATTTGGACGTCTTAGCATGGTGGAAGAAGTACAAGACAAGTTATTCGGTACTTTCAAGAATGACTCGAGATATCCTTACGGTTCAAGTATTAACCGTGGCTTCGGAGAGCGCATTTAGCCAAGGAAGACAACAAATTGGAGACCATAGACATTCATTATCTCGCTTTAGCTTGCAAGTACTAGTGTGCATTCGCGATTGGATTAGATCGGAGCGACGCAACCAAAACTTACAAGCGGAGGAAGGCGAAGAGGAAGAAATTGAAGATTTGATAGCTAGTGGACCGGACCAAATGGAAGACTTTGAAGATATTTTCATGACCGAATATGATGCGGGGGAAATTAACGAAATGATTCAAAATTGGTGATTTTATTATTCTACTATTTTTGTACAACTCATGTATTATTTGCAAGTTAAAAAAAAATACAACTTGCAAATAAATGTTATCCAAGAATGAATAAAATATATGGCTCATTGAGCTTTCTTCTATTTACTTGTGTTCATATTTTTACTTTTATTAAGTTAGGAATATACCTAAAATATACTAAGAATATACTTATAATATATATATATATATAATACAAAAAATAAAAATAAAAGTTTTAACCACTCCAAACCGGACCGATTCCGGTTTGGAGTTTCAAACCGATAAATCGGAACCGGTTGCCAGGCTTATAAATTAGGTGCCACTTCAGTACTTTACTTGCTAGTGGCACAGTACCTTGGCTTGTTGCTAAGCGTGCCTATTTACAACATAATCTTCTGGTGCATGCTTTATCGTTTCTTTAAACACCGATTATTATACATGCCCTTTTTCCATAATTAACAATTTGTTTTGGTACAACATAGTTACGAATGCTATTCAGAAAAGTTAAATACCATCGCAAAGCCAATAAATTATCGACAACTTAGTACCAGAAGTTTTCTCGTTCCTCTATTTCAATTTATGTATTTACTTTCCGTTTTCATTTTATTCTAAAAAAAAAAAAAACTATGGCTCCCTTCGTCCCATTTTATGTGAGAATGCTTGACTTGACACGAAATTTAAGAAATAAAGGAAGACATTTGAAACTTGTGGTCTAAAATAAATCATAGAAATTTATATGGCTAAAAATCATCTCATTAAGGATAAAAAGGGAAATTTAAAATTGATTGTTACTAAATATATAAAGATGTCATTCTTTTTTGGAACTGACTAAAAAGAAAAGAATATCGTATAAATTGAGACTGAGAAAGTATCATCTTTTATATTTAGACGTAACTCTTTATTCCAACATTTCACATGAAATGTATAATATTTTGGTAGATTATACTCTCTCTGTTTCAATTTATTTGAACCTATTTCCTTTTTAGTCCGTGTCAAAATGAATGACCTTTTTCCTAATTTAGAAACAAATTCACTTTAAGAATGATTTACGGCCACACAAATTTTCAAGGCTTATTTTGAACCACAAATTTCAAAAGTCTTCCCTCTTTCTTAAATATCGTGCCCAGTCAAATGAGTTCATATAAATTGAAACGGAGGGAGTATATATTTTTACTTTAAAATTAAATTTAAAAATCTTTCTTAAGTTCTAAATTTTGTGTCCAACTAAATTAAGACGCACGCTGTAGCAGAGTACCTTTAAGTAACTAACTAGCCCTAAGGTTCTGTCAAGTGTGTTCAAATCGAGTCTAGGTGATTGACTAAAACCTAAATCGTTCACGTGTACCAACGAGCTCATTTTTTGTCGATCTAAATAAGTGACAAGAGAGGGGCCAATGCATTGCTTCGAGTTCGTTGATATGTCCTTATTGTGCACTGAACAATTTGGGAGTGTACCAAACCCACATTTAGAGCGTACCAAACTTTTTGTTGTATCTAGTCAAATACGTCGAAGTGTATTCAAATTATTTCTTTTAGAACTTTACAAAAATATTCATATAACTGATGATTCCAACTAAATAAATTGAGACTAAGGGCTCATTGTTAATTCATTAATGGATTGATATTGCGTTTGTATAATTTATTTGGGTTATATTTAATTCTTCAAACACACGTGTACCATTGGGCGGTTGGGACTTATCCAATTGTATCTCACGTGTATTACCGTCAATGGACCATATACACTTTATCCTTCTCTATTAAAGTTCATTAAAATCACTCATATGACTCCTTGTACCATTTGTTATTACCAAGTCGCTTATTTTAAATGGCCAAACCAGAAACTTGCATATATGTTATTGCTTTTCAAGTGAGAGAGTTAGTTTTCCATTGGCTAAATGCCTGCCAATTATTTTTGAATTAGGTGTCAATATTCCATAGTTAAATGTCATTATATTAAATATGGAATAAGGGGTAATTGGCCTATTAGTAAGTGTGGAGTTAGAAACATTTCATTATTAAAATATTAAAGTACATGAGATAGTGGCCATAAAGTGGGGAAAGTGATTATTTATTTTTGTAATTCATGTAAGTAACCACTGCGGCATGTTCTTCCCTTTATCTCCTACTAATTACCTCATTACACTCAAGTTATTATCCACTATTTTGATATTTACTAGATGGAAGAAATCCTACACCTATATATAAAATTAAAGTATGTGTTGAGTGGATGAAAAATGTCGGGTTGTAAATGAAAAAGAACATTATATTGTACATACTTATAATTTGAGGTTGGTGTAGTGAAGAGAGGGTTGAGACAGAGATCTTTTTTTTTTTTTTGAAGTTTCCAACTTATTCTCTAGAACTAAAGAGTTTTATTTTGTTGAAGCAAGATGTTTTCTCTTGAGGTGTGGAGCTTTGACTCAACAGCTAGTACGGGATGTTTCATCTTGGAGGGGACAACAAGTCAAGAGTTATATTGCTGACATGTAAATATTATAAGTGAACTTGAATCTCCTTAGAATAAACGAGATAATTGCACATCAGCCTCGAATATTTATTTATTGTTCATTTTATTTATCAATTGTAATTTATTATATTTTCACCAACAGTAAGAGAGAAAAGTTTCCTAATTACAGATTCCTCAAATTATGAGGTCAAGTCCGGTTGGTGCACAATTTGTTCTTCTATACACACACTATTATTTTTTTTGCGCGGAATACCCCTCAAATTGTTGGTCTTTAATTTTTGCCCTTCGCTTAAAATCTCATGGGTTTCAGGTTCGAACCCCCGCTCAATCAAATTTTTTTAAAAAAATTCGCAAGACAGAGTTTTGGATTCAAACTTTACCTTAAGGTAGAGTTTGAACCTTATAAGGCAGAGTTTGGGAAAAAGTTTGCCTTAAGACAAACCTCTGCCTTAAGGCCTAATTTTTGCCCGAATAGGCCTAATTTTGGGCAAAGTTAGGCCTTAAGGCAAACCTCTGCCTTAAAGCTTAACTTTTGCCCGAATAGGCCTAGTTTTGCTACAAACCTCTTCTTTGCGAATTTTTTTTTTTTTTTAACTGAGCCGGGGTTCGAACCCATAACCTCAAGATATTAGGCGAAAGGCAAAAATTAAAGACCATAGCCGTTGAAGGGCAATCATGCAAATGACCCACACACTCTCAGCCCAATAAATAAGAGGTTAAGTTTTAAAGTATAAATAATTTTTTACACCATCAAGTGATCATTCAAATGATAATTATAGATAAATTTTCTTAAATTGTGAAATTTGAAAACATTTTATCTGCTACAACAGATAAAAACAACTTGATGGTGTAAAAGTTATTGGTAAATACCTAAGGACCTCTCCTAAACTTGGCGTGTTTAATTCAAATCCCCTTAAAATATACTTGGTCCTAATTACCCCTTGGGCTTTCCTTTTTTTTTTTTTTTTTTTACTTTTATAATTGTTACCCCGGCCCCTCAAATTAGTTGGTTCAAATTACCCCCTATATTTGACTTTCTATAATCCAAGTGATTTCAAATGACGTTTGTGTCACGACCCAACCCCGTAGGCCGTGACTGGTGCCCGACCTGGACACCCGTATACATATTCTTTAGCTATATGTTCATTTCACAACAAACTCAATATGGATCTTATAACGACCAAACCTTGGTCTCAGAACTGTTGCATAAATATTCATAAAAAGCCAAGCCGACAAGGCTGCTACCACAACATGATAATATCTGCAAGCCGGCGAGGCTGCTACAACGATAGAACACACATACTGATAACGTCTGAACACGACCCACACACATGTCCACAGACCCCTAAGAGTTTTTAACAGTGAAATATGACGGGACAGAGCCTCGCCGTACCCTTAAACAACATATGCATATATTTAGATCAAGAAGGATCTATACCAAAGTCGAGGCTCCGGAACAACAGAACTCTCCAAGATAGCAGAAAGAAAGTCTTAAACTGGCGATTCACCAAAACGCGTATCTGTACCTGCGGGCATGAAACGCAGCCCCCCGAAGAAAGGGGGTCAGTACGGAATATGTACTGAGCATGTAAAGCATGAAATACAGTAAAAGGATCATAACTGAAACATGGAGTACAATAAATGTGTACAATATCCAGAATGTCAAAACACTTGCCTTTGTAACATAATCATACTTGTCAATATCATATATCGTATGCATGTTTATATATAACGTACCCGGCCCTTTAATGAGGGACTCGGTGAATAAGATCATCATATGCCCTCCTGGCCGCCATAACATATCATCATATCATTATATCATCATATCGTCATATCATCATACCATCTGTTATAGCACGAATTTTGCACGTTCGGATAATTCAAGATAATTGCCAAGAGTTAAGGGTAAGACCATTTTCCAAAATTATTTTAAGGTACAAGTTGTTATGAATATTATTTATGAATATTATTGGTGTGGAAATATTGAGAAAGGCTAAGGGTAAAAAGGAAAATTCGCAAAATGGTTCATGGTAATATTGTGGAAGGCTAGGGGCAAAACGGGAATTTCACAAAAGATCAAGAAAGTTCAAGAAAAGGCCATCTTGGCCGTGTAGTGTGTGTGTGCGCGCATGTGGGACCCACCCCTTTTGTTGGACAAATTAATTCAAGCCAAGAAGGAGGACATGTGGCCACTTGGTATAGGTAGTAACTAAATATATATATATATGTGAGAGATGGCTAATTACTCATCATCTCAATTGAAGAAACAAGAAAGAAAGGAAAAAAAAAAAGATGAGGGGGTATTCGGCCAAGGGTGGCCGAACCTAGCCATGGAGAAAGGTTGATAAAAAATAATAATTTTCTCCTAGTATTCCAACCAATTGGAACGTTCTCTTTAACGTGGAATGGTTGTTGAAGCAAGCAAAGCATTCGTTTGGGTAACTCATGAACCCTAGCCAAGTTGAGAGGTCAAGGGGTAAAGGTAAGATTTAATCTCTTTTTCTATGTGTTAGAAATAATTTGTGAGTGTTGTAGTATGTGGAAATAGATGAAACTTATGAAATATGCATGTATACGTTGTGGCCAAATAGGGGTGGTAATTGTGTAGATATGATGAATTGATTTTATTTAGTATTTTGATTGTTATAGATGTGAATTCCATGATGAAAATGAAGGTTTGGTGGATTGAAATGAATTTGTAATCGTTATGGGATTGTTGAAGAAGATGATGTGACCCTAGAATGGTTTCTTATGATTATAAGAATGAATGATGTTGTGGATGTGTATGTGTAGATTGTTAGTGAAGTTCATAAATTTGGAAAAAAGTAATGTGTGGTTGTCTTTGATGGTGTTGAGAGACTTCGGGTGGAAGTGTGCATTAATTGGGTTGTTTGAATATTGTGTGAATTTATTAAATTGTTCTTGAATCATGTTAGAATGATTTCGGAAAAGTACTTGAATGTGAAACCATTGGTATTGGCTTGATTTCATGTGATTGAATTGAGTATAAATAGAAGGCCGTCAGATTGTGTAGAAAGAATTGTTAATGCTAGAATGTATGTTGAAATAATTGTTGAAGTTGGAGATATGATTGTTGGTATTATTGTTGATAATTTGGCCGAGTTGAATTCTCGGATTGTTGTTGATAAAAATTGGCCGAGTTAGATTCTCGGGGATGGTGTGTTTACAGGGGAAATGCTGCCGAAATTTCGGCAGATTATAAGTAAAATTATTTGAGAAGCTAAGGCAAGTGAATGACAATGAATCTAATGATTATGTGAATTGTTTTGTATGTAGACTAGCAAACTTGGATACATAAGCGTAGCCAATAGGACGTGGAGCAGGTATGTAAGGCTTACCCTTTCTTTCTTTTGGCATGATCCTTGTGAAACCAATATGACAAAGTATATGTATGATTTCAAAGAAACTCCCATTCTTAGAGCCACCAGGATGGCTAATGTTTTTTACTTCCGAAAACTATTTTGCTATGTCTTGATACATGTGTGTATGGTTCCGAAAGTCTTACTTTGATTTGATCCATAGCGATGTTCAAAAGGTACGTGATATGACTATTACTCTGATCTTCCAAAAATAGTTTCTGAAACGCTTGTAGAAGGTTCTGTACTTCAACGCTCATAACTTTCTTATATTAAGTCGGATTGACCTGAAACTTGTTTCTGAGCCTTCGTGTGTCGGTAAGTATACTTGTTTATCGAGTCTTGATTTATATGCATATAGTCTCTCATTACTCTGCTCGTGCATGTGTCATGACCTCCTTCACCGAGTCTCGGGTCGGTATGCATCGTGCGTATGGTTCGCCGGGTCCCCCGCTTGAGGGTCGGGTGGCATATATGTATTCCGGAGTTAGATGTGTTACGGTGTTATGATGTGTTTATGGTTCGCCGAACCACATATGATGTGATATTATGATGTGCTATTATGATGTGTGACAGAGATTACGGAGCAAAACTTCTGGAGTTAGATGTGTGTGGCGCCAAAGGCAGGGTGGCGCCACGTTTCCCCGGGTCCCGCAAGGGACCGGATACCGTTCTTGGCATGCATGGTTTGTGTTTCCAGTAAGTATTTTTGTTAATCTGCTTATCGTGCTTACCTTATGTACTAATCTTCTGTACTTCTTATTCCGCTTGTGATTCTGTTCATAATAGTCCATGCTTTACATGCTCAGTACATATTCCGTACTGACCCCCTTTCTTCGGGGGCTGCGTTTCATGCCACACAGGTACACCCAGATGATGTAGAAGACTTTCCTAGGAGATGTTTCAGCGAGATTGGCGAACTCCACTTCCCTCCGGAGTGTTGCCGAGTCAGAGCGTATATAAGTTGTGATTTCTGATTTGTGTTAGAGACTTTGCAGACAGGGTTGTGGGTACAGAACATCAGTTTTGTAAGCGGCTCCATCAGCCGATGTGACATTTTGTGATATGTTACAGATTCCATATGACTACAAATTTGTTTGATTTGAAAATGCAAGAAAGAAAGTTCTGAAAGCCTTACTATGAGTTTCATGTTTATTTGATTTGAAAGTCTGAAAAGAGTATGTATGAAATAAGAGTCTGAGGGTTCGCTCGACTCCGAATGTGGGGTCGGGTGCCCATCACACCCCGGCAAGGCTAGGGTGTGACATCATCATATCATTATATCATCATATACATATATACCGTACCCGGCCCTTTAGTGAGGGACTCGGTGAACAATGCATTGAAGTTGTGCACGATAACATACCCGGCCCGGGACTCGGTGAAAGATACATCGAGGTATGCACGAGTAGAGTAGTGAGAACCATATGCAATTAAAAACGTTTTTAAGGACTCAATAGAATAGTCAATGCGAATCATCGTTCGCAATTTCAATAATAGTCATATCATTTACCTTTCGGATGTCCCTGTGGATTATATCAAAATGGAACTTTAAAATCATGTGTACATATCAATATATATGAAGCAAAACATAAATTATGTGAATCAAGGTCAATAGCCATCCTAGTGGCTCTAGGAATAGGAATTTCCTTTGGAATCGTATATATGTCGTATATTCATTTCACAACGATCATGCCAAAAAGAAAGAAGGGTTAGCTTCACATACCTTTAGAGCTTATTTGTCACATAATATGTATACGCTGCCCAATAATACTTCAACCTATATTAAGACGCCAACAACTACGATTAAGGTACGGGAAGATTTAAAACGTATTCTAACGTTAGTAACTCCTTTCTAGATGTTTAGACGACATTTTATCTTGTAGTCAAACCAACTACATACAACCAATCCCACATCAATAATTATACGTTCAATACCAATCCGGACAACCCACATAACATTCCAAACAGTCCGCATTCACAACATTCAATCGTGATTCACATACGGCTACTACATTCTCAAGTTATTCGTAATAGTTTGTAGCCTTAACGTTTGCATGTAACAACTTTATAACAGCCCATCCAACATACAACATAATGCATAACCTTAATTATCATTAATATTCCAAGCTCAATAAGAACCACAACAATGTGTCAAAACAGTCCGTACATTACAACACCCAATAATAGTCTACATGCGATTATGACACGTCCAATTTATTCTTGTTAGTCTATAGTCATAACATTTCGTCGAAACGATTCTATAACATCCCAACCACTATGACAACATGATGTATATTCTTAATTATAATTAGTTTTTCCAACTTAGCCAAAACAACACGTCCAAAACAGTCCCTAACCAACAACACGTCCAAAACAATCCCTAACCGACAACATAACAATGTTCGGAATTCTTGCAAACGTTTACGAACATACTAAGCAAACCACATATGATTCTTACACATTATTTCATGTCTTCTTTTCATATAATTTCAGTAAGTTATGACCAGCAATCACATGACAACTACATCATCAATTCATACGCAACTAAGCTACACCGTCATCTCTATAATCCTTACAACAACTCACAAACGACTTTAGTTCCAACTCCAACCATTAAACACCTTTATTTCCATCATAAAATTCATGACAATAACAATCAAAATATCAAGTAAAATCAGTTCACTAACTTCCACACAAAACAGTCCACTACATGGCTTAACCATGCTTCAACATCACACATATAAAATCATGGATTCAACTATTTCCATACTAACACAACTTCACCTTTAACCTTCCAATTACTTTCATTCTTTTTACCATGCAATATATGATAGCATCATCCATAATTACTAAAGAAAATCAGTCCACCATGGCCACTAAAACAGTCCCTACGGCCACATTAACATTCCAACACCAACATTCATGATCTTATGCATGCAATTCATGTTTATCAAGTTACAACCATACTTCAACATCAACATACATAAGTTCATGTCTACTATCATGTTCCAACATCAACACACATCATTTCATGCATGAAACTTATATTCACACATCTACATCATCCTTAACACATGTAAAAGAAAGTTAGATCTTACCTTGACAATCCGACTTCTCAATTTGGCTAGAGTTTGTGAATTGAAATGATAATGGTTCTTGTTGCTCCAAAGAATATCTTCACGTTTCTAGGAACCTTCTAAAGGGTTGAAATGCTTGAAGAAATATTTTTTTGATCAACACAAAAGGAGCTCCAAAATCAGCCCTTTGGCCGTGAGCTTTCTCTCTCTCTCTCTAGGGTTTTCTAGTTTTCTTTCTTTGTGTTGTGAAGTTGAAATAAATTGTAATGGCTGATTCCTTAGTCATTATTTGGTTAAATTATGATGCCTACAAGTTGGACACATGCTCCACTCATGACCTTGAGCCACTCAATCAATTTTAAATTTGAATTCCATTTTTTTTCCTTAACTTTCGGCTAGCATATGGCCGAATGTCCCTTGTTGTTTCCTTTCTTATTCTTTCCATTTAATTGTTTACAAGACAATTGCATGTGTAGTGGATGATTCATACACTAACCTTTGTCCATTGCAATCATACAAAGATGAATAGTCAATATTTAAATGTGCAATGATTCCTCCAACATGTTATGTCTTCATAAAATAATGGATGCTTCAATATTCAATTGCATGCTTCAACTTTTTCTCCTCCTAATTTCAGCCACCTTGGCCGAATTCCACATGAAATTTTCCTCCAATTAGTTGTCCACAATATAATGAAAGTGTAGTGAATGAATCAACATTTAATTGCATATTTGTATGTCTTCCATTAGCCTTATTTTAGATGACTTTGAGTCATCCTTATACCTTGGCACGTTAATGCTCTTGTTGGCTCATTGTTGCCACAAATTTTTACTTAACAACACAATTAAGTAGTTCCTAATATCCAATAACATTTTTATACTAAGTAGAATTTATAACCGATTAGGTCTAGTTTAGAAATTAAGAATCCGAGGTTTCTATCTCACGTCGATTCCTTCGCGAATAACTCGACGTATAAAATACGGGGTCTAACAGTTTGGTGCTTGAGATTGTAAAATAACAGCCACATCATATGATGTGCAATAAATCTAACATACTATTTCCTTTTATGTTTAGCCATTTCAACGACGATTTCCGATCTCCTTCCATATTTCTTTCTCTATTCCTCCCCTAAAATACAACCACCAATTTTTCCTTCTTTTCTCATTTTTTTGGCGGAGGTAGCGATTATAGGAAAGGTGGTAATTAAGAATAGTTATTGCTTGAGGAGGTAATGACTATAGAAAGGCAAGTACAAGGGGTAATTATGACCAAATATAGTTTAAAGGGATCTCAATAGAATGCGTCAAGTTTAGGGATCTTTAGGTATTCTGCTAAATTATTTGCACTGATAGTGTATAAAAATTTGAAAGTAATAATCTGAAAATTATGAAAGGTTACTGTTGTAATTAATAACGTGAAAAAGAAGACATTTACCAACAAAGCTTTTTTGTTGCCATAATATTGACTATTGTTGTAAAAAGTATTTTTGACAACAATATTTTTTTTGTTGTTGCATAAACTTTTCCCATCGGCTATTAGTACAACAACGTGCAATAACTTTTTTGCTGTTGCCAAAAGTTTTTTTTTGCAACAATAGTCAATATATGACAACAACAAAAAAAAAGTTCATTTTTAAAAGTTTCATCATATATACCAACAATAAAACTAAGTTGTTGCTAAATATTAAATTTTGCCAATAATATTATTTTTGTTGCCAAAGAATTATTGTCATTTCTATATTTTCTTGTAGTGTCTGTTGTTATTAAAATACACTATCAATATATATAAATTACTCCTAAATTCTATTATTTTTGCGTCGCTTTGCACAGTACTATAACTAAGTAGCAATAGTCTATACGTAAGTGATGCTACACTTCCATAGTTCAAGGTTTTCTATCCATTTTTTTTTTACTGTAAGGGAGAGAATTTTATTGAAGTAACAGTAAACTTACAGTTGATTATTACAAGCCGGGACTATTCCCTAGAAAAATAAGAAGAAAAAAAAATAGAATACCCAGATGCAACTAACAATCTTTCTTTTCTTGTAGGAGTCAACGAGAATCAAAGTATACATGGCTCACGATATTGTCGAAGTAATTATCAAAATCTCAACCAACAAGAAGCCCATTTGGATTGATTGACTTGTGACTTTTGACTTATAAATCAAAAGCAATAAATTAGAAATTATAGCTTGACTTTTGAATTATTTTTATCATTTTAGCTGAAAAACAAATGCTTAAAAATATTTTTTTATTTTATCCAAAACACTATAAAAGTGCTTAAAAGCTATTTTAGCTTAAAAACACCTAAAATAAGCCAATCCAAACAGGCTCAAGAACTATTACTCACACGCATGCCTTAACCCTTCTAAGTACAAGGCTAACCGGTTTAATGTATTGTAGACGGTTTCCATTTTATTTAATTGGGCATATATGATATGTGCTTTTAATATCTGGCTCTAGTAGTTCTACTGCTAGAACTATGGTGTTAAATATGACTCAAAAGATGATCGCCCGCTTAATCCGTTCAAATTTTATGTGTTGGACTCAAAATAATTTTATAGGCTAATTTTAGCCTAATTCAACAAAATAAATTTAGAAGTGATCTCCAATTTAACTCAATACTACTCCAATTCTAGCCCATTTTAAAATTTACTTAAATTTGAATTTATTGCTTGAGATTTACTTCTTTTATTTTTTATTTTTATGCAAACACTTTTCTTGTAACATGTATCTTATAAATTTTTGGTGCGTTTGATATAGAGGAAAAGATTTTTCAAGAAAAATGTTTTTCTCAAAAATATTTTCCACGGAAAATGATTTTCTCGAATATTTTCCACGAAAAATCAGCAAAAATATATTTTTAAATGTTTTCCTCAAAAATATTTTCCACGAAAAATCTGTGAAAATATTTTTTGTGAAAAATGTATTTCTAGAAAATAGACCTTTCAAAAATACTGAGTCAGGTTAGAAGGGTCATGACATAGCCAATTTCAGCCCAACTCATTTCAGACCAAGTAATTTTTGAGCCAATATTAGCCCAGCCCATTTATTACCCCAACCCATTTTGATTGAACCAATTTCAATCCAACCTGCACATTTGATACCCCTAACTAGAACCCTCAACCGCCTAGCAATGGCCAAAGCGCACATTTGATGTACAAGTATTCATTCGCTGAAAAATTTGAACTAAATATCTTCATCAGAACGATTGATGAGAAAAACTGTTACAACAACAATTTGAAATATTCGAATAGAAATCTACAGACCTTAATATATAATTCCCATGGCATGCAGCACATATATAATGTATAGCCGCATCATGTTGTCACTTCTTCAAATAAAATATATGCGTGTAGGATACCTTAATCCATTTGGGTGTCGTCATGTTTTTGATAATCAGAATAACTAGGATAACTTTCATGGTGGGGCGGAAAATCATGTTGTTGCAGCTGCTGGGGAATATTTGCGCTGATCGTGGAACCACCAGCATCTTGATTATTATAAAGAGCTGAAGTCAAGTAAGGGAATTCAGCATCATTATTGCTGGAAAGTAGCTGGGCATACTGGAGAAGGTGCGGATAAGCTTCATATGAAATAGTACTAGTATTGTTACTATTAAATTCAGAGTGCTGCGGAAAATTGTAAGAAGCTGATCCACTTCCAGGTTCAGCACTAGTACTGAGCAACTGAGGCTGGCCTTGAAGAAGTCTTTCAGGAAAGTTGAGCTTAGCTTTGGAGCCTTTGAATCGGAGAGCAGCTTCATCGTATGCAAGAGCTGCATCCTCTGCTGTATCAAATGTCCCGAGCCATACTCGAGCTGCTTTCTTCGGGTCTCGTATTTCTGCTGCCCATTTTCCCCATGGTCTCTGCCGCACTCCTCTATAATGCCTCTTACCACTTCCTGAATCCAACATCAATATTCTTAATCTATCAAAACTTTTATTCTGATTAATTGTTGGGTTTCAGTAGGCACTCTATAGCCAAAGTGTTTCGAACGATATATATATTTGTGTCAATACGTAGTTTTCCGAATTAGCTGGCACTCAAATTGAAAAAGGAAGCAAAACCGACATAGTTGAATGCATGAATATGACTTGCAATAGCTAGCTTAGAGAAAAAAAAAATGGCATGAATATATAGCAAGTCCCATCTTTGAACTAATCTTAAAAATAAAATGGAAGGTATGAACGCATAGGAGGTCGGTCATACTTTCATTACCTATTCAAGTGTGTTAGAAATAAGATAAGATGCGCATAGTCAAAGAGGAAAAAACAAGAAATAGCTAGTAGCGTTTGATGGAAACCGACAAGATGGAACATATATGCACATGGAAAACATGATTAAAAATTATTTGATAATCGTATATAATTTGTAAATGGTAACCTATTATAAAAAGACATGTTATTTCGTGGAATCGGAGTGAAAGATTTGAAGGCGAGTAGATGCATGTTTTAAAGACAGACAGAGTACATGATAGAGCAATCTTCAATTATTAATTGGATACAGAGGGAAAGTTCTTTACGGAAAGTAACATACAATGAACCTGTCCAAAAGCAACAAAAAGCTGGCTACTAGAGTTGAACAAACCATAATCAAACAAAAAACCTAACACTGCTTTCTATCAAAGAAACATTTTAAATAGTACTTGGTATTGATTATTTAACACATACAACATTAGCAGGGCGGGGGGAATTAATTAAAATCATTTATAAATTAGCATTCTTGACATTTATTAAGATCGAAAGAGACAAACAGTAATAGAAATTAAGTACATACACTTGGATTGATGACATCGACAATGGAAAGTAAAAGGCTTAAATCAACATTTAGCAAAATGATAGTATAAAATAAAAAAGAAAATTGAAGATCTAGGGGTAGAAGGTTTATATTAAATATAGATTTACTTTTTTCTTGCCGTGGGGAGGCCCCAACAGGCTCGAGAGGCATAGTGGTGTTATTGTAATAAGTTGAGTACTGGCCATGGGAGCTTGAGAACGCTATGTCATTGTTCTCCGACGACGGTGCTTCCTGTGGAACTGACCGCTTTCCATGTCTTCTATCCACTTTGGATCTTTTGGATGTTAACAATGATTGCTAATCTTATATAATTTTCTTTTATGTATATGTTAAGACAGGATCAGTATAGGAGTTTTGATGAAGGGAGGAAAGACTAAGACAGGAATGTGATAAGAGCATATAATTAATGTATGATAAGTTCAATGAGGGTTTCTCTTCTTTCTTGTGTTAAGTAGTCATATATATACACACTGTGGGACGAGCTTCTATATCAAAATTATACAATCGGAAAGGGGAAAAAAATGAACAGAGGAAAAAGAAAAAGTGAGATGGGAAACCAAAAAAACAAAAAAAGGAGGAAAAAACAGAGGAACAAGAAAAAGTGAGATGGAAAGAATAAGAAAACCATAAAGTTGAACGGTGATGATAACCTAAATTGCTGTTTGGATGACATTATAGAGATATACATTGGCATGGACGCGACAGAAAAAGCATGATGCTTACTTAGGGATGAGGACGTGTGAAAACTGAGGACAAATGCAAATCAGGTCTTAGCCAAAGGATCAAATTTGCAAGAGTTGTTCTCTCTCTCTATTTTTTAAAGTTTTTCCTTTTTATTTTCGGCGCGGTTATAGATTGTATTAGTAATAAATTCTCCTACCTCTTCCATGCCTTTTTTGGGTGATGTAGCAAAACAATGCATGTGCATAGTGGTAACACTTCAAACTTAGTTCCTTTCACCTTTTTTTTTTTGAATGCCTATAGGGTGAAATTCAGAATTGACAGGTGGGTGAATTAGGTGGAAACACATGGCAATAGGGACAGGTTAGACATGCATCAGCAGAGAAAGTGTCTGGTCCAGTTCATGTCCCTAGCTAACAGTCACCGGATTCATGGTTCCGGAGAAGAGGAGCCGAGCATAAGTTGTTGTCCGGATGAGATAAGGTCTGAAGATCAGCCGTTACATAGCTGTTATAGAAGATCCCCGGGACTTCACCGGCCGTTACACAACCTTGATAATGGGCATTTATTGGATTTAATGAGAACATGATTCATGGATCTTGTCCCTTAAACCTTAGCAAAAAATAGGACCTTACTTTATTCTTGAAGGGAATTCGTGTTCTGATTAACATAGAGAGCATCATACTTAGCAATTCTTGGAGTTCTTGTTCACTCTTAAGTTTCTTTATATTATTGCATTGTTCAATTCATCAGCTTTCTCTGGCGGCTTTGTGCGCTTATAACATCGAAATTCAGGCCACTCTTGCTTAGTTATTCGTTTAGTCAATTCTTGCTATTTTGTCCTTTAATTATATTGTTATATTACGTTTCTTCTCTATTCAATTTGGTCATCTTAATCTGTGTGTCTATAAATCATGTGTACAAATTCAACAGAATCATTTTACGGGTAAACAGTTTGGCACCCACCGTGGAGCTGGGACAGTTGCGGTGTTGTTTTGGCCTACTAATTCTTTGCTAACTTGTTGAGGTTTGTTTCACACAAAGAAATTCGTCGTTATTATTTCCAACAATGGAGGAAACAAACAACCTAATGCCAATCAAGGCATATGCGTAAGAATAATGGATGGGATCTTACACCTCTTGGTCCCCTCCAAGAGTCATCGGCTGGGAAAACTCAGTACAGGGAAGGAGATGAGACTCTCGTAGGGGAAGAAGGGTACACCCAACGGACGTAAGGAGCCGAACCCCTGATTACATGGAGGATTATAAGAACAATAGCCGCAATGAAATTCAGGATAACTGTTAAGCTTCGGGGGAAGCGGTGACAATCCTAGCAGCACAACACAGGGACATAATAACTCACCTTTAGCTGCATGGCTGAGCTATAGCAAGCTGTGACGAAGGCTTCTAACAATGCAAACTTGGTAGTCCCAACACCGCCCAATATAGTTCTGGTGTAAGGGTTCCCGGGACTAGTCATGTCACTTCGGGTACTAAAGTTTAGTTGGAGGACAATAGAGCAAGTCGCTCCAGAATTTGCTCCGAGAATGGGAATGCGCCAGAGAACCCTTTTAGGATCGAACTCATGAAATGTATGAAAAGTTCAAATCTCGAATGGATCAGAAGGCTAAGGAATTCCACGCTCGAATGGATCAAATTCTAGGGGCACCTCTGGTTCTTAAAGCCCAAACTCTAAGAATTATATTCAATTGTTGTATAAGCCGAGTATTACGCCTATGTAAATTTCAAAGAGGTTCAATATGCCAGAATTTATCAAATACAATGGATCCACAGGAGACAGAACGACTGTCACGATCCAAAATCGCCTAGTCGTGCGGGCACCTACCATTTCCCACCTTGGTAGGCGAACCCTTCCCTTACCCAACATACAAACTATAAATACGGAGGAATAATGAAATCAATAATAGATCTCAATATCAATTAAATGAGAATAAGTGTGGAATACATATCCTACCCAAGGCATCTGGTCTAAGTCAGTACAAGAGCTACTAATAAACACATAGGTCTGAATATATAATAAGAACTATCTGAATGTTGCCATACAAAGCTCATAACATCAAAAGTAATACTGTCTGGAAGTAGATGACAAGTATACAAAGAATAGAAACTGGGCTATAGATCTAGAAGTAGCTCACCTTGAGTCTCCAACAACACCGTCTCAGGCGAAACACTCTCGAGGATCAGACATAGAACCTTTCACATACTCTACACCCCGAAAAGGAGTGTAGCAAGGTAGCATCAGTACAAACAACACGTACTGAGTAGGCATCATAGGCCGACAATAGGTAGTTCACATATATAAAAGAAAGATATTAACAAATAGGCAAGTAAACGATAATGTATTGTCACGACCCAGCTAGGGGCCGTGACGGGTACCTGGGGCTAGCCACCGAGCACCACTCGTGCTACTACTCATCTTGCTCATTTAATGATCTTTTATCAGCTTTATACTCAAATTACAAGAAAATCATATTTTATATGGAAACATAAGCACTTTTATATACATTTGCCTCTCGGCCATCAAAATGATATATACATATAATAGCATTCTCGTGAGACCATCTAACCCACACTGCGCATCTACGAGCCTCTACTGGAGTACTAAACATAAGGACGGGACAAGACCCCGTCATGCCAAAAAATACATATACATGAATATACACAGAAGAATCGTCATAAGCACCTCCGAACAAAGGAGTGCTTTCAATCAACTGACGGCTACTGCTGGTCTGGGTCGAGCTCTCCTCCCTGTATACATGTGGGCATGATCACAGCGTCCAAAGAAAACGTACGTCAGTACGAACATTGTACTGAGTATGAGAGGCATAAACAATGAAATAAGACAATGATACGAAGGAAATATCAATATGAAACATCTGTATCTGACTGTCAAATATAAAAGAAATAATGCATACTGTCGTACTCATACTTATCATCATGTCATTTATGCATAAATGTATAAGCTGGCCGCCCATATAGGTACGGTGTGATAATGCAAAAACTGCCCGTCCATATCGGATCGGTGTGGTAATCATAACATTAGCCTGCGTCCAGGCCTCCCACGTCCAGGGTATCATCTCATGCCGCCCACTAGTGGTGTCTGCCCATGCCATTTGGCCATGGTGTATCGTATAGCTGCCCGCCTTAGTGGTGACTGCTCGACCAACTAGGCACGGTGTTAAATCATCATCATACATGCTCATCATAATATGCTTATCGTAACATGCTTATCATGACACATGCATAAGGCTTATGGACAACTTTACTCGATCGGGGTGACGTAAGGTCGTGATCCCCCGATTTCATTATGGAGTAATCATTGACATCTGACTCACCTTGAAGGGATTAGCATATAAGGTGAGTGTAAGCAATAAATAACATCTTTAACATTTTAGAATCATCATGTCATATCTTCTATCTTATATAGCTATTCATAGACATAGGCTCTTAGCTTTCTGGAATATAGGAACTCATGAGGAGGAAGGAAAATCATGCTAGAAGATTCGTGCCATTAGAAGGAAAGGGCTAGCCTCACATACCTTTGACGTTTAACTAAGCTATCGTTCGCTTGTTCTCCTTCGATATTACGTTAGTTAATCGACTATAAGAACGCGCTACTATTTCTAGGGAAAATTGGGTGGAACTTCCTTTGGTTATACTAATTTTCTCATATTCTATATCAACTCTCAAATGCTCATAACAACATTCACAATATTACAATCAACAATCATCATTTATATACATTGACCACAATCCACCATTTCTCTTCAATTTCTCCACATTTATGGTTATAGCTTACTATCGCGTTTCCTCGTATATAATACTTATTTCATGGTCTAAATGTCATTTATAGCGTATTCATAATCACAACACACCAACATTTGTGATTCAGTCCAACTACCTTCCAACCACGACACTATTCATTCATTAATGACCCACTTCCTATGTTTTTCTACAATTCAAGTATCTTACCCTTCCAATACCTTAAAAAACATGGTTTAGTCATGAAACTTACCTTAGATGATGGTTGAACAAGCCTTGAATGGAATTAATCCTTTAGCACTAAAACCCTACTTTACTTCCTTTGGGTTTTCTTAAGAAAGATGAACTTTAGTGTGATTCTTACACTTGATTTCATGGATTTGATGTTATTGACATTGATTTTCTTTTGGTTCTCTTGAAGTCTTGTGAATGAAGTGTTTAGAGTGTTCTAGAGACTTCTTGAGTCGTGTAGACGAGAAATGAATAAATGAGCTTAGGGTCCCTTTTAATAACTCAAAACCTGATTTTTAATGAACAGTAGTCGGGTGCACAGTGGCCGTAAACCCAGTTTACAGGCCGTATTCTGGTTTACAGTCCGTCCTTCACGACCGTATTTAAGCATATCAGAAACAAAAAGGTTTGCTGGAGTCATGGTGGTTTACGGTCGCAGTTTACGGGTCGTATTTCGATTTACGGTCCGTATTCTGAGTCGTATTTAACCATTTCGTCATTTGGCAGAAAGTTGAAATTTTTGGAATGTTGAAGGACGATGGCAGTTTACGGTATGTAAACCACTTTACGGGCCATATTCTATTTTACGACCCACTGGGTCGAAGTGCAAATCTGTAACTTTCTCATTTCCAAAATTCATAAATAGTCATTCCCTACTTAGTAAAACATCGCACACTCATACACTTCGTTGGTCTACTCGTTGTAGGTTCACGGAGAAATTTCCGAGGTGTAACATTCTTCCCACCTTTTGGAACAGTCATCCTCGTATGTTAAGTCATCGGGGATTCTAGAAAAATTTCGCCAGAGTTTTCCTTGTAATTGGCACTACCGACCTGTCACAACAACCCATAATATCATCGCCTCACAGGGCTACATCATAACATCGACAAATATATGGCCACACACGACCAAAAGCAAGAAAAATAAGCATACGTACCTCATATCGTTGGCGTTTCATCTTGAATCTCCTCTGGGGGTCGAAATAATTGCGGATACTTAGACTTTATACTCTCATCTGCTTCCCAAGTCACTTCTTCCCGGTTATTGTTTCGCCACAAGACTTTAACTGAAACTACCTCTTTATTTCGAAGTCTTCGCACTTGCCTGTCTAGAACATCGATAGACACCTCTTCATAGGTTAGCTTTTCTGTTACTTGCACATCATCTATTGGGACAATCTTAGTGGGGTATCCAACACACTTGTGGAACATCGAAACGTGAAAGACTGGATGGACTAATTCAAGCTCCGAAGGCAAATCCAATTCATAGGCTACTTGACCCACCTTGCGGAAATTTCTGTAGGGTCCAATGTATCTAGGGCTTAGCTTCCCTTTCTTCCCAAATCTCATCACCCCTTTCATTGGCGATACTTTAAAAAATACCCAATCATTAACCTGGAATTCCAAGTCTCGTCGGTGATTGTCCGCATAGGACTTTTGGCGACTTTGGGCTGTCAGCAACCGATCTCGGATCACCTTAACTTTTTCCACCGCTTGTTGAATCAATTCGGGGCCTACTAGTTGTGCTTCCCTTATTTCGAACCATCCGATTGGGGATCTACATTTCCTTCCATATAAGGCTTCATATGGGGCCATTTGAATGCTGGAATGATAACTATTATTATACGCAAATTCGATTAACGGTAAATGATCATCCCAACTTCCACCGAAATCTAGCACGCATGCTCGTAGCATATCTTCCAAGGTCTGGATAGTACGCTCGGCTTGTCCATCGGTCTGCGGATGAAATGCCGTGCTAAGCTTCACTTGGGTTCCTAGACCTTCTTGGAAGGACTTCCAAAACTTGGCTGTAAACTGTGCTCCTCTATCTGTGATAATGGATAATGGTATACCATGGAGGCGCACAATTTCCTTGAGATACAACCTCGCATAGTCTTCTGCTGAGTACGTGGTTCTAATTGGAAGAAAATGGGCTGCTTTTGTGAGTCTGTCCACAATCACCCATATGGAATCATACTTGCTGCGGGAACGAGGTAATCCCACAATAAAATCCATGTTGATCACTTCCCATTTCCAAGTAGGGATTTCCATTGCTTGCAATAAGCCTCCTGGCTTTTGATGTTCAACTTTTACTTGTTGGCAATTTGGACACTGTGCTACAAATTCGGCTATGTCTCTCTTCGTGCCATCCCACCAATACATCATCTTGAGATCATGGTACATTTTAGTTGCACCTGGATGAATAGAATACCGAGAACAATGTGCTTCTTCAAGAATTCGTCGGCGCAATTCTGCTACATTCGGCACACATAATCTGCGTCGGTACCTAAGAATTCCGTCCGTACAAGCTTCAAATGGAGATTTTTCTTTTCCATGAGATGTGTCTCAGTAATGACGCAATTGAGGATCTTCATATTGCCGTTCTTTCACTTCCATTTCAAGGACGAAATTGTGGGATCATTGATACTAATCCCCGCATTACTCGAATCGATTACTCGTACTCCAAGATTAGCTAGTTGGCGGAGCTCATGAACCATTTCTTTCTTTTTCGGAGGGACTTCACATAAACTTCCCATTGATTGGCGGCTAAGCGCATCGGCTACTACATTCGCTTTTCCGGGGTGGTACAATATGTTCACATCATAATCTTTTAATAGTTCTAACCACCGCCTCTGCCGCAGGTTTAACTCTTTCTGCTCGAAAATGTACTGAAGACTCTTGTGATCTGTGTAAATATCAACATGCACACCATACAAATAATGCCTCCATATTTTTAAGGCATGAATAACTGCAGCCAATTCGAGATCATGAGTCGGATAATTCTTTTCATGTTTCCGTAATTGTCTCGAAGCATATGCAATAACTTTCCTATGCTGCATCAATACGCATCCTAGTCCAACACCGGAAGCATCACAATATACCACGTAGCCATCTGACTCTTCGGGAAGTGTTAAGACCAGAGCTGAGGTCAATCTGCCTTTCAACTCTTGGAAGCTGTGCTCACAAGCATCATTCCACTGAAACTTGGCTGACTTCTGGGTTAGCTTCGTCAATGGGGCTGAAATAGATGAAAAGCCCTCTACGAATCTTCTATAGTATCCTGCCAAACCCAGAAAACTACGAACTTCTGTAGGCGTCGTAGGCCTTGGCCAAGTCTTCATAGCTTCAATTTTCTGAGTGTCGACTCGAATGCCATCATTTGAAATAACATGGCCCGGAAATGTCACAGAATTTAGCCAAAACTCGCACTTTGAAAATTTCGCATACAATTCTCGGGCTCGAAGAATGCCAAGAACAATTCGCAAATGATCTGCATGTTCCGATTCCATGCGAGAATACACCAGAATATCATCAATAAATACTATCACAAATAAGTCCAACAGAGGCCTGAATACATTATTCATCAAATTCATAAACACGGCCGGAGCATTAGTCAATCCAAACGACATCACTCGTAATTCATAGTGGCCATATCTCGTTCTGAAGGCCGTCTTGGGAATATCTGCTTCTCTAACTCTCACCTGATGGTAACCCGACCTCAAATCTATTTTTGAAAACCACTTAGCACCTTGCAATTGATCGAATAAGTCATCAATCCTTGGAAGAGGATACTTGTTCTTTATCGTCACTTTATTCAATTGCCTGTAGTCAATACACATTCGTAGAGATCCGTCTTTCTTTCTTACAAACAAGACCGGTGCTCCCCACGGTGATGGACTGGGCCTAATAAACCCCTTTTCAAGCAAGTCTTTCAACTGCGCCTTTAGCTCCTTCAATTCCGACGGAGCCATTCGATAAAGAGGAATAGAAATAGGCTTAGTGTCCAGCAACACGTCAATAGCAAAATCTATTTCTCTTTCTGGAGGAAGACCTGGAAGCTCATCAGGAAATACATCGGGGAATTCATTCACGACCGGAACTGACTGGAAAGTTGGCGGCTTTGCCTCGGTGTCATGAACCCGAACAAAATGATAAATATAGCCATTGGCTATCATATTCCTTGCTTTAAGGTAGGAAATAAACCTACCCTTCGGAGATGCTGCATTACCCTTCCATTCAAGCACGGGCTCTCCCGAAAATTGGAATCGAACCACTTTCAATCGGCAATCCACATTTGCATAACACGAGGCCAACCAATTCATACCCATGATTACATCGAAATCTATCATTTTTAGCTCAATCAAATCAGCTCTGGTCTGACGATCACATATCACAATGACACAATTTTTGTACACTTGCCTTGCTATCACGGGATCACCAACCGGGGTGAGTACCTCAAAATGTTTAATTGACTCGGGTTTCACCCCAATACAACCAGCAACATATGGAGTAATATAAGAAAGAGTAGAACCCGGATCTATCAGTGCATATACATCACGGGAGAATATAGACAAAGTACCTGTGACCACATCCAGGGAGGACTGAAGATCCTGTCGTCCGGCTAAAGCATATACACGGGGCTGAGTGACACCTGAAGTAGATGCTGCCCCTCTACCTCTACCTCGGCCAGCTGACATCTGGGGAATCTGTCCTGCCGGGCGTGCTGAGGAAGAACCAGCTGCTGAGCCTGTAGGCTGAACTCCAACTCTGCCACTCTTTGACGGGTAATATCTCATCATGTGCCCTACCTGGCCACAAGTATAACAAGCGTCTGAACCCTGGCAACACTGTCCGGAATGCAATCTACCGCACTGGCTGCATCGCGGTACCAGGGGTCTCCTCTGACTATAATCTTCCCTAAACTGGGAATCTGGAGTTCTAGAACTCTGGCCCTGTCCTGAGCGGAAGGAGTGATCAAATCTCCTACGTGTAAATCGAGGAGGTGCACTGGTCACCGACTGGCCTGAATAACCAGAATATGTCTGCCTTGATCCCCCTCTATAACCACTGCCTGCTCCCATAGATCTCGCCCTCTTGCCTTGCCTTCTTTCGTTATCGTGGTCATTCCTTGGTGGTTGTTGTCGCCCCTCTAAATTCTGAGCATGGGCCTGTATTCGGAAAATATCCATCTCGTCTTGCAAGGACGCCGTCAAACAATCTCTGAATAAATGTGGCCCTAGGCCACTCACAAATCTATATGCCCGATCTCCCATGTCGGCCACGATAGCTGGGGCATATCTAGCCAAAGAATTAAATTGCATGCTATACTCCCGGGCACTCATATTTCCTTGCCTCAGATTTAGAAACCTGCCCGCTCTAGCTCGGCGGACCTCGGGTGGCAAATAGTGACGAATAAATGCATCCACGAATTCTTGCCAAACCGGAGGAGGCACATTCTCTCCTCGTGACATTACCCAGTTGTTGTACCACAAAACAGCCACATCCCGGAGTCTATAAGATGCCAACTCCACGGATTCAGTTTTAGAGGCATGGACCATCTTCAATGTCCTCAGAACCTCATCTATGAAACCTTGCGGGTCTTCATCCGGCTTTGACCCGAAGAACTCCGGAGGATTTAGACTCATGAAATCACGGGCTTTGGTACTTGCTGCCCGATCACTTGAACTTGCATTTTGTCGTTGTGCCTGTGCGGCGACCAATTGCGTCAATAAATGGATGGCCTCGGTCATTTGTTGACCCGAAGCAACCGGTGGAGGAATTGGAGCTGGAGCTCCTCCTTGCTCTTCCACATTAGGCGGGGTAGAAGAAGTGTTAGACAATGCCTCATTATGTGATTCGCCTTCTTCTATATTCATCAGAGGCTCTCTTTTTACCCACCTCTTAGCCGTAGTCTTGCCCTTCTGGGCGGCTGTAGCCTTTCCCTTTGGCAGCTCTGAAATCACAACACACTATTAGGGAGGATAAAATCTTATACATGGCTCTACCGCACGATTTCATAAGAAGAAGGATGGTCATTTTTCCTAAATGCCCTGTAGCCTCTTGTTTATTGATGTGACGCCCAACACACCATAAACAAGACTCTACTAGAAACGGCTCGTAGACACTTCCTAGGACTGAACCGCTCTGATACCACTTTTGTCACGACCCAGTTAGGGGCAGTGACGGGTACCCGGGGCTAGCCACCGAGCACCACTCGTGCTACTATTCATCTTGCTCATTTAATAGTCTTTTATCAACTTTATACTCAAATTACAAGAAAATCATATTTTATATGGAAACATAAGCACTTTTATATACATTTGCCTCTCGGCCATCAAAATGATATATACATATACTAGCATTCTCGTGAGACCATCTAACCCACACTGCGCATCTATGAGCCTCTACTGGAGTACTAAACATCAGGACGGGACAAGACCCTGTCATGCCCAAAAATACATATACATGAATATACATAGAAGAATCGTCATAAGCACCTCCGAACAAAGGAGTGCTTTCAATCAGCTGACGGCTACTGCTGGTCTGGGTCGAGCTCTCCTTCCTGTCTACCTGTGGGCATGATCACAGCGTCCAAAGAAAATGGACGTCAGTACAAACATTGTACTGAGTATGAGAGGCATAAACAATGAAATAAGACAATGATACGAAGGAAATATCAATATGAAACATTTGTATCTGACTATCAAATATAAAATAAATAATGCATACTGCCTTACTCATACTAATCATCATGTCATTTATGCATAAATGTATAAGCTGCTCACCCATATAGGTACGGTGTGATAATGCATAAACTGCCCGTCCATATCGGATCAGCGTGGTATTCATAACATTAGACTGTGTCCTGGCCTCCCGCGTCCCGGGTATCATCTCATGCCGCCCACTAGTAGTGTCTGCCTATGCCATATGGCCATGGTGTATCGTATAGCTGCCCGCCTTAGCGGTAACTGCCCGGCCAACTAGGCACGGTGTTAAATCATCATCATACATGCTCATCATAATATTCTTATCGTAACATACTTATCATGATACATGCATAAGACTTATGGACAACTTTACTCGATCGGGGTGACATAAGGTCGTGATCCCCCGATTTCATTATGGAGTAATCATTGACATTCTGCCTCACGTTGAAGGGATTATCAAATAAGGTGAGTGTAAGCAATAAATAACATCTTTAACATTTTAGAATCATCATGTCATATCTTCTATCTTATATAGCTATTCATAAACATAGGCTCTTAGCTTTCTGGAATATAGGAACTCATGAGGAGGAAGGAAAATCATGCTAGAAGATTCGTGCCATTAGAAGGAAAGGGCTAGCCTCACATACCTTTGACATTTAACTAAGCTATCATTCGCTTGTTCTCCTTCGGTATCACGTTTCTACCTTCAAAGAGAATTCACATTTACGTTAGTTAATCGACTATAAGAACGCGCTACTATTTCTAGGGAAAATTGGGTGGCACTTCCTTTGGTTATACTAATTTTCTCATATTCTATATCAATTCTCAAACGCTCACAACAACATTCACAATATTACAATCAACAATCATCATTTATATACATTGACCACAATCCACCGTTTCTCTTCAATTTCTCCACATTTATGGCTATAGCTTACTATCGCGTTTCCTCGTATATAATACTTATTTCATGGTCTAAATGTCATTTATAGTGTATTCATAATCACAACACACCAACATTTGTGATTCAGTCCAACTACCTTCCAACCACGACACTATTCACTCATTAATGACCCACTTCCTATGTTTTTCTACAATTCAAGTATCTTACCCTTCCAATACCTTAAACAACATGGTTTAGTCATGAAACTTACCTTAGATGATGGTTGAACAAGCCTTGAATGGAATTACTCCTTTAGCACCAAAACTCGACTTTACTTCCTTTGGGTTTTCTTGAGAAAGATGAACTTTAGTGTGATTCTTACACTTGATTTCATGGATTTGATGTTATTGACCTTGATTTTCCTTTGGTTCTGTTATATCCCGTATTTTTGAACCTCGGAGCATCTGCTGGGGTGGGGCCCACATACCGAGATTTTTTTTGGAACATCTGAAAAGTCATATGAATCACATATGTAAAGTTAAACACAACTCATGAAGTACCTTTGGACCAAATCAAAGTGGAAACCCTCCAAACGAATATTTTTAAGAAAACGTTTTCGGGTGACCTGACTTTGGGGGGCAAAAACTGTATTGTACGTTTGGAATTTCGAAAATACCTTGAAATAGAAGTTGTAGATAATTGAATTAGCTTTCAATCCATAGGTCGTGGGTTCCCAGGTGACGTCGGTACAAGGAGTTATGAACGTTTTAAGGTCGAAAGGTCAGTGGGCTAGGCCCAACTCGGGACCAACCGAGTTGGCCCAAAAAAAATAAAATAAAAATTTAGGCTCAATGTTTAAGGGGTGGCCGGCCAAGTGAGGCCCAACCCATGGCTTTAATGAATATTTCCATGTGCTAATTAATTATAAAGGGATCACTATCCCTTAGAAGGTTCAAGAGACTTAGAAGAGAAAGAAGAGCAAAACAAGAGCAAAAAAAAGAAGGCATTTCGGGTTTGGTGTGGAAAATTCACCACCAAAAATCTTGTGTTAAAAATTTATATTTTGTGGTTTCCTTACTAAGTTGAGTCCCCTCTTCAACTTGGTGTAGTTGGTTTGGAGAAAGGAGGCCTTGGTTCACCAAAGTGATCACAAATTCAAGTAAAGAAGACTAGAGGAAAAGGTAAGAATTTATCCTTTATTCTTGTGTTATGGAGTTTTGTTTGGGTTATAGTATATAGAAATGTGTTGATTGTATGGAGAAATGGAAGTTTGCAAAGTGGGTGTGTGGTACATATGTGTAGCCATGTGTATTTGTATATTGTATAGCCAAAAATGTATAGAATTCATGTTGTATTCTAGTTGTGAATGTGATGGAATTTATGTTGAGAATGAAAGTGGAATAAATTTGATTGAATGGAGAAAAATAGCATATGGCCGTGTGGTATATTTGACTTGGGAATGAAATGGATTAAGTTTGTTTAGAGTATTGGAGTGTTGTTGTAATGCTTGATATGTGAATGAAGTTAGAATGATATAAGTTTGTATTGAATTGGAATGTAGAAACTTATGTCGTTTTAGTATGGTTTTTCCGACATTAAGGAAATGAAGTTGTTTGGTTGTTAGTTGTGATGACCATTGATGAATTTGGAAGTTGGAAACTTGTTATGAAGTTGTATGCCAAAGATTTGATGTTTTGCATAAGTTATGATTTTGGCGGAAGATTGTATAGCATGTATATCGAGTGTATATCTTAAGGAAAACGATATGAAATGTTTCTAGAACTATATGGTCATGATCATGATGGTTGTTGAATATGAAATTATTGATCTTAGTTGAAAGTTGGGTTGAATTGAAGATTATGTCAACTTGTGAGAAAAATGACTAGTTGAAGGATATTTGTGTTTTTAATGTTCATTGTTGATATTGTTGTTGTCGTTTGGGTTGTTGTTGATGATTTATAGCCGAGTTGAATTCTCGGGGTGTCATATGTATAGGGGAAGTGCTGCCGAAATTTCGGTAGCCAAATATGCTTAAAGTTGAAATAATGGCATTAATAATTCACAATTGGTAAACTTGACCAATTGCAGTTTTTCGACGAAACGGGAAGTGAGTTTGGAAAGGCTTAAGGAGCGCGAAAGGTATGTAAAGCAACCCCAATTCTTCCCTTGGCATGCCCCTAGTGTGTTAGGGTCGGATCCGGGCCTCGAAGGACCTCTTGGCCCTCGGAATCCGCAAGACAAAATTTCAGTTTTTCCTTCAGTAGAATTGAACCATTCTGATACGCTTTTTCTGAAATTATGCAATTTTGCTCTAAATTATTCAGAAAGTCATAGAATGTTTGTATAACCTTTTTAGGTGATACCATATGCTTAGAGGGCACAATTTGAGCCCGCCGCCTTGTTTGTCCCAAGGCGGGCCCGCTATTTACGGTTTTGCCCCTAATATGCTAAAGCTTCCTTTTTAAGCGATTTTTGAAAGAAATGTTTTAATTACCCTACTAATCGCTTAACGAATATTATTTTAAATATTATGTTAAATATTATAAATTATTTTGACACTCGGAATGACTTCGGGAAAGTTATTCTTCTGTAATTTATTATGATATCCGAAATACATTTATTATGATTCCGTCCGACTCCATTTGATTTGTTTGTCTTTGCTACGCTTCATCGAGTCTTTGAAAACACATATGATATTTTTAAATTGCATTAGTCTCTCACTACTCCATTCGTGGATGTCCCAATGTTTCCCACACTGAGCCCGGGCCAGGATATGTTGTCAAGCGTAATTCTCTACATTGTTCGCCGCGTCCCGATGTGAGGGGGCAGGTATACGCGTACATGGGTCTGTGGAGTATGATGTGCCATGTCCGCCTATTCTGATCTGATCTGTTATGGCCATTTTGATATGACATTATATGATACGGGGCCACGCCCCTTTTTTTGATTCCTCTGTATAGTGGCACCAGCGTCGGGAGGGTGGCCACATTCTGTCTGCCGAGTCCCGTGGCAGGGACCGGATATGATATGATATGACATATGTTTCTGTACGCATTCTGTCTGTTTTGGAAATATGCATTTGACACTCTGGATTCTGTACTCATTTTCTGTAACCATTATGATTTGACTTCTGTGATTCCGCTTTACATATTCAGTACATATTTCGTACTGACCCCCTTTCTTCGGGGGCTGCGTTTTCATGCCGCGCAGGTACAGACGACAGGTTTGCTGATCCACACGTTTAGGATCCCGTTTCTGCTATTTTGGGGCGCTCTCTTCTACAGAGCCCATCTTTTGGTACAGTCTGTCACTGCTATCTGGATATGTACTTTGCTCAGGGTATGACGGGGCCCTGTCCCGTCTTATGATTATGATATGTTCTGTAGAGGTCTGTGGATACATCTGTGTGGGTTCTGTACATATGTTTGGGATGTTTTGTTTTGTGATAGCCTTATCGGCTTCTGTGTGCCAAGTCTGCTCTTCTGATAAATTCTGTAGCATCCACTAATGTTATTACTACATTATTATTCTGATAATATGCTAATTTGGGTATCGGGTACGTATAGGTGCCCAGCTAGGGCACTGGTCGCGGCCCACGGGGTTGGGTCGTGACAAAAGTGGTATCAGAGCGGTTCGTCCTCGGAATGTCCACAGACCGTGTCTAGTAGAGTCTTGTTTATCGGTGTGTTGTGCACCACACCTATAAACAGGAGGCTACAGGGCATTTAGGATACTACCCTTCTTTCTGTCTTAGATCGTGCGATAGAGCTGTGTTATCAGGATGACCCCTTCCTAACGAGTGGCTATATTTGCAGATATGCCTCCAAAAAAAGCGACAGCGGCCCAAAAGGCCAAGTCAGTTGCCGTAGGAGAGACTAGCCGGGTCCAGAGGACTACCAGGGCCCAGGTATATATTGCTCCGGAGACTTTGCCCCAGACAGAGGGTTCTTCTACACCGCCACTCGTGGAGGAGATTGGGGCAGCCGTAGCTGCAGATCGGGGGACGGCTCCACTGCCAGCTCCCGCAGTTCCAGTACCTGAGCCTCCAGCTCCACGGCCAGGCACTGAGGATCAGTCTATGAGGGAGGCAGTCCAGTTGCTGACTAGACTTGTGGCAGGGCAGGTTCAGGGGCATGGACTGGGAGGTGACCGGGCAGTCAGGCGTGATAGTTCGAGAGCCCGTGAGTTTTTGACTTGTAACCCTCCAGAGTTCTTCGGGACAAAGCCCGAGGAGGATCCTGAGGAGTTTATTAGGAAGATGCGACGCACTCTAGATTTGATTAATGCTTTCGAGACAGAGTCGGTCGCATTAGCTTCGTACCAGTTATATGATGTGGCGGCAAACTGGTACGAGTCATGAGGGCTATCCAGGGGGGACGGCGCTCCTCCAGCAGTTTGGGGCGATTTTTCTCAGGTATTTCTTGGACACTTTCTGCCCCCAGAGTTGCGACGAGCCAGATCTGATAGATTCTTATTATTGAGGCAGAAGGGCCGCAGTATTCGGGACTATAGTTTGGAGTTTGATTCCTTGGCCCGATATGCACCTACTGTGGTGGCTACTATGGCAGACCGGATGGATAGATATATTATGGGGCTGGATCGGTATTTTGTTGATAGCTGCTTAGTATTGGCTGCTCAGCCCGGTATGGACATTGCCCGTATCCAGGCCCATGCCCAGGGCATGGAGGATCGGGGCAGAGGAGGACACCAGCCTGACAGGGGCCAGGATCGGAGACAGCCCAAGAGGGCCAGGTCATCTGGAGACTTTCGGGGCAGACAGCCGCAGCAGCCTAGCAGATTTTCATCTCAGCCGGCGCAGAGCGCGCCTCCCCAGCCTGCAGGTCGCAGATTCGATAGCCCAGGGTATTCAGGAGCAGGCAAGAGCTCCAGGGCTTCAGGTTCGCGGACAGATAGAGGTTCTGGTCAGATGAGGCCACCCAGGGTTCAGTGTTCTTTTTGCGGCAGATACCATACGGGAGAGTGCTACAGAGCCACCGGTGCATGCTTTTCTTGTGGCCGTCAGGGCCATTCTGTGAGAGATTGCCCGTATAAGGGTAGTTCGGGTGGTGCAGCGCAGCCTACCGGATCAGCCGCTGGGTCTTCATCTTCGTCAGTGGCTATGCGCCCTACGGGGCAGGGTATTTCGGCACCAGCGGGTCGCGGCAGAGGCCGTGGTGGAGCTTCTGGTATTAGCGGTCCTTCGAACCGTATTTATGCTTTGGCCAGCCGCCAGGATCAGGAGGCATCTCCTAATGTCGTTACAGGTACTTTATTGGTCTTCTCTCGGTCTGTGTATGCATTAATTGATCCAGGTTCAACTTTATCATATATTTCACCTCTTGTTGCCGGTAAAATTGGTATTATGTCTGAACCTATAGAGCCATTTGAGGTAGCCACACCGATAGGGGACTTTATTGTAGCGAAACAGGTTTATAAAGACTGTTCTGTGATTGTATGTGGCCGTGATACTAAGGCAGATCTGGTAGAGTTAGATATGACTGAATTTGATGTTATTATGGGTATGGACTGGCTAGCTTCCTGTTATGCTAATGTTGACTGCCAGAATAAGGTGGTTCGCTTCCAGTTTCCCGGGGAGCCAGTTTTAGATTGGGCTGGAAATACAGCATCGCCGAAAGGTAAGTTTATTTCATACCTTAAGGCAAAGAAAATGATTAGAAAGGGTTATATCTATCATCTGGTACGGGTGCAAGACTTGGACGCAGAGATGCCGACACTTCAGTCAGTCCCCGTGGTTAATGAGTTTCCAGATGTTTTCCCCGACGAGCTTCCAGGTCTTCCTCCAGAGCGGGAGATAGATTTCTCTATTGATTTACTCCCAGACACTCAGCCTATCTCTCTTCCTCCGTATAGAATGGCGCCTGCAGAATTAAAGGAGTTGAAGGAGCAGCTGAAAGATTTGTTGGATAAGGGCTTCATCAGACCCAGTACTTCACCTTGGGGAGCCCTGGTATTATTTGTGCGTAAGAAGGACGGGTCGCTGCGTATGTGTATTGATTATCGACAGCTGAATAAGGTAACTATAAAGAATAAATACCCCCTCCGCAGGATTGATGATTTGTTTGATCAGCTGCAGGGCGCTAAGTGTTTTTCGAAGATAGATCTTCGATCCGGTTACCACCAGGTGCGAGTACGAGAGGCCGATATCCCTAAGACAGCTTTCCGGACCCGATATGGGCATTACGAGTTCAGGGTTATGTCTTTTGGGCTTACTAATGTCCCGCAGTATTCATGGATTTGATGAACCGGGTATTCAGGCCATTCTTGGATATGTTTGTAATTGTATTCATTGATGATATCCTGGTTTATTCTCGGTCTGAGGCGGAGCACGCAGATCATCTGAGATCGGTATTAGGGGTACTCCGGCATCAGAAATTATATGCGAAATTTTCTAAGTGTGAATTCTGGCTGTCTTCAGTGGCTTTCTTGGGGCATGTTATTGCAGCTGATGGTGTCTGGGTGGACACACAGAAGATTGAGGCCGTGAAGAATTGGCCCAGACCTACGACGCCCACAGAGGTACGCAGTTTCCTGGGGTTAGCAGGCTATTACAGGAGATTTGTGGAGAAGTTTGCTTCGATTTCAGCGCCTTTGACAAGGCTGACTCAGAAGGGAGCTAAGTTCCTGTGGTCTGACGCTTGTGAACGGAGCTTCCAGTTGCTGAAGGAGAAGCTGACTACAGCCCCAGTTCTGACTCTTCCAGAGGGACCGGACGGGTATGTTATTTATTGTGACGCTTCTGGCATGGGGTTGGGCTGTGTATTGATGCAGCATGGCAGAGTTATAGCGTATGCTTCCCGGCAGCTCAAGAAGCATGAGAAGAATTATCCTACCCACGATCTGGAGCTCGCAGCGGTAATTCATGCTCAGAAGATATGGAGACACTATTTATATGGCGTTCATGTGGATATCTATACTGATCATAAGAGTCTCCAGTATATTTTCAGGCAGAGAGAGCTTAATTTGCGACAGCGGAGGTGGCTGGAGCTTCTGAAAGATTATGACGTGGATATTCTGTATCATCCGGGTAAGGCTAATGTTGTTGCCGATGCGCTCAGTCGGAAGTCTATGAGCAGTTTGGCTGATTTACAGCCAGACAGGAGAGAGATAGCCCGTGATATTCAGCAGTTGGCTAGTCTCGGGGTTCGTCTGGCCGATTCTGGAGATACACGGATTTCTGTTCGACGGGTTTCTGAGTCATCCCTCAGGGACGATATTAAGCGGCGTCAATACGAAGATCCTGTCTTAGCTCAGTACAGGGACACAGCCTATGATAAGGAGAGGACTCCGTTCGAGTTTTCACCGGACGGTACTTTGTTATACAGAGGCAGGTTGTGTGTACCTGATATTGCAGGCCTTCGGCAGCAGGTTATGAGCGAGGCACATTATGCTCGCTATTCGGTCCATCCTAGGTCTACGAAGATGTACCATGATCTCCGATGCTTATACTGGTGGGACGGCATGAAGCGGGATATTGCAGAGTTCGTCGCCCAGTGCCCTAATTGTCAGCAGGTCAAGATTGAGCATCAGAAGTCGGGTGGACTGTTGCAGGAGATGGAAATCCCGACTTGAAAGTGGGAGGTTATTAATATGGACTTCATTACAGGTTTGCCTCGCACTCCATGGAAGTATGATTCCATCTGGGTCGTTGTTGATAGGCTGACGAAATCAGCCCATTTTCTTCCCGTCAGGACTACTTATTCCGCCGAGGATTATGCCAGGCTCTATATTAGAGAGATTGTGAAGCTTCACGGAGTTCCTATATCTATTATTTCTGACAGAGGCGCCCAGTTTATGGCGCGTTTCTGGAGGTTGTTTCAGGAGGGTCTAGGGACTCAGGTGAGTCTGAGCACAGCCTTTCATCCTCAGAGCGACGGACAGGCCGAGCTCACTATACAGACGCTGGGGGATATGTTGCGGGCCTGCGTTATTGATTTCAGAGGCAGCTGGGATGATCACTTGCCATTGATTGAGTTTGCATATAATAACAGTTACCATTCCAGCATCCAGATGGCTCCGTACGAGGCTCTATATGGCAGGAAATGCAGATCGCCGATTGGTTGGTTTGATATTGGCGAGTCAGAGTTGATTGGCCCAGATATGGTCCAGCAGGCCGTGGACAAGGTAAAACTTATTCGGGAGCGACTGTTGGCAGCCCAGAGTCGACAGAAGTCATACGCGGATAAACGGCGTCGACCGTTGGAGTTTCAGGTAGGCGATTGGGTATTCCTGAAGGTATCGCCTATGAAAGGCGTGATGCGGTTCGGCGGAAAGGGTAAGCTCAGTCCGCGTTGTATTGGGCCTTATCAGATTGTTCGAAAAACTGGAAATGTCGCCTATGAGCTAGATTTGCCATCTGATTTGGAAGCGGTACATCCGGTATTTCATGTCTCTATGCTTCGTAAATGCGTCGGTGACCCTTCTAGAATATTTCCTGCTGATGATATTCAGGTGACGGAGCAACTATCGTACGAGGAGCAGCCCGTATCTATTTTGGATCGTCAGGTAAGGAGGCTTCGGAATAAAGATGTAGCCTCTGTTAAGGTACTGTGGCGGAACGATAATAGGGAGGAAATGACATGGGAGGCCGAAGAGGAAATGAAGAAGAAATATCCTCATTTGTTCTCTATACCCACAGGTAACCTTAAATCCCTGCTTTAATTTATTCCAATATCAATCGTGTGTCATATGTGATGTCTGTAAACATGAACTCCCCCAAAGTATTTTCAAACCCTATGAGATTAACTTAACATTGGAGGACGAATGTTCTAAAGGGGGGGAGGATGTTATATCCCGTATTTTTGAACCTCGGAGCATCTGCTGGGGTGGGGCCCACATACCGAGATTTTTTTTGGAACATCTGAAAAGTCATATGAATCACATATGTAAAGTTAAACACAACTCATGAAGTACCTTTGGACCAAATCAAAGTGGAAACCCTCCAAACGAATATTTTTAAGAAAAAGTTTTCGGGTGACCTGACTTTGGGGGGCAAAAACTGTATTGTAAGTTTGGAATTTCGAAAATACCTTGAAATAGAAGTTGTAGATAATTGAATTAGCTTTCAATCCATAGGTGGTGGGTTCCCAGGTGACGTCGGTACAAGGAGTTATGAACGTTTTAAGGTCGAAAGGTCAGTGGGCTAGGCCCAACTCGGGACCAACCGAGTTGGCCCAAAAAAAAAAAAAAAAACAAAATTTAGGCCCAATGTTTAAGGGGTGGCCGGCCAAGTGAGGCCCAACCCATGGCTTTAATGAATATTTCCATGTGCTAATTAATTATAAAGGGATCACTATCCCTTAGAAGGTTCAAGAGACTTAGAAGAGAAAGAAGAGCAAAACAAGAGCAAAAAAAAGAAGGCATTTCGGGTTTGGTGTGGAAAATTCACCACCAAAAATCTTGTGTTAAAAATTTGTATTTTGTGGTTTCCTTACTAAGTTGAGTCCCCTCTTCAACTTGGTGTAGTTGGTTTGGAGAAAGCAGGCCTTGGTTCACCAAAGTGATCACAAATTCAAGTAAAGAAGACTAGAGGAAAAGGTAAGAATTTATCCTTTATTCTTGTGTTATGGAGTTTTGTTTGGGTTATAGTATATAGAAATGTGTTGATTGTATGGAGATATGGATGTTTGCAAAGTGGGTGTGTGGTACATATGTGTAGCCATGTGTATTTGTATATTGTATAGCCAAAAATGTATAGAATTCATGTTGTATTCTAGTTGTGAATGTGATGGAATTTATGTTGAGAATGAAAGTGGAATAAATTTGATTGAATGGAGAAAAATAGCATATGGCCGTGTGGTATATTTGACTTGGGAATGAAATGGATTAAGTTTGTTTAGAGTATTGGAGTGTTGTTGTAATGCTTGATATGTGAATGAAGTTAGAATGATATAAGTTTGTATTGAATTGGAATGTAGAAACTTATGTCGTTTTAGTATGGTTTTTCCGACATTAAGGAAATGAAGTTGTTTGGTTGTTAGTTGTGATGACCATTGATGAATTTGGAAGTTGGAAACTTGTTATGAAGTTGTATGCCAAAGATTTGATGTTTTGCATAAGTTATGATTTTGGCGGAAGATTGTATAGCATGTATATCGAGTGTATATCTTAAGGAAAACGATATGAAATGTTTCTAGAACTATATGGTCATGATCATGATGGTTGTTGAATATGAAATTATTGATCTTAGTTGAAAGTTGGGTTGAATTGAAGATTATGTCAACTTGTGAGAAAAATGACTAGTTGAAGGATATTTGTGTTTTTAATGTTCATTGTTGATATTGTTGTTGTCGTTTGGGTTGTTGTTGATGATTTATAGCCGAGTTGAATTCTCGGGGTGTCATATGTATAGGGGAAGTGCTGCCGAAATTTCGGTAGCCAAATATGCTTAAAGTTGAAATAATGGCATTAATAATTCACAATTGGTAAACTTGACCAATTGCAGTTTTTCGACGAAACGGGAAGTGAGTTTGGAAAGGCTTAAGGAGCGCGAAAGGTATGTAAAGCAACCCCAATTCTTCCCTTGGCATGCCCCTAGTGTGTTAGGGTCGGATCCGGGCCTCGAAGGACCTCTTGGCCCTCGGAATCCGCAAGACAAAATTTCAGTTTTTCCTTCAGTAGAATTGAACCATTCTGATACGCTTTTTCTGAAATTATGCAATTTTGCTCTAAATTATTCAGAAAGTCATAGAATGTTTGTATAACCTTTTTAGGTGATACCATATGCTTAGAGGGCACAATTTGAGCCCGCCGCCTTGTTTGTCCCAAGGCGGGCCCGCTATTTACGGTTTTGCCCCTAATATGCTAAAGCTTCCTTTTTAAGCGATTTTTGAAAGAAATGTTTTAATTACCCTACTAATCGCTTAACGAATATTATTTTAAATATTATGTTAAATATTATAAATTATTTTGACACTCGGAATGACTTCGGGAAAGTTATTCTTCTGTAATTTATTATGATATCCGAAATACATTTATTATGATTCCGTCCGACTCCATTTGATTTGTTTGTCTTTGCTACGCTTCATCGAGTCTTTGAAAACACATATGATATTTTTAAATTGCATTAGTCTCTCACTACTCCATTCGTGGATGTCCCAATGTTTCCCACACTGAGCCCGGGCCAGGATATGTTGTCAAGCGTAATTCTCTACATTGTTCGCCGCGTCCCGATGTGAGGGGGCAGGTATACGCGTACATGGGTCTGTGGAGTATGATGTGCCATGTCCGCCTATTCTGATCTGATCTGTTATGGCCATTTTGATATGACATTATATGATATGGGGCCACGCCCCTTTTTCTGATTCCTCTGTATAGTGGCACCAGCGTCGGGAGGGTGGCCACATTCTGTCTGCCGAGTCCCGTGGCAGGGACCGGATATGATATGATATGACATATGTTTCTGTACGCATTCTGTCTGTTTTGGAAATATGCATTTGACACTCTGGATTCTGTACTCATTTTCTGTAACCATTATGATTTGACTTCTGTGATTCCGCTTTACATATTCAGTACATATTTCGTACTGACCCCCTTTCTTCGGGGGCTGCGTTTTCATGCCGCGCAGGTACAGACGACAGGTTTGCTGATCCACACGTTTAGGATCCCGTTTCTGCTATTTTGGGGCGCTCTCTCCTACAGAGCCCATCTTTTGGTACAGTCTGTCACTGCTATCTGGATATGTACTTTGCTCAGGGTATGACGGGGCCCTGTCCCGTCTTATGATTATGATATGTTCTGTAGAGGTCTGTGGATACATCTGTGTGGGTTCTGTATATATGTTTGGGATGTTTTGTTTTGTGATAGCCTTATCGGCTTCTGTGTGCCAAGTCTGCTCTTCTGCTAAATTCTGTAGCATCCACTAATGTTATTACTACATTATTATTCTGATAATATGCTAATTTGGGTATCGGGTACGTATAGGTGCCCAGGTAGGGCACTGGTCGCGGCCCACGGGGTTGGGTCGTGACAAAAGTGGTATCAGAGCGGTTCGTCCTCGGAATGTCCACAGACCGTGTCTAGTAGAGTCTTGTTTATCGGTGTGTTGTGCACCACACCTATAAACAGGAGGCTACAGGGCATTTAGGATACTACCCTTCTTTCTGTCTTAGATCGTGCGATAGAGCTGTGTTATCAGGATGACCCCTTCCTAACGAGTGGCTATATTTGCAGATATGCCTCCAAAAAAAGCGACAGCGGCCCAAAAGGCCAAGTCAGTTGCCGTAGGAGAGACTAGCCGGGTCCAGAGGACTACCAGGGCCCAGGTATATATTGCTCCGGAGACTTTGCCCCAGACAGAGGGTTCTTCTACACCGCCACTCGTGGAGGAGATTGGGGCAGCCGTAGCTGCAGATCGGGGGACGGCTCCACTGCCAGCTCCCGCAGTTCCAGTACCTGAGCCTCCAGCTCCACGGCCAGGCACTGAGGATCAGTCTATGAGGGAGGCAGTCCAGTTGCTGACTAGACTTGTGGCAGGGCAGGTTCAGGGGCATGGACTGGGAGGTGACCGGGCAGTCAGGCGTGATAGTTCGAGAGCCCGTGAGTTTTTGACTTGTAACCCTCCAGAGTTCTTCGGGACAAAGCCCGAGGAGGATCCTGAGGAGTTTATTAGGAAGATGCGACGCACTCTAGATTTGATTAATGCTTCCGAGACAGAGTCAGTCGCGTTAGCTTCGTACCGGTTATATGATGTGGCGGCAAATTGGTACGAGTCATGAGGGCTATCCAGGGGGGACGGCGCTCCTCCAGCAGTTTGGGGCGATTTTTCTCAGGCATTTCTTGGACACTTTATGCCCCCAGAGTTGCGACGAGCCAGATCTGATAGATTCTTATTATTGAGGCAGAAGGGCCGCAGTATTCGGGACTATAGTTTGGAGTTTGATTCCTTGGCCCGATATGCACCTACTGTGGTGGCTACTATGGCGGACCGGATGCATAGATATATTATGGGGCTGGATCGGTATTTTGTTGATAGCTGCTTAGTATTGGCTGCTCAGCCCGGTATGGACATTGCCCGTATCCAGGCCCATGCCCAGGGCATGGAGGATCGGGGCAGAGGAGGACACCAGCCTGACAGGGGCCAGGATCGGAGACAGCCCAAGAGGGCCAGGTCATCTGGAGACTTTCGGGGCAGACAGCTGCAGCAGCCTAGCAGATTTTCATCTCAGCCGGCGCAGAGCGCGCCTCCCCAGCCTGCAGGTCGCAGATTCGATAGCCCAGGGTATTCAGGAGCAGGCCAGAGCTCCAGGGCTTCAGGTTCGCGGACAGATAGGGGTTCTGGTCAGATGAGGCCACCCAGGGTTCAGTGTTCTTTTTGCGGCAGATACCATACGGGAGAGTGCTACAGAGCCACCGGTGCATGCTTTTCTTGTGGCCGTCAGGGCCATTCTGTGAGAGATTGCCCGTATAAGGGTAGTTCGGGTGGTGCAGCGCAGCCTACCGGATCAGCCGCTGGGTCTTCATCTTCGTCAGTGGCTATGCGCCCTACGGGGCAGGGTATTTCGGCACCAGCGGGTCGCGGCAGAGGCCGTGGTGGAGCTTCTGGTATTAGCGGTCCTTCGAACCGTATTTATGCTTTGGCCAGCCGCCAGGATCAGGAGGCATCTCCTAATGTCGTTACAGGTACTTTATTGGTCTTCTCTCGGTCTGTGTATGCATTAATTGATCCAGGTTCAACTTTATCATATATTTCACCTCTTGTTGCCGGTAAAATTGGTATTATGTCTGAACCTATAGAGCCATTTGAGGTAGCCACACCGATAGGGGACTTTATTGTAGCGAAACAGGTTTATAAAGACTGTTCTGTGATTGTATGTGGCCGTGATACTAAGGCAGATCTGGTAGAGTTAGATATGACTGAATTTGATGTTATTATGGGTATGGACTGGCTAGCTTCCTGTTATGCTAATGTTGACTGCCAGAATAAGGTGGTTCGCTTCCAGTTTCCCGGGGAGCCAGTTTTAGATTGGGCTGGAAATACAGCATCGCCGAAAGGTAAGTTTATTTCATACCTTAAGGCAAAGAAAATGATTAGAAAGGGTTATATCTATCATCTGGTACGGGTGCAAGACTTGGACGCAGAGATGCCGACACTTCAGTCAGTCCCCGTGGTTAATGAGTTTCCAGATGTTTTCCCCGACGAGCTTCCAGGTCTTCCTCCAGAGCGGGAGATAGATTTCTCTATTGATTTACTCCCAGACACTCAGCCTATCTCTCTTCCTCCGTATAGAATGGCGCCTGCAGAATTAAAGGAGTTGAAGGAGCAGCTGAAAGATTTGTTGGATAAGGGCTTCATCAGACCCAGTACTTCACCTTGGGGAGCCCTGGTATTATTTGTGCGTAAGAAGGACGGGTCGCTGCGTATGTGTATTGATTATCGACAGCTGAATAAGGTAACTATAAAGAATAAATACCCCCTCCGCAGGATTGATGATTTGTTTGATCAGCTGCAGGGCGCTAAGTGTTTTTCGAAGATAGATCTTCGATCCGGTTACCACCAGGTGCGAGTACGAGAGGCCGATATCCCTAAGACAGCTTTCCGGACCCGATATGGGCATTACGAGTTCAGGGTTATGTCTTTTGGGCTTACTAATGTCCCGCAGTATTCATGGATTTGATGAACCGGGTATTCAGGCCATTCTTGGATATGTTTGTAATTGTATTCATTGATGATATCCTGGTTTATTCTCGGTCTGAGGCGGAGCACGCAGATCATCTGAGATCGGTATTAGGGGTACTCCGGCATCAGAAATTATATGCGAAATTTTCTAAGTGTGAATTCTGGCTGTCTTCAGTGGCTGTCTTGGGGCATGTTATTGCAGCTGATGGTGTCCGGGTGGACACACAGAAGATTGAGGCCGTGAAGAATTGGCCCAGACCTACGACGCCCACAGAGGTACGCAGTTTCCTGGGGTTAGCAGGCTATTACAGGAGATTTGTGGAGAAGTTTGCTTCGATTTCAGCGCCTTTGACAAGGCTGACTCAGAAGGGAGCTAAGTTCCTGTGGTCTGACGCTTGTGAACGGAGCTTCCAGTTGCTGAAGGAGAAGCTGACTACAGCCCCAGTTCTGACTCTTCCAGAGGGACCGGACGGGTATGTTATTTATTGTGACGCTTCTGGCATGGGGTTGGGCTGTGTATTGATGCAGCATGGCAGAGTTATAGCGTATGCTTCCCGGCAGCTCAAGAAGCATGAGAAGAATTATCCTACCCACGATCTGGAGCTCGCAGCGGTAATTCATGCTCTGAAGATATGGAGACACTATTTATATGGCGTTCATGTGGATATCTATACTGATCATAAGAGTCTCCAGTATATTTTCAGGCAGAGAGAGCTTAATTTGCGACAGCGGAGGTGGCTGGAGCTTCTAAAAGATTATGACGTGGATATTCTGTATCATCCGGGTAAGGCTAATGTTGTTGCCGATGCGCTCAGTCGGAAGTCTATGAGCAGTTTGGCCGATTTACAGCCAGACAGGAGAGAGATAGCCCGTGATATTCAGCAGTTGGCTAGTCTCGGGGTTCGTCTGGCCGATTCTGGAGATATACGGATTTCTGTTCGAGGGGTTTCTGAGTCATACCTCAGGGACGATATTAAGCGGCGTCAATACGAAGATCCTGTCTTAGCTCAGTACAGGGACACAGCCTATGATAAGGAGAGGACTCCGTTCGAGTTTTCACCGGACGGTACTTTGTTATACAGAGGCAGGTTGTGTGTACCTGATATTGCAGGCCTTCGGCAGCAGGTTATGAACGAGGCACATTATGCTCGCTATTCGGTCCATCCTGGGTCTACGAAGATGTACCATGATCTCCGATGCTTATACTGGTGGGACGGCATGAAGCGGGATATTGCAGAGTTCGTCGCCCAGTGCCCTAATTGTCAGCAGGTCAAGATTGAGCATCAGAAGCCGGGTGGACTGTTGCAGGAGATGGAAATCCCGACTTGGAAGTGGGAGGTTATTAATATGGACTTCATTACAGGTTTGCCTCGCACTCCACGGAAGTATGATTCCATCTGGGTCGTTGTTGATAGGCTGACGAAATCAGCCCATTTTCTTCCCGTCAGGACTACTTATTCCGCCGAGGATTATGCCAGGCTCTATATTAGAGAGATTGTGAAGCTTCACGGAGTTCCTATATCTATTATTTCTGACAGAGGCGCCCAGTTTACGGCGCGTTTCTGGAGGTTGTTTCAGGAGGGTCTAGGGACTCAGGTGAGTCTGAGCACAACCTTTCATCCTCAGAGCGACGGACAGGCCGAGCTCACTATACAGACGCTGGGGGATATGTTGCGGGCCTGCGTTATTGATTTCAGAGGCAGCTGGGATGATCACTTGCCATTGATTGAGTTTGCATATAATAACAGTTACCATTCCAGCATCCAGATGGCTCCGTACGAGGCTCTATATGGCAGGAAATGCAGATCGCCGATTGGCTGGTTTGATATTGGCGAGTCAGAGTTGATTGGCCCAGATATGGTCCAGCAGGTCGTGGACAAGGTAAAACTTATTCGGGAGCGACTGTTGGCAGCCCAGAGTCGACAGAAGTCATACGCGGATAAACGGCGTCGACCGTTGGAGTTTCAGGTAGGCGATTGGGTATTCCTGAAGGTATCGCCTATGAAAGGCGTGATGCGGTTCGGCGGAAAGGGTAAGCTCAGTCCGCGTTATATTGGGCCTTATCAGATTGTTCGAAAAACTGTAAATGTCGCCTATGAGCTAGATTTGCCATATGATTTGGAAGCGGTACATCCGGTATTTCATGTCTCTATGCTTCGTAAATGCGTCGGTGACCCTTCTAGAATATTTCCTGCTGATGATATTCAGGTGACGGAGCAACTATCGTACGAGGAGCAGCCCGTATCTATTTTGGATCGTCAGGTAAGGAGGCTTCGGAATAAAGATGTAGCCTCTGTTAAGGTACTGTGGCGGAACGATAATAGGGAGGAAATGACATGGGAGGCCGAAGAGGAAATGAAGAAGAAATATCCTCATTTGTTCTCTATACCCACAGGTAACCTTAAATCCCTGCTTTAATTTATTCCAATATCAATCGTGTGTCATATGTGATGTCTGTAAACATGAACTCCCCCAAAGTATTTTCAAACCCTATGAGATTAACTTAACATTGGAGGACGAATGTTCTAAAGGGGGGGAGGATGTTATATCCCGTATTTTTGAACCTCGGAGCATCTGTTGGGGTGGGGCCCACATACCGAGATTTTTTTTGGAACATCTGAAAAGTCATATGAATCACATATGTAAAGTTAAACACAACTCATGAAGTACCTTTGGACCAAATCAAAGTGGAAACCCTCCAAACGAATATTTTTAAGAAAACGTTTTCGGGTGACCTGACTTTGGGGGGCAAAAACTATATTGTAAGTTTGGAATTTCGAAAATACCTTGAAATAGAAGTTGTAGATAATTGAATTAGCTTTCAATCCATAGGTCGTGGGTTCCCAGGTGACGTCGGTACAAGGAGTTATGAACGTTTTAAGGTCGAAAGGTCAGTGGGCTAGGCCCAACTCGGGACCAACCGAGTTGGCCCAAAAAAAATAAAAAATAAAATTTAGGCCCAATGTTTAAGGGGTGGCCGGCCAAGTGAGGCCCAACCCATGGCTTTAATGAATATTTCCATGTGCTAATTAATTATAAAGGGATCACTATCCCTTAGAAGGTTCAAGAGACTTAGAAGAGAAAGAAGAGCAAAACAAGAGCAAAAAAAAGAAGGCATTTCGGGTTTGGTGTGGAAAATTCACCACCAAAAATCTTGTGTTAAAAATTTGTATTTTGTGGTTTCCTTACTAAGTTGAGTCCCCTCTTCAACTTGGTGTAGTTGGTTTGGAGAAAGGAGGCCTTGGTTCACCAAAGTGATCACAAATTCAAGTAAAGAAGACTAGAGGAAAAGGTAAGAATTTATCCTTTATTCTTGTGTTATGGAGTTTTGTTTGGGTTATAGTATATAGAAATGTGTTGATTGTATGGAGAAATGGAAGTTTGCAAAGTGGGTGTGTGGTACATATGTGTAGCCATGTGTATTTGTATATTGTATAGCCAACAATGTATAGATTTCATGTTGTATTCTAGTTGTGAATGTGATGGAATTTATGTTGAGAATGAAAGTGGAATAAATTTGATTGAATGGAGAAAAATAGCATATGGCCGTGTGGTATATTTGACTTGGGAATGAAATGGATTAAGTTTGTTTAGAGTATTGGAGTGTTGTTGTAATGCTTGATATGTGAATGAAGTTAGAATGATATAAGTTTGTATTGAATTGGAATGTAGAAACTTATGTCGTTTTAGTATGGTTTTTCCGACATTAAGGAAATGAAGTTGTTTGGTTGTTAGTTGTGATGACCATTGATGAATTTGGAAGTTGGAAACTTGTTATGAAGTTGTATGCCAAAGATTTGATGTTTTGCATAAGTTATGATTTTGGCGGAAGATTGTATAGCATGTATATCGAGTGTATATCTTAAGGAAAACGATATGAAATGTTTCTAGAACTATATGGTCATGATCATGATGGTTGTTGAATATGAAATTATTGATCTTAGTTGAAAGTTGGGTTGAATTGAAGATTATGTCAACTTGTGAGAAAAATGACTAGTTGAAGGATATTTGTGTTTTTAATGTTCATTGTTGATATTGTTGTTGTCGTTTGGGTTGTTGTTGATGATTTATAGCCGAGTTGAATTCTCGGGGTGTCATATGTATAGGGGAAGTGCTGCCGAAATTTCGGTAGCCAAATATGCTTAAAGTTGAAATAATGGCATTAATAATTCACAATTGGTAAACTTGACCAATTGCAGTTTTTCGACGAAACGGGAAGTGAGTTTGGAAAGGCTTAAGGAGCGCGAAAGGTATGTAAAGCAACCCCAATTCTTCCCTTGGCATGCCCCTAGTGTGTTAGGGTCGGATCCGGGCCTCGAAGGACCTCTTGGCCCTCGGAATCCGCAAGACAAAATTTTAGTTTTTCCTTCAGTAGAATTGAACCATTCTGATACGCTTTTTCTGAAATTATGCAATTTTGCTCTAAATTATTCAGAAAGTCATAGAATGTTTGTATAACCTTTTTAGGTGATACCATATGCTTAGAGGGCACAATTTGAGCCCGCCGCCTTTTTTGTCCCAAGGCGGGCCCGCTATTTACGGTTTTGCCCCTAATATGCTAAAGCTTCCTTTTTAAGCGATTTTTGAAAGAAATGTTTTAATTACCCTACTAATCGCTTAACGAATATTATTTTAAATATTATGTTAAATATTATAAATTATTTTGACACTCGGAATGACTTCGGGAAAGTTATTCTTCTGTAATTTATTATGATATCCGAAATACATTTATTATGATTCTGTCCGACTCCATTTGATTTGTTTGTCTTTGCTACGCTTCATCGAGTCTTTGAAAACACTTATGATATTTTTAAATTGCATTAGTCTCTTACTACTCCATTCGTGGATGTCCCAATGTTTCCCACACTGAGCCCGGGCCAGGATATGTTGTCAAGCGTAATTCTCTGCATTGTTCGCCGCGTCCCGATGTGAGGGGGCAGGTATACGCGTACATGGGTCTGTGGAGTATGATGTGCCATGTCCGCCTATTCTGATCTGATCTGTTATGGCCATTTTGATATGACATTATATGATACGGGGCCACGCCCCTTTTTTTGATTCCTCTGTATAGTGGCACCAGCGTCGGGAGGGTGGCCACATTCTGTCTGCCGAGTCCCGTGGCAGGGACCGGATATGATATGATATGACATATGTTTCTGTACGCATTCTGTCTGTTTTGGAAATATGCATTTGACACTCTGGATTCTGTACTCATTTTCTGTAACCATTATGATTTGACTTCTGTGATTCCGCTTTACATATTCAGTACATATTTCGTACTGACCCCCTTTCTTCGGGGGCTGCGTTTTCATGCCGCGCAGGTACAGACGACAGGTTTGCTGATCCACACGTTTAGGATCCCGTTTCTGCTATTTTGGGGCGCTCTCTTCTACAGAGCCCATCTTTTGGTACAGTCTGTCACTGCTATCTGGATATGTACTTTGCTCAGGGTATGACGGGGCCCTGTCCCATCTTATGATTATGATATGTTCTGTAGAGGTCTGTGGATACATCTGTGTGGGTTCTGTACATATGTTTGGGATGTTTTGTTTTGTGATAGCCTTATCGGCTTCTGTGTGCCAAGTCTGCTCTTTTGCTAAATTCTGTAGCATCCACTAATGTTATTACTACATTATTATTCTGATAATATGCTAATTTGGGTATCGGGTACGTATAGGTGCCCAGCTAGGGCACTGGTCGCGGCCCACGGGGTTGGGTCGTGACAGGTTCTCTTGAAGTCTTGTGAATGAAGTGTTTAGAGTGTTCTAGAGACTTCTTGAGTCGTGTAGACGAGAAATGAATAAATGAGCTTATGGTCCCTTTTAATAACTCAAAACTTGATTTTTAATGAACAGTAGTCGGGTGCACAGTGGCCGTAAACCCAGTTTACGGGCCGTATTCTGGTTTACGGTCCGTCCTTCACGATCGTATTTAAGCATATCAGAAACAAAAAGGTTTACTGGAGTCATGGTGGTTTACGGTCGCAGTTTACGGGTCGTATTTGATTTACGGTCCGTATTCTGAGTTGTATTTAACCATTTCGTCATTTGGCAGAAAGTTGAAGTTTTTGGAATGTTGAAGGACGATGGCAGTTTACGGTCCGTAAACCACTTTACGGGCCGTATTCCATTTTACGACCCACTGGGTCGAAGTGCAAATCTATAACTTTCTCATTTCCAAAATTCATAAATAGTCATTCCCTACTTAGTAAAACATCGCACACTCATACACTTCGTTGGTCTACTCGTTGTACGTTCACGGAGAAATTTCCGAGGTGTAACATGTATGGTTACTAAGAAAATACAAGTAATCTCATGGTAATAAGAACCACAATAGATTTCCGTAACCATAAGTCATAGCCTAGGAGAAGTCTCTAATCCTCGAATCCATCAATTCCCAAGTATGCACAGGAATACCAATTCTGAATATCATCACAAGTACAGAAATACCAAGTCCAAATCAACAATACAAAAATGTGAGTATGAATGCATATGCAATGCAATGATACATAATAATACATACACGCTCCAGGCAGAATATCTCCACGCCTGCTTGTCATGACCCATGGGGGACCCGCGAGGTCCATGTGCCTATTGTGGTGCACAGCCTGATCCAATATCTATTGCAGAACGTGCAATCCGGTTCAATATATGTTGCAGAATGTGCAACCTGATCTAATATATATTGCGAAATGTGCAACCCGATCCAATATATGCATTGCGGAGCGCAACCCGATCCCAATCTATAAGTATGATACATGGATGATATCAATGTCAACAAGAGTATATCAATGCCAATCGTACCACATATGGACACATCTCACCGTATCATGAATAAATCATAACCTATCAATACCAATCATGCCACAAATTGTTACACCTCGAAAGAAAAAAATCTTCATGTCGATTGCGTTGTAGGTAAACTAAAGTATGCTCGGAGAGGTCATGGAACCCTCATAAGGCTAACGAATACTCTTAACAAGTGTTAATCAAGTGCCTAAGGGTTACAGGACCAAGAAAATCGAAGAAAATAACTTTTTTGAGAATTCGGAAAAAAAAAAGTTGGTAGAATTTTGGGCAGAATTTTAGTCAACTTTGGAGGGGTATATCTCCTAGTATATTAGAGTTTTTAAGGTGTTTCAAAAGCCCAAATGAAGTTCGTCAAATCTAGTTTCCAACACAACAAACCACTCGTCGATACAACATCAGAGTGGTGAATTATGGATGTTACAAGTTAGGTTGACGGAGTAGAAAAACACTGCTACAGTACCCGGGTGCTACAGTAACCTGACCCAACACATGCCTATAAATACCCCTCTAACCCATTAATTTTCATCAATTCTCACCATTTTCTCATCCTCCACACTTCTTGAGAGTTCTATCATTTTCCATAACATTCCATAACTCTCTATAATTATCTATAATCCTTCCATAATCTTCCATAACCTTTCCATATTATTAAGAGAGAATACCAACATCAAAACCTCAAGGAAAATTTATGGAAGATAATTGTTCTTGTTTCTCTTTAAGGTGGTGATGAACTTGATCTTGGAAAGGGGTGAATAAAGTGAAGTTCTTCGACTATAAGGTATGTTTTTCCAATTATTATTTACATGATTGAGATGATATAAAGGTTTAGAAATTCTTAGAGAGAAAAGAATCATAGGAGAAAAATCATAAAGAGTTGAATCGAAGTTGATGGCCATGACGTGAGTTTGAAAGAGAATTCTAGATTAATTTGAATATAATTCTTTGATTTTGGTATTATCGATGCTGCTATGGTTGGTTGAGAAATTGGGAAAACGTCGTGTGGGATATTTTATGGTACATATTGGTGTGGATAATGATGTTGTTGATGTTGGTATTGTTGTTGTGTTGTTGGTTGCTGGATTATGATTTCGGGCTAGGCATATAAACAAGAGAGATGCTGCCCGATTTTCGGCAAGATATAGAATAGTTTAATTGGAACATTTAACACAAGTATACAATGATGAGTCTAACGATAGTGTGAATCCTCTTGAATGTAGACTTACAAGCTCGGGCGGATAAGCGTAGGTAGTAAGAGACCGAACATGTATGTTAAGGCTAGTCCCTTTCTTTCCAAAGGCATGATTCCTTTCTTGTGAACCCATAAACGTTTTCTAAAATGTCCTTATTCTAAAAAGTTAGAAGTTCATGATTCTAAAAGCTTCTTATGATACTAAAGATGAGATGTTTTCTATGATGAACATGATAATGATGATGATCCTATTGCTAGAGATTCCAAAACTTATGATTTTAATGCTATTATGAGATTATTGAGCTCATTTCATGATTTTCTTGCTTTTATTCATTGTCGTCGATCTCACCTTATAATAATTATTCCTTCAAGGTGAGATATAGCGATGATGATTGTTCCATAATATAAATCGGAGTTTACCGACCTTACGTCACTCCGATAGAGTCCTAGCTTTTGATTGGGCTCTTATGCATGCTTATGTTATGTATGATTACACCGTGTTTAACAGCACGGACAGACACCACTAGTGGGTGGCGTGAGATGGTTACCCCAGACGCGGGCTAATGATTATGCGACATGTATGTATATGAGAAATGTTTTCTTTAAAGTTAAGCATGCATGATATCTGCCTTATGAGGCAATCATATGTACAGGTAATTTTCTTACCTTACGTTATGCTCCATATTTCTTATCATGTTATTATTTATGCCGTACATACTCAGTACATTATTCGTACTGACGTCCTTTCTCATGGACGTTGCGTTCATGCCCACAGGTAAGCAGGTTGAAGCGTCTGATCCTTAGGAGCTCCGTCAGCGACATCTTGGGAGAGCTCCAGTTGTTCCGGAGTTGCAGTTATTGGTACTACTCTTTTCTATGCATAAATTTAGGCATGGCAGTGTCCTGCCCTATCTTATGGGTTTATGTAATCTATTTAGAGGCTCGTAGACGGACGTATGTAAGTAGATGTTCTTTAACTTGCAGTTGTATAATATTTTGAAAAGTCTTGTGTAACATCCAGTAAATTAGAGTTAGGTGTGAAAGTGTAAAACCAGTAATAAGATGATATTTTAGCTATATGAATCCATTCGGGTGATAAACAGTCGTTTTGAAGTCAAACCAAAAAGTGAAGTTCTTAAGGTCTTCTAAATTCGTCTAAGACTGAGACAGTCTTCACTTATGGCTAGTTTTCGTATGTTTTCGTTGGGAATTTGGGAAAACTTCCTTATTGAAAGTTGTAGGTCTTCGAAAGATCTTTCCAACGGTAGGTTGCCTAGCTATAACAAAGCTTTGTGTTAAGAGTTATGCTCATTTTACTGAGCATCATCTGTGCAGTGCGAAAATTAGGCGTATGCGGCGCCCCAAGCCAAATTTCCAGCAAACTCAAAATTTTGATGCCGTCGAAATAGATATACTGTGTGCGCCGCCCTGGGCGACACACCAGGCCATTTTACGTCTGAAGCAATTTTTCCCGAATTTTATAAAAGCCTAACTTCGTTATATTCATTCCCACTTCGTTTTGGCCGACTCTTTGAGAGTAAATAACCCTAGGGTTTCCCCAAAACATATGAGGTAAGTTCTTGATCAATTACCATCATTACTTCATCAATCTAACATCAAATTAACACTAATTCATCTTTCACAAACCCTAGATTCTTGAAACCCAAGAAAGAGAAGAAGAAAGAGACATTGGGAGAAGTTAATATTCCTTCAATAAGGTATGATCCTTGACTTTTGTGATGTTATTGAAAGGGTTTAGACTAGTGTAGGTTTCCCTATGAGATTAGAATCCATGATTGATTCATGAAGTGTTCAAGAACACGTTCTAGTCGTAAAAACCCTAGCTTTCGTTGGTAAGAAGGGTTTATAGGTAGAAATAGGTTAAAGTTCTAATCTCTCCTATCTAAAAATATTGTAGAATAATTCTTGGATTGTGGGAAGTACGCTTGAGCGGGAATTAAGGTATGTCTCTTTTAAAAATCATTTTTGACTATAAAGGTGATTTGTATGTCTCTTTTGAACATACTCTTTCGGTCGATTTTTATGAACTCTTTGGTTGTGATTTGTATGTCTCTTTTAAGGCTCTTCATTGAATAAAAAGGTGAACTTTTCATGAATTGAAACTCTATTTCTTGCTTTAATTATGGTTAATGTGCGTGAGGAGATAAGCCCACATTAAACCTAGTTTGTATCATGCTCTGAGTACATATATTCGTTATAAACGTTTTTCCTCTATAAGAGGTAATCAATAATGATGGCTAAGGATTGGTATTAATGTTTTCATGATGAATTATGACATTGAAATCTTGGTTAAAGAAGTGTAAACGTTTTCTAGACATTCTTTGAAATGATTTATCTTTACGATATGGCATAATGAACTTAATGGTAAATGGTGATGTGACTACCTTGAGATGAATTGTAATTCGGCTTTTATGCTATGAAATATTTTGATGTGATTTTGCCTAGCCATTCGGGAGGATGAGTGGTCACCGAGGATTTCATATTCCGGTGCATCTATGCCTAGCTACTCGGGAGGAAGAGTAGTCACTATGGATCCTAGTGTGGTAATTTCCTAGCCATTCGGGAGGAAGAGTGGCCACTACTGGGTTCGCTACCCGGAGTGTGGTTTATGCCTAGCCATTCGGGAGGAAGAGTGGCTACCGCTGGGTTCGCTACCCGGGGTGTGATTTATGCCTAGCTATTCGGGAGGAAGGATAGCCACCGCGTACTACATAGTCCGTTGTGATTTATGCCTAGCTATTCGGGAGGAAGGATAGCCACCGAGAATTATATGTTCCGGTGTGGTGCGCTATGCGCGATATGGTTGATTCTTGCACCTGTATTGGCATGTGTTCTTATTGAGTCCGGAACCAAAATGCCTCCAAAAAAACCATTTTGAACCAAAATACCCCAACAAAAAAAATGTTACAAAAGTACCTTTATTACTGCGCTAAAGCACTTCACGGAGACGGTACCGTTAAGTGCTATAGCGCAGTATTTTACTGCGCTATAGAAATCTTTCTCTCACCTATAGCACAGTAAAATACTGCGCTATAGGACTCCTCCATAACCCAAAACATTACATTTTCACTCCTTTTTACATAGTTTAGCCGTATATTAATCATGCTTTGAGATTTCGGAACGTCAATATTTTATATAGAACTCTAGTTATGTCACGACCCGACTAGGGGGTTGCGACGAGCACCCGGTGCTACCCCACCCGGGCACCTCTTAACACACATTCACATAATATCTAGGCGATTCATAAATCAAGTCATGCATTCTAGTCATCAATCATATTAGTCCCGTTGGGCGACAATCATCTTGGATAGCATCATAGGCATCTATGCCACATCAAATGTACAAGGCCGACGAGGCCAACAAAATGATATACAAAACATAGGCCGACAAGGCCAAACATATCTACCCACATACACATGTCTACGAGCCTCTAAGAAGAGTATACATATCACATGAGCGGGACAGGACCCCGCTATGCCCATAACTATATACACAAAAGAATAAGTACCCAAAAGCTATGGCTCCGAATGAAATGGAGCTCTGCTATGTAATCTCTGAGAAAGCTGCTATGGATCAAGTCTGTCTCCCTATGCACCTGCGGGCATGACGCAGCATCCACAAACAAAAGGACGTCAGTACGAAGAATGTACTGAGTATGTAAAGCATGATCAACATCGATATAGAAGCATAAAGAACCATATGTGAAGTAGCATAGGAGGGGGGCAATAATATCATCATCATGGCACTTACTTGCTTTCCATAGAGACATTCCGTTTCTATTGCGTATCCGCATACATACATCCATATCCGTACTTAATTACCCTCATAATCATTTACATCTCATATGCATAACATATTCATACTCTTAATGATGTCATTTACAAAGCATATACATATATATATACAGGTATACATAGCGTACCCGACCATAGAGGTTCGGTGTTTCATACATACTTGGCCAACCAAGGCTCAAGGTTATATCTACCTGGCCCTACCAAGACTTCAGGGTTATCCATACCATCTTCAGATGTGTGCGCGCGTTACGTAATCATATACATATATTCTACCCGGCATTATAAGCTCGGGGTCCCATTGTAGCCCTTCATAGGCACATATACATATATAATAGCTCATAAGCATCTTTGGCATCAGTTTGCTCTCAACATCAACTATCATCACCATTATCGTTACATCTATATTATAGGCTTATTCGTCATGTGAGGAACTTAGTACAATCGTAGTGCATATCAAGCATTGCGAGCTTACTAGCTCGGAATATAAGTCATTGAAGACATCATAAGCTTATAGAGGATTTGAGGTTTGGCCAAAGAACCATGCCTTATGAGAGAGGGGTTAGCCTTACATACCTTTTCGTTGAACTATTCTACACTTGCACGTACTCCTTGGATGGTCACATTTCTACCTTCATTAAAGTCGTACTATCATTAGAATCGACAATTAGCACACATGGCTAAAGCTAGAAAAAATCGGACAACATTTCCTTTATTTATACGACATTCCTCCATATCGTAATTCAACTTCCAAACGTCAACAGCACATTCACAATATCATAACAATGGCCATTAATCATCCACATTATCTAGGTTTCTCAATTCTCTTTCATTTATCCATATTCATGGTCACAACACCCAATTTCGTCCATTCATTTACAATGTCTATTTCATGGTCTTAACGTCATTTATAACACATTCATGTCACAACACAACAACAATCATGATTCAAATCGAACTATTTCTCAAAACGTCACTATTCATCATTCATGACCCATTTTGCTATACTCTTCTAATGTCCAAGCATTTTAACTCTCAAATACCTCAAACAACATATAAATATCATGAATCTTACCTTAGAAGTTTTAGGAACAAGCCTTAATTGATAATACTCCACTTGAGCAAAAACCCTAGTTTTCCTCCATTTGGATTTCTTGACTTGAATGGCCTTTAATGGGTTTCCTTACTCTTGATTCACTTGGTTTATGTTATTGATGGCTTACAATCCTTGAAAACTTGTGTAATAAATGTAGAGAGATGTTTTAGAGAGAAGGATGAAATGTGGAAATGATTTCATGAACTTGGTCCCTTATTAAATAACCCATCACTGATCTGTCGGGGTCCATTATACGGTCCGTATAATCGTTATACGGTCCGTATAATTGACCGTAGAACGTGCCTTTCCTTCACCCTTCACTGTGACCATTTGACAGTTCATTATACGGGCCGTAAAACTTTATACGATCCGTATAACTGACCGTAAAATTGCACCAGTGAGCAACCCTCGCTGTGATGGTTTTACAGTTCATTATATGGTCCGTAAAACATTATACGGTCCGTATAATGTGCTGTAAAACTCACCAGTCCACTGAACTTGTTCTCGTCACCTCGTTGATCTCCAATCCTTATGGAACCTTCTTAACACCTGTTTAACACTTCATTAGCAATCTAAGGGATGTTATAACTCTTTCCCAAAATGCCCTTAAGTCATCATTAACCCGATACTCGTATTTCACTGGTTCATTCATTTGCGTACCAACGGAAGTTTTTTTTTCCTAGGTGTAACATTCTTCCCCCCTTAAGAACATTCGTCCTCGAATGTTAAGCACTCGGGGATTCTACAGAAATTTCGCCAGAGTTTCCCCTATAATATGGAGGTGTAACAAGTTATATTTGTACAATTAATAAAATAGGCTCAACACATCAAGAATACGCAATACTTTGGATTGTCATTTTAGTGGTTGAAAAGTGCTTGAAGTCCTTTTTTGTTTGAAGACTTGTAGTCATTAGCTTTAAGTTATTTATCATTAAGGGTTTCGTCTTATTTTTAAATTAATGCTTAACTTTATTTCGAATGTGTCTCGTTTTTTTATTATTATCAATTTAGGATGTGAAACTATAAACAATAATAAAGACTAAGATAATATTTATAAATATGCAAAAAATATATAATATTTACAATAAATTGTATAACACTAATGTATATACACTATCGAGGATGGGTCCCACATGTAGTATGCCGGAGACTATCCCTAGGCCTAAGGCTCATACCATCCCCACCGCCCTCACCATCATCTCCATCGCCTTTTTTCTCTTAATAACTGGGCGCTCTAAGTCATGATCATCTCCTCTTCTCCTAGCCCTTATGCCCTTAACTAGAACGTGTTTCTTCTTGGGATTTAGTCCCGCTGGCACGCTAAAAACCTCAGGCTAAGCTAGGTCTGGAAACTTGACCTCTTCCTCGTCAGGAGTTGCCACCGCGGGCGCCGAAGGATGAACCTAAAAAATATATAATAATTAGTACCATATCTTATTTATATTGAATACATTAAAGTTATTTATTTAATCAAACCTGTGTGTCAACGGGCGCCTGAGTAGGTTTCTGAGATGGGTCTGTAGGCTCCTGAGATGGGTGTGGTGGTGAATATGAGATAGTCTCCTGGACAAGATGCTGTTCAAAGTCCAAGTAAAGGTTATAAAAATTAAATAAATATTTACCTTATATTGAATAAAATTAGTTTTAAGTAAAAAAACTTATATGCGCCTCGGTAGTCTCATGAGAAGACACCTCTGCCTCGGTAGGCTGATGAGAATGCTCATGAATGGGTAGCTCCTGTGGACCCACTGGCGCTGAATCCTAAATTATGAAAAAAACGAAATAATAAGTAATTTGATTATTTAAAATAAGTACTTTAAATAATCAAATATGTATATTAAATATTGACCTTATATTGAATAAAACAAATTTTAATAAAAAGCTTACCTGTGTCTCGGTAGTCATATGGGAAGACACCGCTGGCTCGGCAGACCTATGAGAAAACGCCTGAGTGGGTGGCTCTGGTGGACCCGCTGGCGCCGAATCCTAAAATATAAAATATTAGTAAATAATGAGTAACACACACACACACACACACACACACACACACACACACACATATATATATATATATATATATATATATATATATATATATATATATATATATATATATATATATATATATATATATATATATATTTAAAATAAATAATTTTAAAGGAACAAATAAGTATTTTAAATACTAACCGGGATCAAAAACTCATCGAAGTCAAGAATCCTGGCTCCCTCTAAATTCCTCACAGGCCGCTCATCAGCTAATGAAGCGCGTAACGCCGCCCAATCAATGTTATCCCGCTCCTCCATGTATGCATTCTGGCTCGGCTGTGATGAAGACCCGGGTATCTCAGCAAGTAAGAGCGCCGACGTAAACGTAGGTGAGTCCCCAGGTGAGCTGCCACCGGCCTGGAACGGCTGCGGATGGACTAGACCGTGAACGCCCTCTGGAATAGGATCGGCCTCATCTGCCTCATCTACCAGATGGTGTCCTCCACCACCAGGTCCTCTAGCAGCAGCGCCGCATCCTCTACGCGCACGACGTCCTCTGCCAGCACGGCCTCCTCCTCTGGGAGCACCCGGTCCTCCTCCTGGCGCTGCCTGATACTCAGCCTCCGGAATAGGCTCCTCCCTGCGCCTAATCTCGCCTGCCTACCAGATACCATCCTCGGATATCCGTACCATCTCCGCGGCAAGCCCCGCAAGCCCAGGGTAAGGCATATGCTCTAACCCTAAGATGCATAAATGTTGTACGGCCACCAGCTGCATTTGTGTTCAACTGAAATAAAAAAGTTTATTTTTAAAACGTAACAATTAATGCAATTAAATAAATCTAAATACGATAAACTTACCAATGCCACGTATTGCCCTGCGAGTGCTGAGTATCCTACATCCTTAGGGGGACGCAAATCTGGGTTGCCGATCAATCGGTGTGTGATCTGATGATACCAGCGCATATAATGCTCAATGGGAGTCAAATGGCCGACCACCGCTAACGTGCCCAACCTGTTCTTCCAACGGTGGAGCTGGACATCCATGAAAGCCATAAAATCATCATCAACCGCAGCCCGATCGACCCGCTGGTAGTGTCTGACCTCATGACGGACGTCAGGGGGTATACTCTGTGTATGCCCAAACTGTCGTAAGACACGCTCGGGAATGTGATCCTCTACGATGTCTAGGTGTATCAATGGAAACCGCGACCTCCAAACCCCCTGACCTGCCCTACAGAAGGGTGACAAACCATCTAATATAGCAGCGTACGACGTCCATATAAATAGCTGCATAACATATAAATACAAATCAGTGATCACCAAGTAGAAAAGACATTTAATTAAATTATTAATGTAAATTTAAATAGTTTTACCGCATCGTCCATCATGTCATCAAGCTGGTCCCGGAATGGAAGAATATTGTGGTGCGTATCCACATCCCAGTCAATACCCGCTGTCCACCTCCTCGCATAAGGCATTTCAATCTCGAGGTGATGCCTAGGTATGGGCTGAAAAAGCGGCATTCTCTCCCACGCCCATAACTGTAAGCGATATTAGAAAATACGATTTTTAAGTTGTCATTTCAAGAGGTTTGTCTACATTAAAGGAAGGCACACTTAAAATATTACCTGGAGAAGAGCAAAAAATCCACATACATCTCTGACAACACCAACAGATGCTCGGCACAGGCATCTGTAAAGATACGCCAAAACAGCACCACCCCAGCTGTAGTCTCCCAGCCAGTCCAGATGCTCCAAGAAAACCAAATAACGTTAGCTGAAAAAAGCACCCGATGAGTTCGGGAACAAGATGCCCCCGAATATAATAAGCAAGTACAAACGGGCATGACGATCAACATCAACCGGATCGAGACCCTCCAAATAAGTGCAGAGTGCACTAATCTTAACCCGACTCTATCCCGAAATCTAGCCCTCGGCATCAGGCACGAAGTGGGTGAGACTAGTCAACTCTGTCGCCCACGTCTGACCAGGAGGAGGCTCGTACCGAGTGTGTAGTGGCTCTCCATCTACCCATAATCCAAAGAGGACCTCCACATCCTAAAGTGTAATTGTGGCCTCACCAGTGTGAAGATGGAAGGTATGTGTCTCTGGCCTCCACCGCTCAATCATGACCGTGATGAGTGCCCAATCATACTGTACCCGACCAACGGACATGGCAACGGTAGGTGCTGCCCCGAAACAATATCACCAACATGCGAGGGTGTGGGGGTTGCTCGCGTAAAAGAGTCCACGCTCTCTGCAGCCTACGAGGACGGAGCCTAGTAGATATCCCTATAGTACCGGCCCATAATTACTCTAACCTATGGTTGTCTTGCAAAGACAATACTGATCTATCAGCGGGCACCGGGTGAACAGCGGGCCCCGAGTGATCATTGGGCCCTGGGTGAGCATCGGGCGCCGGGGGAACCTTGGGCCTAGGGGGAACATTCGGATCCATGAAAGAGTCCGGTCTGTACAAACTAAATTAGTCATTATTCTTGAAATGAAAGATAAATTATATTAACTAATTAATAATTTGTAGGGAATATGTGAATTATGTAGTATTATATCTTGTGAATAATTAACATGGGATATGCAGTAAATTTAATATGTGATAGTAAGGACACATATGTGATGGCAAAGATTTTTAAGTTAATTACTTTTGAATTATGTGATGGCAAAGACTTGTTAAGTTAATTAGTTTGGGAATCGAAATTCAGTAGTAATACTTGTTTGGAACTTTATTTTGAATATGTGATATATTTTTAGTTGACCAAATAGCCAACACAACTACGATAAAATTAAACTAAAAGAGTATATTCGTCGACCACATATTTTCCTACAAACTTTACATTTTTTTCGTTAGCTTATGTATTTATGAAAAGAAGAACTTTAACTATTCTTTTTAAGATAATCTTTTTTCATTTAACATATATATTCACGCTTTTAAAATTATATAGATTAACATTTCATAATAATTTACAGCTTGTTTGGATGGTTGTTACCTATTGTATTATATTATGTTGTTAGTTTAAATACAATGTTTGCTTTGATTGTTACTTTAATTTTATTGTTATGTAACAACGAAAGGTCCTATTTTATGTAACCACTGATTTAGTCCTATACAATACAACACAATACGATAAATGTCAAAACAATACATAACAATCATCCAAACAAAGTGTTAACAATATAATAATTCATTACCAATCAACTTCTTTCAATTCATAAACAATATTTAACAACTAATAAATTCATAATCAATAGTTAACAAATAATCAATTAACAAAATAATAATTCATTAAAAATTCATAAACATATAACAAATTAACAATTCATAAACATATAACAAATTAACAATTCATAAACATTTAAAAAATTAACAATTCATAAACATTTAACAAATAATGAATTAAACAAAAAAAAAAAATCGGAACAGTGGCAAAAGCCACTGCCCAGTTCGAACAAGAACAAAAAAAAATTGATTTTTTTTTTTGGAAAATAGCAAGGATTAAATGTTAAGCATTCTTAGAATATAATGTATATAACAAAATAATAACAAAAGTTAAAAGTAGAAAACCTTAATCGAAGATTTTTTGTAGAGTTATTTTAATCGAGTTATACGCCGTTTTTTCCCAAAATTCGAACTTAGAATCTTGCTCCTTGACTTGAATATATCGAGAATCTAAACTTTCCGGACGAAATTTAATAGAAAATGACATTTTTGGATGTGGGGACCACCTCGGTTTCCCCTTCAATGGCGTTTTCAACTTTATTTTTTTACCACTGGAGGGACCAGTGGTGGAACCTGATGGGTTTTATGGCAGAGTCCTATAGCGCAGTATTTTACTGAGCTATAGGTGAGAGAAAGATTTCTATAGCGCAGTAAAATACTGCGCTATAGCACTTAACGGCTCCGTCTCCGTGAAGTTCTTTAGCGCAGTAAATTACTACGCTAAAGGTACTTTTGTAACATTTTTTTTTGTTGGGGTATTTTGGTTCAAAATAGTTTTTTTGGGGGCATTTTGGTTCCGGACTCCATTCTTATTCTCTTATGGAATTATTGATGACTATCTTAATTGATTTAAAAGGCATATTTGAAGTTGTAACTTGACAAAAGGCTTTGTAATCAGTTTTGATAATTCTTATTGAGATACACATGCTGAATACCTGTTTTTATATTGATTAATGGCTTTGTAAACTGTTTAACAAATGATATTAAGAATCATAAGGTGGAATGACTGTTTTTATACTATCTTTTCAGAACTGATTTCTTTATGTATTATATATATATATATATATATATATATATATATATATATATATATATATATATATATATTTATATTTATTTATTTATTTATTTATTTATAATACTTGTTGTCCTCGAGGCACTCTCTGAGTACGAAAGTACTCAGGCATACCATTGTTGTTTTTGATGGTATGTTAGGTAACGGAGAAGAGCAGGTTCGTGATACTCTCGACGCTTAGGAGAACTTGCTGCTGCTGTTGATTTGGTGAGCCCACATCCTAATTCGTGGGACACTTCCTGTTTTATTTATTATTCTAGATTTCCGGGCTGCGTCCCGAAATTAGATGATTTTTGTCTCTTAGAAGCTCCATAGATAGTTGTCATAATTGTGGGTAGATTGTCAAAGTCTTGTACGACTTAATGGGTGTTTGCCACGTTTATGACTATTTACTTATATTAGACTTCTGCTGATCTTATTTCATAATTGTGATCCTGATATATGCAGTTACTTATAACTTTGTTTAATTTAATAAGGAAATATTATTAAAAAGAAACTTGATGTTACATTTATTTACAAACTGTTGGAGGCGAATGTTGAACCTGGCGGGTTCAAGTGTTATTATTGTGTCATTTAGGTTCTTCCGATGTTGTTCACCACGTCGGATGCCGGTCACGTCTAGGGTGGGTTTTGGGGCGTGACAAGCTTGGTATCAGAGCCTAGGTTTAAATGCGTCCTAGGAGTTGTCTGTGTCTGTGGAGCTGTGTCTAGTGGAGTCTTCCTTGTGCAGCCTGATCACCTGCATGATCGAAAGACTACTAGGGCATTTATACGTGTTTCTTACTCTTCTTTATTCTAGATTGTGCTATAGAGCTTGAACTACCGTTAAGATCATTCTGACGTGTCCGATAATTCGTGCCCCGCAGAAATGGCTTTAACTCGTGCGAGGACCGCTAATCAGGGAGGCAATGGTTCTTCTAACTCATCGTCTGGCGGACAAGCCACCAGGGTCACTAACCGTACCACTACTGGGATCGAGAACGGTAATTCCTCAGTTGGATTTGCCGAGCAACAAGAGAATTGGAAGGGAGAAGAGAGGCTAGACAGGGAACAAAGTAAGAAGGCCGGATCTGTGGGTGGTTTCACTGGTTCGTATGATGGGGGGCAATGGAAAGGAAATTTTGCACCTCAACAGTTTGTTTCTCAGTCTAATATGGGCGTTCCATCTAGTGGACAAGGTCAGAGGAATAATGATCAGAACAGATATTGCAAGGTAGTAACTGACAAGCATTTAGATGGGAGGATCGTGTTTGTCACCGTTGTGGGATTAGGGGTCATATCAAGAAACATTATAGGAAGTGGCTTCGTCAAATGGCTAACTCTTCAGGCCAAAGGAATAATCCGTCTGATGGTAATGCTAACAACACCCCTAATGCTCGTGGTAATGGGGATGGTAAAACGGTAGCTAACACCGCTAATGGGGGACAAGCTCGACTTTATAGTTTGACTCATAGGGAGACGGCAGAAGATCCTGATGCTGGGGTCACAGGTATTCTTACTATATATTCTTTTGAAGCATACTCGCTGATCGATTTGAGTTCGACTCTTTCTTATATAACTCAGTATCTTGCCCTTGATTTTTGTGTGGAAGTCGAACAATTGTTGACATGCTTTTTCTATGAATACCTCTGCTAGTGTCCTTGTTATCGTTCTAGAATATATAGAGACTGCGTCTTTGTAGTTAAGGGTTGTGAGGTTACTTTTGATGTGTTTGAATTAGAAATTGTGAACTTTGATGTGATTTTGGGGGATAGACTAGTTTTCCGAGTGTTATGAAACTCTAGATTGCCAATCAGAAATAGTTCGGCTTGAATTTGCTGATGGACCCATTATAGAGTGAAAAAGTGATATTGTTAAAACCTCAGGGTATACTTATGTCGTATCTTAAGACTTGCGGGATGAACTCGAAAGGGGCATAGTTCTATCTAGTTGTTGTAGTGTTACTCAAGCCGTGTTACCTTGAATTATTCCCTACTACATGTATGTGTTGAACCTTTCGGATGTGTTTTCCTGTGGAAGTTTAGAGTGAAGTATTAATCTCACAATTGTGTTTAGGCTTGAATGATGCATTCGTTATATGGTTAGTCGTATGTTATCCTTGAGGATGTTTCACCTCTCTAGAAGAACTCTTGAAATTCTGAAATTTGAGGTTTAGTAAAGAATCCTGGCCACGACTCTCATTCGGGGACGAATGAGCTTAAGGGGGGGGGGGGGGGGATAATGTAACATCCAGTAAATTCGGGTTAGGTGTGAAAGTGTAAAACCAGTAATAAGATGATATTTTAGCTATATGAATCCATTCGGGATGAATTCGGGTGATAAACAGTCGTTTTGAAGTCAAACCAAAAAGTGAAGTTCTTAAGGTCTTCTAAATTCGTCTAAGTCTGAGACAGCTTCACTTATGGCCAATTTTCGTATATTTTCGTTGGGAATTTGGGAAAAATTCCTTAATGAAAGTTGTAGGTCTTCCAAAGATCTTTCCAACGGTAGGTTTCCCAGCTATAACAATGCTTTGTGCTAAGGGTTATGCCCATTTTACTGAGCATCATCTGTGCAGTACGTAAATTAGGCGTACGCAGCGTCCTAGGCGGCGCCCCAAGCCAAATTTCCAGCAAACTCAAAATTTTGATGCCGTAAAAATGGATACACTTTGTGCGTCGCCCTGGGCGATGCACCAGGCCATTTTACGTCTGAAGCGATTTTTCCCGAATTTTATAAAAGCCTAACTTCGTTATATTCATTCCCACTTCGTTTTGGCCGACATTTTGAGAGTAAACAACCCTAGGGTTTCCCCAAAACATATGAGGTAAGTTCTTGATCGATTCCCATCATTACTTCATCAATCTAACATCAAATTAACACTAATTCATCTTTCATAAACCCTAGATTCTTGAAACCCAAGAAAGAGAAGAAGAAAGGGACGTTGGGAGAAGTTAATATTCCTTCAATAAGGTATGATCCTTGACTTTTGTGATGTTATTGAAAGGGTTTAGACTAGTGTAGGTTTCCCTATGAGATTAGAATCCATGATTGATTCATGAAGTGTTCAAGAACACGTTCTAGTCGTAAAAACCCTAGCTTTCGTTGGTAAGAAGGGTTTATGGGTAGAAATAGGTTAGAGTTCTAACCTCTCCTATCTAAAAATATTGTAGAATAATTCTTGGATTGTGGGAAGTACGCTTGAGCGGGAATTAAGATATGTCTCTTTTGAAAACCATTTTTGACTATAAAGGTGATTTGTATGTCTTTTTTTAACATACTCTTTCAGTCGGTTTTTATGAACTCTTTGGTTGTGATTTGTATGTCTCTTTTAAGGCTCTTCATTGAATAAAAAGGTGAACTTTTCATGAATTTAAACTCTATTTCTTTCTTTAATTATGGTTAATGTGCGTGAGGGGACAAGCCCACATTAAACCTAGTTTGTATCATGCTCTAAGTGCATATATAAGTTATAAATGTTTTTCCTCTATAAGAGGTAATCAATATTGATGGCTAAGGATTGGTATTAATGTTTTCATGATGAATTATGACATTGAAATCTTAGTTAAAGAAGTGTAAACGTTTTCAAGACATTCTTTGAAATGATTTATCTTTACGATATGGTATAATGAACCTTAACGGTAAATGGTGATGTGACTACCCTGAGATGAATTGTAATTTGGCTTTTATGCTATGAACTTAGTTGAAGTGATTTTGCCTAGCCATTTGGGAGGATGAGTGGTCACCGAGGATTTCATATTCCAGTGCATCTATGCCTAGCTACTCTGGAGGAAGAGTTGTCACTATGGATCCTAGTGTGGTAATTGCCTAGCCATTCGGGAGGAAGAGTGGTCACTACTGGGTTCGCTACGCGGAGTGTGATTTATGCCTAGCCATTCGGGAGGAACAGTGGCCACCGCTGGGTTCGCTACTCGGGGTGTGATTTATGCCTAGCTATTCAGGAGGAAGGATAGCCACCACGTACTACATAGTCCGGTGTGATTTATGCCTAACTATTCGGGAGGAAGGATAGCCACCGAGGATTGTATGTTCCGGTGTGGTGTGCTATGCGCGATATGCTTGATTCTTGGGGTTGTATTGGCATGTGTGACATTCTTATTCTCTTATGGAATTGTTGATGACTATCTTAATTTTAAAAGGCACATTTGAAGTTGTAACTTGACAAAAGGCTTTGTAATCGGTTTTGATAATTCTTATTGTGATACACATGCTGAATACCTGTTTTTATATTGATTAATGGCTTTGTAAACTGTTTAACAAATGATATTAAAAATCATAAAGTGGAATGACTGTTTTTATACTATCTTTTCAGAACTGAATTCTTTATGTATTATTTTATATATATATATATATATATATATATATATATATATATATATATATATATATATATATATATATATATATATATTTTATAATACTTGTTGTCCCCGAGACACTCACTGAGTTCGAAAGTACTCAGGCATACCATTGTTGTTTTTGATGGTATGCTAGGTAACGGAGAAGAGCAGGTTCTTGATACTCTCGACGCTTAGGAGAACTTGCTGCTGCTGTTGATTTGGTGAGCCCACATCCTTGTTCGTGGGACTCTTCCTGTTTTATTTATTTTCTAGATTTCCGGGCTGCGTTCCGAAGTTAGATGATTTTTGTCTCTTAGAAGCTCCATAGATAGTTGTCATAATTGTGGGTAGATTGTCAAAGTCTTGTACGACTTAATGGGTGTTTGCCAAGTTTATGACTATTTACTTATATTAAACTTCCGCTGATCTTATTCCATAATTGTGATCATGATATATGCAGTTACTTATAACTTTGTTTAATTTAATAAGGAAATATTATTAAAAAGGAACTTGATGTTACATTTATTTTACAAACTGTTGGAGGCGAATGTTGAACCTGGCGGGTTCAAGTGTTATTGTTGTGTCGTTTAGGTTCTTCCGATGTTGTTCACGACGTCGGATGCCGGTCACGTCTAGGGTGGGTTTTGGGGCGTGACATCTTGTTGGCATATGTCATATGTTTATGGGTAATGTTGTTGATGACCGTTCTACGCATGATATCCGCCAGTTGTCCATGTGGCCCACTTAGTAATGAAAATGAAATGTCAGATCAGAGGTGCCCGGTAGGCTAGTACTGAGTACCCGTCATGGCCCTCTAGTTGGGTCGTGACAAAAGTAGTATCTGAGCAGTTCGTCCTAGGGTATGTCTACGAGCCGTGTCCGGTAGAGTCTTGTTTATGGGTATGAAGCGCGCCACACTTATTAACAGGAGGCTGCGGGGCATATAGGAGTAATTGACCTTCTTTGTCATCTTAGATAGTGCGATACAGCGATGTTATCAGGTTCTCCCCTTTTCCTAATCGTGTGTTATGATTTCGGTAATGCCTGTGAGGAGGAAAGCTACGGTAGCCTAGAAGGGCAAGACGGTGGCCTAAAGAAGAGTTGCATAAATGCCAATGGTAGAAGTAGAAGATGGTGAGTATCATAACGAGGTTCCTTCTCGGACCTCTCATACTCCGCCCTTGTTAGAGGAGCAGGAAAAAGCTTCAGTTCCAGCTCCAGCTCCAGTACCCCCAGTTCCATCGCCGGATATTTGGGGCCAACAGATGACAGAGGTTATTCAGTTGCTGACCCAGTTGGTTGCCGCTCAGGCTCAGCGGTAAGGCGCGGGCCAAGGTGATAGAGCGGTGAGTGCAAGAGCCTGCGATTTTATCAGCTTGAATCCTCCAGAATTTTATGGGTCGAAGCCAGGATGAAGACCCGTAGGGCTTCATTGATGAGATGTTGAGGACGCTACAAATAATACATGCATCGGATACTGAGTCAGTAGAATTAGCTTCGTATAGATTGTGGGATGTGGCTGTCCATTGGTATAATGCTTGGATATCTTCGCGAGGAGCAAATGCACCTCCCCCAGTTTGGCAAGAGCTCACTGACGTTTTTCTGTGACATTACCTACCACTGGAGGTTCGACGTGCCCGAGCCGATAAGTTCTTGAATCTCAAGCAAGGAAATATGAGTGCTCGAGAATACAGTATTCGCTTTAATTCCTTAGCTAGGTATGCATCAACCATGGTAGCCGACATGGGAGACCGTGTACATCGGTTCGTGAGTGGGTTGGGGCCACATTTGATCAAGGAATGTTTGACGGCCTCACTTTAAGATAGGATGGATATTGCTCACATTCAGGCCCATGCCCAGAACCTGGAGGAGCAGCAACAACCACAGAGAGATTAACATGATTTTGATAGAGGGCGCAGTAAAAGGGCGAGATCTTTTGGTGCTAGCAGTGAGTATAGAGGAGGGCAGAAACAATAATATTCCAGGTATTCAGGCGACTTGGTGGCCAGCGCACCCTCTCGATTTGCGAGAAAAAGATTTGACCGTTTTATTTATTCAGGACCAGGTCAGAGTTCTAGAGTTTCAGGGTCCCAGTATAGAGGCGATCCTTGCTGGGTGAGCCCACCTATATCACGGTGCGCTCAGTTTAGTAAATTGCATTCAGGACAATGCCGCCTGGGTTCAGATGTCTGTTACGCCTGTGGTCAGCCAGGACACATGATGCGTGATTGTCCATTGATAGTTGGCAGCGGGAGCCAACCCGCAGGATTGGTGGCGGGTTCTTCTTCATCCGTGTGCCCTTTGGGGAAAAGTTCACAAGTACCAGCGGGTCGCGGTAGAGGTAGAAGAGGAGCATCCAATTCGAGCGGCCCTCAGAATCGTATATATGCACTGGCGGGATGGCAGGATCTTGAGTCTTCTCCCGACGTCATTACAGGTATATTATCGGTATTCTCCTACGATGTGTATGCATTGATTGATCCAGGTTCTACTCTGTCATATATTACTCCTGATGTCGCAAATCGTATTACGATGAAACTGGAACCAATCATACCTTTTGAGGTATCTATACCTGTAGGGGACCCAATGGTAGCCAGGCAAGTATATAGGAATTGTGTGATTGTAGTTTACGATCGTCATACTACCGCTGAACTACATGAACTGGAGATGTTAGATTTTGATGTAATTATTAGTATGGATTGGCTATCCTCGCCTCCTGTTACGCTAACGTTGATTGTAGAACAAAGGTGGTTCGATTTCAGTTTCCAAGGGAACCAGTGTTGGAATGGGAAGGCAATACAGCATCTCCGAGAGGTAGGTTTATTTCCTACCTCAAAGCGAGAAAGATTATTGCCAAAGGCTATATTTATCATTTGGTCCGGGTTCAAGATACAGAAGCCAAACCGCCAACTCTTCAATTTGTTCCAGTAGTGAATGAGTTCCCGGACGTGTTTCCTGACAAGCTTCTAGGACTTCAACCAGAACGAGAGATTGAGTTCACCATCGACGTGTTGCCGGATACTAAGCCCATATCTATTCCCCCTTATCGAATGGCCCCTGCAGAATTGAAGAGTTAAAGGCGCAACTGAAGGATCTACTTGAAAAAGGCTTTATTAGACCCAGTTCATCGCCATGGGAGTGCCTGTGTTGTTTGTAAGGAAGAAGGATGGTTCCCTACGTATGTGTATTGACTATAGACAACTGAACAAGGTGACGATAAAGAATAAATACCCGCTCCCAAGGATTGGTAATTTATTCGATTAGTTGCAGGGCGCCAAATGGTTCTTGAAAATAGATCTGAGATCAGGATACCACCAAGTGAGGGTTAAGGAACAGGACATCCCAAAAACAGTCTTCCGAACCCAATATGGCCATTATGAGTTTCGAGTGATGTCATTTGGGTTTTTTTTAATAAATCCCGATTGGGCCTTTTTTATTTATTCAAAAATGTCCAACAAAGACTTGGGTCTAAACAGACCCAGCCCAAAGGCCATCGACCCAATTCAAAAAACAGAAACAAAAAAAGGAAAAAGCAAAACAAATTTAACAAATGTATTAGGAAAGTGAGCTTCTTCCTCTTCTCGTCTCTTTCTCTCTCTAGAAGCTTCAATGGAGATTCCATGGTTAGTGTGAAAATGATGAGATTCACACCCTGCTGATGTTGTATCAAGATTGTGCCAATCTCCGGTGAGTTTAATCTCTCTTCTCGTACACTGCTTCGTTGTCGTAATGGCTGACCCGTTTCCTTCTTTTCCTTCACCTTATGAGTTGAGATGCTGCTGAATCGTTGCTCATGAACCTGACAGTGACTCGATCTGCTTCCTTCGAGGTAATGAACTTGTTCCTACTTTCCCCAGATCTGTGATTTGCCTTGTTGCCTGATGCATGATCTGAAATTGTTGCTATTGCTGTATTTTTTGTTGTTATAGACTAGCATGCAATAACAAAACATTAGTTCTTAATTCTAATCCTTAGGTAAGGAATTTGGCTCTTATCACTGTTTAGGATTTTTTTCAAATCCACTTCCAAGTCTTGGAAATGTTGACATTGATAACGACCTTTGTCCAGTGCATAACTTGCCAGTCCATCTACCAATTTGTTGCCCTCTCTCACAATATATATGTAGATGATCTCCTTGTTGCTTGCAAACTCCTTAGCTTCATTTACCCAATTAGCTATATGCCAAGGTGGTTTCCAAACTTTAGTCATGATCTTTTGAATCATTTGTTAGTCTGTTTGGATTATCACCTTGTTGAAATCCCTATCTCTACAGTATCTTAGAGCTTCCTTTATGGCCATCATTTCAGCTTCTTCATTTGGGTTGACTAACGCTCCAGCAGTCTTTATGAATTTGATAAATAATGTATTCAGGACTTTCTTGGATCTCTTTGTGATTGTGTTCATCGATGATATTATGGTGTACTCTCCATCAGAGGCAGAGCATGCATATCATCTACGTACCATTCTTGGAATTCTTCTAGCTCGGGAGTTATATGTCAAGTTTTCAAAATGTGAATTTTGGCTGAATTCTGTAACTTTTCTGGGGCATATTATTTCAGCTGATGGTATTCGAGTAGACACCCAAAAGATTGAAGCTGTGAAGAATTAGCCAAGGCATACAACGCCTACGGAAGTCCGTAGTTTCCTAGGGTTGGCTGGTTACTATAGAAGATTTGTAGAAGGGTTTTCTTCTATCACTGCACCACTGACGAAGTTGACCCAGAAATCGGCTAAATTCTAGTGGACAGACGCATGTGAGCGTAGCTTCCAGGAGCTGAAGAATAGGTTGACTCTGGCCCCAGTCCTGACACTTCCTGAAGGATCGGAGGGTTATGTTATTTATTGTGATGCTTCAGGTGTTGTACTAGGTTGTGTGTTGATGAGCATGGCAAAGTAATAGCTTATGTCTCAAGGCAGTTGCGGAAACACAAGAAGAATTATCTGACCCACGACCTGGAGTTGGCTGCAGTTATTCATGTGTTAAAGATATGGAGACATTATTTATATGGTGTTCATGTGGATATTTATACAGATCATAAGATCCTCCAATATATTTTAAAATAAAAGGAATTAAATTTGCGGCAACGACAATGGTTGGAGTTATTGAAAGATTATGATTTGAGCATTTTATACCACCCGGGAAAAGTGAATGTGGTAGCTGATGCTCTTAGCCGCAAATCCATGGGTAGTTTGAGAAATGTTCAACCAGAGAAGAGGGAGCTAGCCGGGAACTTCAATGGCTAATACGAAGAAGCGCCACAATTTTGACAACTATCTATGGAGCTTCTAAGAGACAAAGAGGGAGTAGTGTTCAACCAGAGAAGAGGGAGTCACTGTTCAGGACTTGGCTGTTTCATCCTTAATGGAGGAAGTAAAGAAGCGCTAATACGAAGACCCTGTGCTAGTTCATTATAGAGATGTGCTTTCCCAGAAGGAGAAGTCACAATTTGACGTTCCTGCGGATGGAGTCCTCAGGTATTGAGAAAGATTATGTGTTCCAAATGTTGCTGGGCTACATCGACAGATCTTGGAGGAAGCCCATTATTCTCAATATTTCGTCCATCCAGGAGCGACAAAGATATACCATAACCTTAAATCTATGTATTGATGGGACGGTATGAAGAAGGATATAGTGGAGTTCGTGGCCCAGTGTTCTAATTGTCAACAAGTTAAGATGGAGCATCAGAAGCCCGGAGGATTACTGCAAGCTATAGAGATTCCAACTTGAAAATGGGAGACGATTAATAGGGATTTCATTACAGGCTTACCTCGTTCCCGGCGTAACTATGACTCTATACGGGTGATTGTGGATAGGCTCAACTCTATATGGGTGATTATGGATAGACTCATGAAGTCAACTCATTTCCTTCTATTAAGAACTACATACTCAGCGAAAGATTATGCAAAGTTGTACATTAGAGAGATAGTGCGCCTTCACGGTGTCCCAGAATCCATTATTACTGATCGAGGGACACAATTTACAGCTAGTTTCTGGAGATATTTCCAAGAAGACTTGGGAACACAGGTGAGACTTAGTGAAACGTTCCATCCACAGACTGACGGGCAGGCGGAGCGCACTATCCATACCCTTGAAGATATGCTGAGGGAATGTGTACTAGATTTTGGAGGAAATTGGGATGACCATTTACCACTTATTGAATTTACGAACAACAATAGCTATCATTCTAGTATTCAGATGGCCCCATATGAAGCTCTATATGGAAGGAAGTGCAGATTACCTATTGGATGGTTTGAAGTGGGAGAGACAAAGTTGGTAGGCCCATATTTAATCCAGTAAGCGGTAGAGAAGGTTAAGCTTATTCAGGACCGACTACTAACAGCTCAAAGTCATCAGAAATCCTATGCGGACAATCGTCGGCGAAACTTGTAATTCAAAGTTAACGACTAGGTATTCTTGAAGGTATCGCCGATGAAAGGCGTGATAAGATTTGGCAAGAAGGGAAAGCTTAGTCCCCGGTATATTCGACCATATAAGATTGTGTGCAAGGTAGGCCAACTAGCTTATGAACTAGATTTGCCTTCAGAGTTGGAATCTGTCCACCCAGTGTTTCACGTGTCCATGCTTCGCAAGTGTGTTGGAGACCCTTCCCGAATTGTTCCTGTAGACGATGTCCGGGTTACTGAGAAGTTGTCTTATGAAGAAGTACCCTTTGCCATTTTTGATAGGAAAGTCCGAAGACGTAGAACCAAGGACGTAGCTTCTGTCAAAGTCATGTGGACGAATAATAACAGGGAAGAGATGACTTGGGAAGCCGAGGAAGATATGAAGTCCAGGTACCCACATTTGTTTCCACTCCCAGAAGAGCTCCAGCCAGAGACACCATTACCCTTAGGTATGTGATATTTTGTTCTGAATGATTTCTATGTCGTGTGTGGCCAATATGGGTATTGATGTCATAGCCCTGTGAGGCAATGCGTATTTTGGGTTGTTGTAACAGGATGATAGCGGTACAATTACAGAGGAAACTCTGGCAAAATTTTCACAGAAATCCCTAAGAGCTTAACATTCGAGGACGAATCTTCCTAAGGGGGTAGGAATGTTACACCTCGATAAAAAAAATCTTCACGTCGATTGTGTTGTAGGTAAACTAAAGTAAGCTCGTAGAGGTAATTGAACCCTCATTGGATACTCTTAACAAGTGTTAAGCAAGTGCCTAAGGGTTCTGGGACCAAGCAAATCAAAGAAAATAAATTTGTCGAAAATTTGGAAAAAAAAAGTTGGCTGAATTTTGGACAGATTTTTAGTCAATTTTGGAGGGGTATATCTCCTAGTATATTAGGAGTTTTAAGGTGCTTTAAAAGCCTAAATGAAGTTTGTCGAATCTAGTTTCCAACACAACAAATTTCTCGTCGATACAACATCAAAGTAGTGAATTATATGTTACAAGTTAGGCGGACGGAGCAGAAAAACGCTGCTATAGTACCCGGGTGCTACAATAACCTGACCCAACACACACCTATAAATACCCCTCTAACCTATTAATTTTCATCAATTCTCACCATTTTCTCATCCTCCACACTTTTTGAGAGTTTTATAATTTTTCGTCACTTTCCACCATCTTCCATAACATTCCATAACTCTCTATAATTTTCCATAATCCTTCCATAATCTTCCGTAACCTTTCCATATTATTAAGAGAGAATACCAACATCAAAACCTCAAGGAAAATTTATGGAAGATAATTGTTCTTGTTTCTCTTCAAGGTGGTGATGAACTTGATCTTGGAAAGGGGTGAATAAGGTATGTTTTTCCAATTATTATTTACATGATTGAGATGATATAAAGGTTTAGAAATTATTAGAGAGAAAAGAATCATAGGAGAAAAATCATAAAGAGTTGAATTGAAGTTGATGTCCATGAGGTGAGTTTGAAAGAGAATTCCAGATTAATTTGAATATAATTCTTTGATTTTGGTATTGTGGGTGCTGCTATGGTTGGTTGAGAAATTGGGAAAACGTTGTGTGGGATATTTTATGGTACATATTGGTGTGGATATTGGTGTTGTTGATGTTGGTATTGTTGTTGTGTTGTTGGTTGCTGGATTATGATTTCGGGCCAGGCATATAAACAAGGGAGATGCTGCCCGATTTTTGGCAGGATATAGAATAGTTTAATTGGAACATTTAACACAAGTATACGACGATGAGTCTAACGATCGTGTGAATCCTCTTGAATATAGACTTACAAGCTCGGGTGGTTAAGCGTAGGTAGTAGGAGACCGAACAGGTATGTTAAGGCTAGTCCCTTTCTTTCCAAAGGCATGATTCCTTTCTTGTGAACCCATAAACGTTTTCTAAAATGTCCTTATTCTCAAAAGTTAGAAGTTCATGATTCTAAAAGATTCTTATGATACTAAAGATGAGATGTTTTTTGTGATGAACATGATAATGATGATGATCTTATTTCTAGAGATTCCAAAGCTTATGATTTTAATGCTATTATGAGATTATTGAGCTCATTTCATGATTGTCTTTATTTTATTCATTGTTGTCGATCTCAACTTATAATGATTGTTCCATCAAGGTGAGATATAACGATGATGATTTTTCCATAATATAAATCGGAGGTTACCGATCTTACGCTACTCCGATAGAGTCGTAGCTTTTGATTGGGCTCTTATGCATGCTTATGTTATGTATGATTACACCATGTCTAACGACACAGGCAGACACCACTACGCTGAGCGTAGTGGGCGGCTATAGATAATGATAATAACACCGTGTCCAAATGGCATGGGCAGACACCACTAGTGGGCGGCGTGAGATGGTTACCTCGGACGCGGAGGCCCGAACGTGGGCTAATGATTATGCCTACATATATGTATATGAGAAATGTTTTCTTTAAAGTTAAGCATGCATGGTATCTGCCTTAAGAGGCAATCATATGTACATGTTATTTTCTTATCTCACGTTATGCTCCATATTTCTTATCATGTTATTATTTATGCCTTACATATTAGTACATTATTTGTACTGACGTCCTTTCTCGTGGACTCTGCGTTCATGCTCGCAGGTAAGCAGGTTGACACGTCTGATCCTTAGGAGCTCCGTCAGCGACATCTTGGGAGAGCTCCAGTTGTTCCGGAGCTGCAGTTATTGGTACTACTATTTTGTATACATACATTTGGGCATGGCAGAATCCTGCCCTATCTTATGGGCTTATGTAATATATTTAGAGGCTCGTAGACAGACGTATGTAATTAGATGTTCTTTAACTTGCCCAGCTCTCACCGTTGTATAATATTTTGATAAGTCTTGTTGGCATATGTCATATGTTTATGGGTAATGTTGTTGATGACCGATCTACGCATGATATCCGCCAGTTGTCCATGTGGCCCACTTAGTAATGAAAATGAAATGTCAGATCAGAGGTGCTCGGTAGGATAGTACTGAGTACCTGTAATAGCCCTCTAGTTGGGTCGTGACACACATGGACACATATCACAATATCATCTATAAGTTAATTTTTCCTCTTTTGTCACGACCTAACCCGCCATGACTGGCACCCACACTAACTCCTAGTGGGCAAACCAACACACATGTCATCTATTCATTCAAGTCCGTTCTTATATTAACTAATTCAATCTGTTGTTACTCATTCATACACAAGATAATAAAATAAGTCATACCATAAAACAATGAAGTAAATGCGGAAGTCCTAACTATTACAAATTCCCAAAATCCAAAATTCACCGTACAAGGACTCTAATCTAAAACATGTCTAAGGAATGAAATCTATCTAACAAATACCCAAAATGTCTGGAGTAGAAGTAGAAGTCATCAAAGAAGATCTTCGGGCGGCCTGGCATGGATAGAAGCTCACCCTAAATCTGTTAGCAACGACCTCAACGCTAGATGTGAGGTCGGGTAACAATCTCTATATCACAATCTGCACTCAAAAGAATGCACCAAGGTAGTATCAGTACAAACACTATGTACCAGTAGATATCATAGGTCGACTAAGATTAGTATCTTGCATATCTCATAAAATCAATAGACTAAAAAAGCCAGCCAACAAACATGAAAACATGAAATAAATAAACCACAACAAGTCAACCAAGGATAATCACCAATCGAGTCACCCAAAATATCAAGACCTCAAATCAACAAAAACCACAAAATGGGAATAAGTCTACCACAATAAGCATACTCACTGTACACACATGCTAACTAATGTCATTCCTCAGTAGTCATGACCTGCAGGGGACCCATGGTGTTAATGTACCACTTGTTCTAGATACTCATCGGACCCGAGCATAAACCTCCGCTCTGGAAAGAACCTCGGACACGACCCACATTAATGTATCTCTCATTTTAGGAACGAACCTCGGACCACAAGCCCATAATCTAGGTCACTTTTGTGCCTTTTCATATATCTATACATAACAATATTTCTTGCTCTCTTATTATCAATGCCCAAATCATCATTTCGTATCACAATTTCACCGAGAAGGTCATATTAATTTCTCATCACAATAACATCAATTGTAGATTCAACACACATGAATAGTGGCATGAAGCCTGCACAATCGCTCAATCACATTCACATCGGAGTTCAACCGCACAAATCATGAATGAATACTAGACATGCTTTCTCCTAAAGAATTCACAAAACATACATTCAACTAACTAAAGTCTAACTCAAGTAGACCGTAAGCAACCTCGAACATAGACCTGGAACAACACCAATCACTCCACTACAGCTTTTCCCTTCCGTAAAGACTCAGAACGCTCAAAGTCTAGAAATTAGAATGCTCAATGAGTCACAAATACTCTAGTCACAAAATCAATACAGGACACCCTTCCCTTTAGCCCCATTCCAGTGGGTGAATGATTTCTAGGAGTAAAACAATCTAACAAGGGCCTTACTAATCACTAACCATCAAACTATAACAATATATGATCAACACATCACTTACAAGCAGTTTCCATGGTCAAGCTACCATTTTTATTAATCCCTAAGTCTCAATTCACTTAGTTCATGGCTCTAAAGGTTGAACTCATGATTAAGAGGAGTTAACCCAAGCCATTAGGTGATAAATAAGTGATAACAATCCTAACCCATCAATTTTAGAAGGTTTATTAAGTTCTAGGGTTACTATTACAAATTTCACCATTGAAGAGCCATAAAAGGGATGATAATCAGGAAGATGATACAGAATGATTGAAAAGGATGGGTCAGACTTACCTTTCAAGAATATTCTTTCCCTAGCTTGGACTTTTGCCCTATGTGCTTATGGGGAAATGTGTTGGAGTTTTAGGAATAAAGAATTCGGAACTAAGTGTTTAAAACATGGTATTTTGCTCCCGTGGACAGCTGTGGCGGTCAAACCACTGCTGCAGCGGGCTCGCTATAGTGGTCAAGTGACAGCTGTAGCGTACCAACGAAAACCCGACCACTTCTATGGCGGCTCATGTTCCGCTATAGCGACACCGCCATAGCGGAACATGGCCCGCCACAGCGGACACAAGAACTAGGGCTGACTGCTGGCATCGAGGGGATCACCGCTATAGCGGTGCCGCCGTAGCGGTCCTATTTGGACAGTGAGCTTGATTTTTGCCCAGTTTTTCCCTCTACCACCCAACATTTCATCCGAGGCCTCACAAGCACAATCCAAACATGCAGATATACATACAAACGTAATACGAATCCACCCGTGGCCTCAAAATTCCCAACGAATTTCTAATTTTCTACGTCACCCCCCGATGGACTCAACACAATCAAACAATAATCACAAATAAGTCAAATTTTCAGTTCTTAGATTTATACATCCCAGTTGATATTAGCTCGTTCTGCCCTTGGGAAGGTTCTATTTTGTGGGGTGATCCTACATTTCCCATAACGACCGGGAGTGTTGTTGCACTAGATACCAATTAAAACACCGTTCGTCCCCGAACGGACAAGGATGAGGAATCTAGGAAAAGTTACCTGACTCGGTGAAAAGCTGAGGATACTTGCTACGCATATCAGATTCTATTTTCCAAGTGGCTTCCTCCACCGGACGATTCTTCCACTGAACCTTCCTTGAGGTTATTTCTTTGGACCTCAACTTGCAAAGATCCCTATCTAAGATAGCAACAGGCTCTTCCTCATATGTCAAATTCTCATCTAGAAAAATCGAATCCTAACGGATTATGTACGAACCATCGCCGTGGTACCTCTTTAACATCGAAACGTGAAATACCGGATGAACGCCTGATAGACCCGGAGGTAAAGCCAACTTGTAAGCCACCTCCCCCACACGCTTGAGGATCTCAAACAGCCCAATGTACCTCGGGCTAAGCTTGCCCTTCTTCCCAAACCTCATCACACCCTTCATGGGTGAGACTTTTATCAACACTTGCTTTCCCTCTCAAAACTCAAGATCTCAGACTTTACAGTTCGCATACTCCTTCTGCCTACACTGTGCTGCTAGAAACTTAGCTTAAATCACCTTTACCTTCTCTAGGGACTCGCTTAGAGGATTAGTATCCGAAGGTCTCACCTCAAATGCATCAAACCACCCAATAGGAGACCTACACCTTCTCCCATACAACGCCTCAAATGGAGCCATATCAATACTCGAGTGTTAGCTATTATTGTATGCAAATTCAGCCAAAGGCAAGAACTGGTCCCAACGCCCACCAAAGTCTATCACACAAGCACGAAGCATGTCTTCAAGAACCTGAATAGTCTGCTCAGACTGCCCGTCAGTCTGTAGGTGGAATGCTGTACTAAGGTCCAACCTTGTACCCAACTCCTCATGCAAACACTCCTAAAATCTGGATGTGAACATTATGCCCCTGTCGGACACAATGGTGATAGGAACCCCATGGAGCCTAACCACCTCACGAATGTAGATTTTAAGCCAGTTTCTCCGCATCATAAGTTATCTTCATCAGAATAAAGTGGGCAGAGTTAGTCAACCTGTCAACAATAACCCAAATAGAGTCAAAATTCCCCAACATCTTCAGAAGACCAACTACGAAGTCCATGGGTATTCTTTCCACTTCCATTCAGGAATGGGCATCCTCTGAAGTGTACCCCCGAGTTTTTGATGTTCATACTTCACCTGTTGGCAGTTCAGACACTGAGCAACAAACTCTACGATATCACACTTCATCCTAGTCCACCAGTAGTGCTGCCTCAAATCACGATACATCTTGGTCGCGCCAGGATAGATAGAATACCTCAAACTATGAGCCTCTGTCAGAATTGTTTTGATCAAATCGCCTACAAATGGCATGCAAACTCGCCCCTTCATCTGCAACACCCCTTCTTCATCAATCAGGGCCTCTTTGGCGTCAATACACAACACCTTATCACGAATTTTGCACAACTTAGCATCTTAAAACTACTTAGCCTTAATCTGCTCCAGAAATGATGACCGAGCCTCAACACTAGCCAACACCCTGCCCGTGTTGGAAATATCCAGCCTCATAAGACTGTTAGCCAGAGTCTTAATCTCTCTAGCTAACGAATGCTCTGAAGAAATCAAACGAGCCATGCTTCCCATACTAGCCGACTTCCTGCTCAACGCGTCAACCACTACATTTGCTTTACCAGGATGATACAGAATGGTGATGTCATAATCTTTCAGCAGCTCCATCCACCTCCACTGTCTCAAGTTAAGATCCCTCTGAGTGAACACATGCTGCAAACTGCGATGGTCAGTGTACACCTCACAATGGACACCATACAAATAATGCCTCCAGATTTTCAATGCAAACACCACCGCTACCAACTCTAAGTCATGAGTAGCATAGTTCCTCTCATGCACTTTCAATTGTCGAGAAGCATAGGCAATCACTTTCTTTACCTGCATCAAAATAGCACCCATCTTATGGAGCCTCTCGTGACAGTCTATGATGAACTCGTATGCATCCTCTGACTCAGTACCATAGAAAACTAGAGGCTTCATCTTAGTGAACCTCACGAACAAATCATGCTCTTCCCCAGTCTTCAGTGGCCCTACAACTGGCCTCGGAAAGGCCTCAAAACCCATCCAAGTGAGGTTTCACAACTGTGACATGCTGAACCCCCAGAGCCTGAACTCTATCCAGACCGGGGGCTGCTATCCTTTCGCCCCTACAGGCTAGAATGGCTGGTATAGCCCCGGCCTGCGCTAACCTATGCAACCAATTTAGCACCTGCGCTATAGCATCTGGTATGCCAGGAGCAGCTGCAGCTCCTGGTGGAATTGGTACGGCCGCTGGCTGGGCTGGTGCGGCTGCATCTCCCGCGGCTTCACTAGGAACCACTGGAGGCACAGGATTAACTACTGGGACTCCGGCCCCAGCTGGGGCCGCCCCTCTACCCACTCCTCTGTCTCCACCTCTATCTCTAGCTGCTGCCGCGAGTGTTCTCGCCATCTATGAGAGAATGAAGGATAGTTAGATACCAATTTGAATCATCAGATACCAATTGGAATAAAGTAGCATGAAAGAAAGAAAGGAAAGGGAATTTTCCTAGTGACCGATAGCCTCTCGAAGATAAGTACAGACATCTCCGTACCGATCCGCAAGACTCTACTAGACATGTCCTTGTATAACCAAATCGACAAACCTAAACCTTTGATACCAACTCTATCATGATCCAACCCACCAGGACTGACACCCACACTAACTCCTAGTGGGAAAACCAATACACAAGTCATCTATTCATTCAAGTCCATTCTTATATTAACCAATTCAATCTGTTATTACTCATTCACACATAGGATAACAAAATAAGTCATGCCATAAAATAATGAAGTAAATATAGAAGTCCTAACTATTACAAATTCCCAAAATCCGAAAGTCACCGTACAAGGACTCTAATCTAAAACATGTCTAAGGAATGAAATCTATCTAACAAATGCCCAAAATGTCTGGAGTAGAAGTAGACATCATAAAAGAAGATCTTCGTGCAGTCTGGCATGGATAAATCTGTCAACAACGGCCTCAACGCTAGATGTGAGGACGGGTAACAGTCTCTGTATCCCAATCTGCCCTCAAAAGAATACAACAACATAGTATCGGTACAAATACTATGTACCGGTAGATATCATAGGTCGACTAAGATTAGTATCATGCATATTTCATAAAATCAATAGACTAAAAAAGCCAGCCAACAGGTATGAAATAAATAAACCAAAAAAAGTCAACCAAGGATAATCACCAATCGAGTCACCCAAAATATCAAGAACTCAAATCAACGGAAACCACAAAACGGGAATAATTCTACCATAATAACCATACTCACTGTACACACATTCTAACTGATGTCATTGCTCAGTTGTCATGACCTGCAGGGGACCCATGGTGTCCATGTACCACTCATTCCGGATACTCATCAATGTATCTCACATTTTTGGAATGAACCTAGAACCATGAGCCCATAATCTGGGTCACATTTGTGCCTTTTCATATCTCTATACATAACAGTATTTCTTGCTCTCTTATTATCAATGCCCAAATCATTATTTCGTATCACAATTTCACCAAGAAAGTCATATTAATTTCTCATCACAATAACATCAATTGTAGATTCAACACACATGAATATTGGCACGAAGCCTACACAATCGCTCAATCACATTCATATCGGAGTTCAACCACACAAATCATGCACGACTAGACATGCTTTCTCCTAAAGAATTCACAAAACATACCTTCAACTAACCAAAGTCTAACTCAAGTAGACCGTAACCTACATTGAACATAGACCTGGAACAACGCGAATCACTCTGCTACAACTTTTCCCTTCCGTAAAGCCTCAGAGTGCTCAAATTCTAGAAATTAGAATGCTCAATAAGTCATAAATACTCTAGTCACAAAATCAATACAAGACACCCTTCCCTTTAGCCCCATTCCAATGGGTGAATGATTTCTAGGTGTAAAATAACCTAACAAGGGACTTACTAATCACTAACCATCAAACTATAACAATATATGATCAACACATCACTTACAAGAAGTTTCCATGGTCAAGCTACAATTTTTATGAAACCCTAAGTCTCAATTCACTTAGTTCATAGCTCTAAAGGTTCAATTCATGATTAAGAGGAGTTAAACCAAGCCATTAGGTGATAAATAAGTGATAACAATCTTAACCCATCAATTTTAGAAGGTTTATTAAGTTCTAGGGTTACTATTGCGTATTTCACCATTGAAGACCCATAAAAGGGATGATAATCAGGAAGATGATACAGAATGATTGAAAGGGAAGGGTGAGACATACCTCTCAAGAATATTCTTGCCATAGCTTGGAATTTCTCCCTAGGTGCTTGTGGGGAATTGTGTTGGAATTTATGAATAAAGAATTCAGAACTAAGGGTTTAAAACACGGTATTTTGCCCCCGTCATCCGCTGCAGCGGTCAAACCACCGCTACAGCAGTCTCGCTATAGCGGTCAAGTGACCGCTATAGTAGACCAATGAAAACTCGACTACCGCTATGGCGTCCTATGTTCCACTATAGCAATACCGCCATAGTGGCACATGGCCCACCACTGCAGACACAAGAACCATGGCTGACCGCTGGCGGCGAGGGGCTCACCGCTATAGCGGTACAAGCCCCGCTGCAGCAGTCTTGTTTGGACAGTGAGCTCGATTTTTGCCCATTTTTTCCCTTTATCACCTAACATTTCATCCGAGGCCTCCCATACACAAACCAAACATGCACATATACATACAAACGTCATACGAAATCACCCGTGGCCTCAAAATTACCAAAGGAGTTATAATTTTCTACGTCACCCCCCAATGGACTCAATACAATCAAACAACAATCACAAAAAATTCAAATTTTCAGTTCTTAGACTTATACATCCTAGTTTCTATTAGTTCGTTCTGCTCTTGGGAAGGTTCTATTTGGTGGGGTGATCCTATATTTCCCATAACGACCAGGAGGGTCATTACATCTTTACAAGATAACAACCTAAAATAATGATAGATACGGGTTCACAATCACAACATGGCAACAAGCCATTACACAACAACATGGCAACGATCAACCATAAAAGCTCTCAGGTTATGTTATAATATGTAGATGAACATTTTGATTCTCAATAACAACATTCCTCTTTCATATGACAACAAAATAACAAGAGAGAGAGATGGGAAAATAAGTCAGTCACAAGAATATCTCACATATATAGTAGGTAGATAAACCCAATCTCAACAATCATGACGATGAGCCCACATAGTCAACCAACAGTACCAACCTAAGAATCCATCCCAAATTCATACTCGAAGGCTTAACATACTTTCTCCGTCAATACTAACTTCTACATATGCTTCGCTAACTGAAGTCTAAGCGAAAGGTAAGATCTAACCTACTTGGTAGCAGAGCGAGAGCCATGAACAATCACACCTATGCTTTTCCCTTTCATAGCACCTACAAATACTCACAGTCTATCTATAATCAAATTTTATATTAGAAATAAGAAAGAACAACATCCATATTGTAACGACCCGCTTGGTCGTTATTGTATCTCCGACACTTTTGACCTTTTTCCAAACTTGGTTAGCTCACTTTTGACTCGAGGGGACCGTTGAAATGCTTCCCGAGGTGTTTAGATTTGATTCGGGTGACTTTTTGTGAAAATTGGGCTTAAAGCGAAAAATGGTTGACTCAAAGTTGACTTTTGGATAAACGGACCTTTTTTCAAAAATCCGTCAATTCTGAAAGGTCTGGATGGTCATTTTAAACTTGTGTGCATATTTGGTTTGGATCCCAATGCACTCGTGTGCATTTTGGGATACGGGTTGAAAAGTTAGTTTTGAGGTATCGGGGGTTGACTTGGTCAACGAGATCTCCATTGGGAATTATGAGGGCACGAGTACGTTATAGCGCATTTTTATGTATATCTGCATATTTGGTTTGTGTCTGGGAGGTTCAGGGATGGTTCCGAGTGATAATCCCAAGTTTGGAAGACACCAGAATTATTCTGGTGGCCCCCGTAGCGGCCGGGTGGTCGCTAAAGCGGTCGGCCGTAGAAGCAGCCGGGTGGCCCCGAAGTGGTCAACAGGTAGAATCTAATGTTAATAAGTGTTAAAAGCCCCAATCTTAAGCCATTATTCATTTTCATATCTCTAAGCTTGGGGAGGCGATTTTGAGAGGGTTTTCACTAGTTCTTCACAAAGGTAACATCTTTGACCTTAGAATCATCTATTCACTTTTCTTAACCATTAATCTATGCTAAGATTCTTCTTAAGAGTATGAAGGCTAAGTGGGTTTTGGGGTTTTCTTCTAAAATGAACTTGTGGTTAAAAAATCTTGATTTGTTGGTTAGGTTAGCTCTATTAAGCATGGATTTGATGACTAGAACTTATTATTGCATGATTCTAACCTAGTAATAACTAGAATCAAAGAGGGTTTTCATGGGTTTTGGGAGAAAAAGTGTTAAAATCAAAATTGATGAATAGATGGAGTTTAATGATGAAAGTGTTGATGTTTATGATAGATTATCATGTTTCCATGCTTAGTAATCAATAACCCATGATTAATTCATAGAAATTCTTGAATAAAAATTAAGGGTCTTAGACCCAAATTGGGGGTTTTTCATGTAAAAAGGATTTTGAGGATTAGTTGAACATTCCTTTGATTTTAACTTTGGGTTTGGGTTAATAGGTGTTGAAATTGGTATATTGATCATAAAATTCCCGTTTTGTCCTTATATCCCATTTTCCTAAATTAAAGAGCGGGTTTGACCCGAATAGAATATAACCAATATGAGTGTTGTTCTTTTCGTATTCTTACATAGAATATTTCTTTGGTTAGAGTTTGATTGTGTGGAGACTCACCGTGAGGGCAAGGAATTAGCTCGTAGTCCGTGATTTGCTGTTCGGCGTTCCAGGTAGGTTATTGCTTACCTTTGTGGTGAGACTTGGACAAGCGAAGCGTATATTTAGATAATATTGTCGGAGATTCATGTAAACCTTCGGGTATGAAGTTTGGGTAGGATGTTGCCTTAGGGCTTGGTATTGCTTGTGACTTGTTTGATCGGGCTTGTGACCTATAGACTCCATAGAACCTTGTTTGGTACGTTGTGTATAAATTAGTGAATTGTTTGTGAATTGGGAGTCAAACGCAAGGACGAAATTACTTGATATTGATACTAGTATTTAGTGTACGCCTTGTTATTGTTATAGAAATCTTGAGATATTTGATCCTTATTGTTGTGGAAATTGGAGATTCTTTATGATTGCTCTGTGGATTATTGTTGATGATATTGGTGCGCGTTTTATGGCACGGTTGTGTATCATTTGTGATATTGGTTTACTATGTTTGTCATGACTTGAACTTGATATTATTCATGGATTGTAGTTGCATGGTGCATATTCATACTCATTTTCATTGCATATAGATTATTGAGTCATCCTAGGCTTGTGACACAGGATGACAGGTCATTCTAGGCTGTGTGATATGGAATGACCGAGAGAAAATCAAATGGTTAGGTTTTGTGATTGGTACTGATCATAGAAATGAGAAGGAAACATTGATGATTATGATATGGTGAGACTTGATTATTAGTAGAATTGAAAGTTGTGACTCCATTGTGGTTTATCTTGTTGCCTTGATGATGATATTACTTGTGTGCCCCTGCGTGGCACGATTGGTTAATATGATTCATTGATATTGTACTTGCATCATATTCATACTGCATACATTATTGCATTGGATACTGAGTCATCTCTAGGCTGTGTGCGGAATGACCGACATTCTTCTGAGACATTTGATATTGAGTCATCTCTGGGCTGTGTGCGGAGTGACTTATATGGAATACTAATATTATGAGACTTTCGGATATTTGGTCCTCTGAGCTGTGTGCAGAGCGACGGTGCTTGGACTTCGCGGGTCCCCCATAGGTTGTGCTGCCGAGGAGTGGAGGTATTCCGCCGTTGGAGTACAAGTGTACAGGCATAGCATTCATACCTCATATTGCATTGCTTTGATTATACTTCTTGGTTTATTATGACTTGGTTATGGTGTTGTTATGCTTCTTGGTTGTTTATGAGTTAGATTACATTGATTGGATTGTACTAGTGGACTTGTTTGATATATGTGAATGGTTGGAACAATTGAGATTAGTTTCTGTAACATAAGGTTTGATATGAACGGTGATTACGTGGAAAAACATGACTTGTATTCTACCGTTTACTTGTTTCTTTTACCTTATTGTCTTTATATATGTCAGCTAGTCTTAGTCGACCTATGGTACCTACCAGTACCGTTGTTTTGTACTGACCTACGCTTGCTGCATTTTTTTATGGATGCAAAGTATTAGACAGGTTCACTCCTTTCCCTCGCGGCTGATCGACGAGGCTGCTGTTGAGTCATTCCAGGGTGAGCACGATGACGATTGCTGCCCGGATGTTCTTTCCCTTACTTACTTATCTTACTCTATTCTGAGACAGTTGTATTTTGAGACAGCTGTATTTTGAGACTTTTCATCTTCAGGCTTGTAGTATTTAGTTAGTGCTCTTGTATGACCAGACAAGATACTCGGGCAGTTTATGATTACTTCCGCATTTATTATATATTCGAATGACAGGCTTCGTTGCTTATTTTGTTCTGCTATATATACTATGTTTGTGAAGGTTGAATTAAGGGTTCGCCTACCGAGGTGGGATAAGTAGGTGCCCGCGCGACTTTGTGAAATTGGGTCGTGACACATATTGCTATACTTATCTTTTGAATCAAATTCAACCATGGAGAAAGAGGAGAACGGTCCCACAATGGTAAAATGAGTTCAAAGGTGAAAATATGCAATTCAACGTTCTAAGAGTTCAATCCTACTAACCAATTGCCAAAATAACTCAAGAACGAGTCAATTTCGGATTCAAGTGGAAACCCCCAATTTGGGAATAAACCCTAACTTGTTAACATTCAAATTCGTCAACATAAATGGAAGATTCAAGCCTATTAGACATTAATTCATCAGTTTCCATGCTTAGATTAGTCACTTCAACCAACAAATCTCATTTTTGATGACTATAACTCAAATAATAAGGAACACATCAAAACCCATCTTCCTTTTTATGTTCTAAGAATTTCCCATCACATATTCATGCTTAAGGAATGTAAATGAAAGAATTCAAGCTTTGGGAACTTACCCTCAAGAGGAATCAGCCAAGAATCTCCTCAATTCGCCTCAAAAGTGCTTAGGAACAAAAAGTGAAGGAATGGGAAATAAAAGGGTTTTGTCTAGGCAATTAAATCGGATTCTGGTCCCGACAATCGCTGCAGTGGTAGGATGTCCGCTACAGCGGCCCTTCACACGCTACCGCATATCCACCACAGCAGATCCTAGCCTGCTATGGCGAGTCGTCATGAACCAAACCTACCAGCCTTAGTGGACCAGGCCCCGCTGTGGCGGGTCCGCTACGGCACGCCTGGTGCCACTACGGCGGGCACCAGATACTAGAAATTTTCTAGGTTTTCGCTATCTCAATCACAAGATCCGACAATCACCTGAGACCTCCCAGATACAAATCAGACATGTTACCATACATAAAAACACGCTACGGACTCACTCGCGGTCTCGAAATTTCCAATGGAGGTGTATTTGACTGGTCAACACCCAATGGCTAAGACTAACTTTCCAACCATCCCAAGTGCCTTGGGAACCAAACAGAACATACCACCAAGTCACAATCGACCATCCGGACCTCTCGAAATCGACAGATTTCTGAGAAAGGTTCGTTTACCCAAAAGTCAACTATTGCTCAAACGTTTTTCAATTTAAGGATCTATCTCACAAAAGTCATCATAAATCTCGCCCGATCATCGCGAGAGCCGTACCACCCATCCCCGCTGGTCAAAAATACTAACAAGCCTTGGGGAAGGGTCAATGAGGGTAAATTGGTGAAAAATGCTATAACAACTGAATAGATCGTTACATCAGATATCAATTAAACAATCGTTCCTCCTCGAACAAAGAAAGAGAGTGTGAAAGCTGACCGTAACCACAACATTTCTTCATAACAACATGGAAGCCTCCACGGCACGAAGTACACCAAAATCACTGCCCGCTCACCTTATAAGTCAAAACTTCCTCTAACTTAGTTAGAAGACCCAATTTTCATATCCCCATACTCGAAATGCTGTCACAACCGATCCCCGAATGAAAGAGCTGCTTTTACCAGAATTCTCTGATTTGACATAACCGTACCTCTGAAAGCGATCAATGGGTCCCACAAAAATTTCTAAAAAAAGTACAAACCTTTAGAAATAGACACAATCATAGCTCACCCTAAACTGATAAAATACCCTGATTCTGCTAACCTTATTTTGACACTTCCTAAGGTCATTGTTCTAACCACGATTTCTTAGAAACACACAAACATAAGCCGAAAACCATGACTTACCTTGCCAGAAAGAGTTCTTGCTCTATTGGAGCACCTTTAAGCAATTCCATCAAACTGATCTTACTCATAGCCGACTTTGCTAGTCCCAAGTTTTCTTGGACCTTCAAATCACAATACAAGAAGCATACCACTGAGTACCTCACCGGGCTAAGTCCGTAGGAAACCATCTAATGACTCTAAAGACCGTTCACAACTATGGTACCTTCTCCAATCATTACCAAGTACCGATGTAAACCATTGTACCTGTCCAAATAGCTGCTCTCGGTAAAATATCATCAAGTCCATTCGTAAACCCTGATAAAGCTCGGTAAACCTGTCATACCTCAAATCTGAATTGAAACTTATTGAACTCGTGAAGGTGATTTATTGGGAGTCCAAAAGTCCATCTGGAAATATAGTCATTGTCCATCAAGCTTAATTCGAATAATTCTGACCCTGAATGAATGCACAATTCTTGAATACCACTAATAGTCACCTCAACTGACTCCAAGTTTTTGAAACCCAATCACAGTCCTACCACACATCTATTTACAATCTTCATGTTTCTCAACCTTTAACTGATACACAATTTTGATACACTTCAAACTTTTCGATGCAAAACCTGCAGCCTTATATAATACCCCTTTAACCATCAAATATCCCATTGTAACACCTCGACACTATTACACCTTGGAAAATTTCGCGTCATTTGCATTATAGGCAAACTAACGCAAAACTAAAGTGGATATGAAGTCCTTAAAGGTTAAGGAGGGTATCCAATAATTTTAAGTATATACCTTAAGGTTTCGAAGTTAAATGAATCGGCGGGAGTAAGTTAGTTAAAGGTTAGGATTGGTGTGTCATGTTTTTGGGAGGATTTCTTGTTATTTGAGCTATACATTATTTAGTATTACCTTGAGGGGAATTCATAGGGATCCTTAGATGGTTAATGAATTTTTATAAAAGTTCCAAGAACGTTTCATAAGGATTGGAGGTCAAACGAATCGAAAAGAACGCGTTTTCGCGAAAATTGGAGTTTGTAGACTAGTATACGTTCGCGAAAATTGGAGTTTGTGAACCAGTATGCATCCGCAAACTAAGTTTGTTGTGCAGAAAACTGGCCAAGAACTTTTCATTTAGGCTGGGCTCACTGTAAAACACCACCCCCATGTTATGGAGGGAGTATGCGATCGCATATCAAGTTTGTGGTGCTGCATACTCCCCGCAACACGGGGCCGTGGGGTGGTTTTCAACCCTTTTTAATGTCCCAAAGATACCATTTTTCATATCCACCTCCCAAACTTACCTCCCCACATTATTAGAGAGTTATTGAAGGTTCTCCAACATTCCAAAACCTTCCACACCATCAAAAGAGAAGATCAAACATTAAAACCTCAAGATAATCCATGGAAAATGATTATTCTTGCTTCTATTCAATGTTGTGATGAACTTGGTCTTGGAAGAAGTTGAGGAAGGTGAATTTATTCTATTATAAGGTATGTTCTTCATCTTACTAATAAGATCAAGTTAGTTTAAAGGTTTATTAACTCTTGGGAAGGAAATGAATCATAGTGGAGAAGTCATAAAGTATTTAATTGAAATTGATGACTATGAGGTGAATTTAAAAGAGGATTGGGGATTAATTTAAGTTTAGTTTGAAGGAAAAATCTTGATTATGGTATTGTTGATGTTGTTATTGTTGATTGGGAGTTGTTTTCGAAATTGGTGGAAGTAAACAATATAGGGGAAGTGCTGCCCAAATTCCGCTAGCTCACTAACTACCTTAGTTTGAACTTATGAGTGTTTTCAAGACTTAACTCTAGTACGAATCCACTTGAATGTAGATTTGTGAGCTTCGGAGGAGAACGTTAAGTAGTTAAGGAGACAAAAAGGTATGTTAAGGCTAGCCCCTTCCTCCTTATGGCATGATCACTTCGATGCGAACATACATACAAATGTCCTCTATGATTACTTCGTTTCTAGAAATGCTAAAGCTTATGATTCTTGAGGTTCTTATGATATGGTTGATAGTTGTCCCATAATTATTGATCTTTTTCATATGACTATTGATCTTGTTCATTATTGTTCATCTCATCTTATGTTAATTGTCCCTTCAAGGTGAGATATAGCGATGATGATGATTCCATAATGGTAATCGGAGGTTTACCGACCTTACATCACTCCAATAGAGTTATATCTTTTATTTGGGCTCTCATGCATGCTTTATATATATGTAGATATTTTCTCACACCGAGCCACGCTATAGTCAGCCGGGTATGGTGTTACACCTCGTAAGATTTGCACATTAAGACTCGCTAGGTGCTAGTGCTTTTATTGCGGACATTTGAGGTTCCTCCAAGGATATACGAGTTTATATGCGCTTATCTTATGGTTATGAGGGGAAATTTTGGTCTAACTTGAAGAAAGAAAATCTCTTAGTATACGAAGAGTTTTGAGGAAAAGCAAAACCCTAAGATGAAGCTCGGGAAGTCTAGTTTCCAATGCAACAAACCGCGCATCGATCCGACATAGGAATCAAGCGTTACGGGCATTTTAAGAAAAGCTGCCAGAGCATTGATTAAATCTACGCAAACGCGCCTGGGGGGTGGCGCGAACGCGCAGAGGAGCTAGGGGACAACTCAACGAGAACGCGTCCCAAGGTGGCGCAAATGCGGTGACTAATTTTTAGGTCGGTTGAGGTAGACTCTAGAATACTATAAAAAGGGGTTCACCCCCTCATTTTCCATCCAAAAACACTCCAAACCTCTCCAAAATTCTGGAAACTTTCCTCCAACTTCCAAACATCAAATTTTAACCCAAATCAAGTTTAATATCCAGATTCGGGTTCGGACAATATATAGTTGCAGTTATAAAATCGTATTGCAGCGAGTCTTAGCTTGAACTCAAGGTGGAAAGTGAAGATATTATTGTTCTAGAAGAAGTAAGGTATGGATATTCCTTTATTGATATTAATTTAGGTTTATTTATGGAGAAAAAGTTATTAAATAATCATATAACGAGTTGGTTAGTTGAGAAATTTGGAAAACATCGCGAGAGATATTTTATGGAGCATATTGGTATTGACAATGTTGTTGTTAATGTTGGTATTGTTGTTGTTGTTATTGTTGTTGGTTGTTGAATTATGATTTCGGGCTAGGCATATAAACAGGGGAGATGCTGCTCGATTTTCGGCTGGATATGAAGTAGTTTAATGTGAAAGTTTAATATTAGTATACGATGATAAGTCTAACGATAGTATGAATTCTCTCAAATGTAAATTTGTGAGCTCGGGAGGATAAGCGTAAGTAGTAGGAGACAAAAAGGTATGTTAAGGCTAGTCCCTTTCTTTCTAAAGGCATGATTCCTACGTTATGAGTCTATACATGTCGTCCATAATATCCTTGTTCCCGAAAAGCTAGAAGTTCCTGGTTCTCAAGGTTTTTATGATATAAAATACAAGATGTTTTCTATGATGATCATGATGGAAATAATGACTCCTTTCTTGTGAACTCCTACATATTTCCATGATGTCCTTATCCCCATAAGCTAGAGATTCATGATTCTTAAAGTTTCTTATGACGCAAAAGCTGATAATGTTTTCATGATGATAATAATGATGATGGTGATGATGATGATGATCCTATTTCTAGAAGTTCCAAAGTTATGATTTTAATGTTATTATGAGATTATTGAGCTTATTTCATGATTTTCATGATTTTATTCATTGTTGTTGATCTCACCTTAAAATCATTGTTCCTTCGAGGTGAGATATAGCGATGATGATTGTTTCATAATATAATTGGAGGTTACTGACCTTATGTCACTCTGATAGAGTCGTAGCTTTTATTTGAGCTTTCATGCATGCTACTTATATTATACATGAATATATATATATAGAAAAAGGGTGAGGCATTATATACTCATAACCACTTGATCAGCTGGATATCGTCCTGGACGTGGGATATATGGATAAATGGATCGGGCTGTACGCTCCGCAGTAATATATATATATATATATATAGATCGGGCTGCATGTGCCGCAGCAATATAATACATATCTATGGATCGGGCTGTACGTTCTGCAACAGTATTATGGTATATGTATATGTGAAATGTTTTCTTTTGAAAGCTAAGCATGCATGATATTCGCCTTACGAGGCAATCAGATGTACATGTTATCTCTTTAGCTTATGTTATGTTCCATACTTCTTGTTATGTTGCTTTCATGCCTTACAAACTCAGTACCCTGTTCGTACTGATGTCCTTTCTTGTGGACGCTGCGTTCATGCCCGTAGGTAGACCGATAGACGGGTTTGATCCCTAGCAGCTCCATCAGTGGCATCTCAGAAGCGCTCCTATTGTTCCGGAGCTGCAGTCTTTTGGTACTACTTCTTTGTACATATATACTTGGGCATGGTGAGATCCTGCCCCGTCTTATGGATTCGTGTATTCTACTTAGAGGCTCGTAGACATATGTATGCTGTTAGATGTTTAATAACTTCTTCTGTTCTTATTGCTGTATAATATTTCGGTAATCTCGTTGGCTTATGCTTATGAACACCGTGTTGATTGTTGTACTAACTATAATATTCATGAGTTGTCTATTTGGCCCACTTCGAAATTGTTATGGATTGTTAGATTGGAGGTGCTCGGTAGACTAGTACCGGGTACCTGTCATGGCCCTTCGGTTGGGTCGTGACAAATGTGGTGTCAGAGCAGTTTGTCCTAGGGTATGTCTATGAGCCGTGCCCAGTAGAGTCCTGCGTATGGGTGTGAAGCGCGCCACACTTATAAACAGGAGGCTACAGGGCTGTTACACCTCGAAAAATTCTCCGTTGATGCACGGTGAATAGACTAACAAAGGGCACGAAGTATAGGATGTTTCGATAAGTAAGGAATAGCCTTTGATGACTCTAATTGAGATTTCAAAGATATCCGAATTAAGAGAAGAAAGTTTGCCAAGGAAGGCAAGGTATACGTTATGTATCAGAAAATATTTACGAGTACCGAATTAATGATGACTTAATGGTGCTTTGGAGAAGAGTTATAACGTCCCTTAGATTTTTAATGAGGTGTTAAACAAGTGTTAAGAAGGTTCTATAAGGATTGGAGATCAAACGAGTCGACGAGAACGAGTTCGGAAAAGCTGGGCATTATACGGCCCAACATACTAGCCGTATAAAATATACTGGCTGTATGTTAGGTCATATATTCAGCCCAGATTGGTAACCTTCACTGGACCAAAAGTACGGCCAAACATACGGTCAGTATAATTTATACGGACCGTAAGTTGGTCCGTGAAATCAAAGCGGGAAAGATTGTGAGATATTAATAAGGGGACCAAGTCCATTTCATTTCATTTCATTTTCACTCCCCTTCTCTCTAGAAATCTCTAGAACATTTCTCCACACCTCTCCCATAATAATTCAAGAGGTATTAATGATCAACTTCATCAAACCAAGAGAATCAAGTGTAAGAAACTCATTAAAGTTCATCCAAGACAAGAAATCCAAGTGGAGGTGGAACTAGGGTTTTGCTCAAGTGAAGTGTTTCAACCCAAAGTCCATTCCTACACAACGTAAGGTAGGTTTTATGGTCTTTCCATGCTGTTTAAGGTATTGAGAGGTTGAAAGACTTGATTGTAGAAGGAGATAGAAAATGGGTCATGAATGTGAGAATAGTGATATTTTTGAGTAGTAGCTTGGATTGGGTCATGAGTCTTGATATGTTGTGATTATGATTACGTTATAAATGGCGTTAAAAACATCGGATAGACATTCTATATGAGTGAATGTAATAGTGTGTCATGACCATGAATATGGATGATTTGAAGTGGATTGAGGAATATGGATAATGTAGGTGAATGAAGACTATTGTTATGATGTTGTGAATGTTATTACAGATGTTTGGGAGTTGATATATGATATGAGGGAAGTTGTATAAATAAAGAAAATACTACCCAATTTTCTCTAGCTTAGGTCAAGTATGCTAAGCTACCGATTTTCTAATGTTAGTATAAACTCTAATGAAGGTAGAAACGTGAGCATTGAAGGAGAACGTTCAAGCGATAGAATAGCTGAACGGAAAGGTATGTATGGCTAACCCTTCTTTCAATAAGGCATGGTTCCTTGGCCATATATATATATTCTTTCATGAGCCTATGATGTCCTCCAAATGATTCTATCTTTGAAAACTACTAAAGCTCATGGTTCTCGTTATGTTACGATTCTATGAAATTCCTTATATGATGAGTGATCCTCTAAGGATAGATGCAATGACATGATGATAGTAATGATGTCAAAGATGCTTATGAGCTCTTATGTATATGTGTTTATGTATGTCTATTATGTAACACCGAGCTTATATGGCCGGGTATGATATGTATCGCGCACGCACCATTACAGTTGGGTAAGGACAACCCTGAGCCTTGGTAGGACCAAGTATGTATAAATCACCGAGCCTTGCCATGGCCGAGTATGTGAAACATCGATCCTTCATGGTCGGGTATGCTTTGAATGTAAATATATATATATATGATTATGAAAATAAATACGGATACAAATACGGATACGGATAAGGATGTATATGCACTATCACGTATTAGAAATGGAAGGTCCCTATGAAAAGCAAATAAGTGTTTATGACGATTGTTCTACTACCTCCCATCTTATGCTATTTCTTATGTTGTCTCTTATGCTTCTATAATGATGTTGATTATGCTTTACATACTCAGTACATTCCTCGTACTGACGTCATTTTATTTGTGGATTCTGCATCATGCCCGCAGGTGGCCAGGGAGACAGGCTTGATCCATAGCTTTATTACTCAGGGACTACGTAGCGGAGCTCCATTTCATTCGAAGCTATAACTTTTGGTATCTATTCTTTTGTGTACATACTTATGGTCATGGCGAGGTCATGTCCTGCCTATATGTTGTGACATACTCTCCTTAGAGGCTCGTAGACATGTGTATATGGTTAGATGTATTTAGCCTTGTCGGCTTATGTTTTGGCTATCATTTTGTTAGCCTTGTCGGCTTATGTACATTGATATGGGCATAGTTGTTAATGGTGATATAAATGTATTGTTGCCCAATGGGATTAGTATGAATGATGGATAGAAAGTATGATTTAGCTATGTGGCTCACCTAGATGTGAAAGTGAATGTATGATAAGAGGTGTCCGGGTGGGTTAGCACCGGGTACCCGTCATGGCCCTCCGGTTGGGTCATGACAAATGTGGTATTAGAGTAGTTCTATCCTAGGGTGTGTCTACGAGCCACGTCCAGTAGAGTCTTGGTTATGGGTGTGTTGCGCGCCACACGTATAAACAAGAGGCTGCGAGCATTTTAGGAATGAATGACCTTCTTTCGTCATAAGATCATGCGATTGAGCCATAATATAAGGATTTCTCTTTTCCTTGACCGTGTATTATGTATTTCAGATATGCCTATAAAGGGAAAGGCTACGGCAGCCCAAAAGGGCAAGACAATGGCAGAAAAGTGGGCTGAAAGAGCACCGCCAACGGTTGTAGAGGAAAGTGAGTCCCAGAATGCGGCTCAATCTCAGTCCTCCCATTCAATGCCTATTTCTGAGGATCATGAGGGAGCCTCAGCCCCAGCTCCAGTGCCTCCAGCTCTTCCACCGGATGCTTCAGGACAGGATGTAAAAGAGGCCATTCAATTGCTTACTCAATTGATTGTCGCCCAGACTCCGCGGTAAGGTACAGGACAAGGTGATAGGTCTGTTAGTGCAAGGGCCCATGATTTTATTTGCTTGAACCCTCTGGAATTCTTTGGATCAAATCCGGATGAATACCCTTAGAATTTTATTGATGGAATGTTGAGGACACTTCGGTTGATACATGCTTCAGACGTTGAATCGGTGGAGTTAGCATCCTATAGATTGAGGGATGTTGTGGTTGATTGGTACATGGTTTTGATGGCTTCACGGGGAGCCAATGCGCCTCCCCCATTATGGAAAGAATTTGTAGATGCCTTCCTTCGACATTACTTGCCTCAAGAGGTTCGGCAAGCTAGAGCCGATAAGTTCTTGAATTTGAGGCAAGAAAGTATGAGTATTCTAGAGTATAGTCTCCGCTTCAATTCTTTGGCTTGGTATGCTTCGGCCATGGTAGCGGATATGGGTGACCGAGTGCACAGATTTGTAAGAGGCCTAGGGCCACATTTGATGGATAGGTGCTTGACTGCCTACCTTCAGGACAATATGGATATTTCATGCATTCAAGCCCATGCTCAAAATTTAGAAGAAAGCCAACAACAACAAAGAAGTGAGCGTGAGCGTGACAGGGGGTATAGCAAGAGGGATAGATCTTCGGGTCCGACGAGTGAGTATAGGGACGGGCCGAGACTGCAGTTTTCTCGGAACTCAGGTCATTCTATGACTAGTGCGCCTCAACGGTTTTCAGGCTAGAGATTTGATAGATCTACTCATTCTGGTCAGAGTTTTTCCGGTTCATAGTTATGAGGTGATTCGGGTCAGGCAAGGCCACCCGTGCCACGATGTTCCCAGTATAGGAAGTTACATTGGGGCTAGTGCCGATTAGGCTCAGAGGTTTGCTATGCATGTGGTCGGCCAGGCCATATTATGCGAGATTGCCCCTCAGTTGGTGGTAGAGGTAGGACCCAGCCTTCAGGGTCGGTAGTTAGATCTTCAACATCTATACGCCCTATGGGTCATGGTTCACATGTGCCAGTCAGCCATGGTAGAGGCAGAGGGAGAGTCCCTAGTTCTAGGTGGTCCTCAGCACCGTATTTATGCTTTGGCTGGATGCCAAGATCTTGAGTCTTCTCCTGATGTTGTCACAGGTATATTATCGGTATTTTCTCATGATGAACATGCTTTGATAGATCCAGGCTCCACATTGTCATATGTTAATCCATATATTGCAGGTCGGTTTGAAGTCAAATCGGAGTCGATCAAACGTTTTGAGGTGTCTACACCTGTTGGTGAATCGGTAATAGCTAGTCGAGTATATAGAAATTGCATAGTTGTGATTTGTGACCATCGTACTATGGTTGACTTACATGAGTTAAAAATGGTGGATTTTGATGTTATCATGGGTATGGATTGGTTGGTTTCTTGCTATGCCAATGTTGATTGTAGAATGAAAATGGTTTGCTTCTAGTTTCCAGGAGAACCAGTTTTAGAATGGAAGGGAAATACTGCGTCACCAAAAGGTAGGTTTATTTCCTATCTAAAGGCAAGAAAAATGATCACAAAAGGGTTCATTTATTATCTAGTTCGGGTTCAAGATGTAGAAGTTGAACAACCAACTCTTCAGTCAGTTCCCGTGGTGAATGAGTTTTCGGATGTATTCCCGGAAGTGCTTCCAGGACTTCCTCCGGAAAGAGAGATTGATTTCGCTATTGATGTGTTGCCGGACACCAAGCCTATATCTATTCCACCTTATAGAATGGTTCCCGCAGAGGTGAAAGAGTTGAAGGAGCAATTGATAGACTTCCTTGAGAAAGGCTTTATTAGGCCTAGTTTTTCCCCGTGGGGAGCACCCGTGTTGTTTGTCCGAAAGAAAGACGGCTCCTTGAGAATGTGCATTGACTATCGGCAATTGAATAAGGTGACGATTAAGAATAGATATCATCTTCCGAGGATTTATGACTTATTTGATCAATTACACGGTGCCAAATTGTTTTCGAAGATAGATTTGAGATTCGGGTATCATCAAGTGAAAGTTAGGGAGAAAGATATCCCTAAGACAGCCTTCAGAATAAGATATGGCCATTTTGAGTTCCGGGTGATGTCATTTGGGCTAACTAATGCACCAGCAGTCTTTATGGATTTGATGAACAATATGTTCAGGCCCTTCCTAGATTTATTTGTGCTTGTATTCATCAACGATATCTTGGTGTATTCTAGATCCGAGGCAGAACATGCGGATCATTTGCGTACTGTCCTTAGAGTTGTTCAAACTCGAGTGTTGTTTGCCAAATTTTCTAAGTGTGAATTTTGGTTGAACTCAGTGACATTTTTGGGGCACATTATTTCAGCCGATGGTATTCGGGTAGATAGCCAAAAGATTGAGGCCGTGAAGACTTGGCCGAGGCCTACGAATCCTACAGAGGTTCATAGTTTTCTGGGCTTAGCAAGTTATTACAGGAGATTTGTAGAAGGCCTTTGTTCTATTTCTGCATCACCCATAAAGCTGACCCAGAAATCAGCAAAGTTTCAATGGACAGATGCTTGTGAATGTAGTGTCCAAGAGCTAACGGATAGATTAACTTTTGCCCCTGTCCTGACACTTCCAGAGGGATTGGAAGTTTATGTTGTTTATTGCGACGCTTCGGGCGTTGGGCTAGGCTGTGTATTGATGCAACATGGTAAGGTGATTGCGTATGCTTCAAGGAAATTATGGAAACATGAGAAAAATTATCCAACCCATGACCTTGAATTGGCTGCGGTGATTCATGCATTAAGGATGTGGAGACATTATTTGTATGGAGTCCATGTGGATATTTATACAGATCATAAGAGCCTTCAGTATATCTTCAAGCAGAATGAGTTGAATTTGCGGCAACGACGATGGTTGGAATTGCTAAAAGACTATGATGTTGATATCCTATATCACCTCGGAAAGGCGAATGTTGTGGCTGATGCTCTTAGCCGTAGATCTATGGGAAGTTTGTGTGATGTTCGAACTGAGAAAAGAGAAATGACTCGTGAGCTCTAGCAGTTAGCTAGCCTAAGAGTTTGAGTAGTGGACTCAGGTAGCATGGGAGCTACCATTTAGAATTCAGCAGTCTCGTCGCTAGTAGTGGAAGTGAAAGAGCGACAATACGAAGATCCCATGCTAATGCATTACAGAGATAAACTCCCTCAGAAGGAGAAGTCATTATTTGAGATCTCAGGAGATGGAGTTTCCGATGCCGAGGCAGATTATGTGTTCCTGATGTGGCAGGATTATGCCACCAAAAATTGAGAGAAGCTCATTGTTCCCGTTATTCCGTCCACCCAGGAGCAACAAAAATGTATCATGATCTTAAGTCTATATATTGGTGGAATGGGATGAAGAAGGATATAGAGGAATTTGTAGCTCAATGTCCCAACTGTCAATAGGTGAAAATCGAGCACCAAAAGCCAGGCGGATTGTTGCAATCTATAGAAATTCTAACTTGGAAGTGGGAAGTAATTAACATGGACTTCATTACGGTCTTACCCCGTTTTCGACGTAAGAGTGACTCTCTATGGGTGATTGTGGATAGACTCACGAAGTCAGCTCATTTCTTACCAGTCAGAACTACATATGTGGCAGAAGATTATGCGAAGCTTTATGTTAAAGAGATAGTGCGACTTCACGGTGTTCCAGTATCTATTATCTCTGATAGGGGAACTCAGTTTACAGCTAATTTTTGGAAATCTTTCCAAGAAGGTTTGGGGATTCAGGTGAGCCTTAGCACAACATTTCACCCACAGACTGATGGACAAGCTGAGCGTACTATTCAGACTCTCGAGGATATGCTACGGGAATGCATGCTGGATTTTGGAGGTAATTGGGATGATCATTTACCATTTATTGAATTTGCTTATAACAATAGTTATCATTCTAGCATCCAAATGGCACCATATGAGGCTTTATATAGGCAAAAGTGTAGATCCCTAATTGGATGGTTTGAAGTAGGAGAGACTAAATTGATAGGGCCAGACTTGGTCCAACAAGCCATAGAGAAAGTCAAGCTTATACGGAATCGATTGTTGACAGCTCAAAGTCGTCAAAAGTCATATGCCGATAATTGTCGAAGGGACTTAGAGTTCCAAGTTAAAGATTGGGTATTCTTAAAAGTGTCACCAATGAAGGGTGTAATGAGATTTGGCAAAAAGGGGAAGCTTAGTCCCCGGTACATTGGGCCTTATGAGATTATACGCAAGGTAGGCGAAGTGGCTTACAAATTAGATCTACCTTCTAATTTGGAGTCAGTTCACCTAGTTTTCCATGTCTCGATGCTTCGTAAATGTGTATTGTTCCAGTAGATGATGTTCAAGTAACAGAAAAGTTGACTTATGAAGAGGTACCCATTGCCATATTAGATAGGCAAGTACGGAGGCTTAGAAACAAAGAAGTGGCCTCAGTTAAGGTTTTGTGGAGAAACAATAACCGAGAAGAAATGTCATGGCAAGTGGAAGAAAATATGAAGTCCAAGTCCCCGCACTTATTTCAACCCCCGGAAGAGATCCAAGATGAGACATCAAGATCATGAGGTATGTATGTTTTCCTTTTTATGCATTTGGGTCGTGTGTGGCCAAACTCTATTGCTATTATGTTGTGGCCCTGTGAGGCATTGTTACTATGGGCTGTTGTGACATGATGGTTGTGCCATATTACAGGGGAAACTCTGGCGAAATATACTGGCCGTACGTTAGGCCGTATATTCAGCCCAGATTGGAAGCCTTCACTGGACCAAAAGTACGGCCAAACATACAGTCAGTATAATTTATACGGACAGTATGTTGGTCCGTGAAATCAAAGCCGGACAAATTGTGAGATATTAATAAAGGGACCGAGTTCATTTCATTTCATTTTCACTCCCCTTCTCTCTAGAACTCTCTAGAACATTTCTCCACACCTCTCCCACAAGAATTCAAGAGGTATTATTGATTAACTTCATCAAACCAAGAGAATCAAGTGTAAGAAACTCATTAAAGTTCATCCAAAACAAGAAATCCAAGTGGAGGTGGAACTAGGGTTTTGTTCAAGTGAAGTGTTTCCACCCAAAGTCCATTCCTACACCATCTAAGGTAAGTTTTATAGTCTTTACATGTTGTTTAACGTATTGAGAGGTTGAAAGACTTGATTGTAGAAGGAGATAGAAAATGGGTCATGAATGTGAGAATAGTGATATTTTTGAGTAGTACTTTGGATTGAGTCATGATTCTTGATATGTTGTGATTATGATTATGTTATAAATGGCGTTAAAAACATGGGATATACATTGTATATGAGTTAATGTAATAGTGTGTCAAGACAATGAATATGGATGATTTGAAGTGGATTGAGAAATATGGATAACATAGGTGAATGAAGACTGTTGTTATGATGTTGTGAATGTTATTATAGATGTTTGGGAGTTGATATATGATATGGGGGAAGTTGTATAAATAAAGGAGATGCTGCCCAATTTTCTGTAGCTTAGGTCAAGTATGCTAAGCTATCGATTTTCTAATGTTAGTATAAACTCTAATGAAGGTAGAAACGTGAGCATTGAAGGAGAACGTTCAAGCGATAGAATAGCTGAACGGAAAGGTATGTAAGGCTAACCCTTCTTTCAATAAGGCACGGTTCCTTGGCCATATATATATATATATATATATATATATATATATTCTTTCATGAGCCTATGATGTCCTCCGAATGATTCTATCTTTGAAAACTACTAAAGCTCATGATTCTCGTTATGTTACGATTCTATGAAATTCCTTATATGATAAGTGATCCTCTAAGGATAGATGCAATGAAACAATGATAGTAATGATGTCAAAGATGTTTATGAGCTCTTGTGTATATTTTTTTAGGTATGACTATTATGTAACGCCGAGCTTATATGGCCGGGTATGATATGTATCGCGCACGCACCACTGCAGTTGGGTAAGGACAACCCTAAGCCTTGGTAGGGCTAGGTATGTATATATCACCGAGCCTTGCCATGGCCGGGTATGTGAAACACCGATCCTTCATGGTCGGGTATGCTTTGAATATAAATGTGTATATGATTATGAAAATAAATACGGATACGAATACGGATATGGATAAGGATGTATGTGCACTATCACGTATTAGAAATGGAAGGTCCCTATGAAAAGCAAGTAAGCGTTTATGACGATAGTTCTACTACCTTCCATCTTATGCTATCTCTTATGTTGTCTCTTATGCTTCTATAATGATGTTGATTATGCTTTACATACTCAGTACATTCCTTGTACTGACGTCCTTTTATTTGTGGACGCTGCATCATGCCCGCAAGTGGCCAGGGAGACAGGCTTGATCCATAGCTTTAGTACTCGGGGACTACGTAGCGGAGCTCCATTTCATTCGGAGCTACAACTTTTGGTATCTATTCTTTTGTGTGCATACTTATGGGCATGGCGGGGTCCTGTCCTGCCTATATATTGTGACATACTCTGCTTAGAGGCTCGTAGACATGTGTATATGGTTCGATGTATTTATCCTTATCGTCTTATGTTTTGGATATCATTTTGTTAGCCTCGTCGGCTTATGTACATTGATATGGGCATAGTTGTTGATGGTGAGATAAATTTATTGTTGTCCGATGGTATTAGTATGAATGTTGGATAGAAAGTATGATTTAGCTATGTGGCTCACCTAGATGTGAAAATGAATGTATGATAAGAGGTGCCCGAGGGTGTGAGCACCGGGTACCCGTCATGGCCCTCCGGTTCGGTCGTGACAAGGGCATTTAGGAATAATTGACCTTCTTTCCTGTCTTAGATCGTGCGATAGAGCTATGTTATTAGGATTCCTTTTTCCTAATCGTATGTTATGATTTCAGCAATGCCTATGATGAGGAAAGCTACAACGGCCCTAAAGGGCAAGACGGTGGCGGGAAGAAGGACAGAACAGGAGCCGCCAACAGAGATAGATGACGGTGAGTCTCATAATGAGGTTCAATCTTCGACCTCTCCTACTCCACCCTTACCAGAGGAGCACGAAGGGGCTCCAACTCCAGTACCTCCAGTTCCTGCGCCAGGCGCTTCAGGCCAGCAGATGACCGAGGCTATCTAGTTGCTGACCCAGTTAGTTCGTGCTCAGGTACAGCGGCAGGGCGCAAGCCAGGGTGATAGAGCGGTTAGCAAAAGAGCTCGTGATTTTATTAGTCCAAACCCTCCAGAATTTGACGGGTCAAAGCCAGATGAAGACCCGCAGGGCTTTATCGATGAAATGCTGAGGACGCTACGTATAATACATACTTCGGATACTGAGTCAGTTGAATTGGCTTCTTATAGACTGCGGGTGTAGCCATCCACTGGTACAATACTTGGATGTCTTCGCGAAGGGAAAATGTACCTCCCCCAGTATGGCAGATTTCGTGGATGCCTTTTTGCGACATTACTTACCACCGGAGGTTCGACGAGCCCGAGCAGACAAGTTCTTGAATCTGAGGCAGGGGAATATGAGCGCTTGGGAGTACAGTCTCCGTTTTAATTCTTTTGCTAGGTATGCCCCAGCCATGGTAGTCGACATGAGGGACTGTCTACATCGATTCGTGAGTGGTTTGGGTCCGTATTTGATTAAGGGGTGTTTGATGGACTCGCTTTAGGACGGGATGGATATTGCTCGCATTCAGGACCATGCGCAAAATTTGGAGGAACAGCAGCAGCCGCAAAGGGGCGAACGTGATTCTGATAAAAGGCACAGTAAGAGGGCCAAGTCTTCCAGTGCCACTAGTGAGTTCAGAGGGAGTCAAAGGTAGTAATATTCCAGTTATTCAGGCCAATCGGCGGCCAGTGCACCTCCTCGGTTCGCGAGCAAAATATTTGATCGTTCTATTTATTATGGACTGGGTCAAAGCTCCAGGATTTTGGGCTCTTGGTATAGAGGTGAATCCGGTCAGATGAAGCTGCCCTTACCATGGTACAATCAATGTGGTAGGCCGCATTCGGGACAGTGTCGCCAAGGTTCAGACGCTTGTTATGCCTGCGGTCGAATTGGTCATATGATGCGGGATTATCCTTTGAGAGGAGGTGGAGGTGTGACTCAACCAACAGGGTCTGCAGTTGTCTCTTCATCATCTGTGCGCCCTCCTAGGTAGACTTCATAGACTCTAGTAGGCCGCGGCAGAGGCAGGGAGGAGCATCTAGTTCAAGCAGCTCCCAGAACCGTATATATGCGCTAGCTGGACAGCAGGATCTTAAGTCCTCCCCTGACGTGTTTACAAGTATATTGTCAGTATCCTCTTATGATGTGTATGCATTGGTTGATCCGGGTTCTACTTTGTCATATATTACTCCTTATATTGCTAATCGTATTGGGGTGAAACCTAAGCCAATCAAACCTTTTGAGGTGTCCACACCTGTAGGGGAACCAGAGGTAGCTAGACGGACATATAGGAATTGTGTGGTTGTAGACTGGAACCGCCATACTATGGCTGATTTACATGAATTGAAAATTTTAGATTTTGACGTTATTATGGGTATGGATTGGCTAGCTACTTGTTACGCTAACATTGATTGTAGAACAAAGATGGTTCGATTTTAGTTTCCGGGAGAACTAGTCCTAGAATGGAAAGGTAATACAGCATCCCCGAGTGGTAGGTTTATTTCCTATCTCAAAGCGAGGAAGATGATTGTTAAAGATTATATTTATCATTTAGTCCGGGTCCAAGACACAGACGCAAAACCGCCAACCGTCAAATCTGTACCAATAGTGAATGAATTTTCAGATGTGTTTCCGAATGAGCTTCCAGGCCTTCCACCAGAATAGGAGATTGAGTTTACCATCGATATGTTTCCAGATGCTATGCCTATATCTATTCCTCCCTATCGAATCGCCCCTGCCGCGTTAAAGGAGTTAAAGGCGAAATTGAAAGAACTGCTTGAAAAGGCATTATTGGGCCTAGTTCATCGCCATGGGGAGCGCCAGTACTGTTTGTAAGAAAGAAAGATGGTTCCTTGAGGATGTGTATTGATTACAGACAATTGAACAAGGTGACCATAAAGAATAAATACCCACTTTCAAGGATTAATAATTTGTTCGATCAGTTACAGGGTGCCAAGTGGTTCTCAAAAATAGACCTAAGATCGGCATACCACTAAGTACGGGTTAAAGAAGAAGACATTCCAAAGACAACATTCAGAACTAGATATGGCTATTATGAGTTTCGGGTAATGTCATTTGGTTTGACTAACGCCCCAGCGGTATTCATGAACTTGATGAATAATGTATTCAGGCCTTTCATGGATCTATTTGTAATTATGTTCATCGACGATATTCTGTTATATTCTCGATCGGAGGCAGAGCATGCAGATCATCTATGTACTGTCCTTGGAATTCTTCGGGCTCGGAAGTTATATGCCAAGTTCTCAAAATGTGAATTTTGACTAAATTTGTAGCTTTTCTGGGGCATATTATTTCAGCCGATGGTATTCGAGTGGATACCCAGAAGATTGAAGCTGTGAGGAATTGGACGAGGCCTACAACACCTATGGAAGTCCGTAGTTTTCTAGGCTTCGCCGGTTACTATAGGAGATTTATGGAAGGATTTTCTTCTATTTCGGCACCATTGACGAAGCTAACTCAGAAATCAGCAAAATTCCAATGGACCGACGCTTGTGAACGCAACTTTCAGGAGTTGAAGGATAGGTTGACTTCTGCCCCAGTTCTGACACTTCTAGAAGGATCAGAGGGCTATGTTATCTATTGTGATGCTTCAGGTGTTGGGATAGGTTGTGTTTTGATGCAGCATGGCAAGGTTATTGCCTATGCTTCAAGGCAATTGTGGAAACACGAGAAAAACTACCTAACTCATGACCTCGAGTTAGCTGCGGTTATCCAAGCACTGAAGATGTGGAGACACTATTTGTATGGCGTTCATGTGGACATTTATACTGATCATAAGAGTCTCCAATATATTTTTAAGCAAAAGGAATCGAATTTGCGGCAAACACAGTGGTTGGAGCTATTGTGAGTGTCTTATATCATTCTGGAAAGGCGAATGTGGTAGCCGATGCTCTTAGCCGCAAATCCATGGGCGGTTTGTGGGATGTTCGGTCGGAGAAAAAGGAGTTAGTCCGCGAGCTTCGTCAGCTAGCCAACCTAGGAGTTCGCTTAATGGACTCAAGCAGTACGAGAGTTACTGTCCAGAACCCAATAGTGTTATCTTTAGTAGAGGGGGTAAAGAAGCGCCAATATGAGGACCCCGTGTTAGTTCATTATAGAGATGTGCTTCCTCAAAAGGAGAAGTAGCCATTGGAGGTTCCTGCAGATGGAGTTCTCAGGCATCAAGGCAGATTATGTGTTCCAGATGTTGCAGGATTACGTTGACAGGTTTTGGAAGAAGCCCATCATTCTCGTTATTTTGTCCACCCAGGAGCGACAAAGATGTATCATGATCTTAAATCTGTATATTGGTGGAATGGAATGAAGAAAGATATATCGGAGTTTGTAGCTCAATGTCCTAATTGTCAGCAGGTGAAAACTGAGCATCAAAAGCCTGGGGGATTACTGCAAGCTATAGAGTTTCTGACGTGGAAAGGAGAGGCGATTAATATGGACTTCATTACAGGCTTACCTCGTTCCCGGCGTAAGTATAATTATATATGGGTGGTTGTGGATAGACTCACAAAATCAGCTCATTTCTTGCCAGTCAGAACTACGTACTCAGTAGATGATTATGCAAAGTTGTAAATCAAAGAAATAGTGCAACTTCATGGTGTTCTAGTATCCATTATTACTTTTAGAGGAGCACACTTTACAGCTAATTTTTGGAGATCCTTCCAAGAAGGTTTAGAAACACAAGTGAGACTTAGTACAGCGTTCCATCCACAAACTGACGGATAGTATAAGCGCACTATCCAAACCCTTGAAGATATGCTGAGAGCTTGTATGCTAGCTTTTTGGGGGAAATTGGGATGACCATCTGTCACTCATTGAATTTGCGTACAACATTAGCTATCACTCCAGTATTCAGTTGGCCCCATACGAAGCTTTATACTGGAGGAAATGTAGATTGCTAATTGGATGGTTCGAAGTAGGAGAGACAGAGTTAGTAGGCCCAGATCTGATCCAGAAAGCAGTAGAGAAGACCAAGCTTATTCAAGATCGACTACTAACAGCTCAAAGTCATCAGAAATCCTATGCGGACAATCGTTGACGAAACTTGGAATCCAAAGTTAACGATTAGGTATTCTTAAAAGTGTCGTCGATGAAAGGTGTGATGAGATTTGCCAAGAAGGGAAAGCGTAGCCCCCGTTATATTGGGCCTTACAAGATTGTGCGCAAGGTAGGCCAAGTAGCCTACTAGTTGGATTTGCCTTCAGAGTTAGAGTCAATCTACTCAGTGTTTCATGTGTCAATGCTTTGCAAGTGCACCGGAGATCCTTCCAGAATTGTGCCTGTGGATGATGTGCAAGTAGCCGAGAAGTTGTCCTATGATGAAGTACCCATTGCTATTCTAGATAGGCAAGTTCGAAGACTTAGAACCAAGGACGTGGCTTCAGTTAAGGTCTTGCGGAGAAACAATAATATGGAAGAACTGACTTGGGCAGATGAGGAGGATATCAAGTCTAGGTGTCCGCATCTATTTCCAACCCCAGAAGAACTCCGGACAGAGACACCAACACCCTCAAGTATGTAATGCTTCTTTGAAAGATTTCTTGGTCGTGTGTGACCAATGTGGATATTGATGTTGTAGCCTGTGAGGCATTGTATATTTTGAGTTGTTGTGATAGGGTGGTAGTAGTACCACTACAGGGAAACCCTGGCAAAATTTTCGTAGAAATCCGTAAGAGCCTAATATTCGAGGATGAATGTTCCTAAGGGGAGAGGAATGTTACACCTCGTAAGATTTGCACATTAAGACTCGCTAGGTGTTAGTGGTTTTATTGCATACATTTGAGGTATCTCCAAGGATATACGAGATTATATGCGCTTATCTTATGGCAATGAGCTTCTCTCAATTTTTGGTGGCATAATCATGATACACTAGAGTTCTCTTAATTCACTCAACTCTAAATCGAATTTGCTCAACTCTAAATCTAGCTTGTCACATACACAGTCCTACTAATGTTCCCACATACCTCCACCAAGGTGCCTTTGTTCAAATTCCGTTAATGCTCAAATTCCCTTAACTCAAAATGTGAAATATTCTCCACAACTCGAATTAATTCAAACCTCATCCCACTTAAAATGTCCAAATTTTCGAGCCAGAGCACCTCTAACCATTCACGCGATTATCATTCGATTAACTCAACCGAGTAGTAACACCAGTAATATCAGGAACTAGCCAGAACTAACACAACAGGTACAAATCTCTCAACCCTAACCCAACATTGGATGCAACACCTGATAACTGCTTGAGTACTAGAACTTCGCACTTGTGCAATAGTAAAGTCATTCTTACTAGTCAACCACTAGCCACCATTAGCCCACGACATAACCAATCATACCAACTCAACTTTGAATCCTTATATCTATTCTACCATATATGATCGCAACATAACTATTAAATCAACTAGCTCTTGGTTCTACGATCCCCATATTATTCCTCTAAACATGACGAACCGACGAACATACCCCATACTGAAAGACCAGGACTACCGTTACCTGATGTCTTAACTCTCTACTCATCATAAGTACCTTGTTTTCCAATCTAGAACCGATAACTACTTTCTTGAAAGAATCCCTAAACCACTACCATATAGTCACGTCGAAGTCCAACTTAACTTCTCATGACCGAATACAAAATCCACTCTCATACCGATTGCAACCTTATCCTGACAAACATGTCAGATACCAATTGTTCCTTTCCTAATAACGGAGATTAATCTATCCAAATCCTCTTCCTTACACCTCCGTCCCATTATCCCGAAGAGAACTCATACCAAAATACCATAAGAAATCTTACTTCACTACACGTTTCCCACAAAAGTCGTCCTTCATTTCTTTATTCTTAACTTCCCTTCTTAATACACGTGGTCACTGTACTTTGGCCAAATCCGATGATCCTTACCTAACTGACACTCATCCCCTCATATCGACATCTAATACCCTATCACTGATGAATCAATGACCTGCCATAGGTACACGCATTCCATGCACACCATCATAATTCCTTAACAAAGTCAAAACTTTTCCCAAAACTAATCATACCATCGAACAAGTCGCTATGGTTAAGCCATAAATGCACCTTTTCCACTCTCGAACAAGCTAATGCTGAAAACATGGAGATCATTGGACCCTTTGTACTATCATTCACATTTCTCAAGAAACCCCCATAATAAACGAGTCTAACCACGATCCCACACAACTGAAATCTCAAGCTATAGCTAGAAACTGAAATTGGTCACGCGTCCAAATCAGAATGACACGTCTAGTACCATACCAAGCTACGTCATAACAAAACCGCTTGCATAAGAATTTAAGGACGAGTTTCCACCATTCGCAAGAGAATAAGACAAAGATATTCAGATACTGTTACACCTTAGACATTTCATGTTATTGTGCTGTGACTAGACTAACGCAAGCTTAAGGTGAACATGAAGTCCATATGACCTTAAAGAGATTATTTGGTAGCTTAAAAGTGTATACTACAAGATTTTTGAAGTATTACGAATCAGAGAAATCAAGTTCGTTGAAGGAAGTAAATTATAAGTTGTGTTTGGGATGGTTTAGTAATTATCAAGTTAATGATTATTTAGTAATTTCTCGAGGAGGAGCTATAGAGCTCCTTAGATGGTTAATGAAGTGTTGCACAAGTTCCAAGAAGGCCCCACAAGGATTGGAAGTCAAACGAATCAACGAGATGAAGTTTGGAAAAAGTGGGTTATACGACAACTTATACGGTCCGTATAAGGGTCCGTATGACCTTTCCAGAGAAGAGTCAGTCCTTGGTGGTATTATACGATCACTTATACGGACCGTATAAGTGTCCGTATAACCACGTCGGACAGTTTTATTTTCTTGTTATAAATAAGTGACCCAAGTTCATATTTTTCATTCCCCACAATCTCCACAACACTTGAGAACTCTGGAATATTCCTCAAACCATAAGAACGCTAATCCAAGATAAATCAAAGATTATATAATAATAATCAAGAGAATCAAGTATAGAGAAGCCTACTAGGGTTTGTAGAAGCCAAGAAATCCTTTGGTACTGAAGTTTGGGTTTTTCTCAAGTGAAGTATATTTATCCAAAGTTCATCCTTACATGATCAAATGTGAGTTTTACATCTATTTCATGTTATTAAGAGTATTAGGCTATTGAATAACTTGACTGAAGGAAGGAAGAAGAATATGAAGCTCAAACATAGATTTAATGATATTCTTGAATAGTAACTTGACTTGAGTCATAGTTCTTGATATGCCATGAGTATAATCTTGTTGTGAATGACACTAATGACGTTGAAGAAGTATTATGTGAAAATGAATATGGTATTATGTTGTAGCTACGGTTATGAATGACTTTGAAAAGGAGTTTTGAGGATGAACAATGTTTAACTTGAAAAAGTCTATTGATTATGGTATTATCGTTGTTGCTATAAATGTTTGGGAGTTGTTTATTATATGGAGAAAGTTTTCGAAACAAAGGAAATGCTGCCCAATTTTTGTTAGCATTTAGTCGCTTCAGCATCAACTTAAGCATATCTTCACTTATCTAATTTTAGCATGAATTCTCTCGAATGTAGAGTCGTGAGCTTGGAAGAGAACGTGTAGTCATTAAGAAGACGTCAAGGTATGTTAAGGCTAGTCCCTCTCTTTCAAAAGGCATGACTCTTATATCACTATCTCTTATATATGTTCTCATGACCTTCCTACATTCCAATGGTTGAAAGTTAAAGATTCTTAAGAGCTTCCTATGAGAAAGAGAAGATATGTTTTATGATAATAATGACGATGATGATTCTATATCTAGAGATTCTGAAGCTTATGAGATGATGCTATTATGAGCTTAGTGAAATTATTTCATAAATTCCTTGATGTTTTTCATTGTTGATGGTCTCACCGCATGATACTAGTTCCTTCAAGGTGAGACATAGCGATGATATTTGTTCCATAACATAATCGGAGGTTACCGACATTACGTCACTCCGATAGAGTTATAAATTTTACTTGAGCTCTCATGTATGCTTTATGTTATGTATATGTATGATAACACCATGCCTAGTTGGTCGGGCAGACACCACTACGATGGGCGTAGTGGGCAGCTTATGATTACACCGAGCCTCGTTGGCCAGGCAGACACCACTAGTGGGTGGCATGAGATGGTTACCCCAGATCCGGGAGGCCCGGACGCGGGCTAATGATGATCACGCTGTACCGATATGGTCGGGTAGTTTATGTATATACATATGTATGATATGATGATGTTTAATATAAAAGTTAGCATGCATGACTCTACCTTAAGAGGCGATCAGTTACATGTTATCTCTTCATCTTATGCTCTCTTATTTCTTGATTATGCTGTTATACATGCCTTACATACTCAATACATCGTTCGTACTGACGTCATTTCTTTTATGGACGCTGCGTTCATACCCGCAGGCAAACAGAGAGATGACACAGAGGTATACAGGAGCACTCCACTACTCCAGAGTTAGCACTTATTGGTATATTCTTTTGTGTACTTATTTGGGGCATGGTGGGGTCCTGTCCAGTCCTTATGATTTCAGTACTCCAGTAAGAGGCTCGTAGATACATATGTGTGGGTAGTAGATGTTATGTGATCTCTTAGTGTATATTCTTTGTTTACCATTTTGTAGCCTCGTGGGCTTATGTACATATATGTTCTGAGAGATCCGAAGATTATTTCATGATAAGTTGGTGTTGGGAATGGTATATATCCAGGTTGAGTTTGATGATAAGTCTAATAGATGGTGCTCGGTATGTTAGCTCCGGGTACCCGTCATGGCCCTCTAGTTGGGTTGTGAAAAAAGTGGTATCTGAGCAGTTCCTTCCTTGGGCTTGTCTACGAGCCATGTCCAGTAGAGTCTTGTTTATGGGTGAAGCGCGCCACACTTATAAACAAGAGGCTGTGGGGCATCTTGGAATAATGATTGTCCTTCTTCTTCATAGATCGTGTGATAGAGCTAAATATAAGATTTCTCCTTTTCCCTAATTGTGCGCTATGATTTCAGTGATGCCTATGAAGAGGAAAGCAATAACTGCCCAGAAAGGCAAGACAACAACAGGAAGGCAGACTGAATGGGAGTCCCCGCTACATATAGAAGAGGGTGAGTCCCATAATAAGGCTCCATCTCGTACCTCTCAAACTCCGCCTATTTTAGAAGGGCATGAAGGGGTCTCCACTTCAGCTCCAGTGCCTGCAGTCCCTCCACCGGGTGCTTCGGGCCAGCAGATGACCGAGGCTATTCAGTTATTGACCCAGCTATTTACTACTCAGGCTCAGCAGCAGAGTGCGGGTCCAGGAGATAGAGCAGTTAGTGCAAGGGCCCGTGATTTTGTGAGTTTGAGTCCTCTAGAATTTTTCGGGTCAAAGCCGGATGAAGACTCGCAGGGTTTTATAGATGAGATGTTGCGGACATTGAGAATAATACATGCGTCTGATATTGAGTCAGTGGAGTTAGCGTCCTATAGATTGCGGGATGTAGCCGTCCTTTGGTATAATAACTTGATATCTTCGAGAGGGGAAAATGTGCCTCCCTCGGTATGGCACGAGTTCGTAGATGCTTTCATCCGCCATTATTTGCCACCCGAGGTCCGTCGGGCCCGAGCTGATTGGTTTTTGAATCTAAGGCAAGAAAATATAAGAGCTCGGGAGTATAGTCTCCATTTTAATTCATTGTCTAGGTATGCTCCGACTATGGTAGCCGATATGGGAGACCGGGTGCACCGATTTGTGAGTGGTTTAGGGCCAAATGTGATCAAAGACTGCTTGACAGCTTTACTCCAGGAAGGGATGGACATTTTTCATATTCAGGCCCATGCCCAGAATTTGGAAGAGTAGCAGCAGCCGCACACGAGTGAGCGTGATATGGATAGAAGACATAGTAAGAGGGTCAGATCTGCCGGTGCTAGTAGTGAGTATAGAGGAGGTCAGAGGCAACCGTATTCTAGCTATTCAGGCCAGTCTATGACTAGTGCACCTCTTCGATTTGCGGGTAGGAGATTTGACCGCCCCATTTATTCTAGACCGAGTCAGAGTTCAAGAGTTTCGAATTCTTTGTTTGGAGATGAACCTAGTTAGAGGAGACCACCGGTACCACGATGCAGCCAGTGTGGTAGATTACATGCGGTTCAGTGTCATCGAGGCTCAGATGCTTGTTATGCCTGTGGTCAGACTAGGCATATGATGCATGATTGTCCATCGATAGGTGGTAGAGTTTGGGTCCAGTCTACAGGATCAGTAGCTGGTTCTTTTTAGTCCGTGTGCCCTGTAAGGCAGACTCCCCATACATAAGTAGGCCATGGCAGGGGCAGAGGGGAAGCATCCAATTCGAGTGGCCCCCAGCCCCGTATATATGCATTAGCCGGGCGACAGGATCTTGAGTCCTCCCCTGACATCGTTACAGGTATATTATCCGTATTCTTCTATGATGTTTATGCATTGATTGATCCGGGTTCTACCTTATCGTATATCACTTCTTATATTGCTGATTGTATTGGGGTAAAACCCGAGCCAATCAAACCTTTTGAGGTGTCTACTCCTATTGGTGACCCAGTAATAGTTAGACACGTATATAGAAATTGTGTGATTGTGGTATGTGATCGTCAGACTATAGTTGATTTGATTGAGCTGGAAATGTTAGATTTCGATGTTATTATAGGCATGGAATTATTGGCTTATTGTTATGCTAATGTGGACTATAGAATAAAAATAGTTCGGTTCCAATTTCTGGGAGAACTAGTGCTTAAATGGAAAGGTAACACAACATCCCCAAATGGTAGGTTTATTTCCTACCTCAAAGCAAGGAAAATGATTGCTAAGGGCTATATTTATCATTTAGTTAGGGTTCATGACACCGAAGCGAAATCGCCAACTCTTCAATCCGTTCCAGTAGTAAATGAGTTCCCAGATGTGTTTCCAGATGAACTTCCAGGTCTTCTACTGGAACGGGAGATTGATTTTACTATTGATGTGCTATCGGACACCAAACCCATATCTATTACTCCTTACAGAATGGCTCCTGTAGAATTGAAAGAGCTAAAGCCACAACTGAAGGATTTGCTCGAGAAGGGATTTATTAGACCCAGTTCATCGCCATGGGGAGCACTTGTCTTGTTCGTAAGAAAGAAAGACAGTTCCTTGCGAATGTGTATCGACTATAGGCAGTTGAACAAGGTGATAATAAAGAATAAACATTCGCTTCTGAGGATCGATGATTTATTTAACCAATTCCATGGTGATAAGTGGTTTTCAAAGATAGACCTGAGATCAGGATATCACCAGGCGAGAGTAAAAGAAGAGGATGTTCTGAAAACGGCTTTCTGGACCAGATATGGTCATTACGAATTTCAGGTAATGTCATTTTGTTTGACTAATGCCCCGACAATGTTTATGAATTTGATGAATAATGTGTTCAGGCCTTTCCTAGATCTATTTGTAATTATGTTTATCGATGACATTATGGTATATTATGTTTATCGATGACATTCTGGTATACTCTCGGTCAGAAGCAGAGCATGCAGATCATTTATGTATTATCCTTGGGATTCTTCGGACTCAAGAATTATATGCAAAATTTTCAAAATGTGAGTTCTGGCTGAATTCTGTGACTTTTCTGGGCCATATTATCTCAACTGATGGCATTCAAGTAGATAATAAAAAAATTGAGGATGTGAAGACTTGGCCAAGGCCTACAACACCTACAGAGGTCCGTAGCTTCCTGGGATTAGTAGGCTATTACAGGAGATTTGTAGAAGGATTTCTTCTATTTTAGCACCATTGACGAAGCTAACTCAGAAATCAGCAAAATTCCAATGGACCGATGCTTGTGAGCGCAGCTTTCAGGAATTGAAAGATAGATTGACTTCAGCCCCAGTTCTGACACTTCCAGAAGGAACAGAAGGCTATGTTGTTTATTGTGATGCCTCCGGTGTTAGGTTAGGCTGTGTGTTGATGCAGCACGGTAAGGTTATTTCCTGTGCTTTTAGGCAGTTGCGAAAAGATGAGAAGAATTATCCTACCCGTGATCTTCAATTAGCTGTGGTTATTTATGCACTAAAGATGTGGAGTCATTATTTATTTGGTGTTCATGTTGATATTTATACAGATCACAAGAGTCACAAGAGATGGTGGTTAGAGCTATTGAAAGACTATGATGTGAGTATTTTATACCATCCCGGAAAGGCAAACGGGGTAGTCGATGCTCTCAGCCGTAAATCTATGGGCAGTCTATATGATGTTCAGCCGGAGAAGAAAGAGTTAGTCCATGAGGTCCACGAACTAGCTAGCCTAGGAGTCCTCTTAATGGACTCAGGCAATGCCGGAGTTGCTGTTCACAATCCAGCTGTTTCATCCCTAGACATGGAGGTGACAAGGCGCCAACATGAAGATCCCAAGTTGCGTCATTACAGAGATACACTTCCTCAGAACAAGAAGTCACCATTTGGGATTTCTGCAGATGGGGTTCTTAGGAATCGAGGCAAGCTATGTATTCTGGATGTTGCAGGATTACGCTGTCAGATTCTAGAAGAAGCCTATTACTCCCATTATTCTGTTCATCCAAGAGCGACAAAAATGTACCATGATCTCAAGTCAATGTATTGGTGGGATGGAATGAAGAAAGATATAGCAGAATTTGTAGCTCAGTATCCAAATTTCCAACAAGTGAAAATCAAGCATCAAAAGCCAAGAGGATTATTGCAGGCTATGGAAATTCCAACCTGGAAATGGGAAGTAATCGATATGGATTTCATTGTAGGTTTTCCCCGTTCTCAGCGTAAGTATGACTCCATATGGGTAATTGTGGACAGACTTACAAAATCAACTCATTTTCTTCCAGTTAGAACTACATACTCAGCAGACGGTTATGCAAGGCTGTATCTTAAAGAGATAGTGCGACTTCATGGTGTCCCAGTATCCATTATCATAGACAGAGGAGCACAATTTACTACTAAATTCTAGAAGTACTTTTAGGAAGGATTGGGAACTCAAGTAGGACCCAGCACAACATTTCTTCCACAGACTGATGGACAAGCTGAACGCATTATTTAGACTTTGGAAGATATGTTGCAAGCATGTGTATTAGATTTCAGAGGTAATTAGGATGATCATTTGCCACTTATTGAATTTGCATATAACAACAGTTATCATTCCAGTATCCAGATGGCTTCGTATGAGGCTCTATACGAGAGAAAGTGTAAATCTCCAATCGGTTGGTTTGAAGTAGGAGAGACACAACTAATATGCCCAGAATTGATTTAGCAGGCGGTAGAGAAGATCAAGCTCATCAGAGACCGGTTGTTGACAGCCCAGAGTCGCCAAAAATCTTATGTAGACAATCATCGATGAAACTTGGAATTCCAAGTTAATGATTGGGTATTACTAAAAGTGTCGCCAATGAAGGGTGTAATGAGATTCGGCAAGAAGGGCAAGCTTAGTCCTCGATATATTGGACCTTACAAAATTGTGCGCAAGGTGGGCCAAGTGGCTTATGAATTAGATCTACCTTCAGAATTGGAGTCAGTTCACCCATTTTTTCATGTGTCGATGCTCCATAAGTGTGTTGGAGATCCTTCCAGAATCGTGCCGATAGATGATGTTCAAATTACTGATAAATTGGTTTATGAAGAAGTACCCATTGCCATACTAGATAGGCAAGTGCGGAAGCTCAGAACCAAAGATGTAGCCTCAGTTAAGGTCCTGTGGAGAAATAATAACAGAGAGGAGATGACATGGGAAGCAGAAGAAGACATGAAGTCCAAATAACCGCATTTATTCCCACCCCCAGAAGAGATTCGGGGCGAGACGCCATTGTCCTCAGGTATGTAATGTTTCTTTTGATGCTTTCTTGGTTGTGTGTGGCCATGCTTTCTGTTGTTGTTATTGTAGCACTGTGAGGCAATATATTTTAGGTTGATATGACAGGATGGTAGTGCCATATTACAGGGGAAACTCTAGCGAAATTTTCGTAGAATCCCTGAGAACCTAACATTCGAGGACGAATGTTCCTAAAGGGGGAGAATGTTACACCTCAGACATTTCATGTTGTTATGCTGTGAATATACTAACACAAGCTTAAGGTGATCATGAAGTCCATATGACCTTAAAGAGAGTATTTGGGAGCTTAAAAGTGTATACTACAAGATTTTTGAAGTATTACGAATCGGAGAAATTAAGTTCGTTGAAGGAAGTGAAGTATAAGTTGTGTTTGGGAAGGTTTAGTAATTATCGAGTTGATGATTATTTACTAATTTCTTGAGAAGGAGCTATAGGGCTCCTTAGATGGTTAATGAAGTGTTATACAAGTGCCAAGAAGGTCCCACAAGGATTGGAAGTCAAACTAATCAATGAGAGGAAGTTCGGAAAAAGTGGGTTATACGACCACTTATACAGTCCGTATAACCTGTGCAAAAAAGGGTCAGTCCCTGGTGGTATTATAAGGTAACTTATACGGACCGTATAACCATGTCGGGCAGCTTTATTTTCTTGTTATAAATAAGTGACCTAAGTTCATATTTTTCATTCCCTACATTCTCCACAACTCTTGAGAACTCTAGAATATTTCTCACACCATACCAACACAAATCCAAGAGAAATCAAATATTAAATACCAAGAATCAAGAGAATCAAGTGTAGAGAAGCCCACTAGGGTTTGTATAAGCCAAGAATTCCTTTGGTATTGAAGTTGGGTGTTACACCTCGAAAATTTGGGTTGTCGTACTGTGAGTAGACTAGAGTAAGCAGAAGGTGAGCATGGAGCTCTTATGACCATAAGAAGGATATTTGGTAGCTTTCAAGTGTATGTGATAATAATTTGGAGTTCTATGAATTGGTAAGATTAAGTTCGTCAGATGAAAGCGAACTATAAGTTGTGTTTGGGAAAGGTACTGTAATTATCGAGCTAATGATTATTTAGTTAGGTCTTGGGGATGAGTCATAAGGTTCCCTGAATTGTTAATGAAGTGTTAAGCAAGTGTTAAGAAGGTTCCATAAGGATCGGAGATCAAACGAATCGACGAGAGCATTTTCGGAAAAAGGGTGAGTTATACGACCAACCGTACGGTCTGTATAACTTTATACGGTCCATATAGTGGTCTGTATAATAGTCACAGAATGGACCAGTCTCTGATGAACTTATACAGTCACTTATACGGACCGTATAAGTGTCCGTATAAAACCATGTCGGGTCAGATTTTTGCAAGCATATATATTAGACCCAAGTTCTTATTTTTCATTTCTCTCACTTCCTCCACACTTCTTGAGAGTTCTAGAATATTCTATACACCCTACTAACACAAACCCAAGGGAAATCAAGCATTAGTTACCAATAATTAAGAGAATCATGTGTGGAGAGGCTCTCTAGGGTGTGTAGAGTTCAAGATTTCTTTTGGTATTAAAGTTGGGGTTACTCTCAAGTGAAGCATGTGCATCCAAAGTTCATCCCTACACAATAAAAGGTGAGTTTTACATCTATTTCATGTAAGTAAGAGTATTTGGTTGTGGAGAAACTTGAACGAAGGAAGGAAGAAGAATATGAAGCTCAAATATGGATTTAATGATATTCTTGAATAGTAGCTTGACTTGAGTCATAATTCTTGATGTGCCATGAATATACTCTTGTTGTAAATGACATTAATGATTTTGAAGAAGTATTATATGAAAGGGGATATGATGGTGTTGTAGCTATGATTATGGATGATTTTGAAAGGGAGTCTTGAGAATTAAACAAAGCTTAATTTGAAGAAATCTATTAATTATGATATTTTGGGTGTTGTTGTCGATGTTTGGGAGTTGTTTAGTATATGGAGAAGATTGACGAAAAAAAGTAAATGCTGCCCAATTTGCGTTAGCTCTTAGTCGCTTTAGTTTAGACTTAAGCATGTTTTAAATGATCTAATTTAGTACGAATTCTCTTAAACGTAGAGTTGCGAGCTTGGAAGGAGAACATTTAGTCGTCAAGAAGACGTAAAGGTATGTTAAGGCTAGTCCTCTCTCTTTCAAAGGCATGACTCCTATATTATGATTTCCCCTCTTAATTTCCATGACCATCTTACATTCAAAAGTTGAAAGTCTAAGATTATTAAGAGTCCCTCATGAGCTAGAGACAAGATATGTTCTATGATAATGATGATGATGATGATAATCTTATTTTTCAGAGATTACGAAGCTTATGACATGGTGCTATTATGAGTTAACAATCTTATTTCATGAATTCATTGATGTTATTTCTTGTTGTTGTCGCACCTTATAATATTAGCTCCTTCACAGTGAGACATAATGATGATGAATGTTCCATAATACAGTCGGAGGTCACCGACCTTACATCACTCCGATATGATTGTAGCCTTGATTGGGCTCATATGCACGCTTATTCTTATATATGATTATACCGGGCCTAGTTGGCCGGGCAGAAACCACTACGCTAGGCGTAAGTGGGCGGGTTATGGATGATGATAGTTACATCCGGCCTAATTGGCCGGGTAGTCACCACTAGTGGGCGGCGTGAGACGACTATCCCAGACGCGAGCTAGTAATGATATATGATTCAGACAACTTACTTATATATACATATGTTATGATGTGGTTTTAAAAGTAAAAGTTAGCATGCATGGTATCCGTCTTAAGAGGAAATCATATGTGCAGGTTATCTCTTTATCTCATGTTCTTTATCTCTTTATTATGTCATTCTTTATGCCTTACATACTCAGTACATTATTCGTACTGACGTCCTTTCTTTTGTGGACGCTGCGTTCATGCCAGCAGGTAGACAGGGAGACGGTCCAGATCCTTAGGAGTATTTTCAGCGGATACACAGGAGCACTCCACTTCTCCGGAGTTGCAATTTATTGGTATATTCTTTTGTGCACATATTTGGGGAATGGCGGGGTCCTGTCCCGTCCTTATAATTTTAGTACTCCTGTTAGAGGCTCGTAGAGACATATGTGCGTAGTAGACGTCATATGATTTCTTTAATGTACATTTGGTATATTATCTTGTAGCCTCGTGGGCTTGTACATATACATATATTTTGAGGAGTAATTGAGGATCATTTCATGGTAAGCTATTTTGAGAATTGTGTTGATCTACATTGAATATGATGATGAATATGATGAGTGGTGCGCGGTAGGCTAGCTCCGGGTACCCGTCATGGCCCTCTGGTTAGGTCCTGACATTGGGGTTTCTCTCAAGTGAAGTATATTCATCCAAAGTTCATCCTAACATGATCAAATGTCAGTTTTACATCTATTTCATGTTATTAAGAGTATTTGGTTGTTGAATAACCTGAATGAATGAAGGAAGAAGAATATGAAGCTCAAATATGGATTTAATGATATTCTTGAATAGTAACTTGACTTGAGTCATAGTTCTTGATATGCCATGAGTATAATCTTGTCGTGAATAACACTAATGATGTTGAGGAAGTATTATGTGAAAATGAATATGGTATTATGTTGTAGCTATGATTATGAATGACTTTGAAAAGGAGTTTTGAGGATGAACAATGTTTAACTTGAAAAAGTCTATTGATTATGGTATTATGGGTGTTACTATTAATGTTTGGGAGTTGTTTATTAGATGGAGAAAGTTGTCGAAACAAAGGAAATGCTGCCCGATTTTCGTTAGCTTTTAGTCTCTTTAGCTTAAACTTAAGCGTCTCTTCACTTATCTAATTTTAGTACGAATTCTCTTGAACGTTGAGTCGTGAGCTTGGAAAGAGAACGTGTAGTCATTAAGAAGACGTCAAGGTATGTTAAGGCTAGTCCCTATTTTTCAAAAGGCGTGTCTCTTATATCACTATCTCCTATATATGTTCTCATGACCTTCCTACATTCCAAAGGTTGAAAGTTAAAGACTCTTAAGAGCTTCTTATGAGAAAGAGATAAGATGTGTTTTATGATAATTATGATGATGATGATGATTCTATATCTAGAGATTCCGAAGCTTATGAGATGATGCTATTATGAGCTTAATGATCTTATTTCATAAATTCCTTGATGTTGTTCATTGTTGATGGTCTCATCTCATGATACTAGTTCCTTCAAGGTGAGACATAGTGATGATGTTTGATCGATAACATAATCGGAGGTTGCCGACCTTACGTCACTCCGATAGAGTTATAGCTTTTACTTGAGCTCTCATGCATGTTTTATGTTATGTATATGTATGATTAGAGAAAAGACATCATTTGACCCTTGAACTTGGTACGAAAACTCAGTTTGGCAACTAAACTTAACTTGTATTTATTTACCCCCCTTAACAACTTTCATCTTAATTAAATACAACCCTAAATGCTGACGTGGCCAAAAAAAATTAAAAAAAATTAAGAGAGTGAAAAATATAAAAAGGTGGGCCCGCTGATATATATATATATATATATATATATATATATATAGTTAAAAAATAAAATAAAAATAATATATAATTAAAAAATAAAATCCCCCACCACCATCCTCTTCTTCCCAACCCCCCCACCCGCCCCACCACCTTCCTCCACCTTCTTCTTCTACCCAACCCCCACCCGCCCCCACCACCTTCCTCCTCCTTCTTCTTCTTCACCCCACCGCCCCGCCCCCACCACCTTCTTCTTCTTCACAGCCCCCCACCCCACGCCACAGCCCCTCCCCTACCACCTTCGTCTTCTTCACGGTGGATATTTTTCCCATTATTAATAATCTTTTGGGTTGCAACTTGCAATTAAACATTTTCCCCTTCTTATTTATTCTTGTCTGAAACAATATAACCTAGTTGATCCCTAAATAGCTTCACAAGGTTTCCAACTGTTGTGAGCAATCCGATCGAAGGAGGAGGCCGATTTCTTTCTAGAAAATATTACTCAAATAAGGAGATATTGTTGGTACAAGGTCAGAGAAAAATAAATGTTCGGAAATTATGAGCAGCAACATCACCATTAATCTAAAGCCTTGAACTGAAAATTAATCGATGATTGGAAAACAAACCCACTGAGAACCTTTTTGATTGGTCAATCCCTTCCCATTTCGACAATGTGTAACAATTGTAGTTTGGATAATTTCAAGGCTAGCTGGGTTGTATTAGTTTTTTTAATTTGGGAGGAGGGTGATGACTTTAGATTGTGGTTAATGGTGGCGGAGCTGTACGGTGTTTTAATGGTGTTTCTACTCTCACCGGAAAATCAAGAAAAAATGAATTTGAGCAATGGGTGTTGGTCATTCTTTTCTACTCTCACCGGAAAAGAAGAACAGAACATTTGAACTTGGAACACACGTATAAATGGTGACACTGACAGTTTAGATAATAAATGCATAAATGGAGAAAGAAGAAGAAAGAGAAAAGGGGAAAAGAAGAAGAAAGAGAAAAAATAATAAAAGAAAAACAAAAATGAAGGGTTAGTAATTTTTGACATGGCAATGACGTGGCAACGATGTGGCAATGACGTGGCGTGAGTGTAATACACCTCCCATTGTGAGAGTGGTATTATTTTTTTCAGGGTGGTAAATAATTGAAATGAAAGTTGTTAAAGGGGGTAAATAAATACAAGTTAAGTTTAGTTGCCAAACTAAGTTTTCGTGCCAAGTTCAAGGGTCAAATGATGTCATTTCTCGTATGATTACACCGTGCCTAGTTTGCCGGGCAGACACCACTAGTGGGCAGTATGAGATGGTTACCCCGGATGCATAATGATGATCACACCGTACATATATGGTCGGGCAGTTTATGTATACACATATATATGATATGATGATGTTTAATATAAAAGTTAACATGCATGACTCCGCCTTAAGAGGCGATCAGTTACAGGTTATCTCTTCATGTTATGCTCTCTTATTTCTTGATTATGCTGTTATACATGCCTTACATACTCAGTACATCGTTCGTACAAACGTCTTTTCTTTTATGAACGCTGCGTTCATGCCCGCAGGTAGACAGGGAGATGACACAAACACTTAGGAGGTTTATCAGCAGGTATACAGGAGCACTCCACTACTTCGGAGTTGCCGCTTATTGGTATATTCTTTTGTGTACTTATTTGGGGCATGGCGGGGTCCTCTCCCGGCCTTATGATTTCATTACTCCAGTTAGAGGCTCATAGATACATATGTGTGGGTAGTAGATGTTATGTGATCTTTTAGTGTATATTCTATGTTTACCATTTTGTAGCCTCGTGGGCTTATGTACATATATGTTTTGAGAGATATCCGAAGATCATTTCATGATAAGCTGGTGTTGGGAATGGTATATGTGCAGGTTGTGTTTGATGATAAGTCTAACAGATGGTGCTCGGTATGTTAGCTCTGGGTACCCGTCATGGCCCTCTAGCTTGGTCGTGACAGATACCAATTTGAATTGACTAGATAGCAATCCGAATGAAGTAGCACAATGGAGTGAAAGAATTGGAAGTTTCCTAAATGTCCCTTAGCCTCTCACAGATAAGTATGAAGCTCATCGTACCGATCTGCAAGACTCTAATAGACATGCTCTTGTACTTATAGACCAAGTAACCTGGGGCTTTGATACCAACTTGTCACGACCCAAAATCACCTAGTCGTATGGGCACCTACCATTTCCCAACTTGGTAGGCGAACCCTTCCCTTACCTAACATTAACACTATAAGTGCGGAAGAACGTAATCAATATAGATCTCAATATCAATTAAAAGAGCATAAGTGCGGAATACATATTCTACCCAAGGCATATGGTCTAAGTCAGTACAAGAGCTACTAATAAATACATAGGTCTAAATATATAATAAAAACTATCTGAATGTTGCCATACAAGGCTTACAACATCAAAAGGAATACTGTTTGGAAGTAGATGACAAGTATATGAAGAATGGAAACTCGAGCTGTAGATCTGGTAGCAGCTCACCCGGAGTCTTCAACAACAGGGTCTCGAGGAAACACTCTCGAGGATCAGAAATAGAACCTGTCACACATTCTATACCTCAAAAAAGAGTGTAGCAAGGTAGCATCAGTACAAACAAGTACTAAGTAGGTATCATAGGCCGACAACAGGTGGTTAACATATATAAAAGAAAGAAATCAACAAATAGGCAAGGATAAGGAATGGTTACTAAGCAAATGCAAGTCATCTTATGGTAATAAGAACCACAATAGATTTCAGTAACCACAAGTCAGGCTAGGAGAAAGTCTCCATCCTCGAATCCATCAATTCCCAAGTTTGTATAGGAATACCAATTCCGAATATCATTAAAAGTAAAAAAATACCAAGTCCAAACTAACAATAAAAAGATGTGAATATGAATGCGATGATACATACATGCTCCAGGCAGAATACCTCCATGCTTGCTACTCATGACCGATAGGGGACCCGCGTAGTCCATGTACCTACTATAGCACACAACCCAATCAAATATCTATTGCGAAACGTGAAACCTGGTCCAATATATATTTCTCGGATCTCCACAAACCCATTCCCAACCTGTACCAGTCATTTCCTTGCAGAATGCTTGTGCCGAACGATGTTGAAATTGAAGAAGGGATAGGGATGTTATTCCAAGAAGAAGATTGTTCAGTCATCTTGGAAGAGTATGCAGAAACGCCCACCATCAGAGACGCAAATCCGAGCGAGCAGCTGTCCAATTGGACCTCTGCCCCGTTACTAGCTCTTCGGTAGACAAAGATGGATTTATTTTTGAAAAAATCGGGAGAATCGATCGAGGCCTGATTACTCACTTTTTGTCATTCTATGTACCTCGTAATGTTTTCAAAACGGAAATGCCTTGATGTTGATCCAAACTAGGACCATAATTTGTACTTTTATTAATCTAAATCAAAGAAAGCCTCAGTTTAATCAAAACCATTTTATTTATTTATTGTGCATGCATGTTTTACACTAACATACTTTGCTATGAATGTTTTCAGTACTAAAAATGATAAAATAGTTCTAAATGTCATGACATGTTGCGAAACGAATGAGTCGAGCTGTGTAAAGGAAGAAGAGTACGGGGAATACGATGAGACCACAATGTTGCCCGAGGGTCTCGCGGAAGAGGTAGAGCAGTTAGAAAGTGAGCGGAAACCAAACATGGACGAAACAGATTCCATAAATCTAGGTGACGAAGAGAATGTCAAAGAGACAACGATAAGTGGACACCTAGAGACGCCTTTAAAAGAAGAATTGATAAATATATTAAAGGAGTACGTGGATAACTTCACATGGTCATACACCGACATGCCAGGGCTGAGTACCAGCATTGTAGCCCATAAGTTACCTATCAACATGGGCTTCACTCCGATAAAACATAAAACCCGACAATTTAAGACGGACCTCAGTATCCGCATCAAGGACGAGGTAGAAAAGCAAATCAAGTTCGGGGTAGTAGAAGTAACCTCATACCCTACCTGGTTGGCCAACATAGTTCCGGTACCCAAAAAGGATGGAAAGATAAGGATCTGTATGGATTACCGAGATCTCAACAAAGTCGATCTAAAGGACAATTTCCTGCTGCCAAACATCCACATAGTCATAGATAACTGTGCCAAGCACGAGCTATGGTCATTTGTGGATTGTTTCGCCGGTTGTCATCAAATCCTAATGGATAGAGACGACGCGAATAAAACAGCCTTCATCACTCCATGAGGAGTATACCATTACAGAGTGATGCCCTTCGGCCTTAAAAATGCCGACGCAACCTACATGAGAGCCATGACCACCATTTTCCATAACATGATTCATAGAGAAATTGAAGTATAAGTGGAAGATGTCATTATCAAGTCAAGGGAAAATTCAGAGCATACTACTCATTTGAAGAAATTCTTTGATAAGCTCCGAAAGTTCAACTTGAAATTGAACCCGGCTAAATGTGCTTTCGGAGTACCGGCTGAAAAATTACTGGGGTTCATAGTCAGTGAAAGGGGCATAGAGCTAGATCGAATGAAGATCAAAGCAATCCAAGAATTACCTCCCCCCAAAGCCAAGAAAGAAGTCATGAGTTTCTTGGGAAGATTAAATTATATTGGACGATTCATAGCTCAATCCACCATCATTGTGGATCCCATCTTTAAACTTTTAAGGAAAGGCACTCCCACAAAATGGACAAAAGAGTGCCAAGAGGCATTTGATACTACCAAGAGATACCTGTCCAACACACTAGTCATGGTACCGCAAAGGCTTGGAAGCCTACTGTTGCTATAGTTATCGGTTGCTGAAAATGCCTTCGGCTGCGTGTTAGGAGAACACGATGAAGAAGGGAAAAAGAAATGTGTCATTTACTACCTGAGAAAAAAGTTCACTGCCTGTGAGACAAGATATACGCTAGTGGAGAAAACCCGTGGCGCGTTAACTTGGGTGGCCTAGAAATTGAGACATTATTTGTCTTCCTATACTTCATCTCATATCCAAGATAGATCCATTGAGGTATATCTTCAGTCAGCCTATGCTCATCGGGAAGTTGGCCAAATGGAAAATGTTGTTGAATGAATTCGACATTGTATTCATAGCACAAAAGGCCATTAAAGGACAAGCCTTGGCCGACCTGCTAGCTAAAAGTCCTGTGGATGAAGAGCTTGAACATCTCCGCACTCATTTCCCAGAGGAAGGGGTATTGGCCGTAGAAAAAGAAGTAGTGGAACCATGCATAGGCTGGAAATTATTTTCCGATGGAGCAGTCAACTACACAGCTTTCGGAATAGGAGCAGTTCTAATGGCTGCGAAGCTCAAGTTCCGTTATACCAATAATATGGCTGAATACGAGGCCTACATTCTAGGTTTCAGAATGGCACTGGATATGGACATTAACAAATTGTTGGTAAATAGAGATTCTGACCTACTAATTCATCAAGTGCAAGGCGAATGGGCCACCAAAATCGAAAAGATCTTGCTGTACGTAAACTTGGCACAAAGACTATGCAAGAAATTCAAAAAAATCCGACATACTCAAAGAGCTCAGAACGAGTTTGCCAACACACTGGCCACAATAGCGACAATGATCCAACATCCTGAAAGCAGTCACATCGACCACTGAGGATAAGCTTAAAATAAGAGAATGCTCATTGTTGCCATGTAGAAGTAGAGCTAGTTATCAAGCCATGGTACAATGACATCAAAATATACTTGGAGAAACGGGAATACCTCGAGGAAGTCACGAGCGGACAAAAGAAGACCATCAGAAGAATGGCGAATGGTTTCTTTCTGAACAAGAAGTGATGTACAAATGGATGCCGGATTTGGGTCAACTGCAATGTGTAGATGCCGGCGAAGCCACCAAACTTCTAAAAGAAGTACATACTGGGACATGTGGACCCCATATGAACGACTTTGTACTAGCAAAAAAGATTCTACGAGCTGGATACTATTGGATAACCATGGATAGTGATTGGTGCAAATATGTACAAAGGTGCCATCAATGCCCAATCCACGGTGATCTAATCAAGGTTCGTCCGAGTGACCTTGATGTTATGAGCCCACCGTGGCCTTTCATTGCCTGGGGAATGGACGTTATTGGGCCCATCGAACCTACATCCTCAAACGGGCATCGATTCATTTTAGTCACCATCGACTACTTCACCAAATGGGTGGAAGCAATGTCACACAAGTCAGTAACAACGAAAGTAGTAGCCGATTTCGTACAAAACAATATCATATGCTGATTCGGCATACCTGCATCCATCATAACTGACAATGGGGCCAATCTAAATAGCTATCTAATGAAGGATATTTGTGAGCAATTCAAGATCACTCACTGAAACTCAACGCCCTATCGATTACAAATGAATGGAGCCGTAGAAGCAACCAACAAGAATATCAAGAGGATATTGAGGAAAATGACAGACAATTACAAAGGTTGGCTCGAGCAGTTGCCTTATGCGTCACTGGGATACCGTACTATGGCCAGAGCTTCAACAGGAGCAACTCCATACCTGCTGGTCTATGGTATTGAATCGGTTATACCTGCTACGGTTGAGATACCTTCCGTAAGGATCATTTAAGAAGCAAAATTGGACAATACTGAATGGGTTCGAGTTCGATATAAGCAACTGGATTTAATTGACGAGGTAAGGATGGTTTTTGTATGTCACGATCAATTATGCCGACAAAGGATGGTAAGAGCCTTCCATAAGCGAGTCAAGACTCAGCTTTTCCAAATTTGGCAGCTGGTGCTCAAAAGAATTTTCTCACATCAAGATGAATACAAAGAGGAATTTTCTCCTAACTAGCATGGTCCTTATGTGGTCCGCAAAGTACTCTCCGGAGGAGCAGTAGTACTGGCAGAAATGGACGGGCAAAAGTGGACAAAGACAATCAACTCATACGAAATCAAGCACTAATATGCATAAAGACGAGTTTCTCAATTTGTAAAGTACCTTTTGCTTGTAACCGTTTTGTTATTTTCTTGTATTAGCTATTTCCTTTTGCTTGTAATCGTTTTGTAATAGACAAAAAAAAAAATCAACTTTTGTAATATGAACTAGGCAATGAGCTGACTTCCCTACAGTGGGATACATAGGCAGTCCATTTGGGACCCAGTCGCATTATTAGTGAAAACCAAAAACTCAGTTACTTTTATTCCGAACTACGTTCAACCTGATTCCTGCTGCTACAGGATACGTAGGCGCTCTTTGAGCTCGGTCGCACCAAAAGAAAAATCCAAGAAGCCCCTAGCAAGCCTCAGAGATTGAGATGCCGCAAGGAACATCAAGATTTCTCTACGCCCGACTGGGACAGAATTTTTGAGAAGATCTCAAAAATTCATGCCGACAGCACATTACCAGGAGTTAGCCAACCCAGAGTTTCAAACTGGGGCAGAAATTTTATAGAAGATTCAACGAGAGTTTGTTGGTCAAGATTTAAACTGGAACATAATTTTTGAGAAAAGGTCTCAAAAATTTCGCATAAGAAAGCGAAGATCCCGGTCTCTGTAAAAGGGGTTCCCCTCGTTCGAAAACGCAAGTCATGACATTTAACTCTTATAAATCTAAAATAGTGCATTTATTTTCTCATAAATAGGCATCAATACATTTTTCGCAAAAATGATTTTTTCACATAATAAAATTCATCTTTCGATACCAAGGCCGAAGGACCCTAGATCCAGAAAGCCAAAGATGTAAAGGTGCTGGTAACATGGATCAACTTAAAATAGGAAAAAACTAACTTATTTCTGATGCAGGTCTCCAAGACGTCGGGAGGACGATCCCTTTTTCTAACTTTGTTTCATGTGCAGGGAATGGTTCGCCAAAAGAAGGCCTAGATAGCTGTAGACATCAGAGCACCAGATAGAAAAAAGATTCAAAATGCCAAAAGGGTGAATATTTGGCCACGAGGGCTATAAAAAGATGAAAAAACGCGAAAAGGGAAAATATTTGGCCACAAGGGCTATAAAAGGACAAAAATTCCATAAGGGTGAATACCCGGCCATGAGGGCTATGAAAGGATGACAAATTCCACGAGGGAAAAATATCAAGCCACAAGGGCTATGAAATGACTGAAATTGCCACAAAGGCAAATATTTGGCCAAAAGGGTCACAGAAAAAATGAACGGCACATGACCACGAGGGGCACAACTGACATTAAGGACGAAAGAAAGACTATCTAGCCGAAAGGGCCATATCTGTCGTTACATTTCCATGATGCCATGAGGGCCATTACATGTTTATCTTTCTACTGTAGTGAGGGCCATTGCACGTTTATCTTCTTGTTGCCGTTAGGGCCATTGCACGTTTACTTTCTTGCTTCCGTAAGGGCCATTGTACGTTTGTGTTTTTGCTATCGTGAGGGCCATTTCATGTGTACCCTCCTGCTGCTGTGAGGGCCATTGTACGTTTACCTTTCTACTGCCGTAAGGGATATGGAAGGTTTACCTTCTTGGTACCGTGAGGGCCATTGAATGTTTACCTTCTTGCTGCAATGAGGGCCATTGCACGTTTATCTTCTTGCAACTGTGAGGGCCATTGCACGTTTACCTTCCTGCCATGAAGGCCATTACACGTTTATCTTCCTGCTGCCATGAGGGCTATTGTATGTTTACCTTCCTACTACCGAGAGATCCATTGCACGTTTATGTTCCTGCTGCCGAGAGTGCCATTCATACAAACATGACGAGAGGGCCATTCTTACAAACATACCGAGAGGGCCATTCATAAAAACATGCCTAGAGGGCCATTCATACGAATGTACCGAGAGGGCCGTTCATTCAAATTGCAGAAAAAGGCCATGCATACAAGCTACCGGATATAATCAAGACAACAAAGTGATGTAAAACCGGTCAGGAGACCGCAGTATTCGCTCAAAAAAGACAAAGCGATGTAAAACCGATCAAGAGACTGCAGTATTCGCTAAAAAAGACAAGACGATGTAAATTTTGTCAGATGACCACAGTATTTGTCACCAAAAATCAATGTTACTCTGCAGATGGAAGCAGATTTGTAGCCGCCAGACATAGCAGGTTGATCAAATCATATCTAGACAGATTGCAGAGCAAATGTAGAACTTTTTCTTATGCAGCCGGTCGAGATAGGGTGCCCATGAGAGTCAAGCTCTCCGACAAGGACTTGGAAGATCACTCCCCCCGCTCAGCCACAAAAGAAAAATTACTTGCTCTTATGCTTATTTTTTTACTTTTATTCCGCTACCGGTCAGACATACGCCGACACACGCACAAAGGCATTCCCGCATAAGGGATATCCTTTTCCTCCGATCGAGTCGAACTACAAGTGACTTGATTCCCAAAAATAGGGATAGTAGGCAGACTCAATGCCAGAGAGTCAGTCACGCTTCGACCAATCACACCGGACCCCCTAGTCTATGACTAAGGAATCTGAGATTTCTTTAAATTTGCATTTAGAAGTCATAATTGTATCTAACTACAAATGACCTGAATTCTCATGAAACCTAAGATTTGTAAGAAACCCAGAAGCTAGGGTCCGGCCACATATTTGAAATTTCATAAAAATGAGAGTTGATATGAAAATGGGTCAGCCAAAAATTAGGGTTAGTCAAATATCATTGCTCAAGGATGACCTTGCCATCCCTGAACACCGAAGGGGCAATTGTTGACACCTAATATTTGACCTCCTGTAATTTATTGTAGTCACTCAGAGGCCTTGGATACCAAACAGGGTGAAATATGTATTTTTAGAAGCCAAAATGATTTTATTAAAAAATATTCAGATATTATTTTACCATTTCAATTGGTGAAATAATTTCTATAAATATTATAAATCATTTAATAATTAATTCACACATTTTTATAATTTACCACAATTATTCACTTAATTGTCCAAATTGTTAAAATATCAATTTGCAAAGTATTTTACTCTGTTTAATGTAAGGAATCGGGTTAATTAAATAAATTAATCATTTTTACGCCTCAATTCTTGTTTAATTGATTTATTAGAATTGTTTCATAATTAATTAAGTATTTAATTATGATTAGTTCTGAGAATTGCCCATTAAATGGTTGTAATTGAAATAATCAATTAATAGCCCACTCCTGCCCCAATTGAAAGTCAATTTCCATAATTGAGGTTATTATTGAAAAATTAGCCTTTTAAATTGTTGTTTAGTTTAAGTGTGACCTTGCATGAGAAGGCTAAACTCATTGGTCTGACTAATCAAGGTCATTTTTGCAAAGTCACTTTAAAATGGTTAATTTGTACAAAATGAGGCTATAATTGAAATATCCTGGTCTTAAAACTAAGTAAATTAAAGGAAATATTTGCAAAATTAACTTTTATTGAATCTTGTTTAAGCATGATTAAGAGTCTAAATTAATAAGTCTTTACTTAATTTTGGTTATTTATTAAAACGAGTGTCAAAACCCGGCATATGTACACGGATATACATGTAATATACATGTATATCACATGTATACATACATATATACGACCAAGCCCCCTTATCTTTTAAAATAGGACCAAGCCAGCCCAACAAGGAGGGGCATGACCCGACCCAATACGGGTTATAAAGGGGAAAAAGCCCCATCTTTCTTTCACGTTAATTTTCTCTCTCCTTGTCACTTTAACACCTAAAATGGCAACGCACAGAGCCCCATCACTTTATTGCAGTGTGTGTTCAACTATTTTGAGTAAGTTTCGTACCTGTTTCCAAACGAGGTATAAATATCCATTTCTTGTTACTTTTTCTGTAAATTCAAATAGGCATGACTGAGAAACCTTAATGGTATTTGTTGTATTTGATTTTGAATGCTTGATTTCTATTGGTTCTTGAAGGACCCTACAGATCGATTATTGCTGGCTAATTTTTGGCCTTTGATGTTTAAATTTATTGAATCCTAGCCCTACGATACTATGTTGTGAGGAGGAAACCCTAAAATTGGGTTTATCATACATCGGTGAACTTAGGTTTTAAGGGATTTGGGGATTCCTATATAAAGGGTCTTCTATTTGCATTTTAGAGAGACTAGGCATCTGATTTCACTTGCAAAAAAATTGAATACCTAGGGTTTCTAGCATATCTTTGCCTGAGACCTTTAATTTTCGATTAAGTTCAAATTTTAAAAGTCTATTTCTTTTGTTTGTGTGTGGTTCTCTGTGATTCTGAGCATTTGGGGAGAAGCTTGAAATTTTCCAAGTCCAATTCTCTTCACGGCTCTTCCAAAGAAAGGTAATTCTCCCTTTCCCTTTTATTTTCTGCTTTCTTTATGTTTCTTTAGTTGTTATGTGAAATTAAAGCATGTTAATTAGTTAAATTAGTTTAGTTTAATAGATAAGTCATTTTTTATGTTAGTATTAGTTAGGATTTAATCAGTCCTATATAATAGTTTAGTTAATCATGTTTCTGAGTTAGTTCTGTTTGTGCAGTTACACATGTCTATGTATGATAGCTTAGTTTAGCTTATTTAAATGTGTGAGCTATTTTTTGCTTAGTTTAATCTGTCTTGATCAAGTTGTCTTATATATATTAGCTTCGTGTGTTTAAGCATGTTCATATGCCAGCTATAGTTAGATGAATAATGTTTTTTTTGCCTTAGATTTAGCTTGGTAAATAAGCTTGTTTATATATTGGTTGGCCTAGTTTAAGTAGCCTTGTAGATCATCTTAACTTAGTCTTTTATGTCTTACATGTTGCAGCTTATTGTATTAAGTATGGATTGGTTGTTAGTTAGCCTGTTAGAGTGAGCATGCCTTTAAAGTGTCATTTTGGTTTAGTTTATCTATGTTAAGTATGTACTCTATGTTGATTGATTATATTTATATGATGTCATGATAAGATGGTCATTTGATCATTCTATAGTATAGATCAGATATTGATTGGCTTCAAACAGGGTTAGTAGAGTATATGTTAGTCTGGTTTAGCCTATTGTCTGGTAGAGGTGTTATTATGGTTTGGTCAAATGAGTTAATAATGCTATAAATGTGTAACGACCCTTCCGGTCGTTATGAGAAATATAGGATTACCCCCCCCCCCCCCCCCCCCCCCCGAAATAGAACCTTCCCAAGGGTAAAACGAGCTAATAGAGACTCGATTATATAAGTCTAATGTCACGACCCATTTTGGGCTCGTGCGGGCACCTACCTTCTCACCTTGGTAGGCGAATCCTCTCCTTTGGAAATTATGAAAAGCAGCGCAATTTCATTTATAAATACTAACTCAAATGTTACATAAATTGATAATACATTTTTACAGACTCGATACAATTTTCCCACGACTTGGTCTAGACTAATACAAGAGCGACTAAGTAAATTCCAGAGTGAGATCTTATTCTAAGACTCGACCTCCAATCCTAGAATGAAATGGGAGGAGGCCTTTCAGACAAGCACCGCATAACTTCCGCATACACTTTGATCAATCACCTGAAACAATCTATACCCCAAAAAAAAAGGTGTAGCAAGTGCAATATCAGTACAACCACACGTATTGAGTAAGTATCATAGGCCGACAATGGTTAGTAACACATATTGGTAAAGAATTCACAAAAAATAATGATAATCACTAAATCAAGTCACATATCCCAAAACAATAGATCACAACTTCAACCTAACTTAAGTCACAACTAATCTATCATAAATTATAAGTTGGCCAAACACATATTCAGATTCTCAACATCTTTACCATTCCCCGGTCGCCCATCCATGTTTTAGGAGCGAACTCATTGTTACAACACCTTCATGTCCAACCTTGCTTAACACGATACACTACTAGTTTTAGGTTCGTTTAACAGGAATAAGTTAAGTCATAAGAGTCGAGTCCAAATGTTCATCGTTACCTATGTATAGCATCTAAAACTCATATGATAAGTCTGAGTATATCTAATCCTGAAACAATCACCACAATAGAATCATCACAATCAAATCATCAAAAACACAATCGTCACAATACAATCATCACGACATCTCACTCAAGTCATAATGCAATGCAGTGCAATAATGGTATGAATGTGATGCCATGCCATGCCATGCTATGCAAATGAGGTGTACACATGCACTCCGAACGGAAATATCGACGTCTCGGAAGCATAACCCAGTGTGACTCGTGAAGTCTAAGTGCCAACCTTCCCGGATCTTTGCCAAACAGACAGACGGGACCCTGGCTAATTGCTCACTGGGGGAGTCTCACCGGCACCACTCTGGGGGACCCGCAGAGCCTATGCACTACAATCGATTCCGGAATAACATCGGAATTGGCCATGCAACAATGATGCCCGAATATAATCATCGGACATCGGCCTCCTCACAATCACTGAAAAGAGTTTTCAAATATCAGTTTCGTAAATCAACGATTCCGGGACCGAACCTCAGACATCGGTCTCCTCACAATTACTCAAGTAAAATAGTTTATCAAGTATTTGTTTTATCTAAACAACGATTCCGGAATGGATCTTCGGACATCGGCCTTTTCACAATCACTCAAGTAAAGAGTTTATCAAATATTAGTTTCGCTCATCAACGATACCGGATCATCACCGGATATCGGCCATGCATGATAAATATGAGAGAATGCATGGAATGCATATGCCAATCACCAACAGTCGAGCTCAATATCACAATTACCACAACGGTTATGTCAACAACGTATCACATCACAATACCAACAGTGGGTATGCCAACATATATCCAAGTACAAATACCAACAACGGGTATGTCAATACCATCCAAACCAAGAGAAAAAGCAACATTTGATAGCTACCAACTGCGCATGGCATCAAGCCAACACAATTGAATAATCAAACATACATAACGGTGTGGTTAGCCCCAACACACATCAAGTCAATCATTTAACATACGGTATTACCATTTCCCTAATCAGCATATTTGCTTAGGATACGAATCTCAACATACACTCGAGTCACTCGTCACGATTTAATTAGGACATCATTCACTATCGTGATTCATTTTATATTTCCAGCTAGCGCTTAGATTCACTGCAATAATCTCATCGATAGGCAAAACTAGATTCCGTCCGCTACTCCCAAGTCACATAAATCCATCGATAATCAACAAGGCCACATCATTACCTAAGGAGTCTATAGGCCATAAGCCCGAACAAACAAGTCACACACAACAATACCATCCTAAATTTCCATCCCAAATCTCCGATTCCTATGCATGCATTCTCCGTTTCTTCTATACAATAATAAGGAAAACTAACTGGAGTCTACCGAAAGGAAACCATAACCTACCTCATAGCCGAGCAGGTGCCAGTAACATCCAATGACGCCTAAATTAATCACCACCGCATAATCCATATGAAAAGCTCGGAGACAACCATGAGACCTAAGAGTAAAATTCACCATTAGGTCCTTCCCAAGAACTTCAAAATTGCTAAGGTAGATATGGAATTTTATCCTACCTAAAAACTCACTATTACAATGCTAGTTGATAAATCAACCTTCATTTAGGACATTCATGACCCTACTCAAGTTACTAGTTTGATCAAATTGTCATTTTAGGCTTATTTCAAGAAACCCATTTCCAAGATCTAAAATAGAGACCTAAAGGTATTTTAATGGGATAGGTGAAGGATTAGGTTGGGAATCATGTTAGGATCAAGAAGTACAAGGGTTCATTATATTAGAACTTTAGAGATTTGAGAATCCCATTTGTGACTCTAGACAAGGATCCTTAATGAGAATCAATGTTGGGAGAATGGATGGAAGAGGTTAGGGAAATAAGCTTCCCAAGGAAGTATCATTTTTGGCTCCAAAATTACTTCAAAAGCGGCTGGACTCTCTAGGGTTTTGAGAAATGAAGTCAATTCCCAAAATGTCACTTAAATAGGTGGAATTCACTGTGCGAAACCGCCCCAGCGGTAGGTGTATCGCTGCAGCAGTACCGCCAGGGTGGACAACACGGCGCTATGGCAGTTGAGCATTTACATATGGTTACCGCTACAGCGGTTAGTATACCGCCACAACGGCACTACTATAGCGTTGACGCAACCGCTATAGCGGTCTGGCCCTATTTATTTGTTCACACTTCTATTGCTTACGCGATGCGTATGATGATCTTGGTTTATCTTGAATGGTTTCCAAGATGGAGGAGGTGGAGACATCGTTAAGCCCCATAGTTGTCGCCTTCTTTAAAATTTTACAGTAAAGACAAAACGGGAAGTTACATCTTAGAACTGAAAACATGAGTTGTTTGTGATTGTGTTGAATCCATCGGGGGTGCCGTAGGAAATTAGAACTCCGTTGGGAATTCTGAGGCCACGGGTGAGTTCGTATGGTGTTTTTATGTTTGCATGCATGTTTTGTTTGTGTTTGTGTTTGTGAGGCTTCAGATGAAATGTTGGGTGGTGGAGTTGAAAAACTGTGAAATTTGCGAGCTTACTGGTTCAGGGGCAACACTGCGGTACAAGTATTCCCATATGGTGGGACCACTGTAGCTGCCAGCTTCTCACGACAACGGTCAGCCGGTGTTCGTTGTGTCCGTTGTAGGACTGTTATGGCGATGTCACTATAGCGGGATCAAGCCCGCCACGGCGGAGGTCAGTATCAGTGTGGTCCTCTATAGCGGGCACTTTGCCGCTATAGCGAGACTGCTGCAGCGGTGATTTGACCACCGCAGCGGTCGACGGGGATAGAATATCGAGTTTTAAACACTTAGTTCCCAATTCTTTATTCATAAAACTCCAAAACAGTTCCCCACAAGCCCTTAGGGCGAATTTCCAAGATAGGGAAAGAATAACCTTGAGAGGTAAGTCTCAACCATTCCTTTCATCATTACGTTATCCTCTTTATGATTTTTATCCCTTTCATAGGTCTACAATAGTGAAATTGAAATAGTAACCCTAGAACCTAATAGACCTTCTATTGTTAATGGGTTTTGATTGTTGTCATGTGTTTATCAGCTCATGGCTTGGGTTATCTCCTTTTAATCAAGAATTGAACCATCAGAGTTATGAACTAAGTAAATTGGGACTTAGGGTTTCATAAAAATGGTTGCTTTACCATGGAAACTGATTGTAATAAATTTTTGGATTAAATAGCCTTATAAATTGATAATTGGAGGTTGCTAAGGTGAATGTTAGATTGATTGAAACCTAGAAATCATTCACCTTTTGGAATAGGGCTTAAAGGAAAGGTGTTCTTGAATTGATTTTGTGACTAGAGTTATTATGACTTATTGAGCATTCTAATTGCTAGGCTTTGAGCGTTTCGAGGCATTACGGAAGGCAAAGGCTATTGCGGAGTGATTCGCATTGTTCCGGTTCTACGTTTGAGGTAGGTTACGGTTTACTTGAGTTAGACTTTTATTAGTTGATTGTATGTGTTGTGAAATTGATAGGGGAAAACATGTCTAGTCTTTAAACATGATTGTGTGTGGTTGAACTTCCTATATGTTATTGTTTGAGTGATTATGTGGGCTTCGTGCCACTATTCATTATGTTGGGGCTTACAAGCTGATGGTGTTGTGATGAGAAGCTAATATGATCTTCTTGGTGGAATTGAGATACAAATGATAATTTGATTGTGTTTATATATATATATATATATAGATATAGATATGAAAAGGCTCATTTGACCGGTGGTGAGGATGAGACCTAGGTATGAACAAGCACATTTGATTGGGGGTGAGGATGTGGCCTAGTTGTGAGCTCGGGTCTGAGGAGTGAGTCCGGAACTAGTAGTGCATTGACACCATGGGTTCCCTACAAGTCATGACTACTGAGCAATAACATCAGTTAGCATGTGTGTACAGTGTGTATATGGTTATTTCTGGTAGACTTATTCCGTTTATTTTATTCTTGATATCATTGGGTGACTTAGCTGTTAATATCATTGGTTGACTTGTTGTTGGGTTATTGATTATGTGTTGTTGACTAGCCTGTCTATTTAATTGATTTTATGATGTATGCGTGATAATAATCTTAGTCGGCCTATGATATCTACCGGTACATAGTGTTTGTACTGATACTACCTTGTTGTATTCTTTTGAGTGCAGATTGTGATACAGAGACTGCTACCTGACCTTATATCTAGCGTTGAGGCCGCTTGCAGACAGATTTAGGGTGAGCTTCCATCCATGCCAGGCCGCCCGAAGATCTTCTTTTCTTATGTCTATTTCTATTCCAAACATTGTTTGTTATTTATTTAGACAGATTACACTTCTTAGACATGTTTTGGATTAGAGTCCTTGTACGGTGATTTTCAGATTTTGGGGTTGTAATAGTTAGGACTTCTGCATTTGCTTTATTATTTTATGACATGACTAAATATTTATTTATCTTGTGCTTGAGTGGTTAATAACTGATTGAATTGGTTAATATAAAAATCGAATTGAAGGAATAGACAGCTTATGTGTTGGTTCGCCCACTAGGAGTTAGCGTGGTTGCCGATCATGGCGAGTTGGGTCGTGACAAAATGAGTTAAGTGTGTTAATCAGCCTGTTTTGCATGATGTTCTGTGCCATTAAAATTGATCATGCTCCTGTTTCTAAACTCTAACTATTTCCTTCTAGTCAAATGGGAGTTGAGGTTATATGTTTCTATACTGTATGCTAAAAAAACATGTTTTAACTTTGGTTGTTGCATTAAATGTGAATCCAATAACCTGCTGCTGTACTGTCTAATGTGTTGGTTAAGAGTATACTAAAACAATGCCTAAGTTTCCTGCTTGACACAACCCACCCCTTTGTATGTCTCAACTAGCATATGAATTATCCCTTTTGACTGTTTTAAAACACCTCTATACTGGTTTAAGTTAAGATTGGAGTCATTGGTGATCCAGGGTATCTAATGTAGTAGACAAGTCTACTATTTGATGACAAAGTGTATAATTGACCTTAGAATAGGGCTTCTATGATCATTGAATGTATAACTACACCTACTGAAGTTTGAAATGGCATTCCACTTAATGTTAATTGACTAATTAATGTTCTGTATATTCTCTGTATGCCCTATTTTTCTTTTAAAGTGTGAAAATGGTACCATTTGTTGGCTTTCTGTGTTATAATTATTAGAATATGCTCTAAAGGGTCTTAAAGGGAACATTTGTATACTTTGAACTAACCCTGCTACAAACTATGATGTTTATATTGCTTGGTTTGATTGATTGGTAGTATCACAAGTTTAAGGATGTGCCTAAAAGAATTAAAGGATCTTGAATTTAACTTTATGTGATATCTTGTTTGTACTTGCAAAAGTTGGCATGCTATTGCATCCTACTTGATCACATGAATGGTTATACTAGAACTAGAGGGATCATGCATATCTGTTGTACTTACCTAGATGAGGTATGCTATCTGATATGTATCTACCGTAAGTACTCATGCATGCTAGCTACAAGACTGCCTATTTACTCTGTCTCTTGTGTTTATTGATGTTGAATATGATTACTGAATTGGAAGCATGTCATGTTGGTTTCAAAAAGTGTTAAAAAGGCTAATAAAATTGCCCTCCAACTGGGTCGTGACAAAAGTAGTATCAGAGTAGTTTGTCCTAGGGTATGTCTACGAGTCGTGCCTAGTAGAGTCCTGTTTATGGGTGCGAAGTGCGCCACACTTATAAGCAGGAGGCTGCGGGGAATTTAGTTACTATTGACGATAGAGCCATGTTATCAGGATCCCATTTTCCTAATCGTGTGTTATGATTTCAGCGATGCTTTTGAAGAGGAAAGCTACAGCGGCCCAAAAGACCAAGACGGTGGCCGAAAGGGGGCTGAACGGGAGTCTTCGATGGAGATAGAAGAGGGTGAGTCCTATAATGAGGTTCCATCTCGAACCTCTCCTACTCCACCCCTATCAGAAGAGCATGAAGGGGCTTCAGCTCCGGCTCTAGTACCCCCAGTTACTCCGCCAGATGCCTTAGGCCAGCAGATGAGAGAGGCTATTCAGTTCCTGACCCAGTTAGTTGCCGCTCAGGCCCAACAGCAAGGTGTGGGCCAAGGTGATAGAGCTGTCAGTGCAAGAGCCCGTGATTTTATCAGTCTGAAACCTTCAGAATTCCATGGGTTGAAGCCGGATGAAGACCCGCAGGGCTTTATAGATGAGATGCTAAGGACGTTACGGATAATACACGCTTCTGATACTGAGTCAGTTGAATTGGCTTCTTATAGATTGCGGGATGTGGCCGTTCATTGGTACAACACTTTGACGTCTTCAACAGGGGTAAGTGCACCACCCCCGGTGTGGCAAGAGTTTGTGGATGCCTTTCTCGGACACTGTTTGCCACCGGAGGTTCGACGGGCCTGAGCTGATAAATTTTTGAATTTCAGGCAAGGGAATATAACTGCTCAGGAGTACAGTCTCCGCTTTAATTCTTTGGCTAGGTATGACCCAGCCATGGCAGTCGATATGGGAGACCGTGTACACCGATTCGTGAGTGGGTTGGGGCCATAATTGATTAAGGAGTGCCTGACGGCCTCACTTCAAAATGGATTGGATATTGCACGTATTTACGCTCATGCTCAGAACATAGAAGAACAGCAGCGGCCGCAAAAGGGTGAGCGTGATTCTGATAGAGGGTATAGTAAGAGGGCCAGATCTTCCGGTGTTGTTGGTGAGTGTAGAGGAGGGCAGAGGCAGCAGTACTCCTGTCATTTAGGTCAATCAATGGCCAGCTCACCTCATCATTTTGCGGCCAAGAGATTTGACCATCACATTTATTTCGGACCGACCTAGAGCTTCATAGTTTCGGGGTCCCAGTACAGAGGCGATACCAATCAGATGAGACCTCTCGTACCACGGTGCACTTAGTGTGGTAAACTGCATTCAGGACAGTGCCGCCTGGGTTCAGGTGCTTGCTATGCCTGCGATCAAACTGGGCATATGATGTGTGGTTGTTTATCGATGGCCGGCAGAGGGAGGGCCCTGCCCACAAGATCAGTAGCGGGTTTTTCATTGTCCGTGAGCCCTTTGGGAAAAGGCTCGTAGGCACCAACAGGTCACGGTACAGGTAGGGGAGGAGCATCCAGTTCAAGTGGTCCTCAGAACCGCATCTACTCACTAGCCAGGCGGCAGAATCTTGAGTCTTCCCCTGATGTTGTCACAGGTATATTATCAGTATCCACTCATGATGTGTACGCATTTATTGACCCAGGTTCTACTTTGTCATATATTACTCCTTATGTTGCCAATCGTGTTGGGTTGAAACCCGAGCCAATTAAACCTTTTGAGGTGTCCACACCTGTAGAGGACCCAGTGGTAGCTAGGCGGGTATGTAGGATTGTGTGATTGTAGTTTGTAACCGCCACACTACGGCTGATTTACATGTGTTAAAAATGTTAGATTTTGATGTTATTATGGGTATGGAGAGGTTAGCCTCCTGTTATGCGAATGTGGATTGTAGAACAAAGATGGTTCGATTCTAGTTTCAGGGATAACCAGTGTTAGAATGGAAAGGTAATACAGCGTCCCCGAGAATTAGGTTTATTTCCTATCTTAAAGCAAGGAAGATGATTGCTAAGGGCTATATCTATCATTTAGTCTGGGTTTAATACATATAGGCAAAACCGCCAACTCTTCAATCTGTCCCCATGGTTAATGAGTTTCCAGATATATTTCCAGATGAGCTTCCAGGCCTTTCACGAGAGCGGGAGATTGAGTTTACCATTGATTTGTTGCTGGATACAAAGCCCATATCTATTCCTCCTTATCGAATGGCCCCTGCAAAATTAAAGGAGTTAAAGGCGCAATTGAATGATCTGCTTGAAAAAGGCTTTATTAGGCCCAGTTCATCGCCATGGGGAGCGTCGGTGCTGTTTGTAAGAAAGAAAGATGGTTTCTTTAGAATGTGTATCGATTATAGATAATTGAATAAGGTGACTATAAAGAATAAATATCCACTTCCAAGGATTGATGATTTGTTAGATCAGTTGCAGGGTACCAATTGGTTCTCAAAAATAGATCTAAGGCCGGGATACTACTAAGTGAGTGTTAAGGAAGAGGACATCCCAAAGACAGCCTTCAGAACTAGAAATGGCCATTATGAGTTTCGGGTAATGTCATTTGGATGAACTAATGCCCCAGCGGTATGCATGAATTTGATGAATAATGTATTCAGTCCTTTCTTAGATTTATTCGTGAATGTGTTGATCAATGATATTTTGGTATATTCTCGATCGGAGGCAGAGCATGCAGATCATCTACGTACTGTTGTTGGAATTCTTTGCGCTCGGGAACTATATGCCAAATTTTCAAAATGTGAATTTTGGTTATATTCTGTAACGTTTCTGGGGCATATCATTTCAGCTAATGGTATTCGAGTAGATACCAAAAAGATTGAAGTTGTGAAGAATTGGCCAAGGCTTATAACGCCTATGGAGGTTCGCAATTTTCTAGGGTTGGCCGGTTACTACAGAAGATTTGTTGAAGGATTTTCTTCCATTTCAGCACCACTGATGAAGCTGACTCAGAAATCGGATAAATTTCAGTGGACGGATGCGTCCGAGCTTAATTTTCAGGAGCTAAAGGATAGATTGACTTCAGCCCTAATCCTGACACTTCCAGAAGGATCGGAGGGCTATGTTATTTATTGTGATGCTTCAAGTGTTGGGCAGGGTTATGTGTTGATGCAACATGGCAAAGCTATTGCCTATGCTTCAATGAAATTGTGGAAACACGAGAAAAACTACCCGACTCATGACCTATAGTTGGATGTGGTTATTCATGCGCTAAGAATATGGAGACATTATCTATATGGCGTTTATGTGGATATTTATATAGATCACAAGAGTCTCCAATATATATTCAAACAGAAGGAATTGAACTTGCGGCAAAATCGATGGTTGGAGCTATTGAAATATTATGATATGAGTATTTTATATCATCCCGGAAAGGCGAATGTAGTAGCCAATGCTCTTAGCCATAAATCCATGGGCAGTTTATGTGATGTTCAACTGGAGAAGAGGGAGTTAGTTCGTGAGCTTCGACAGGTAGCCAGCCTAGGAGTTCACTTAATGGACTCGGGCAGTACGGGAGTTACTGTCCAGAAACCATCTTTGTCATCTTTAGTAGAGGAGGTAAAGAAGCGCCAATATTGTTATATCCTGTATTTCGTACATTCAGATATTTCAAGGAAGTTGTGATAAGTTAAGGGCAAGACTATTTTCCAAAATTATTTTAATATACAGGTTGTTTATTAGTATGGAAATATTGAAAAAGGCTAAGGGTAAAAAGGGAAATTCGCAAAGTGGTTCATGGTAATATTGAGGAAGGCTAGGGGCAAAACGGGAATTTCGCAAATGTTCAAGAAGGTTCTAGCCAAGCCCCTCTTGGCCGTGTGGCATGGGTTCACATGGTATTAGTAGGAGCCATATAAATATATATATATACATATGGAAAAGTGATGACAAAATAAGATAATTAGTCATCTTTGTTTTATTTTAAGGAACTTCAAGAAAAAGGGAGAAGGGGCATGGTCCACATTCTATTTGATGAGGCTAATTATATATATGGACAATTGTCTACATAATAAGACATGATCTTCCCTCACAAGTTTGAGAAACTTCAAGGAAAGAAATTGGAAGACCATTCGGCCAAGGTTTGGCCGAACTTGGCCATGGAAATTTGTTCAAGAAAAATCATTTTCTTCTAGTAATTCAACCAAGTGGAACGTCCCTAACAACATGGAGTGATTGTTGGAGTAAGCAAAGTATTCGTTGTGCAAGTTGTGGATTCTAGCCGAGTGAAGAGATGTGTGGAGAAAGGTATGTGTTCAATCTTCTTTTACATGTGTTATGGATGGTTTATGCATATTGAAGTATGTAGAAATGGATGGAATTCATGGTACATGTGTATGTGGATTGTGGCCGTGTAGGTGTGTGTTGTGTAGGAGTGATGAATTGATTTTATTTAGTATTTTGATTGTTGTAGTTGTGGATTCCATGATGAAAATGAAGGTTGGATGAATTGAAATGAAGTTGTAATTGTTGAGAAATTATCGGAGGAATTAATGTGATTCTAATATGGTTTCTTGTGATTATAAGAATGAAGTTGTTAATGCATAGACTATTATTATAGTTCATGAGTTTGGAAGGAAAGAATGTGTTGTTGTTGGTTATGTTGAGTTGAGAAGGGTTCGGGTGGTAGATATAATTCATGAATTTGAAAGAAGGAAATGTGTTGCTAATTGTTCTTGTTGAATTTGGAAGGTTTTGGGTGAAGTAGTATGTTGATTGGGTTGTTTTGAATATTATGTGAATTGGTTAAAGTATTCTTGAATCATGTTAGAATGATTTCGGATTAATACTTGAATGTGGGATCATTGGTGTTAGCTCGACTATATGTGATTGAATTGAATATAAATGAAATGCCGTTGAATTGTGTGACAAGGGTTGTTGATGTTAGAATATATTTTGGACTGACTGTTGAAGTTGTTAGTATGATTGTTGGTATTGTTGTTGATAATTTGGCCGAGTTGAATTCTCGGATTATTGTTGATAAATTAGCCGAGTTAGATTCTCGGGGATAGTGTATTTACAGGGGAAATGCTGCCAAAATTTCGGCAGATTATAAATGAATTCATTTGAAGGACTAAGACAAGTATATGATGATGAATCTAATGATTATGTAAATCTTCTTGAATGTAGATTAGCGATAGCAAGTTTGGACAATTAAGCGGAGCTAATAGGGCGTGGAACAGGTATGTAAGGCTTACCCTTTCTTTCTTTTGGCATGATCCTTATGAAACGAGCAGATGACGTATATGTATGATTTCAAAGAAAGTCCTATTCTTAGAGCCACTAGGATGGCTAATATTCTTGACTTCCGTAAGCTATTTCATATGGTTTTGATGCGTATCTATGATGTCCGAAGATCTATTTGATATGTTTCCGAATGACATTCGAGAGATAATTGATATGACTAGTGTCTTGGTTTTCAATGATAGCACGTTTGATTATTCCATTGAGTCTTTGATATATTTTGATACGTACATATGGTTCCAAAAGCTCTATCTGATTTGATCCATAACGATATTCGAAAGGTACCTAACATGATTGTTGCTTTGATTTTCCAAAAATAGCTTCTGAAACGTTCGTAGAAGGTTCTGTACTAAAACGTCCATAACTTTTTCATACTAACTCGAATTGACTTGAAACGTGTTTATGACTCTCAAGTGTCGATTTATGGACGTACCCATCGAGTCTTAAAGTTGTTTTGTGTGCATATGGTTTCTCACGACTCTGCTCGTGCATGCCTTAATGTATCCTCCACTGAGTCCCGGGCCAGGTCATGTTCTCGTGCGTACTCCACTGCATTGTTCACCAAGTCTCTCTCACTTGCGGGCCGGGACACGTTATATGTATATGTATATGATGATATGATGATACGGGGATGGTGGCCAGGATGGCATATGATGACTTCATTCACCGAGACCCGCAATAGAGGGCCGGGACACGTTATATGCATATAAGATATATGTTGTTGACATGCATGATTTTATCCACCGAGTCCCTCACTTGAGGGCCGGGACATGTTACGCATATATGATATATGATGTGGACATGTATGATTTTATCCACCGAGTCCCTCACTGGAGGGCCCGGACACGTTATATGTATACATGATATATGATGTGGATATGCATGATTTTCATTTAAAAGGGCAAGTGCTCTGATGTTTTTAAAAAGTCATACTTGATTCTGGTAAATCTCTGTTTCAGTTATGATCCTCTTTTCTGTATTCCATGCCTTACATGCTCAGTACATATTCCGTACTGACCCCCTTTCTTTGGGGGCTGCGTTTCATGCTGCGCAGGTACACCCAGATGAGTAGAAGCCATTATAGAAGATGTTCCCGCGGAGTTGGCAAGCTCCATTTGCCCTGGAGTGTTGCCGGGTCAGAGTATTATGCTATGATGTCTTGTTCGAAGTTAGAGACTTTGCAGACAGGGTCGTGGTATAGAATGTCAGTTTTGTAAGCGGCTTCATCAGCCGATGTGTCTTATTGTAATAGGTTACAGATCCATTATGATTACAGATTTTACTTGATCTGAGTATAATGAAAGAAAAGTTTCTGAAAGCTTTACTATGTATTTCATTTTTATTTGAGTTAGAAGTCCAAGCGAGTATGTGTGTAATAAGAGTCAGCGGGTTCGCTCGGCTCCGAATACGGGGTCGGGTGCCCATCACACCCTAGTAAGATTAGGGTGTGACAAATATGAGAACCCTATGTTAGTTCATTATATGGAAATGCTTCCTTAGAAGAACAAGTCACCGTTCGAGGTTTCTGCAGATAGAGTTCTCAGGTTTCAAGATAGATTATGTGTTGCTAATGTTGCGGGGCTATGTCGATAGATTCTTGAAGAAGCCCATCATTCCTGTTATTCTATCCATCCAGGAGAAACAAAGATATACCACGATCTTAAATCTGTATATTGGTGGGATGGAATGAAGAAAGATATAGCGGAGTTTGTAGCCCAATGTCCTAATTGTCAACAGGTGAAAACCAAGCACCAGAAGCCTGGAGGATTGTTGCAAGCTATGAAAATTCAAACTTGGAAATGGGAAGTGATTAATAAGGATTTCATTACATGTTTACCTCGTTCTCGGTTTAAGCATGACTCTGTATGGGTTATTATGGATAAACTCACAAAACTAGCTCATTTCTTGCTAGTCAGAATTACGTATTAAGCAAAAGATTATGCGAAATTGTATATTGAAGAGATAGTGTGGCTTCATGGTATTCCAGTGTCCATTGTCACTGATAGAGGAGCACAATTCACAACTAATTTTTGGAGGTCCTTCCAAGAAGGTTTGGGAACTCAGGTAAGACTTAGCACAGCATTTCATCCACAGACCAATGGACTAGCTGAGCGTACTATTCAGACCCTTGAACATATGTTAAGGGCATGTGTGCTAGATTTTGGAGGAAATTTGGATGATCATTTGCTGCTTATTGAGTTTGCATACAATAATAGCTACCACTCCAGTATCCAGATGGCCCCATATGAGGCTCTATATGGGAGAAAGTGTAGATCGCTAATTGGATGGTTCGAAGTAGTGGAGACAAAGTTAGCGGGGCCAGACTTAGTCCAGCAAGCGGTGGAAAAGACCCATCTTATTAAAGACCTGTTATTAACAGCTCAAAGTCGTCGGAAATCCTATGCGGATAATCATCGACAAGACTTGGAATTTAAACTTAATGATTGGGTATTCTTAAAAGTGCCACCGATGAAGGGTGTAATGAGATTTGGCAAGAAGGGAAATCTTAGTCCCCGGTATATCGGGACTTATAAGATTATGCACAAGGTAGGCCAAGTGTCCTACGAGTTAGATCTGTCTTCGGACTTGGAGTCAGTTCACCCAGTGTTTCATGTTTCAATGCTTCAGAAGTGCGTGGGAGATCCTTCCAGAATTGTGCCTATAGATTGTTATGTCCCGTGTTTTCGCATAATTGGAAATTTTGAAAATAATTGAGACTTTTATGTTATAAGGCCATATATTTGATTTTAGTTAATATGTCTATGTTGTTTATGAAAATATTGGTGTGGAAATGTGGAGGAAGTCTAAGGACAAAAATTGAAATTCCGGAAATTGGTTTCGGGAATTACAAAACGAGATTTGAACGAATTGGGCCAAGAAAAATTTGAAGGAAAAGTGAAGCCCAAGACCATGGGGTGGCCAGCCATGAGGCCTTGGCCCAAGACCCATTTAATGGTCATGTGCTTTCCATGTGCCTACTAATCAATTATGTATATAGGTATGCTTATCCTTAGAGAAATCTAGAAACAAAATTAAAAACTCATCCTTGAGTTCTTGAACCCCATTCGGCCGAACCCCTTGTTCCAAAAAAAAATTTCTCTAGCCTTGGATTGTGGTCTAAAAATCTTGTTCTTCTCATATTTGTAGCAAGTACAAGACGCTCTCCGACGTGATACAGTTTGTTTGGCGAAAGAATCACGTTTGCGGCAAGTCGGAATTTCAAGATAAGGTAAGGATTTTGTAACTTTTGTGTTATGGAATTCGTAAGAATATTATAAGGATTGAGAATAGACGAGAATTCCGTAGTTTTGGTGTGTGTGTGAAACCGTGGGTGTGTGTGTGTGTGGTGAAGTGGCCGTGAGCCATGTCATGGTGAAGGAAAGGTGAATTTTGATTTTGTTTAGTTTGTTAGTTGCGTCGTTGTGGCATTTATGACGTAAATGAATGTTTAACGAGTTGAATTGGCATTGAAAATGGTTGCAGGTCCTTATGGGAAATTATATGATTTTTGTATATTCGTATACAATTGTGAAAGTAAGACTTTAAATGTGAATTATGGTTGTTGTTAATGAATTTGGAATGAAACAATGCGAGTTAGTATGTTCGTCGTAGTTGTGGACGCTTTGAATAGAATATGGAAAGTAGCGGATTGCTTAAATTCATGTATATCGTTTGGAATATTATTGGAATGTGTTTGAATAACTTTGAATGAGTAAATGAATATGATAATGTGGATGTGGTGAAGTTTGGATGAAAGTTGTTGATTTATGTAGAAAGAAAGAATATTGACGTTAGAGTGATTTTGTTATGACTTGTGATGATTGTGATACTGTGGGTTGTTGTTGTTGTTGTATATGGAGCCGAGCTAAGTCTCGGGGTGATATATAGATATATGGGGGAAATGCTGCCAAAATTTCGGTAGACAAATATGAGGTTAAGTGAATTCTTAAGCCTTGAAATCCCTAATTGGTAACTTTGACCATTTGCCGATCCTGAGCGAAACGGGACTTGAGTTTCGGGCGAGCGTAAGACGCATATAAGGTATGTAAGGCTACCCATTCCTTCTTTTGGCATGTCTTAGGTATACCAGGTCGATATTGGAGCCCCGAGGGCAATTCTGTTCCTAGAAATCCGAATTGGAAATTTAGTATTATTCATTCAATTGAATTGAATTATAAAACTCATATTATATTGAAAAGTGATCTAATGTCCGAAACTTTTGTAAATTTAATCAAGTTGCCTTGAGACTTCCATGTATGATTCCATAGACCCCAAATGTCTGTGATTCATGTCCGCCACCTCGACGTGACCCGCGGTGGGCCAGCTAGCATCGAGACTTCTTTGTTTGCTCTATTATGCCCATTCTTGTATAATGTCGGCAAAACACTTTTGGTTATGAATTTGGCTATCATAAAATAATGTTTTGACTGCCACGATATTCTAAACTATATTTTGAACCATAAATACTCTGTTGGAAATACTTCTGTGAAACGAACCCCGTATAGACTAGTTATTCGAACTATTTGATTAATGAGTTAGCATATGATATTATCAAGTTTCAAAAGGTGTTTTGACTTATAAGTTGCATTGTTTGCTCACGACTCCGCTCGTGCCCTTATTATGACTTCGTTCACCGGTTCCCGGGCCGGTTATGATTCGTGCGCGCTATGATAAATTCGGTCGTATGCTGTGTTACGGTTCCCAAGACCTCGCCATAGGGCCGGGTTCCGTTTGGAGTTATGCTGTGATATGGATGGTGATATGCTATGCTGATATGTGTGCTCGGGGATGTACGGAGATTTGAACCTTCCGGTGTTATGCTGTGTGTGGCACCAGCGTCGGAGTGGTGACTACGTTCCTGAGCTTTGCATGATTTTGTTTGCATTACGTATATATGGTTTTGATACAGATTTTGATATACTGTTCGGTATTTCCCCTTTGTATCCTGTTTGTTTTCAGTTGTGGCTCATATTTCTGTACTCTATGCTTTACATACTCAGTACATCTTTCGTACTGACCCCCTTTCTTCGGGGGCTGCGTTTCATGCCCGCAGGTACAGACACAGGTGATCCATCACTGTAGGCTCCACTTTCTGCTATTTCGGAGTACTCCCTTTTGATCCGGAGTCCACTTTTGGTACATACATCTTTTGTTATGTATATATTTCTGTATATCTGACTGTTTGGGTACGGCGGGGCCCTGTCCCGTCATATGATTCTGTCGGTCTGTTCAGAGGTTTGTGGACATGTTTGTGGGTTGGGTCTTTCTGTACGGATGTGTGTATATGATGTGTTTGGACTATCCCATTCGCCGCGGCGGCCGGTCCGCATATGTTTACATGTTGCCTTGTTGGCCGGTGTGGCCTTTGTTGGTATTTTCTGTGCGCAGGGTTATTTTGGATAGTCTGTAAAACAAAGGAAACTCTGCCGAAATATTTCTGGAAATTATCTAAATTTAGAATATAGCCTTGACGGCTTCTGCTATATACTTGAATGCATTTGATAGATGGGTTTGGGTGCCCAGATCGGGCACTAGTCACGGCCTACGGGGTTGGGTCGTGACATAGATGATGTCCAAGTTACTGAGAAATTGTCCTAAGAAGAAGTACCCATTGTCATTCTACATAGGCAAGTTCGAAATCTTAGAACCAAAGACGTAGCTTTTAAAGACTTGGGGGGGGGGGGGGGGGGGGGGGGGAACAATAACAGGGAGGAAATGACTTGGGAAGCAGAGGAGGATATGAAGTCCAGGCATCCGCATCTCTTTCCACCCCAGGAAAGTTCCAGACAGAGACATCATTATCTTTAGGTACGTGATGCTTCTTTGAATGATTTCTTGGTCGTGTGTGACCAATATGGGTATTTATGTTGTATCCATGTAAGGCGTTGTATGTTTTGGGTAGTTGTGACAGGATGTTAGTGGTACAATTACAGGGGAAACTCTGGCAAAATTTTCGTAGAAATTCCTAAGAGCTTAATATTCGAGAACGAATGTTCCTAAGGGGGGAGAAATGTTACACCTCGTAGTTTTTGTACGTTAAGATTCACTAGGTGTTAGTTGTTCTATAGTTATTGTCGAAGATATATGAGATTATATGTGCTTATCTTATGGTTATGAGGGTTTAAGTTTATGTAATAGGTCATGGAAGGATTGGAGAACAAGTGAGTCAAGGAGATTAAGTTTTTGGAACTTTTCCCCAACTTCCATTCATAAAATTTTAACGCGAATCAAGTGTAATCTCCGGATATAGGTTCGGACAGCGTATAGCTGCGACTGTAATATCGTATTGTGGGGAATCTTGGTTTTAAATCAAGGTGAATATTGAAGATATTGCGGCTCTAGTGGGAATAAGGTAAGGATCTTTCCTTATTGATATTGATTTAGGTTTATTTATGGAGATAGAACTTTTAAATAATCATGTAACGAATTTGTTGGTGGAGAAATTGGATAAACATCGTGTGGGATGTTTCATGGAATATTTTGATACTGAGGATGATGTTATTAATGGTAGTATTATTTTTGTTATTTTTGGTTGTTAGTATTATGATTTCGGGCTAGGGATATAAACAGGGGAGATGCTGCCCGATTTTCGGCAGATTCTAAAGTGGTTTAATTTGAAAGCTTAAGACAAGCATACAACGATAAGCCTAACAGTAGTATGAATTCTCTTGAATGTATATTTACGAGCTTGGAAGGATAAGTGTTAATTTGTAGGAGACCAAAAAGGTATGTCAAGGCTAGTCCCTTGCTTTCTAAAGGCATGATTCACTTCTCTTGCACCCATACATGATTTCCATAACATTCTTATTCTCAAAAGTTCGAAGTTCATGACTCTCAAAGTTCCTATGATACTAATGATAAATGTTTTTCACTATGATAATGATAATGATGATGATGATGATCCCATTTCTAGAGATTCCAAAGTTTACAGTCTTGATGCTATTATGAGATTATAGAGTTTATTTCATGAATTTCTTGATTTTATTCATTGTTGTTGATCTCACCTTATGATAATTGTTCTTTCAAGGTGAGATATAGCGATGATGATTGCTCTATAACATAAATCGGAGGTTACCGACCTTACGTCACTCCGATAGAGGTGTAGCTTTTAATTGGGCTCTCATGCATGCTTTATATATATATGTATGTATTATAATAACACCGTGCCGACATGGCCGGGTAGATACCACTACGGTGGGCTGCTTATGGATAATTATAATAACACCATGCCTACATGACCGAGCAGACACCACTAAGGTAGGCGGCTTATGGATATTGATAATAACACCGTGCCTACATGGCCGGGCAGACACCATTAGTGGGCGGCGTGAGACGATTACCCTGGACCCAGTAGGACCGGATGCTAGCTAATGATGATAACACTGTGCCAATATGGCCGGACAGTTTACTTGTATATATTTATGATGTTGATTTTAAAGATAAAGTTAGCATGCATGGTATTCACCTTATTAGGCAATCAGATGTAGAAGTTGTCTTTATTTCATGTTATGTTCCATAACTCGTGTTATGTTTTTATTCATGCCTTACATACTCAGTACACTGTTCGTACTGACGTCCCTTCTTGTGGACACTGCGTTCATGCCCGCAGGTAGACAAGTAGATGAGTCTGATCCTTAGGACCTTTATCAGCGGAGTTTTGGGAAGGCTCTAGTTGTTCCGGAGCTGCAGCTTATTGGTACTACTCTTTCGTGTATACACTTGGGCATGGCAGAGTCCTGCCTGTCTTTATGGATCCATGTATTCTATATAGAGGCTTGTAGACAGATGTGTGTAGCTAGAAGTCCCATATTGTTATCAGTTCATATTGTTGTATTATATTTTGGCAGCCTTGTTGTCCTGTGTTTATGGACATAGTTATTGATGATTATATAGCGATGTGTCATTATCTTGTGATATATGCCCTTATATATTATGATACCCACGAGTTGTCTATGTGGTCAACCTAGAAATGCTTATGAAATGTAAGATTAGAGGTGCTCGGCAAGTTAGTACCGGGTGCCCATCATGGCCCTCCGACTGGATCGTGACATCAATAATATCATTTGTAAATTTATTTTCAATAAATTCAACCTGAATAGATTCTATAATAACATTATATTCTAGATCCAATAATCTTTAGGCTTTTGAATGTTGCGCATATCCTACATAAATACTTTTAATTCCTCTAGGACAGTTTAGTCCTTTGATGATCAGGAACTATATAAAATGATATACACCCCTACAATTTGAAATAGTCTAAGTTAGGTTTTCTATTATTCTAAAGTTCAAATGGCGGAATATGCATACCTTTTGAAGGCACCCTATTTTGTTACACCTCGGAAAATTTTTCATTGGTACGCTAGAGAATGAACAAGTGATGAATATGAGTGCATGATGTCCACGAGCAAGAAACGACGTTGATGACCTTAGGCGAGATTTCGAAAGTATCCGATGTGAGACGAGGAAGTTGGCTAAGTTAAGGTGAGATACAAGGTGAGCAATGCATGTGCATGGACGGGGGTGATTAAAATGAGAAGTCTAAGAAATATGGGAAGTTGCAGAATTTCAACTGCCCAGTGGTCATATATTGCAAAATACGGACCGTAAAGTGCAATACGATCCGTAAACTGGCAGTCGTAAACTGCCATGCAAGGTTTCAACTTTCTGCCAGCCGAGGAAATGGTTAAATACGACCAGGTGGACGGACCGTAAAGTGATTTACTGCCCGTAAACCATGGTCGTAAACCACCATGAAGGCAGCCCAGCTTCTGGTTCTGGAAATGGTTAATTACACCCATGGAGGACGAGCCCTATAGTGGAATACGGGCCGTAAACCTCCATGGACGACCACTGTTCACCCAGCACAAATTTTTCAATTCATTAAATATGAGGATCAAGACTTGTCTTATTTCATTACAACATTACACCAGTTCTCTCTAAAACTTCTCTCTACATTTATTATATGAGTTTTCAAGGATTATAACCCATCAATAACATTAAGACAAGTGTGAATCAAGGATAAGAGAATCATCAAGGACCATCCAAGTCAAGAAATCCAAATGGAGAAAAACTAAGGTTTTGCTCAAAGAGGAGTATTATCAACCAAAGCTTGTTCCTACAACTTCTAAGGTAAGATTCATGATTTTTATATGATGTTTAAGGTATTGGAGAATTAAAATACATGGATTGTAGAAAATGTGGTCAACTAGGTCATGAATGATGAATAGTGACATCTTGAGAAATAGTTTGAATTGAGTTATGAATGTTGTTGTGTTACGATATGAATGTATTACAAATGGTACTAAGATCATGAACTCGACACTTTAGACGAATGGACGAAGTTGGAGGTCATGACCATAAATATGGGAGAATTAGAAGCAAATTGAGAAATCTAGATAATGTGGATGATGTGAATGACTAATGACCATTGTTATGATATTAATGAAGGTATAAACGCTAGCATTGGTAGGGAACGTGCAAGTGTAGAATAGTTCGACGGAAAGGTATGTGAGGCTAACCCTTCTTTCATAAGGCATGGTTCTTGGCCAAATTCTTAATTCCTCTATATGAGTATGTTGTCTTCACATGGTTGACATTCCGAGCTCATAAGCTCACGACCCTTGATATGTACTATGATTATACTATGTTCCTCGTATGACGAGTAAGTCTATAATGTAGATGTAACGATAATGATGAGGATAGTAATGATGATGAGAGTAAAATGAGATTAGAGATGCTTACGAGCTATGATATATGTATATGTATGCTTATGAAGGGCTATGATAAGACCCCGAGCTTATGATGCCGGGTAAGACTATATGTATATGACTATGTATAAAGTATGTATACGATTACAAAATGCGCGCACACCTCTGCAGATGGTACGGATAACCCTGATGCCTTTGTAGGGCTAGGTATGTATGATCTTGAGCCTTGGTTGGCCAAGCATGTATGAATCACCGATCCTATAGGGTCGGGTATGCTATGTAAATGTTATGCATATGAAATGACTAAGTATATAATATGAATATGATTGTGATAAGACTATAAATACGAATGTGAGCACAATTAGGGTACGAGTACTATTATGGAATACGGATGATGATGTATGTATACGAGTATGTATGAGGAATGGAAAGTCCCTACGAAAGGTAAGTAAGTGCCTTGACGATGAAAATATTGTCTCCCCTCCTATGCTATTTCTTCTGTTATGTATTATGCTTATATATATATATATATATATATATATATATATATATATATATATATATATATATATATCGATGTTGATCATGCTTTACATACTCAGTACATTCTTCGTACTAACGTCCTTTTGTTTGTGGACGCTGCGTCATGCCCGCAGGTGCACAGGGAGACAGACTTGATCCATAGCTGCTTATTCAGAGATTGCATAGCAGAGCTCCATTTCTTTCGGAGCCGTAGCTTTTGGGTACTTATTCTTTTGTGTATATAATTATGGGCATAGCGGGGTCCTGTCCCGCTCAAGCGATATGTCATACTCTTAGAGGCTCGTAGTCATGTGTATGTGGGTAGAGATGTTCGGCCATGTCGGCCCATGTTTTGTATACCTTTTGTTAGCCACGTCGGCCTTGTACTTATGATGTGGCATAGATGCCTATGATATGTTAAATGATGATGGTCGTCTAATGGGATCAATATGATTAACGATAAGAAAAGCACGAATTGACTTATAGTTCACCTAGATGTTATATTATGTACGATAAGGGGGTGCCCGGGTGGGGTAGCACCGGGTGCTCGTCGCGGCCCCCTAGCCGGGTCGTGACAAAAGTGGTATCAGAGCAATTCAGTCCTAGGATGTATCTACGAACCGTGTCTAGTAGAGTCTTGGTTATGGGTGTGTTGCGTGCCACACTTATAAACAAGAAGCTGCGGACATTTTAGGAATATATGACCTTCTTTCTTCATAAGAATCGTGCGATAGAGCTAGGGTGTAAGAAATTCTTGTTCCTTAATCGTGTGTTGTGTATTTCAGAGATGCCTAAATAGAAAAAGGCTACAGCAGCCCAAAAGGGCAAGACGGTGGCAGAAAAGCGGGCTGAAAGAGCACCGCCACCGGTAGTAGAGGAAGATGAGTCCCAGAGTGCGGCTCAATCTCAGTCTTCCCAAACAGTGCCAATTACTGAGGAGCGTGAGGAAGCCTCAGCCCCAGCTCCAGCACCTCCAGCTCCTCCACCAAACGCTTCGGGTCAAGATGTCAAAGAGGCCATTAATTTGTTGACTCAGTTGGTTGCGGCCCAGACTCAGAGGCAGAGTTCAGGGCATGGTGACAGGGTTGTTAGTGCAAGGGCCCGTGACTTCATTGCTTTGAAACCCCCGGAATTCTTTGGGTCGAAACTGGAGGAGGATCCCCAGGACTTCATTGATGGTATGCTAAGGACACTCCGATTTATACATGCTTCAGACACCGAATCGGTGGAGCTAGTGTCATATAGATTGAGGGATTTCTCAATCCAGTGGTATACGGTTTGGATGGCTTCGTGGGGAGCCAATGCACCTCCACCGGTATGGCAAGAGTTTGTTGATGCTTTTCTCCGTCATTATATGCCCCCAGAAGTTCGGCGAGCTAGGGCAGATAAATTCTTGAATCTGAGGCAAGGTAGCATGAGTGCTACAGAGTATAGTCTCCGCTTAAATTCCTTGGCTAGGTATTCTTCGGCCATGGTAGCGGATATGGGCGATTGGGTGCACCGGTTCGTGAAAGGCCAAGGGCCACACTTGATGGATAAATTCTTAACTGCGTCCCTTCAGGATGGCATGGATATTGCACGCATTCAGGCACATGCTCAGGAATTAGAGGAACACCTACAGCAGCAGAGAAATGAACGTGAGCAAGATAGGGGACATAGCAAGAGAGCTAGACCTTCGGGTTCGAGGAGCGAGTCCAGAGGTGGACACAGACAACAGCTTCCCAGCCATTCAGGCTATTCTATGACCAGTCCACCTCCGCGGTTTTCAGGCCAGGGCCTTGATAGATCTGCTCGTTCAGGGCCGAGTCCGAGTTATACAGGACCTCAGTTCAGAGGTGATTTGGGCCAGTCAAGGCCACCCGTACCACCGTGTTCCCAGTGTGGGAAGATGCATTGGGGTCGATGCCGATTTGGTTCAGATGATTGCTATTCATGTGGTAGGCCAGGCCATATTATGCGTGATTGCCCCTCAGTACATGGTAGAGGTAGGACCCAGCCATCAGGATCGGTAGCCGGATCTTCGGCATCTGTACGCCCTACGGGGCCAGGTTCACATGCGCCAGTTGGCCATGGTAGAGGTAGGGGCAGAGCTCCCAGTACTAGCGGTTCTCAGCACCGTATTTATGCTTTGGCTGGACGCCAAGATCTTGAGTCTTCTCCTTACGTGGTCACAGGTATATTATCAGTATTCTCTCATGATGTATATGCTTTGATTGATCCGGGCTCCACACAATCATATGTTACTCCATATATTGCGGGTCGATTTATAATTGAGCCGGAGTCTATCGAACCTTTTGAGGTGTCTACACCCGTGGGTGACTCGGTAATAGCTAGCCGAGTATATAGGAATTGTGTGATTGTGATTTGTGATCGTCGTACCATGATTGATTTGCATGAGCTAGAAATGGTAGATTTTGACGTTATTATGAGCATGGATTGGTTGGCTTCTTGTTATGCCAATGTTGATTGTAGAATGAAGATGGTTCGTTTCCAGTTTTCGGGAGAACCAACCTTAGAATGGAAAGGGAATGCGGCATCACCAAAAGGTAGGTTTATTTCCTATCTAAAGGCAAGGAAGATGATCACGAAAGGGTGTATCTATCACCTAGTGCGAGTTCAAGATGTAGAAGCTGAGTCGCCGACTCTTCAGTCAGTTCCAGTAGTGAATGCATTTCCGGATGTGTTCTCGGAAGAGCTTCCAGGCCTTCCTCCCGAGTGGGAGATTGATTTTGCGATTGATGTGTTGCCAGACACTAAACTCATATCTATTCCTCCCTATAGAATGGTGCCCGTAAAACGGAAAGCGCTGAAGGAGCAATTGAAAGACTTGCTTGATAAAGGCTTCATTAGGCCTAGTTCATCCCCGTGGGGAGCACCCGTATTGTTCGTCCGAAAGAAAGATGGCTCCTTGAGAATGTGCATCGATTACCGGCAGTTGAATAAGGTGACGATTAAGAATAAATATCCCCTCCCGAGGATTGACGATTTATTTGATCAATTGCAAGGTGCCAAATGGTTTTTAAAGATCAATTTGAGGTCCGGGTATCATCAAGTACGAGTTAGGGAGAAAGATATCCCTAAGACAGCTTTCAGAACAAGATACAGTCATTTTGAGTTACGAGTGATGTCGTTCGGGTTAACTAATGCACCGGCAGTGTTTATGGACCTAATGAACAATGTATTCAGACCTTTTCTGGATCTATTTGTAATTGTATTCATCGACGACATCTTAGTGTATTCTAGATCCGAGGACGAGCATGCGGATCATTTGCGAATTGTCCTTGGAGTTCTTCGAGCTCGAGAGTTATTCGCGAAGTTTTCCAAATACGAGTTTTGGTTGAACTCAGTGGAATTTCTGGGCCACATTGTTGCAGCTGACGGTATTCGAGTGGATAGCCAAAAGATTGAGGCAGTGAAGACTTGGCCAAGGCCCACGACCCCTACGGAGGTTCGTAGCTTTTTGGTCTTAGCAGGTTATTACAGAAGATTTGTTGAGGGTTTCTCTTCTATTTCTGCACCGCTCACCAAGTTGACTCAGAAGTCAGCTAAGTTTCAATGGATAGATGCTTGCGAGCGTAGTTTCCAAGAGTTGAAAGACCGACTGACTTCAGCCCCAGTCTTGACACTTCCAGAGGGATTGGAAGGATATGTTAGTTATTGTGATGCTTCAGGCGTCGGGCTAGGCTATGTATTGATGCAAAATGGTAAGGTGATTGCGTATGCTTCTAGACAATTACGGAAACATGAGCAGAATTATCCAACCCATGACTTAGAATTGGCCGCGGTGGTCCATGCTTTAAAGATATGGAGACATTACTTATATGGTGTCCATGTGGATATTTATACAGATCATAAGAGTCTCCAGTACATCTTCAAGCAGAAAGAGTTGAATTTGCGGCAACGACGATGGTTGGAGTTGCTAAAGGATTACGATGCTGAAATCTTGTATCACCCCGGAAAGGCTAACGTTGTGGTTGAAGCTCTTAGCCGCAGATCCATGGGAAGTCTAAGTGATGTACGACTAGAAAAAAAAGAGATGGCCCGTGATCTTCAGCAGTTAGCTAGCCTAGGAGTCCGAGTGGTGGACTCAGGTAGCAGCGAAGCTACTATTCAGAATTCAGCAGTTTCATCGTTAGTAGCGGATGTAAAAGAGCGACAATATGAGGATCCCATGCTAATGCAGTACAGAGATACACTCCCTCAGAAGGAGGAGTCATCATTTGACATTTCGAAAGACGGAGTTCTTCGATGTCGAGGGAGGTTATGTGTTCCCGATGTGTTAGGTCTACGCCATAAGATTTTTAGAGAAGCTCATTGTTCCCGTTACTCCATTCACCCTGGAGCGACGAAAATGTATCAGGATCTTAAGTCTGTATATTGGTGGAATGGCATGAAGAAAGATATAGCGGAATTCGTGACTCAATGTCCTAATTGTCAACAGGTGAAAATCGAGCACCAAAATCCGGGTGGATTATTGCAAGCTATAGAAATCCCAACTTGGAAGTGGGAAGTGATCAATATGGATTTCATTATAGGGTTACCCCGTTATCGACGTAAGTATGATTCCATATGGGTGATTGTGGATAGACTCACAAAGTCAGCTCATTTCTTACCGGTCAGGACGACCTATGTGGCAGAAGATTATGCAAAGCTTTATCTTAAAGAGATAGTGAAACTCCATGGCGTTCCAGTATCTATTATCTCCGATAGAGGAACTCAGTTCACAACTAAGTTTTGGGGGGTCTATCCAAGAGGGTTTAGGGACCCAAGTTCGCCTTAGCACGGCATGTCACCCCCAGACCGATGGGCAAGCTGAACGTACTATTCAGACTCATGAAGATATGTTTCGGGCATGCATGATAGATTTCGGAGGAAATTGGGATGACCATTTGCCACTCATTTAGTTTGATTACAATAATAGTTATCGTTCTAGCATTCAAATGGCGCCGTATGAGGCTTTATATGGGCGAAAGTGTAGATCCCCGATTGGGTGGTTCAAAACTGGAGAGGCCAAGTTGATAGGGCCAGATTTGGTCCAGCAAGCTATAGAGAAAGTCAAGCTTATACAAGATCGGTTATTAGCGGCTCAAAGTCACCAGAAGTCCTATGCGGATAATCGTCGAAGGGACTTAGAATTCCAAGTTAAGGATTGGGTATTCTTGAAAGTGTCGCCAATGAAAGGCGTTATGAGATTTGGCAAAAAGGGGAAGCTCAGTCCCCGGTATATCGGACCCTATGAGATTGTGCGCAAAATAGGCAAAGTGGCCTACGAGCTAGATCTACCTCCAGATTTGGAGTCAGTCCATCCAGTATTTCATGTCTCGATGCTTCGGAAGTGTGTTGGAGATCCTACGAGGATCGTCCCAGTGACTGATATTCAAGTGACAGAAAAGCTAACTTATGATGAAATACCCATTGCCATATTAGATAGGCAAGTACGGAGGCTTAGAAACAAAGAAGTGGCCTCAATTAAAGTTCTGTGGAGAAATAACAATCGAGAGGAAATGACATGGGAAGCGGAAGAGAATATGCGATCAAATACCCACGTTTATTTCAGCCCTTGGAAGAAGTCCAAGATGAGACGTCAAAATCATAAGGTATGAATGTTTTCCTTTTATACATTCAGGTCGTGTGTGGCCAAATTTCTAGTGCTGTTGTATTATTGCCCTGTGAGGCATTGTTATTGTGGGTTGTTGTGACAGGGTGGTAGTTCCACATTACAGAGGAGACTCTGGCGAAATTTTTATATAATTCCCTAAGCCTTTAACATTCGAGGACGAATGTTCCTAAGGGGGTAGAATGTTACACCTCGAAAATTTTTCCGTTGGTACGCTAGAGAATGAACTAGTGATGAATATGAGTGCATGATGACCATGAGCAAGAAACGACGTTGATGGCCTTAGGCGAGATTTCGAAAGTATCCGATGTGAGACGAGGTAGTTGGCTAAGTTAAGGTGAGATACAAGGTGAGCCATGCATGTGCATGGACGGGGGTGATTAAAATGAGAAGTCTAAGAAATATGGGAAGTTGCAGAATTTCAACTGCCCAGTGGTCGTATATTGCAAAATACGGACCGTAAAGTGCAATACGGTCCGTAAACTAGCAGTCGTAAACTGCCATGCAAGGTTTCAACTTTCTGCCAGCCGAGGAAATGGTTAAATACGACCAGGTGGACGGACCGTAAAGTGATTTACTGCCCGTAAACCATGGTCGTAAACCACCATGAAGGCAGCCCAGCTTCTGGTTCTGGAAATGGTTAATTACGCCCATGGAGGACGAGCCGTATAGTGGAATACGGGCTGTAAACCTCCATTGACGACCACTGTTCACCCAGCACAGATTTTCCAATTCATTAAATATGAGGATCAAGACTTGTCTTATTTCATTACAACATTACACCACTTCTCTCTAAAACTTCTCTCTACATTTATTATATGAGTTTTCAAGGATTATAAGCCATTAATAACATTAAGACAAGTGTGAATCAAGGATAAGGGAATCATCAAGGACCATCCAAGTCAAGAAATCCAAATGGAGAAAAACTAAGGTTTTGCTCAAAGAGGAGTATTATCAACCAAAGCTTGTTCCTACAACTTCTAAGGTAAGATTCATGATTTTTACATGATGTTTAAGGTATTGGAGAATTAAAATACATGGATTGTAGAAAATGTGGTCAACTAGGTCATGAATGATGAATAGTGACATCTTGAGAAATAGTTTGAATTGAATTATGAATGTTGTTGTGTTACGATATGAATGTATTATAAATGGTACTAAGATCATGAACTCGACACTTTAGACGAATGGACGAAGTTGGAGGTCATGACCATAAATATGGGAGAATTAGAAGCAAATTGAGAAATCTAGATAATGTGGATGATGTGAATGACTAATGGCCATTGTTATGATATTAATGAAGGCATAAACGCTAGCATTGGAAGGGAACGTGCAAGTGTAGAATAGTTCGACGGAAAGGTATGTGAGGCTAACCCTTCTTTCATAAGGCATGGTTCTTGGCCAAATTCCTAATTCCTCTATATGAGTATGTTGTCTTCACATGGTTGACATTCCGAGCTCATAAGCTCACGACCCTTGATATGTACTATGATTATACTATGTTCCTCGTATGACGAGTAAGTCTATAATGTAGATGTAACGATAATTATGAGGATAGTAATGATGATGAGAGTAAAATGAGATTAGAGATGCTTACGAGCTATGATATATGTATATGTATGCCTATGAAGGGCTATGATAAGACCCCGAGCTTTTGATGCCGGGTAAGACTATATGTATATGACTATGTATACGATTACGAAACGTGCGCACACCTCTGCAGATGGTACGGATAACCCGGATGCCTTGGTAGGGTCAGGTATGTATGATCTTGAGCCTTGGTTGGCCAAGCATGTATGAAACACCGATCCTATAGGGTCGGGTATGCTATGTAAATGTTATGCATATGAAATGACTAAGTATATAATATGAATATGATTGTGATAAGACTATAAATACGAATGTGAGCACAATTAGGGTACGAGTACTATTATGGAATACGGATGATGATGTATGTATACGAGTATGTATGAGGAATGGAAAGTCCCTACGAAAGGTAAGTAAGTGCCTTGACGATGACAATATTGTCTCCCCTCCTACGCTATTTCTTCTATTATATATTATGCTTATATATATATATATATATATATATATATATATATATATATATATATATATATATATATATATCGATGTTGATCATGCTTTACATACTCAGTACATTCTTCGTACTGACGTCCTTTTGTTTGTGGACGCTGCGTCATGCCCGCAGGTGCACAGGGAGACAGACTTGATCCATAGCTGCTTATTCAGAGATTGCATAGCAGAGCTCCATTTCTTTCGGAGCCGTAGCTTTTGGGTACTTATTCTTTTGTGTATATAATTATGGGCATAGCGGGGTCCTGTCCCGCTCATGCGATATGTCATACTCTTAGAGGCTCGTAGTCATGTGTATGTGGGTAGAGATGTTCGGCCATGTCGGCCCATGTTTTGTATACCTTTTTTTAGCCACGTCGGCCTTGTACTTATGATGTGGCATAGATGCCTATGATATGTTAAATGATGATGGTCGTCTAATGGGATCAATATGATTAACGATAAGAAAAGCACGAATTGACTTATGGTTCACCTAGATGTTATGTTATGTACGATAAGGGGGTGCTCGTCGCGGCCCCCTAGCCGGGTCGTGACATATTTAATATGTAACGGGTTGTTAAAAGTGCTTCACCCCTATAAATTATGTGGAAAATGTGCATTCATTAACATAGTGTTAATCATATCTACTAAGGTTCTATTTTTGCTTTAAGCCAAACCATTTTGTTGTGTTGTATAAGGAGAACTTATTTGATGTACCAAACCATGCTCTTCACAAAACTTGTTAAATTCAAAGGAAAAATATTCTTCTCCTTTAATTTATCAAAAGCTTAATCTTTTGGTCAAAGTGAGTAAACATATGTGAATCTAGAATAATCATCTATAAAGGTAATAAAATATCTTTTACCTCCTCTAGTTAATTCTCCTTTCAGTTCACATATATCAGAATGCACTAAGTGCAAAAGTTCGGTAAATCTTTCAGTTTTACGAAAAGGCTCTTTAGTCATTTTTGCTTGTATGAAAATCTCTCATTTTTCTACATGATCATGCTTGCAAGAAATATTACCACATTTTGACATATAATTTAATGAACCAAAATGTAAATGTCCTAATCTAGCATGCCGTAAAATAGAATCAGACTCAATAATATAAGCAGAAACATAATTTATTGCATTAACAATAAGTTTGAACATGCCATAAAAAGTGTAGCCCTTTCCAACAAATAAACCATTCTTAGATATTATTACATGATCAAATTCAATGACTATCTTAAAGCCTCTCTTAGACAACAAAGTTCTTCTTTATGTCAGGAACATGGTACACATTTAGCAATGTTAGCTTCTGCCCGGATGTGAAATTGATCTCTAACCTCTGCAGGCACATGGTTGCCCATCAGAACCTTCTCAGATTCCATCACTTGTGCATAAGTCTTCAACATATTCTTGTCATAAAAGATATGAATGGTGACACCAGAATTAAACCACTAGTCTTTACTCTTAATAGAAATAGTAGCCATGTTTAATTCTGTCACCATGGTAAAAGGTACAACCAAAGCCATTGCAACAAATTCTTGAGAAGAACTTCCATCATGTTTGCCTTTTCAGACTTACCCGGATTTCCAAAATTTTCATAATTAAACTTACTTCCTTCTTTCTTAAACCTGTAGCCACAAATTTTGTGGCCTCTCTTCCTACAATGATGACATTTAATATCTTTTTTTTTTAAATTATTCTTCTTTAAAACATTATGATTTTTGTTTCCATTTCCTGAATTATTTCACTAAACAAAATTAACCGTGGAACTTGAAAGTTGCATAAAGCATCACTTGTACGAGTCTCACTTTCAATTTGAATGTGAGTTCAAAATTTTTCCACAATCAATTTTTCATAAGCATACAAAACTTTCTATCTATAGTAATTCCAAGAAGAGGGCAGTTACGAAAGTATATCACCTATTTGAAGTGCATCATGAATTTTAACTTCAAGATCACTTAGTTTTGAAACTAAGATTTGTATCTCTGGGCTGTGTGCAGAATGACTGATATGAGGCGTATAGGTGGGAATGGAGTCATCTCTTAGCTGTGCAGAGTGACTGGTACATAGACTTCGTAGGTCCCTAAAGGGTTGTGTTGTCGAGATGTGATGATCCATCGGTCGGAGCACATGTGTATGGTGCATATGCATTCCATTCATCATTATTGCATTGCATTGTACCTCTTGGTTTTCTGTGATATGGTTGTGATATGATTATGATATACTGGATCTGAATGGTTATACTGAGACTTGGCACAGTTGGGTTTAGATGCTATAACATAGGTGAGGACTTGTTGTGATATGATTGTGATATACTGGTTTGGATTGGTCACACTGAGACTTGGCACAGTTGGGTTTAGATGCTATAACATAGGTGATTACTTGTACCATGGTTATGGATTCGTGTTGACTACCTTTTTGTTTTACGTGTTTATTTTGCTTTATTGTCTTTATATACGTTAGCTAGTCTTAATCGGCCTATGATGCCTACTAGTACTTGTTGTTTGTACTGACCTGCACTTGCTGAATTCATTTATGAATACAGATGTCACGACCCAAACTGATTGGCCGTAACAAGTGCCCGACCACTACTGTCCAAGCACTCCTGTGCTTGCATTTACCTTTCTCTGACTGTCCTGGGCCCATATACAATCTGTAACTGTGTTATACTGTCTCCCTAACAATCAACATAAAAGACACCATACCGGGAACTCACGGCCAACACATACATATAAACATAAACAGTAAGAATAACAGCGTGAGCCAATTTTGCCGCCACACATATATACTGTACAACAAAATATACGCCGACGAGGCCGCATAATATCATGACTACATATCACTGTCTACAGACCTCTGTGGAGTACAAACTGTGGAAAGGACAGGACAAGGCCCTGCCGTACCCATATACGTACGTAGCCGAATAGCTTACCAAAATGGGTGTAGCTCCGGATCAATGGAGCGTACTGATTGCTGCTGAGGGGAGGTCCTACTGCTGCGAATCGTCTGACTGGCTACCTGGTCCTGCGGGTATGAACGCAGCGTCCACAAGAAAGGACGTCAGTACGAATAATGTACCGAGTATGTAAGGCATGAATGATAATATAATAAGGGATACAAGTATGGATAATAACAAAATGGAAATATAGAGCATATCGTAAGATAAAAGAGTAACCTGTACATATGGGTGCCTCTTAGAGCGGATGCCATGCATGCTTAGCTTTCTTTGAAAAACATTTCTTGTTCATGTTTACAGAAAATAGAACATATCATATTGCCGAGGAACGTCGGCTCCGATTCATGTAACCATATATGTCCCGCGTCTGGGCATCCCGCGTCCGGGATGAGATCATATTATACCAACTAATCAGGTGGTTATATCATATAACCAGTATGCAGGTGAGCCTAGGAAAGTTATAACACTATCGGAGTGACGTAAGGTCGGTAACCTCCGATTATTTTATGGAATGATCATCGTTTTGCCTCACCTTGAAGGAACAATTATTATAAGGTGAGACTATCAATGAAGAATAACATTAAGAGAAAACATAGAGTAAGATCATAAATCTCATAGGGCGTCAATTCATATACTTTGGAATCTTTAAAAATAGTCATCATCCATGAATAAATTGAGAAATCAAGAAATAGCTCAACATTCTTATATCGTCATTGAAACCATAAGCTTGGAACCTTTAAACATGAAATCATTCTCATCATAGTCATCATAGGAATATTCTCATCCTTGACCTCATCATTGTCATTGTAAAACATATCCATCGTTGTTGTCATAAAAGCTTACGGAGTCATAAACCTCTGTTTTGGAAAAATATGGACACTTTGGAAAATATTTATGGGTTATCAGGAAAAGAAATCATGCCTTGGAATCATAAACATCTAACTTTTGGAAATAAGGAGGCTATGAAAACATTTATGGAATTGTAATCATAGTAATCATGCCTTTGAAAGAAAGGGTCGAGCCTTAACATACCTGTTCCACCTCCTATTAGCTACGCTTATGCGTCCGAGCTCATAAGTCTACATTTAAGAGGATTTATATTAATGTTAGCCTCTTCATCGTACACTTATTCCAAGTTTCAAACCAAACTATTCTATATTCCGCCGAAAATAGGGCAGCATCTCCCCTGTTTATATGTCTAGCCCGAATTCTCAATTCAACAACGAACAAAAATCACAACAATACAAACATCAACCATAATATTTCCAACTCCAAAATACTTCATAAACACCCCATATGATGTTTGTCCCATATTTCCATCACAGAATCATTTTATAACAATTTTGCAGCTCCTTCTCCATAAATAAACTAAGATTAACGTTAATAGCAAGAGATTCATACCTTTCTTTTGATAAGAATGCTATATATTCACTCCTACACCTTTATCTTAAGCCACAACGCATTAATACACAATTTTGTAGTTGCAACTATACGCCGTCTGGACCGGAATTTGGGAATTATACCTGGTTTTGGGCTAAAAAGTTTATGGTGGAATGTTGGGGAATTTTCTATAATATTTGAGGGGTTCTTGGTGTGTTTGGGACGAAAATGAGGGGGTCTCCCCATTTAAATAGCAGTCCAGGTTCTGCCTGGACCAACTTAAAATTCCTTCAGCGCGTTCGCGATGGCTTATTTTTCTGACTGCACCTTCGTTCAGTAAAAAGGTTATAACTCTTGATCCCAATATCGTGTGAGGGCCCACGACCTATGGTTGGAAAACTAATTAAATTATCTACAACTTTCATGCTTTGTGTTTTTCCAAAGTCCAAACTTATAATATCATTTTGGCCACTCCAAGTAAGATCATCCGAAAATGTTTCCTTAAATTGTCCTTTTGGAGGGCTTATGCCCATATTTGGCTTATGGGTCCTTCTTAGGACTTGCTCAACTTTCCATATACTACTTGCATGTCTCTTTATATGTCCTTTATAAAACTCCAATATGTGGGTCCCACTTAGCTTGCTGCCACAGGGCTTTTCATCAAGTGTCATGTGAACCAATTCACCCCATATAGTCTCCAGATGTCATATATAGGTTATTATTACATTCTTATAATATAACCTTCATCCCGAATCTGGGCCTCAAAATTGTTCAGCGCGTTCGCGCTGTGTTGGCCCTTGGCCTTCTGCTCGTTCGCGCCACTCCTTGGCGCGTTCGCGCAGACCATTTTCCTGGTCTGCCAGCCCGACTTGTAACGTCCATATCTTCTTACCCCGATGTCCTATTGAGAAGAGGTTTGTTGCGTTGGAAACTAGACTTCCAGAACTTCACCCTAGACTTTTGTTTCACTTCAAAATTCTTAATATACTAAGACATATTCTTTTTTTCCAATTAGACCAAAATTTTCGTACCAAGCCTTTCCCAACTTTCCTTCAAAGCCTGTTACGTGAACTCGGACCTTTATAATCGTAACACGAGTACCCATGATCTTTCATCTTCTCGACAATGACTCCGAAGTCAACAATTGAATAGCTAATACCTAAAGAATCTCACGTACAGAAACTATGGGGTGTAACAGCAGAGTACCGGGTTGGATCTATTTCTACCCCTCGTGGCTGATTATCGAGGTTTTTGTTGAGTCTATTCAGGGTGAGCATGAGGATTTTCGTTGCCCCTAGACTCTACTTAGTATTTATCTCTTATTTCCATTTGGAGACACCTTTTGAGATCTTATGTATTATTCAGACTTGTAGTATTTGGTAGATGCTCTTATATGACCAGACCAGTTACTGGGGTTGGATTCTCATTACTTCCGCATTTATTTATATTATTATTGTGAGAGTTACGTTATTCTATCTTTTTTTGCTTTATTTGTTTTAGGTATCAGAGCATTAGGTTACCCGGTCTATAATACAAGAGTGTGTCTAGTAGAGTCTCATGGATTGGTACGATGAGATCCGTATCTATCTGCGAGACGCTATAAGATATTTTTGGAAACTTTCAATTCTTTCATTCTCTTGTGCGACTTCATTCAAATTGGTATCTAGTCGATTCCAATTGGTATTTGAACTTTCTTATCTTAATCACCCTTAATCACCCACGGAGGGTGGAAACTTGTCCTCGAATTCATATATGAATGGTTGATCTATGACGTGTTATGGTATGGTAAGAGATGTGTCATTCTGATTCAGATGCGTGATCAAATTCAGTTCCTAGCTATGGCTTAATGATTCTATTATATAGAGTCGCGATTAGATTTGGTTGTTATGTGGAGTCGCGATTAGATTTGGTTGTTGTGTGGAGTCGCGATTAGACTCGTTTATCGTAGAGAATTTCTTGAGAAATGGGGAAGACTTATGTGGAAAGCGTGTAGCGAAGTAAGGTTTCTTAGGATATTCGTGATATTAGAAAGGAAAAAAATTTAGTATCTGACATGGTTGTCAGGATAAGGTTGCAATTTATGCGAAGGCGAATTTCGTGATCAGTTGTGAAAGGTAAAAGGGGTTCGGCATGACAGAATTGAACCAATGGAAGTGGTCGTCTGAGCGATCGTTATTATGGAGTATTGAATGTTGGGGAACTAATTAGGCATGGTTTGGTAATAGTCGTACTTAGAGGTTCACGTGATATCTCGGGGATATGGTACTAAAAGTCATTCTTGATATAAGCTCATTGATGTTAAGGGACTACTCTGTTATTAAGTGAATGCTATGGGCACATCGCTTGATCGGTAAATTTGACTGGGTTGTAGACTTCTGAGGAGCTAGCAATCGACTGATAGAAATGACTTCAATATGGGCGAATGCGATGAGTTAATGGTTTGAGTAGTTACTGGTTGTTTCACTTAGAATTGAGGAGAAATATTAATATTGTTTTATGGTTCGTTTGGCTTAGATGGATGACTAGTTTAGAGGATCAAGTGGATTTGAGTGTTTGTTGGTTAATAGTGATAAAAGTGATAGTTGATCGAGAGTCGGCAAGATTGGCATACATCTTGGGATTACTTTGGTCTATTTAGATTGTGGCGACGTTATCTTGAATATTCAGATGAGGTGTGATTGTTGCTTGATCTTAAGGAAGGAAGTCTACAAAAATGGACTATGGAAAATTCCATAAGGTTCGTGATCGGCCACTAGTGATAAGAATATTTCAGTGAACCGAAATGTTGAGGTTTATAAGAAATGTCTTGGTGGTACAACGTTGGATAAGTTTTGTAACATTCTACAGTGGATGGGTTAGTGTGCTTTAAGAGAAAAGATTTTTGGAGTCCCTATTATGTGAGGGCTAGACCTATATTCTCGAGATAGGACTGTATTCGTGGTTGACTTAAGAGGTTGCGAGAGTTGTTGCTTTCAAAAATGTTACCGGCTTATCGAGGTATTGTAATGGAGGTTTGATGGTTAAAGGGTTATATTAAGAAACTGCAAGTTTTGGCGTCGAAAAGTTTGGGTAGTATCAGATTTGCGTATCGGGTAAGAGTTGAGAAACATAAAGATTGGAATCGTAAAGTATAGGTCTTCGGTACTAAGTAGATAACTTAGATAGGACTCAACTTATGGAGTTAAGGGTAATAGACATGATTTCTTATACGTGAGGAAAATATTAGAATTGGCCGCCACGGATGTGCTATAGGACTGTGATTGGTTCCAAAAATTAAGAGTCTGTTCAAATGACTATTGGTGGTATTCGAGAGTTGTGTATTCATTTGGGGTCAAAATTGTTCGAGTTAAGCTTAATGGTCTATGTTTATATTTCCAGGAAGATATTTAAGGATTCGATGGATTTCGACTCAGATTTGAGGTATGACAGATTTACCGAGCTTTGTTAGGGTTTTTAGTGGATTTGATGATATTTTATGAGCATAGTTACTTGGATAGAATAATGGTTTACAATGAGCTTAGTAGAGATTTGGGGAGCAACTGTTGTGCGAGAGGTCTTTATATTGATCAGTTGGGTTTCAACGGACTTTGCTTAGCGAGATATTCAGTGGTATGACTCCTGTATTGTGATTTGAAGGTTTAAGAAGACTTGGAACCAGCCAAGTTGGCAGTCAGTAAGATTAGTTTTGATGGATTTGCGTAGAGATATCAGATGGATCAGGGATTCTTTCTGGCGAGAGTAAGTCTTGGTTTCAGGTTTGTGGTGTGTGTGTTCATATGTTTCTAAGAAATCGCGGTGCGAAAAATGGCTTTAGCAAGTGTGAAGGAAAGGCTAGCGGAATCAAAATATCTTCCCGGTTCAGAATGGGCTATAGTTTGTGGAAATGTTTCGAAGGATGGCGTTGGTTTGGGAAAGTGTATCTGGGGACTATTGATCGCGTTCAGAGTTGCAGTTTTATTAAATCGAGAATTCAAGTAAAAGTGATTTGTTTATTTGAGGATCAATTGTGAGGGAAATTCGAATACGGAGATATGAGAATTGGAGCTTGAGGTAAGTTGAGAGAGTTATGACTGGTAAGTGAGCGAGCAGGTTCTTCTGAAGGTTACGCCCATGTAGGGTGTCATGCAATTTGGGAAGGATGACAAGTGAGCCCCAGATGTATTGGCCTGTTTGATACTATCTGTTGTATTGACCCTATGTTTTACGAGTAGTTTCCCACCAGACTTGTCAGGTGTTCATCCGCTATTCCATGGTTTTATGTTGAAGGAGTACAATTCTGATGGTTCCTGTAACATTCATTGGGATTCAATTCGGAGCGGTGAGAATCTTTCCTAGTAGGAGGAGCCCGATATGTGTTCGAGATAGCCCAAGTTGTTGCGGCCTCACGCACCTTTTCCCGTTCTCTTCTTTATCACTCGAGGATGAGCGATTGTTTAATTAGTATCTGATATAACGACCCGTTTCGTCGTTATTGCCTTTTTTATGCTTTAGACCTTTTTTCGAGCATGGTTATCTCACCTTTGACCCTAGGATCCCGTTGACACGCTTTTTGAGGTCTTTGGATATGATTTTGGGTGACTTTTTGGGAAATTTGAGCTTAAAGTGAAAAAGAGTTGACTAAAAGTTGAGTTTTGGGTAAACGGACCTTTTTGAGAATCCATCAATTCCGAGAGATCCGGATGGTCTTTTAGAACTTGTGTGTATATTCAGTTCGGTTCCCAATGCACTCAGGTACATTTTAAGACTTGGGTTGGGAAGTTAGTTTTAAGGTATCGTGAGTTGACTCGGTCAACGAGAGCTCCATCCAGAATTTTGAGGCCACGAGTGCGTTCGTAGTGTGTTTTGATGTATGTCTGCATATACCTGGCTGGTGCTGCTACTCCCCTTCCTCTACCATAACCATGGCCTCCAGCCTAGCCTTCTCCACGACAGCGGCCCCAGCGGCCTGTCCTCCACCGCGAGTTGTGACCCCAGCGGCCGGCGCGGGTACCTCATTAGCTACTGTTGCCGCACGAGTCCTCACCATCTGTGAGAGAATGGAAGGAAAAGTCAGATACCAATTTGAATCATCCAGCTACCAATTGGAATCAAGTAGCAAGAAAGAAAGAAAGAAATTGAATTTTCCTAGTGTCCTATAGCCTCTCGAAGATAAGTACAGACGTCTCCGTACAAATCTGTAAGACTCTACTAGACATGTCCTTGTATAACGAGATCTACAAACTTAAAGCTCTGATACCAACTTCATCACGACCCAAACAACCATGAGTGGCACCCGCACAAATTCCCTAGTGGATGAACTTAACCACCCATCTAAACGATTACCAAATTACTTAGCCAATTATAAACTTTCAAGGATATGACCAATATAAAAATCTCCAAAATATCTAGTCATGCCATAAATAAATAAAATCTATGAAAGTCTAACTATTACAATCCCAAAATTTGAAAGTCATCGTACAAGGACTCTAAAACATAACTGTCTAAAATAAACATAAATGTCTAAAATGAAATGGAGATCTAAAATAAGAAAGATCTTCAGGAGGCCTGGCATGGATAGGAGCTGTCACAACCCAACCGGAGGGCCATGACGGGCACCCTGAGCTAACATACCGAGCACCTCTTATCATACTTTCATAATCATATCTATGTGGGCCACATGGCTAACTCATAATTACCAAGCATCAGTAACACAAATTCCATCGGACTAAGGCACCATTTTATATAAACATCATCAACTTTGCCCATATATACACAAGCCGACAAGGTTATCAAAATGATATACAAAATGTGAACCGACGACACTGAGAGATATCCAACTATACACATCTGTCTAGAACCCTCTACGGAGAGTATGTAAAATCATAAAGACGGGACAGGACCCCGCATGCCCATATATGTACACAAAAGAGTAATACCAACTATTGCAGATCTGAATCAAATGGAGCACCTCTATGCAATCGCAGGTGAAGTAGCCTAAAGGTCTAGTTTGTCTCCCTGTCTACCTGCGGGCATGAATGCAGGTTCACAAACAAAAGGATGTCAGTATGAACAACATACTGAGTATGTAAGGCATGAATAGTAACATGATAAAATCCTGAAGAATAACATAAGAAAGATGAATCATTTATACCTCATAATACCTCTTAGGACATTCATTTTGCTTACTTAACATTTCTCTAAAGAAAACATTTCATACACATACATATAATGGTAGCATTCCTGACCATATAGGTTTGGTGTCATCCATACTCGGCTATAACATGGCTCGGTGTTGTCCATACCCGACTGCAGTGGTGTGCGCACAATAGATATCATACCTAGCCATATATGATCGGTGTCACAAAATAGCTACATACATATATAACATATAGAAGTATCCGAGATAAACATTACAACTCTATCGGGGTGACATAAAGTCGGTAAACTCTCGATTTCTATTATGGAATCACCACCATCATCATCATCATTAGCATCATCACTATGAAGAGCTTTTACCAATGATATCTCAAGAATCTTGAAAGTCATGAACTTCTATCATTTCTAGGAATAGGACATTGCAGATATCTTAGATGGCATCTGTAGAATTGAAATCGTCATCATAATTGTTATCATCATCATCACAAGGACCATTGTCAATAAAATCATGAGACACTTGAGAATTATGAGCTTCAAGCATTTATAGAAATAGGAATATTGTGGATATCATGTATAGGTTCACAATAAGAAAATCACGCCTTTAGAAAGAAGGGTTATCCTACATAACTTTACATCTTCTTGACTATTTAACATTCTCCCCCAAAGTCCGTAAAATCTACATTCAAGCGGATTCACACTAAGGTTAAGTCTTGAAAACATTCTTAGGTTCAAACTAGTGCAATTGACGAGCTAACGAAATTTGGGCTGCAGTTCCCCTATTTTGTCAACTTTCACCATATCACAAAACAACTCCCAAATAATAAAAACAACAACCACAATAGCATAATAAAGAAGTTACTTTCAATTTAATCTTAAATTTATCCAAAATTCCCTTTTCAAATTAATCTCATAATCATCTTCTTCACTTCAACACTTTATAACTTCCCCACTTTAATTCTTTTCCTTTCCAAGGATTACTAAACCCTTACATAAACCCCATCATGAAAATAATAGGAAGAACATACCTTATGATAGAGGAACATCACCTCCCTCAACTCCTTTCAAGACCAAGTTCATCAGACTTTGAAGAGAAGCGAGAACTATCACCTTCCATGGATAAGCTTTGGGGTTTTGTTGTTGATATTTTCTCTTTGTGATATGGAAAGGTTTGGAGTGTTATGGAACCTTAAAGAACTCTCAAAAAACCCCTAGAAGTGATGGGAAATAAATGTGGGAGGTTAGTATGAAAATAGGATCTTTCGGGGTTTAAGAAGATGTCCAATTCGCCTCACCGCTCCGTGTTGCGGTGAGTATGCGGCTCAGCATACTGAGTATTCAGCCGCATATGTCACGACCCAACCCCGTAGGCCGTGACTAGTGCCCGATCTGGGCACCCGAACACATCTATCAATGTTATCTCAAATTGTATCAAACGCATTCTAGCATATAGCAGAAGCCGACAAGGCTTTATTTCAAATTTAGTCAATTTCCAGAAAAAAATTTCGGCAGAGTTTCCTTTGTTTTACGGACTACCCAATATACCCTGCACGCAGAAAATACCAACAAAGGCCACACAGGGCCAACATAGCAACATTTAAATATATGCGGACCGGCCGCCGCGGCGAAAAGGGATCGCCCAAACACAACATAAGCACACAACTGTACAGAAAGACCCCAACCCACAAACATGTCCACAGACCTCTAAACAGACCGACAGAATCATATGACGGGACAGGGCCCCGCCGTACCCATGAACGAGAATATACATATATAGAGGTGACAGACTATACCAAAAGATGGCTCTGAATAAAAGAGCGCTCCAAAATAGCATAATAAGATCCTAAGCGGACGGATCAGCAAACCTGTCGTCGGTACCTGCGCGGCATGAAAACGCAGCCCCCGAAGAAAGGGGGTCAGTACGAAATATGTACTGAATATGTAAAGCCTGGATTACAGAAACAAAATCATAACTGGTACAGAACGTACAGAAAAGTGAGTAGAAAATCCAAAGTATCAAATACATATTTCCAAAACATGCAGAGTGTGTACAGAAACATATGTCATATCAAATCCGGCCCCTGCCAAGGGACTCGGCAGACAGAACGTGGCCACCCTCCTGACGCTGGTGCCACAACACAGAAGAATCAGAATAGGGGCATAACCCCGTAACATCATATGTCATATCAGATGGCCATAATAAATCATATCAGAACAAGCGTACATGGCACAGCATACTCCACAAACCCATGTACGCGTATACCTGCCCCCTCACATCGAGGCACGGCGAACAATGCAAAGGATCACGCTTGACAACATATCCTGGCCCGGGCTCAGTGTGGGGAAACATTGGGGCATCCACGAATGGAGTAGTGAGAAACTAAATGCAGTTAAAATATCATAAATATTTTCAAAGACTCGATGAGGCATATCAATGACAAACCAATTTAATGAAATCAGACGGGATTGTAATAAGTGGGTTTCAGATGTCATAATGAATTACAGAAGCATAACCTTTCTGAAGTCGTTCCAAGTGACAAAACGATTCATAAGACTTAAGGAAATATTTAAAATAGTTTTTGTTTAGTAGTTAAAAGAGCAGTCAGAACATTCCTTTCAAAACCGTTCGAAAACAGGCCTTAAGTACAATAAGGGTAAAACCGGGAATAGTGGGCCCACCTCGGAACAAACAAGGCGGTGGGCTCCAATTACGCGTTTTCAGCTTATGGGGTCACCTACGAAGGTTCTACGGACATTATATAACTTTTCATAAAGTTTGGGGAAAGTTTGCATAATTTTCAAGAAAGCATACAAAAAGGGTTCAATTCTATTGAACGAAAATGTAACAATTTCAGACGCGGATTCCGATGAGCAGAATATCCTCCGAGGCGTAAATCCGATCCTAGTACTTCTAGGACATGCCAAAAGAGGACTCGGGATAGCTTTACATACCTTTTGAGCTTTTTAAGCCTATCCAAGCTCACTTCCCGTTTCGTCGAAAATCTGCAAATGGTCACATTTACCAATTATGAGTTATGGATGCCACAAATTCAACTTAATGCATACTTGCCACCGAAATTTCGGCAGCACTTCCCCTATACATATAGCACCCCCGAGAATTCAACTCGGCTCAAAATCATCAACAACAACCCAAACAACAACATCAACATCAACAACAAACATTAGAAACACAATATGGCACAACTAGTTCTACTTGCCGACATAATGCCATAACCTTCATTTCAACTTCAATTCCCAAATCAATTTCAATGACTTCGCATTCATTATCAAACTAGATCATCACAACATAGTTTAGAAGCGTTTCATATCGTTTCCTCAAATTATACACACGATATACATAATATACAAACTTTCCGCCAAAGTCCTAACTCGTCCGAAACTTCTAATCTTTGGCATACACATTCATAACATGTTTCCATCTTCCAAATTCATCAATGATCATCATAACTTATACCCTAACATCTTCATTTTCACAACGTCGTAAAATCGTACCAAAGCGACATAAGTTTCTACATTTCATTTCAAAGCAAACTCATATCATTTTACTTTCATTCACATTGCAAGAATCACAATAACACAACTAACACACTAAACAAACTTAATCCATTTCATTCCATACAACTCCATACCATACGACCAAATACTCTTTTTGCCAATTCATCCAATTTTATTCAACTTTCATTCACAATATGAATTCCATCACATTCACAATTAGAATACAACATAATTTCAATTCTTCATTGGTATACAATGCATGCATACACACGGCTACACATATATACCACACACCCACTTTGCAAACTTCTATTTCTTCATACAATCAACACATTTCCACATACTACAACACAAACAAAACTTCATAACACAAGAATAAGGGGTGAATTCTTACCTTTTTACTCCCTCTTCTTCACTTGAATGAATGGTCACCTTGAAGAATTGAGTGCTTCTCTCTCCAAACCAACTATACCAAGTTGTAAAGGGACTTTGAATTAGTGAAAATCCAACAAGAGAATAATTTTTAAGGCAAGATTTTTGGTGGTGAAATTTCCAAGCAAAACCCGAACCCTTCTTCTCCTTGCTCTCTCTCTCTTGTTTTGTTTTCTTGTCTTCTAATTTTCTTGAACTTTCTAAGGGATAAGATGATATATATAACATGGTCCCTTAAGTTAATTAATCACATGGAAAAATAAAATAAAATATGGGTTTGGGCCATTGGCTTGGCCGGCCACCCCTAGAAACTTTGGGCCTCATTTTTTTCCATTATTCTTGGCGCAATTACTTATAGTCCACGTTTTGTAATTCCCGAAATTAATTTCCAAAATTCCAAATTTGCCCTTGGCCTTATTCGACACTTCCACATTAATATTCTTTCCTACACAACTCCTATGTCAAATAAAAATTAATTATGACCTTATTTCTTACAAGTCAAGATTGTTTTCAAATATTTCCAACGTGTGAAAACACGGGATATAACAACATACTCCCTCCACAACATGGGGGTTGTGATGGGCATAAATATCACCCAAAATAGGGAGTTGGCGACCAATATGCGGCCCAGCATACTGAGTATACGGCTACATATTGCTCCTTTCTTCTCAGTTTCGCGAAAATGCATTCTTTTCGATTCGTTTGACCTCCAATCCTTATGTAACCTTCTTGGCACTTGTGTAAAACTTCATTAACCGTATAAGGGGACCTATATCTTCCCCCTCAAGGTAACTCTAAGCAATGTATAACTCAAATGATATGAAATCTTCCGAAAACATAACTCAAGTTCCAATTTCTTCAACAAACATACTTTCGCCGATTCGTATGACTCCAAAACCTTATGGTACACACTTAAAGTTATAAAATAACCTTCTTAACCTTATAAGGACTTCATGTCAACTTTATTCTTGCGTTAGTTCACTCATAAGGCAAACGACATGAAATTTCCAAGATGTAACATTCCTCCCCTCTTAGGACCATTCGTCCTCGAATGTTAGGCTTTTAGGGATTATATAAAAATTTAGCCAGATTTTCCCCTGTAATACGTCACTACCATCCTATCACAACAACCCAAAATATACAACGCCTCACAGGGCTACATAATAACAACAACAACAATGGCCACCCACGACCAAGAAATCATCGAAAGAAAGCATTACATACCTAAAGACAATGGTGCCTCTATCTGAATCTCTTCTGGGGGTGGAAATAAATGTGGATACCTAAACTTCATGTCTTTCTCATCCTCCTAAGTCATTTCTTCCCTATTATTGTTTCGCCATAAAACTTTAACTAAAGCTACATCTTTGATTCTGAGCATCCGAACTTGCCTATCTAGAATAGAAATGGGAGCTTTTTCATAGGATAATTGCTCAGTGACATGGACATCATCTACTGGTACAATTCTGGAAGGATCTCCAATGCATTTACAAAGCATTGATGCATAGAAAACCGGATGGACTGACTTCAAATCCGAAGGTAGATCTAATTAATAAGCCACCTGGCCTACCTTGCATAAAATCTTATAAGGACCAATATACCGAGGAATAAGCTTGCCCTTTTTACCAAATCTCATGATGCCTTTCTGTCACGACCCGTCTATGGGGACGCGACGAGCGCCCGGTGCTAGCCCACCCGGGCACCCCTTTGCTTACACTTATGCTTACATCTAGGTGAGTCACACAATCAAGCATACATTTCTATTCATCATTCATGCTAGTCCCATTGGACAACAACGCTTTTATATCATGGTTGGAATCTATAACACGTCAATGTACATGAGCCGACAAGGCTATCAAAATGACACACAAAATATAGGCCGACAAGGCCAGACAAATCTATCCATATACACGTATCTACGAGCCTCTAAGGAGAGTATAACATATCACATAAGCGGGACAGGACCCCGCTATGCCCATAATTATATACACAAAAGAATAATTACCGAAAAGCTATGGTTCCGAATGAAATAGAGCTCTGTTATGTAGTCTCTGAGAATATAGCTATGGATCGAGCCTGTCTCCGTACGCACCTGCGGGCATGACGCAGCGTCCACAAACAAAAGGACATCAGTACGAAGAATGTACTGAGTATTTAAAGCATGATCAATATCAATATAGAAGTATATTAAGCAACATAAGAAATAACACAAGATGGGAGATGGTAATATCATCGTCATGGGCACTTACTTGCCTTACATAGGATCTTTTCCATTTCTAATGCGTATTTACGTACATACATCCATATCCGTTCCATATTTGTACTCGTATTCGTATACATGCCCTTATTCACATTCATATCGTACCATATTCGTATTCATACTCGTATCCATATCATATACATAATCATATCATATGCATAATCGTGCCATATACATAATCATATCTTATACATAACATTTACATAGCATACCCGACCATGTAGGATCGGTGTTTCATACATACTTGGCCAACCAAGGCTCAAGGTTACTCATACCTGGCCCTACCAAGGCTTTAGGGTTACATCTACCTGGCCCTACCAAGGCGTCAGGGTTATCCGTACCATCTGCAGAGGTGTGCACGCATTACGTAATCATATACATACTTATTTACTTATCTTACCCTGCCTCATAAGCTCGGGATTCCATAATAGTCATACATATACACATATACATAATAGCTCATAAGCATCTTTACTATTTACATCATTTTCATAATCGTCATCAACATCATTATTACTATTATCGTCATTCATCACACTTATCTTTATAGGCTTACTCGTCATACGAGGGATTTAGTACAATCGTGGCATATCAAGAATCATGAACTTACTAGCTCGGAAGATTAAGTCATCTGAAGGACATCATAGTCTCATAGAAGATTTAGATATTTGGCCAAAGGACCATGCCTTATGAAAGAAGGGTTAGCCTTACATACCTTTTTCGTTCAACTATTCTACACTTGCGCTTTCTCCTCCAATGCTAGTGTTTCTTCCTTCATTAAAGTCATACTATCATTAGAATCGATAGCTAGCATATATGACTAAAGCTAGAGAAAATTGGACAGCATCTCCTTTATTTATACGACATTCCTCCATAACGTATATCAACTCCCAAATGTCAACAACACATTCACAATACCATAACAATAGTCATTATTCATCCACATTTCTCAATTTTTGCTTTCTATTACTCATATCCATGGCTATAACACACAACTTTGTCCATTCACGTACATTGCTCATCTCATGTTCTCAACATTATTTATAACACATTTACATCACAATACATCAAGATTCATAACTCAAATCAAACTATTTCTCACAATGGCACTATTCCACATTCATGACCCATTTTGTCATACCTTTCTACAATCCAAGTATTTCAACTCTTAAATACCTTAAAAAACATAGAAATATCATAAATCTTACCTTAGATGTTGTAGGAACAAGCCTTGGTTGATAATACTCCACTTGAGCAAAAACCCTAGTTTACCTCCATGAGATTTCTTGACTTTGAATGATCTTTGATGGTTTTCTTACACTTGATTCACTTGGTTTATGTTGTTGATCACTAGTAATCCTTGAATTCTTGTGGAATAAATGTAGAGAGATGTTTTAGAGAGAAGGGGTGAAATGTGGAAATGAAATAATAAGCTTGGTCCCCTTTTTAATAACCCAAAATCTGATCTGAAATGAACAGTCGTCGAAAGTGCATAGTGGTCGTAAACCAAGTTTACGGGCCATATTTCAATTTACGGTCCGTATTCTGTGGGCGTATTTAAGCATAACAGAACTAGAAAGTATGCTGGGGATCATGATGATTTACGATCGCAGTTTACGGGCCGTATTTCAATTTACGGTCCGTATTCCAAGTCGTATTTAACCATTTGGACATTTGACAGAAAGTTGAAGTTTTGGAAGTTGAAATACGACATGGCAGTTTACGGTCCGTATTTCACTTTACGTTCAACTGGCGAAAATGCAAACCTGCAACTTTCCACATTCTCAGAACCTATAATTAGTCATTATGGAGCATAACCTATCTCTTATTTCAATTGCCTTTTGAATCTTACTTAGGGCCATCAATTGTCATTTCTTACTTATGAAAATATCGTATACTCGCACTCCTCACTAGTTCATCCACTTGTGCAACAACGAAGGATTTTCCGAGGTGTAACATTCTTCCCCCCTTAAGAACATTCGTCCCCGAATGTTAAAGTCCTCGGGGATTCTATAAACATTTTGCCAGAGTCTCCCCTATAATAGGGCACTACCATCCTGCCACAATAACCCATAATAACAGGCCACACACGACCAAAATCATGAAAGGAAAACATACGTACCTCATGATCCTGACGCCTCATCTTGGATCTCTTCTAAGGGATGAAATAAATGCTGGTAACTGGATCGCATACTTTCTTCCGCTTCCTATGTCATTTCTTCTCGTTTACTGCTTCTCCATAGAACCTTAACTGAGGCCACTTCTTTGTTTCTAAGCCTCCGTACTTTCCTATCTAGTATGGCAATGGGCACTTCTTGATAAGTCAACTTTTCTGTCACTTGCACATCACTTATGGGCACGATCTTAGTAGGATCTCCAACACATTTCCGAAGCATCGAAACATGAAAAACTGGATGGACTGACTTCAAATCCGGGGGTAGATCTAACTCAGAGGCCACTTTGCCCACATTGCGCACAATCTCATAAGGTCCAATGTATCGGAGACTAAGCTTCTCCTTTTTGCCAAATCTCATAACGCCATTCATTGGCGACACTTTCAAAAATACCCAATCTTTAACTTGAAACTCTAAGTCTCTTCGACCATTAACCGCATAGGACTTTTGACGACTTTGAGCTACTAACAACCGATCTTGTATGAGCTTGACGTTCTCGATGGCTTGCTGGACCAAGTCTGGCCCTATCAATTTAGTCTCTCCTATTTCAGACCACCCAATTGGGGATCTACACTTTCGCCCATATAAGGCTTCATACGGTGCCATTTGAATGCTAGAATGGTAACTATTATTGTAAGCAAATTCAATGAGTGGCAAATGATCATCCCAATTTCCTCCAAAATCTATCATACATGCCCGTAACATATCCTCATGAGTCTGAATGGTACGCTCAGCTTGCCCGACAGTCTGCGGGTGAAATGCCGTACTAAGGCTCACTTGGGTCCCTAGACCCTTTTGGAAAGACTTCCAAAAATTGGTTGTAAGCTAAGTCCCTCTGTCGGAGATAATAGCTACTGGAACACCATGGAGTCTCACTATCTCCTTAAGATAATGCTTTACATAATCTTCTGCCACATGTGTCGTTCTGACTAGTAAGAAATGAGGTGACTTGGTGAGTCTATCCACAATCACCCATATGGAATCATACTTACGTTGAGAACGGGGTAAGCCTGTAATGAAGTCCATGTTAATCACTTCCCACTTCCAAGTTGGGATTTCTATAGCTTGCAACAATCCACCCGGCTTTTGGTGCTCGATTTTCACCTGTTGACAGTTGGGACATTGAGCTACAAATTCCGCTATATCTTTCTTCATCCCATTCCACCAATATACAGACTTAATATCATGATACATCTGCGTCGCACCGGGGTGAACATAGTAACGGGAACAATGAGCTTCTCTCAATATCTGGGGGCATAGACCTGCCACATTGGGAACACCTAATCTTCCTCGACATCGGAGAACTCCGTCTCCTGAAAGCTCAAATGATGAATCCTCTTTCTGAGGGAGTGTATCTCTGTAATGCCTTAGCATGGAATCTTCGTATTGTCGCTCTTCCACTTCTGCTACTAGCGACGAGACTGCTGAATTCTGGATAGTAGTTCCCTTGCTACCTGAGTCCGCTATTCGAACTCCTAGGCTAGCTAACTACTGGAGCTCACGAGTCATTTCTCTCCTCTTGGGTCGTACATCACACAAACTTCCCATAGATCTGCGGCTAAGAGCATCAGCTACAACATTTGCATTTCCGGGGTGATACAAGATATCAACATCATAATCTTTTAGCAATTCCAACCATTGTCGTTGTCGTAAATTCAGCTCTTTCTGCTTGAAGATATACTGTAGACTCTTATGATCTGTATAAATATCCACATGGACACCATATAAATAATGTCTCCATATCTTTAACGCATGAACCACTGCGGCCAATTCTAAATCATGGGTTGGATAATTCTGCTCATGTTTCCCCAATTTCCTTGAAGCATACGCAATCACTTTGCCATGTTGCATCAATACACAACCTAGCCCAATGCCTGAAGCATCGCAATAAACAACATATCCTTCCAATCCCTCTGGAAGTGTCAAGACTGGGGCGGAAGTCAATCTACTTTTCAACACTTGGAAGCTACGCTCACAAGCATCTATCCATTGAAACTTTGCTGATTTCTGGGTCAACTTTGTGAGTGGTGCAGAAATAGAAGAAAAACCTTCGACAAATCTCTTGTAGTAACCTGCTAAGCCCAGAAAGCTACGAACCTCCGTAGGAGTCGTGGGCTTTGGCCAAGTTTTCACAGCCTCAATCTTTTGACTGTCTACTCGGATACCATCGGCTGCAACAATATGCCCCAGAAATGCTACTGAGTTCAGCCAAAACTCGCATTTGGAAAACTTTGCAAACAACTCTCGAGTTCGAAGAACTCCGAGGACAGTATGCAAATGATCCGCATGTTCTGCCTCGGATCTAGAATATACCAAGATGTCGTCGATAAATACGATCACAAACAAATCCAGGAAGGGCCTGAACACATTATTCATCAGATCCATAAATGCCGCCGGCGCATTAGTTGGCCCAAATGACATCACCCGGAACTCAAAATGACCATATCTTGTTCTAAAGGCTGTCTTAGGGATATATTTCTCCCTAACTCTCACTTCATGATACCCGAACCTCAAATCAATCTTTGAAAACCATTTGGCACCTTGCAATTTATAAAATAAGTCATCAATCCTCGGAAGAGGATACTTGTTCTTAATCGTCACCTTATTCAATTGTCGGTAATCAATGCACATTCTCAAGGAGCCATCTTTCTTTCGGAAAAACAATACGGGTGCTCCCCACGGGGATGAACTAGGCCTAATAAAGCCTTTCTCAAGCAAGTCCTTCAATTGCTCCTTCAACTCTTTCAATTCTGCGGGAGCCATTCTATAAGGAGGAGTAGATATAGGCTTAGTGACTGGAAACACATCAATGGCAAAATCAATCTCCCGCTCGGAGGAAGACCTGGAAGTTCTTCCGGGAACACATCCGAAAATTCATTTACTACAGGAACTGACTGAAGAGTTGGCAGCTCAGCTTCTACATCTTGAACCCGAACTAGATGATAGATGCACCCTTTCGTGATCATTTTCCTTGCCTTTAGATAGGAAATAAACCTACCTTTTGGTGACGCCGTATTCCCTTTTCATTCTAGGACTGGTTCTCCTAGAAATTGGAAACGAACCATTTTCATTCTACAATCAACATTGGCGTAAGAAGAAGACAACCAATCGATGCCCATAATAACATCAAAATCCACCATTTCTAACTCATGCAAATCAATCATGGTATGACAATCACAAATCACAATTAGACAATTTCTATATACTCGGTTAGCTATTACCGATTCACCCACGGGTGTAGACACCTCAAAAGGTTTGATCGACTCCGGTTCGACTTTGAATCGACCCGCAACATATGGAGTAACATATGACAATGTGGAACCCGGATCAATCAAAGCATATACATCATGAGAAAATACCGATAATATACCTGTGACCACATTAGGGGAAGACTCGAGATCTTGGCGTCCAGCCAAAGCTAAATACGGTGCTGAGGACCGCTAGAACTGGGGACTCTCCCTCTGCCTCTACCATGGCCGACTGGCGCATGTGAACCTGGCCCCATAGGGCGTACAGATGCTGAAGATCCAGCTACCGACCCTGAAGGTTGGGTCCTACCCCTACCATGAACTGAGGGGCAATCACGCATAATATGGCCTGGTCGACCACATGAATAACAAACATCTAATCCCATTCGGCATCGACCCCAATGTAACTTCCCACACTGGGAACATCGTGGTACGAGTGGCCTTGCCTGACCCGCATCATCTCTAAATTGAGACCCCGAATAGCTTTGACTCGGCCCGGAACGAGGAGGTCTATCGAATCTCTGACCTGAAAACCGTAGAGGTGCACTAGTAATAGAATAGACTGAGTGCCTGGAAATCTGCTGTTTGTGCCCACCTCTGAACTCACTCATCGGGCCTGAAGATCTGGTGTTACATCCCATATTTTCTTGTGTTGGGAAGTGTGCGAGTTAAATGATATTAGTAATGGACACGAGGGTATCCCCCAAGCTTATAGGTAGTTAAAGTGATGGTACATGTGTATCGTAAGGATTTGAAGTTAAACCAATCGAAGAAAATAAATTTTGTCGAGTTTTAACGTTTATTTGAGTGAAATACGGTTTAAGCTATAATACCCCGAATTTTTGGACTAGAACATTTAATCGTCCACCATGAGCAAATTTACCCGAGCCCGAAAATATTGTTGTATTCAAGCATAAAAATCAAGAACTCGGTGTATACAAAGAAAGAAGTCCCGAAATGATTTAGGACTTAAAAAGTGTGACGACGATGATTGAAAATAATATTTTATGTGTAGCAAATGAGGCTAGGACTATACCACATGAGTATAATAATGAGTACATAAGTACTATTTAAATGAATTGAGATCAAGAAATTAATTGTGTGTGTAAGGTTAAATTTTGGCGTGTAGAGAACAAGATAATTACTGGAGAAATGTTTGGAATATATTCCATGTGCAATCATCCACGTGCCATGATGTAAAATAAAGCACCAAGTGACCATGCATTAAGACGCACAGGTGGCATCTTTAAAATGATAGCATTTATGATATGGATGAATTATATATGCATTGACCCCACGGTTTTTAATAAAGGATATGGATATGGGAATATCATTTTGGCTTGTTTAAAAAAAGGAAATGGCAGCAAAGTTCCTACGGATATTAGGCAATATGGCCACCTTTCTTTGTGGTATATCCCGTATTTTTGTACGTTGGATTATTCGTAAGTTAATCGACATAAGTTTAAGGATAAAATTATTTTTGAGATATTAGATAAGGACTTTTTAATCCCAATTTTAATAATGCACGGTTTGCTGGTTAATCACTAGTAGTGTGGAAACATTAGTGAAGATTAGGGATTAATTAACCATGATCAGAATTATTAGGTGGGCCCCACGAAAATGTGGACAAGTATGATTGGAGCAAGGATGAAAATCAAGAACTTGGTATATATGAGGAATAAAGTCCAAAAATAATTTAGGCCTTAACAAGTATGACGACGGTGGTTGGGAATAATATTGTGTAGATATAAAGAGGCTATGGACTAGAGTTCTACCACATGATTATGGTAATGAGTATATGAAGTGTATTAAAAATGGTCATTATTTAAGTGAATTGAGATCGAGAAATTAATTATGTGTAATTGGTTAAAAGGGGGATTATAGTGGAAAATTAGTTAATGGTTTTGTTGAATTTTCCCCACTTGTCCAATGACTAAGGAAGTAGTAGTGACTAACGTATGTAATTGCTTAAGTGGCAGCAAGAGTGTACAGTGCATAAGGATGAGGTGACCCAATAAATCCCACGTGTAAAGGCTAAATAGTATATTAAGTGTCTTAGCTCTAATGTTGGCATTCAATTGTAAGGACACATATATGCATAAGCTACAGATGAATTCTGAAAAGGCATCAAAATGCTATCATTTCTATAGGCAGTAACGTGACATACTATTTTTTTTAAAAGAGAAACATTTATTTCTTCTCGAGAACAATATATTGATTTTTTGCACTGCTTTGATCTCCTTGATCCGTTTTATCGCGCTGTTGAATTCGAGCTTTCTTCGAAGTGAAGTAAGGTTGAAGAAGAGTATTTCTTGGAATATAAGGTAAGAATTCTCCTCTACGAGATATATTTAAATTCGTCCAGGTCATAGTTAAATTGAGAGACGAGAACTACGAAATTAATTGCGGGAAATTGGATAAATTGTTATTGTTATCATGTGGACTGTTTGGTGGTTGTTATAAATTATTTGCTGTGCTGGAATATCGTGGGATTGGCTGTAGTTGTTGTTGTTATGTTTGTTGTTATACTATGTATATACAGAAATAAAGAAGTGTATACAAGCATCGGTATAGGAATGTATATTGGGCTGTTTTGGAAGTAATTTAAGAATGGATTTGATTCTAATTAGATATGTATTTATTGATATTGTTGTTGGTATGGTGATTGATATTTTGGCTAAATTGGAATCACGAGGATTATTGTGTTTTTAGGGAAGATGCTGCCCGATTATCGTTAAATTTCTAAGTAATTAAGGATTGGTTTGAAAGAGTATCCTAATTTAATTATTGGCATATTTGGTATTATTTGTAGATTGGTGAAGCCCAAGACCTAAGTTAAGGTTAACTTGAGAAGCGACAAGGTATGTAAAGCTATCCTTTCTTTCTTTTGGCATGATCCATGTGAGACAAACAAATGACGAATGTATAAACTCCAAAGAAGCTCCTATTCTTAGAGACACTAGGATGGCTAATTTTCTTGATTTCCAGAAGCTATTTCATATTGTCTCGATACGTGTCTATGATTCCTGAAGTTCCTTTCGACATAATTCATAATGATGTTCGAGGGATACTTGATATGACTGTCTCCGTTGATACTCGAGTGTCGGTTCATTCTAATTATTCTATTGAGTCCCAGATGATGATTTAGTTTGCATATGGTTGCTCATGATATTCTACTCGTGCATGCCGTTAATGCATCATTCACCGAGTCCCGGGCCGGGTATGTTCTCGTGCACAGTTTCACTACATTGTTCACCGAGTCCCTCACTAGAGGGCAGGGTACGGTATATATATATATATATATATGATATGATGATATGATGATGTGATTATGGCGCCAAGGATGGTAAGTGATGACTTTGTTCACCGAGTCCCATAATGGGCCGGGTATGATATATGATATTGATATGCATGATTTACATTTCATAAGGCAAGTGTATTGGTATCTCGAATGTCATATTTGTCTCCTGTAACCTCTATTCCAGTCATGATCCTCTTTATTGTATTTCATGCTTTATATACTCAGTACATATCTCGTACTGACCCCCTTTCTTCGGGGGGCTGCGTTTCATGCCCGCAGGTACAGATACTCGATTTGGTGATCCTCCAGCTTAGGATTTCCACTCAGCTGTCTTGGAGAGCTCCATTGTTCCAGAGCCTAGACTTTTGGTACTGATCTTTTGATATATATATATATATATATATATATGTATGTTTATCCAGGGGTACGGCGGGGCCCTGTCCCGTCATATTTCACTATCGATACTCTTAGAGGTCTGTAGACATATGTGTGGGTTGTGTATAAGTTTTGTTCAGTTGTGTCTATATGGCTTGCGTATGGTATTGATATGTAATGACAGCCTTGTCGGCTTACATATGGTATTGACATGTTGTGGCAGCCTTGTCGGCTTGCGTATGGTATTGATATGTTGTGGCAGCCTTGTCGGCTTGCGTATCATATTGACATGTAGTGTTCAGCCTTGTCAGCTTGCGTATCATATTGACATGTAGTGTCAGCCTTGTCGGCTTGCGTATCATATTATGTATTGGTTAGTTGTGTCTCCTCAGGAGACAGTTTTATGATATGCGGCGTTATGAATCTTTAGTTGCTTTCATAAGTTCCATACAGTTCTTAATTTCAGTCTGACTAGATCTAACAGGTACGTATACGGGTGTCCAGCTCGGGCACTAGTCATGGCCCACGGGGTTGGGTCGTGACATCTGGCCCTCTTGCAATGGCCTCCATCCTGCTCACGTTCACTTCTCTGCTGTTGTAAAGATTCTTCTAAGTTCTGAGCATGAGCTTGAATGCGTGCAATATCCATATTGTCATGAAGGGACGCAGTCAAACACTTATCCATCAAATGAGGCCCTAGGCCCTTCACAAATCGGTGTACCCGATCACCCATATCCGCTACCATGGCCGAAGCATACCTAGCCAAGGAATTAAAGCGGAGACTATACTCTAGAGCACTCATGCTACCTTGCCTCAAATTTAAGAACTTATAGGCTCTAGCTCGTCGAACCTCCGGAGGCATATAATGTCGGAGAAAAGCATCAACAAACTCTTGCCATACCGGGGGAGGTGCATTGGCTCCCCGTGAAGCCATCCAAACTGTATACCATTGGATCGACACATCTCTCAATCTATACGACGCTAACTCCACCGACTCGGTGTCTGAAGCATGTATCAAACGAAGCGTTCTCAACATACCATCAATAAAGTCCTGAGGGTCCTCCTCTGGCTTTGACCCAAAGAACTCCGGAGGGTTCAAAGTAATAAAGTAACGGGCTCTTGCACTAACAGCCCTGTCACCTTGCCCTGCACTTTGCCGCTGAGTCTGAGCAGCAACCAACTGAGTAAGCAAATGTATGGCCTCTTTCACATCTTGGCCTGAAGCATCCGGTGGAGGAGCTGGAGGTGCTGGAGCTAGGACTGAGGCTCCCTCACGCTCCTCTAATATAGGTACTGAATGGGAGGACTGAGATTGAGCCGCACTCTGGGACTCACTTTCCTCTACTACCGGTGGCGGTGATCTTTCAGTCCGCTTTTCTGCCACCGTCTTGCCCTTTTGGGCTGCTGTAGCCTTTCTCTTTACAGGCATTTCTGAAATACATAACACACGATTAAGGGACAAGAATTTCTTATATCATAGCTCTATCGCACGATTCTTATGAAGAAAGAAGGTCATTTATTCCAAAAATGTCCGCATCTTCTTGTTTATAAGTGTGGCGTGCAACACACCCATAACCAAGACTCTACTAGACACGGCTCGTAGACACACCCTAGGACTGAACCGCTCTGATACCACTTTTGTCACGACCCGTCTATGGGGCCGCGACGAACGCCCGGTGCTAGCCCACCCGGGCACCCTTTGGCTTACACTTATGCTTACATCTAGGTGAGCCACACAATCAAGCATACATTTCTATTCATCATTCATGCTAGTCCCATTGGACGACAATGCTTTTATATCATGGTTGGCATCTATACCACGTCAATGTACATGAGCCAACAAGGCTATCAAAATGATACACAAAATATAGGCCGACAAGGCCATACATATCTATCCATATACACGTATCTACGAGCCTCTAAGGAGAGTATAACATATCACATAAGCGGGACAGGACCCCGCTATGCCCATAATTATATACACAAAAGAATAAGTACCCAAAAGTTGTGGCTCCGAATGAAATGGAGCTCTGCTATGTAGTCTCTGAGAATATAGCTATGGATCGAGCCTGTCGTCCTGCGCACCAGCGGCCATGACGCAGTGTCCACAAACAAAAGGATGTCAGTACGAAGAATTTACTAAGTATTAAAGCATGATCAATATCAATATCGAAGTATATTAAGCACAAGATAAGAAGTATATTAAGCAACATAAGAAATAGCACAAGATGGGAGATGGTAATATCATCGTCATGGGCACTTACTTGCCTTACATAGGATCTTTTCCATTTCTAATGCGTATTTACGTACATACATCCATATCCGTTCCATATTTGTACTCGTATTCGTTTACATGCCCTTATTCACATTCATATCGTACCATATTCGTATTCATACTCGTATCCACATCATATACATAATCATATCATATGCATAATCGTGCCATATACAAAATCATATCTTATACATAACATTTACATAGCATACCCGACCATGTAGCATCGGTGTTTCATACATACTTGGCCAACCAAGGCTCAAGGTTACTCATACCTGGCCCTACCAAGGCTTCAGGGTTACATCTACCTGGCCCTACCAAGGCGTCAGGGTTATCCGTACCATCTGCAGAGGTGTGCACGCATTATGTAATCATATACATACTTATTTACTTATCTTACCCGGCCTCATAAGCTCGGGGTTCCATAATAGTCATACATAGACACATATACATAATAGCTCATAAGCATCTTTACTATTTACATCATTATCATAATCGTCATCAACATCATTATTACTATTATTGTCATTCATCACACTTATCTTTATAGGCTTACTCGTCATACGGGGGATTTAGTACAATCGTGGCGTATCAAGAATCATGAACTTACTAGCTCGGAAGTTTACGTCATCTGAAGGACATCATAGTCTCATAGAAGATTTAGATATTGGCCAAAGGACCATGCCTTATGAAAGAAGGGTTAGCCTTACATACCTTTTTCGTTCAACTATTCTACACTTGCGCTTTCTCCTCCAATGCTAGCGTTTCTACCTTCATTAAAGTCATACTATCTTTAGAATCGATAGCTAGAATATATGACTAAAGCTAGAGAAAATAGGACAACATCTCCTTTATTTATACGACATTCCTCCATAACGTATATCAACTCCCAAACGTCAACAACACATTCACAATACCATAACAATAGTCATTATTCATCCACATTTCTCAATTTTTGCTTTCAATTACTCATATCCATGGCTATAACACACAACTTTTTCCATTCATGTACATTGCTCATCTCATGTTCTCAACATCATTTATAACACATTTCCATCACAATGCATCAAGACTCATAACTCAATTCAAACTATTTCTCACAATGGCACTATTCCACATTCAAGACCCATTTTTCCATACCTTTATACAATCCAAGTATTTCAACTCTTAAATACCTTAAACAACATAGAAATATCATAAATCTTACCTTAGATGTTATAGGAACAAGCCTTGGTTGATAATACTCCACTTGATCAAAAACCCTAGTTTACCTCCATGAGATTTCTTGACTTTGAATGATCTTTGATGGTTTTCTTACACTTGATTCACTTGGTTTATGTTGTTGATCACTAGTAATCCTTGAATTCTTGTGGAATAAATGTAGAGAGATGTTTTAGAGAGAAGGGGTGAAATGTGGAATATGAAATAATAAGCTTGGTCCTCTTTTTAATAACCCAAAATCTGATCTGAAATGAACAGTCGTCGAAAGTGCACGGTGGTTGTAAACCTAGTTTACGAGCCGTATTCCGGTTTACGGTCCGTATTCTGTGGGTGTATTTAAGCATAACAGAACCAGAAAGTATGCTGGGGATCATGGTGATTTACGATCGCAGTTTACGGGCCGTATTTCAATTTACGGTCCGTATTCCAAATCGTATTTAACCATTTGGACATTTGACAGAAAGTTGAAGTTTTGGAAGTTGAAATACAACATGGCAGTTTACGGGCCGTATACTACTTTACGGTCCATATTTCACTTTACGTTCAACCGGCCAAAATGCAAACCTGCAACTTTCCACATTCTCAGAACCTATAATTAGTCATTATGGAGCATAACCTATCTCTTATTGCAATTGCCTTTGGAATCTTACTTAGGGCTGTCATTTCTTACTTATGAAAATATCGTATACTCGCACTCCTTACTAGTTCATCCACTTGTGCAACAACGGAGGATTTTCCAAGGTGTAACACTTTCATCGGCGACACCTTCAAGAATACCCAGTTATTCACTTAGAACTCTACATCTCATCGACGATTATCTGCATAAGATTTTGACGACTCTGAGTTGTTAATAATCGATCCTGAATAAGCTTGATCTATTCTATGGCTTGCTGGATCAAGTCTGGCCCTATTAGTTTGGTTTCTCCCACTTCGAACCACCCAATTGGTGATCTGCACTTGCGCCCATATAAAGCCTCATACGGAGCCATTTGGATGCTGGAATGATAACTATTGTTATATGCGAACTCTATAAGTGGTCAGTGATTATCCAATCTACCTCCAAAATCTAACACACATGTCCGTAACATATCCTCAAGAGTCTGAATGGTGCACTCAGCTTGTCCATCAGTCTGTGGATGAAATGTTGTACTTAGACTCACTTAAGTCCCCAAACCTTCTTGGAAGGATTTCTAGAAATTAGTTGTAAACCATGGAGTCTTACTTTCTCTTTGACATAAAGCTTTGCATAATCTTCAGCTGTGTAGGTAGTTCTAACTGGTAGGAAATGAGCTGACTTCGTAAGTGTATCCACTATTACCAATATAGAATCATACTTACGCTGAGAATGAGGTAAGCCAGCGATGAAATCCATATTAATCACTTCCCATTTCCAAGTCAGAATTTTTATAGCTTGCAACAATCCACCGGGCTTCTGATGCTCGATATTTACCTGCTGATAGTTAGGACATTGAGCTCCGAATCCCGCTATGTCTTTCTTCATTCCGTTCTACCAATATATGGATTTAAGATCATGGTACATTTTCATCGCTCCCGGATGAACAGAATAATGGGAACAATGGGCTTCCTTTAAAATCTGATGACGTAGTCTTGCAACATCCAGAACACATAATCTACCTTAACATCTGAGAACTCCATCTGCAGAAATATCAAAGGATGACTTCTTCTTCTGAGGAAGTGTATTTCGGTAATGAACTAATATGGGATCCTCATACTGGTGTTCTTTCATCTCAACTACTAATGACAAAATAACTGAGTTCTGAATGGTAACTCCCATATTGCTCGAGTCCATTACTCGAACTCCTAGGCTAGCTAACTATTGGAGCTCACGAGCTAACTCCCTCTTCCCTAGATGAACATCACATAAGCTTCCCATAGATCTACGGCTAAGAGCATCAGCTACAACGTTCGCCTTCCCGGGATGATATAAAATGCTAACATCATAATCTTTCAACAACTATAACCATCACCTTTGCCGTAAATTCAAATCTTTCTACTTGAAAATATACTAGAGACTCTTGTGATTTGTATAAATATCAACGTGAAAACTATACAAATAATGTCTCCACATCTTCAATGCATGAATCACAGTAGCTAACTCATGATCATGGGTTGGATAGTGTTTCTCGTGCTTTCGTAACTGCCCAGAAGCATAAGCAATAACTTTACCAGGTTGCATCAACACATAGCCTAACCCTACGCCTGAAGCATCACAATACACCACATAGCCCTCCGGTCCATCTAGAAGTGCTAGAATTGGGGCTGAAATCAGCCTATACTTCAATTTCTGTAAACTTCGCTCACAAGCATTCGTGCATTACAATTTAGCTGATTTCTGAGTCAGTTTCATCAATGGCGCAGAAATAGAAGAAAGGCCTTCTACAAATGTTCTGTAATAACCTGCCAAGCCCAGAAAACTACAAAATCCTTAGGTGTTGTAGGTCTCGGCCAAGTCTTTACAGCTTCAATCTTCTGGGTATCCACCCGAATGCCATCAGCTGAAATAATATGCCCCAGAAAAGTCACAGAATTTAACCAAAACTCACATTTTGAAAATTTTACATATAGCTCCCAAGCCTGAAGAACTCTAAGGACAGTACGTAAATAATCTGCATGTTCTGTCTCGGGTCGAGAATATACCAGGATATCATCAATGACCACAATCACAAATGAATCTAGAAAAGGCCTAAACACATTATTCATCAAATTCACGAATATCGCCGGTGCATTAGTCAATCCGAACGACAGTACCCGAAATTCAAAATGACCATAATGGGTTCTGAAGGCCGTCTTAGGAATATCTTTCTCCCTAACTCTCACCTGGTGGTATCTCGATCTTAAGTCTATTTTTTAGAATCATTTGGCACCCTACAACTGATCAATAAACTATCAATTCTTGGGAGCGGATATTTATTCTTGATCGTCACCTTATTCAGCTACCTGTAATCAATACACATTCCCAAGGAGCCATCTTTCTTTCTTACAGACAATACAGGTGCTCGCCACGGTGATGAACTAGGCCTAATAAAGCCTTTCTCAAGCAAACCTTTCAATTGCTCCTTTAACTCTTTAAATTCTGCAGGAGCCATTCTATAAGGAGGAATACATATGGGTTTAGTATCTGGTATCACATCAATAGCAAAATTAATCTCTCGCTCTGGTGGAAGGCCTGGAAGATCATCCGGGAATACATCCGGAAACTTATTCACCATAGGGACAGATTGGAGAGTTGGTGACTCTGGCTCTATATCCTGAACTCGGACTAAGTGATAAATACAGCCTTTAGCAATCATCTTCCTTGCCTTGAGATAGGAAATAAACCTATCTCTCGGAGATGCTGTATTACCCTTCCATTTTAAAACTAGTTCTCCCGAAAACTGGAAACAAACCATTTTTATTCTACAATTAACATTGGCATAGCAAGAAGTCAACCAATCCATACCCATTATAACATCAAAATCTACCATTTTCACCTCATTTAGATCAGCCATTGTATGATGGTCACAAATCACAACTATGCAATTTCTATATATCGGATTAGCAATCACTGGGTCACCGATGAGTATAGACACTTCAAAAGGCTTAATTGGCTCAAGTTTAACCTCAATACGATCGTTAATATAAGGAGTAATATATGACAATGTAGAACCTGTATCAATCAATGCATAAACATCATGAGAAGATACCGATAATACACCTGTGACAATATTGGGGGAAGACTCAAGATCCTGTCGCCCAGCCAGAGCATAAATACGGTGCTGAGGACCACTAGAACTTGACGCTCCTTCTCTACCTCTACCACGACTTACTGGTGTCTGTGAGCCATGCCCCAGAGGGCGTATTGATGATGAAGAACTAGTTGCTGACCCTGTAGGCTGAACCATACCTCTACTACCTCAGAATGGACACTCACGCATAATATGGCCTGACTGGTCACAAGCATAACAAACATCCGAACCTAGTCAGCACTGTCCCCAGTGTAGCTTCCAACATTGAGTACATCATGGTAAGGGTGGTCTCGTCTTGTCTAGATCACCCTTATACTGAGAACACAAAGCTCTGAAGCTCTGACCCGATCCGGAGTGAATAAGTCTATCAAATCTCTAGCTTGCAAATCGTGGAGGTGCACTAGTCGTTGAATGGCCTGAGTGCCTAGAATACTGCTGCCTCTGCACTCCTCTAAACTCACTAGCTAGACTCGAGGATCTAGCCCTCTTACTCTAACCCCTATCATGCTCACGCTCACTCATTTATTGTTGTTTCTGTTCTTCCAGATTCTGGGCATGAGCCTAAATGCGAGAAATATCCATACCTTCCTGAATTGCACTTATCCATCAAATGTGGCCCCAAAAAATTCACAAACCGATGAACGCGATCTCCCATATTGGCTACCATGGCCGGAGCATACCTAGCAAAAGAATTAAAATAAAGGCTATACTCTAGAGTAGTCATATTTCCTTGTCTAAGATTGAGGAAACTGTCAGCTCTAGCCCGTCGAACCTGTGGCGGTAAATAGTGTCCGAGGAAAGCATCTACAAATTCTTGCCATATCGGTGGAGGTGCGTTGACTCCTCTAGAAGATATCCAAATAGTACACCAATGAACCATAACATCCCGTAATCTATAGGAAGCCAACTCTACCGACTCAACATCTGAAGCATGTATTACCCGTAATGTTCTCAACATTCCATCTCTAAAGATCTTTGGGTCCTCGTTCAGTTTTGACCCAAAGAATTTTGTAGGGTTCAAACTAATAAAATCACAGGCTCTGGCGCTGACAACTCTATCACCGTGACCCGTACCTTGCCGCAGAGCCTGAGCGGCGACTAATTGATTCAGTAAATGGATGGCCTCTTTCACCTCTTTTTTTTTTTTTACCTGAGGCATTTGGTGGAGGAACTGGGGGGTGCTGGAGCTGGAGTTGGAGCTGAGGCTCCTTAATCCTCCTCTGAAGTAGGTGTAGTATGAGAGGACTGAGATGGAACCTCATTCTGGGACTCGCCTTAGTCTACCTCTGTAGGCGGTACCCGTTCAGTCCTCTTACCTGCCACGGTCTTACCCTTCTGGGCTGCTGTAGCTTTTCTCTTCACAGGCATCGATGAAAACATAGCGCACGATTAAGAAAAGGGGAACTCTTATATCATGGCTCTATCGCACGATCTATGATGAAGAAGGTCATTCATTCCTAAATGCCTACAGTTTTATACCTCGCATTTTCAGAGCATGAGCATGCCACATACTTCACCGTATTAATGGAGTATCAGAGACGTCCCATGAAGTTTTGGAAGGTACAAGCCATGGGAAGTTCATAACAATGGAGTAAAGGATGAATTACGATCTCGTAAGTCGTATCCGAGAAGGACAACGTTGAAACCAAACACATGACCATTATAAAGTATGCTTAATGATAAATATCATGTATGGATAGTTTCAAAAGATTCCGGACCAACCAAATCAAAGAAAATAAGTTTGTCAAAAATTTGAAAAAAAGTTGGATGAATGTTGGACAGAATTTTGGGTAAACTTTTGAGGGGTATATCTCTAGGTATATTGGAAGTTTTAAGGTGTTTCAAAAGTATAAAATGAATTTCGTCGAGTCTAGTTTCTAACGCAACAAACCGCTCATCAAAACGACATCGGAGTAAGGAGTTATGGCCATTTCAAGATAACCCCTCAAACTGCCAAATGGCTTCCGCAGGTCCCACTTGGAAAAGTCTATTCCACTGACTTTCAAGGGGTATAAAAACCCCATAACCCCATATTTTCATCATTTTACATTCTCATGAGTTCTAGAAACCTCCTAACACATGCCCCAAACATTTATAGCCCATTAAATCAAGGATTTAACAAGATTACACCAAACTAGTCCATGAAAGGTGATTGTTCTTGCTTCTACTTGATGTTGTGGTGAGTTTTGTCTTGACTAAAGTTGGTGTGGATATATTTCTTTAAGTATAAGGTATGTTCTTCATCCTATCTGTTATGTGGAGTTGATTTGAAGATTTAGCAAGTCTTAAAAGTTAAAATAGTTATGGCGAAAAGGTCATAAAGTGTTGTGTTGTAGTTGTTGTGTTTATGGACCGTTTTGAGCATGTTGTGGCCATGTGGTTGGGCAGATTTACATGTATATGCATGGTGTCTAATGTTGTTGGTGTGTTGATGAGATTATGCTCCTTGGTTAGGAAGAAAGGAAGTGTATATTGTTGTTGTATGTTGAAAAACATCGTGTGGGATGTTTTATGGAATATTTTGGTATTGATGATGATGTGGTTGATATAAGTATTACTATTGGTGTTGTTTTGTTAGTATTGTGATTTTTGGCTAGGGATATAAACAGGGGAGATGCTGCCCGAATTTCGGCAGATTTTAAAAGAAATTAATTTGAGGGCTTAAGACAAGCATATGACGATAAGCCTAACGATAATATGAATTCTCTTGAATGTATATTTACGAGCTTGGAAGGATAAGCGTTAAAAATTTAAAGTTAAGGCGACCGAAAAGGTATGTAAAGCTAGTCCCTTTCTTTCTAAAGGCATGACTCTTACGTGACGATTCCGTATATGTCTTCCATAACATCCTTGTTCCGGAAAAGCTAGAAGTTCATGATTCTCAAGATTTTTATGATATTAAAGACAAGATGTTTTCTATGAGGACCATGATGACAATGATGACTTCTTCCTTGTGAATCCATACACGTCTTCCATAAGATCCTTATTTCAAAAAGCTAAAGATTCATGATTCATAAAGTTTCTTATGACGCTAAAGATGATTATGTTTTCATGATGATAATGTTGATGATGACGATCCTATTTCTAGAAATTCCAAAGTTTATGGTTTTAATGCTATCATAAGATTGTTTAGTATATTTCATGATTTCCTTGATTTTACTCATTGTTGTTGATCTCACCTCATGATAATTGCTCCTTCGCGGTGAGATGTAGCGATGATGATTGTTCCATGATATAAATCGGAGGTTACCGACCTTACGTCTCTCTGATAAAGTGGTAACTTTTATTTGGGCTCTCATGCATGATACTTATATTATATATGTATATGATGTATACATATGTATATAGGGGATATGGGAAATGGGCGAGGCGTTATATACGCCTAGCCACCTGATCAGTTGCTATATCATGACACTATCTCGGATGCGGGATGCCCGGACGCGCGATATATGGGTATGGATCGAGTTGCACGTGCCGCAGCAATATAATATAATATAATATATATATATATGGTTTTCTAGCTGATGATTTTCTAAGATAATATTTCTTTCTATTGTATTGAGGGTAGTTTCTATTATATTGGGTGGTGCTTGCTTTCTTCTTCTAGCAGAGAAAGGTCTTCTCATATAGTCTTAGAGGTATTTTCCAGACCTGGATAGAAGTTTTAGATTCTATTAAAGATATAAGAAAACCTCTTTTTAAAGGCTTTAATGATTTCACTGAGGCATTAGACTTTGCCAGAGGAGTGTTGGGTCCAAACTACTATATTTCTCCAGCTCTCAGACAAAATCTAGATAGAACCCCTCAGTACAATATACAAAAACACACATAAAAGGTGATTTCTTGCGATCACTGTTCTACTATGACTGAGACCGTCAGAAGACTTAACCAGCAGAAAGAGACACTCATCCAAGAAAAAATGAAACTCTTGGAACAAGCAAGACTGTTAGAACAAAGACTACAAGCAGTTAAGTTAGACATCTAGAACAAAAAGTAAAGTTTATTCCTTTAGGTTAATAGATGCAAGATCATTATTTAGAAGTCAAACAAGAATTAGATAACCTATACCCAGAATATATTAGATTAAGTAGTACCAAAGAAACCCAGTTAAGACTACAAGAATTAATTGATATAATATCAGGATTAGAATATAAGTTGCTAAGATATATAAAACCTAGAAAGACCTCAAAAAACCAAAAGCGATTTAGACCATACTAATTGTATGAGAACACTACCCTTTGTTAGTCAAATAGCTATAAACCATTGGTATTTATATAGAGATATAGAGAGAAGATGAGAATATAGACAAGTAGAAAAGGCTTTAAGCGCATATTTAGAAGTAATAAATTTAGAAACTTTATCATCTATAATAGAAAATAGACTGTTACAAAGCTTAATCAACGAAGACACAATATCAGCTATAACGTGGGAATTACCAGGCATAAGAGAAGATATAGAAAGACTTACAAGTAATATAGAACACCAGAAGAAAGTCTTTAAAATAAAGATTCCTTTAGGGTAATAAATAACGCCAGAAAAAATAGATACATTAAAAAATCTAGAATTGGCAAGTCCAGATCCTAACTAACAAATTTAATCTAGAAAAAGTACCTACAAAGACGGAAATAGAAAAGTTAGTTAAAGTTATTACAGAAAAACCAAACGACATAGAGCTAAAGACAACCCAAATAGTCTATAAAATAACGCAACGGGTAGAACTTTTAACTAGTGACATTAAAGAATTAAAAAAGACAATAGAGGAACTAAAAGAAATCACTCTTTCATGAGTAGACCAACCTTAGCTCGAGAAGAAGCCTCAAAATTAACAGAAAAGTCTATACCCTTACTAGCAGACTATAAAGATTATATACCTAACGCTAAATCGGATCAAATAACACTACAACAAAATATTACGATAATTTCATTAATATTAGAAATAATAAAGAAGATAGAAATAATAGTGCCAAGGTTAGAATTGATAAGGGAACGCTTACGGTTGTTAAGTGAACAAAAAGAGAAAAATAAAGAGATCTCTAAAAATAGAGAAGTTGAAGAATTAATAGACCAATTAAAAAAGGTAGAAATAACACCTCAAAAAGAAAAAGTCAAAATAACTAGAAAAGCGCAAAAATGGACTTTCTTTTAACTAGATCAAGAAACGAAGGAGAAAGACAAGAAATACCAAGAGTAAGTTTTCCAGACAATAGAATAGGTAATAATTTCTTATCAAGAATTTTAAGTAGAAGAACGCCAGAAGAAAATAACCAACAACTAAGTGAGGTAATAGATGTAGACCGAGACATACAGATTTTCCAATAAAATCAATTAAAACTACTAAATCCAAAGACTTTATACAACATAGGACAATTCTCAAGAATAGCACAATTATATAGACATTATAGAGAAGAGCAGTTGCCAGACATAGGAACTAAAGTTACTACTATAAACCTAATAAATCCAGAAGCCTTAAGACAAATAAAAAATACTGGAAGAACGTTAATGCATATGGGATTAATAGTAATAGGATAAAAAGGATTAACTAGAAAAATTTTAGGAACTAAAGTCCTAATAGTAATTTACGATGATAGATAGTCAGACATGAAGAAGTCAATAATCGAAATAACAGAAGTAGATATGACAAATAATGGAGGAATTTTTTATATTAGTCCAGACTTCATAATGAATACTAAAGGATACGAAGAAATGTGTAATGGTAATAATTTATTAATGTGCATGGGATTTTTAGGAAAAACGACTAATAATAGTAATACCAAATTTAAAATTAAAGTAGAAGATGCGTAGAATTAATGGGAAATAGAGGAATAAATTTAATTAAACCCATAAAAATAAATCCTGAAGAATATGCAGGGTTAGAATGGAAATTAGAAGACTTTAGTAGAAAGAAGATTCTACAACACGAGTCACACTTAATGTACACTAATTCTAAAGGAGAGACATCTATAAGATTTACCAATTATAATTATACACCACAAAGAGACATAGAAGAAGAAAGTACCCCAGATGAAAATGAAACTACTGAGTCAACCCTTATGAACATAGAATTAATAGATCTTCTCGTATTAATTCTATGTTCATAGGTATGTCCACTTCAAATTCTTCTCGTATTAATTCTATGTTCATAAGGGTTTAATTAAATTTATTCCTCTATTTTCCATTAATTCTACGCATCTTCTACTTTAATTTTAAATTTGGTATTACTATTATTAGTCGTTTTTCCTAAAAATCCCATGCACATTAATAAATTATTACCATTACACATTTCTTCGTATCCTTTGGTCTGTATTCCTATTTTTATATGTCTTCCAAATTCTACTAGATTCATTATGAAGTCTGGACTAATATAAAAAATTCCTCCATTATTTGTCATATTTACTTCTGTTATTTCGATTATTGACTTCTTCATGTCTGACCATCTATTATCGTAAATTACTATTAGTACTTTAGTTCCTAAATTTTTTCTAGTTAATCTTTTTTATCCTATTACTATTAATCCCATATGCATTAACGTTCTTCAAGTATTTTTTATTTGTCTTAAGGCTTCTGGATTTATTAGGTTTATAGTAGTAACTTTAGTTCCTATGGCTGACAACTGCTCTTCCCTATAATGTCTATATAATTGTGTTGTTCTTGAGAACTGTCCTATGTTGTATTACCTCACTTAGTTGTTGGTTATTTTCTTCTGGCGTTCTTCTACTTAAAATTCTTGATAAGAAATTATTACCTATTCTATTCTCTGAAAAACTTACTCTTGGTCTTTCTTGTCTTTCTCTTTCGTTTCTTGATCTAGTTGAAAGAAGGTCCAGTTTTGCGCTTTTCTAGTTATTTTGACTTTTTCTTTTTGAGGTGTTATTTCTACCTTTTTTTAATTGGTCTGTTAATTCTTCAACTTCTTTATTTTTAGAGATCTCTTTATTTTTCTCTTTTTGTTCCATTAACAACCGTAAGCGTTCACTTATTAATTCCAACCTTGGCACCATTATTTCTATCATCTTTATTATTTCTAATATTAATGAAATCATCGTAATATTTGTTGTAGTGTTATTTGATCCGATTTAGCGTTAGGTATATAATCTTTATAGTCTGCTGGTAAGGGTATAGACTTTTCTATTAATTTTGAAGCTTCTTCTTGAGCTAAGGTTGGTTTACTCATGAAAGAGTGATTTCTTTTAGTTCCTCTATTGTCTTTTTTAATTCTTTAATGTCACTAGTTAAAAGTTCTACTTGTTGCGTTATTTTAGAGACTATTTGGGTTTTCTTTAGTTCTATATCTTTTGGTTTTTCTGTAATAACTTTAACTAACTTTTCTATTTCCGTCTTTGTGGGTTCTATCTGGATTTTGTCTGAGGGCTGGCGAAATATAGTAGTTTTGACCCAACACTCCTCTAGTATAGTCTAATGCCACGGTGAAATCATTAAAGCCTTTAAAAAGAGGTTTTCTTATATCTTTAATAGAATCTAAAACTTCTATCCAGGTCTAGAAAATACCATTAGTTCTACCATGGATTACAACATAAAATTAAAAATTTTATCTAGATTTTTATCTGTAAAATACTGACAAAGTGCATTTAGAGTGGCTATAAAATGACTAGAGTCTTTTTTGTTATGTGATATCCACAAATTGTCTACTAAACATGTCTGTTGTTTGTCTATTACATATTCTGGTAATACCTAAAAAAGATAAATTTGATGGCGGAAAAAATACTAAATTATTGGTTCCAAAATGTATTCTTTCTAAAGCGTTTTTGTCTAATGCAGATGTAGGTCTAAAATGAAGGTTACCTAGTACATTTTGTCTGTAAGTGTCTTGGGTTGAGGCTATGCGTTTTCCCTTGTCTGCTGTTTGAGAACTTGATGGTCTCATGCTGTTCAAATAGAAAATCAGTTAGATGTGATTTTTAATTTACTTAATTGGTCTGCTAGGTTATTATCTTTTCCTTTTATATGTTCGAATGTTAAATTATAAATTGAAATAATATCCATAAAATTTAACCATCTTCGTCTACTGCTACTTTTATCATTATTCTTTTGATAGAATTTGACTATAGCTTCACAGTCTGCTCTTACTAATATTTCTAGTTTATTTAGTATATATAGTCTAAAACTATTTAAGCCATATATTACAGCTAAAATTTCAGCGTCTATACTACTCATATTTCCTTTTTCTCGGTACTTACCACTTTGATAAGCACATATCTTTTCTTCACTTTTATTGCTATATTTATTTGGTTTTGTCTTTAATACTGCTCCCCATCCTTTGAAGCTTCTATTTATTTCTATAATTAAATAGTCTGTTTCTAGGGGCATATTTAAGTCTGAAATATTTTTTATTTTTTCTTTAATTTTTTGTACTAATCTAATATCTTCTGTATTAAAGAGTTTTTGACCATTTGATCCCGTTTTCGAATATAATGGTCCCGCTATTTTTCCTAAGTCTTTTATAAAACTTCTAGCATAATTTACTATTCCTAAGAATTTTTGTAATTCTTTAACATTATCTAATTTGTCTGGCATTTCTAAGGCCTTTTTAGCTATATGAGGTTGCAATTTTATTTTGCCATCTCCTAGCACTACTCCTAAAAAGTTTATGTGGTTTTTACATAATTTCATTTTTTTCTTGCTAATTATTATTCCATTTTCTACAAATAATCTAAACACTGTCTGTAGGTGTCCTAAATGTTCTTTCATTTAGCTGATGATTTTCCCTCTAAGTTTGGTATCAGAGCGAGAAGATTTTTGGAACCTAAGACTCATCTAAGACTATATGAGAAGACCTTTCTCTGCTAGAAGAAGACTAGACAAGAGTTCATGAGACAACATCGTTTTGCTAAACATATAAGTTTTCACTATCGCATGATCTATATTACTCGAAAAAGACTAGTAAACCTTAGAAGCTCAAGAAAGTTCCTTACCGAACACATTAACTATTTAGGCACAGCTTATAGAGAAGAACTGAATAATAATACAACAGTATTAAGTCTTCGAAATAATCTCCTTTGGGAAATTCATTTTACCAACGACGAGATATTTAGAGTTGAAGATTATATGAGACATCTAGAACAAAAAAGTAAAGTTTATTCCTTTAGGTTAATAGATGCAAGATCATTATTTAGAAGTCAAACAAGAATTAGATAACCTATACCCAGAATATATTAGATTAAGTAGTACCAAAGAAAACCAGTTAAGACTACAAGAATTAATACATATAATATCAGGATTAGAATATAAGTTGCTAAGATATATAAAATCTAGAAAGACCTCAAAAAACCAAAAGCGATTTAGACTATATTAATTGTAGGAGAACACTACCCTTTGTTAGACAAATAGCTATAAACCATTGGTATTTATATAGAGATATAGAGAGAAGACGAGAATATAGACAAGTAGAAAAAGCTTTAAGCGCATATTTAGAAGTAATAAATTCAGAAACTTTATCATCTATAATAGAAAATAGACTGTTACAAAGCTTAATCAACGAAGACACAATCTCAGCCTATAACGTGGGAATTACAAGGCATAAGAGAAGATATAGAAAGACTTACAAGTAATATAGAACACCAGAAGAAAGTCTGTAAAATAAAGATTCCTTTAGGGTAATAAATAACGCCAGAAAAAATAGATACAGTAAAAAATCTAGAATACATAGACTTAAGAATATACCCAAAAAAGAAATATAGAGCATTAAAAGATCATAGCATTATAAAGTGTAATTTTAGTAACGGAGACCATATATTACATAGTGAAGACAAAAAGTTAAATACACTAGTAGATTTAGTCATAAACTTTAGTGAAAAAATACAAGAAAATAATAAATACATTATTAGAATATTAGAAGTAGTAGAAGCATCTTAGACTAAGCAAAAGAAAACTTTCAAAAAATAAGAACAAAATCTTGATTACTTAAAAACAGAAGAATTAGAATTAGAAAAGAAAGTCCAGATCCTAACTAACAAATTTAATCTAGAAAAAGTACCTACAAAGACGGAAATAGAAAAGTTAGTTAAAGTTATTACAGAAAAACCAAAAGAAATAGAACTAAACACAACCCAAATAGTCTTTAAAATAACGCAACAGGTAGAACTTTTAACTAGTGACATTAAAGAATTAAAAAAGACAATAGAGGAACTAAAAGAAATCACTCTTTCATGAGTAAGACAAACCTTAGCTCGAGAAGAAGCCTCAAAATTAACAGAAAAGTCTATACCCTTACTAGCAGACTATAAAGATTATATACCTAACGCTAAATCGGATCAAATAACACTACAACAAAATATTACGATAATTTCATTAATATTAGAAATAATAAAGAAGATAGAAATAATAGTGCCAAGGTTAGAATTGATAAGTGAACGCTTACAGTTGTTAAGTGAACAAAAAGAGAAAAATAAAGAGATCTCTAAAAATAGAGAAGTTGAAGAATTAATAAACCAATTAAAAAAGGTAGAAATAACACCTCAAAAAGAAAAAGTCAAAATAACTAGAAAAGCGCAAAAATGGACTTTCTTTTAACTAGATCAAGAAACGAAGGAGAAAGACAAGAAATACCAAGAGTAAGTTTTCCAGACAATAGAATAGGTAATAATTTTTTATCAAGCATTTTAAGTAGAAGAACGCCAAAAAAAAATAACCAACAACTAAGTGAGGTAATAGATGTAGACCGAGACATACAGATTTTCCAACAAAATCAATTAAAACTACTAAATCCAAAGACTTTATACAACATAGGACAGTTCTCAAGAACAACACAATTATATAGACATTATAGAGAAGAGCAGTTGTCAGCCATAGGAACTAAAGTTACTACTATAAACCTAATAAATCTAGAAGCCTTAAGACGAATAAAAAATACTGGAAGGACGTTAATGCATATGGGATTAATAGTAATAGGATTAAAAGGATTAACTAGAAAAAAATTAGGAACTAAAGTCCTAATAGTAATTTACGATGATAGATGGTCAGACATGAAGAAGTCAATAATCGGAATAACAGAAGTAGATATGACAAATAATGGAGGAGTTTTTTTATATTAGTCCAGACTTTATAATGAATCTAGTAGAATTTGGAAGACATATAAAAATAGGAATACAGACTAAAGGATACGAAGAAATGTGTAATGGTAATAATTTATTAATGTGCGTGGGATTTTTAGGAAAAATGACTAATAATAGTAATACTAAGTTTAAAATTAAAGTAGAAGATGTCGTAGAATTAATGGAAAATAGAGGAATAAATTTACTTAAACCCATAAAAATAAATCCTGAAGAATATGCAGGGTTAGAATGAAAATTAGAAGACTTTAGTAGAAAGAAGGTTCTACAGCCAGAGTCACACCTAATGTACACTAATTCTAAAGGAGAGACATCTATAAGATTTACCAATTATAATTATACACCACAAAGAGATATAGAAGAAGAAAGTACTCTAGATAAAAATAAAACTACTGAGTCAACCCTTATAAACATAGAATTAATACGAGAAGAACTGATAATTTGGGATATAGAGTAGAACATATATACCAAAAGAAATCATACGCTTTCGATAAAATGTTAGAAGATGTACAAGATAGTGATGAAAAAATAGAATTAGACTCAATAATAAGCCAAAAAGAATTAATGGAATCTAGTGCATCTAGTTCTAGTCCATTTCAAAGAACAACAGGAGAACAATACACAGTAGACACGAGCACATGAAATTTACCTAGAAGAAGAGTTTTTGAACAACAGGAGAACCTATAGACAATATAAAACCATCAAGAAAAAGAATGCCTATAGAAAAACCTATTATTCTCCAAGAAGGAGATAATAAAGGAAAGATATTAAATATAGCAGTTCATGATCCACAAAGATGGAATTCAGTAATAGACCATTGGAAAGGAATAGTAGTAGCAGACTATATAAAAACTTATAATGATACAGATGCTGAAACTATGTATAAATACTTAGAGATATTTTTAGGAGAATCAGCTAAAGCTCTATAGGAAGCATATAAAGAATATTTTCCGATGGAATTTCAATACTTAGTATCTATGGGAGCAAATCCATACAATTTTACTAATAAAATACATACTTTAATTACAGGAGAAGATCCAAATAGTGGATTAGTAATACTACAAAGAAATGCTTTAATTAAATTAGAACAGTTAAGTATAAGTAACTGGTTTCATATTTTTTTTTAAATGATTATTTTTATTATTGCACAATTAGTGGAAACGCTTTTGACCAAGAACTAGGAATTAAATTATTTAATAAACTACCAGGAGCTCTAGGAAGAGAAATAGAAGACAGATGGAATAAAAGAGACGGAGTAATACAAAATCCTAATTTAAAATGGTCTAGGACATATAATACAACATATAATGGATATACTACAAGAAAAATGCACGGATATACAAATACAAAAACAATTAAAACAAAATGAAATGAATTTCTGTAAAAGCGTGGTATACACTACTCAGAGTTACGATAAAGACAATTATAAAAAGAAAAAGTATAAAAAATATAGAACTCAATATAATAGAAACTACCCTCAATACAATAGAAAGAAATATTATCTTAGAAAATCATCAGCTAGAAAACCCTATTTAGACCGAAATAGACATATAAGGAAATACAGAACAGATAGAAATTACAAAAATTAACTGGAATGCTTTACTTGTGGAAGTGTAGAACACTTAGCAAATACATGTCCAAAAAGAATAAATAATAAGACACGAAATTCACAGCTAATTGAAGACTTTCAAGAAACCTTAATAAATGTAGATGAATATATGTCGGACACAGAAAGTATATATTCCATAGTAAGTGTAGATACGAAAGAAAAAATTGAAACAGACTCATCAGACTCAGAAGCAGAAGAATTAATTAATGAAATAGGATTAGAAAAACTAGATCTAAAACCAATTCAAATGGATAAGTTGGCAAATATATCAGAAGACTGTAGCCATGACTGTGAAAGAAATAAAGGTTTAGATAGTAATGCATGTTTCTCTTGTAAATGGTTTCCTAGTAGAGATAAAAGGGAAAAATATAAAAATTGTTTTATCGAATGATGTATCATGTGTATAGAAAAAGAATTGAGGACAAATATACACAAAGAAGAAAGACATAAAAAAATAGAACACCCTACTATTGGTATAAGAATAATGATATTAGAAACTAGAATGAATGAATTAGAAACCAGGTTATATAAATTAGAAAAAGGAAAACAAAAAGAAGCAAATAGCGAAGATGAAGAAATAGGTTTATCTAATATACAACCGCTAAGAACAATACCAGAAGATTCAACAACGGAACTAATGAGTATAGAAGACCATGGAGCCCTAGTATGCAATGAAGATAAAAAATTAGGAACGATAAAAATACTTACAAGAATTAAAATAGAAGACTATGAAATAGAGACATTAACATTAGTAGGTTCGGGATGTACTAAATATATAATAAATAAAAGAATAGTTCCACCAAATTTAATAAAAGTTCTAGACAAACCAGTTGCAGCGATGCAAATGGATGGAACTCATAATATATATAAACATTATGTTCATAAGGCATACATTAGCTTTATCAACACTTGTTAAGAATTTTATAAACCTAGTTATAAAATGGATAAAATATGGGGTAAGAGACTTGAATATAAATATAGACTTTGTCATCAGATTAGATTTTATGTTACTTAACAATTGAAGTTTCATGATTATAAGAGATGGAGTAATTTTTCTAAAAAATATTACTCATACACCAGTACAAGCTCATAAAACTGAAACTAGAATCAAACATAAGAAGATCTCTACTCCAGACCAAATAAACCTACAAAAGAAAGAAGAGAGTTGTAAAGATTGTCAAGACAACAATACATGCTGTAAAAGCAAAAGAGAAATAAAGAATTTAATTCTAGAAGAAGAAGAAATACTAGACGACGATAATCTAATAGGGAAAATTATACTTTAATAGACATAGAAACAGAATTATATAATTTTAAAATAGGGATAGAATGGATAGGAGTAATAATAAACCAAAAAGATTTAGATAATATAATAAGAATACTAGATGAGATAGAAATTATAGGAGAAAAATCTTTAAAACATTGGAAAATTAACAAAATTGTATGTAAATTAGACATAATAAATCCAGAATATATAATTAAAATAGCCTCAATAGAATCAACTAACCAAGATGTGGAAGACTTTAAAGTACAAATAAAAGAATTATTAAATTTAGGATTAATAAGAAGATCTACTTCTAAACATAGATCTGCCACATTTATGGTAAGAAATCATAGTGAGATAGTAAGATTAAAAGCTGGAATTGTAATAAATTACAAAAGAATTAATGATAACACCAGAACAGATGGATATAAGTTACCACACAAAACAGAACTAATAAATAGAATACAAAGTAAAAAGATCTTTAGTAAATTTGATTGTAAATCAGGATATTAGCAAGTACGAATGCATGAAGAAAATATAGAATGAAATGTATTTACCTGTCCTGAAGGACATTTCAAATGGTTAGTAATGTCATTTGGATTAAAGACAGCTCCACCAATTTTTCAAAGAAAAATGGATAATATATTTGGAGACTACAAAAGATTTGTCCTAGTATATGTAGACGATATATTAGTATTTAGTAAAGACATGAAAGAACATTTAGGACACCTACAGACAGTGTTCAGATTATTTGTAGAAAATGGAATAATAATTAGCAAGAAAAAAATGGAATTATGTAAAAACCATATAAACTTTTTAGGAGTAGTGCTAGGAGATGGCAAAATAAAATTGCAACCTCATATAGCTAAAAAGGCTTTAGAAATGCCAGATAAATTAGATAATGTTAAAGAATTACAAAAATTCTCAGGAATAGTAAATTATGCTAGAAGTTTTATAAAAGACTTAGGAAAAATAGCGGGACCATTATATTCGAAAACGGGATCAAATGGTCAAAAACACTTTAATACAGAAGATATTAGATTAGTACAAAAATTAAAGAAAAAATAAAAAATATTCCAGACAGAAATATGCCCCTAGAAACAGACTATTTAATTATAGAAACAGATGGAAGCTTCGAAGGATGGGCAGCAGTATTAAAGGCAAAACCAAATAAATATAGCAATAAAAGTGAAGAAAAGATATGTGCTTATCAAAGTGGTAAGTACCGAGAAAAAGGAAATATGACTAGTATAGACGCTGAAATTTTAGCTGTAATATATGGCTTAAATAGTTTTAGACTATATACACTAAATAAACCAGAAATATTAGTAAGAACAGACTGTGAAGCTATAGTTAAATTCTATCAAAAGACTAATGATAAAAGTAGCAGTAGACGAAGATGGTTAAACTTTATGGATACTATTTCAATTTATAATTTAACATTCGAACATATAAAAGGAAAAGATAATAACCTAGCAGACCAATTAAGTAGATTAAAAATCACATCTAACTGATTTTCTATTTGAACAGCATGAGACCATCAAGTTCTCAAATAGCAGACAAGGGAAAAGGCGTAGCCTCAACCCAAGACACTTCAGACAAAAGGTACTAGGTAACCTTCATTTTAGACCTACATCTGCATTAGACAAAAACGCTTTAGAAAGAATAACTTTTGGAACCAATAATTTAGTATTTTTTTTCCGCCATCAAATTTAACTTTTAAGGTATTACCAGAATATGTAATAAACAAACAACAGACATGTTTAGTAGACAATTTGTGGATATCACATAACAAAAAAGACTCTAGTCATTTTGTAGCCACTCTAAATGCACTTTGTCAGTATTTTACAGATAAAAATCTAGATAACATTTTTAATTTTATGTTGTAATCCATGGTAGAACTAATGGTATTTTCCAGACGTAGATAAAAGTTTTAGATTCTATTAAAGATATAAGAAAACCTCTTTTTAAAGGCTTTAATGATTTCACTGAGGCATTAGACTATGCTAGAGGAGTGTTGGGTCCAAACTACTATATTTCTCTAGCTCTCAGACAAAATCCAGATAGAACCCCTCAGTACAATATACAAAAAGACACAAACAAGGTGATTTTTTGCGATCACTTCTCTACTATGACTGAGACCGTCAGAAGACTTAACCAGCAGAAAGAGACACTCATCCAAGAAAAAATGAAACTCTTGGAACAAGAAAGACTGTTAGAACAAAGACGACAAGCAGTTAAGTTCGAATTAGTACAATCCCAGAGGTCTCCATCTCAGACAAAAATGGATGAGACGGCTGTGCATTCCTCAATGAATGCAAATAGATCCACTATATCGGATAAAGATACATCTAGTCCGGTTCAAACGGTAGCCGGTAAAGACTCATCAAATCTGTTGATGGCTGTCACTTTGCCAAAAAGTGAAGATGAGGGATGTTCATCTCTCTAGACAAGACGAAGACTACCAAAGACACTAACGCAAGGAGCCACTTATTCAAAGAAAAGCATACTTTCAAAAAAGAAAAAAAAGGACAACATAGAAAGTATAGTCAAAGAGACATTGGAAAAAAAAATTCTAAACAAAAGCCGAACAAGACAAGCATATAATTAAGAATCCTAGTCCAGAATTATCTCCAAGTCCAAGGATGTCACCAGTCCATCGTTCAAATGAAGGAGATATGGTAAATTTCCAGAACAGTGCATTTCAAGATTCACAGGACCCAAACAACGACGATTCGGGAATGAGTTTTGATTCTATTGCACCACATAATTTAGACACATAAAAAAAGTTTTATATATGTAGAAAAAATAATCAGACAAAAGTAGTGGAGGAAATAGTTATGATAAGACAAAAGACTGAGAGATTCGTTGAACAAAAGCAACGGCTAGATTACATTTGCAGAAAAAGAGAGCTTTATTAAAAGTAGCTTTAATAAAGCAGCCACAGTAAATGGACAGATCAGCAAATGGAGAAGCAAATAAAGTTTTCTTTTGAAAAGGTTCACGTGACAGTGGGACCTAAAGAGCACCCGACTGAACTCAAAAGATTCTTCAACATTTTAAAATCCGGAGTTGAAGTCTGCCAGACGCCTATAAATAGCAGCATTTGTGAAGAAGCAAAGACATCACCAACAAGAGCACCAACCACCTCTCTTTAGAAAACTTCCATATTCCCCTTCTCTTTCATCAAATGCTCCAATCCCTCGCCTAGTCAAAAACCTTTGTAATATAAACTCCTATTGTAAAATAGTATTAAGTTTTTAATACCTACCCCCTAGTGGGCAGTAGTTTTTGGGATTCCCCAAAAGGGAAACCTCTCTCCTTCTTCAAACCATGTAAGTTTATTTACTTTGTTTTCTGTACTAATCTCCCTATTCTGTAAATTATTTTGTGATTGTATGAATATTATGTTTAAGTAATTACTTCCTTGTCATCATGAATTTGTTATTCTTAGTATATGGTTATTCTCTTAACTTTTTAATAACCTCGATGGATTAACCTGTAAATTCCTAGATTTTAAAAGAGGTCGTTTTAATGTCCAAATGATAAAGGACGATCTTGGCCGTGGTTATCGGGGTGTGGTTAAAGAAGACTGTTATTAAGAACAAAGGTTAAGAAAAAGAGATGAACAGTATAACAAGATTCATGACTAGACAGAGTCCAGATTAAAAAAAAAACCTAAAATTTTGGGAGATAGACAGAAAATTAGAAATATAACTACATGATAAGAGAAAATTTAGGAGTGAGGAAGTACCGAGTAGGATCTGGCTGCACGTTCCGCATCAATATATAATATTTATGGATCGGGCTGCACGTTCTGCAACACTATTATTTTATACAAGTATGAGAAAGGTTTTTTATGAAAAAACTAAGCATGCATGATATTCGCCCTAAGAGGCAATCATACATACATGTTATCCTTATTAAGTTGTTGTTCATGCCTTACATACTCAGTACATTGTTCGTACTCACGACCTTTCCTTGTGGATGCTGCATTCATGCTCGCAGGTAGACAGGTAGACAGACCTGATCCCTAGGAGCTCAGTCAGTGGCATCTCAGAAGCGCTCCAGTTGTTATAGAGCTGCAGTCTTTTGGTACTATCCCTTTGTACATATACACTTGGGCATAGCAAAACCCTGCCCCGTCTTATGGATTCATGTATTCTACTTAGAGGTTCATAGACATATGTATGCTGTTAGATGTTCACTAGCTTCTTCAGTTCTTATTACCGTCTAATATTCGGTAGTCTAAGTGGCTTATACTTGTGAACACCGTTGTTGAAGGTTGTAATAAGTACGATATTGATGAGCTGTCTATATGGCCCACTTAGAAATGGTTATGAAATGTTAGGCTAGAGGTGATCAATAGGCTAGTACTGGGTACCCGTCATGGCCCTCCAGCAAGGTCGTGATAAAATTTTATCAGAACAGTTCGGCCTAGGGTGTGTCTACGTGCCCTGTCCAGTAAAGTCTTATTTATGGGTGTGAAGCACGCCACACTTATAAACAAGAGGCTGCAGGGCATTTAGGAATGATTGACCTTTCTTTCTCATCTCAGATCGTGCCGTAGAGCTAAATTATAGGATGTGTTGTCTCTGATTCTAACCCTAAATGTTTTGATTATGGATAAGCAGTCGATTATGACGCTATGAGGCAGGTGATGAGAATTGAAGTTGTTAATCCAGAAGGTATGTTTCCTGTGTTATTAATATTGATATACTTTGATATGAGAACCTACGGTAAATGTTACGAGTATTGTGACCGCCCTGTGAGGCATTGGATGTGTTTTCTGGGCTGTGTACAGGAGTGAGGCAGTAAGAAGTATAGAGGAAACTCTGCCAAGATTTTTTGCAAATTGAATTGTTTGAATGTCTAGGCTATAGAGAAAGGATGAAGGGAAAATGTGACAATCGGATGATTGGTAAGTCATGATTAAATGAACCATTATGAGACGCTTTCAAAGAGAAGTTTTAGAATGATTTTAATTTAAGGGAAGAACCCTGGAGGGGAAAATGATTAGTAATTAAAGGAGTTGGAATGAGTGCATTCGAGATTTATTGAAGATATAGGGAAAGTTGACATTAAGAATTCAAATGCAGTATTATGATTTATAGATTGGTCAGTAAAAGATAACAAAAAGATATTGATATGGGACAGGAAGTTAACGAGTACGGGAAAGTTTTACCCTAGAAGTTTATACATACATAAGACCAGGACAGGTTGATGACAGGCACACAAACTCATTTTATCGGAACTTTCGTATATGATGTGAGTTTACATTGTGATTCAGAAGTCACCAGTCATTCGACTTCAAGGGGGTTTCTGAGTATTTGATAGTTGGTACTATTCTGGGAATCATTATGGCTAAGTTACTTCGGGTATTAATGATGACCTTGAACTCAAGAATGAGAAATGGATAGGTAAGTTGGAATGTAATTATGATTGTCTTCTAGATTGCTTATATAACTACCAAATGTGATGTTGCGTGGCCGACGAAGGAAATAGAGATTGTATCAACCTTAGGAATATGTGGTGTATTTCTAGCTAATCCTTATAAGAAGGATTCACCTCAACTTTTTTAGACGGGTGTTGCGACGGTTATTTGACGATAGAGAATTTAGGTACGATGTCAGCTTATGTGTAAGAAAAGAAGAGAGTAGGTGTACAAGTGTAGATAAAATATTGCAAGGATCGATTCGGTTGCTACAGGAAAGTAAAGGATGTGAGGTTGATTATTTTAGACAAAGAGGCAGGGTAAAAGTATGAGTAAATATTTTAAGTAAAGTTATATCACCAGGAGTTACAATTAGGACGTAGGAAGGTATGCTAGGAAGGCTTACAAATTTAGACATTCGGAAAAAGAATATGAGAAACCAGAATAGCCCGAGGGAAATTAGGAGCAAATGAGCTTTACAATTAGAATTCTCTGGCTAGCTAGACAAAAAAATAGGGCAGATGTATTAAAGCCACAGATTCAGGATAAGATCAAATGGTAATGGGATATCTCGCAAGAAAAAGGTGTTGAAAAGCGATAAAAAAGATAAGTCACGAGTGGCTACATTGAGTATTATGTGTACCCTTATGATTGATGTTACGGCATGTTAAATATATTGATTGTGTTGTATGTCAAAATTGAATTAGCAAGCGCTACAGAGAGAATCAGGATTGGTTTTCTCGAGAATTAAAGTCAGATAGCGGTAACGCGACCAACAATGTAAGAATGAGCATTAGGAAAAAGAAGGTTATGATATCATGAAGGGGAGAGAAACTTGGACAAGGAAAACGTACACCCATTGAGGGTCAGGGAATATATATTTGAGGAAAGGGTTAGGATGAAAGCAGGAAAGCAGACGATAGGATCAAATTTAAATAAATCAACAGGACATAGAGTAATGTTATACGTGACAAGGGATGAACGTGAGGACCTTGGAACCAACCTATACATCTTCATAATTAGAACCAAGAAGGTTGTAAATAATAAATAACGGTGCATCCTTAAGAAGAAATAAACAGATCTTATGAGAGCAATGAGGGAATTTTAAACTCCTGAGATTTAACTAGGAGAATGGATGTGAACCCATGATTGGTACACCTATTTAAGTGAAGAAAGTACCTCAAGAAGAGATTTTCAGCCTCAAAAGGAATTCTCACTCGTAACGGAACACTCCAAGGTTTCCTAACCTAAGAGTAAAGGATGACTAATGGAAATATCAATTTTATGAGTAAAGGAAAACAAAAGAAACTATGAGGACTGAAGAGAGGAGAAGGTGTCAATGAAATGGTTAAAGGGAATTATGTGGCCGTCGACAACAAGGAGAAGGTTAGTGAATTAGTAGGCTTGGCCAAGGGAAAACAAATTGAAATTATAAGACAATGGTTGTGTGAAAGACCAATGATGCGATCATGAAGAAAACCGAAAAAATTCGAGATATATATATCTATATATGTGTGCACAAGTTGTAGTATGATAAAGGAAGATGAAGACTCGATGAAAGAAGAAAGGAAAGGGTTTACTTTGTGAGGATTTCACGATAAGATCAAGAACCAACATATGATGCATAACTGTGATGCAAACAAGTACTTAAGAAGAATTATGGGACAAAATGAGCTAAGCTAATGAAAAAACGAGTTGTGGGAATGGATGGTGTGGGATATCAACTTTTAATGGTATAGTATCGATACAAATCAAAATCGGGAACCTAGATCAAGGAGAATTTCAAGGATATTAATAAGATAGTCATGGAGAAAGACTAGGGCTAAAGGAGCGTGGTATAGTCGGACACTCCATAAGGGGCCTAACGAATTCAGATGTCCCCATTAATTCATTAACCTAGGGGACTACTAGTCATGAGAGGTAAAAGATAAAAGACCTTAAAGAAGGCATTTGAATTGTATCCGATATGTATAAGCATTTTGATTTAATTCAAGAACTTAACTAGCAAAAAGGAAAACAAGTTAAACCATGCGATGAAAAGAACTCCGGCATTATATAGAATAGAGGAGTTGAAGGATCACTAAGGTTGGCCAGATGACTATCAAAGACGGTTAACACTCAAAGGCTACGGTACATGAGAACATCTTTTAAAAGGGGGGGGGGGGGGGGGGGGGGGAAATTAAGTTCTAAGATGAGCTACAATATTCTGAAGTTCAAGAGAGGGAATATATTGGATTGAAGGAGTCAAATTTCGAGATGAACCGATATGTCAAAAATGTGCTAAATAAAAGGGAGAATGGATTAAATGCAGATATATCATGAGACAAATCTATGAAGGAGAATGAGTTTCGTCAATGCGACGTGTTTTGTCTCCGGACTATGGTTTGAATCGCTCGTACCGGAGAAATTTTGGTTACATTTAAGTGTGCAGTAACGTACTCCGTGAGGTAACGAAAGGAGTAAGAAGGGTCTGTAAGCTGACTAGGGAGTAAGTATAAAGGACAATCTGGATTACAAAAAGGGAAATCTTAGCAGTAGAAGAGATGAAAGTTGTAACAAGAGGAATAATTATAGGGAGTCCAATGATCTCCAAAGGAAAGGGAGATAGTGTGCCTATGGATAGCAAGACAGCAGTGCTACCTGAGACTACCAAGTACCTCGCAAGTAGTGGAGTCACAAGTCGCCGGTCATATCAAATGTAAGATTATATGTTATAGAACCATTTAGAAAATCGTCATGATGCAATGGCCGACAAAAATGGTGTAAGGACAACGATAGGGAGTCAAAGAAGAACATACGCTAATTTAAGTCTCAAATGATCACCGGTACAAGAGAATCAAGGACTTAAGAAGAAAGCATACTCGTATCAAAAGGAAGTTATGATTAAGTAGGATTTTATCTTGGTTCCATGTTTATGAGTTTATATTGTGTAAGGACAACGATAGGGAGTCAAAGAAGAACATAGGTTAATTCCTGGAGACCTTGAACAGCATGACATTGAGGGAAAATAGCTCAAGGAATATGGTAGAGGATAGCGATGCTATACTAGAATAGAGGCAAAGGAAATTGACAGTAGAGTCGTTTGTAAATGATATTATGATTTATGAGTGGCAAATAAGAAGGGACATAAAGTTTTCTATAGTAGAATATAAGATGTAATAATCAAGGGACAAATAAAGGAGAGAAAAGAGTATGACGAAATAAGTTACAACAGATAGACAAAAGAGTTTTGGTATGTAGGAGATGCGTAAAATAGAACGAACCAAAGGAAAGGAAGTTTACGAATCAGGTTAGATGTGCATACATGAATCACACAAGAACGGTTATGTAACCTGCAAGTATTTACATGTCGAGAATGAAACCAATTGGGTACTTAAAAAGAGGAGCAAGGGGTAAGTAAGAATAGCGTGTTTGTGATACTCCGGGTCAGTTGAGGGAAAATATATGGTAAATTGATAATGTTGAGTTGGAATTATCGTTAAGGAAAAATAGGACAATTACTCTGAATATCGTATAAGTATATGTTATAGGTTTCCTACGATAGCCCTGGGGTGTGTTAGATTACTTGCGAACTCGATAGGATCATTGAATAAGGGGCTTTTCCAGGAGAAAATTATGCCTTGGAACTTTCGTTTTGTATCATTATGGTCATAGAGAATTTCCAACAGTTTACCAGAGGGTTATGAAATTCTTAAAAATTATGAGGCCTTTGGTGAGTCGACGACGAACACCTATGACAAGACACCTCAGATTGAATTTATCTAGACTCTACAAACGTGAATCAATACCATTATCATGGTCACATGGAAGGAAGGAAATGAAAGAGATTTACAAACCATGTGAGGCTTAATATCATTATCGATCAGGGAAGAGGATCGATGAGTCCGAGTATCAAGGAGGATCATATCAGGAAAGTGACTCACTTATGTCTCTCGAAAGGATGTTTCCGAGGAATCGAGGGAGTATTGAAATCGAGAGTTATTGCTAAGAGGAAAACACATTTTCAAATATTCAAAGGGAATGCTATATATAGTGCTTGTCAAAGGGTTAAAAATATGACTCTAAGACGGAGGTACACTATGGGCTATGCGACCTAAATGAAGAGTGGAAGTAAACCTATAGGAATTAGAAGAGAAAACAAGGGGAACCAATATGCGGTGGTAAACCTACCTAAGGGAAAACAGCTCCTACCCTGTAGTGTTACTGAAAAGATGACTTCAAAAACAAGGAAAACTCGACCTAAGCTTTAAACATAGATGGGTATAGTAAGTTGCAGTCAATTATGGAGGTAGCTAAATTATGACCACTTTCTTTGGGAATTCAATATTAACCAATGTCAGGTGGAGAATCGTATTAAGTTAAGCAAGGAGAGGTACAGCCTAACAGGAGAGTAATTGATTCGTCATAAGATCACCATAACTAGCATACTTATACAGGACAAGTTTAACATTCGAGGACAAATGTTCTAAGGGGGAAAGACTGTTACACCTCGGAAATTCCGGATTTGTTACCTTGTAAGTAGGCTAATGTGAACTCAAGGTGATTATGAAATCCTTACAAGATTAAGGGAAGTATTAGATAGCTTAAAGTGCATATTATAATATTTTGAAGTCATACGAATATATGTAAAATTTAGTTCGTTGAAGGAAGTGAAATATAAGTCGTGTTCGGAAAGGTTTTCGCTATAATTGAGCTAATATTTATTTGATGATGTCTTGAGAGGCTGCTATAGGGCCTATTTTATGGTTAATGAAGTATTATGTAAGTGCCAACAAGGATCCATGAGGATTGAAAGTCAAACGAATCAACGAGAGGAAGTTTCGCATAAACTGGGAGTTATACGGCCACTTATATGGTCCGTATAACTTTATACGGTCCGTATAAGGAGGGTCTGTATAACATGACCTTCACAGAAAGGGTCATTTTCTTGGTGGTGTTATACGACCACTTATACAGTCCGTATAACTTTATACGGTCCGTATAAGGGGGTCTATATAACTTGACATATTTCAGAAAGGGACTTTCCCATGGTGGTGTTATACGGTCCACTTATACGGACCGTATAATATTATACGCACCGTATAAGTGGTCCATATAAGTCCATCGGGCTGAATTTTTATGTTTTGTATAAATAGATAGCCTTTGTTCATTTATTTCATTTTTCATCTTCCACAAGTCTTGAGAGCTCAAAACCCTTCTCCAAGCATATTCCACCCCCAATCCAAGAGAAAACAAAGATCAAAAGGAAAGAATCAATGTACCCATGTGTTAGGAGTCTTGCTAGGGTTAGTTGACTACAAGGAATTCATGAGTATTCAAGCTAGGGTTTTCACCTAAATTGATAGCTGCTCCAAAGCTCATTCCCATGAGATAAAAGGTTAGTTTTCATGCTTATTTCATGCTATCATGAATGCTTGGCGGTTGAAGAACTTGGTTAGAAGAAGAAAGTAGAAAATGAGGGCTAAGTGTAACTTTTATGATGTTTATGAGTAATAAGATAACTTGAGTCATGATTCATAGTATAATATGGATATAATCTTGTTATGGAAGGTAGTAATGGTGATGATCAAACATTGTATGAAAATATGCTAAAAATGGGTGTGAATTTGTTAGTATAAGTTGAGCATGAGAATGAATTTTGAAGGCTTAACGGAATGTGATTACTTGATGATGATATTGTGGGTGTTATTATGGATGTTTGGGAGTTGTTTTGTAATGTGGTGGAAGTTGACAAAATAGGGTAAATGCTGCCTAATTTTCGTTAGATCACGAATTATTCTAGTTTGAATTTAAGAGTATCATTAAGGCTTAACCATTGTATGAATCCTTCTAATGTAGATTTTTTAAGATTTGATGATGAACGTTAAGTAGTTAAGAAGACAAAGAGGTATGTAAGGCTGACCTTTTTTTCTACAGGCATGTTTTCCTCATTTTGTGTCTATACGAGATATTTACGCTGCTCCTATTCCTATAAATGCTATATGCTCATGATCCTCGAGATTCTCTTGATATTGTTGACAATGTTTTTTTGATGATAATGATAACGATTATGATGAAAAGGTGAATTCTAGGGATGGCATTTAAGATATTCGAAACGTTCTATACCTAGAATTGTTAGAATGTTCATGACGTTCGAAAGTTCTTCAAAGTGATGGTGATAATAACGATGATGATAATAGTAATAATGGCAAGGATGATGATGATGTTGACATGACTTAAGCTCACCTATGTGTCTGTGTGTGTGTATATATATATATATATATATATATATGAGTATGTATGGCTATTACATAACCATACATGTAGGCCGGGTACGATATCTAACGCGCGCACACCACTGTAGGGGTACGGATAACACTGAGCCTGGGTAGGGCCAGGTACGTATAACACTGAGCCTTGATAGGGCCAGGTACATATAACACCAAGCTTTATTATGGCCAGGTACGTAAGGCACCGAACCTCTATGGTCGGGTATGATACTACTATATGTACAAATGTATGAAATGGAAGTTTCCCATTAGAAAGAGGATAAGTAAATTTAACGAACGTCGCTAGAGGTATACCTAGCTCTTTTGTTTCATAACTCGTCCATCTTATGCTATTTCTTATGCTTTAATTATGTTATTGATCATGCTTTACATACTCAGTACATTATTCATACTGACGTCCCTTTGCCTTAAGGCGCTGTGTTGCATGCCAGACAGCCCCATATTGCTTTGCAGGAAAGTTATCCAGGAGTTTGACTGTAGGATGTTCCAGGCTATCAGCTTGATTGGTAAACTCCATTCGGTTCGGAGTGATGCCGCGTCGGAGTATTCCCGTATGAGCTGATTCATATACATTATGGGTATGTTGGGGTCCAGTCCCAACTTAGGTTTTGATGTCATATCTTACGTTAGAGAATTTTGCAGATAGAGTCATGTATGCAGTATGTCAGCCTTGTAAGCAGCTATGTAAGCCGATGTATCATTATGCATTACATTACAGATTTCACTTGATTTGAGAAAGACAGAAAGAATGTTTTTAAAATCTTTCATCATGCATTTCATATCATGATTTAAGAGTCCAGTGAGACAATGAGTATAACGAGAGCCAGCGGGTTCGCTCAGCTCTAAGTAAGGGTCGGGTGCCCATCATTCCCTATCATGATTGGGGTGTGACAAAGTGGTATCAGAGCAGTTCGTCCTAGGGGTTGTCTGCAAATTCGTGTCTAGTAGAGTCTTATTTATGGTGTGTTGCGCGCCACATCTATAAACAGGAGGCTGCAGGGCATTTAGGATGGTTACTCTTTTTTCATATCTAAGATCGTGCGATAGAGCCAATCCATAGGAAATGAGATTCCTTATACTAATCCTCGATTTCAGCAAAAGAACGGTATCGACAGAAGAAAGTGAGTGATGATATTGGAAGTTACAGAGGTAAGTCACTTCGTTGGGGCTACATTGTCAGAATATGTATTTATATGATAATAGACTGGTTGTCATAGAGGTAAGTCAGTGAAAGTACAACAAAGGAATTGATTATATGTATCTCTTGGTGATAAGTTCAGTTATAATTTTGTGAACTAAGCAAATTGAATGAATCAGCACAAAGGTAAGCAACGGTAAGAAAAGATGTATGTCGAGTAAGGTAAGAATATTGAGGAATGATTGAAATGCAAAGCGGAAGAATGAAAGGGAAAGTAAATAGGAAGGCATAACAGGGCAAATCGCTAAAGGATCAGGTACATCTCGAGGTGTGGTATCTGAGGTAAGTTTCGACATCTTTGTACTTTTAGTCAAAATTGGGAGCCCTGTGTGGCTGAGATATGTCGTATATATATATATTAGCCCTGTGAGGCATCGTCGGTATTTGCTGCGTGCAGGTTTTGGATAGTAAGAAATATAGAGGAAACTCTGCCGAAAGTTTCCTAGAATTTAAAGGAGATAAGATATAAGCTTGTAATATGTCCCAACGGGAAAAGATGTTGTGTAAAAAGTAATGGAAGGACGGGATTAAGTTAGGAGTATCGTTGACAACTACAAGAGATGAGTGAAATATTGTTGAATTAATAGTAACAGTAATTATAAGATCAACATTGATGCGGTAAAGAGGAATGCTAGAGTAAATTAGGGAGACTGGTAGTACTAAAACACGACATAGAAGAGAAGGGGTAACTCCAATAGAGTGTGATACTGGAGTATTGATTGGATGGATAAGCACAAGTAAGATACGACAAGTCTATTAGAAAAATAGATTAACAACATGATTGAGATAGGGGTATGAAGTACGAAGGGTTATAACAAATGTGGATACCTTGGTAAGACAACTCATATGGTGAGTGTACTAGGGCTGATCAGAAAGAATAACAGGTTAAGTATGCCTACTCCATGAGGTTTATTCCATTTTATACGCAGGTTTGCTAATGAAATCAAGAAGTGGAACTCTATAGAGTTGATATGATCAGGATATAATAAGAAAGTAGCAAGAATCGTAATACAAGGTAAGTAAAGCATAACAAGGAAACGACTAAAGATATAGCATATTCTATATGAATAAGGAGTGAATGCAAGTGTGAAACTGATAAGCGAACCATGGGGCAGTAGATAAGAAAGCTTATAAAGCCTTGTTAAGGGAAAGTCCAGCATAGAGGTTTTCGAAATGACAGAAATGATAGCAAGCAAAAAGAAAAAAAAAAAAGAGGTCGACTTGAAAAAGAAATCAGAGGAAAGTGATATGGCAAAGCAGTAACAGTTTGTGATTTGTCTAATCGAGACCACAAGTGATATCTTTGGCTAGATGTAAAAGACCAAGACTACGGAGAGATAAATAGCGAAATAGAATGATTGTTAGGAAAAGGATCAGTATAATAAAGACGAGGGGGAATGATCAGATTGAACAGAATAGGTTTTGGAAGCGAAGAATGGATGGTATAGAAGTGCTATATTGTAAAGGACAAAGCGGTACTGAGTTAAGAATAGGGTTCCTTATGTGAGGAATAAGGGATTGATTATAAAACAGGAGGTAATAAGATAAATTGGGGAGGAAAGAAAGTAAAGGAATAAGTATGGGTATAGAAAGAAAAGGAAATATACGAAGTACGCGCACTTAAGAAGTAGTCGTATTATGAGAAAAGGAAGATGCATCTCCTACGAATATCCTATACCAAGACAGAACGAGTAAAGTATATAAAGGACTAAGTTGGAGAGAAAAAATGTGGCCATGAGTTTTGAGTTTACCATATGACGATAAAGCGATAAAGCAACGCTATCATCAGCGACAAATATGATATGATTATGATTGGCTTCAAATCAATGTTGAGCTCCACACAAAAGTAAAAGAGTATGAGGCATAAAAGGTATTAGTTGCGCCTGAGGCATAGATCCTTGAAACAAAGATGGCGGGTTTAAGGGAAAATGCATTTATGGTTACTATAAGTTGGCTACGGGAAAGAGAGGAATAACTTGAGATGGGAAGAAAAGGGAAAGATGCCGCTATAAGTGAACTCTAAGTATCGAGAATGGGATATGTTATATCCCGTATTTTATACGTTCGGATATTTCAAGGTAGTCATGGCGAAGCTAAGGGAATGACCATCTTCCAAAATTATTCTAATGTACAAGTTGGTTATGAATATTATTTATGAATATTATTGTATGGTAATATTGTAGAAAGGCTAGGGGAAAAATGGGAATTTCACAAGGTGTTCAAGAAAGTTCTTGAAGGACCAAAGTGTACATGGTAAGATATTAGGTCATCTTTTATTTTAAGAAAAAATCAAGAAAAAAGAAGAAATTTCTAGAGAAAGAATGAAGGGCCATGTATCCATACATTTTTTTATTGAGGGACTTAAATATAAATATAGAAAGTGGTGGAAAGAATATATAATAAGAAGACATGTTCATCTTTTTCACATTTAGAAAGTTCAAGAAAGCTTAAAGAAAAGCAAGAAACAAAGGAGACTATTCGGCCATGGTGTTGGCCGAACAAGTCCATGGAAAAATTGGCCAAGGAAAATTTTTCTCTTCTAGCTTTCCCACCAATTGGAACGTCCTTAACAACATGGAGTGGTTGTTGGAGCAAGCAAACCATTGATTTGAGCAAACATACACTCCTAGTCAAGTGAAGAGATGTGTGAAGAAAGGTATGCATTCAATCTTCTTTCATGTGTTGTGGATGATTGTATATGTTGTAGTATGTGGAAATGGGTAGGAATCATGGAAATATGGTTGATGTATAGTGGCCGTGTGCATGGTGTATGTGTTGTTGTATGTAAGGATGATGAACAAATTTTATTTAGTATCTTGGTTATTGTTGTAATGTATAGGAATGGATGAAAATTCATAAAAATATGTTTGTAGTTGTGGTGGCCGAATGTGAAGGTGGTTTGGCAAGTTATGGTGAATTGATTCTATTTGATATTTTAGTTGTTGTTGTAGTGAATTCTATGATGTTGAATGGAGATTTAATGATTTGAAGTGAAACGGAAATCGTTTGTGGGTTATGGAAGACGTTAATGTGATATTAATATGGTTTCTTATGATTATAAGAATGAAGGATATTGTTGAAGTATAGATTATAAATGTTCTTGTGGAATTTGGAAAGTCTTGGGTAAAGTAGTAGGTCGTTTGGGGTTGTTTGGAATATTATGTGAATTGTTTGTAATATTCTTGAATTGATTGTTGGTGTTGTTGGCACGATTGTTGGTATTGTTATTGTTGATAATGTGGCCGAGTTCCATTCTCGGGTTTGTTGTTGAATTGGCCGAGTTGGATTCTCGGGGATGGTGTATTTATAGGGGAGATGCTGCCGAAATTTCGGCAGACCATAAGTGAATGTACTTGAAAGGTTAAGACAAGTATATGTCGATGAATCTAACGATAGTGTCGATCTTCTTGAATGTAGACTAACAAGTTGGACGAATAAGCGTAGCTAGTAAGGCGCGACACAGGTATGTTAAGGCTCGTCCCTTTTCTTTCAAAGGCATGATCCTTAGGTTGTAATTTCATAAGTATTTCCATGTTTTCCCTGTTTTCAAAAGTTAGAAGTTTGTGATTCTATGGCATGATTTCCTTCCTAATAACTCGTAAGCGTTTTCCAAAATGTCTATACTTTCCTAAAACAAAGGCTCATGATTTTGTAAACTTTTATGGTTACAACGATGAATATGCTTTTGTAATGACAACGATGATGTCAAAAAGAGAATATGTCTAGGATGGTTATGACAAGAATGGTTTCATGTCTAAAAGTCTTAAGTTAAGGAACCAATATGAATATAAGAACAAAGAGCTAGTCTTGATTTTAATTCTATTCCTTATTATGACTCTGTTTTCTAAAGACTCCAAAATGTATAAATTGATGTTTTATGAGGCTTATGATCTTACTCTATGTGTTCTCTTAACGCTATTTCTCATGGATAGTCTCGCCTTATAATACTAGTCCCTTCAAGGCGAGACATGATGGTCCTGATTATTCCATAATGTAATCGGAGGTTACCGACCTTACGTCACTCCGATAGTTATATGACTTTCTTTGGGCTCTCCTGTGTGCTGCTATATGATACATGTATACGTATATGTATATGGGGAAGATGGGAAAAAAGGCTAGAGCGCTATAGACGCTGATATATGTACATGTATATGAATATGGGGAAGATGGGAAAAAGGGCAGAGCATTATATACGCGTAGCCACCTGATCAGTTGGTATGATATGATATCGTCCCGGACGCGGGATGCCCGGACGTGGGATGCCCGGACGTGGGATATGTGGTTAAATGGATCGGCTGCCGACGCCTCGGCAATATGACATGTTCTATTTTCTATATATATGAATAAGAAATGTTTTTTTTAAAGAAAGCTAAGCATGCAGGGTACCCGCCTAAGCGGTACTCATATGTACAGGTTATTCTTTTACCTCATGTCATGTTCTATATTTACATCCTGTTATTATTCATGTTCATATTCCTTACTGTGTTACTAATCATGCCTTACATACTCAGTAAATTGCTCGTACTGACCCCTCTTTTTCGGGGGCTGCGTTTCATGCCGCGCAGGTACACCCAGATGAGCAACAGCTATTATAGAAGATGTTCCAGCGAAGTTGGGGACCTCCATATGGCCCTGGAGTGTAGCCGAGTCAGTGTACTATGATATGGTGTCTTGTTAGAAGTTAGAGACTTTGCAGACAGGGTCGTGGGTATAGTATGTCAGTTGTGTAAAGCGGCTTCGTCAGCCGATATGTCATTCAGTATTATGTATTAAATTCTATGTGATCACAGATTCTGTTTGACTTTGAAAGCATCGAAAAGAATATTTTGAGAAGTATTATGTATTTTCTTTTTATTTGATTTAAAATTCTAATAAGATTTTGTGTGTCCCAAAGCTCTGTGGGTTCGCTCGGCTCCGGATGTAGGGCCGGGTGCCCATCACACCCTAGTGGAATTAGAGTGTGACAAAGTGGTATCAAAGCAGGTCGTTCTAGGGGTTGTCTGCAAAGTCGTGTCCGGTAGAGTCCTGTTTATGGGTGTGAAGCCGGCCACATCTATAAAAAGGAGGCTGCAGGGCATCTAGGAATTGTTAACCTTCTTTCTGTCTTAGATCGTGCGATAGATCCAAGTCATAGGAAATAAGATTCCTTATGCTAATCGTTGATTTCCGCAGACGCCTAGTAGCGACGGAAGAAGGCGAGTGACGATATGGTATGTCACAGAGGTAAGTCTGGATATTTGTTCTGTTACATGGAACTGGAAGTTCTGGATGGCTGGAATATGTCATCTAGCCGTATGTTCTGTGAAGTATTGTCGATATTTGCTGCGAACAGATCTTGAATAGTAGAAATGGTAAAGGAGATTCTGCCAGAACGGATACGTCTAACAAGAAGAAGTGTGGAAAGGAAATACTGTAAATAGGTAGTAAGTGAGATGCGTTGTTTCAGAAAGGTTATGGATATGGCATGGCGATGAAGGTGTGATCACCACCATCGAGAATCTGGAAACCCAGGACAGGAAGTAGACATACACACAGGTGGGAAGTGAGCATTGGGAATTGAAAAGGGTAAAATAGTAATTGTAAAAGAAAGGACGTATTACGAAAATGTCTCGGGATCTGTAAGACCTCGATTCGCTCCAGATTATGTAATAAAGATCATGCGAGGAAGTGGACGCGATTATATCAGCATTAAGGTACCAGATTCTGTCGAAGTTTCTAGGTTAAGCGTGCTCAGGTAGGAGCAAATTTATGATGGGTGACCCCCTGGGAAGTATGCAAGAAATTCTACATATCCAGACATAAGAGACAAATGAGAAGCTGGAGTAACCTAAAGGAAAATTTGAGTATACAGGATGGTTGGAGATTATAAGAAGCCACATAGCACGCGACAGGCTAGACTAGAGAAGAGACAGGGCGTGCGTCACAGCTCTGGAGTTAGGATAGGCTTGAATAGCGTTCGGAAGTATTTCGTGGGCTAGTTGATAATAACTATATATATGTATATATGAATGCATACGACATCCCACATATGATGGTGTCGGTGGACATGTGAGTCCCAACAACCGGAGCTACGGTAAGGGAGGCATTGATCACACAAGGGTACCGAAGTGCGAGGGACGACAAAAATAAATGGTACAAGTGTTAATATGTAAACTGCTATTATTTTTACTATAGGTTAAGCTTGGAAATTCTAGTATAACGATATTTGGAAAAGAAAGGGAGTGAGTAGAGGGAAACGAAGAGATCAAAGTGTCACGACCCAGCTAGGGGCCGCGACGGGTACCCGGAGCAACTACCGAGCACCGCTTACTCTACTGCTTGTCTTGCTCATTTATTACTCTTTTATCAATTTTACATACCAATTGTAGGAAAATCATATTTAATTAAAACATAAATACTTTATATACATTTGCCTCTTGGCCATCAAAATAATATACATACATGTGAAAACATCTTTTGAGACCATCTAACCCATACTGCGTATCTACGAGCCTCTACTAACATAATGAATACATGGGCGGAACAAGACTCCGTCATGCCCAAAATATGCATATATGAATGTACATCAAAAGAATAGCCATAAGCACCTCCGAACAATGGAGTGCTATCTATCAGCTAACAACTACTGAGGACCTGGGCTTAGCTCTCCTCCCTGTCTACCTGTGGGCATAAACCCAGCGTCCGAAGAAAGGACTTCAGTACGAATATTGTACCGAGTATTAGAGGAAGACATAATGAAAGGAGATATCAACAATATGGGGATAACATCAACATGAGACATCTGGATCTGACTGATAACCATAAATGAAGTAATGCATGCTATCTTACTCATAATCATCATCATAACATGTATGCATCATATGCAAGCTGCCCGTCCATGTCGGAACGGTGTGATAATCAATAATATTAGCCCGCGTCCGGGGTACCATCTAATGCCGCCCACTAGTGGTGTCTACCCACGCCCGTAGGTCGTGGTGTATCCGTATCGCCGCCCGCCGAAGCGGTGTCTACCCGGCCAACTAGGCCCGGTGTGAATGCAATCATGACATGCTTAACGTAAATACTTATAGTAATATGCTTATCATAAAATACTTATCTTATAATAATGCGTATATAAGACTCATGATCAACTTTACTCTATCGTGGTGACGTAAGGTCGTGATCCCCCGGTTACATTATGGAACCATTATGGACATTCTGCCTCACCTTGAAAGGACTAGTACATAAGGTGATTGTAGGCAAGGAATAACATCACCATCATTCTAGCGTCATCATATCGTATAACTTATCTCATTTAGACATTCATAGGTATAAGCTTTTAACTTCTTAGAATGTAAGAACTCATGGAAAGAATAGGGATTCAAGATAAAAGATTCATGCCATTAGAAAGAAGGACTAGCCTCACATACCTTGGTCGTTTAGCTAAGATATCGCTCCCTTGTTCTCCGTCGATATCACGTCGTTACCTTCATAAGAGAATTCGTATCAACATTAGTAAACTAACTATAAGAACGCGTCGCAAATTCTAGGAGAAGTTGGGCAGCGTCTCCTTTGTTCATACTACTTTTCTCACGTTCTCTATATCAACTCCCAATATTCCTAATATTATTTGCAATATCATAATCGACAATCGTCATTTACGTACATTTGGCAAAATCCACCATTTTCCTCCAATTTTCCCTTATTTCTACTTCTAGCTCATCCTTGCGTTTTCATGCATTTAATGCTTGTTTCATGATATAAACATCATTTGTAACGTATTTGTACTCACAACACTTCAATATTCATAGTTCAATTCCACTATCATTCATTTATGTCACTATGCACTCAATATTGACCCATTCCTATGTTCTTCTACATTTCAAGTGTCTAAGCTTTCCAATACCTCAAACAACATGGAATAATCATGAAACTTACCTTAGATGATGGTTGAACAATCCTTAAGTGGAAATACTTCAATTAGCCAAAACCCTAGTTCCACCTTCTTGGGAATTTCTTGACTTAGAAGATCCTTTGATGTGTTCTTACACTTAATTCCATGAAATTAGTGTTGATAATCTTAAGTTTCCTTGGATTTTCTTGATATTCTTAGAGTTGAAGTGTTGAATACACTTGTGGAGCATCGAAACATGGAATACTGGGTGCACGGATTCGAGCTCTGAAGGCAAGTCCAATTCATAGGCTACTCGACTCACCTTGCGAATGATTTGGTAGGGTCCGATATATCTGGGACTTAGCTTTCCCTTCTTGCCAAATCTCATCACTCCCTTCATCGGCGATACCTTCAGGAACACCCAATCGCCCACTTGAAATTCCAAGTCTCGTCGGCGATTATCTGCATAAGACTTTTGGTGACTTTGAGCTATTAACAGTCGGTCTCGAATCACTTTAACCTTTTCAATTGCTTGTTGGATCAAGTCGGGGCCTATCAATTGTACTTCTCCGGTTTCAAACCATCCAATTGGAGATCTTCATTTTCTTCCATATAAGGCCTCGTAAGGAGCCATTTGAATACTGGAATGATATCCGTTATTATAGGCAAATTCAATAAGAGGCAAATGCTCATCCCAACTACCACCAAAGTCCAGCACACACGCTCGTAGCATATCTTCCAAGGTCTGAATAGTACGCTCGGCTTGTCCGTCGGTCTGCGGATGGAACGCCGTGTTGAGCTTAACTTGAGTACCTAGACCTTCTTGAAAGGATTTCCAGAACTTGGCTGTGAACTGTGCCCCTCTGTCTGTGATAATGGCCAAAGGAATACCGTGAAGTCGTACAATCTCCTTGAGATACAATTTAGCATAATCCTCCGCTGAGTATGTGGTTCTAACGGGGAGAAAATGAGCTACTTTTGTGAGTCTATCCACGATCACCCATATAGAATCATACTTCCCTCGAGCACGGGGGAATCCTACCACAAAATCCATGTTAATTTCTTCCCATTTCCACGTAGGAATTTCCATTGCTTGCAATAACCCTCCTGGCTTTTGATGCTCGGCTTTCACTTGCTAGCAATTTGGACATTGGGCTACAAATTCTGCTATGTCTCACTTCATGCCATCCCACCAATATATCGATTTAAGATCATGGTACATCTTAGTTGCACCTAGATGAACGGAATACCGGAAATAATGTGCTTCCTCTAGAATCCGTTAGCGTAAGTTTGCCACATTCGGTACACATAGCCGGCCTCGATAACTAAGAACCCCTTCTATGGAAACTTCGAATGGAGACTTTTCCTTTTCCTGAGATAGATCTCGATAGTGGCTTAACTGAGGATCTTCATATTGCCATTCCTTCACTTCTAGATTCAATGATGAAACTATGGGGTCATTGATGCTAATACTTGCATCTCCAGAATCAATTGGTCGTACGCCGAGACTTGCTAACCGATGGACTTCACGAACCATTTCTCGCTTTTCCGAAGGAACTCCACATAAACTACCCATCGATCGACGACTAAGTGCATCTGCTACTACATTCGCCTTTCCTGGATGATATAGGATGTTCACATCGTAATCCTTCAGTAATTCTAACCATCGCCTTTGTCGCAGGTTCAACTCCTTCTGTTTGAAAATATATTGAAGGCTTTGTGATCCGTATAGATGTCCACGTGCACACCATATAAGTAGTGTCTCCACATTTTCAATGCATGAATGACCGCAGCTAGCTCAAGATCATGAGTGGGATAATTCTGTTCATGTTTTCGCAACTGTCTCGAAGCATATGCAATAACTTTCCCATTTTGCATCAATACACATCCTAATCCCACACCGGAGGCGTCACAATATACTACATAGCCATCTGATCCTTCTGGAAGTGTTAGCACTGGCGCTGAGGTCAACCTGTTTTTCAACACTTGGAAGCTACGCTCACAGGCATCACTCCACTGGAATTTAGCCGACTTCTGGGTTAACTTTGTCAATGGGGCTGAAATAGATGAGAAGCCCTCTATAAATCTTCTATAATATCCTGCTAACCCAAGGAAACTACGAACTTCCGTGGGGGTCGTAGGCCTTGGCCAAGTCTTCACAGCTTCTATTTTCTGAGTGTCGACTGGGATACCATCATCTGAAATAATATGACCCAGGAATGCAACAGAATTAAGCAAAAACTTGCAATTCGAAAACTTTGCATACAATTCCCGAGCTCGAAGAACGCCAAGAACAATTCTTAGATGATCTGCATGTTCTGATTTTGTGCGAGAATATACCAGGATATCGTCGATAAATACTATCACGAAGAGGTCCAAGAATGGCCTGAACACATTGTTCATTAAATTCATAAACACCGCCGGGGCATTTGTCAACCCAAACGACATTACTCGAAACTCGTAGTGATCATATCTTGTCCTGAAGGCAGTTTTGGGAATATCTATGTTGTATCCCGTATTTTTGAACGTCAGATTATTTGCTGAGATGGGACCCACACATCGAGATTTTTTTTGGGACATCTGAAAACTCATATGAATCACATATGAGAAGTTAAACACAACTCAAGAAGGACCCTTGGGCCAAATCAAAGTGGAAGTCCTCCAAACGAATATTTTAAGAAAACATTTTCGGGTGATCTGACTTCAAGGGGAAAAAACGGTATTATAAGTTTGGAATTTGGAAAAGTACCAAGAACTAGAAGTTGTAGATAATTGAATTACCTTTCCAACCATAGGTCGTGGGTGCCCAGGTGACGTCGGTACAAGGAGATATGAACGTTTTAAGGTCGAAAGGTCAGTGGGCTAGGCCCAACTCGGGACCAAACCGAGTTGGCCCAAAAAAATCAAAAAATATAATAAGGCCCAAATTTGTGAGGCCCAACCGGCCATGGTTATGGCCCAAGCCCATATTAAATAAAATTTGGTCAATAAATAAGTCATCTTATTCCACATAATGTTCTAGAAATTTCAAGAAAAGCAAGAACAAGAGAGAGAGGAGAAAAACTTAAGGCCATTTCGGGCAAGAGCAATTTTCACAAGACAAATTTGCAAAAATTCTCCAAAAATCATTTTCTACCAAGTAAAGGGTGATTAACAAGGTGGAGTTGTTGTTGGAGCAAGAAAAATTCAAAATCATACAAGTTGTCAAGTTGTAGTCAAGTGAGAAGTTGAAGAAGAAAGGTGAGTTTTGATCTTGTTTTATGTGTTATATATGGTTTATATGTGTTGTAGTATGCTAAAATGGATGAAATTCATGAAGGAGAGAAATATAGTATATGGCCGTGTATATATATATGTGTGTGGGAGTCATGCTTCAATTATTTTAATTAGTGTTTAGTTGTTATTGTTGTGAATGATATGTGGAAAATGGAAGTTGACTGAGTTTGGAGAGATTGTAGTGGTGTATACATGTTGGAGCCGTGTGAGTGTGCATGGTATATGTGGCCGTGTATACTTGATGTATAGTCGTGTATATTGGTGAGTTGTGAAAGAATAATGAGCGAGTTGTAATTAATATCTTAATCGTTGTGTTGTAGATGTTATATCGCAAATAAAGACTTGACAAGTTTGGTGAAGTATTGGCAATTGGAAGTTTGTGTAAATTGAAAATAATGTTTTTGTATGGAAGACATGTAATGGTATTACTATGATGTTGTTGGAATATATGTATTATAAGGTTATTGTTGTTTCATTGGAATTGGAGAGTATTGAAGGAGGTAGAATGTTAATTGAAGTGTTGGAATGCACCTTTAATGGAATATGTGAATTTTTAGTGTGATTGTTGAATTATGTTAATAGTTTGGCCGGGTTTGAATTCCCGGATTGTGATTGATGAGAATTTGGCTATGTTGAATGTTGAGGATGGTATATTTACAGAGGAAGTGCTGCCGAAATTTCGGTAGCCAAGTGGTTCCTTAAGATTCTAACTCTAAGTACCCTAATGAAAGTTTGGGTAAATGTGACCAATTTGCAGATTTTGACGAGATTGCAACGTGAATTCGGAATAGCAAAAGAAGTGGAAAGAGGTATGTAACGCTTCACCCTTCTTTCTATGGCATGTCTTAGTTGAAATAAGTTGGGTACGAGCCTCGGGGACAACTCGGTTCCCCGGAATCCGCACCTAAAGTTTTCCACTTTTTGTTCAATAGAATTGAACTAGAAAGTGTGCCAATTGTTGGAAAAACCTCCTACACCCTTAGAACTTGTATAAATGGGACCCGATTACCCTAAGACCCTCACAAGTAACGCTATGACACGTAACATACGTAAATCGTATACGCTACCTCATTCGGCCCGAGGTGGGCCCGCTACTCTCGGATTTTTCCTTACAGTCTTGCTTGACTTACTTGAAGTGAATCCAAAGGGAACCTTTGATCCAGATTTCGATACCAAATGATAAATACTATGACTCCTCTAACGAGGGCACTTCCATGACGATAATGATAACAATGATGTTAGATAAGAGAATATGCCTATGATACGTACTACCGGAACGACTCTATGACTAAGATGACTAAGCTAAGTATCTTATGTAAACATGAAAATGATAAACTAATTTTTGAATCTTATTTATATTTCCTAGCTATGACTTTATTTTCTAAAAGATTTCAAAGTCTATGAACCGTCATCTATGATGCCCCGATTTCATTCTACGTTTACTTTAATATTATTCCCCGTTGGTAGTCTCACCTTAAAATACTCGTTCCTTCAAGGTGAGACAAAGCGATCACGAGTATTCTATAATATAATTGGAGGTCACCGACCTTACGTCACTCCGATGACTACATGATTCTTCTTTGGGCTTTCCTGCGTGCCTATGAGACATATGTATATAGGATACGTAAATGCATATAAGACATGTAAATGTATGTAAGATATGTGTATATATTTTTTTAAAACATGCACATGACGAAAGAGCTAGAGCGCTATAGACGCTGATGTACCTACACGACACACGTATATGTATATGATAAAAGAGCTAGAGCGCAATAGACTCTGATATATGTACATGATATATGCATGTGTATACGGGGAAAATGGGGGTAAGGGCAGAGCGTTATGAACGCATATCCACCTGATCAGTTGTCATTACATGATATGATATCGTCCCGGACGCGGGATGCCCGGACGGGGGATGTGTATATTTATGGTTAAATGGATCGGCTGCCGACGCCTCGGCAATATGAGATGTCCTATTTTATATGTATATGTATATGAACAAGGAAATATTCTTAAAGGAAAGCTAAGTACGCATAGCACCTGCCAAGGGTATATATATATACAGGTTATGTTTCTATCCCAGGATATGTGTTGTAACTCTCTTATGTCATTATACATGATTCATATTTTCTGTATATTACTATTCATGCCTTACATACTCGGTACACTATTCGTACTAACGTCCCTTCTTGTGGACGTTGCATTTCATGCCGCATAGGTCAGCAGACAGGCGGATTTGATCCTTAGAAGCTCTACCAGCAGTGTTGACAGTGCTCCAGTTATTCCGGAGCCTCACTTCCTTGGTACTATTTTGTGTATATATATTCGGGCATGGCAGTACTCAGCCCTTTCTATGTATAAGTGTACTACGTCTAGAGGCTCGTAGACAGATATGTACAGTCAGTTAAGTATAGTTAGGTATATGGTGTTTTGGCATGCTAATGTTGATGTATAAGTGATAACGAAGTTTATTAGTCTATGTTCAGAATGACGCCGCTAATGTTAATGTTCAAAAAAAAAATGGCTGTGTTTACATGGCTTGCTAAGAGGTAAAGGTAAAATGATAGACAAGGGGTGCTCGGTACAAGTATCGGGTACTCGTCACGGCCCCTAGACGGGTCGTGACAGAAGTGGTATCAGAGCAGTTCGGTCCTAGGGGTTTGTCTACGAGCCGTGTCCAGTAGAGTCTTGTTTATAGGTGTGTAGCGCGCCACACTTATAAACAGGAGGCTACAGGGCATTTAGGAAATGTGACCTTCTTTGCATTTTGAAATCGTGCGATAGAGCTAAGTTTCCAGGCCTCCATATTCCTTTTCCTAAACCTGTGTTATGGTTTCAGTAATGCCGCCGAAGAAAAAGGCTACGATGGCCGAGAAAGCCAAGGGGGTGGCGGCCAGCAGAGTTGAACGGGAGCTAGAAGAAGAAGAATCTCATAATGAGGCTCCCCCTCAGACTGTTCCTGCTCCCCCTGCACCAGCAGAGCAGGAAAGAGTTCCAGCTTCAGCCCCCGCACCTCCAGTTCCACCGCCAGCAGTTCCGGGCCAGCAGATGGCAGAGGCCATCCAGTTATTAACCCAGCTCGTTGCCGCATAGGCTCAGCGGCAAGATGTAGACCTGGGAGGCAGAGCGGTAAGTGCAAGGGCCCGCGACTTTATCACCCTGAAGCCTCCAGAGTTTTATGGATCAAAACCAGAGGAGGACCCGCAGAGTTTTATAGATGAGATGCTGAGGACTCTGGGGATCATACATGCTTCGGATACGGAGTCCGTAGAGTTGGCTTCATACAGGCTGCGGTATGTGGCAGTTCTGTGGTACAGTAGCTGGATATCATCGAGGGGAGCAAATGCACCCCCTCCGGTTTGGCAGGAGTTCACTGAGGCGTTCCTGCGACATTTCCTACCGCCAGAGGTTCGACGGGCTCGAGCCGATATGTTCTTGAACCTGAGACAGGGAAATATGAGCGTTCGAGAATACAACCTCTGTTTTAATTCATTAGCCAGGTATGCCCCAGCCATGATAGCGGATAAGGGAGATCATGTACACCGATTTGTGAGTGGGCTAGGGCCACATTTGGTTAAGGAATGTTTGACAGCTTCACTCCAGGACGGGATGACTATTACTCGAATCCAGGCCCACGCCCAAAATCTGGAGGAACAATATCAGCCACGGCGAGAGGAGCGTTACCTAGATATGGGTTCCAGAAAAAGGGGCAGGTTTTCCAGGACTAGAAGCGAGTACAGAGGCGGACAGGCACAAGAGCTACCCAGATATGGATATAATCTTGTTATGGAAGGTAGTAATGGTGATGAGAAAACATTGTATGAAAATGTGCTAAAAATGGGTGTGAAGTTGTTAGTATAAGTTAAGCATGAGAATGAATTTTTAAGGGTTAATGGAATGTGATTACTTGATGATGATATTGTGGGTGTTATTATGGATGTTTGGGAGTTGTTTTGTAATATGGTGGAAGTTGACAAAATAGGGGAAATGCCGCCCAATTTTCGTTAGACCATGAATTATTCTAGTTTGAGTTTAAGAGTATCATTAAGGCTTAACCATGGTATGAATCCTTCTACTGTAGATTGTTCAAGATTCGACAGTGAACGTTAAGTAGTTAAGAAGACAAAGAGGTATGTAAGGCTAACCCTTCTTTCTTCGTCTATACGAGATATTTACGCTACTCCTATTCCTATAAATGATGTAAGATCATGATCCTCGAGATTCTCTTGATATTGTTGACAATGTTTTTTTGATGATAATGGTAACGATTATGATGAAAAGGTGAATTCTCGGGATTCCATCTAAGATATTCGAAACATTCTATTCCTAGAATTGTTAGAATGTTCATGACGTTCGATATTTTGGAGTACCCCCGGTGAAAGTTCTTCAAAGTGATGGTGATAATAACGATGATGATAATAGTAATAATGGCAAGGGTGATGATGATGTTGACATGACTTAAGCACACCTATGTGTGTATATATATATATATATATATATGAGTATGTATGGCTATTACATAACACCGAGCTTATATGGCCGGGTACGATATCTAACGCGCGCACACCACTGCAGGGGTACGGATAACACTGAACCTTGGTAGGGCCAGGTACATATAACACTAAGCCTTGGTAGGGCCAGGTACGTATAACACCAAGCTTTATTATGGCCGGGTACGTAAGACACCGAACCTCTATGGTCGGGTATGATACTACTATATATACAAATGTATGAAATGGAAGTTTCCCATTAGAAAGAGGATAAGTAAATTTAACGAACGTCACTTGAGGCATACCTAGCTATTTTGCTTCATAACTCGTCCATCTTATTCTATTTCTTATGCTTTCATTATGTTATTGATCATGCTTTACATACTAAGTACATTATTCAAACTGACGTCCCTTGGCTTGAAGGTGCTGTGTTGCATGCCACACGGCCCCATATTGCTTTGCAGGAAAGTTATTCAGGAGTTTGACTGTAGGATGTTCTAGGCTATCAGCTAGATTGGTAAACTCCATTCGGTTCGGAGTGATGCCGCGTCAGAGTATTCCCATATGAGCTGAGTCATATACATTATGGGTATGTTGGGGTCTTGTCCCAACTTAGGTTTTGATGTCATATATGATGTTAGAGACTTTTGCAGACAGAGTCATGTATGTAGTACGTCAGCCTTGTAAGCAACTATGTAAGCCGATGTATCGTTGTGCATTACATTACAGATTTCACTTGATTTGAGAAAGACAGAAAGAATGTTTTTGAAAAGCTTTCATCATTCATTTCATCTCATGATTTAAGAGTCCAGTAAGACTATGAGTATAACCAGAACTAGCGAGTTCGCTCGGCTCTAAGTAAGGGTCGGGTGCCCATCATGCCCTATCACGATTGGGGTGTGACATGATGTTACACCTCGCATTTTTATAGCATTAGCATGCCACGTACTTCACCATATTAATGGAGTATTGGAGACGTCCCATGGAGTTTTGGAAGGTACAAGCCATGGGAAGTTCATAACAACGAACTAAAGGTTGAATTACGATCTCGTAAGCCGTAATCGAGAAGGACAACCTTGAAACAAAAGTAAATGACCATTATATACAATTATTAATGATAAATATCATTTATAGAGAGTTTCAGAAGATTCCGGGACCAAGCAAATCGAAGAAAATAAAATTGTCCAAAATTTGGAAAAAAACTTGGCAGAATTTTGGAACGAATTTTGGGTAAAATTTTGAAGGGTATATCTCCAGGTATATTAGGAGTTTTAAGGTGTTTCAAAATCCTAAAATGAATTTCGTCGAGTTAAATTTCCAACGCAACAAACTGCTCGTCAAAACGACATCGGAGTAAGGAGTTATGGCCATTTTAAGATAACCCCTCAAACTGCCAAATGGCTTCCGCGGGTCCCACTTGGGAAAGTCTGCTCCACCGACTTTCAAGGAGTATAAAAAACCCCCTATCAACCCCATTCTTTAAGCATTTTACACATCCATGAGTTCTAGAAGTCTCCTAACACATTCCCCAAACATTTATAGCCCATTAAATCAAGAATTAAACATGATCACACCAAACTAGTCCATGAAAGGTTATTGTTCTTGCTTCTACTTGTTGTTGTGGTGAGTTTGGTCTTGACAAAAGTTGGTATGGATAAATTTCTTCAAGTATAAGGTATGTTCTTCATCCTATCTCGTACGTTGAGTTGATTTGAAGGTTTAGCAAGTCTTAAAAGTGAAAATAGTTATGCAGGAAAGGTCATAAAGTGTTGTGTTGTAGTTGTTGTGTTTATGTACTGTTTTGACCATGTTGTGGCCATGTGGTTGGGCTGATTTACATGTATATGCATGGTATCTAACATTGTTTGTGTGTTGATGAGAGTATGCTCCTTGATTGGGAAGAAAGGAAGTGTATATTGTTGTTCTATGTTGAAAAACATCGTGTGGGATGTTTTATGGAATATTTTGGTAATGATGATGATGTGGCTGATATTACTATTGCTATTGTTGTTGTTTTGTTGGTATTGTGATTTCGGGCTAGGGATATAAACAGAGGAGATGCTGGCCGAATTTCGGTAGATTTTAAAAGGAATTAATTTGAGGGCTTAAGACAAGCATATGACGATAAGCCTAATGATAATATGAATTCTCTTGAATGTAGATTTACGAGCTTGGGAGGATAAACGTTAAAAAGTTAAATTTGAGGCAACCGAAAAGGTATTTAAAGCTAGTCCCTTTCTTTCTAAAGGCATGACTCCCATGTGACGATTCCATATATATCTTCCATAAAATCCTTGTTCCCGAAAAGCTAGAAGTTCATGATTCTCAAGGTTTTTATGATATTAAAGACAAGATGTTTTCTATGAGGACCATGATGACTTCTTCTTTGTGAATCCATATATGTCTTCCTTAATGTCCTTATTTCCAAAAGCTAAAGATTCATGATTCTTAAAGTTTGTTATGACGCAAAAGATGATTATGTTTTCATGATGATAATGTTGATGATGATGATCCTATTTCTAGAAATTCCAAAGTTTATGGTTTTAATGCTATCATGAGATTGTTGAGTATATTTCATGATTTCCTTGATTTTACTCATTGTTGTTGATCTCACCTCATGATAATTATTCCTTCGGGGTGAGATATAGCGATGATGATTGTTCCATAATATAAATTGTAGGTTACCGACCTTACGTCACTCCGATAAAGTGATAACTTTTACTTGGGCTCCCATGCATGCTATTTATATTATACATGTATATGATATATATATATATATATATATAGGAGATGATGTCATGATATAGCAACTGATCAGGTTGCTATGCGTATGTAACGCCTCGCCCTTTTCCCATATCCCCTATATATGGACATCCTGAATGGTTTCATCAATCGTCCACCCAGAAATGTTTATGAGATGTATGTTTAGAGGTGCTCGGTGTGTTAGCTCCGGGTGCCCATAATGGCCCTCTGGTGGTGGGAGACAAGAAATGGTTCAGCTAACTTCTGGTATGCTAATTGGAAAAAGCTAGGTCCAATAGCTGATTTGATGCCTACAAACTTTCCCATTGATGAAACCATTCAGGATGTGGAAGACATAATGATAAATGGACAGTGGAATCTCCGTAGGCTTCAGCAATCTGTGCCAGAGGATTTAGTATAACACATCACACATAGCTTCAATAGAGATACAATTGATCAATCTATAGACAAGGCTTGGTGGATGCTTAATGCAAATGGTAAATTCACAGTTTCAAGTGCTTGGGAAAAAATCATGCAAAAAAAGGAGGTAAGCTAGTTTTGTCATCAGATGTGGACCAAAGGGTTGCAGTTCAAGATTGCATTTCTTTTATGGAGAGTATGGAAATAGAAGCTGCCAGTGGATGTTCTTGCAAGAATGGGGATATCCATAGTTTCTATTTGTAGGTGTTGCTCACAACCACAACAAGAAACCTTGGAACATATATTCCTAATAGGAGACTATGCAGCAGCAGTGTGGAAAGTTTTTACAGATGTAGCTAGTATTCAAGGACCTTTTGTGCAGGTGAAACAGGCAGTGACAAAATGGTGGGATGCCAAATGCTCAGTTAAGTTTAAACCTCTGTATCAGGCAGCACCAGCTATCATACTATGGCAGCTTTGGAAGAGAAGGAATACAGTAGTGCATGGGGGGACAATGTCCAAGGCTAAGGTACTCTATGATATAAACATGAATCTTGTGCAGCTGGCAAAACTCAAATATCCCTGGATGAAAGATATTCCTGGATTTTGGCCTCAACTGGTTAAGTACTTAGAAAGTTACAAGCCACAGATCAGCTATATACTTGTGCACTGGTCTAGTCCCCCACAGGGTTGGTACAAGTGTAATAGTGATGGAGCATCTAAAGGAAATCCTAGCCCCATCTCAGCAGCCTTTTGTGTTAGAGACAGTCTGGGAGATTTAATATATGCCAACACAAGTAAAGTGGGGGATACAAGTTGTCTAGTTGCAGAAGCTAAGGCAACGTATGATGGTTTGGTTTATTGTGTAACAAACCAGATATTGCCTCTTTATTTTAAGTCTGATTCTTTGAGCTTAGTGAAGATGGTGGAAGGTGAATGGGATGTGCCATGGTCTATAATTTTGGAGTTTTACAACATTATTGAGTGGAGAAGGAAAGGAGTAATCCAAATGTTGTAAAACTCCAAACTTATAGACCATGGCATATCCCATTCCTTCTCCACTCAATAATGTTGTAAAACTCTAAACTTATAGACCAAAGCATAATGTACCTATAAAACCAGCTGGCAGACTTTCTAGCAAACCATATCTTTAGTTTTGTAGGTACATTGTGCTTTGAAAACTTCATGGAGTTACCAGCAGTTGCAAAAAGGCTAGTAAACATTGACAAAATGTAGATGCCATCTTTCAGATTCAAGACAGTATTTGCCAGAGAGCCTGACTGAGGTGCTAAACATAGCAGCAACATAGTTGAGCTTCATATGCAGGTCTATAACTACTAAACCAAAAGGGATGAATATGTTCAACTATTCTGAAGCAGCAGATTTGAGTTGTAAAGGTTCCATCAGCATGAAGTTTTTCGCTACAGCAGAATGAGTAGCTGAGTATAATCAAGTCACAACATGCACAAGTTCAAGTTTGAAGGATTCTTCTGTTGGTTATGATTTCATAGCACCTGGTGAGAGCTTGAGGTTTCTTGAGTCAAATCAAACAAGAAATTTGGACAATTTGCAGTTAGACTAGATTTAATGCTTTGGCTGTTTATTTCACTTCATAGGCACTTTTGGCCTTATTTTATTTTATTTCTCTGTACAAACTCTTTTATAAATAAATTCAAAACTAGTATCATTCTAGTTGTTTTGATTTAAAAAAAAGACTTTCTCGAAAGAAAAAAAAAGTGTTTGACCTATTAGCCATGACCTGTAGGGGACCCATGGTGTCCATGTACCACTCGCTTCGGAACTGACCTCAGATCACAGGCCTATAATTAGGTCATATCCTCACCACCTGTCAAATGTGCCTTTTCATATTTGTAATTTCTTTCTTATCACAATGTATTTCCATCCCATAATCAATAAGGAATGTGAACAGTCAATAATCCAAATCAGGGAACACAAGTCACCATGTAACAAGTCATATCAAGACTCAGAATCAATTAATTAATAACATGAATATGGGATTACCCCAAGTCAACAAGAAAAGTATTTATGTACTCATTCTTTATCATTTCATGATTGTTCATCACATAATTAATCAATTAATATCAACTATAGGAATTTCCAACTACACATATGTCAGAAGCCCTAATCATCCTTCTCCTATCAATTTCGTAACACATACATGCAACTAATTAAAGTCTAACTCAAGTAGACCGTAACCTACCTCAAAGTTGAACTGGAATAAAGCAGTTACTCCGCAATAGCTTTTCCCTTTCGCAAAGCATCTGCATGTTCAAAGTCTAGAAATATAGCGCTACATGAGTATTCTAGTCATCTACTCAAACAATACAATAATTGGGAAAAGAACCCAACTACATTCTACCCTTTTCAATTGAGTGAACTATCACTAAGCTTGAATTCATCATAACTTCAACCCCAAACCATCGTACTATTCCCATTCATGGGTTTTCTATCAATTTAACCTTTTTTCAAGCAGTTTTTTATGCCAAAGCTATCATCTTTGTGAAAACCTAAGTCTCAAACAACAAGTTCCACCATTAGTAGACAAGTTCTCATCCTAGGAGTGATAATCAATATTCTTAAATGATTAAACAACAATAAAATCCATAACCCATTCATTAATTAAGGGTTCCTTAAGTTCTAGGGGTTTAACCCTTTTCATTCACCATTAACGGACCTTTAGCTAGTCATGGGATCTAACATGATGATAGAATTAACAAAGTCAAGGGTTGAGACTTACCAAGAGTACTTTAGCGCTAGCCTTAGAATTTTTGCCACAGTAGTTCTTGGAAATTGTTTTGTGTTATGTAGGGAATGGGTTCAGAGTAAAGAATATAAAACACGGATTCTCCCTTTCGTCAACCGCTGCAGTGATCCAAGCCTCGCTGTAGTAGTCTCGCTATAGTGAGAAAGCTCTCGCTATGGCGAACCTTATTAATGTCCCGCCTTCTAGGGCCGCCAATCCTTTACTAGCTATGACACACCTGCGACAACGATCCATTTTAATCAGTAGCTCGGGTTTTTTTCACCAGTTTCCACCCAAAAATCCCAATGCCAATCCAAGGCCCTACGTACGCAAATAAAATATGCACAGACACATAAAAACACGCTACAGACTCACCCGCGGTCTCGAAATTCCTAACGGAGGTCAAGTTTTCTAAGTCACCCCTCCCATAATGACCTAGCGGGTCATTACACTATATAATTTCACAACACACTTAACTGATTCCGACCACCTCTCCGTTGTTAGTTTCATCTAGCCCAACGCCAAAACTAGCAAGTGTTTGAATTTCTCTTCCCAAAAGTCCAAACTAATCTCTAAAGGATTCAGTGATGATGTAATTCTAGATAAGGAAGACAAGAACAAAGACAAGAAACAATAGATAAATAGATTAACAAAACTAAAACCCAATTTGGCAACAAAGTTCTACAGATAACTAAGACCTCCAAATTAAGTATTAAAGAAGCAACAAACTCTTAAGTTGACCTCAAGGGAAACAAGTCCCCAAACAACCAACCTTTCAAAAATCTCACAATCACAAGCTTAAACAATCTCTCAACTCTCATGAGTTTAACAATTTCAATAATCAACATAAACTAGGTCTTCAAACTAAAAGAACTACTACTTATACTAGGTAGAGAAGGAAGACTAATGAACTATTACAATTCTACCTTAATGAAGTAAGAGCCATGTTTGGCTAGTCTTTCTTTTGTTAAAATCTCCAATTTAAGGAATGGCCTCCTTTGCATGCATAGCCACATGTTCACAGAAACGGCCCTCTTGATGTTCTTCATTCTCCCCTTTATTCTCCCATACAATAATGATCAGCACTTGAACTTAGGACCCACAAGAAGGCTCAAAAGTGTACTCAAGTACATCCCTCTTCATGAACAACCCTTACATGTTTTGAAGCTCACTAACTTTACTTCTTATAAAGGGGATTGATACAACTTGGGTTGTATCATTATCCCCTATTGAGAAGAATTTGTCCTCAAATTAAAGGGGTCTTCACCATCCACGACAATAGGAGAGAGATCATACACATTGAAGGTGTTATGAACTTGATATGTCGAAGGAAGGCCAATCTTGTAAGCATTGTCGGTGAGACACTCAAGAACTTTAAATGGACCATCCGCTCTAGGAATCAAGTTTGTCTGCCTTTTGTTGGGGAACCTCTCCTTGCGGAAATGCACCCAAACCCAATCACTGGGCTTAGATACCACTCTCTTACAACCCTTGTTTGCTTTGTTTGTCGTGTCTTGGCTCTTCTTTTCAAGTTGAAGCCTCACTTTTTCATGTAACTTCTTCATAGCCTCGACCCTTTTGTTACAATCGAAACTCAAAACACATCTTGAGGCAAAGGGGTTGTAGCGGTTCGATTTTTTCCGATTTGTATTTTCACTTGCCTCATTTAAAAAGAAAAGTGTCTCGGGAAAGTACGTTTTTCAATCGTACCAGGAAAAAGAAAAAAATATACTTCTACATGGATGGTGCTCAAAATGGATTTTATTTTAGAGTCGCCACCCAATTTTTAGGAAATTAGAAAAACCAGTTCGAAAAGCGTTCATTCAGAACGGTTAAATTTTAAAAGAATCCTAATCTAACCAAAGTTCGGGTAAAGGTTCTAGTGATCCCCCGGGAAAGGTGTTAGGCACCTCGATATTAAGGATCTGCAAAATAGGGTTGACCTACGGGTTCTAATAATATGTCTTTGTAGATATAAATTGTTTATGGCAAAAAATTATTTTGGCTTATATTTCCGCAACAAAATATCTTAGCAATCTATGTGGCATATACCGCATTTCAAGAAACAAACGTGGTAAAATTTAGCCCAAAATGTGTATGAGCAGATGCGGTGCTATGATATGTATATGTATGTGCATTCCGCGACCCTTAAGAAAAGGTAAAGTAAGCATGACAAACATCTCAGAAAGGTATTTGATCTTTTATTATAGGCTGCCCTTCACGTTTACTTATGTTACTACTCATGCTTTACATACTCAGTACATATTTCGTACTGACGTCCTTTCCTTTGGACGCTGTGTTCATGCCCACAGGTAGACGGGAAGGTGACCCAGATTCCTTGGAGTTACTCAGCAGGCTTACAGAAGCACTCCATTACTTTTGTGGTGCTATGTTGAATTGTTATTTTGTGTATATATTTGGGCACGACGGGGTCCTGTCCCGTCTTTATGCAGTACTCCAGTAGAGCCTCGTAGATACGTTTGTGTGGGTAGTATGGCCTCACGATGTCCTTATTATATGTACATTATTTTGATAGCTGAAGGGCTTACGTACATAAAGGTAGTTATGTTTCAAGTGAAAAATGGTTTTCCTATGATTTGAGTATAAGATTAATGAATGAATGCTTGATGTGTATGATGGGTAATGGTACGAGCGATGCTCGGTGGTTAGCCTCGGGTACCCGTCATGGCCCCTAGTCGGGTCATGAAAAAAGTGGTATCAGAGCAGTTCAGTCCTAGAAAGTGTCTACGAGCCGTGTCTAGTAGAGTCTTGTTTATGGTGTGTTGCACGCCACTTTAATAAACATGAGGCTACAAGGCATTTAGAAAAAATGACCATTATTCATCTTAAGAGATCGTGCGATAGAGCTATGTTATAAGATTATCTTCTCCCTAATAGTGTGCTATGATTTCAGAAATGCCGCCAAAGGGAAAAGCTACAGCCGCCCAGAAGGGCAAGACTACGACAAAAAAGCAAGTCGAAAGAGAGCCACTAATGAATGTAGAAGAGGGTGAATCACATAATGAGGCTACATCTAATACTTCTCCTACCCTACCTATTATAGAAGAACAAGAAGGGGCTTCAGCTTCAGCTCCTATGCCTCCAGTTCCTCCATCGGCTACTTCGGGTCAACAAGTGACCGAGGATATCTACTTATTGAAACAGTTAGTTGCCGTCCAGGCACAGCGGCAGGGTTTGGGTTCAAGTGACAGGGTTTAGTACTAGAGCCTGTGATTTCATGAGTTTGAATCCTCCGGAGTTTTTCGGGTCAAAGCCGGATGAAGACCATTAAGGTTTTATTGATAAAATGTTAAGAACATTAAAAATTATTCATGCCTCCGAAAACGAATCTGTGGAGTTAGCATCTTATAGACTCCGGGATGTGGCGGTCTTACGGTATAATAATTGGATATCATCAAGAAAAGAGAATGCGCCTCCTCCGGTTTGGCAAGAATTTGTGGATGCCTTCATCCGCCACTATTTTCCACCCGAGGTCCGCCGAGCTAGAGCGGATAGGTTCTTAAATTTGAAACAAGGAAATATGAGTGCCCGGGAGTATAGCCTTCAGTTTAATTCATTGGCTAGATATGCTGGTGGCCGACATGGGAGATAGGGTGCACAGGTTTGTGAGTGGCTTAGGACTACATTTATTTAAAGATTGTTTAACGGCTTCATTGCAAGAAGGGATGGATATTTCCAGCATTCAAGCCCATGCCCAGAATTTAGAAGAGCAACAAGATCCGGAAAAGGGTGAGCGTGATATTGATAAGGGGCAAAGTAAGAGGGCCAAATCCATAGGTGCTGATAGCGACTATGGAGGAGGATCGAGGCAGTCATATTCTAGACACTCAGGCCAATCGGCGACTAGTGTACCTCCACGAGTTACAGGCCAGAGGTTTTATGCTCTATTCATTCCGGACCGGATCAGAGTTTCAGAGAGTCGGGCTCTCGGTATATGAGTGATTCAGGCCAGATGAGATCGTCTATACCACAATGTACCCAGTGCGGTAAGCTACATTAGGGACTGTGCCGATTAGGTTTGGATGTTTACTATGTTTGCGGCCAGTCAGGTCATATTATGAGAGAGTGCCCATTTCGAGGTGGTAGGCGTGCGGTTCAGCCCACAGGATCCGCAACCGGTTCTTCGTCATCCATGTGCCCTTCGGGGAAAGACTCCCAGACACTAGCAGGTCAGGGTAGGGGCAGGGGGAGAGCGCTTAGTTCGAGTGGTCCTCACTATCGTACGTATGCATTAGCTGAGCGAAAGGATCTAGATCCACTCCCCGATGCCATCACAGGTATATCTGCACCTTTGATAATATGTTAAAGGAGGAATAAATATTTGTATTATTAAGCAAGTATGAATTGAGTGGTTTTATGCTATGTAGCGACGGTAATCGGTAAAGTATGATATGTGGTATTAACAATATTTATACATCCTTGAGGATAGTATTAATCCACCACCTGTAATCTTCATGAAATACCTTTTAAAGTACTACTGATGAGACTTAGAAAAAATAATGGGTTGTAAGGATGATGGTACTCAAGTTTTAAGGAAATAAGGTATGAAGAGTAGAACTTCTAAGATAGTAGTTGCTGAATGATAGAGAAAAGATAGGGTCAGTTAGAAAAAGTAAGAGAGTGACGTACGCTACCGAGTAAGTTAGTTATTAATGAAAGCTTCCTTATCGTGTAGACTATATTGTCAATATGTTTTATAAAGATGTGAGTGTAAAGAAAATATACGAGACATGAGTTATAGCACTTTAGAAGTTTACCGTTACAGGATTATTGAGCTAGTAGTACAAGGTTGCATAATCAACGAAGAAAATGAGAGATGTCCTAGAGGAATTAACTGTATGGTAGAAAGGGAATGGGAAAGGTATAAGCAGATATAAAAATGCATCCTTAATTGACGAGATAAACTTGTAGTTTAAGACAGACCTGCCTAAAGAAAGAGTGTTCAGGTAATGGAGAAGAGAGAGGATATTAATAACCAGACAAATTTGTTTTAGAAAATAGAGTTGGGTACTAAATACTACTACAGTGATGAATGGGAATACGAATGACAGGAAGGGGGTAGTGAAGAGGCCAACAAGGAAGTAGTAAAGAAGGATTGAATAGAGAGATACTTGAAGGAAATAATGATCTATGACGGGAGGATAAGTGGAATAGCTGCCGCAAGTTAATTGAAATGAGGATAAACTATTTGAAAGCATACGAACGTTTGACGACAGTGACCCTCGGTATCACATTGTTGAGATGCAAAAAAAATCTTTTTGAAAGGGTCATGAAAATTATTAAGAGATTTCCTGAGAATAGACGCAAGGTGATTTAGAGAGCTCAATTAACTTATCTTTAGAATTGAAATTTGTAAATTCGGACTCTCATATGTTTATGCATTGCAAGGGCACAGACAATTTCCCATAGTTGTGCTGAGTAATGATATTACAAGACAGTTATCATACGGGAAGTTCCTACTGCCTTCCCAAATAGCCCCAGGTTGTGAGTTAAAAACTAGAAATGTAAGCTTGATAAAGGTATTATAAAAGAATGAGAAGATGAAAGAGACCCCCCTGAAAAAAAAGGAGAAGAAACAAAAAAGATATGCAGTTAGGTACCTGTACTTACTTCAGCCCCCGGAAGAGATCCATGATGAAACATCGCGATTATGAGATATGTATGTTTTCTTTTTATGCATATGGGTCGTGTATGACCAACTTATATTGCTATTGTGTTGTGGCCCTGTGAGGAAATGTTATTGTGGGCTGTAGTGACAGGATGGTAGTGCCATATTACAGGGGAAACTTTGGCGAAATTTTCGTAGAATTCCCGAGTGCTTAACATTCGAGGACGAATGTTCCAAAAGGGGGGGGGGGGATGTTACACCTTGGAAATTTCTCGTTAACATACAATGAATAGACTAACGAAGGGCATGAAGTATACGATGTCTTGGTAAGTAAAAAAATAACATTTGATGATTCTAAATGAGATTTCAAAGACATTCGAGGTAGGAGACGAAAGTTGTTAAGGAAAGCAAGGCATAGGTTGTGTGTTGGGCAAGATTTACGAGTATCGAATTAATGATGGCTTAATAATGTCTTGTAGAAGAGTTATAATTTCCCTTATATTGGTAATGAGGTGTTAAACAAGTGTCAAGAAGGTTCCATAAGGATTGGAGGTCAAACGGGTCGACGAGAACGAACTTTGGAAAGCTGGGCATTATACGGCCCAACATACTGGCCGTATGTTAGGTCGTATGTTCCGCCCAGAATGGGACTTTCACTGGACCAAACATACAGCCATACATACGGCCAGTATAAAAGATACAGACCGTATGTTGGTCCGTATGTTCATGTCGGGACAGATTTTAAGTGGATATAAGGAGGACCCAAGTTCATTATTTCATTTCATTTTCTCACTCCACACCTCAAGAACCCTCTAGAAAACTCTCGACACTTCTTCCACAAGAACTCAAGAAAGATTCATGATCAACCTCATCAAACCAAGGAAATCAAGTGTAAGAAACTCATTGGAGTTCATCCAAGGCAAGACATCCCATTGGAAGTGAATTAGGATTTTTGGCTCAAGTGAAGTATTTCCACTCAAGGCTCATTCCCACACTATCTAAGGTAAGTTTTGTGATTATTCCATGTTGTTTGAGATATTGAGAGGTTGAAGGACTTAGATTGTGAAAGGAAATAGGAAATGGGTCACAAAGATGAGAATAATGAGATTTTTAGTAGTAGCTTGGGATGAGTCATGATTCTTGATAAGTTGGGATTATAATTATGTTATAAATGATATTAAGGACATGGGATAAGCATTATATGTGAGTAAATGTAATAGTGAACTATGACCATAATTATGGAGGGATTGAAGTGAAATTTTGAAATGTGGATAAGGTAGAGTGAATGAAGATTATTGGTTATAATATTGTGAATGTCATTATAGATGTTTGGGAGTTGATATACAATATGGGGAAAGTTGTATAAACAAAGGAAATGTTGCCCAGTTTTCTCTAGCTCTAGTTGAGCATGTTCATATGATCGATTAGCTAATGTTAATGTGAACTCTCTTGAAGGTAACAACGTGAGCATTGAAGGAGAATTATTGTTATGTCCCGTATTTTCGTATAACGGGAAATCAAGAAATAAATAAGACTTGTGTGTGTTGAGGAAATAATTTGATTCAAGTTGCTATGCTCATGTTGATTATGGAATCATTGATGTCAAGACCTCGGGGAAGGCCGAGGGTGAATTTGGAATTTTAGAAATTAGTTCCGGGAATTACAAAACGGGACATTTCACGAATTGGGCCAAGTTTGGACAACAAGGAATTGAAGCCCAAGTCCTTGAAGAGGCCGGCCAAGGGGGGGGCAAGCCCAAGCCCATTTCATTAAGGTCATGTGCTATGCACATGACCTATGAGTGGATATATATCAAGCACACTTGGTAATTATCAAGAAAATAGATCAAAAAAAAAAATCAAGAACATAAAGAAAGAGGGGTTTCGGCCACTAGAGAGAAAAAGAAAGAAAAATTTCCAAGCTTGATTGTTGATCCAAAAATCTCAAGTTTTACATAGTTGTGGAGTACTCAAGACGCTCTCCGACGTGATACAAGTAGTTTGGAGAAAGAGCGACGTTTGCGACAAGTCGGAAATTCAAGAAAAAGGTAAGATTTTTATGTTTTAATGTTATGAAATGGATATATATGTGTTAGTGATTGGATTAGTGTGAAGATTGTGGGATGAGGTTGTGTTTGTGCATGGTGTGTGTGTATATAAAAGGGTGTGTTTGGCCGTGAGTTCCATGTGGTGCAAGCCATAAGAATTTTATCTTGTTTAGTTTGAATAATGTGTTGTTGTGATCTTTATGTCGTAAAGGATCGATTAAAGAATTGAGTTGGTGCTAGAAAATAATTTCGGACGTTATCGGAAAGCGTATACATTTGGTATAGTTGTGTATATCATAGTATATTTATGACACTAAAGACCTTAAATAAGATTTATGGTTGATGATAACGAATTTGGAGTGAAACGACGCAAGTTAGAACGTTCGTCGTAACTTTTGGTGTTTTGAATGAAAATTGGAAAGTAGTGAACTTTGGGGATGTTTGTATGTGGTTTGGAACTTGTATGTAGTGTGTTTGAATAATTGGGGATGAGTGAATGAATGGACTAATGTGGAAATAGATTTGGAATTTTGAAGTTGAATCAAGAATTTGCCAACTTATGTATTAAAGTGAAATTTTGAAGTTAATATAGTATGATTGTGGTTTGTATGGTTTGATGATGTTTGGGCTGTTGTTGTTACTGTATTTTGAGCCGAGCTAAGTCTCGGGGATGTTAGGTTTATAGGGGAAGTGCTGCCGAAATTTCGGTAGCCAAATATAGCCCAAAGACTAAAATGTTAATTCTCATGAATAGTAACTGGTAAAAGTGACCATTTGCAGTTTCTGGACGAAACGGGGATTGCGATTTGAGGAGCGTAAGGCGCCAACCAGGTATGTAAAGCCTACCTATCATTCTTTTGGCATGTCCTAGACATACTAGGTTAAGATCGACCCCTCGGGAATAATCCTACTCTTGGAAATCGAAGTTCAAGTTCGAGCACTATTCATTCAGCGCGATTGAACCCTTTTTGTCGCATTTGGTTAAAAGAATGTTCGCAGCTCCATAACTTGTGCGGTTGTGTCCGAAACTCTTCGAAACTTTCGTAGATGGCTCTAGGGAGCCGAAAGCCTGTGATTTGTGTCCGCCGCCTCAATTTGACCCGAGGTGGGCCCGCGAGCCCCGAGGCTCCCCTTATTCGGTTTGTCTGGTCCGTTTGTGTCCGTTATGATCTGCGATTGTCTGTTTATGACCCAATGCTGCGTTTGAAACTTCCTATGCCATTAGTGAACGCTTTGTACTTTGAATAATGTGAGATTTTCGGAAAATGACCTATAAACAATTTTTCTCTAAAAGATTTGGCAGTTGGGAACTTCGTACCTTTTCCCCCGCAAATTTCGCTTAATCTGATTCCTACTCCGAGCCTTCTGGCGTCGGTATATACCTATATGTAAACTATACGTTGAGTCCGGTAAATTATTTTGGATATGCATATGGTTTCTGCACTACTCTGTTCGTGCTGTCTGCTATGATTTCGTTCGTCGGTACCCGGGCCGACTTTGTGATCGTGCGCGCTATAATATATTCGGGAGTTATGATGTGTTACAGTTTCCGAGGCCTCGCCATAGGGCCGGTTACCGTGTATGGAGTTATGATGTGATATGGCATTTGATATGTTCTGATGATATGATGTGTGTGTGATATGATGTGTCTGGAGACTGTACGGAGATTTGAAAACTTCTGGAGTTATGATGTGTTGTGGCACCAGCGTCGGGGGGTGACCACGTTCCTAAACCCTATACATGATTTGATTTGCATTTGTACGTTCGCCTCCCACACAGGTTTGCTTTGTTTGCGATGTCGGTGTGTTGTTCTTTCTGACTCCAGCTGTGTTTGTGATTTCTGTACCTTCTGCTTTACATACTCAGTACTTCTCCCGTACTGACCCCCGTTTCTTCGGGGGCTGTGTTTCATGCCCGCAGGTACAGAAGCTCGTTTGGGTGGTCCTCCAGTTTAGGCTACTCATTCTGCTGTGTTGGAGAGCTCCCCTTGATCCGGAGCCTACTTTTGGTACATATCTTCTGTTGTATGTGTGTGTTCGGTACATTTGTGGATGTGTGGGTACGGCGGGGCCCTGTCCCGTCATATGTTCATATGTTCTGTTTTGTTTAGAGGCCTGTAGTCAGATTTGTGGGTCGTGGGTCCGGTGTGTTTGCATGCGAGTCTGTTGTGCGCCCTTAAGCGGCCCGTACGCTGCTATGGCCAAGTCGGCCTCTGAGTTTGTATGTATGTGTATGTACTTGGGGGCGATGTGCATTCCGCCACCCTTCTGATGTGTGTGTGTGAAATTTGGCGATGTATATTCCGCCTCCTTTCTGATTTGTGATTTGTCTGATCTGTACGGGCGACTGCTTAGGATAAGTGTTCGGTAGATGTCTGATTACGATGTTGAGTTTGAATAACGTACGTTGAGTTTGGACGAGTCTGATTACGATGATCTGGGTGTGAGTTCGTTTGGGGTGTCCCAGAAGGGCACCAGTCGCGGCCCACGGGGTTGGGTCGTGACAATTATCAAGCGATAGAATAGCTAAGCAAAAAGGTATGTAAGGCTAGTACTTTCTTTCTAATGCATGACTCCATGGCATGAATTCTCCTATATTTCCATGACTTTCCTACACACCGGAAATTATTAGTCTATGATTATAAAGAGCTTTCATAAGATAAAGAAAAGAGATACGATGCGAGTATGATAATGATAACCATGAGTTGATCCTAAATGTTCTAAAGTTCATGATATGCTAATTCCATAAAGTTCTTGCTATGAATGAGATATGATGTTTCTGCAATCTAATGACCCTATTTACGATCCCTTGAGGTTGCTCGTTGTGTTACAGTCACCTTAAAATGTTAGTTCCTTCGAGGTGAGATATGATGAATATGATCACTCCATAATGTAATCGGGGGTTCTCGACCTTATGTCACTCGGATATTGTTATAGATTGTCTATAAGCTCTAATGCATGTCCTATGACCAATGTTCCGAAAAATTACGAGTCTATGTTCATAGAGGGTTTCATATGAGATAAAGGTAAGAGATATGCCACCGATACGATAATGGTAATGATGAGCCTAAGTTTAGAGATTATAAAGCATATCATACGATGTTTTTATGAAGTTCATGCTACGAATATGATATGAATTTCATAGATTTTCTTTAAATTCAAAATGCATGCTCTATGAAAAGTTATGATAAGCTTATGAGATGTATGTGATGATAAAAGATTTCCGTAGTGATGGCAATGATGATGATGAGATATACCGAGCCTTGTTATGGCTGGGTACGGAAGACATGTATGTGATGCTATCGAGCCACTACGTGGCCGAATACGGATATTGTCGAGCCACTACGTGGCCGAATATGGATAATGTTTAATGTGTATGGCCGAATATCTATATGTATGTGCATTTCGCGACCCTTAAGAAAAGGTAAAGTAAGCATGACAAACATCTCAAAAAGGTATTTGATCTTTTATTTTATGCTGCCCTTCACGTTTACTTATGTTACTACTCATGCTTTAGATACTCAGTACATATTTCATACTGACGTCCTTTCCTTTGGACGCTGTGTTCATGCCCACAGGTAGACAGAGAGGTGACCCAGATTCCTAGGAGTTACTCAGCAGGCTTACAGAAGCACTCCATTACTTCGGAGGTGCTATGTTGAATTTTTATTTTGTGTATATATTTGGGCACGACGGGGTCCTGTCCCATCTTTATGTTAGTACTCCAGTAGAGGCGCGTAGATACGTATGTGTGGGTAGTATGGTCTCACGATGTCCTTATTGTATGTATATTATTTTGATAGCTGAAGGGCTTACGTATATAAAGGTGATTATGTTTCAAGTGAAAAATGGTTTTCCTATGATTTGAGTATAAGATTAATGAATGAACGCTTGATGTGTACGATGGGTAATGGTACGAGCGGTGCTCGGTGGTTAGCCTCGGGTACCCGTCATAGCCCCTAGTCGGGTCGTGACATCATTGCTATTCCATATTCCTTTAATCACCTTAGGAATCCATTAATCATGCTAGTTTCATTAAGATATTGAGGATTAAAAGAGGGTTCAATGGGTTCTTCATTCTAGGAATTGATGATTAGAAACTACTATTGCATGATTCCTTCCTTATTAGTGGCCAATTTATGGAATTGGAAGTCAGGGTTCATACCCAAATTTGGGGGTTTTCCTTAGAATCCAAATTTAAGTGATTGTTAGTTCTTCAAGCTTATAATTGATGGGAATTGATCACCTAGAACATTAATTTCATGTTGAGACCTATAGATTCCTAATTTCATATTTTTAGTTCATAAACCCCTTTCCATTGGTTGGGATTTTAGGTATTTATTTGTAGTAAGGTTGAATGATGTTTCTTCTTGATTCTAATTCAATAATTGGGATATGTTTATACTTCCATTATCGTGAGGCTCAAAGGAAGGGAAAGACTAAGGTTTGACTATTGAAGACTTTGATGCTCGACTCTCCAGGTAGGTTACGGTTTACCTTATGGTGAGACTTCGATTAGCGAAGCGTATGTTTAGATGATATTGTCGGATAGTGCATGTAAACCTCCGGGTATGAATTTGGTTTGGATATTGTCTTAGTTTTGTCCTTGTTGTGTGATTTGGGGCTAGCCACCTCGTTGCGTTGTTGGCTTATCTTGGTCTATTTACTTATTGGCTCGTTGCCTCGTTAAGAAATCAGATATTGGTGATTAGTGATATATCATGGCTATGATATTACGTACTTTACTCGATTGATATTGAGATGAGAATTATGATTCCATTTTGGCTTATTGCGTAGCCTTATTATTGATATTACCTTTTTACATTGTGTGGTACTGTTTGGGATTTAATTGGTTGTTGATATTACATTGCATCGTATTCATACTCATTTCCATGATACATTGATATTGCATGGTTATGGTACTGATAATGATAAGTGAGAGAGCATAGCCTCTGAGGTCTTTGCCAAAGAGCATAAAAGAGAGGTGAGAGTCTATGATTCGAGGTCATTTATTGGAGTAAAATGAGTGTACATTTCCCCAGGTCTCTTGTCGGGAATGAATGACTGCTCGATGCCTGAGGTCTCTTGCGAGATCGAGAGAGTGCTCGTCGCTGAGGTTGTTGCGGGACGAGTGATACGTGGACTTTACAGGTCCTCTATGGGTGATGATCGCCGAGACGTGGAGGTATTCCATCCGGGACATGTTGTGCATAGACTATATTGGCGTTGCATCCATATTACATACTTCAATGCATTGCATCTTATTCGTCCATATGCTCCTTGTTGTGGTGTTGATTCGTTATTCATCTTGAGACTTAGCACAACTGGGTTTAGATGCTATAGCATAGGTGAGGAGTTGTACTGTGGACATGGATTCGTGTTGACTTGTACTTTGTTGTTTATCATGTTTATCTTTCTTTGTTGTCATTATATACATTAGCTAGTATTTGTCGGCTTATGATACCTACCAGTACTTGTTATTTGTAATGACCTTCACTTGCTGCATTCTTTTATGAATGCAGAGTACCAGGTTGGATCTACTTCTACCCTTCGTGGCTGACATTCGAGGATTGTTGATTCGAGTCTCTTTAAGGTGAGCATGAGGACGTTCGCTGCCCGAAGACTCTTCCTATTATTATGTCTTGCTTTCCATCATGAGACATGACTTAAGACCACTTATGCATTATTATTCTGACTAGTAGTATTTTTTATTTAGATGCTCTTGTATGACCAGACCAAATACTGGGTGGATTTCATTTATTTCCACACTTATTTATATTATATTTGTGAGACTTACATTATTTTTCTTTCTTCTGATATTTTTATTTCTTCCGTTTTTTTATAAATTGTGCAAGTTGAGTTAAGGGCTCGCCAACCGAGGAGGGAAAGGTAGGTGCCCGCACGACTTAGTGAAATTGGGTCTTGACAAGTTGGTATCAGAGCCCTAGGTTACCTGGTCTACAATACAAGAGCATGTCTAGTAGAGTCTCGTGGATCGGTATGATGAGCTCCGTACTTATCTGCGAGAGGCTATAGGATAGTTAGGAACTTCACTTTCTTACATTCTTTCATGCTACTTTATTCTAATTGGTATCGGGAACAATCGAATTGGTATCTGATTCTTATCTCTACTCTCACAGATGGTGAGGACTCAAGCCATGATAGCTCGAGCTAAGGTGCCGGAGCCAGCAGCTGCGGCTGGCACCAGGGGACTAGCTACAGTTAAAGGACGCAATAGAGCTAAAGTTCGTGATGCTGCACCAGCCAGGGGCAGGTCTCCTACAGCTAGGCAGAAATGTGTGAGATCTCCATCTCCAGAGCTTGAGGCTCCGCAGGTTTGAGATTAGGCCGTCGGGATAATGTTGCTCCAGCACGGGCACACCCTAAGGACACTTCAAAGCAGATGATCAGGATACTATGGCTTGTGTTATACTTTATTTGGATTCCTAGAAGGCTGTCGCTGGTGTTACTTCTCCGAGTGGGGGATCACAAACTAGAGATGGGGCATAGACCTCTTAGCAGAGGTAGACCTGTGCAGGGTAACCTGCTACGGCTGTAGCACTATAGATGGATGCAGTGCCAGCCCCAGGAGATGACCTTAGACCTATGGAAGGCCCTGTTATGAGCTTGACCGGTCTGGAACTGGTAGGGACATTCAGGAAGATAGATCCGCCGGGATTCGTTGGTACTTCCGAAGAGGATGCATATGAGTTTATATTAGACATGCACGAGGTATTGCACAGGATGGGGATTGTTGAGACCTACGGTGTTGATTATGTGTCGTACTAGTTTCGCAGAGACGCAAAGACCTTGTGTAGGTAATTTATTTCTTGTAGACCAGAGGGTTCTCCTCCAGTTACATGGACACAGTTTTATCGGGCCTTCCTTGAGAAGTATGTGCTCCAGGCCTTGAAAGAGGCACATAGAGATGAGTTCCTCCACTTGCAATAGAGGGGATTGTCCGCTGATGCTTATGTGACTCGCTATTTGCATTTGGCCTGTTATTCAGCACCCCTGATTCCTACTGAGCTTGACAGGATTCGATGATTTGTTGGCCCTTAACTAGGGTTCTTACTAATACTAACTAATAGGCTTTCAGAAGCTTTTCCACGCAAAGAGGGGAGGAAGTGCTTGCTGCCAACTTGCCAGACGAGCGGACATCTGAGCTCAGCAGCGCATTTACTATTTGGAGATGGGTGGTGCCAGGCAGGGTAAAAAGAAGGATATTTTTCCATTAGACGAGGAAAGAAGTAGTAAAGAAATATCGCTATCGTGGGAAAAAAAGAAAAATGCAGGATTCATCGAAGGGAAGGCCAAATCCGGCTAAAAATAAAAAGAAGAGATCAAGGAGAGGGAGCTAGACGAGCACTCGGTACTGCGCTTTAGATTCCATGCCTTTAGCTTAAGGCCATGGGTGCTTCCTTCCAGTCCATTGTTGAGCATGCTTTCTTAGTCGAGGTTGTTAAGGCCCGCGTATTTGGAGGGGCTAGTGAGAAGAGGTAGCAACAGTTTGGGGGTCATAGTGGTTATAGTTCGAGGGGCGCCGGATAATTTTCTAAGCAGTATCAATCCTATTCTGGCCGCCCTGTGCAGTTAGCATTCTAGGCTTCTTCTAGTGGGCCATCCAGGCAGAGAGCTTCTGAGAGCTCATTTTCTTAACCAGTAGACAACATTGTTCCAGTTGGGTCTTTAGTTTCGGTTCATCAGACTCCGCCTCCTAAGGCTTATTTTACATGTTGAGCACTTGGTCATTTTACTCGAGATTGTCCATGACCCAGACAAGGTTACCAGCCCCAGAGGACTCCGGTAGCTTCAGCTAACCGAGGTGGTGCTTCTTCGAGAGGCGGTGCTCAGTCAGGCCGTGGTGGTCCATAGATTTCTAGGGATGGGTCCCAGGCCGATAAAGGTTGGTCCCAGAATTCGAGAGGTAGATCACACTCTGGACAGTCTGGTCTTGTTGGGGCCCAGTGTTACTCGTTCCCAGGTGGACTCGAGGCGGACGCCTTAGATGCTGTCATTTCAGTTACCGTTTCCATAGAGCAGCCATCTGTATTATTTGATTCTGGATCCACTTAGAGCCTGTTTGGATGGGCTTAAGCCTATAAGCTGCAAACAGCTTATAAGCTAAAAAAATAAGTTGGGGTAGTCTAACTTATTTTTTTTGGCTTATAAGTTGTTTTCAGCTTATAAGCTGCTTTAGATAAGCTAAGTAAAATGGGCCCAATTATTTTTTTGAGCTTATTTTAAGCACACAATGACTTTAAGCTGGCCAGCCAAACACTTTAAAAAGCTGAAAACAGCTTATAAGCAACTTATAAGCCAATCCAAACGGGCTCTTATTAGTATGTGTCTGCATATCATGTTGTTGGTTGAGAGTTGGCTTGTTATATCATAGTGGTACCTATTCATGTGTCTACTCCAGTCGAAGATTCTGTTGGGGTTGATCGAGTATATCGATCTTGCTTGGTTAGTTTTATGGGTTATAACACGTGGGTAGACTTGATGATACTTGACATAGTGGATTTCAATATTATTTTGGGTATGACCTGGATTTCTCCTTATCATGCGATCTTGGACTGTCATGCCAAGGCAGTCCCTTTAGCAATACCAGGCATTCCTAGACTTGAGTGGAGGTGTACTCCTAGTCCCGCTCCGAAGAAGATTATTTCCTTTCTTCAGGAAAAGAAATTAGTCAACAAGGGGTGTTTAGCTTATCTGGCTCATGTAAGTGACACTACTCTTGCATCTCCACCCCTTGAGTCCATTCCCATTAGGAGCGAGTTTGCAGAGGTATTCCCATCCGATCTGCCAGGTATGCCACCCGATCGCGATATTGACTTGGATCCGAGCACCCGCCTAGCTAATAGAGCTTAAGGAGCAGTTACAGGATTTATTGAACAAGGGTTTCATTAGATCGAGTGTCTCCTCTTGGGGTGCTCCTATGTTGTTCGTGAAGAAGAAAGATGGATCTATGAGGATGCGCATCCATTATCGCCAGCTGAACAAGGTTACTATTCATGACAAGTGTCCCATGCCTCGTATTCACGATTTATTTGACCAGCTTCAGGGTGCTTTAGTCTTCTCGAAGATTGACTTGGGTACCCGAGTGGATCTTAGTACAGCTTTCCACCTCAAGATCGACGGGCAGTTCGAGCGGACCATTCAGGTGCTCGAGGATATGTTGAGGGCTTGCGTTATAGACTTTGGTGGTCATTGGGATAAGTACTAACTATTAGCATAGTTTGCATATAACAATAGTTATCACTCGAGGATCGACATGGAACCTTTCGAGGCTTTATATGGTAGGCGATGTAGATCTCCAGTTTGTTGGTTTGATGCATTTGAGCTTTGACCTTGGGGTATGAATATTTTGAGGGAGAGTCTCTTGAGAAGGTGAGGGTCATTCAGGCCAAGCGTTTGGCGGCTCAGAGTCGACAGAAGATGTATGCGGATCGAAAGGTCTGAGATTTAGAGTTCGCCGTTGGTGATCAGGTTCTATTGAATATTTCTCTCATGAAGGGTGTTATGAGGTTTAGCAAGAGAGGCACTTTTAGTTCGAGGGATATTGGGCCATTTGAGATCCTTTATCATGTGGCTGATGTTGCTTATATGTTGGCCTTGCCACCAGGCTTAGCAGGCATTCATCTAGTTTTCCATGGATCTATGTTCAAGAAGTACCATGCCGAAGCTACTTATATTGTTCGTTGGGACTCAGTATTACTTGATGAGAATGTGACTTACGAGGAGGATCCTATTGCAATTTTGTATAGGCAGGTTCGAAAGTTGAGGTCTAAGAAGATAGCTTTTGTGAAGGTGCAATGGAACCATTATCCTTTTGAGGTGGCCACTGATGATACTGAGACTGATATGGATAGCTGATATCCTCAGTTATTTGTCGTTTCCTTTCTTTGTCCTTCGTCGCTTGAGGACGAGCGATGGTTTAATTGGTATCTGATGTAACAACCTGTTTCGTCGTTATAGCCTTTTTAGTGCTTTTGACCCCTTTCCCAAGATTTTTAGCTTACATTTAACCCGAGTGCATCGTTGACATGTTTTTCGAGGTCTTTGGTTATGATTTGGGTGACTTTATGGGAAATTTGAGCTTAAAGCAAAAACGAATTGACTCAAAGTTAACTTTTGGGTAAATGAACCTCTTTCGGGAATCCGTTGATTTTAAATGTTCGGATGGTCTTTAAGAACTTGTGTGTATATTCGGTTCGGTTCCCAATGCACTCGGGTGCATTTTGAGACTTGGGTTAGGAAGTTGGTTTTGAGATATTGAGGGTTCATTTAGTCAACGAGGCCTCCGTTAGGAATTCTGAGGTAACAAGTACGTTCATATCATGTTTTTATGTATGGCTGCATATATGGTTTGTGAGTAGATAGCCTCGGGTGATAATCGGGATTTCAGGTTGAATTAGTGAAAACTTAGGGATTCTGGCGCCCACTATGGAGACACCAGGATGGCGACAGCGGTATTGAGGCAGCAGTGACCCTGCCGCTATAGCAGTCAGGTACAATTGGTGTGGACAGCGGAAGTGGTCACAGGACAGCAAAAGCGGGACCACTGAAGCGCTAATGTGAGCGGGGAAGCGGGTGACGGGCAATTAGATTCATTAAATGTGTGTTAAACGCCCAAGTCCTTCATTCAATACCACTCCGAAAATAGAGCTATTGGATCATTTCAAGGCATTATTTGGGGTAAAATCATCGTGGTAATCCTTCCATCTTCATTGCTATTCCATATTCCATTAATCACCTTAGGAATCCATCAATCATGCTAGTTTCATTAAGAGCTTGAGGATTAAAAGAGGGGTCAATGGGTTCTTCATTCTAGGATATTATGTCTTGATTGATTGATTGGGTTAGCTTCAATAAGCATGGAATTGATGATTAGAAACTATTATTGCATGATTCCTTTCTAATTAGTGGCTAATTTATGGAATTGGAGGTTAGGGTTCATACCCATATTTGGGGGTTTTGCCTAGAATCTGAATTTAAATTATTTGTTAGTTCTTCTAGCTTATAATTGTTGGGAATTGATCACTTAGAACATTAATTTCTTGTTGAGACCTATAGATTCCTAATTTCATCTTTTTAGTTCATAAACCCCATTCCATAGGTTGGGATTTTTGGTATTGATTAGTAGTAAGGTTGAATGATGTTTCTTCTTGATTCTAATTCCATAATTCAGATATTATTAGACTTTCATTATCTCAAGGCTCAAAGGAAGGGAAAGACTAAGTGTTATATCACCTCAAAAAAAAATTTAGCATCGTTCGCGTTGTAAGTAAACTAACGTAAGCTCATAGTGTTTCATGGGACCCTTATAAGGTTAAGTAATACTCTTAACAAGTGTTAAATATGTGTCTAAAGGTTTCGGGATCAAGCAAATTAAAGAAAATAAGTTTGTCGAAAATTTGGAAAAAGTTGACAGAAATTTTGAGTCAACTTTAGAGGGGTATATCTCTTAGGATATCAAGAGTTTTGAAGTGAACAAAATCCTAAATTGAAGTTTGGGAAGTCTAGTTTCCAACGCAAAAAACCGCTCATCAAAACGACATCGGAGTAGGGAGTTATGGGCATTTCAAGATAAGCCTCTAAGCTACACAATGGCTTCCCTGCGGGCCCCACTTGGAAAGTTGGTAGAACCGACTTTCAAAGGGTATAATAAATACTCTATTATTCCCCTTTTTTCATCATTTACACTTCCTTTGAGCCCTAGAAACATCCATACACTTCTCTTAAAAATCTATAGCCCTTAGATAAAAAATTCAACAAGATTACACCAAACTAGTTCATGCAAAGTGATTGCTCTTATTTATACTTGATGTTATGGTGAGTTTGGTCTTGAAGAAAGTTGGTGTGGCTAAAGTTCTTTAAGTATAAGGTATTTTCTTCATCCTATCTCTTATGTTGAGTTTATTTGAAGGTTTAGCAAGTCTTAAAAGTGAAAATAGTTATGGAGGAAAGTCGTAAAGTGTTGTGCTGTAGTTGTTGAGTTTATGCACTGTTTTGAACATGTTGTGGCTGTGTTGTTGAGCTAATTTCCATGTAGCTGGATGGTATCTAATGTTGTTGGTGTTGATGAGATTATGCTCCTTGATTGGGAAGAAAGGAAGCGTATATTGATAAATATCGTGTGGGGTGTTTTATGGAATATTTGGTATTAATGATGATGATGTTGGTGTTAGTGTTGTTGTTATTGTGTTTGTTGTTGGTATTGTGATTTCGGGCTAGAGATATAAACAGGGGAGATGCTGCCCGAATTTTTGCAGATTCTAAAAGGGTTTAATTTGAAGACTTAAGATAAGCATATGACGATAAGCCTAACAGTAGTATAAATTCTATTGAATTTAGATTTACAAGCTTGGAAGGATAAGCGTTAAGTAGTAGGAGACAAAAAGGTATGTTAAGACTAAAGTCTTTCTTGCTAAAGGCATGATTCTTTTGTTATAATTCCACACTTGTTTTCCATAACATCCTTGTTCCCAAAAAGCTAGAAGTTCATGATTCTTAGAGTTTCTTACGGCGCTAAAGATAAGTATGTTTCCTACGATGATAATTACGATGATGTTGATCCCATTTCTAGAGATTCCAATGTTTACATTCATGATGCTATTATGAGATTATTGAGTTTATTTCATGAATTTCTTGATTTTATTCATTGTTGTTGATCTCACCTTATGATAATTGTTCCTCCAAGATGAGATATAGTGATGATGATTGTTCCATAATATAAATCAGAGGTCACCGACCTTATGTCACTCCGATAAGGTAGTAGCTTTTAATTGGTCTTTCATGCATGCTTTATATACATGTAAGTATTTTCTCACGCCGTGCTTATATGGCCGGGCATACACCACTATGGTGGGTGAGTTATGGATAATGATAATAACACTGTGCCTATATGGTCTGGCAGACACCACTAGTGGGCGGCATGAGATGATTACCCCGGATGCGGGAGGCCTGGACGTGGGCTAATGATGATAACACTGTGCCTATATGGTCGGGCAGTTTACTTGTATATATTTTTTATGCCATTTTAAAAGATAAAGTTAGCATGCATGGTATCTGCCTTATGAGGCAATCAGATGTACAAGTTACCTTTATCTCATGTTACGTTCCATAGTTCTTGTTATGTTGTCATTCATGCCTTACATACTCAGTACACTATTCGTACTGACGTCCTTTCTTGTGGACGCTGCGTTCACACCCGCAGGTAGGCAGAAAGACAGATCAGATCCGTAGGAGCTTTATGAGTGGATTCTCAAGAGCACTCCACTTACTTCGGAGCTGCAGTCTATTGGTATTGGTCTTTATGGCCACTTGTATACTATGTAGAGGCTTGTAGACATGTGTGTACAGTTAGACGTTTCATAACCCTACCGGTTCATATCATTGTATAACATTTTAGTAGCATTGTCGGTTGATGATGATGGGCATAATTGTTGAAGATTATATAGTGATGTGCCGTTATGTTGTGACATATGTCCTTATAGATAATGATATCCACTAGCTATCTTTATGGTCCACCCAGAAATGAATATGAGATGTATGTTCAGAGGTGCTCGGTGGTTTAGCTTCGGTTGCCCGACATGGCCCTCTAGTTGGGTCATGACAAAAGTGATCTAAGAGTTGTTCGTCCTAGAGAGCGTCTCTGAGCCGTGTCCAGTGGAGTCTTGTTTATGGGTGGGAAAAGCTTACACTTATAAACAAGAGGCTGCAGGGCATTTAGGAACTATTGACCCTTCCTTCTCATCTTAGATCGTGCCGTAGAGCTAAATTATAGGATGTGATGTCCCTGATTCTAATCCTAAATGTTTTGATTGTGGATAAGCAGTTGATTGTGCCGCTATGAAGTAACTGATGAGAATCTAAGTTGTTACTCTGAAAGGTATGTTTCCTGCCTTATTGACATTAATAGACTTTGATATAAGAACTTGAGCTAGATGTTATAGGTATTTGTGATCGCCCTGTGAGGCATTGGATGTGTTACATCTCGAAAATTCTGAATTTGTTGCCTTGTGAGTAGACTAATGTGAGCTTAAGATGAACATGAAGTCCTTACAAGATTAAAGAGAGTACTAGGTAGCTTAAAGTGCGTAACATACAATTTCGAAGTCATATGGATATGTGAGACTAAGTTTGTTGAAGGAAGTGAATGTAAGTCACGCTTAGAAGCGTTTTCGCGATAGTTGATTTTTTACGTATTTAGGGCTATCTTGAGGGGCTGCTATAGGGATTATTGTATGGTTAATGAAGTGTTATATAAGTGCAAAGAAGGTTCCACAAGGATTGGAGGTCAAACGAACCAACGAAAATGATTTTGGAAAAAGGCGAGTCATACGACAACTTATACGGTCCGTATAAGGGTCCGTATAACAGTTACAGTGAAGGGTCACCACTGGTGATATTATACGGTCACTTATACAGACCATATAATATTATATGGACCGTAAGTGTCTGTATAAATCCCGACGGGCATCTTTATTTTCTTGTTTTAAGTAGATGACCCAAGTTCTATTTTTCATTTTCCATCTTCTCCACAACTTTTGAGAGCTCTAGAATATTCCACACACCTCATCAACACGAATCCAAGAGAAATTAAAGATCAAGAGGCAAGAATCAAGATATCCATGTGTTAGAAGTCTTTCTAGGGTTAGTAGACTTCAAGAATTCTTTGGGTATCAAAGCTAGGGTTTCCATATAAGTTGATAGCTCGCTCTAAATCTCATTCTTATGAGATAAAATGTTAGTTTTCATGCTTATTTCGTGTTATCAAGAATGCTTAGTGGTTGAACAACTTGGGTAGAAGGAGAAAGTAGAAGATGAGGTCCAAATGTAGTTTTTATGATGTTTTTGAGTAGTAAGCTAACTTAAGTCATGATTCTTAGTATGATATGGATATAATCTAGTTATGGAAGGTAATAATGGTGATGCGAAAGAGTTGTATGAATATGTGCAAAGGGTTGATATGAAGTTATTGATGTAAGTTGAATGTGAGAATGAGCTTTGAGACTTAATTGAATACGACTACTTGATTATGATGTTGTGGATGTTATTATGGTTGTTTGGGAATTGTTTTTCGGTATGGTCGAAGTCGATGAAATAGGGGCAATGCTGCCCTGTTTTTTTTTAGTCCATGAGCTGTTCTAGTCTAGAATTAAGGATGTGACTAAGACATAACCATGGTATGAATCCTTTTAAATGTAGATTTCTCAAGCTTGGGCGGTGAACGTTAAGTAGTTAAGAAGACAAAGAGGCATGTAAGGCTAACCCTTCTTTCTTAAGGCATGATCCCATTGATGTATACCTTCGTGTGAAATCCATAGTACCTTCCATGATGATTTCATTCCTAGAATCACTAAAGTTCACGATTCTTGATAATTTTGTGATACCATTAGTCTCACCCTTTAATAATTGATCCTCTAAGAAAGGATATAATGAAGTAATGATGACAATGATGATGTTGAGGATACGTATGTACCTATATAGATATATATATATATATATATATATATATATATATATATATATATATATATATATATATATATATATATATCAAATTATGACTATTAAGAACACCGAGCTTATATGGCCGGGTACGATATCTATTGCGCGCACACCACTGCAGTTGGTTACGAGTAACACTGAGCCTTGGTAGGGCCAGGTACGTATAACACCGAACTTTGTGATGGTCGGGTACGTAAGACACCAAACCTCTATGGTCAGGTATGATACTACTATATGTATAAATGTATGAAATGGAAGTTTCCCATTAGAAAGAGGGTAAGTAAATATGATGAGCGTCGTTAGAGGTATAAATGGCTCGTTCATCCCATGACTTTTCTATCTTATGTTTTTTCTCATGCTTCCATTATGTTATTGATTATGCTTTACATACTCAATACATTTTTCTTACTGACGTCCTTTTGTTTGTGGACACTGCATCATGCCCGCAGGTGGACAGGGAGATAGACTTGACCCATAGACTGCTTACTCAGAGACTTCATAGAGGAGCTCCATTTGATTCGGAGCCGCAACTGTTGGTACTATTCTTTTGTGTATATACATATGGGAATGGCGAGGCCCTATCCCGTCCTTATGATGATGCTTCATAATCTTCTTAAAGGCTCGTAGACAGTCATGTATAGTAGATGTCTTTTGCCTTGTCGGCTCATATTATTTCGTTAGCCTCGTCGGCTTGTGTATATGTATATGGGCGTAGTTGTTGATGTTGATATAAAAAGTGTTTTAGCCGTTGGAAATGGTATTATTGGTTCACCTAAACATGAAAGTAAATGTACGATGAGAGGTGCCCGGTGGGTTAGCTCCGGGTGCCCGTCATGACCCTCCGGTTGGGTCATGACAGGATGTGTTTTGTGGGCTGTCTGCAAGAATGAGGTAGTAAGAAGTATAGAGGAAACTCTGCCGAAATTTTTACAAATTTAATTGTTTGAATGTCTATGCTATAGAGAAAGAATGAAGGGAAAATGTGACAATCAGATGTTTGGTAAGTCATGATTGAATGAACCATTATGAGACACTTTCGAATAGAAGTTTTCAAAAGATTTTAATTTAATTTAAGGGAAGAACCTTGGAGGGGAAAAATGATTAGTAATTAAAGGATTTTGAATAAGTGCATTCGAGATTTCGGAGAATTGAGATTTATTGAAGATATAGGGAAAGTTGACACTAAGAATTCAAATGCAGTATTACGATTTATAGACTGGTGAGTAAGAGATAACAAAAAGATATTGATATGAGAAAGGAAGTTAATAAGTAGGGGAAAGTTTTAATCTAGAAGTTTCTACATATACATAAGATAAGGACGGGTTGATGACAGGCACATAGACTCATTTTATCAGACTTTCCTATATGATGTGGGTTTACATTGGGATTTAGAAGTCACTAGTCATTTGACTTCAAGGGGATTCTTAGTATTTGATAGTTGGTACTATTCTGAGAATTATTATGGCCGAGTTACTTCGGGTATTAATGATAACCTTGAACTCAAGAATGAGAAATGGTTAGGTGAGTTGGATTGCAATTATGATTGTCTTCTGGATTGTTTATATAACATCTAAATGTGATGTTGCTTGGCCGACGAAGGAAGTAGAGAGTGTATCAACCTTAGGAATATGTGGTGTGTTTCTAGCTAATTCTTATAAAAAGGCTTCACCTCATATTTTTTTCAGACGGGTGTTGTGAAGGTTAGTTGACGATAGAGAAAGTAGGTGTGAGGTCTGTTTATATGTAAGGATAGAAGAGAATAGGTGTACAAGTGAAAGATAAAATATCGCAAGGATCGATTCAGCTGCTACCGAAAAGTAAAGGATGTGATGTTGATTATTTTAGACAAAGAGGTACAAGTACGAGTAAAGATTTTTAAGTAAAGTTATATCACTAGGGCTTTACAATTAGGATTTTGCAAGGATTGCGAGGTATGAGTCTGGCTAGTTGGGCGAAAAGAGAGGGGAGATGTATTAAAGCCATAGATTCAGGACAAAATCAAATGGCAATGGGATATCTCGCAAGAAAAGGTGTTGAAAAGAGATAAAAAGATAAGTCACAAGTGGATACATCGAGTATTATGTATACCCTTATGATTGATGTAATGACATGTTAAAAGTATTGATTGTGCTGTATGTCAAAATTGAGATAGCAAGCGCTACAGAAAGAATCAAGATTAGGTTTTCTCGGGAATTAAAGTCAGATAGCGGTAACGCGACCAAATAAGTAAGCACGAGCATTAGGAAAAAGAAGGTTATGATGTCATGAAGGGGAGAGAAACTTAGATAAGCAAAACGTATACCATTGAGGGTCAGGTAATAAATATTTGGGGAAAGGTTAGGATGAAAGCAAGAAAATAGACGATAGGATCAAATTTAAATAAATCAGCAAGAGATAGAGTAATGTTGTACGTGACAAGGGATGAACGTGAGGACCCCGGAACCAACCTATAAGTCTTCATAACCAGAACCGAGAAGGTTGGAAATAATGGACAAAGGTGCATCCTTGAGAAGAAATAAACAGGTCATATAAGAGCGAAAAGGAAATTTTAAACTCTTGAGATTTAACCAGGAGAATGGATGTGAACCCATGATTGGTACGCCTATTTAAGGAAAGGAAGTACCTCAAGAAGAGATTTTTCAGCATCAAAAGGGATTCGCACTCCTAACGAAACACTCCAAAGTTTCCTAACCTAAGAGTAAATGATGACTAATGGAAACGACATTTTACAAGTAAAAGAAACTACGAGGACTAAAGAAAGGAGGAGATGTTAACGAAGTGGTTAAAGGGAATTATGTGGCCACCGATGACATAGAGAAGGTTAATGAGTCAGTAGGCTTGCCCAAGGGAAAATAAATTTAAATTATAAGATAATGGTTTTGTGAAAGATGCAAAGATGCGATCCTGAAGAAAACTGAGAAAATGCGAGATATATACATACATATATACATACATATATATATATATATATATATATACATACATATATACATATATATGTGTGTGTGTGTGTACAAGTTGTAGTATCATAAAGGAAGATGAAGACTCGACAAAAGAAGAAAGGAAAGGGTGTACTTTGTGAGGATTTCATGATAAGAACAAGAACTGACAGAATACTTGAAGGACTATAATGCATAACTGTGATGGAAACAAGTAGTTAAGAAGAATTACAGGAAAAAATGAGCTAAGATAATGAAAGGACGAGTCGTGGGAATGGGTGGTGTGGAGTATCAACTTTTAATGGTATAGTATAGACATAAATAAGAATTGAACCTAGAGCAAGGAGAATTTCAAGGATATTAAGAAGGTAGTCGTGGAGGAAGACTAGGGCTAAAGGAGCGTGGTATAGTCGGACACTCCATAAGGGGCCTAGTGAATTCTGATATCCCCATTAATTCATTAGCCTAAGGGACTACTAGTCATGAAAGGTAGAAGTGAAAAGACAATTAAGAAGGCATCTGAATTGTATCCGATATGTATAAGCATTTTGATCTAATACAAGAACTCAACTAGCAAAAAGGAAATAAGTTAAACCATGTGATGAAAGAACTCTGGCATTATATGGAATAGAGGAGTCGAAGGATTGCTAAGATTGGCCAGATGACTACCAAAGACGGTCAATACTCGAAGGTTACTGGTATATAAGATCATCCTTTAAAAGGAGGGAAGAACAAATTCAGTTCTAACATGAACTACGACATTCCCAAGCTCAAAAGAGGGAAATATACTTGATTGAGGGAGCCAAAATTCGAGATGAACCGATATGTCAAGGATGTGCTAAAGAAAAGTGACAATGTATTAAATGCAAATTTATTATGAGACAAATTTTGAAAGGAGAATAAGTTTCGCCAATGCGATATGTTGTATTCCGGACTATGACTCGAATCACTCGCACCGAAGAAATTTAGGTACATTTGGATATGCAGTAAAGTACTCCAAGGGGTAATAGAAGGAGTAAGAAAGGCCGCATGTGATGAGGGATAATCTAAAATAGCACCAGAGAAGCAAGCAAGCAAGGGTGTCATATCTGAACAAGAGAGTTTGTCTACTAGTAGAGAAATAAAGAACAAGTAAAAAAGGTACAACAATTAAGGGTACTTATCGATAGGCATGGAGTCGATATATCACGAGCCAAGTTCATGTTACACCCCTCGTCTCCATACTAGTAGAACCTATGGGTTCCTAGCCGGGTATGCCCTTGGAATAGAGTCCCGAGTCCGAGTTTGGAGATAGAAAATGTCTTACCCCGTGTACAAGAGTACCAGTATGTGTTCCGGGTAATTTACAGAGTTAGAAGTTGAGCGAATCAAGTCGACGCGATCGGAACTGAACCAGAAAATCTGCAGGACATCAGTCAATGTCGACGGGTCGTCAACATCAGTCAATGTCGATGGGATTTCGCAGCCATGCATCTGCAGGCGCAGGTTGACAGGCAAGTCAACGGACCGTCGACACGCCGACGGGCCGTCGACCCGCTCGTCGAACCGGACCGTTGGAGCCTTTTTGACTTCCAAGTATAAATATGTGGGTCACGACTTCATTTCATATTTTCCTTCTTCCAAAAATCAGAAAACCCTAAAATATTTTCTCCCAATATTTTCCATCATATTAGTGAAGATTTGACAAGACCCGGACCCCGTAAACCCGAGATGGTGAAGAAGAAAGGCTGCTTCTAGGGTTCTTTCAAAGTGGTAAAGCTTAGGGAGTTAAAGTGAAGTGGTTCTTGGGATTCTTGCCCCCTCAAGGTATGCAAATGATTTCTACCTTTGTATTTAAGTTGAGTATTAAGAGTTTTAATGATTCTAAGTAAATAGGGGGTAGTTGTGGAAGTGGTAAGTTGATGAAAGACAAAATGGTAGCTTAGGGTTATTTAGAGAGATGATTGGGAATGGATTAGAATATATTTTGATATATAAGTGTTGTTATTGTGGTTATGGTTGGTATTAAAGCGAATGAGAAGTTGAAGGGTTGTTAAGCTTATGAGACAAATATTGTCCATGATTCGTTAAGCTCTCTATGCATCTAAAAGAGGTTAGTAAGTGAAGTACCTAGTCTAATGAAGTCTATGTTATCTTAATTGTACATTTACAAGTCGAGAAGTAGGAGTCGATCGATTTGATATACGTCGAGGTATGTTACGGCTATCCTTTCCTTCTTTTGGCATGATCTTATGATGTGATCCAACAAGCTAGTAAGCGAGATTTCATATTACTCTACTCTTAGAAGTATTAGGAGTATTTCAGTTTTTGACATTCATGCACTCCGTTATGATTATTCCTTCTGTTCATGGGTCCAGTTTTAGGTATACATTTATTCATGCATCACATTTATTTATATATATATATATATATATATATATGTATGTATGTTGACCCGTGACCAGAAGGAATTATATACGCAAGTATTATATATATATGGGGTATGGAAAGGAGCAGGCATTATATACGCATTACCACCTGATCAGCTAGTGCACTATGATGACGATATGAGAATCAGGCTACAAGTATCGCAACAATGTATATGATGATGGCCGCAGAGAGGCCAATATGTTATGAGAAAAGAGACAGGCGTTATATAAGCGCACATATCAGGTGTTATATATGCACATATATACATATGTATGACATTCATTGATAGGCATGAGCATGCATATTATGTGCCTATGGAGGCATTGTCAGTTATACCGATTTATGCCGATTCAGGCAGATACTAGTTCATACATGTACATACAGTCAGTCATTTGATCTTATGAGTTCAGATCTTATCCATGATTCTCATGTGTATATATGTATACGATGTTGCTTTTATGCTTTACATGCTCAGTACATTATCCGTACTGACTCCCCGTTGCTTGGGGGCTGTGTTAATGCCCGCAGGTACAGGGAGACAGACATGTGGTCCAGCTCAGTAGGATCTCTAGATCTAGCAGTGGTCAGTACGCTCCATTCGATCCAGAGCTACAGTCAGTTTTGGTATGCCCCGTTTGAGATGTGTATGCATATGGGTATGACGGGGCCCTGTCCCATTCTTTCTACAGCTTTTATTCCAGTAGAGGTCTGTAGACAGTTGTATGCATTAGTCAGATGATGTAGCCTTATCGGCTTCTATTCTTTTGTGTAAAGTATATAGAGCAGCCTAGCTAGCTTGCACTGTTCATCCGCATGTTGTGTATATATATGCAGATCATACATAGTTCTGATGTTTCCCTCTTTATGAGATTAGTTGTGCCATTTATGGGCCTTTGATGTTCAGTATGATTCAGATATGAGTATAGGGGTGTTTGGCTGTTAGAGGTCAGACTCCTGTCACGGATCATCGGTTGGATCGTGACAGAAGTGGTATCATAGCAGTTTCGTCCTAGGGTTGTCTATAGACCGTGTCTAGCAGAGTGTTGTTTATGGGCGTGTTTTGCACCACACTTATAAACAAATGGCTACAAGACATTTAGGATGATGTCATTCTTTCTCTCCTAGATTGTGCGATAGAGCCATGTGTTAGGCGTTCGCTTTCTGATAAATTGTTATGATTTCAGCGATGCCTCCCAAGAAAGCTACAGCTGCCCAGAAGGGCAAGAAAGCCACAGGCGAGGGCACTAGCTGCACTCAGAGCCCAGGATGAGATTCAAAGTGAGAGGTCGTCTGAGACATCGCAATACACCGCCTCCAGCACCTGCCCCAGTTCCTCAGTCGGATGCACCGGGCCAGGATATGCGGGATGTCGTACGGTTGTTGACCAGATTAGTAGCTGCCCAGGCTCAGCGGTAGGGAGTTGGTGTTGACCACGTAGATGGGACTGGTAGCTCGAGGGTTAAGACCTTTCTTGGGTTAGGTCCTCCATAGTTTTCCGTGGTAAAGCAGAATATGGACCCCTAGGATTTCATTGATGGTATGTAGAGGACTTTGAGGGTTATGCTTGCGGATGAGTTTGAGTCCGTAGAGTTGGCTTCGTATAGGCTGCGTGATATTGCAGTACAGTGGTATCAGACTTGGGAGTTATCTAGGGGAGAGAATGCCCCTCCAGCTGTGTGACGAGAGTTCGCAGATTCCTTTATCCGTTATTATTTGCCTCCTGAAGTCAGGTGAGCCCGAGCAGATAGATTATTACGTATTGAGCAGGGAAGTATGAGTGTCCGGGAGTATTGTGTGTATTTTGCTTCTATGGCTAGGTATGTTCCAGCCATGGTGGCTGAGATGGAGGATAGAGTTCATCGTTTTATGGCTAGTCTAGGGCCACATTTGATTGATGCTTGTACGACTGCCGCATTACAGCCAGGCATGGATATCTCCCGTATACAGGCATATGCGCAGAATTTGGAGGATCGCAAGCGCCAGAGGAGGACAGATCGTGATCGTGACCAGGGCCATGGTGAAAGGTCCAGATCTTTTAATAGTGGGGGTGAGTTCATGGGAGGACAGAGATAGCAGCATCCCGATATCCTTTCGATTTAGCGGGGAGTGCATCTTCGCTATTTCCAGGTCCGAGATTTGACTGGTCTCCTTATTCAGGAGCAGGCCAGAGTTCTAGAGCATCAGACTCTCAGTACAGATCGGAGATAGGCCAAATGAGACCCCTTTTACCACGGTGTGCCCAGTGTGACAAGTTACCTGCCGGTCAGTGTCGACTAGGATCAAATGGTTGTTATGCTTGTGGCCAGCTAGGCCACAGGGTGAGGGAGTGCCCGATGAGGACTGGTACAGGTATGGTTTAGCCTACAGGGTCTGTGGCTGGCTTTTCTTCCGTAGTGCGCCCTTCAAGGCAAGTTTTTTAGACGCCAGGAGGGTGAGGTATAGGGAGGAGTGGAGCATCCAGCTCCAGCGGTCCTCAGCACCGCGTATATGCATTAGCTGGTAGACAGGACCGCGAGATGTCTCCTGATGTTGTTACAGGTATATTATCGGTTTCCTCCTATGATTTTTATGCACTGGTTGATCCAGGTTCCACTTTATCATACGTTACACCACTTGTTGCTGGCAAGTTTGGGATAGAGCCCGAGTCGATTAAACCTTTTGAGGTGTCTACGTCAGTTGGCTATCCAGTCAAAGCTAGGAGAGTATATCGAGACTGTGTTGTTGTAGTTTGTGACCGCCACACCGTAGAAGATTTGATTGAGTTAGATATGATTGATTTTGATGTTATTATGGGCATGGACTGGTTAGCTTCTTGTTATGCTAATGTTTATTGTAGAGAAAAGATAGTTCAATTTCAGTTTCCAGGCGAGCCACTCCTAGAGTGGAAAGGCAATGCTGCTTCGCCTAGAGGTAGCTTTATTTCCTACCTTAAGGCAGAGAAGATGATCAGAAAAGGGTATATTTTTCATCTAGTTCGAGTTCAAGATGTGCAAGCAGAGCCGCCGACTCTTCAGTCTGTTCCCGTGGTTAATGAGTTCCCAGAAGTGTTTCTAGATGAGCTTCCAAGCATTCCCCCAGAGAGGGAGATTGATTTTGCTATTGATCTATTACCAGATACTCAGCAAATATCTATTCCTCCTTATAGGATGGCACCTGCGGAGTTGAAGGAATTGAAATAGCAGTTGAAAGATTTGCTTGACGAAGGCTTTATCAGGCCTAGTACATCACTGTGGGGAGCGCCGGTGTTATTTCTGAGAAAGAAGGATGGTTCCTTGCGAATGTGTGTTGATTATAGGCAATTAAATAAAGTGACTGTAAAGAATAAGTATCTACTCTCGAGGATTGATGATTTATTTGATCAGTTTCAAGGCGCCAAGTATTTCTCGAAGATAGACTTGAGGTCAAGATCCAACCAAGTTAGGGTGAAGGAAGAAGACATTCCGAAGATGACATTCCGGACTAGATATGGCCACTATGAGTTTCGTGTTATGTCGTTCGGGCTAACTAATGCCCCGGTCGTATTCAAGGATTTGATGAATCGTGTATTAAGACCCTTTCTAGATTTGTTCATGATTATTTTTATGGATGATATTCTGGTTTATTCACTGTCAGAGGCCGATCATGCAGAACATCTGCGAATAGTGCTTGGAATTCTCCGGGGTAAAGAGTGGTATGCCAAGTTTTCTAAGTGTGAGCTCCGGTTGAACTCTATGGCTTTTCTGGGTCACATTATTTCAGAGGAAGGCGTTAGAGTGGATGCCTAAAAGATTGAGGCTGTGAAGAATTGGCCAAGGCCTACGGCACCAACGGAGACACATAGTTTCTTGGGCTTGGTAGGTTATTATAGAAGGTTTTTAGAAGGATTTTCCTCTCTTTCAGTCCCATTGACCAAATTGACTTAGGAATCAGCTAAGTTCCAATGGACAGAGGCTTGTGAGCAGAGTTTTCAGACGTTGAAGGATAAGCTAACTTCAGCACCAGTTTTGACTCTTCCAGAAGGAGCAGATGGCTATGTGGTATATTGTGATGCTTCCGGTATTGGATTGGGCTTTGTATTGATGCAGCACGGTAAGGTGGTCATTTATGCTTCTAGGCAGTTGAAGAAGCACGAGAAGAATTATCCAACCTATGATCTTGAGTTAGCGGCAGTGATTCATGCCTTTAGGATATGGAGGCACTACTTGTACGGTGTCCATGTTGATATATATACTGATCATAAGAGTCTCAAGTACATCTTTACGCAGAAAGATTTGAACTTGCATTAGAGGCGATGGTTGGAGAGGTTAAAAAATTATGATGTAAATATTTTGTATCATCCCGGGAAGGCGAATGTAGTAGCCGATGCCCTCGGTCGTAAATCTATGTGTAGCTTATCATACGTGCCGCCAGAGAAAAGAGAAATGGTCCGTGAGGTTCATCGATTAGCTAGCCTCGGAGTTCGATTGATGGATTCAGGTAATGCAGGGGTTACTGTTCAAGACACAGCGGTATCATCCTTTGTAGTTAAGATAAAGGAGTGTCAGTAAGAAGATCCTGCTCTAGTTCATTACCGAGATACAGCACCGCAGAAAGAAAAGACACCCTTTGTGATCACTGGTGATGGAGTACTCATATATCAAGGTAGATTGTGTGTCCCTAGTGTTGCAGGACTCCGTCAGCAGGTTATGGGGGAGGCACATTACTCCCGCTATTCTATTCATCCAGGCTCAACAAAGATGTACCATGATCTCAAGGGAGTTTATTGGTGGGATGGTATCAAAAGAGATATAGCAGAATTTGTCGTTCAGTGTTCAAATTGTCAGCAGGTCAAAATAGAAAACCAAAAGCCTAGAGGTTTATTGCAGACTATGGAGATTCCGACATTGAAATGGGAGGTAATTAATATGGACTTCATTACAGGGTTGCCCCGTACTCAGTGGAAGTGTGATTCGATATGGGTCATAGTTGATAGGCTCACAAAGTCAGCTCACTTTTTTCCTGTCAGGACTACTTATGCAGCCGAGGATTATGCGAGGCTTTATCTTAAGGAGATTGTACGACTCCATGGCATTCCTTCAGCCATTATTTCAAATAGGGGAGCATAGTTCACAGCCAGATTCTGGAAGTCTTTTCAGCAATGATTGGGGTCTCAGGTAAGTCTTAGCACTGCATTCCACCCCCAAACAGATTGACAAGCAGAGCGTACTATACAAACCATTGAGGATATGATTAGAGCTTGTGTGCTTGACTTTCAGGGCTATTGATAGGATTATATTCCTCTTATCGAGTTCGCATATAACAACAGTTACCATTCCAGTATTCAAATGGCTCTTTATGAGGCCTTATATGGGCGGAGGTGTAAATCGCCCATAGGATGGTTTGATATTAGGGAGAATCAGTTACTAGGCCCAGACTTAATCCAGCAAGCAGTTGATAAGCTGAAGGTGATTAGAGAGAGATTGCTAACAGCTTAGAGCCGACAAAAAATCCTATGCGGATAATCGGCGACGTAAGCTAGAGTTCAAAATGGACGACTGGGGGTTCCTGAAAGTGTCTCCTATGAAGGGAGTGATAAGGTTTGGTAAGAAGGGTAAGCTGAGCCCTCGATATATTAGGCCATATAAGATCATTCGTGTAGTGGGTACAGTGGCATATGAACTAGAATTGCCTTCGGAGTTAGAATCGGTACATCCAATATTTCAGGTATCAATGCTTCGTAAGTGTATTGGAGATCATTCAAGAGTTGTACTAGTGAATGATATCCAGGTTACCGAGCAGTTATCGTACGAAGAAGTTCCGGTAGCTATATTGGACAGGTAGATCCGTCGGTTGCGAACCAAAGATGTAGCCTCCGCTAAAGTCTTGTGGAGGAATAAGAATGTTGAAGAAGTGACTTGGGAAACGGAAGAAGCGATGAAGATTAAGTATCCGCATTTCTTCCCAGTAGTATAGGAGGTGCAGTCGGAGACATCACTTTCCCCAGGTATTGTTTTTATTTCAGTTATCGTGGTTTCGTCGTGTGAGGCCATGGTATTGTGTGTTGTAGTGTGTGGCCTCATGTGGCAATGTTTTGGGTTGCTGTGTGCAGGGAGGATTGGTATAAGTATAGGGGAAACTCTGCCGAAATTTTTATAACCCAGGATTGTTCGAACACCCAAGGACGGATGTTCCTAAGGGGGGAGAATGTTACACCCCTCGTCTCCGTAGTAGTAGAACCTATGGGTTCCTAGCCGGTATGCCCTTGGAATAGAGACCCGAGCCCGATTTTGGAGATAGTAAATGTCTTACCCCGTGTACAAGAGTACCAGTATGTGTTCCGGGTAATTTACAGAGTTTGAAGTTGAGCGAATCAAGTCGACGCGATCGGAACTGGACCAGAAAATCTGCAGGACACCAGTCAATGTCTACGGGTCGTCGACATGTTCAACGGACCGTAGACGTGCGGCATCGATGGGATTCCGCAGCTATGCATCTGCAGGCGCACGTCGACGGGCAAGTTGACGGACTGTCGACACGTCGACGGTCCGTCGACCCACTCGTCGAACCGGACCGCTATAGCCTTTTTGGCTTCCAAGTATAAATATGTGGGTCAGGACTTCATTTCATATTTTCCTCCTTCGACAATCAGAAAACCCTAAAATATTTTCTCCCAATATTTTCCATCATATTAGTGAAGATTTGACAAGACCCGAACCCCGTAAACCCGAGATGGTAAAGAAGAAAGGTTGCTTCTAGGGTTCCTTCAAAGTTGTAAAGCTTAGGGAGTCAAAGTGAGGTGGTTCTTAAGATTCTTGACCCCTCAAGGTATGTACATGATTTCTACCTTTGTATTTAAGGTGAGTGTCAAGAGTTTTAGTGATTCGAAGTAAAGAGGGGGTAGTTATGGAAGTGGTAAGTTGATGAAAGACAAAATGGTAGCTTAGGGTTATTTAGAGAGATGATTGGGAATGGATTAGAATATATTTTGATATATAAGTGTTGTTATTGTGGTTATGCTTAGTATGAAGCGAATGAGAAGTTGAAGAGTTGTTAAGCTTATGAGAGAAATGTTGTCCATGATTCGTTAAGCTCTCTATGCATCTAAAGGAGGTTAGTAAGTGAAGTACCTAGTCTAATGAAGTTTATGTTATCTTAATTGTATATTTACAAGTCGAGAAGTAGGATCCGATCAATTTGATATACGTTGAGGTATGTCAAGGTTATCCTTTCCTTCTTTTGGCATGATCCTATGATATGATCCAACAAGCGAGTAAGCGAGATTTCTTATTACTCTGCTCTTAGAAGTATTAAGAGTATTTCAATTTTTGACATTTATGCACCCCGTTATGATTATTCCTTATGTTCATGGGTCTAGTTTTAGGTATACAGTTATTCATGCATTACATTAATTTTATATATATATATATATATGTGTGTGTGTGTGTGTGTGTGTGTGTGTGTATGTTGACCTGCGACCAGAAGGTGTTATATACGCAAGTATTATATGTATATAGGGTATGGAAAGGAGCAGGTGTTATATACGCATTACCACCTGGTCAGCTGGTGCACTATGATGACGATATGAGAATCAGGCTGTTAGTACCGCAGCAATGTATATGATGATGGCCGCAGAGAAACCGATATGACATGAGAAAAGAGACAGGCGTTATATACGCACACATATCAGGCATTATATACGCACATATATACAGATGTATGACATTCATTGATTGGCATGAGCATGCATATTATGAGTTCAGATCTTATCCATGATTCAGGCAGATACTTCTGTGTATATTTGTATATGATGTTGCTCTTATGCTTTACATGCTCAGTACATTATCCGTACTGACTCGCCGTTGCTCGGGGGGATGCGTTCATGCCCGCAAGTACAGGGAGACAGACAGGTGGTCCAGCTCAATAGGACCTCTAGATCTAGCAGTGGTCAGTACCCACCATTCGATCCAGAGCTACAATTAGTTTTGGTATACCCCGTTTGAGATGTGTATGCATATGGGTATGACGGGGCCCTGTCCCGTCCTTTCTACAGCTTTTATTCCAGTAGAGGTCTGTAGACAGTTGTATGCATTAGTCAGATGATGTAGCCTTGTTGGCTTCGATTCTTTTGTGTACAGTATATGTAGCAGCCTAGCTGGCTTGCTTTGTTATTCCGCATGTTGTGTATATATATGCAGATCGTACATAGTTTTGATGTTTCCCTCTTTATGAGATTAGTTGTGCCATTTATGGGCCTTTGATGTTCAGTATGATTCAGATATGAATATAGGGGTGTTTGGCTATTAGCGGTCAGACTCCCGTCACGGCTCACTGGTTGGGTCGTGACAACCTTAATGGGAACAGGACGATAACTGAGTATCAGCTGACCACTGGTTACATATAGAAGAGGTTATATTATAAGAATATGAAGATCAAGGTCTAATGGAGCGAAACCATTTCAATAAATCAATGATAGCATCGTAAGCTCGCAAGCTACAACATTCGAGGACAAATGTTTCTAAGGGGGGAAGAGTGTTACACCTCAAAAAACATTTCGCGTTGTTTGCATTGTAAATAAACTAACGTAAGCTCGGAGAGGTTCATGGGACCCTTATAAGGTTAAGTAACAATCTTAACAAGTTTTAAGTAAATATCTAAAGGTTCAGGGATCAAGCAAATTTAAGAAAATAAGTTTGTCAAAAATTTGAAAAAAGTTGGCAGAATTTTGGACAGAAATTTTGGGTCAAATTTAGGGGTATATCTCCTAGTGTATCAAGGGTTTTGAATTGAAACGAAAGCCTAAATTGAAGTTCAGGAAGTCTAGTTTCCAACGCAACAAACCGTTCATCAAAACAACATCGAAGTAGGGAGTTATGGGCATTTCAAGATAAGCCTCTAAGCTACTAAATGGCTTTCTCGCGGGCCTCACTTGGATAGTCGGTGGAACCGACTTTCAAAGGGTATAAATACCCTATTATTCCCCTTTTTCATCATTTACACTTCCTTTGAGCCCTATAAACATCCATACACTTCGCTTAAACACCTATAACCCTTAGATAAAAAATTCAACAAGATTATAGCCTAGTTCATGAAAAGTGATTGTTCTTGTTTCTACTTGCTGTTATGGTGAATTTGGTCATGAAGAAAGTTGGTATGGCTAAATATCTTCAAGTATAAGGTATGTTCTTCATCCTATCTCTTATGTTGAGTTAATTTGAAGGTTTAGCAAGTCCTAAAAGGGAAAATAGTTATGGAGGAAAGTCATAAAGTGTTGTGTTGTAGTTGTTAAGTTTATGGACTGTTTTGAACATATTGTGGCTGTGTTATTGAGATAATTTCCATGTATCTGGATGGTATCTAATGTTATTGGTGTGTTGATGAGATTATGCTCCTTTATTGGGAAGAAAGGAAGTGTATATTGATAAATATTGTGTGGGATAGTTTATGGAACATTTTGGTATTGATGATGATGATGTTGGTGTTAGTGTTGTTGCTATTGTGGTTGTTGTTGGTATTGTGATTTCGAGCTAGAGATATAAACAGGGGAGATGCTGCCCGGATTTTTGCAGATTCTAAAAGGGTTTAATTTGAAGACTTAAGATAAGCATATGACGATAAGCCTACCAGTAGTATGAATTCTATTAAATTTAGATTTACAACATTGGAAGGATAAGCATGAAGTAGTAGGAGTCCAAAAAAGGTATGTTAAGGCTAAAGCCTTTCTTTCTAAGGGCATGATTCTTTTGTTATAATTCCACACATGTTTTCCATAACATCCTTGTTCCCAAAAATGTAGAAGTCCATGATTCTTAGAGTTTCTTATGGCGCTAAAGATAAGTATGTTTCCTATGATGATAATTACGATGATGTTGATCCCATTTCTAGAGATGCCAATGTTTACAGTCATGATGCTATTATGAGATTATTGAGTTTATTTCATGAATTTCTTGACTTTATTCATTGTTGTTGATCTCACCTTATGATAATTGTTCCTCCAAGGTGAGAGATAGCGATGATGATTGTTCCATAAATAAATCGGAGGTCACCGACCATACATCACCCCGATAATGTAGTAACCTTTAATTTGGGTCTCAAGCATGCTTTATATATATGTAAGTATTTTCTCACACCGTGCCTATCTTGCAGGGCAGACACCACTATAGTGGGCGGCTTATGGATAATGATAATAACACCATGCCTACATGGCCAGAGAGACACCACTAATGGGTGGCGTAAGATGATTACCCTGGACGCGGGCTAATGATGATAACACCGTGCCTATATGGTCGGGCAGTTTACTTTTTATATTTATGATGCTACTTTAAAAGATAAAGTTAGCCTGCATGGTATCTGCCTTATGAGGCAATCAGATGTACAGGTTATCTTTATCTCATGTTATGTTTCATAGTTCTTGTTATGTTGTCATTCACACCTTACATACTCAGTACACTATTCGTACTGACGTCCTTTCTTGTGGACGCTGAGTTCATGCCCCATGTAGGCAGGGAGATGGATCAGATTCGTAGGAGCTTTATCAACAGATTCTCAGGAGCACTCCACTTACTTCGGAGCTGCAGTCTATTAGTATTGGTCTTTATGGAAACTTGTATTCTATGTAGAGGCTCGTAAACATATGTGTACAGTTAGACGTTTCTGTTATATCCCGTATTTTGCGCATTCGGATATTTTGGGACAATTGCGACAAGTTACAGGCAAGGCCATATTTTGATCTTGTTTGGTATATAAGTTGGTTATAAAAAATTTTGATGTGGAAATATAAAGAATGGCTAGGGGTAAAAAGGGAAATTCGCAAGATGGCACATAGAAATATTGCGGAAGCCTAAGGGAAAATTTGGAATTTGGAAAATAAATTTTCATGAATCACAAAAAAAAAGGGGGGGGGGGGGGCTTAAGTAAATGGGCCAAAGTGGTCGTCCAAAGGTTTATGGGCCAAGGCCCATATGGATCCAAAATAAATAACTAAAAGTTGATCATGTTTTTCATCTTCCACAATTAGAAACTACAAGAAGTTTGGAGAGAAACAAACAAGGCCTATTCGGCCAAGGAAAAAGAAAAGAAGAAATTTTTTGAAGCCTTCAATATTGATCAAAAAAATTATATTCTTCTAGTATTCCTACTAATTCAAAGGTCCTCTTTAACGTGGTATAATTGTTAGAGCAAGAAGACCTCTCTTTGTGGCAAGCTCATAATTATAGCCAAGTGAGAAGTTAAGGAAAAAGGTAAGAATTAATCTTCTTTTATATGTTATGGATGGTTGTGTATGTTGTAGTATGTAAAAATGGGTGAAATTCATGAAAAATATGGATGTATGTTGTGGCCGTGTGGTTGTTGTATGATATAAGAGAGAATGAATCAATTATTCTATGTAGTATTTGGTTGTTGTTGTCATGAATCCTATGTTGATAATGAAAGCTTGATGATTCTAGTTGAAGTTGTAAGTGTTGGAGAGTTGTTTAGAAACTAATGTGATGTTAAAAGCCATTTCTTGTATTTATGGAGAACAATGTGGTTAGTGTGTGAATTGTGGGTGTAGTTCTTGAATTTGAAAGGAGGAAATGTGTTGTTAAGGTTCTTGTTGCATTTGGAGGATTTCGTATAAAGTGGAGTATTGGTTGAATTGTTTTAAATATTGTACGGATTGTTTGAAGTATTCTTGAACATTGTTTAAATGGTTGCGGATTAGTATTTGAATATGTAAGCAATTATGAATTGAACGTAAATGGAAAGTCGTCAAAGTTTGTAGAAAGAAGTTGTTAATGTTAGTATGCTTTTTGAATTTATTGTGGATATTGTTAGAATAACTGTTGGTATTGTTGTTGATAATTTGGCCGAGTTAAATTCTCGGATTTGTTGTTGATGATATAGCCGAGTGGATTCTCTAGGATGGTAGTATTTACAGGGGAAATGCTGCCGAAATTTCTGTAGACAAAGTGTTAGTTAAGGATGAGATTCTTGGATATCTATAGCTAATGTTTGTTATTCACTAACATTGTTATAGATTCTGGAAAGGCCAAGACTTAAGTTCGGATTAGCGTAGAAAGCGGGCAAGGTATGTAAGGCTTACCCTTTCTTTCTTTTGGCATGATCTTTATGGAACGAACAAATGACGTATATGTATGATTGCAAAGAAATTCCTATTCTTAGAGCCACTAGGATGGCTAATGTCCTTGATTTCCATAAGCTGTTTCATATGATTTTGATGCGCATCTATGTTGTCCGAAGATCTACTTGATATGTTTCCGAATTGGCATTCGAGAGATAAGTGACTTGGCTAATGTCTTGATTTTCAAATGATAGCACGTCTGACTATTCCGTTAAGTCCTTGATACACTTTGATATGTACATATGATTCCAAAGGCTATATTTGATTTGATCCATACGATATCCGAAAGGTACTTGATATGATTATTGCTTCGATTTTCCAAAAATGGCTTCTGAAATGTTCATAGAAGGTTCTGTACTTCAAACGCTCATAACTTTCTCATACTAAGTCGGATTGACCCAAAACTTGTTTCGGAGCCTTCGGGTGTCGGAAAGTATACGTGTCCATCGAGTCTTAGAATTGACACATTATGATATATGGATCGGGCCGTACGTTCCACGGCATTATATTAACACATTATGATATATGGATCGGGTCGTACGTTCCACGACATTATATTAACACATTATGATATATGGATCGGGCCGTACGTTCCATGACATTATATTGATACGTGACTTTCATTTTTGATTTATGCTGATGACATACATGATTTTCGTTTTAAAAAGGCAAGTGCTTTGATATTTTTAAAGATCATGTTTGATTCTGGTAAATATCTGTTTCAGTTATGATCCTCAAGTGTCAATTTGCGCACCTATCTATCGAGTCTTGATTTATATGCATATAGTTTCTCACGACTCTGTTCGTGCAAGCCTCAATATGTCTATTCACCGAGTCCTGGGACGGGTATGGTATCGTGCGCACTCCACTGCATTGTTCACCGAGTCCCTCACTAGAGGGCTGGGTACGGTATATGCATATGATGATGTGATGAGATGATGATATGTTATGGTGGCTAGAAGGGCATATGATGATTTGATTCACCGAGTCCCTCACTAGAGGGCCGGGTACGGTATGTATATATGTATATGCATGATGATATGATGGCATACTGACTTCACTCACCGAGTCCCTCACTAGAGGGCCGGGTACGGTATATATATGATATATGATGTTGACATGCATGACTCTATTCACCGAGTCCCTCACTAGAGGGTCGGGTACGGTATATGTATACATGTATTCATGATGACATAATGACATGATTTCATCCACCGAGTCCCATAATGGGCCGGGTACGGTATGTGATATGAAAATGTTTTATTCTGTTCCGTATTACACAGGTACAGTGGTTTCTTTATTATGACACTTGACTCCCGGAATCTCTATTTCAGTTATGACCTTTCCAGGTGTATTTCATGCCTTACATACTCAGTACATATTCCGTACTGACCCCCTCTTCTTCGGGGGCTGCGTTTCATGCCCGCAGGTATAGACGTTCGTGTGAGTGACCCGACAGCTTAGGCTATCTGTTCTGCTGCTTTGGAGTGCTCCCTCGTTCTGGAGCCCATATTTTGGTACATACTCTTTCGTTATATATATATATATATGTATGTGTATATTCAGGCGTACGGCGGGGCCCTGTCCCGTCATATGATTCTGTTGTGTTTGTTAGAGGCCTGTAGAAATATATGTGGGTCATAGGTCGTTATTGTTCGGTTATGTCTGTGATTTGCGTCTAAGCGGTCCTATTTGATATGACAGCCTTAACGGCTTGTATATATATATATATATATATATATATATATATATATATATATATATATATATATATATATATATATATATATATACTTATGTATATGCTTTGGACGTTATGTTCTACGACAGCCATGGTGGCTCCTGTATAATGTGTTTGATATATGCGACCGCTTAAGACAACATTTTCCCTTAATATCTGTAATAACCAATATATGTTGGATATGAATAAGTCATTGATATGCTGATTTGGTAAGTAAGCGTGTATGGGTGTCCATCTCGGGCACTAGTCACGGCCCATGGGGTTGGGTCGTGACAGTTTCATTACCCTATCGGTTCATATCATTGAATAACATTTTAGTAGCATTGCCGGTAGGTGATGATGGGCATAATTGTTGAATATTATATAGAGATGTGCCGTTATATTGTGACATATGTCCTTACAGATTATGATATCCAGAAATGATTATGAGATGTATGTTCAGAGGTGCTCGGTGGTTTAGCTCCGGGTGCCCGTCATGGACCTCTAATTGGGTCGTGACACTAAGGTCTGACTATTGGAGACTTTGCTGCTCGGCTCTCCAGGTCGGTTACAGTTTACCTTATGGTGAGACTTCGATTAACGAAGTGTATTCTTAGATAATATTGTCAGAGAATGCATCTAAACCTTCGGGTATGAAGTTGGGTTGGATATTGTCTTAGGCTGGGCCTTGTTGTGTGATTTGGGGGATAGCCACCCGGTTGCGTTGTTGACTTATCTTTTTCTATTTACTTATTGGCTCGTTGCCATGTTGAGGTATCGGGTATTGGTGATTAGTGATATATCATGGCTAGATATTGCGGTAATTTACTTGACCGATATTGAGATGAGAATTGTGATTCCATCGTGGCTTATTGTGTAGCCTTATTATTGATATTACTTGTGCGCCATGTGTGGTACTGTTGGGGATTGAATTGGTTGTTGGTATTACATTGCATCATATTCATACTCATTTCCATGATACATTGATATTGCATGGTTAGGGTACTGATGATTATAAGTGAGAGAGTGTAGCCTTCGAGGTCTTTGCCGGAGAGCATTAAAGAGAGATGATAGTTCGTGATCCGAGGTCATTTATCGGAGCAGAATGAGTGTACCCTACCTGAGGTCTCTTTCCAGGAACGAATGAGCGCTCGATGCCTGAGGTCTCTTGCTGGGATCGAGAGAGTGCTCTTCACCGAGGTTATTGCCGGGATGAGTGGTACATGGACTTTGTGGGTCCCCCATGGGTCATGATCGCTGAGACGTGGAGGTATTCTGTCTAGGACATGTTGTATGAAGATTGCATTGGCATTGCATCCACATTACCTACTTCATTGCAATTCATTTTATTCTTCCATTTGCTTCTTGTTGTAGTGTTGATTCATGATTGATTATCCTTAAGACTTGGCACAATTGAGTTTAGACTCTATAACATAGGTGATTACTTGTACTGTGGACATGGATTCGTGTTGACTTGTACCTTGTTGTTTTACATGTTTGTCTTGTTTTGTTGTCTTTATATACGTTAGCTAGTCGTAGTCGGCTTATGATACCTACCAGTACTTGTTGTTTGTACTGATCTGCACTTGCTGTATTCTTTTATGAATGCAGAGTACCAGGTTGGATCTACTTCTATTCTTCGTGGCTGATATTCGAGGATTGCTGAATCGAGTCTCTTCAGGGTAAACATGAGGATGTTCGCTGTCTGAAGACTCTTCCTATTATTATGTCTTGCTTTCCATTCTGAGACATGACTTGAGACTACTAATGTATTATTATTCAGACTTGTAGTATTTTGGATTTAGATGCTCTTGTATGACCAGACCAAGTATTAGGATGGATTTTGATTTACTTTTGCACTTATTTCTATTGTATTTGTGACTTACGTAATTTTTCTTTCTTCTGCTATTTTCTGTGAATCATGCATGTTGAGTTGAGAGTTCGCCTATCGAGGAGGGAAAGGTAGGTGTCAGGACCCAAACTAATAGTTCATGACCAGTGCCCGAGCTGGAAACTCGTATATGAACCTGCTAAATATAATCAGACTGGAGCTAAGGATAATATGGAAATTTTAAAAGTAAGCTATAGACTCATAACGTCACATATCAGAATGAACCTGTCTCCTGAGGAGTCACAGCTAACCAAAACATACAAAATATGGAAGCCGACAAGGCTGTCACTATATACAGGAATATCCAAAATGGACTATGTCGATATAGCTAACCAAAGCCCATATACAACCCACACATGTCTACAGACCTCTAAGAGTATAATAGTGAAATATGCGGGACAGGGCCCCACCGTACCCCAGGATATGCATAAGTCAAGTCTATATCAAAGGATCTATACCCAAAATGACTTGAGCTCCGGAACAATGGAGGTCTCCAAGCAGTTGAGCAGAAGTCCTAGGCTGGAGGATCGCCAAACTGAGTATTTGTACCTGCGGGCATGAAACGCTGCCCCCGAAGAAAGGGAGGTCAGTACGAAAAATGTACTGAGTAAGTAAAGCATGAAGTACAATAAAGAAGATCATGACTGAGTAAAAAATGACAGGAGACAAGTATGATAATCAAAGATACCAATGCACCTGTGCCTTATGAGATGAGAGTCATGCATATCTATATAGTACACCGTACCCGGCCCATTATGGGACTCGGTGAAATAATCATATATGTACCGTACCTGGCCCTCTAGTGAGGGACTCGGTGAATAATCATATATATAGTGTACCCGGCCCTCTAGTGAGGGACTCGGTGAACAATTCAATGAAACTGTACATGATTGCGTACCCGGCCCGGGACTCGGTGAAATGATGCAATAACGTTATGCACGAATAGAATATCTGGAGCAACCATATACAAATTAAATCATCATCTGGGACTCAATAGAATAATTAGAATGAACCAACACTTGAGAATCAAATACAACTATCATGTCAAGTACCACTGAGAACTAGAATTCATTGGAATTTTGTATGTTCGTTGTCCGTTCGTTTTATGTAATTCATGCCAAAAAGAAGGAAGGGATAGCTTTACATACCTAACAATCTACCTAATAACCCAACATCTACTCCTTGAGTTCGTATGTCTACAATTACGACGATAATATCACGATTAGACCATTTACACCACTTACTATCTAATTGTATACGAACAGAACTTAATGAAATGTGGGCAGCATTTCCTCTCTAAACTGGATAATCCCAAAAATCCAATTCAATTCAATCATAAACAACATCAACAACAATACCAAACATTAATATAAATCATAACTCAGCTAATTCCATCCATTTAATCCAACTAAAACAACCCTCGATCCATAAATCTCAACAAAACAAACCAGTTTATAACGCTATTTTCTCCGTTATAATCCGTTAAAACTATAATTAAACTTATTAACAATGAAAAAGGGACCTTAATATTACCTTAGGTATGCAGAAACCATGTCAACACTCTTCTTTTTGGCTGATTTTTATCTCAAATTGAAGGCAACGCGACGTACAACGCTTTTCTCTTCATGAGCCTCGGGATTCGGGGCTCGGATTTTGACCAAAATGGCTTTCTTAGCCTAGAAGCTCTCTCCCCCTCTCTCTAATATTTTTGGAAGTTCCTAGATGAAAATGAATATCCCTCAAACTAAATTTCCATATATATTAAGGTTAATGGGCTTCATGGGCCGAAATATAAATGCTTGGGTCGGGTCTCAACTTGCTGACCCGCCAGCCCATCTTGCATCGTCCATAACTCCTTATCCCAATATGACATTGACGAGCGGTTTGTTTAGTTAGAAACTAGACTTCGTGAATTTCAGTATAGGATTTTGTTTCACCCCAAAACTCGTCTTATTCTAGCAGATATGCCTCCAACAATATGGGCTAAAAATCTGGTCCGAGATTTTCACTGAAGTTGTTCCGATTCATTTTGTTTAGATTTTTTTAACTTCTAATCCTCTTCCAACCATCATGTAACCTCTTATACATACATATACATACTCAGAATCCATACACGTGTCTCGAAGGGTCCGGAGAATCACAATAACCTCAAACATAACTAGAGAACTCACAAAGCTTCGACGAAACTCCAATCGCAAAAGTACATTCATATCCTTTGTCCATCTTCTATATCATTATTAATAATCTCAAACACTTTAATAGGGCACTCACATTACCTAGTATACGTACTCATAACACGATTTTAAATCCTTTAGGTTACCATGTCACCTCGGGATACTTAAGGCAACCATATATATAACGATATTCTTACTAACTCGATTAACTTTCCTTGAACTTTCCTAACTCATTCATTCTTGTCTTAAGTCAAGTATCATGGACTCTTATGGGGTGTAACAGTAGGTGCTCGCACGACTTAGTGAAATTGGGTCGTGACAATGTCAAATGGAGTGAAACATGTATTATTTTTCTACGAATCAAAATAATTTAGCGCACACAGGCACACACAAAGGCATTCCCGCATAAGGGATATCCTTTTCCTCTAATCGAGTCGAACTATAAGTGAATTGATTCCCAAAAACAGGGATATGTAGGCGAACTCAATGCCAGAGAGTCAGTCACACTCCTGCCAATCATGCCGGAATTACCAGAATTTACTTTAACTTGCATTTAGAGGTCACAATTGAGTTGAACTACAAATTGCCTGAATTCTCATGAAACCTGAAATATGTAGGAAACCTAGAAATTAGGGTCCAGCCATATATTTTGCAAATTGCATAAAAGTGAGAGGTGATATGAAAATGGGTCAGCTAAAAATTTGGGTTAATCAAATTTCGCTGCTTAGGGATGACCTTGCCATTCCCAAACACCGAAGGGGCAGTTGTTGTCACCTAATTCTTTACCTCCCATAATTTATTTTTATTACCCAGAGTCCTTGAATGTTAAAGTAAGTGGAATATGTATTTTTGAAAGTCAAAATGATTTTATAAAATTATTTATATAATATTTTACCATCCTTATTTGGTAAAATAAATTCTACAATGTTATAAATCATTTGAAAATTAATTTGCAACAATTATGCTACATTTTCTAATTTTAATCAAGAAAGTAATTAGCCACTATTTTACTTCATTTAATTCAAGGAAATTTATTAATTAAATGAATTAATCATTTTACCCCTCAATTCTAAAATTTTGCATAGCCAATGTGCATTTCTACAATTCAATTAGAGTCAATCCTAATTAATTAAGTGTTCAATTGTGGTTAATTCAATGAATTATTTATTACATCGTTAATTGTGGCTACAATTGAAATAATCAATTGTTGGGTAATTTTGGCCTTAATTGAAATAGCCAAACTCATGATTTAAGTTTAATTGAGGCCATTAGTGCAAGACTAGTCTTTAATTATTTGATTGGGCTAATTATGGCCATAATTAAAATAACCAACTTCATGGTTAAAGTCAATTAAAGTTATATTTGCAACTTAAGTCTATTTGCATAATTAACCATATTTATTAGATTATTTAATTGGTTAACTAATTATGTTTTGACAATAATTAAGGAGTTTACATTAATTGATTTTCTTAATCATGGCCATTTATTAAAATAGTGTCAAGTCTTTCCCATATATATATACGCATATACACAAATTTACATATGTATACATGTATATCATGTGTATATACAAAGCCTCCCTTTCCCTCTTTATTTGTCTCGGCTAGGCCCAGTCCATCAGGGACCTGACCAGGCCCATTTCTCAGCATAAAGGGGTAATACCCCTTTCATTTCCATCAACGCCAAATGACCCATTAAAGAGAGGCAAAGGGTTTTATTCGTTGAAACCCTAGCCGCTGCGGGGCCACTCCTTTCTTCTCTCTCTTCCGTCGACATCACCATGCCGATAATGGCAAAGTGACAGAGGTAGCAGTAACCTTCGGGCTTTGCATAGCCGATAAAAGCAATGTATTAATTGCAACCACCTATTCTTCACCAAACACAACCTTAACACGGTAATTTTTGCTTTTTGTTTTATCTTTTTACTGAAATACGGGTCAATGAATATGGGATTTGTCTCAATGTGATTTGAAACCCTCGAATCTCATTGGTTTGTTCAAAACCTATGAGGATCCGTTGGGATTGTTCAAATCTAACCCTCCATCGCATGTACCTGATCAAATCATAGCCATTGACACTCGAATTGAAGGGTTTTGATTCACAGATTTCCATTTATCCCATATCGAAAACCCTCAGTTTTGTGGATTTTAGCCTCATGTCACTACCTTGCCCTTCATCAATCTATCACTCTCACAAATACCTTCTATTTACCTACAACCACTAAAACTCTCGGTAGTCAACTTAAATATAAAGGTAGGAATCATTTACGTACCTTGAGGGGTCAAGAATCCCAAGAATCACTTTAACTTCAACTTCCTAAGCTTCCCATTCTTGGAGAAACCCTAGAACCAACCTTCTTCTTCACAAACTCGGGTTTACGGGGTCCGGGTCTTGTCAAATCTTCACTACTATGCCATAAATGTTGGGAGAGCAAAATATTAAGCTTTTCTGATCTGGGAATGATAGAAATATGAAATAAAGTCGTGGACCATGTATTTATACTCGGAGAATTAAATGCTTCAGTGGTCCGGTTCGACGAGCGGGTCGACGACCCATCGATCTGCGGGACCCTATCGATATCGTACAACGACGGTCCATCGACAGGTTCGACGACCCGTCGATCTTAACTGGCGTCTGCAGACTTTTCCACTTCAGTTTGGGTTGCGTCGATTAGATTCGTTCAACTTCTAATCCTGTAAATCACCAGGAATCCCTGCTGGTACCATTGCACATAGGGTAGGACACTTCGTATCTCCAAAACTCAGGCTCGGGTCTCAATTCCCAAGGCATACCCAACTAGGAAATCATAAGTTCTACCACTACGAAAACGAGAGGTGTAACAATTTTCTTCAACTTCGTAGGGATCATTTGCATAAGGGAAAGTAAATTTTGGTTGTGCACTTAACAATACTTTTGTTTAGCAAGATTAATCCTTTATTTAGAGGAAGTCTTGGGATCTCCCTCAGACATCCCTAAGAATTATTCACCATAAAGGTGAACTGGAAGATCGACAACTTAGCTTTCATAATATGAAGTCCAATCATACGGTATGCATACTTGTTTCTGATTCACCTTCCCGATCTTAGGACAAGAGATAAACTTATTCCTTGGTACTTATAAAATATTGCATGACTTGAGTGCCTTTGAAGGTCTGCACCCAATTTCTTTCGTAGATTACATCGTTCTTGTCACGACCCGTCTAGGGGCCGTGGCGAGTACCCGATACTTGTACCGAGCACCCCTTGTCTATCATTTTACCTTTACCTCTTAGCAAGCCATGTAAACAGAGCCATTGTTTTTTTTGAACATTAACATTAGCGGCGTCATTCTGAACATAGACTAATAAACTTCGTTATCAATTATACATCAACATTAGCATGCCAAAACACCATATATCTAATTGTACTTAACTGACTGTACATAACTATCTACGAGCCTCTAGACGTAGTACACTTATACATAGAAAGGGCCGGGTGCTGCCGTGCCCGAATATACATACACAAAATAGTACCGCAGAAGTGAGGCTCCGGAACAACTGGAGCGCTGTCAACACTGCTGGTAAGGCTCCTAAGGATCAAATCCGCCTATCTGCTGACCTGCGCGGCATGAAACGCAGCGTCCACAAGAAGGGACGTCAGTACGAATAGTGTACCGAGTATGTAAGGCATGAAAGATAACACTAGCAGTAACATAATGTATAATTAATAATGTCATGGAGTCACAGAATATAGAAGATAGAACGTATCTCATGTCATATATTATCATCTCGTATCATATCGTATTATATCTTATCTTGTCTTGTCGTAGTATATCACGTCATAGTATATCGTGTCATAGAGTGTCAGGCTATAGTATATCATAACATAGTACCTCATATCGTAGCATGGCATGTTATAGCATGTCGTGTCATAGCATGTCTTACCATAGCATAGCATATCATAGCATAACATAGCTTGTCATATCATGTCCTGTCGTAGCAGATCATAGCATATCATGTCATAGTATAGCTTACCATAGCATATCTTATCATAGCATGTCTGGTCATGACATGGTAGGTCATATCATAGCGCCGATCAATGCCGGCTCACCCACATAGCGCCGATATACACCGGCTCACCCATATATCCCGCGTCCGGGCACCCCGCGTCCGGGATGATAAGCCAGCTGATCAGGTAGCAATGAAACATGTTTCCCTTCCCATTCCCCCATGTATCCCTTCCCCCCAACCCAGGTTCATCTACATAGCTTGCATACATATACATGTCTTATATACATTTACTTATCTTATATACATATATATCTTTTATATACTTATACATATCTTATATAAATATACATGTTATATATATATATATATATATATATATATATATATATATATATATATAGACATATCTTATATACATAGACATGTTTTCTATATGTATATATCCTATAAGCACACAAGGGAGCCCAAGGAAAAATCATATAGCCATCGGAGCGGCGTAAGGCCGGTGACCTCCGATTACATTATGGAATACTTGTGATCGCTCTTGTCTCACCTCGAAGGGACGAATATTTTGAGGTGAGATGGTCAATGGAGAATAGTATTAAAGTAAACGTAGAATGAAATTGTGGGCATCATAGATGACAGTTCATAGACTTTGAAATCTTTAGAAAATAAAGTCATAGCTAGGAAATATAAATAAGATTCAAAAATTAATTTATCATTTTCATATTTACATAAGATACTTAGCTTAGTTATCTTGGTCATAGAGTCGTTCCGGTAGCACGTATCATAGGCATATCCTCTTATCTAACGTCATTGTTATCATTACCGTCATGGAAGGGTCCTCGTTGGAGGAGTGATAGTACTTATCATTTGGTAACGAAATCGGGATCAAAAGTTCCCTTTGGATTCATTTCTAATAAGTCAAGCAACACTGTAAGGAAAAATCCGAGAGTAGCGGGCCCACCTCGGGCCGGATGGGGTGGCGTATGTTATTTACATATATTACGTGTCATGTCATTACTTGTGAGGGTTCTAGGGTAATCGGGTTCCACTCGTGCAAGTTCTAAGGGTTTAAGAGGTCTTTCCATCATTTGCACACTTTCTAGTTCAATTCTATTGAACAAAAAGTGGAAAACTTTACGTGCGGATTCCGGGGACTAGGGTTGTCCCCGAGCCTCGTACCCGACTTATTACAGCTAATACATGCCATAGAAGGGAGGGTGAAGCCTTACATACCTCTTTCCGCTCCTTTTGCTATTCAAAATTCACGTCGCAATGTCGTCAAAATCTGCAAATTGGTCATGTTTACCAAAACTCTTATTAGGGTACTTAGAGTTAGAATCTTAAGGAAACATTTGGCTACCGAAATTTCGACAGCACTTCCCCTATAAATACTCCATCCCACCAAGTTCAACTTGGCTAATTTCAATCAACAACAATCCCGGGGATTCAAACCCGGCCAAAATATCAACCACAATTCCAACAACAATAATACTAACAACTTCCATATTCAATCAACTTACTACTTCTTCCAAAAACTTTCTAACTTTAATGAAAACAATAACAACCTCATAATCTATATTCCAACAACATCATACTAAATAAAATTGACTCATTCTCTTCCATTTTTTCACCATAACCACACGGCCAACACCAACATACACACTACAACTTCTCAAAATTCATTCAACTTCCATTTTCCACATATCATTCACAACAATAACAACCAAACACTAATTAAAATAATTGAAGCATGACTCCTACATATATATACATACACACGGCCATGTACTATATTTCTCTCCTTCATGAATTTCATCCATTTTAGCATACTACAACACATATAAACCATATATAACACATAAAACAAGATCAAAACTCACCTTTCTTCTTCAACTTCTCACTTGACTACAACTTGACAACTTGTATGATTTTGAATCTTTCTTGCTCCAACAACAACTCCACCTTGTTAATCACCCTTTACTTGGTAGAAAATGATTTTTGAAGAATTTTTATCAATTTTCTTGTTGGTTTTTGATCTTGGCCGAAATGGCCTTCAAGTTTTTCTCCTCCTTTTCTTGTTCTTACTTTCTTGAAAATTCTAGAGAGTTTGATGAAAAGGATGACTTGGTCATCTCTTTATTCACTCATTAACCTTGATGTGGGCTTAATCCCACACCAAATGGACGGCCAAACAAGGCCCAAACCTTAGCCCACTTATGTTTTTTGATTTTTTTGGGTCAACTCGGTTTGGTCCCGAGTTGGGCCTAGCCCACTGACCCTTCGACCTTAAAACGTCCATATCTCCTCGTACCGACGTCACCTGCGGACCCACGACCTATGGTTGGAAAGCTAATTCAATTATCTACAACTTCTATTTCTTGGTACTTTTCCAAATTCCAAATTTATAATACCGTTTTTGCCCCTTGACGTCAGATCACCCGAAAACGTTTTCTTAAAAATATTCGTTTGGAGGACTTCCACTTTGATTTGGCCCAAGGGTCCTTCTTGAGTTGTGTTTAACTTCTCATATGTGATTCATATGAATTTTCAGATGTCCCAAAAAAATCTCGATGTGTGGGTCCCACCTCAGCAATTAATCTGACGTTCAAAAATACGGGATATAACATTTTCCCCCCCTTTAGAACATTCGTCCTCGAATGTTAAACTGGCTTCATAGTGTATCATAATACTTCGGGGGAGGTCTCCTTCGTAGACATCTCACATGTCGCTTAGGTCGCTTTTATGTCGTAAGTCCATTGAGTAAGCTCCGAACGTTGGCCCCACGTTAATAAGTCCCCTTTCTGTCACGCTTTCTCCTCTTCCGTTAGTCTTGTCCGTCTCAGCCTACATGACTTTTATAGGGTTTGTAACCACTCCACACACTCTAATTTACATTGGACTACATAGCTTCACATTCGTCTCTTGTTCCCACATTTGTGAAAATTTCAGCATATTTCCCAGGGGGTCACCCATCATGAAATTACTCCCACCTGAGCACTCTTAACCTTGAAACTTTAATGCATTTCAGTGTCTCGGTGTTAGTATTTTTACCTCCGCTTCCACGTACTACCTATATCACATAATATGGGCAAGTTGGGGTCTCGGCAATGTTCAAAATGCCCTCGTAACGCATCTTTCTCTTTTAATGACTATTTAGCCTTCGTGGTCACTAATATTCACTTCGTATTCGTGTGTATGGTTACTCTTGTCCTGAATTTTTCCCGAATTCTTTATATGTACCATAATACAAGGGACGGTGCAAAATAAGGTAAAATCCAATTCAATTTAACATCCATATATTAGAGAAAAGATGCCGGAAGTGTACCTGCGGCCGCATCGGTGGAAGGTCCAGGATCCTGCCGTCCTGTCAATGCATATATACGGTGTGGAGGGCCGGATGAACTGGGTGTCCCTTCTCTGCCTCGGCCACGGCCTGCTGGAGCCTGGGAGGCCTGTCCTGGAGGGCGCACGAACGGTGAGGAACTCACTGCTGACCCGACGGGCTAAGCTCTGCTTCTCTCATTCCTTAGCGGACAATCTCGCATCAAATGGTCAGTCTGTCCGCAAGCATATCACGCACCTGTATCCCGGTAACACTATCCCGAGTGTGGCCTGCCACACCGGGTACACCGTGGCGGGGGTGGCATCATCCTGCTGGATTCAGCTCTATACTGGGACCCCGAAGCTCTAGTATCCTGACCTGCTCCCGAATAAGTAGAACGGTCAAATCCCCTATCCGTAAATCGAGGCGGTGCACTGGCCGCCGGTTGTTCTGAATGCCTGAATTGCTCTTGTGCCTGTCCCCCTCTGTACTCGCTTTTAGCCTTGGAAAACCTGCCCCTTTTTCTGGAACCCCTATCTGGGTAACGCTCCTCTCGCTGTGACTGATATTGTTCCTCCAAGTTTTGGGCGTGGGCCTGGATTCGAGTAATAGTCATCCCGTCCTGGGGTGAAGCTGTCAAACATTCCTTAACCAAATGTGGCCCTAGCCCACTCACAAATCGGTGTACATGATCTCCCCTATCCGCTATCATGGCTGGGGCAGACCTGGCTAACGAATTAAAACGGAGGCTGTATTCTCGAACGCTCATATTTCCCTGTCTCAGGTTCAAGAACATATCGGCTCGAGCCCGTCGAACCTCTGGCGGTAGGAAATATCGCAGGAACGCCTCAGTGAACTCCTGCCAAACCGGAGGGGGTGCATTTGCTCCCCTCGATGATATCCAGCTACTGTACCACAGAACTGCCACATCCCGCAGCCTGTATGAAGCCAACTCTACGGACTCCGTATCTGAAGCATGTATAATCCTCAGAGTCCTCAGCATCTCATCTATAAAGTTTTGCGGGTCCTCCTCTGGCTTTGATCCATAAAACTCTGGCGGCTTCAGGGTAATAAAGTCACGGGCCCTTGCGCTTACCGTCCTATCTCCCAGGTATACATCTTGTCGCTAAGCCTGTGCGGCGACTAACTGGGTCAATAACTGGATGGCCTCTGCCATCTGCTGGCCCGGAGCTGCTGGCGGTGGAACTGGAGGTGCGGGGGCTGGAGCTGGAACTCTTTCCTGCTCTGCTGATATAGGGGAAGCAGGAGGAGTCTGAGGGGGAGCTTCATTATGGGATTCTCCTTCTTCTAGCTCTTGTTCAACTCTCCTTCCAGCCGCCGTCTCGCCCTTCTGGGCCGCCCTAGCTTTCTTCTTCGGCGGCATTACTGAAACCATAACTCAGGATTAGGAAACGAATATGGAAACCTAGTAGCATAGCTCTATCGCACGATCTTGAGTACAAAGAAGGTCATATTTCCTAAATGCCCTGTAGCCTCCTGTTTATAAGTGTGGCGCGCTACACACCCATAAACAAGACTCTACTGGACACGGCTCGTAGACAAACTCCTAGGACCGAACTGCTCTGATACCACTTCTGTCACGACCCGTCTAGGGGCCGTGGCGAGTACCCGATACTTGTACCGAGCACCCCTTGTCTATCGTTTTACCTTTACCTCTTAGCAAGCCATGTAAACAGAGCCATTTTTTTTTTTTGAACATTAACATTAGCGGCGTCATTCTGAACATAGACTAATAAACTTCGTTATCAATTATACATCAACATTAGCATGCCAAAACACCATATATCTAACTGTACTTAACTGACTGTACATAACTGTCTACGAGCCTCTAGACGTAGTACACTTGTACATAGAAAGGGCCGGGTGCTGCCGTGCCCGAATATACATACACAAAATAGTACCGCAGAAGTGAGGCTCCGGAACAACTGGAGCGCTGTCAACACTGTTGGTAAGGCTCCTAAGGATCAAATCCGCCTATCTGCTGACCTGCGCGGCATGAAACGCAGCGTCCACAAGAAGGGACGTCAGTACGAATAGTGTACCGAGTATGTAAGGCATGAAAGATAACACTAGCAGTAACATAATGTATAATTAATAATGTCATGGAGTCACAGAATATAGAAGATAGAACGTATCTCATGTCATATATTATCATCTCGTATCATATCGTATTATATCTTATCTTGTCTTGTCGTAGTATATCACGTCATAGTATATCGTGTCATAGAGTGTCAGGCTATAGTATATCATAACATAGTACCTCATATCGTAGCATGGCATGTTATAGCATGTCGTGTCATAGCATAGCGTGTCATAGCATGTCTTACCATAGCATAGCATATCATAGCGTATCATAGCATAACATAGCTTGTCATATCATGTCCTGTCGTAGCAGATCATAGCACATCATGTCATAGTATAGCTTACCATAGCATATCTTATCATAGCATGTCTGGTCATGACATGGTAGGTCATATCATAGCGCCGATCAATGCCGGCTCACCCACATAGCGCCGATATACACCGGCTCACCCATATATCCCGCGTCCGGGCACCCCGCGTCCGGGATGATAAGCCAGCTGATCAGGTAGCAATGAAACATGTTTCCCTTCCCATTCCCCCATGTATCCCTTCCCCCCAACCCAGGTTCATCTATATAGCTTGCATACATATACATGTCTTATATACATTTACTTATCTTATATACATATATATCTTTTATATACTTATACATATCTTATATACATATACATGTTATATATATATATATATATATATATCTACATGTCTTATATACATAGACATGTTTTCTATATGTATATATCCTATAAGCACACAAGGGAGCCCAAGGAAAAATCATATAGCCATCGGAGCGGCGTAAGGCCGGTGACCTCCGATTACATTATGGAATACTCGTGATCGCTCTTGTCTCACCTCGAAGGGACGAATATTTTGAGGTGAGATGGTCAATGGAGAATAGTATTAAAGTAAACGTAGAATGAAATTGTGGGCATCATAGATGACAGTTCATAGACTTTGAAATCTTTAGAAAATAAAGTCATAGCTAGGAAATATAAATAAGATTCAAAAATTAATTTATCATTTTCATATTTACATAAGATACTTAGCTTAGTTATCTTGGTCATAGAGTCGTTCCGGTAGCACGTATCATAGGCATATCCTCTTATCTAACGTCATTGTTATCATTACCGTCATGGAAGGGTCCTCGTTGGAGGAGTCATAGTACATATCATTTGGTAACGAAATCGGGATCAAAAGTTCCCTTTGGATTCACTTCTAATAAGTCAAGCAACACTGTAAGGAAAAATCCGAGAGTAGCGGGCCCACCTCGGGCCGGATGGGGTGGCGTATGTTATTTACATATATTACGTGTCATGTCATTACTTGTGAGGGTTCTAGGGTAATCGGGTTCCACTCGTGCAAGTTCTAAGGGTTTAAGAGGTCTTTCCATCATTTGCACACATTCTAGTTCAATTCTATTGAACAAAAAGTGGAAAACTTTAGGTGCGGATTCCGGGGACTAGGGTTGTCCCCGAGGCTCGTACCCGACTTATTACAGCTAAGACATACCATAGAAGGGAGGGTGAAGCCTTACATACCTCTTTCCGCTCCTTTTGCTTTTCAAACTTCACGTCGCAATCTCGTCAAAATCTGCAAATTGGTCATGTTTACCAAAACTCTTATTAGGGTACTTAGAGTTAGAATCTTAAGGAAACATTTGGCTGCCGAAATTTCGGCAGCACTTCCCCTATAAATACTCCATCCCACCAAGTTCAACTTGGCTAATTTCAATCAACAACAATCCCGGGAATTCAAACCCGGCCAAAATATCAACCACAATTCCAACAACAACAATACTAACAACTTCCATATTCAATCAACTTACTACTTCTTCCAAAAACTTTCTAACTTTAATGAAAACAATAACAACCTCATAATCTATATTCCAACAACATCATACTAAATAAAATTGACTCATTCTCTTCCATTTTTTCACCATAACCACACGGCCAACACCAACATACACTCTACAACTTCTCAAAATTCATTCAACTTCCATTTTCCACATATCATTCACAACAATAACAACCAAACACTAATTAAAATAATTGAAGCATGACTCCTACACATATATACATACACACGGCCATGTACTATATTTCTCTCCTTCATGAATTTCATCCATTTTAGCATACTACAACACATATAAACCATATATAACACATAAAACAAGATCAAAACTCACCTTTCTTCTTCAACTTCTAACTTGACTACAACTTGACAACTTGTATGATTTTGAATCTTTCTTGCTCCAACAACAACTCCACCTTGTTAATCACCCTTTACTTGGTAGAAAATGATTTTTGAAGAATTTTTATCAATTTTCTTGTTGGTTTTTGATCTTGGCCGAAATGGCCTTCAAGTTTTTCTCCTCCTTTTCTTGTTCTTACTTTCTTGAAAATTCTAGAGAGTTTGATGAAAAGGATGACTTGGTCATCTCTTTATTCACTCATTAACCTTGATGTGGGCTTTATCCCACACCAAATGGACGGCCAAACATGGCCCAAACCTTAGACCACTTAATTTTTTTGGGCCAACTCGGTTTGGTCCCGAGTTGGGCCTAGCCCACTGACCCTTCGACCTTAAAACGTCCATAGCTCCTTGTACCGACGTCACCTGGGGACCCACGACCTATGTTTGGAAAGCTAATTCAATTATCTACAACTTCTATTGCTTGGTACTTTTCCAAATTCCAAACTTATAATACCGTGTTTGCCCCTTGAAGCCAGATCACCCGAAAACGTTTTCTTAAAAATATTCGTTTGGAGGACTTCCACTTTGATTTGGCCCAAGGGTCCTTCTTGAGTTGTGTTTAACTTCTCATATGTGATTCATATGAATTTTCAGATGTCCCAAAAAAATCTCGATGTGTGGGTCCCACCTCAGCAATTAATCTGACGTTCAAAAATACGGGATATAACAGTTCTGGCCCATATACCTTGGGAAGCATACTAAATACTTTATAGGCTACTCACAGACATTCATATAACGTCTCGCTTCATATCTTATTCGATGTCCCCATATTAGAACATATCATTTGGCAGAACACATAATTCGCTCCTTGACTTTCAATGGCTTGGTTCTTTACATATCACAAAACTCGCAATCCTTCAAGACGTTGACCTTAACAATTACTCCAACAAGCTACCTTATAACCATCTTGTAATCGTTAGTCAAAATTATATATATATATATATATTCTATAATCTAGTCCTTGCCAAGGACCTCAAATTCACTGATTAACTCACTTTCTGATCCTACTCCTTACTTTCCGGTCTATGAAGCCTTGGTTTACCTACACTATTAATACAAATCATCCAGTATCCTTTTCTTTGATCACATACCACACTCCTTTTCCATGGGTATCTGCAAATCTCATCTACTCGTATCTACTACACCTTCTACCATTGGTGCCTTATTCCTTTATTCGGCTTCTTTTCTGTTTCTTTCCTCTTAAAAGCCAATATACTATAAGCCCAGGGTGCTTCAATCTAATACTGCTAATAAGTGTAGGGAATGAAATATCATCTCATCTGCTTAGTTCTACTATAATTTCTGTATCCATCCCTGAGAAATCCCTCTGAGAACACATAAACTTATATGACTTAAAATCTCAATTATGACTTCAAAATCCATGTCCATAATAAGGATGTCCTGATTATAATTATTCATAAGAACCATCCACTATAAAACTTTCTGAAGCCCAAGAGTAACGAATGATTGATGATGTCCTGAGATTAGGTCATATACATATAAAACACAATTGGTTCTGACGGAAAGAGCCACATACCTGTAAATAAGATACCGGAGAACTTAGGTTGGATATATCTGGAAATAAAGCCCCTTTGTCCTTATTAAAAGCACTGCTCCTTAACTGACTCTCTTCTTCCTCTATCTCGTACTCCCCATGATCTGTGGGTAACTCCTGGTAACTAAATCCCAAGATAGAGAACTAAGTACCTTTATGATACTAACAGCAGAAGCTGGCCTAACATAATGCTAAAACGTAGGAAAAATCTGGATCTGCCAAGCTCTGTACTTCCTCTATTACGTCTTCATCCACAGGAGTATCGTGAACCCTTAAATGGGTCTTTATCATATGATTTCTCAGTCAGGTCTCCTCCTACTTGAGACACATCCTCTGATGGGTCCGTCTCAATGGAATAGCTAATGCTCTTTCTTATACCTCTTGACATCCTTGATCCTGAGTTGATGGGTGGTACGGGTCTCATGTCTACCTTCGGAGCCTTACTTACGCTCCCATTAACTGAACTTGTCCTCTTCTCCAATTTAATCTTACAATTTAACAAAAATCGTACCAAGAACGAGCTTTCCTATCATTGGCTCTACTGCACGATCTTTGATAAAAAAGAAAGATGACCCTCCTAAATATCCTACAGCCTCCTGCCTATAGGTGTGGCGCACAATACACTCATAGATGAGACTCTGCTGGATACGGCTCGTAGACAACCCTAGGACGAACTGCTCGGATACCAATTTTGTTATAGCCCAACCGAAGGGCTATGACGGACACCCAGAAGCTGACCACCTAGATGCCACAAAATATACATAACATACCTGCTCATGCTCATTCTGGGCCACCTAAGGGTGCTCACAATATGATCTGCTGACTGATAGATATCATAAACTAGAGGGTTATAGCCCTCAAAATATTTATATACATGCATCACTAAACTTAACCGAGGTACAAGCCGACAAGGCTACACGATAACACCATGTAACCATACATATGTTGAGTGGGCCACACTGTCTGACTGAATATAAGCGTCTATGAGCCTCTATTGACATACTGGACATGCTATGGATGGGACAGAGCCCCTTCCCTACCCATATACCCGGTCAAGACAGCAACTCCGGCAAGAGAGGAGTGCTCCACTATCCAGCTGAATAAGTAGCCTGAGGAGGTGATCTGTCTTCCTGCCTATCCGAACCTACGAGCATGAGCGCAACCCCCCAAACAATAGGGGAGTCAGTACGGATAATGTATTGAGGATGTAAGGCAGAAGAGTAACATACACATAAGAGTCATAAAGAAAATCTGAAGATCATAAACTAAACTGACTGCCTGAATACATCTCTATGTCTGACTGTTTGAATATATCTGTATGAATGCAGCTACATATTTGACTATCTGAACATATCTGTATGAATGCATCTGCTTACTGAAAATGCCACTGAGGGCATGTTATATGCATAGGTCATAGTGTGGGGAACGTACGGCCCGATCCATATCCCATTATCAAACAGGCCCCTTCGGGCATAATAGCATAATGGCCCCTTCAGGCATAATAGCATACTGGCCCCTTCAGGCATCATAATCATCATCACTGTGCACTAACTGATCAGGTGGTAATGCGTATATAACGCCTCGCCCTTTTCCCATACCCCATATATATATATATATATATATATATACGCGTACATAACGCCTTCTGGTCACGGGTCAATATGCATATACGTAAATGCATGAAAAAAATGCATAAATGTGGACTAACATAATCATAATACAAACTCAGGACCCATGAACAGAAGGAACAATCATAACAAAGGGGCACGGGATCATCAAGAACGGGTATACTCCTAATACTTCTAAGAGTAGAGTAATATGGAGACTCGAGTATTCATTATCCGCTGATATCATAGGATCATGCCAAAAAGAAAGAAAGGGAAAGCCTTAACATACCATTTTGGTCGCCTTAGCTTTAACTATTCAACGCTAGGCCTCCCAGGCTCGCAAATCTATATTCAAGAAAATTTATACTATTGTTAGACTCATCTTCACAGTCCCGTCTTAAGCCCTCAAACTAACTCTTTCTAGAATCTGCCAAAATTTAGGCAGCATCTCCCCTGTTTATATCCCTAGCCCGAAATAGCAATACCAACAACCAACAACAACAACAATACTAACATCATCAACACCATCATCAATATAAAACTATTCCATAAAACATCCCACATAATGTTTGTCCAATTTCTCAACCCACAACTTTATTATACGACCCCTTAATCACTCTATCTTCGTGAATAAACCAAAAGTAACATTAATAAAGAGAGATTCATACCTTATTCTTGTTGAACAGTATTATCTTCAATATCTACCTTGAATCCAAGCAAAAAATCCACTGCAAAATAATTCTATAACCGTAACTATGCGTTACCCAAGCCTTCATTAGCCAATAATCACTTCAAACCCTCACTTTTTATGACATATTTGCCCCTATATGTGTGTTGGGCTTTAGGATCTGTTTTTAGTGCAGAAAAATGGGGTCTTGACCCTTTTATAGGTGGGTGAAGTCGGTGGTACTATAGCAGTTATTGTAGCGGTTACTGTGCTGTAGAACGTGTTTTCTGCTATGTCAGGCCAACTTGTAACATTCATAATTCTGTACTTCAATGTCTTATCGACAAGCGGTTTATTGCGTTGGAAATTAGACTCGATAAAATTCATTTTAGGCTTTTGAAACACCTTAAAACTCCCAATATACTCAGAGATATACCCCTCCAAAATTGACCCAAAATTCTGTCAAATTTTTTTTAAAATTTTCGACAAACTTATTTTCTTTGATTTGCTTGATCCCGGAACCGTTAGATGCTTGCTTAACACTTGGTAAGAGTATTCATTAACCTTATAAGTGTTCCATGACCTCTTCGAGCTTACGTTAGTTTACTCACAACGCACATGACGCGAATCTTTTTTGAGGTGTAACACTTATGTTGAGAAACTAACAAAACAACACCCCGCCAATTGGGTAAAATAGGGGAAGACACCTGAAGCACCGCTTGGGAGTTATATCTCACTTACCCAATAAGAAGGGCTTGACCCCATACCATATGGAGAAGACGAGTTACTTATCCCCTACTTGAAAACTTATGGAAACCCACGTGACTCCCAATTCGAGGAGCCTCCTGTTTCCTGCACAAATGTTCTTAAAGGCACAAGATTACACAATTAGGGTGCACCAGTAGAACTGTAAAAACAAGAACTTTTGGAAACTTTGAGAAACATTAGGGTGTACGCGCAAAGCCCAAATCTGCTGCCACTATGCTCTCCTTCTCTGGGTTACAGAAAATGTATCTATCATCGAGGTCAATCAGGTCATACCGCCAATGAGTGCGTAGTATTAGAAAGAAAGCTTATCCAATGGATTGATCAGGGGAGGATTAGCGGCCCCACTCTTTCCTGACTCATGACCATTGAAGAAATCACCTACAAAGGATATTCAAGCGAAATCAAGGATTTAACACCAAGAATTAGTAAAATCAAGTGTATGGATGCTCACTAGGGTTTGTGGAGATCAAGAAGTCCTCTGGTATTGAAGTGGGGGTTTTCCCCAAGTGAAGTATTGTCATCTCAAGTTCATTCCTACATCATCAAAGGTGAGTTTTATGTTCAATTCATGTTATTAAGAGTATTAAGTGGTTGAAAGACTTAGATTATGGAAGGAAGATGGGTATGGAGTGCAAATAGGGAAGTAATGATAGTTCTTGACATGTTGTGGGTACAATCTTGTGGGGAATAATACAAATAATGTTAAAAGAGTATTATATGAGAATGAATAGGGTGTTGTATTGTAGTTATGGTTATGGATGATTTTGAAGTTGAATTTGAGAAGTAACAATATTTAACTTGAGAATCTATTGGTTATGATATTACAGATGTCCTTACTGATGTTTGGGAGTTGTCTTATTTTATGGAAGAGGTTGTCGAAACAAAGGAAATGTCGCCAAATTGTCATTAACTCTTAGTTGCTTTAGCTTAAGCTTAAGTATGTTTCCGATTGTCTAATCCTAGTACAAATTCTCTTGAAGGTAGAATTGCGAGCTTGAATGGCAAACAATTAGACGAAAGAGTTAAAGAGATATAAAGGTATGTGAGGCTAGTCACCTTCTTTCAAAGGCATGACTTCTGTATTATGATTTTCTTTTCAGTATTCCCATGACCTTCTTACATCCCAAAAGATGAGAGTTAAAGATTCTTAAGAGCTTTTCATGAGATATGTTCTATGATAGTGATGAAGATAATGATGCTTTCATGAGTTTGATAATCCTATGGTTATGATTTCATTGATGTTATTCCTTGTCGTTGCCTCAACTCATGATACTAGTTCTTTCAAGGCGAGGCATAGCGATGATGATATTCCATATTGTAATCGGGGGTTCCCGATCTTACGACACCTCGATAGAGTAATAACTTTTATTTGAGCTCCCATGCATGCTTTGATTTATGTATATGTAAGATTACACCACGCGTATACGGCTGGGCAGCACCACGATGGTGAGCGTAGTGGACGGCTTATGGATGATTACACTGTACCTAGATGGCCGGGCAACACCACTAGTGGGCGGCGTGAGATGGTTACCCCGGACGTGGGCTAATGATGTTACTGATTCAGACAGTTTATGCATGTATATGTGATATGTTTAAAGGTAAAAGTTAGCATGCATGACTCTGCCTCAAAAGGCAAGCAGTTACAGTTACCTTTCCTTCTTATGCTCTCTAGGTTTCCTTGTTATGTTATCATACATGACTTACATACTGAGTACATTGTTCGTACTGACGTCCTTTCTTTTATGGATGCTGTGTTCATGCCCACAAGTAGATAGGGAGTCGGCACAGACGCTTGCTCAGCTGTTATACAGGAGCACCCCACTACTCCGGAGGTGCAGTGTCACGACCCAACCCCGTAGGCCATGACTAGTGCCCGACCTGGACACCCGGATACATACCTATCAGATATAGTCAAACTGAAACTAAGAACAATATGGAACTTTACAAAAGAACTCCGAAAGATCATAGCGTCATCATATATGTATATTCAGATAAACTGTCACCTGAGGAGTCACAACTGATCAAATCATAAAATGATACGCAAGCCGACAAGGCTGCCACTACACATCAATATCATATCATACGCAAGCCGGCAAGGCTGCCACTATAGACGGACATCATATCATAGCACATCGTATAGATACAGCTGAACAGAACTTATACACAACCCACACATATGTCTATAGACCTCTAAGAATATCGATAGCGAAATATGACGAGACAGGGCCACGTCGTACCCCTGGATAACATATACGTATATATATCATAAAATCTGTACTAAAAGTCTAGACTCCGGAACAACGGAGCTCTCCAAGACAGCTGAGTAGAAGTCCTATGCTGAAGGGTCACCAAACCGACTATCTGTACCTGCGGGCATGAAACGCAGCCCCCCGAAGAAAAGGGGGTCAGTACGGAATATGTACTGAGTATATAAAGCATGAAATACAGTAAAGAGGATCATAACGGAAATAGAGATTACCAGAAACAAGTATGACTTTTAAAACATCAATACATTTGCCTTATGAAATGAAAATCATGCATATCAATATCATATATATAACGTGTCTTGGCCCTCTAGTGAGGGACTCGGTGAATAAGGTCGCCACATACCATCCTTGGCGCCATAATCACATCATCACACCATCACATCATCACACCATCACATCATCATATCATCATATGTATATATATATAACGTGTCCCGGCCCTCTAGTGAGGGACTCGGTGAACAATGCAGTGAAATTGTGAACGAAAATGTGTCCTGGCCCAGGACTCAGTGAAAGATATATTGAGGCATGCACTAGCAGAGTAGTGAGAAACCATATGCAAGTTAAAACACATCTGAGACTCGATATAATAATCAAAACGAGCTATCATTTGAAAATCAAGGTAATAGTCATATCAAGTTCCTTTCGAATCTCACTATGGATTATATCAAAATAGAACTTTTGGAATCATATACACGTATCAAAACCTAATGAAATAAGTTCTGGGAATCAAGAACATTAGCCATCCTAGTGGCTCTAAGAATAGGAATTTCTTTGGAACCATATACACATCGTCTGTTCGTTTCATAAAGATCATGCCAAAAAGAAAGAAGGGTTAACTTTACACAAATGCTGAAGGTTATTCGTAATCTCATTCGCTTCGTCACCTCTTTAGCCTATTTAATATAAAAGTAACGCTATCGTTAATAACTATATTTTCTAGTTCGTAAATCTGTAGCCCACCGCTTATAGAACTCATTCTTTAACTCATACTTTCTCGTTTAGGGTTTTCCATCAGTTAAGGGCTTAACGAAAATCGGGCAGCATTTCCCCTATATATTCGCCTATCCCGAATTTCCAATTATTTCCCCGTTATCACAGAAATACCAACAATAGAGATATACATACATAATTCTTACAATTCAGCTCATAACAATTCTAACAATCCAACAACCTTTCTGAATCCATTTCAACCCACAATTTTATATAACAACGATTTCATGCATTTTCTTACTTCCAATTTCGTCCAATCCAATTGTAATAATTCCATCACATCACTATTAACACAATTACACCACAAAATGAGAAAATCTTACCTAAATTTTCTTGGAGGAATTTCTACGCTCAATTGCTCCAATTTTACAATTTCTTCTTCTCCAACTTAATATCCAATGTTACTATCACCTCCTTGAACTTCCAAACCACTTGAATCTTGATCACAACATGCAACAAAAATATTTTTTCCTCCATCCATGGCTGGCCGAGCAGCCATGGAAATTGTTGCAATTTGTTTCTCTAATTTACAATTTGTGAAATGGAAAATTATCTCCTTACATGTTCATCCAATTTCCATAAATATGGAATCTCCCAAAATGACACGTGCTGCCCCTCCTCATGACTCATCAAATCAATTTGTTCAAATGTTTTTTTTATTTTTCGGGTGGGGCCCACTCCTATTAATTAAATTAATTAATTTTAATAAATCATTAATCCTTACTTAATAATCTAATCTTAATTAATTAGTTCCTACTATCCAATAATATTTTTACACTAAATAAAATTTATAACCAATTTATGTAATAATTAAAATTGAAAATTAAAGGTTCCTATTTCATGTCCGAAAATAATTCCGCCCTTGACATGAGTCGATTCGATTGCGGATAATTCGACGTATAAATATACGGGGTAGAACATCCTTCCCCCCTTTAGAACATTCATCCTCGAATTTTAAACTGATCCTGAATTCGCAATACTTTCTCAAGTGTTCTCTTATTTAATTATGCCCTTCACATAGTCATTCCTGTAATATCTCCTTTTTCTGTTGCTTCCCAAGGTGATAATTCCACGTCATTGCCTTTACTCTTATCTTACTTCGCAGTCGGTTGTCAGTTGTATCGCGAGCTCTTCTGCTGAAATGTTACTGTCTCTCTTGTCTGCATACGGTTCAGTTGTACTGTCACTGATTGATTCAGACTTGTACTCATGGTGCATGTAGTCATGATTCGGCTCTTTCCTTTTCTATTGTTATTCCCTTAAGATGATACATCGTTCACTTCACTTTACCTTCTAATCTTTAAATAAGATCTCGTAACGTGCAGACATCCCTCATCGATTTATTAGACTTTACAATTCTTGGAGTATTCATACCTCCGGTAACTTGTAGACCCTTCACAGACTCTACGGATAAAACGACCTTTCCCAGGGTGTAATATTATTTTACTCCGATAACCCTGCTTTGTCCTGCTGTTACAGTCCGTATTCTGGAATCCTCATCATCCTGTGTCACTTTCTGACTTTATTTTAAAGGTCTCTAACTATCACTTGCTTTTACTTCTTGATCTCGACCTTTAGGGTTGGCTATCAGGTAGCACTAGGGTTCCTTCATATTACAACTTTACTGTCATCCAGTAACAAGTAACCAGCTTGTTCTGATTGTCTCGGTTAAATCATTTCGTAATTTCCTTTACCCTAACTGGCAATGCTTTAGGCATATTATCTCGTGTCGTTTCTCTATTTCTGATTCAAACTCTTCTATTGCCCTTTTACTCAAATTTGCTCTTAGTTCTTCCCTCGTACCTTTCAATGGTATCGGGCCCAACTATGGCCTTTGCCCTCAGTACTAATTATATCTCTGTAGTTTTGCCTCAAACCATCTTACACATTTCTTTGATGTATTAAAAAATATCATAACCGCATTGCTATTACTGAATCCTTACTCTTATTATCAAGTACACACTTGGTCTCATTCTTAGCATACAATTATTCGTAGGTTGCATAACTATTCTTGTACAACTCGTATCAAGTATATCCAATCTTAGTTATGGTCTTTCCTTCTCCCGATCCATTCTGCTTTATACATCCTATTTGCACTAAAACTCACTTGCTGTCCGTCATGCCATACTCCTTTCCCTTCCTCTATTCACCATTTGGTTTTCTCATATCCTACTATAGGAGAGATTTCCTATCCTTTCTCCTTTGCTACATATGTTTCACAATATCATTAGCCAATAACTCTGTTGCCAACATCTTAACCTCTAATCCAGTATAGCCTTACTATCCCTTATAATATCTTTTAAGTTACTCGTTACCATTCTCTTGTCGTATTCTTCCTTTTTATAAGCATCACGTTCTGATGTCATATTATCCAAGGTCTTTACTAATAATTCTCAACACTGTCTCAAATACCATCTTGGCTTCTATCCATTTATTGCTGGCTTTCAAATCTCACTAACTTGTTTCAGCAAGGGATATCACTTAAAGTTTAAGTATTCACATTAAATGTATTGCAGTGTCAGTTGTTTTCATCTTACACTTACATTTCTCTCATCTGCTTCCCCCCTTTTGGGTGTACCTACATCATTATCTATTTATATTCTACTCTATGTCCCCATTTCCAATTCTCAAATTCATATGATTCTTTTCCCATACCTTTGGTATACTGCACCATATCCATGTCTTTCTTTATATCCTCTATAATTTAGATTACCCATGTATGAAACTCCAACACAATCACGAGGCGATGAGAACTCTCGATATATAGTACAAAATCTTATCTGATGATTGGTACTCGAGTAATGTATTTAATGTAGCAATTTATCCAAAGCCACTTTCTATTCATTCCAATCAGTGACTAGCTAGTGCTTATAGTCGTTCCAAATTCTCCATTCGGTACCACTTATATTCTAATGTTAAGTGTCCTAAGCTTTCCCATAACACCGTTTTTATCCCAACGGATATCATCTGTTTCTTCTAGTAAATTCACAATTCATCAGTTGTTTCGCAAATCCCCAATCCTTGTCTTTTAAGGATTTCACCATTTCCGAGGTGAAGTCACATACACGTAGTACTCCTTTATGCCTCATGCTCTTTCATCGTTGTTGTATACCCAACGCTAACTTCTAACTTACTCAAAATCATATCAAATTCGTTTTAATAGTGGTCTTGTCTTATCGCCTTTTTGTTGTACTACACCTTAAATTTGTAGCTATACATTTCCCTTTTATCCTATACTCATACTCAATTAATTACGTCTGTCTTGAGTGCTTCCTTTAGTATTCCTTTCACTTCTCCAATCTGTGTCCATCTTTTATTTTGTGCACGAGGAATCTCATGCTACTCCTGTATCCTTCAGAAAACACTACTTCTACATAACTTCTTTCTCATTTTCGAAGTATATCCCGTTCATCCCTATTTATTCTTATCATACCGGTTACTTCTAGCCTTTATTCTGTCTCGTTGCTCATCTTCCTTTAGGTTGGTCTTTCACAATTCTGTCACCTGTATTACTCATTTTCCAAGCTATACATGTCATAACGCATCGCTACACTGTAATCCCACTCACTTTCTTTCTATCTTCTTCTTTCAATTACTTCTTCTCTTCATGTGCTCGCTTCCACTTCCGCTACCACTTGACTTTTATTCTGAACTTTCCCTATAGAACTTTGTAAGTCTTTCTTATTCGTTCTGCATTTGCTTTTCCGTTTCACACTAATCACATCATATTCTTTAGTTACCTCCTTGCTAGGCTTTACTCATTTCTATAGCAATCCTTATGGTATTCACATTACATTCTGTTCGTAATATATCCTATAATGTAACACTTCTTTATCTCATTCACGATTCTTACTATGTTTTAATTACACTCTATGGACTAGGCGTACTTAACCAGTCACCCTTTTTGATCAGTCTTATCCTTAATATTTCACAAGCGGCCTTGTCAATACCTTCATGATTTGTTATAACTCTTCCTCCTCTGTACTTTTGTGTCAATCATACTACTACTCCTTTAACGGTAAACTCGTCGTAATTTACCCCTACTTATCGGTTCACTCGATACCTCAATAAAATGTTCTGTTACGAGTTGCCACCTTTTTCTAAATCATCACTTAGTATCACAAGCCCTTCCGAATCATTGCAACATTTCATCAATACACGTGGAACACATGATCCATGACAACTCACAAGTTTGAGTTTTCCTTCCACAAATTCCATCTCCAATTAGTTGATTAAGAACTAATAATAGGTTACTATAAAGCATTCTCCAACCACCACCAGAAGAAAACTAGAATCCGACAAGCACCGCGAGACTTCTATCGCTTAATTCACATAGTTTACCCTCAGAATTCTTTTCTTTTTGGTCATGAACGAACTATTTAGTTTACAACTACTTGTTGTATACTTTGTACTCTTCCAATAATGAAACTTCATTGCCGGATGCTTTTTCCCTTCACCATAAGCTTTTTCTAAGGCAAAAATATGGTTGGGAAGTATTCTGGTCCGTTCAAATGAATTCCAAACTTTACTGCTCATTTATGCTTCTTCGAAATAAAATTTTCCAAATAAGAATGGTGCCTCTTACGGATGACATGGAGGGTATCTCGTAAAGCTTTAGTCCAACGTATCAAATTTACCCTATCAGTATCGATTTTCAAGACATATTATGAACTTATATCTCATTCTCTCCCTTTTTCCTATTTCTGGAAAAATTTGGGCAGAGTTTCCTCTGTACTTCTTACTATACCAGAACCTGCACGCAGAAAATACCAACAAGGCCTCACAGGGCCAACATATATACACATATATCATATCGTATCATAGCCACACAGGGCTCCCGATTTCCAGAAAAAAGTATAAAGGTGTTGGGACTTACCTCACATATCGCACCTCGAGACGTACCTGATCCTTTAACGATCTGTTCTGTTATACTTCCCTATCCACCTTCTCTTTCATCCTCCAACTTTACATTTCAATTGTATTTCAATATTCTTACCTTATCCAACATGTCTCTTTCGCACCGTTACTTACCTGTGTACTTTGTAACTTCCAATATCATCGGTCGCTTTCTTCTGTCGATGTCGTTCTTCAGCTGAAATCAAAGGTTAGTATAAGAAATTTTATTTCCTATGGCTGGGTTCTATCCACGATCTAGGATAAGAAGGAAAGATAACATCCTAAATGTCTTGTAGGTTCCTGTTTATAGATGTGATGCACAACACACCGATAAACAAGACTCTACTAGACACGGTCTGTAGACACTCCGAGGACGAACTGCTCTGATACCACTTTTATCACGACCCAATCCCGTAGGCCATGACTAGTGCCCGACCTGGACACCCGGATACATACCTATCAGATATAGTCAAACTGAAACTACGAACAATATGGAACTTTACAAAAGAACTCCGAAAGTTCATAGCGTCATCATATATGTATATTCAGATAAACTGTCTCCTGAGGAGTCATAACGGATCAAATCATAAAATGATACGCAAGCCGACAAGGCTGCCACTACATATCAATATCATATCATATGCAAGCCGGCAAGGCTGCCACTATAGACGGACATCATATCATAGCACATCCTGTAGACACAGCTGAACCGAACTTATACACAACCCACACATATGTCTACAGACCTCTAAGAATATCGATAGCGAAATATGACGGGACATGGCCCCGTCGTACCCCTGGATAACATATATGTATATATATCATAAAATCTATACTAAAAGTCTAGACTCCGGAACAACGGAGCTCTCCAAGACAGCTGAGTAAAAGTCCTATGCTGAAGGGTCACCAAACCGACTATCTGTACCTGCGGGCATGAAACGCAGCCCCCCGAAGAAAAGGGGGTCAGTACGGAATATGTACTGAGTATATAAAGCATGAAATACAGTAAAGAGGATCATAACGGAAATTGAGATTACCAGAAACAAGTATGACTTTTAAAACATCAATACACTTGCCTTATGAAATGAAAATCATGCATATCAATATCATATATCATATATAAAACGTGTCCCGGCCCTCTAGTGAGGGACTCGGTGAATAAGGTCGCCACATACCATCCTTGGCGCCATAATCACATCATCACACCATCATATCATCACATCATCGTATGTATATATATATAACGTGTCCCGGCCCTCTAGTGAGGGACTCGGTGAACAATGCAATGAAACTGTGCACGAAAACGTGTCCTGGCCCGGGACTCAGTGAAAGATATATTGAGGCATGCACGAGCAAAGTAGTGAGAAACCATATGCAAGGTAAAACACATCTGAGACTCGATAGAATAATCAAAACGAGCTATCATTTGAAAATCAAGGTATTAGTAATATCAAGTTACTTTCGAATCTCACTATGGATTATATCAAAATAGAACTTTTGGAATCATATACACGTATCAAAACATAATGAAATAAGTTCTGGGAATCAAGAACATTAGCCATCCTAGTGGCTCTAAGAATAGGAATTTTTTGAAACCATATACACATCGTCTGTTCGTTTCATAAAGATCATGCCAAAAAGAAAGAAGGGTTAACTTTACACACATGCTGAAGGTTATTCGTAATCTCGTTCGCTTCGTCGCCTCTTTAGCCTATTTAATATAAAAGTAACGCTATCGTTAGTAACTATATTTTCTAGTTCGTAAATCTATAGCCCACCGCTTATAGAACTCATTCTTTAACTCATACTTTCTCGTTTAGGGTTTTCCATTAGTTAAGGGCTTAACGAAAATCGGGCAGCATTTCCCCTATATATTCGCCTATCCCGAATTTCCAATTATTTCCCTGTTATCACAAAAATACCAACAATAGAGATATATGTACATAATTCTTACAATTCAACCCATAACAATTCTAACAACCCAACAACCTTTCTGAATCCATTTCAACCCACAATTTTATATAACAACGATTTCATGCATTTTCTTACTTCCAATTTTGTCCAATCCAATTGTAATAATTCCATCACAATACTATTAACACAATTACACCACAAAATGAGAAAATCTTACCTAAATTTTCTTGGAGGAATTTCTACGCTCAATTGCTCCAATTTTACAATTTCTTCTTCTCCAACTTAATATCCAATGTTGCTATCACCTCCTTGAACTTGCAAACCACTTGAATCTTGATCACAACATGCAACAAAAATATTTTTTCCTCCATCCATGGCTGGCCGAGCAGCCATGGAAATTGTTGCAATTTTTTTATCTAATTTACAATTTGTGAAATGGAAAATTATCTCCTAACATGTTCATCCAATTTCCATAAATATGGAATCTCCCAAAATGACACGTGCTGCCCCTCCTCATGACTCATCAAATCAATTTGTTCAAATGTTTTTTAAAAAATTTCGGGTGGGGCCCACTCCTATTAATTAAATTAATTAATTTTAATAAATCATTAATCCTTACTTAATAATCTAATCATAATTAATTAGTTCCTACTCTCCAATAATATTTTTACACTAAATAAAATTTATAACCAATTTATGTAATAATTAAAATTGAAAATTAAAGGCTCCTATTTCATGTCCGAAAATAATTCCGCCCTTGACTTGAGTCGATTCGATTGCGGATAATTCGACGTATAAATATACGGGGTATAACATGCAGCCTATTGGTATATTCTTTTATGTACAAATTTGGGGCATTGCGGGGTCCTTCCCCATCCTTATGACTTCAGTATTTAAGTTAGAGGCTCGTAGATACTTATGTGTGGGTTAGAGGTATTATGTGACTTCTTCATTGTAGATTTCGTACATCATTTTGTAGCCTTATGGGCCCATGCTTTGGGAGATATTTGGAGAATGTTTCATGATAAGTTTGTAGTGGGAATGATATATGTCATGACCCGACTAGGGGCCGTGACGGGTACCCGGGCTAACCACCAAGCACCGCTCGTTCTACTACTTATTATGCTCATTAAACGTTCTTGTATAAAATTCATACTCAAATTATGAGAAAGTCATCTTTCATTTAAAACATAAATACTTTTATATACATAAACCTTTCGGCCATCAAAATAATAAATATATATATATATATATACATAGCCATAACCTTGTGAGACCATATAAATCACACTGCGTATCTACGAGCCTCTACTGGAGTACTACACATAAGGACGGGACAGGACCCCGTCGTGCCCAAAACATACATATACATATATACCAAAAGAATAATCAATGGCACCTCTGGAAGATGGAGTGCTCTTCAACACAGCGGGTAGATCCTACGAGTCTGAGTCGCCTCCCTGTCTACCTGTGGGCATGAACACAACGTCCAAAGAAAAAGGACATCAATACGAATATTGTACTGAGTATGAGCATAAACAATAATGATACATCAATGAGATAAAGGAAGTATCAACAAGGAGCAACTGTAGTTGACTGTAACTTATAGAAGAAATAGCATATGCTGACTTACTCATAATTATCATCATCTCATGTATGCAATAATGTATAAGCTGGCCGTCCATATAGGTACGGTGTGATAATGTATAAGCTGCCCGTCCATAGAGGTACAGGGTGATAATAATCAACCTGCGTCCAGGCCTCTCGCGTCCGGGGTATAAGCTGCCCACTATAGTGGTGTGTATCTGCCCGCCTTAGCGGTGTCTTCCCGTCCATATAGGCACGGTGTAATATCATCATCATCATGTGCATATCATATGCCTATCATACTGTTATCATAATGCATGCATAATAGCTCAAGGATAGCTATACTTTATCGGGGTGACGTAAGGTCGTGATCCCCAGATTTCATTATGGAGCATTCATTGACATTTTGCCTCAGCTTGAAGGGACTAGCATATAAGGTGAGTGCATACAATAACGACATCAATGGGTTATAGATAGAATTATTAGCTTTATAGGATCATCATATCATGGATTCTAGATTTCTGTAGACTCACTTATCATCATCGTTATGGTACCCATAGTGTATCTCTTATTTCATATGGCTATTCATGAACAAGGACCCTTAGTTTTCTTGAAGATAGGAAACTCATGAAGATGAAGGAAATTCCTGCCATTAAATTCATGCCTTAAAAGGAAAGGACTAGCCTCACATACCTTTGGCGTTTAACTACTCTATTGGTTGTTCGTCCTCCTTTAATGCTCACGTCTTTACCTTTAAAAGAATTCGCATTAACATTAGCTAAGCGATTATAAGAACGTGCTTATTGAAGCTAAGGAAAATTGGGCAGCATTTCCTTTGTTTATACAACTTTTCCATATTCTATATCAACTCCCAACATTCATAACAACACTCACAATGTAATAGACAACAATCATCATTCATCTACATTAACCACATTTCACAATTCCCCTTCAATTTCTCCATAATTGTGGTTATAGCTCACTATCGCGTTTTCTCATATCTAATACTTATTCCATGTTCTAAATTTCATTCACAACATATTTACAATCACAACATACCAATATTCATAATTCAATCCAAATCTCTCACCCAACAATGTCACTATTCACACATTCATGACCCATTTTCTATGTCTTTCTACAATCCATGTATTTTTAACTTTCAACACCTTAAACAACCAAGAATGATCATATAACGCACCTTAGATGATGGATGAACAACACTTGAGTGAAGCTTCTCTTCTTGCACCAAAACCCTAACTCACTTCCCTTGAGTTTTCTTGGTGTGGATGAACTTTGATTAGGTTTCATATACTTGATTTTGTGGTTTTGATGTAGTTGATCATGGTTTTCCCTTGATTTCTTGTGGATGAATATTAGAGAGTGTTCTAGAGTTTTTTTGAAGTGTAGAGGAGTGAAGTGAAATGAAATAAAATGAAGGAGAGAGGTCCTTATATTAAATTGAAACCTGTCCCGACCCAAATATACGGACCAACATATGGTCCGTACATTTTATATGGACCGTATGTGTGGATGTATGTTTGGTCCAGAATATGAGGGTCCTCTTGGCTAATTATACGGCCTAACATACTGCCAGTATAATTTATACGGTCCGTATGTTGGTCCGTATAGTGCCCAGCTGTTCCGATTTCGTTCCCGTCGACTCGTTTGATCTCCAATCCTTATGGAACCTTCTTGACACTTGTTTAACACCTCAATACCAATCTAAGGGACGTTATCACTCGTCTCCAAGACATCATTATGCCATCATTAACTCGTCCTCCATAATTCTTACCCGACACATAATATATCTTTTACTTCCTTTGACAAACTTCTTCATTTCCGTTAAATGCCTTTGGATCTCAATTGGAATCATCAAATGCCATCTCTTACTTATCAAATCATCGTATACGTCGCGCCCTTCGCTAGCTTATTCACTGTTCGTTAACGGAGAATTTTCGCAGGTGTAACATTTTTCCCCCCTTTTGGAACATTCGTCCTCGAATGTTAAATACTCGGGAATTCTACGAAAATTTCACCTGAGTTTCCCCTGTAATATGGCATTACCATCCTGTCACAGCAACCCACAATGATATTGCCTCACAGGGCCACAACACAACAGAACTAAAATTTGGCCACACACGACCAATATGCATAAACGAGGAAAGCATACTGTCACGACCTGACTAGGGCCGCGACGAGCACCCTGCGCTACCCCACCCGGGCACCCCTTTAACATACTTTCACATAACGTCTAGGTGAGCCATAAATAAAATCAGGCATTCTAGCCATCAATCATACTAGTCCCAATTGGACGACAACATTTCTTATATCATCATAGGCATCTATGCCACATCAATGTACATGGGCCGACAAGGCCAACAAAATGACATACAAAAATATAGGCTGACAAGGCCAAACACATCTAACCACATACACATGTGTACGAGCCTCTAAGAAGGTTATAACATATCACATGAGCGGGACAGGACCCCGCTATGCCCATAATTATCTACACAAAAGAATAAGTACCCAAAAGCTATAGCTCCGAATGAAATGGAGCTCCGCTATGTAGTCCCTGAAAATATAGCTATGGATCAAGCCTGTCTCCCTGTGCACCTGCGGGCATGACGCAACATCCACAAACAAAAGGACGTCAGTACGAAGAATGTACTGAGTATGTAAAGCATGATCAACATCAATATAAAATCTTAAGAGTCAACATATGAAATAGCATAACATGGGAGATAATAATATCGTCGTCATAGCACTTACTTGCTTTCCACAAGGACATTCCATTTCTATTGTGTATCCGTGTACATACATCTATATCCGTATTTATTTACCTTCACATTCATTTTTATAACATATTCGTACTCATATTGATGTCATATACACACACACATATATATAGAGCTATAGCGTGCCCGACCATAAAGGTTCGGTGTTTTATACATACTTGGCCAACCAAGGCTCAAGGTCATACATACCTGGCCCTACCAAGGCATCAGGGTTATCCGTACCTTCTGCAGAAGTGCGCGCGCGTTTCATAATCATATACATACTCTATATATATTCATATACATATATTCTTACCCGGTGTCATAAGCTCGGGGTCTTATTATAGCCCTTCATAGGTACACATACATATAATAGCTCATAAGCATCTTTAGCATCATTTTATTCTCATCATCGTTACTATCATTATCATTATCGTTACATCTACCCTAGGCTTACTCATCATACGAAGAACTTAGTACAATCGTAGCACATCGAGCATCAGGAGCTTACTAGCTCGGAGAATCAAATCGTTTGAAGGGAATCATAGTCTTATAGGAGATTTAGACGTTTCGCCAAAGAACCATGCCTTATGAAAGAAGGGTTAGCCTTACATACCTTTTCGTTCGACTATATAACACTTGCACGTTCCCTTCCACGCTTGCGTTTATACCTTCATCAAGGTTAATACTATCGTTAGAATTGACAACTAGCATAAATGGCTAAAGCTAGGGAAAATCGGACAGCATCTCATTTATTTATACAACATTCCTCCATATAGTAATTCAATTCCCAAACGTCAACAATACATTTACAATATCATAACAATAGCCTTTAGTCATCTACATTATCCATATTCTCAATTCACTTCCAGTTTTCCATATTCAAGACCATAACACACGATTTCGTCCATTCACATACAATGCCTATTTCATGATCTTAACGTCATTTATAACCCATTCATGTCACAACATAACAACAATCATGATTCAATTCAAACTATTTCTCAAAACGTCACTATTTATCTTTCATGACCCATTTTGCTATACTCTTCTAAAACCAAGCATTTCAACTTCCAAATATCTTAAACAACATATAAATACCATAAATATTACCTTAGATGTTGTAGGAACAAGCCTTAGTCGAAATACTCCACTTGAGCAAAAACCTTAGTTTTTCTCCATTTGGATTTCTTGACGTGAATAATCTTTAATGGGTTTGCTTACACTTGATTCATTTATTTTGTGTTGTTGATCACTAAAAACCCTTGAAAACTTGTGGAATATATGTAGAGAGATGTTTTAGAGAGAAGGGGTGTGATGTAGAAGTGAAATGAAATAAGCCTTGGTCCCCTTATTTAATGACTTAAAAATCTGATTTGAAGTGCACAGTGGTCGTAAACTTGGTTTACGATCCGTATTCCAGTTTACGGACCGTCCTTCGTGGTCGTATTTAATCATAACAGAACCAGAAACTCAGGCTGGGACATGGTGATTTACGATCATGGTTTACGGGGCCGTAAACCACTTTACGCTCCGTATTCCAGGTCGTATTTAACCATTGATCATTTGGCAGAAAGTTTGACGTTTTGGAAGCCACAATACGAAATGGAAGTTTACGGACCGTATACCACTTTACGGTCCGTATTTCATTGTACGACCACTGGCCAGAATGCAAACTTGCAACTTTTCACATTTCCAAAACCTATAATTATTCATTATAGAGCATAACCTCTCTCTTATTGCGATTGCCTTTGGAATCTTATTTAGGGTCATCAAATGTCATTTCTTACTCATAGAAACATCATACTCATGCTCATCACTAGGTCATTCATCCGCGTACCAACGGAAGATTTTCCCGAGGTGTAACATTCTTCCCCTCTTAAAAACATTCGTCCTCGAATGTTAAAGCCTTTGGGAATTCTATAAAAATTTCGCCAGAGTTTCCCCTATAATATGGCACTACCATCCTGCCACAACAACCCATAATATCGATGCCTCACAGGGCCACAACACAATAGCATAAAAATTTAGCCACGCACGACCCAAAAAGCATAAAAGGAAAACATGCATACCTTATGATCTCGACGTCTCATCTTGGACTTCTTCCAAGGGCTGAAATAAATGCGGGTATTTGGATCGCATACTCTCTTCTGCTTCCCATGCCTTCTCTTCTCGTTTACTGCTTCTCTATAGGACCTTAACCGAGGCCACTTATTTGTTTCTAAGCCTCCGTACTTGCCTATCTAATATGGCAATGGGTACCTCTTCGTAAGATAGCTTTTCTGTCCCTTGAACATCATTTACTGGGACGATCCTAGTGGGATCTCCAACACATTTTCGAAGCATCGAGACATGAAATATTGGATGGATTGACTCCTATTCTGGAGGTAGGTCTAACTCATAGGCCACTTTGCCTATCTTTCATACAATTTCATATGGCCCAATATACCGGGGACTAAGCTTCCGCTTTTTGCCAAATCTCATTACACCCTTCATAGGCGACACTTTCAAGAATACCCAATCTTTCACTTTAAACTCCAAGTCTCTGCGACGATTATCCGCATAGGACTTTTGACGACTTTAGGCTGCTAAAAATCGATCTTGTATGAGCTTGACTTTCTCTATAGCTTGCTGGACTAGGTTCGGCCCTATAAATTTAGTCTCGCTTGTTTCAAACCACCCAATTGGGGATCTACACTTTCGCCCATATAAAGCTTCGTACGATGCCATTTGAATACTAGAATGATAACTGTTATTGTAAGCAAACTCAATGAGTGGCAAATGGTCATCCCATTTTTCTCCAAAATATATCAGGCATTCCCGTAACATATCCTCAAGAGTCTGAATGGTGCGTTCAGCTTGCCCATCGGTCTGCGGATGAAAGGTCGTGCTAAGGCGCACCTGGGTCCCTAGACCCTCTTGGAAAGAGTTCCAAAAGTTAGCCGTAAACTGAGTCCCTCTATCGGAGATAATAGATACCGGAACGCCATAGAGTCTTATTATCTCTTTAAGGTAAAGCCTTGCATAATCTTCTACCACATAGGTCGTTCTGACCAGTAAGAAATGAGCTGACTTTGTGAGTCTATCCACAATCACCCATATGGAATCATACTTACGTCGAGAACGGGGTAAGCCTGAAATGAAGTCCATGTTAATCACTTCCCACTTCCAAGTCGGGATTTCTATAGCTTGAAACAATCCACCCGGCTTTTGGTGCTCGATTTTCACTTGTTGACAATTTGGACATTGAGCTACGAATTCCGCTATATCTTTCTTCATTCCATTCCACCAGTATATGGACTTAAGATCATGATACATTTTCGTCGCTCCGGGGCGAACAGAATAACGAGGACAATGAGCTTCTCTCAAAATCTGGTGGCGTAAACTTGCCACATCAGGGACACATAATGTTATATCCCGTATTTTTATACATTCGGATATTTCGAGATAGTCGTGGCAAGTTAAGGGTAAGACCATTTTCAAAAATTATTTTAATGTACAAGTTGTTATGAATATTATTTATGAATATTATTAGTATGGAAATATTGAGAAAGGCTAAGGGTAAAAAGGGAAATTCACAAAGTGGCTCATGGTAAAATTGTGGAAGGCTAGGGGCAAAATGGGAATTTCACCAACAATTCAAGAAAATTCTTGAATAGTCCAACTTGGCCATGTGGCCATCCAAAGTGTGGTGGGCTTGGGCCCACATGGATGGATTATGTGTATCTATATATATATATATTATTAGTCACAATTATCATCACAAAGATTCAAGAAGCTTGGAGAAAGAAAAAAAAAAGAGAACAAAGGAAAAGAAGAAGAGGGCATTTGGCCCTAGCCAAGAAATTGGCTCCATGGAAATTAATCTAGAAAAATCATTTCCTTCTAGTATTCCAAGAAAGTTGAAGGCCCTAATTAACATGGAGTGGTTGTTGGAGCAATAAAACCATTCCTTCTTGCAAGGCACAACTCTAGCCAAGTTGAAGAACTAAGTGGAAAAGGTAAGGTTTGATCTTCTTTTATATGTTATGGATTCTTTGTATATGTTGTAGAGTGATGAATGAATGAAATTCATGAAATATGTAAGTATAGGGGTGTGGCCGAATGGAGGTGGTGGTGTATAAGTGATGAATTAATTTTATTTAGTAGTTTGATTGTTGTGTTGTGGATTCCATGATGTAAAATGAAGGTTTGGTGGCTTGAAATGAATTTGAAATTGTTTGTGCATTATTGAAGAAGTTAGTGTGACATTAGTGTGGTTTCTTATATTTGTAAGAATAAATTTGTTAATGTATGGGTTGTTGACATAATTCATGAATTTTGAAGTGAGACATGTGTTGGAAGATTGTAAGTTGGGTTGTTGTGGTTGAATTTGAAAGAAGGAAATAGGTCGTTATTGTTCTTGTTGAATTTGGAAGGCTTCGGGTGAAGTAGTGTGTTGATTGAGTCGTTTTGAATGCTATGTGAATTAAATTGAATATAAATGAAATGTCGTTGAATTGTATGACAAAGGTTGTTAATGTTAGAATGCGTCTTGAATTGATTGTCGATGTTGTTGGTATGATTGATGGTATTGTTGTTGATAGTTTGGCCGAGTTAAATTCTCAGATTGTTGGTTGATGATTTGGGCGGAGTTAGATTCTCGGGGATGGTATATTTACAGGGGAGATGCTGTCGAAATTTCGGCAGATCATAAGTGAATTTATTTGAATGATTAAGACAAATATATGATGATGAGTCTAATGATTGTGTCAATCTTCTTGAATGTAGAGTAGCGATAGCGAGCTTGGACAATTAAGCGTAGCTAATAGGACGTGGAGCAGGTATGTTAAGGCTCGTCCCTTTCTTTCAAAGGCATGATTCCGATGTTATGATTTCATAATTGTTTCCATAGCTTCCATGTTTTCAAAAGTTAGATGTTTATGAATCCAAGGCATGATTCTCTTCTCGATAACTCGTAAATGTTTTTCCAAAGTGTCCGTATTCTACCAAAATAGAGGTTTATGATTTTGTAAGCTCTTATGTCAATAACGATGGATATGATTCACAGTGACAATGATGATATCAAGGATGAGCATATTTCTATGATGACTATGATAAGAATGATTTTCCAAAAATGGCTTCTGAAACGTTCGTAGAAGGTTCTGTACTTCAAACACTCATAATCTTTCTTATACTAAATCAGATTTACCCGAAACTTGTTTCTGAGCCCTCAGGTGTCGATTTATGTACGTACCCATCGAGTCCTAAAAAAAATCTGTTATATGTGCATATGTATACGAAGCGACGCCTTATGAGATTTATGATCTTAGTCCATGTTATCTTAACGCTGTTATTCGTTGCTAGTCTCATCCTATAATAATTGTTCCTTCAAGGTGAGACAAAGCCATGATGATTATTCCATAATATAATCGGAAGTTACCGACCTTACGTCACTCCGATAGACTTATAGCATTTCTTGGGCTCTCCTGCATGCTGCTTATATGATGTATGTATATGACATATGTATATGTATATGGGGAATATGGGAAAAAGGGCCAGAGCGCTATAGACGCTGATATATGAACATGATGCATGTATATGTATATGGGAAAAAGGGCCAGAGCGCTATAGACGCTGATATATGAACATGATGCATGTATATGTATATGGGAAAGAGGGCTAGAGCGTTATATACGCGTATCCACCTGATCAGTTGCTATTATATGACATGATATCATCCCGGACGCGGGATGCCGGACGCGGGATATATGTTGTTAAACGGATCGGCTGCCGACGCCTCGACAATATGATATGTTCTATTTTCTACATATATGAAAAAGAAATGTTTTCAAAGAAAGTAAAGTATGATATATATATATATATATATATATATATATATATATATATATGAATTGGGTTGCACGTTCCGCAGCACTAAGCATGCATGGTACCCGCCTAAAAGGCACTCAGACGTACAGGTTAATCTTTTACCCCATGATATGCTCTATATCTCCATTTTGTTATTATTCATAATTACATCTCTTGCTATGTTACTATTCATGCCTTACATACTCTGTACATTGCTCGTACTGACCCCCTTTCTTCGGGGGCTACGTTTCATGTCGCGCAGGTACACCCAGATGAGTAGAAGCTATTATAGAAGATGTTCCAGCGGAGTTGGCAAGCTCCATTTGCCCTAGAGTGTTGCCGGGTCAGAGTACTATGCTATGATGTCTTGTTCAAAGTTAGAGACTTTGCCGACAGAGTCATGGGTATAAAATGTCGGTATTGTAATCTGCTCCACCAGCCGATGTGTTATTCTGTTTCATGTTACGAGTTTTATGTGATGATAGATTTTATTTGAATTGAGTACAATGAAAGGAAAAATTCTGAAAGCTTTACTATGTTTTTCATTTCTTATTGATGTAAGAGTCTAAAGAGATTAAGTATGTAATAAGAGTCAGCGGGTTCGCTCGGCTTCGAGTATTGGGTCGGGTGCCCATCACACCCTAGTAAGGTTGGGGTGTGACAAAGTGGTATCAGAGCAGGTCGTCCTAGGGGTTGTCTGCAAAGTCGTGTCCAGTAGAGTCCTGTTTATGGGTGTGAAGCCGTCCACATTTATAAACAGGAGGCTGCGGGGCATCTAGGGATTGTTGACCTTCTTTCTGTCTTAGATCGTGCGATAGAGCCAAGTCATAGGAAGTGAGATTCCTTATATAAGCCCTACATACGACGGAGAAGGTAAAGGATGATATGGAATGTTATAGAAGTCTTGATATATTTGTTCTATCACCTGAAATTGGAAGCTCTGGATGGCTGGAATGTGTCATATAGCCGTATGTTCTGTGAGGTATTGTTGATGTCTGCTGCGTACAGATTTTGAACAGTAAGAATGGTAAGGAGATTCTGCCAGAATTGCTGGGTATGCCCAACAGGAAGAAGTGTGGAAAGGAAATATCGTAAACAGACGATAAGTGGGATGTGATACTTTAGAGAAGCTATAGATTTGGACATGGAATGAAGAAAAATTGCGAAAAAGGTGATTAGTAGTCCGAAGGACTAAAATGGATGACATTTGAGGTTTAGTAAGAACAAGGTCTATTGGAGGATTCAGAAAGTCGACAATCGGTTTTGTGTAGATTATTATGTAAGGGTGGTGAAGTGGAAATTCAAACAGGCTGATAATCGAGTATGCATAAGTAACGACGACGAAGGCAAATTTGTTACCATCAGGAATCTGGGAATCTAGGACGAAAGGTAGTGATACACGAAGGTGAAGGGTCAAATAGTAATTGTAAAGGGAAGGACGTGTTATGGAAATGTCTCGGAATCTGTAAGACTTCGATTTGCTCCAGATCATGTAATAAAGTTCATGCGGGGAAGTGGACGCGATTATATCAGCTTTAAGGCACCGGATTCCATCGAAGTTTCGAGGTTAAGCGTGCTAAGGTGGGAGCAATTTTAGGATGGGTGACCCCCTGCGAAGTATGCAAAAATTCCATATATCCAGACATAAGAGACAAATGAGAAGTTAGAGTAACCTAAGGGAAACTAGAGTATACGGAATGGCTGGAAACCTTAAGAGGTCGCGTAACACAAGGTGGGCTAGACTGGAGAAGAGACAGAAAGTGCGTCACAGCTCTGGAAATTTGGATAGGCTTGAATAGCGTTTGGAAGTATTTTGTGGGCTAGTTGATAGTAAATATATATATATATATATATATATATATATATGAATGCGTAGGATATCCCACATATGATTGTATCGGTGGACATGTGAGTTCCAGCAACCGGCGCTACGGTAAGGAAGGCATTAATCGCGTAAGGGTACCGAAGATCGAGTGACAGCAAGAATAAATGATATAAGTGTTACAAGGTAAATTGATGTCATTTTCACTACAGGTTAAGATTGGAAAGTTTTAATACAGCGATATTTGGAAAAGAAAGAGAGTGAGTAGATGGAAAACAAAGAGATCAAAGTGTCGGAAGAAGGTGAATGGTAAGAAACCTCAGTGAGTGAAGCTCCAGAGAGAAACTATCGGCAAAGCACGAGACTATTTGGGTAAGAACTCAAAGTAGCCATGTGAAAATGGATAGAGTGTGGTAAAAGGAAATAGGACAGGAGTGTATGAGGTTCGAGAACCGATTTCGATAAGTGGGGCTAAAGGAATAGTGACTAGGATAGGGGAATGTGAAGTAAGAGAAAGAATGCTTAGGCTTGCGATGATGTTAAGGTGAGAGATATATAAAAGAATAAATGTGTATCTATATTAATATAGTTAAAGGTTTGATAAGCGAAGATAGAGAGAGTGTAACCTGTAAGAATTCTATGCTAAGAGCAAAAGCAATTGGGCGCTCGAAACATGGATGCGCAGCTGCGATACGAGCGCATAGTTAAGAAGAATTACGAGTAAGTAAGCTAAATGGGTGAAAGGATTAATAGTGGATGGAAAGGTATGGGAATATTGACAAGAATGATGGTGTAGCCAAAACATATGGTAAGAAGTTTCGGCATGTTGTGCATAGAGTTGGAAAGAAAGATGAGGAGGAAGGTATGAATGAAGACTTCACAAAAGGACTGTTGGCATATAGGGAGCCCCTTAAGGGGGGGGGGGAGACCATATTATATTAGGCTTAAAAAGGAATCACAACAATTTCAAGCGCCAGAAAAGGAAATCTATTAGTCAGGGTCAGAGTTCGAAACATATCGGCACATCAAGAGGATACATGAAAGAAGTATAAACGAGTGGGTGCAGTGGATTAGAAAACCCATAACACGGAATGAGGATTCAGGTAAAGATCGAGAAGTTCGATTGTAAGGAAAATAGGGTAAAAGATAAGGACTGGGCATGAAGAAAAGGACAACTATACGAGGGACCCTCCCGAAATATTATAACACCCCATAAGATCAGTTGAACATTCGAGGAGGAATGTTCTAAAGGGGGGGAAGGATGTTATATCCCGTATTTTTATACATTCGGATATTTCGAGATAGTCGTGGCAAGTTAAGGGTAAGACCATTTTCAAAAATTATTTTAATGTACAAGTTGTTATGAATATTATTTATGAATATTATTAGTATGGAAATATTGAGAAAGGATAAGGGCAAAAATGGAAATTCGCAAAGTGGCTCATGGTAAAATTGTGGAAGGCTAGGGGCAAAATGGGAATTTCACCAACAATTCAACAAAATTCTTGAATAGTCCAACTTGGCCATGTGGCCGTCCAAAGTGTGGTGGGCTTGGGCCCATATGGATGGATTATGTGTATATATATATATATTATTAGTCACAATTATCATCACAAAGATTCAAGAAGCTTGGAGAAAGAAAAAAAAAGAGAAGAAAGGAAAAGAAGAAGAGGGCATTCGGCCCTAGCCAAGAAATTGGCTCCATGGAAATTAATCAAGAAAATTATTTCCTTCTAGTATTCCAAGCAAGTTGAAGGCCCTAATTAACATGGAGTGGTTGTTGGAGCAATAAAACCATTCCTTCTTGCAAGGCACAACTCTAGCCAAGTTGAAGAAATAAGTGGAAAAGGTAAGGTTTGATCCTCTTTTATATGTTATGGATTCTTTGTATATGTTGTAGAGTGAGGAATGAATGAAATTCATGAAATATGTAAGTATAGGGGTGTGGCCGAATGGAGGTGGTGGTGTAGAAGTGATGAATTAATTTTATTTAGTAGGTTGATTGTTGTGTTGTGGATTCCATGATGTAAAATGAAGGTTTGGTGGCTTGAAATGAATTTGAAATTGTTTGTGCATTATTGAAGAAGTTAGTGTGACATTAGTGTGGTTTCTTATATTTGTAAGAATAAATTTGTTAATGTATGGGTTGTTGACATAATTCATGAATTTGGAAGTTAGACATGTGTTGGAAGATTGTAAGTTGGGTTGTTGTGGTTGAATTTGAAAGAAGGAAATAGGTCGTTATTGTTCTTGTTGAATTTGGAAGGCTTCGGGTGAAGTAGTGTGTTGATTGAGTCATTTTGAATGCTATGTGAATTAAATTGAATATAAATGAAATGTCGTTGAATTGTATGACAAAGGTTGTTAATGTTAGAATGCGTCTTGAATTGATTGTCGATGTTGTTGGTATGATTGATGGTATTGTTGTTGATAGTTTGGCCGAGTTAAATTCTCAGATTGTTGGTTGATGATTTGGGCGGAGTTAGATTCTCGGGGATGGTATATTTACAGGGGAGATGCTACCGAAATTTCGGCAGATCATAAGTGAATTTATTTGAATGATTAAGACAAATATATGATGATGAGTCTAATGATTGTGTCAATCTTCTTGAATGTAGAGACTTTAATGATTGTGTCAATCTTCTTGAATGTAGAGACTTTGCAGACATAGTCATGGGTATAGAATGTCTGTATTGTAATCGGCTCCACCAGCCGATGTGTTATTCTGTTTCATGTTACGAGTTTCATGTGATGATAGATTTTATTTGAATTGAGTACAATGAAAGGAAAAATTCTGAAAGCTTTACTATGTTTTTCATTTCTTATTGATGTAAGAGTCTAAAGAGATTAAGTATGTAATAAGAGTCAGCGGGTTTGCTCGGCTCCGAGTATGGGGTCGGGTGCCCATCACACCCTAGTAAGGTTGGGGTGTTACACATAATCTGACTCGGCATCGGAGAACTCCGTCTCCTGAAATATCAAATGATGACTCCTCTTTCTGAGGGAGTGGATCTCTGTACTGCATTAGCATGGAATCCTCATATTGTCGCTCCTTCACCTCTGCTACTAGCGACGAGATTGCAGAATTCTGAATAGTAGCTCCGCTGATACCTAAGTCCACTACTCGGACTCCTAGGCTAGCTAACTGTTGGAGCTCACGGGCCATTTCTCTCTTCTCTGGTCGTACATCACATAGACTTCCCATCAATCTACGGCTAAGAGCATCAGCCACAACATTTGCCTTTCTGGGGCGATACAAAATATCAACATCATAGTCTTTTTGTAATTCTAACCATCGTCGTTGCCGCAGATTTAACTCTTTCTGCTTGAAGATATACTGAAGGGTCTTATGATCTGTGTAAATATCCACGTGAACACCATATAAATTGTCACGACCCAACCCCGTGGGCCGCGACCAAATGCCCTAGCTGGGCACCTATACGTACCCGATACCCAAATTAGCATATTATCAGAATAATAATATAATAATAACATTAGTGGATGCTACCGAATTTAGCAGAAGAGCAGACTTGGCACACAGAAGCCGATAAGGCTATCATAAAACAAAACATCCCAAACATATGTACAGAACCCACACAGGTGTATCCACAGACCTCTACAGAACATATCATAATCATAAGACGGGACAGGGCCCCGTCATACCCTGAACAAAGTACATATCCAGATAGCAGTGACAGACTGTACCAAAAGATGGGCTCTGTAGAAGAGAGCGCCCCAAAATAGCAGAAATGGGATCCTAAACGTGCGGATCAGCAAACCTGTCGTCCGTACCTGCGTGGCATGAAAACGCAGCCCCCGAAGAAAGGGGGTCAGTACGAAATATGTACTGAATATGTAAAGCGGAATCACAGAAGTCAAATCATAATGATTACAGAAAATGGGTACAAAATCCAGAGTGTCAAATGCATATTTCCAAATCAGACAGAATGTGTACAGAAACATATGTCATATCATATCCGATCCCTGCCACGGGACTCGGCAGACAGAACGTTGTCACCCTCCCGACACTGGTGCCACAATACAGAGGAATCAGAAAAGGGGGCGTGGCCCCGTATCATAAAATGTCATATCAGAATGGCCATAACAGATCATATCAGAATAGGCGGACATGGCACATCATACTCCACAGACCCATGTACGCGTATACCTGCCCCCTCACATCGGGGCGCGGCGAACAATGCAGAGAATTACGCTTGACAACATATCCTGGCCCGGGCTCAGTGTGGGAAACATTGGGACATCCACGAATGGAGTAGTGAGAGACTAATGCAATTTAAAAATATAATAAATGTTTTCAAAGACTCGATGAAGCGTATCAAAGACAAACAAATCCAATGGGGTCGGACGGAATCATAGTAAATGTATTTCGGATATCATAATAAATTACAGAAGTATAACTTTCTCGAAGTCATTCCGAGTGTCAAAATAATTTATAATATTTGACAGAATATTTAAAATAATATTCGTTAAGCGATTAGTAGGGTAATTAAAACATTTCTTTCAAAAATCGCTTAAAAAGGAAGCTTTAACACATTAGGGGCAAAAACGTAAATAGTGGGCCCGCCTCAGAACAAATAAGGCGGCGGGCTCAAATTGTGCCCTCTAAACATATAATATCATCTACGAAGGTTATACAGACATCCTATGACTTTCTGAGTAATTTAGAGCACAATTGCATAATTTCAGAAAAAGCGTATCAAAATGGTTCAATTCTACTGAAGGAAAAACTGAAATTTTGTCTTGCGGATTCCGAGGGCCAAGAGGTCCTTCGAGGCCCGGATCCGACCCTAATACACTAAGGGCATGCCAAGGGAAGAATTGGGTTTGCTTTACATACCTTTCACGCTCCTTAAGCCTTTCCAATCTCACTTCCCGTTTCGTCGAAAAACTGCAATTGGTCAAGTTTACCAATTGTAAGCTATGAATACCAAAGTTTCTACCTAAGGCATATTTGGCTACCGAAATTTCGGCAGCACTTCCCCTATACATATAGCACCCCGAGAATTTAACTCGGCTATAAATCATCAACAACAACCCAAACGACAACATCAATATCAACAATGAATCATTAAAAACGCAAATATCCTTCAACTAGTCATTTTTCTCACTAGTTGACATAATCTTCAATTCAACCCAAATTTCAACTAAGATCAATAATTTCATAATCAAGAACCATCATGATCATCACCATATAGTTCTAGAAACATTTCATATCGTTTTCCTTAAGATATACACTCGATATACATGATATACAATCTTCCGCCAAAATCATAACTTATGCAAAACATCAAATCTTTGGCATACAACTTCATGACAAGTTTCCAACTTCCAAATTCATCAATGGTCATCACAACTAACAACCAAACAACTTCATTTCCTTAATGTCGGAAAAATCATACTAAAACGACATAAGTTTCTACATTCCAATTCAATACAAACTTATATCATTCTAACTTCATTTACATATCAAGCATTACAACAACACTCCAATACTCTAAACAAACTTAATCCATTTCATTCCCAAGTCAAATATACCACACGGCCATATGCTATTTTTCTCCATTCAATCAAATTTATTCCACTTTCATTCTCAACATAAATTCCATCACATTCACAACTAGAATACAACATGAATTCTATACATTTTTGGCTATACAACATGCATATACACACGGCTACAAGTCATATACCAAACCCACATTGCAAACTTCCATTTCATCATACAATCAACACATTTCCATAAACTACAACACAATCAAAACTTCATAACACAAATAAAAGGTAGAAATTCTTACCTTTTCTTCAAGTTTTCTTCACTTGGATATATGATCACTTTGGTGAATTGGATGCTCCCCACTCCAAACCAACTATACCAAGTTACAAAGGAACCTTAACTTAGTAGGAAAATCACAAAAGAAAAATTTTTGGAACAAGATTTTGGATAGCTATTTTCCCATGGCCAAACCCGAAAACCCCCTTTTTTTCTCTTGTTCTTGACTTCTTTCTTGCTTATTTTTTTTCTAAGTCTCTTAATGCCTTAAGTCTTCTAATGTCTATCATTTAAAGACTTGGTCACATGACCAAGCACATGACCAAGTAATGGGCTTGGATCATGGCCTTAAGTTAATTAATCCATGGAAATTTAGTACAATTTTTTTTTTTGGGCTTGGGCCAAGGCCATCATGGCCGGCCACCCCTAATCTTTTGGGCCTCAATTTGCTTCTTATTTTACAAGCCCAATAACTTGTGGATCGGATTTTTTAATTCCCGAAACTAAATTCCAAAATTACCCTTAACCTTGTCCCACACTTTCATGACTCTATTCTTTCATGCATAACTCCTATGTTCAACAAAATATCAAATTGATCTTATATCTCAAGAATCCAATGTAATTCAAGTCTTTCCAAACGTGTGAAAACACGGGTCATAACATAAATAATGTCTCCATATCTTTAATGCATGAACCACCGCGTCCAATTCTAGATCATGGGTAAGATAATTTTGCTCATGTTTCCGCAATTGCCTTGAAGCATACGCTATCACCTTGCCATGTTGCATCAATACACAGCCTAGCCCAACACCTGAAGCATCGCAATAAATCACATATCCTTCCAATCCCTCTGGAAGTGTCAAGACTGGGGAGGAAGTCAATCTACCCTTTAACTCTTGGAAACTACGTTCGCAAGCATCTGTCCATTGAAACCTTGCCGATTTCTGGGTCAACTTTGTGAGCGGTGCCGAAATAGAAGAAAAACCTTCAACGAACCTCCTGTAATAACCTGCTAAGCCCAGAAAACTACGAATCTCCGTAGGAGTTATGGGCCTTGGCCAAATCTTCACAGCCTCAATCTTTTGACTATCCACTCGAATACCGTCTACTGCAACAATATGCCCTAAAAATGCCACCGAATTCAACCAAAACTCACATTTGGAAAACTTTGCAAACAACTCTCGAGTTCGAAGGACTCCAAGGACAGTCCGCAAATGATCCACATGTTCTGCCTCGGATCTAGAATACACCAAGATGTCGTCGATAAACACGATCACAAATAAATCCAGGAAGGGCCTGAACACATTATTCATCAAATCCATAAATACTGCCGGCGCGTTCGTTAGTCCAAATGACATTACCCGGAATTCAAAATGACCATATCTTGTTCTGAAGGCTGTCTTAGGGATATCTTTCTCCCTAACTCTCACTTGATGATACCCGGACCTCAAATCGATTTTTGAAAACCATTTGGCACCTTGCAATTAATCAAATAAATCATCAATCCTTGGGAGAGGATATTTATTCTTAATCGTCACCTTATTAATTGTCTATAATCAATGCACATTCTCAAGGAGCCATCTTTCTTTCAGACAAACAATACGGGTGCTCCCCACGGGGATGAACTAGGCCTAATAAAGCCTTTCTCAAGCAAGTCTTTCAATTGCTCTTTCAATTCCTTCAGTTCTGCGGGTGCCATTCTATATGGGGGAATAGATATAGGCTTAGTGCCTTGCAACACATCAATAGCAAAGTCAATCTCCCACTCGGGAGGAAGGCCTGGAAGCTCTTCCGGGAACACATCCGGAAATTCATTTACTACGGGAACCGACTGAAGAGTTGGCGATTCAGCTTCTATATCTTGAACTTGCACTAGATTATAAATACAACCTTTTGTGATCATTTTCCTTGCCTTTAGGTAGGAAATGAACCTACCTTTTGGTGACGCTGTATTCCCTTTCCATTCTAAGACTGGTTCTCCCGGAAATTGGAAACGAACCATTTTCATTCTACAATCAACATTGGCATAGCAAGAAGCCAACCAATCCATGCCCATAATGACATCAAAATCAACCATTTCTAGCTCATGCAAGTCAATCATGGTATGACGATCAAATCACAATCACACAATTTCTATATACTCGGCTACCTATTACCGATTCACCCACGGGTGTAGACACCTCAAAAGGTTTGATCAACTCCAGCTCGACTCTAAATCGACCAGCAATATATGGAGTAACATATGAAAATGTGGAGCCCAGATCAATCAAAGCATATACATCATGAGAGAATACCGATAATATACCTGCGACCACGTCAGGGGAAGACTCAAGATCTTGGCATCCAGCCAAAGCATAAATACGGTGCTGAGGACTGCTAGAACTGGGAGCTCTGCCTCTGCCTCTACCATGGCCGACTGGCGCATGTGAACCTGGCCCCGTAGGGCGTACAGATGCTGAAGATCCGGCTACCGACCCTGATGGCTGGGTGCTACCTCTACCATGTACTGAGGGGCAATCACGCATGATATGGCCTGGTCGGCCACATGAATAGCAAACATCTGAACCTGATCGGCATTGACCCCAATGCGACTTCCCACACTGGGAACATCGCCTGACCCGAATTACCCCTAAACTAGGACCCTGAAAAACTCGGACTCGGCCCTGAACGGGCAGATCTATCAAATCTCTGGCCTGAAAACTGTGGAGGGGCACTTGTCATAGAATAGCCTAAATGCCTGGGAAACTGCTGCCGGTGCCCACCTCTAAACTCGCTCATCGGACCCGAAGATCTAGCCCTCTTGTTATGTCTCCGATCTTGCTCACGTTCACTCCTCTGCTGTTGTAATCTTTCTTCTAAGTTCTGAGCGTGGCCCTGAATGCGTACAATATCCATACCGTCCTGAAGGGACGCAGTCAAACACCTATCCATCAAATGTGGCCCTAGGCCTTTATCAAATCGGTGTACCCGGTCACCCATATCCGCTACCATGGCTGAAGCGTACCTAGCCAAAGAGTTGAAGCGGAGACTGTACTCTAGAGCACTCATGCTACCTTGCCTCAAATTTAAGAATTTATCGGCTCTAGCTCACCGGACTTTTGGAGGCATATAATGATGGAGAAAAGCATCAACGAACTCTTGCCATACCGGGGGAGGTGCATTGGCTCCCCGTGAAGCCATCCCGACTGTATACCACTGGATCGAGACATCTCTCAATCTATATGACGCTAACTTCACCGACTCGGTGTCTGAAGCATGTATCAATCGAAGCGTCCTTAACATACCATCAATAAAGTCCTGGGGGTCCTCCTCCGGCTTTGACCCAAAGAATTCCGGAGGGTTTAAAGTAATGAAGTCACGGGCCCTTGCACTAACAGCCTGTCACCCCTGCCCTTTACTTTGCCGCTGAGTCTGAGCAGCAACCAACTGTGTAAGCAAATGTATGGCCTCTTTTACATCTTAGCCCGAAGCATATGGTGGAGGAGCTGGAGGTGCTGGAGCTGGGGCTGAAGCTCCCTCACGCTCCTCAGTAATAGGAACTGTCTGGGAGGACTGAGATAGAGCCGCACTCTGGGACTCACTTTCCTCTACTACTGGTGGCGGTGCTCTTTCAGCCAGCTTTTCTGCCACCGTCTTGCCCTTTTGGGCTGCTGTAGTCTTTCTCTTTACAGGCATTCTCTGAAATACATAACACACGATTAAGGAACAAGAATTTCTTACATCATAGCTCTATCGCACGATTCTTATGATGAAAGAAGGTCATTTATTCCTAAAATGTCCGCAGCTTCCTGTTTATAAGTGTGGCGCGCAACACACCCATAACCAAGACTCTACAAGGCACGGCTCGTACACACACCTTAGGACTGAACTGCTCTGATACCACTTTTGTCACGACCCGACTAAGGCCGCGATGAGCACCCGCACCCGGCGCTACCCCACCTGAGCACCCCTTTAACATACTTTCACATAACGTCTAGGTGAGCCATAAATCAAATCAGGCATTCTAGCCATCAATCATACTAGTCCCAATTGGACGACAATATTTCTTATATCATCATAGGCATCTATGCCACATCAATGTACATGGGCCGACAAGGCAAACAAAATGACATACAAAAATATAGGCTAACAAAGCCAAACACATCTAACCACATACACATGTCTACGAGCCTCTAAGAAGGGTATAACATATCACATGAGCGGGACAGGACCCCGCTATGCCCATAATTATGTACACAAAAGAATAAGTACACAAAAATAGCTCCGAATGAAATGGAGCTCCGCTATGTAGTCCCTAAAAATATTTCTATGGATCAAGCCTGTCTCCCTGTGCACCTGCGGGCATGATGCAGCATCCACAAACAAAAGGACGTCAGTACGAAGAATGTACTGAGTATGTAAAGCATGATCAATATCAATAAGAAAGCTTAAGAGTCAACATATGAAATAGCATTACATGGGAGATAATAATATCGTTGTCATAGCACTTACTTGCTTTCCACAAGGACATTCCATTTCTATTGCGTATTCGTGTACATACATCCATATCTGTATTTATTTACCTTCACATTCATTGTTATAACATATTCGTACTCATATTGATGTCATAAACACACACACACACACACACACACACACATATATATATATATATATATATATATATAGCTATAGCGTGCCCGACCATAAAGGTTCGGTGTTTCATACATACTTGGCCAACCAAGGCTCAAGGTCATACATACCTGGCCCTACCAAGGCATCAGGGTTATCCGTACCTTCTGCAGAAGTGCGTGCGCGTTTCATAATCATATACATACTCTATACATATTCATATACATATATTCTTACCCGGCGTCATAAGCTCGGGGTCTTATTATAGCCTTTCATAGGCACACATACATATAATAGCTCAGAAGCATTTTTAGCATCATTTTATTCTCATCATCATTACTATCATTGTCATTATCGTTATATCTACCCTATAGGCTTACTCGTCATACGAGGAACTTAGTACAATAGTAGCACATCGAGCATCGGGAGCTTACTAGCTCGGAGAATCAAATCGTTTGAAGGGAATCATAGTCTTATAGGAGATTTAGCCGTTTGGCCAAAGAACCATGCCTTATGAAAGAAGGGTTAGCCTTACATACCTTTTCGTTCGACTATATAACACTTGCACGTTCCCTTCCACGCTTGCGTTTATACCTTCATCAAGGTCATACTATCGTTAGAATTGACAACTAGCATAAATGGCTAAATCTAGGGAAAATCAGACAACATCTCCTTTATTTATACAACATTCCTCCATATCGTAATTCAATTCTCAAACATCAACAATACATTTACAATATCATAACAATAGCCTTTAGTCATCTACATTATCCATATTCTCAATTCACTTCCAGTTTTCCATATTCAAGACCATAACACACGATTTCGTCCATTCACATACAATTCCTATTTCATGATCTTAACGTCATTTATAACCCATTCATGTCACAACACAAGAAAAATCATGATTCAAGTATTTCAACTTCCAAATACCTTAAACAACATATAAATACCATAAATCTTACCTTAGATGTTGTAGGAACAAGCCTTAGTCGAAATACTCCACTTGAGCAAAAACCCTAGTTTTTCTCCATTTGGATATCTCGACTTGAATGATCTTTAATAGGTTTGCTTACACTTGATTCACTTATTTTGGGTTGTTGATCACTAAAAACCCTTGAAAACTTGTGGAATATATGTAGAGAGATGTTTTAGAGAGAAGGGGTGTGATCTAGAAGTGAAATGAAATAAGCCGTTGTCCTCTTATTTAATGACTTAAAAATCTGATTTGAAGTGCACAGTGGTCGTAAACTTGGTTTACGGTCCGTATTCCAGTTTACGGACCGTCCTTCGTGGTCGTATTTAATCATAACAGAACCCGAAACTCAGGCTGGGACATGGTGATTTACGATCATGGTTTACGGGCCGTAAACCACTTTACGATCCGTATTCCAGGTCGTATTTAACCATTGATCATTCGGCAGAAAGTTTGAAGTTTTGGAAGCCACAATACGACATGGCAGTTTACGGACCGTATACCACTTTACGGTTCGTATTTCATTTTACGACCACTGGCCAGAATGCAAACTTGCAACTTTTCACATTTCCAAAACCTATAATTATTCATTATGGAGCACAACCTCTCTCTTATTGCGATTGCCTTTGGAGTCTTATTTAGGGTCATCAAATGTCGTTTCTTACTCATGGAAACATCATACACTCATGCTCATCACTAGGTCATTCACCCGCGTACGAACGGAAGATTTTCCCGAGGTGTAACACATACATACCTCATGGTCTTGGTGTTTCATCATGAATCTCTCCTGGGGGATGGAATAAGTGCGGATATGTGGATTTCATTTTCTCTTCCGCTTCCCAAGTCATTCTTCTCGGATGTTATTTTGCCATAAGACCTTAACTGAGGCCACTCCTTTATATCGAAGTCTCCATCCTTGCCTATCTAATACGGCAATGGGTACCTCCTCATAAATCAAATTTTCCGTCACTTGAACATCATTTACTGGCACGATCCTAGTAGGATTTCCAACATATTTATGAAGCATCGAGTCATGGATGGTAGATCTAACTCATAAGCCATCTTGCCTATTTTGCATAAAATCTCATAAAGCCTGATGCATCGGGGACTAAGATTCCCTTTCATTCAGTGATCTTATTGCATTCGTAAATTGTCACACCCCAGGGCTACTGTAGTAAGCACTTATGTCATATTCGAAGTAATTATCCTATTTATCCCTAACAATAATCCCAACTCAACATTTCAACTCGATTTACCATATATTTTCCTTCAACTGACCCGGGGGTATCATGACCGCACTATTCTTGTTTTCCTCTTACTCCTCTTTTTAAGTACCCACTTGGTTTCATTGGCGACGTATAATTACTTGCAAGTTACATACACATCTATACATATACATGTATCCACATCTGTATCCGTATTCATAATCGTACTCATTTACCTATCATATCCATGGTCATATTCATATACATATCATTTACATAGCATGCCGACCACGAAGGTTCGGTGTTCCGCGCACCCGACCATAACTAGGCTCGGTGTCGTTCATACCAAAAGCCTTTTGGCTACCTGTAGGAACTTATCTCATCGTACTCTATTCCTTCCTTTATCTTGTTTTCCTTGATTATCGTATCTAGCTTCCTGCTATAGAAAACCTTAGGTCTCTTTCTTAATTGTCGCTTATAAATAGCAATATTAGTAACAACGACTTAACCGCTAGTACCTTTTCTTCTATTATAATATAGTATCACCATCTTTTACAATATGCTTCAGTTATTCGCGAATGGCTTCCCGTACAGTCTCAGATGCCTGCTCAATTTATGTTCGTTTATTTACTAGTCATTAGATTCATTTCTGCACAATTCTCGCTCTTTCCTTTAGAGTCTACATCTGTCACATATTAGGGTCCATCATTTCAATCTTCACACTTGTATCATCTTTTTTCGCTTCCCCCCCTTTAAGGGTTTTACTTGTACCATTCTTAAATTCGTTGCCTCACCTTCAAATCTTGAATTCATATACCCCTCACTACACTACATCTTATTCATGCCGTTTCTCATAGTCTATAGCTACAATAATTCATATGTGAAGTCTTAACATTCTCACCTTGCAGTCTTGTAACCAAATAAGACAATCAATATAGCAATCCGAACAATGATGCATTTTTGCTTAGCTCCTCCGGTAGTTATGAGTCAATATCTAAATCTGCTCCAATTAACAACTTTCTGCCCCATAAGGATGCTCACAATAGTATTAGGTCTAGTTATCCATACCATCCATATAATGTCACTTGCCCTCTTCTTCGGTGCTCAAAGTTCACTTGTAATGTCATCTTTGTTTTCCAAGACCTAAGTCTCATACGCCCCTAATACCTCTTATGCCTCATATTCTTTTACTCTTGTTTTGCACTCAACACTGAATTCAAAACCAATCATAATCGTAGTATACTTGTCATTGATGATAGCTTTACTCTATCGCTTTATTGTCGTACAGTAAACTCATAACTCATAATCATCTTTTTCTTTTCAACTCTTTACTTCATATACTTTACTCGTTCTAACTTGGCATAGGATATTCGTAGGAGATACATTTTTCTTTTATTCATAACACGACTACTTCTTAAGTGCGCGTACTTCGTATATTTCTTTTTCTATCTATTCTCATCCTTATTCCTTTACATTCTTTCCTCCTCAATTAATCTTATTTCCTCCCCCTTTTATGGTTAATCCTTTCGTTATTCATCTTCCTGTAGTCTTGGTCTTTTACATTCAGCTAAAGATATCACCCATACTCTCGACTATACCAATCACAAACTACTACTACTTTGCCATACCACTTCTTTCCGATTCTTTTTCAAGTTGACTTCCCCCTTTTTGCTGGCTATCATTTCTATCATTCAGGAATCCCTATGCTAGACTTTCCCCTAAAAAGGTATTTTAAGCTTTCTCGTCTACCGCCCCGTGGCTCGCTTACTGGTTTCACCCTTGCATTCACTCTTTATTCATGTGGAACATGCCACATCCTTAGTCGTTTCCTCGCGATACTTTGTATTACAGTTCTTGTTACGTTCTCATTAGACCTTGATCATAATCGACGCTATAGAGTGACACTTCTTTACTTCATTCGCAAGCCTGCTCATAAAATAAAATAAATCTTTCGAAGTAAGCATACTCAACCTGTTACTCTTTCTAATCAATTCTATTACGCTTACCATACAAATTGTTTTATCAACGTATTCTCATTCACCATAACCCTTCGTATTCGTACATCTGTCTCCGGGTACTGTTACTTTATTTACTAGTAAACTTATCGTATCTTACTCGTACTTATCCGCCCAATCAATACCCCAGTATCACACTCTATTGGAGTTATCCTTTCTCTCCCATGTCAGGTTTTAATGCTACCAATCTCCTAAATTTACTCTAGCATTTCTCTTTACCATATCAATGTCGATCTTATAACTATTGTTACTATCAATTCAATAGTATTAACTCACCTCTTGTAGTTATTAACGATACTCCTAGCTTAATCTCGTCCTTCCATTACTTTTTGTACAACATCTTTTCCCGCCAGGACATATTACAGGCTTATATCTTATCTCCTTTAGATTCTAAGAAAAATTTCGGCAGAGTTTTTCTTGTAAACATAACAATGCCAAACCTGCACATAGCCCAGAAAACACGTCCGATGTCTCAACGGGACATATATTAGAACACACATAATACGTAAATGAACAACACAAGATCACTTACCATTAAAGGATATAAATAGTGGTGCTTATCTCATAAGTTGTGCCTGCACACTCAGTCTAGGATTGCAATATCTATATACATACACATATTATTTATATTCACTCCCTGTCAATCAGCTTACTCGTATCTCACAGTCCTGGCTATCACTAAGTTACTAACAAATATAGTCATCCCAAATTATCGGATTGGCTCAGATTTTTCACCTCAACCCAATCACCACAATGGGGGTGATACATGACAGCATAGGATCCGAATCAATCGATGCACACATATCATAAGAGGATACTAACAATATACCTGGAACAATATCAGGGGAAGACTCAGGACCCTGTCGCTCGGCTAATGCATGGATATGATGCCGAGATCCACTTGGACTAAGCGTTCGTCTTTGGTCTCTATCACCACCTACTAACATCTGTGGCCTTGGCCTTGGGGGGCGTATCAATGATGAAGAGCCAGCTACTAACCCCATAGGTCGAACCTTATCTCTACCACGCCTCCATGGGCAGTCGCGCATAATATGGCCAGGCCGAGCACAGGTATAACAAACATCTGAGCCCAAGCGGCACGGTCCAGAATGTAACTTGCGACACTGAGTACATCGCGGTACCGAGGATCTCATCTGACTAGAACCACTCCAAATCCGAGAACTGGAAACTTTGAGACTCTGGGGTGACCTTGAATAAGTATACCCATTAAATTCGGGTCTAGAAAATTGCGGAGGAGCACCACTTGTTGAACGAATTGGGTGCCTAGAGAATTGTTTCCTTAGAGCACCCCTAAACTCATGATCAAACCCTGAAGAATTAGTTCCCTTTCTCCAACCCCTGTTATCGTGCCCCACATCTTGCCGCTGAGCTTGAGCGGCTACCAATTGAGTCAGTAAAAGAATAGCCTGTCTCATCTCTTGGCCCAAGGCATGTGGTGGAGGAACGGGGGGTGTTAGGGGTAAAATTAAGGCTCCCCTGTGATCCTCTAAAATGGGCGAAATATGGGAAAACAGAGGTGGGGCCTTTTTCTGGGGCTCGCCCTCTTCCATATCTATTGGCGGCTCCCATTCAAGCCCTTCTTCAACCACTATCTTGCCTTTCTGGGCTGCCATAGCTTTTCCCTTTGGCGGCATTTCTGAAATCACAACACACTATTAAGAGGGGAAAATCTTATAACACAGCTCTATCGCACGATCTCTTAAGATGAAAGATGGTCATTTTTCCTAAATGTCCTGTAGCCTCCTGTTTATTAGCATGGCGCGCAACACACCATAAACAAGACTCTACTAGACACGGCTCGTAGACACTTCCTAGGACTGAACTGCTCTGATACCACTTTTGTCACGACCCGACTAGGGGCCGTGACGGGTACCAGGGCTAACCACCGAGCACCGCTCGTTCTACTACTTATTATGCTCACTAAACGTTCTTGTATAAAATTCATACTCAAATTATGAGAAAGTCATCTTTCATTTAAAACATAAATACTTTTATAAACATAAAACTTTCGGCCATCAAAATAATATATATATATATATATATATATATATATATATATATATATATATATATATATATATATATATATATATATATATATATATACACAGCCACAACCTTGTGAGACCATATAACCGACACTGCGTATCTACGAGCCTCTACTGGAGTACTAGACATAAGGACGGGACAGGACCCCGTCATGCCCAAAACATACATATACATACATACCAAAAGAATAATCAATGGCACCTTCGAAAGATGGAGTGCTCTTCAAATCAGCGGGTAGCTCCTACGAGTCCGGGTCGCCTCCCTGTCTACCTGTGGGCATGAACACAGCGTCCAAAGAAAACGGACGTCGGTACGAATATTGTACTAAGTATGAGAGGCATAAACAATAATGATTCATCAATGAGATAAAGGAAGCATCAACAAGGAGAAACTGTAGTTGGCTGTAACCTATACAAGAAATAGCACATGCTGACTTACTCATAATTATCATCATCTCATGTATGCAATAATGTATAAGCTGCCCGTCCATATAAGTACGGTGTGATAATGTATAAGCTGCCCGTTAATATAGGTACGGGGTGATAATAATCAACCTGCGTCCAGGCCTCCCGCGTCCGGGGTATAAGCTGCCCACTATAGTGGTGTGTGTCTGCCCGCCTTAGCGGTGTCTACCCAGCCATATAGGCACGGTGTAATATCATCATCATGTTCATATCATATTCCTATCATACTATTATCATAATGCATGCATAATAGCTCAAGGATAGCTATACTTTATCGGGGTGACGTAAGGTCGTGATCCCCTAATTTCATTATGGAGCATTCATTGACATTCTGTCTCACCTTGAAGAGACTAGCATATAAGGTGAGTGCATACAATAATGACATCAATGGGTTATAGATAGCATCATTAGCTTTATAGGATCATCATATCATGGATTCTAGATTTCTTTAGACTCACTTATCATCATCGTTATCGTACCCATAGTGTATCTCTTATTTCATATGGCTATTCATGAACAAGGACTCTTAGTTTTCTTGAAGATAGGAAACTCATGAAGAAGAAGAAAATTCATGCCTTAGAAGGAAAGGACTAGCCTGACATACCTTTGGCGTTTAACTACTCTATTGCTTGTTCGTCCTCCTTTAATGCTCACGTCTTTACCTTCAAAAGAATTCGTATTAACATTAGCTAAGCGATTATAATAACGTGCTTATTGAAGCTAAGGAAAATTGGGCAGCATTTCCTTTGTTTATACAACTTTTCCATATTCTATATCAACTCCCAACATTCAGAACAACACTCACAATGTAATAGACAACAATCATCATTCATCTACATTAACCGCATTTCACAATTCCCCTTCAATTTCTCCATAATTGTGGCTATAGCTCACTATCGAGTTTTCTCATATCTAATACTTATTCCATGTTCTAAATGTCATTCACAACATATTTACAATCACAACATACCAATATTCATAATTCAATCCAAATCTCTCACCCAATAATGACACTATTCACACATTCATGACCTATTTTCTATGTGTTTCTGCAATCAATGTGTTTTTAACTTTCAACACCTTAAACAACCAAGAATGATCATAAAACTCACCTTAGATGATGGATGAACAACAATTGAGTGAAGCTTCTCTTCTTGCACCAAAACCCTAACTCACTTCCCTTGAGTTTTCTTGGTGTGGATGAACTTTGATTAGGGTTCATATGCTTGATTTTGTGGTTTTGATGTAGTTGATCATGGTTTTCCCTTGATTTCTTATGGATGAATATTAGAGAGTGTTCTAGAGTTTTCTTGAAGTGTAGAGGAGTGAAGTGAAATGAAATAAAATGAAGGAGAGAGGTCCTTATATTAAATTGAAACCTGTCCCGACCCAAATATACGGACCAACATACGGTCCGTACATTTTATACGGGCCATATGTGTGGCTGTATGTTTGGTCCAGAATAAGATTGTCCTCTTGGATAATTATACGGCCTAACATACGGCCAGTATGATTTATACGGTCCGTATGTTGGGCCGTATATTGCCCAGCTGTTCCGATTTCGTTCTCGTCGACTCGTTTGATCTCCAATCCTTATGGAACTTTCTTGACACTTGTTTAACACCTCAATACCAATCTAAGAGACGTTATCACTCGTCTCCAAGACATCATTATGCCATCATTAACTCGTCGTCCATAATTCTTACTCGACACATAATATATCCTTTTCTTCCTTTGACAAACTTCTTCATTTCCGTTAAATGCCTTTGGATCTCAATTGGAATCATCAAATTCCATCTCTTACTTATCAAATCATCGTATACGTCGCGCTTTTCGCTAGCTTATTCACTGTACGTTAACGGGGAATTTTCCCAAGTGTAACAATATATGCCAGGTTGAGTATGGTAGTCAGTATACCAAGCGGTGCTCGGTTGCGAGCTCCAGGTACTCCTCATGGCCCCTAGTTGGGTCTTGACAAAAGTGGTATCAGAGCAGTTACATCCTAGGGTGTGTCTACGAGCAGTGTCCAGTAGAGTCTTGTTTATGGGTGTGAAGCGCGCCACACTTATAAACAAGAGGTTGCGGGGTATTTAGGAATAATGACCCTGTGTCCAGTAGAGTCTTGTTTATGGGTGTGAAGCGCGCCACACTTATAAACAAGAGGTTGCGGGGCATTTAGGAATAATGACCCTGTTTCTTCTTCATAGATCGTGCGGTAGAGCTATGTTACAAGATTTTCTTTTTACCTAATTGTGCGTTATGATTTCGGCGATGCTGGTAAAGACAAAAGCAACAGCTGCCCAGAAGGGCAAGACCGCGATAGGAAGGCGGGTTGAACCGGAGCCACAGGAAAATATAAAAGAGGGTGAATCCCACAATGAGGCTCCATCCCATACCTCTCACACTCTGCCTGTTTTAGAGAAGCATGAAGCGGCTTCAGCTCTAGTTCCAGTGCCTCCAGTTCCTCTACTGGTTGCTTCGGGCTAGCAGATGACCGAGGCTATTCAGTTGCTGACACAGCTAGTTGCCGCTCAAGCTTAGCGGCAGAGTGCGGGTTCAGGTGACCGAGCCACAAGTGCCAGAGCCAGTGATTTTATGAGTTCAAACTTGCCAGAGGTTTTTGGGTCAAAGTCGGATGAAGACAAGCAGGGTTTTATAGATGAGATGTTGCGGACTCTAAGGATAATACATTCTTCTAATACTGAGTCGCTGGAGTTAGCATCCTATAGATTACGGAATGTTGTCGTTCTTTTGTATAACAATTGGATAGCTTCAAGGAAGGAAAAAGCACCTTCCTCGGTTTGGTAAGAATTCGTTGATGCTTTCCTTCGCCACTATTTATCACCCGAGGTTCGAAGGGCCCGAGCTGACAGGTTTCTAAATCTAAAACAAGGAAATATGAGTGCTAGGGAGTATAATCTCCATTTTAATTCATTTTATCAAAGATTGCTTCACAACTTCATTGTAGGAGAGGATGGACATCTCCCGTATTCAGGCCCACGCCCAAACTTTAGAGGAGCAACAACAGCCGCAAAGGGGTGAACGTAATATGGATAGAGGACAGAGCAGGAAGGCCAGATCTGCCGGTGCTAGTAGCGAGTATAGAGGGGGTCAGAGGCAGTCTTATTTCAGATATTCAGGCCTGTCTATGACTAGTGCACCACTTCGATTCGCGGGAAGGAGATTTGATCACCTCATTTATTCTGGTCCGAGTCAGAGTTCGAGGGTCTCAGGTCCTCAGTTAGGAGGTGATTCTAGTCAAAGGAGACCAGTGATAACGCGATGTAGCCATTGCGGTAGACTACATTCGAGTCAGTGTCGCCGAGGATCAAACGCTTGTTATGCCTGCGGTCAAGTTGGGTATATGATGCATGATTGCCCGTCAATGGGTGGTAGAGTTGGGGCTCAGCCTACTGGATTGGTAGCAGGTTCTTCTTTGTCCATACGCACTGTAGGGCAAGACTCCCCAGATTTTAGCAGGCCGAGGCAGGGGCAGAGGGGGAGCGCCTAGTTCGGGTGGCCCTCAGCACCCCTGTATTTATGCTTTAGTAGGACGCCAGGATCTCGAGTCCTCCCCTGACGTGGTTACAAGTATATTGTTTATATTCTGACGTGGTTACAGGTATATTTTCTATATTCTCCTATGATGTCTATGTATTGATTGATCCGGGTTCTACTTTGTCGTATATCACTCCTTATATTGCCAGCCGTATTAGGGTGAAACCCGAGCCAATCGAACCTTTCAAGGTATCTACTCCGGTTGGTGATCCAGTAATAGCTAGACAATTATACAAAAATTGTGTGGTTGTGGTATGTGGTCACCAGACTACAGCTGATTTGATTGAACTTGAAATGTTGGACTTTGATGTGATTATGGGCATGAATTGGTTGGCCTCTTGTTATGCTAATGTGGATTACAGAACAAAGATGGTTCGATCGCAATTCCGGGGAGAACTAGTGCTTGAGTGGAAAGGTAAAACAACGTCTCCAAGGGGTAGGTTTATTTCCCACCTTAAAGTGAGGCAGATGATTGCAAAAGGTGATATTTATCATTTGGTCTGGGTTCATGACACCGAAGCAAAGCCACCAACTATGCAGTTTGTCCCGGTAGTAAATGATTTTCTGGATATATTTCCAGATGAACTTCCTGGTCTTCCACTGGAATGGGATATTGATTTTACCATTGATGTGCTGCCGGACACCGAACCCATATCTATTCCTCCTTACAGAATGACTCCTGCAGAACTGAAAGAGGTAACGGCACAACTGAAGGATATACTCGAGTAGGGATATATTAGATCATGTTTATCACCATGAAGAGCACTCTTCTTGTTTGTAAGGAAGAATGATGGCTCCCTACGAATGTGCATTGACAATAGGTAGTTGAATGAGGTGACGATACAGAACAAATATCCACTTTCGAGAATTGATGATTTGCTTGACCAATTACAGGGTGCCAAGTGGTTTTCCAAGATTGATTTGAGATCCGGGTATCATCAAGTGAGAGTTAGAGAAGAAGATATTCCGAAAACGACTTTCAGAACTAGATATGGCCATTATGAATTTCGGGTGATCTCGTTTGGGTTAACTAACGCCCCGATAGTGTTTATGAATCTGATGAGTAATTTATTCAGGCCTTTTGTAGATCTATTTGTGATCGTATTCATTGATGACATGGTATATTCTCGATCAGAAACAGAGCATGCAGACCACTTGCGTATTGTCTTTGGAATTCTTCGGACTCGTGAATTGTATGCTAAATTTTCAAAATGCGAGTTTCTGGTTGAATTCTGTGACTTTTCTAGGCCATATTATCTCAGCTTATAGTATTCACGTATATACTCAAAAGAATGAGGCTATGAAGACTTGGCTAAGGCCTATAATGCCTACGGAGGTTCGAAGCTTTCCAGGAATGGCAGGTTACTACAGACGATTTGTGGAAGGGTTTTCCTCTATTTCAGCACCATTGACGAAGTTAACGCAGAAATCGGCAACATTTCAATGGACCAATGCTTGTGAGCATAGCTTTCAAGAAGTGAAAGATAGACTGACTTCAGCCCCAGTCCTGACACTTCCAGAAGGATCAGAGGGTTATGTTGTTTATTTTGATGCCTCCGGTGTCGGATTAGGCTGTGTGTTGATGCAGCACGGCAAGGTTATAGCCTATGCCTCCAAACAATTGAGGAAACATGAGAAGAACTACCCAACCCACGATCTGGAGTTAGCGGCGGTTATTCATGCTTTGAAAATATGGAGACATTATTTGTACGATGTTCATGTTGATATTTATATGGACCAGAAGAGCCTCCAGTATATTTTCAAGCAAAAAGAGTTGAATCTTAGGCAGAGGCGATAGTTGGAGTTATTGAAAGACTGTGATGTGAGTATACTATATCATCCAGGGAAAGCAAATGTGCCACGCCCCAAAACCCACCCTAGACGTGACCGGCATCCGACGTTATGAACAATATCGGAAGAACCTAAAAAACACAATAATAATACTTGAACCCGCCAGGTTCAACTTTCGCCTCCAACAAGTTATAAAATAAAGGTAAAAAAAGCATGCATATATGAATTAATTCAGCGGAAGTCTTTAGTAATCAATATTTGTCAAACATAACAACGTGCCTAGGAGTTAATCAATAACTCAACAACTACCCACAAGAATGTATACTATGGAGCTTCTAGGATAAATAGATAATAGTTTGACTCATCGGGACGCAGCCCAAAAACTAATAATAAATGAACGAATAAATAGGGTGTCCCATGAATGAACGTGTAGGCTCACCAAATCAGCAGCAACAACAAGTCCTTCCTAAGCGCCTAAAGTATCAAGAACCTGCTCTTCTCCGTTACCTAACATACCATCAAAAACAACAATGGTATGCCTGAGTACTTCGTACTCAGTGATTGTCTCGGGGACAAGTAATATGAAGATAAATTATAATAATACAAAAAGAAATCAGTCCAGAAAATATAGTATAAAAACAGTTATTCCACTTTGTGATTCTTAATATCATTTGTCAAACAGTTTACAAGCCATTTAAAAATCTAGTTTCCAATATGCTTTAAATCGATCAGGCATAAATACCAGTTCCATAATAAAGATGGATAACACGATCACCCATATAAGCCCAACTCAATATAAACAATACTGTGCAATACACAAGAATATGGATTCACAATGACTACTCTTCCTCCCGAATAGCAAGGCCATTAATACACGCTAGGTAGCGAACCCGGAAGTGGCCACTCTTCCCCCTGAATGGCAAGGCAATTAATAGACTAGAATCATGGTAAGAATCATGGGTTTGATGTTAGAATAGATTAGTAATGTTAAGGGTGTTCTTACCTTTGATTTGAAGACTTGGAGGGATGATTTTCGTGCTTAGGGTTTGGAAGGATGAAAAAAAATGGGAACAAAATAAGATCATACCCATTTTAAATCCAAATTTTCTACCAGAAACGGTGAAAGTACGGCATACAAGTACATCCCATACTTTGAAGTACGTCCCGTACTTGTAGCCCGTACTTAGGCTGCAAAAACCAGTGAGGAACATAAGAAGTACGTCCAAAAGGACGTCCCGTACTTTCTGGGCGTACTTTGGGCGAAATCTCAAGCTTTTGTGCCCTTCAGTAAAATGGACATAACGTTTTGTACGTACCTTTGCTCGGGCTGGGCGACCTACCATTGGAAATCTATTTCAAAGATATACAACTTTCATCGAGGAAGTTCTTCCAAATTCGCAACACACGTTTATGAAAATCGCCTAGAAGACAGACCTACCAAAACTTAGGCGTAGTTAAGAGCTCTTATGAACTTCAATTGTTGGTTTGACTTCAAAACGACCATCTTCCACACAAATTCATAAATAATGGATTCATATAGATATAATATCATGTTAACACTATATTTTTACACATTCACACCTAACTCGGATTTACGGGATGTTACATTATCCCCCCCTTAAGATCATTCGTCCCCGAATGAAAGTTATGGCCTAGGATTCTTTACAAAACCTCAATTTTCAGAATTTCAAGAGTTCTTCTAGCAAGGTGAAACATCCTCAGAGATAACATACGATTAAATATATAACGAATGCATCATTCAAGACTAAACACAATTGTGAGATTTATACTTCACTCTAAACTTTCACAGGAAAATACATCAGAAAGGTTCAACACATACCTGTAGTAGGGAACAAGTGAGGATATCTTTTCTTCATGTCCTCCTCTGCTTCCCAAGTAGCTTCCTCAGTGTTATGGTTTCGCCATAAGACCTTAACCGACGCGACATCCTTTGTTCTCAATCTTCTAACTTGACGATCTAAAATCTGAAATGGATCTTCTTTATAAGACAATGCCTCATTAATTTCAATCTGTTCATGATTCAACACATGGGAAGGATCTTCTTTGTACAATCTCAACATCGAAATGTGAAACACCGGATGAACCATGGACATCTCAGCCGGTAATCTCAACTCGTACGCTACCTTCCCAACCCTTTTCGTAATCTCGTAAGGACTAATATAGCGAGGACCAAGCTTTCCCTTTTTGCCAAAATGCATTACCCCTTTCATAGGTAACACTTTCAAGAAAACCTTGTTACCAACTGCAAATTCCAATTCCCTACGCCTCATGTCCGTATAAGACTTTTGTCTACTCTGTGCGGTCTTCAGTTGCTGCATAATAAGATTTACCTTCTCGATCGCCTCCTGAATTGAATCAGGGCCCAACAACTCTACTTCCATTGGTTCAAACCAACCAATTAGAGACCGACAACACCTCCCATAAAGAGCCTCATAAGGAGCCATCTGAGTACTCCTTTGATTGCTATAGTTGTAAGCGAATTCCACCAAAGGTAGGTATTCATCCCAACTTCCTCCAAAATCAATTGCACAGACTCGTAGCATATCTTCCAAAGTCTGAATAGTTCTCTTCGCCTACCCGTCAGTTTGAGGATGAAAGGCAGTAATCAATTTCACTCTAGTTCCCAACCCTTCCTGAAAGGATGTCCAAAAATGGGCAATAAATTGTGTACCTCTGTTAGATATAATCGATGTCAGAACACCATGCAATCTAACTATCTCTTTTAGCTATAACTTGGCATACTCTGCCACAGTATATAACGTCTTCATAGGGAGAAAATGGGAAGACTTTGTGAGTTATCAACGATAACCCAAATCGAGTCAAACTTGGCCTTTGTGCGGGGTAACCCCAAAATGAAATCCATGTTGATCTCCTCCCACTTCCACTGCGGAATCTCAATATTCTGAGCCAGGCCTCCAGGCCTTTGATGTTCAGCCTTCACCTGTTGACAGTTCAAACACTTAGCCACAAAGTTAGAAATATCAACCTTCATGCTCTTCCACCAGTAGTGTCGTTTCAAATCCTTATACATTTTGATGGATCCCGGATGAACCGAATACTTGGAACTATGAGCTTCCATCATTAATTCTTGTCGAAGACCATTAACATCAGGAACACACAATTATCCTTGCAACCGCAGAACACCATCACTAGTACCCATAGTAAAGGAAGTGTACTCACCCCTTTCCACTCCATCTCTCAGCTTTGCCAAAAGTTTATCATCATATTGCTTGGATTTAATCCTTTCTACAATGTCAGACCGTGATGGAGTGATTCCCACTAACTCTCCATCTTCAGTTTCATCAATCCTAACCCTAAGACTTGCAAGCCTTTGAATCTCCTTCCCCATGGGCATGTCATGAGCACGCAAATAAGCCAATGTGCCCATAGATTTCCTACTCAAAGCATCAGCAACCACATTAGCCTTACTAGGATGATACAGAATATTCAAGTCGTAGTCTTCTAATAACTCCAACCACCTCCTCTGCCTGAGGTTCAACTCTCGCTGCTTGAAGATATATTGCAGATTCTTGTGATCAGTAAAAACATCACAATGCTCACCATACAGATAATGATGCCAAAATTTCAAAGCAAATACCACAACAGCTAACTCCAAGTCATGAGTTGGATAATTCTTCTCATGCTTCTTCAACTGACGCGAAGCATAAGCAATCACCTTACCGTTCTGCATCAACACACAACCCAGACCAATTTTAGAAGCATCACAATACACCACATATCCACCAGACCCAGAAGGTAATGTCAAAATAGGAGCCGAAGTCAACCTTGTCTTAAACTCTTGGAAACTCTTTTCACAAGCTTCGGACCACTGAAACTTAGCAGTCTTCTGTGTAAATTTAGTCAGTGGAGAGGCTATTGACTAAAAACCTTCCGCAAACTTTCAGTAATAATTTGCCAAACCTATAAAACTACGAATTTTGAGTCGCACTAGTGGGTCTAGGACAATCCTTCACCGCTGAAATTTTCTGAGGGTCTACTTTAATGCCGTCACTAGTCACCACATGACCCAAGAAAGCCACAGAATCAAGCCAGAATTCACACTTAGAGAATTTTGCATACAACTCGTTCTCCTCAAGTGTTGTCAAAGTAATCCTCAAATGATTAGCATGATCCTCACGATTCTTAGAGTACACCAAAATGTCATTAATAAACACAATAATAAAGCGGTCTAGATACGGCTTAAACACACGGTTCATTAAATCCATGAATGCAGCAGGCACATTAGTCAACCTAAAGGACATGACTAGAAACTCAAAGTGCCCATAACGCATACGGAAAGCAGGTTTCGGGATACCCTCCTCCTTTATCTTCAATTGATGATACCCAGACCATAGGTCAATCTTTGAAAAGAACTTAGCACCCTGAAGTTGGTCAAACAAATCATCTATCCTAGGCAAGGGATACTTATTCTTAATGGTCACTTTATTAAGCTGACGGTAGTTAACACACATTCTAAGGGAACCATCCTTCTTCCTAGCAAACAAGACTGGAGCACCCCAAGGTGAGGAACTTGGTCGGATGAAACCCTTATCCAACAAGTCCTTTAATTGATCCTTTAATTCTCTTAGTTCCGCTGGAGCCATACGATAAGGTGGAATAGAAATAGGTTGGGTGTCAGGGATAACATCAATCCCAAAATCAATAACTCTATCAGGAGGAATACCAGGAAGATCTTCGGGAAATACTTTAGGATAATCACTGACTATGGGAACAGATGCAAATTCGGGTACTACGGCTTTTGTATCATTGACAGCAACCAAATGGTAAATACAACCCTTAGTAATCATCTTATGAGCCTTAAGATAGGAAATAAATCTACCCCTTGGCTTAGCAATTTAACCCTCCCACACAATAACAGACTCCTCGGGAAAGGCGAAGTGAACTAACTTATGGCGACAATCCACATTAGCATAACATGCGGACAACCAGTCCATCCCCATAATTACATCAAAATCCACCATCTCAAGTTCATACAAATCAGCCATGGTCTCACGTCCCTTGATCACAACAACACAATTTCTATACACTCTAGAAGCAATAACAGGAACACCATAAGGCGTATCAACATCAAAAGGTTCACACAAAGGTTCGGGTTTCATTCCCAAATCAAGAGCAAAATAAGGGGTCACATAGGATAAATTTGAACTCGGATCAATCAATGACTAAGAATCATGAGAACAGATAGTAAGGATACCTGTAACCACAGTATCAGAAGCCTCAGCTGCCTCTCTACGAGTCAGCCCATAAAGTCGAGTTGTCCCTCCACCAGAAGTATTAGCAACTTCCTTTCCCTTGCCGTTGTTACGAGCATTCTGATTATAATTGTTAGCATTACCAGCAGGTTGATTTTTAGCAGATGCAGAAGCAAGCGAATCATTCTTTTGGTTATTCATAGTAGCCATCTCACATAGCCACTTTCTGCAGTTCCTCTTAAGATGCCCCCTAATACCACAGTGATGATAGATATGATTCTCCCATACAGCGGACCGACTACTACCTTGGGAGAACCTGCTTTGGTTGTTATTCTTCTAACCTTGCCTACCAGAAGGTACACTAGCATTCGAATATGCGCCAGACTGAGTAGGTGTCGAATACCCTTTACTCTGACCTCCCTTATAATTATTACCACTAAAACCGCCTGCCGATCGGGCCTTCTTGTTCTGATCTCGATCCACCCTCTTCTCATTTTTCCAACTCTCTTGTTGTTCAGTAAACCCAACCAGAGATGAGAAAGTGCAAGTAGGAGATATAGCCACAGCAGCACATGCAGACTTGATACGTGGTACCAAGCCTTTCACAAAATGAGTTAACTTATGCTTTTCAGTCGGAATTATATATAAAGCATACCTTGACAGGCGGGTGAACTCCAAACTATACTCACGAACAGACTTGTTACATTGCTCTAGCTTTTTAAACTTCGTAGCCATAGCAATTCTTTCCTCATCAGACAAGAACCTTCCCATGAATTCTTTTTAAATTCAGCCTATGTCGGAGCTAAAGCAGGGTCACCCCTTTCAGAATCCCGAGCATCCATTGCCCTCAATGCCTTGAAGGTCCTATCTAAAAAGTGTTGGGGGTCATCCATCTCTCGTGACCTAAAGAACTCTGGTGACTTCAAGTCGAGAAATTGCTTAAGTCTGCCTCCACCGTGAGGTCCCACACCTCCACGCTGCTGCTGATCAGCAACCAATGCAATCAACATTTGAATAGTCGTTTCAATTGTACCAATTTCAGGTACACCCGCAACAGGAACAGGAGGAGTAGGCGGTGTTGGAGGTAGTGCTTGATTTCCAGCATCATTTCCATTACTAGCGTTCGTGCCCCCAAGATTTCGGTAAACTCCCGCAGGACATCCTCGGTTACCATTTTTGGATCATGTCAGAGCCATTTCTGCAAGGCACGAATTAACGAGCGAATTAGAACGATCCTAAAAGGACTTTAAGCTCTACAGCACAATCTAGAATCCAGAAGAATAGGAAACAGCTACAAATGTCTTGGGAGTTTCTCGGTCATGCAGGTGATCAAGCTGCACAAGGAAAACTCCACTACATACAACTCCACAAACACTGACAATAATCCTAGGACGTATTTAAACTTGGCTCTCATACCAAGCTTGTCGCGCCCCAAAACCCACCCTAGACGTGACCGACATCCGACGTCATGAACCACATCGGAAGCACCTAAACAACATAATAATAATACTTGAACCCGCCAGGTTCAACCTTTGCCTCCAACAGTTTATAAAATAAAGGTAAACAAATCATGCATATATATGAATTAATTCAACGGAATTCATTAGTAATCAATATTTGTCAAATATAACAACGTGCCTGAGAGTTAATCAATAACTTAACAACTACCCACAAGAATGTATACTATAGAGCTTCTAGGATAAAGAGATAATAGTTTGGCTCATTGGGACGCAGCCCAAAAACTAATAATAAATGAACGAATAAATAGGGTGTCCCATGAATGAATGTGTAAGCTCACCAAATCATCAGCAACAGCAAGTCCTTCCTAAGCGCCTGAAGTATCAAGAACCTGCTCTTCTCTGTTACCTAACATACCATCAAAAATAACAATGGTATGCCTAAGTACTTCGTACTCAATGAGTGTCTCGGGGACAACAAGTAATATGAAGATAAATTATAATAATACATAAAGAAATCAGTCGAGAAAAGATAGTATAAAAACAGTTATTCCACTTTGTGATTTTTAATATCATTTGTCAAATAGTTTACAAGCCATTTCAAAATCCCAGTTTCCATTATATTGTAAATCGATCAGGCATAAATACCAGTTCCATAATAAAGATGGATATCACGATCTCCCATATAGGCCCAACTCAATATCAACAACACTGCGCAATACACCAGAATATGGATTCACGGTGGCTACTCTTCCTCCCGAATAGCAAGGCCATTAATACACCCCAGGTAGCGAACCCAGAAGTGGCCATTCTTCCCCCGAATGGCAAGGAAATTAATACACTAGGATCTATAGCGGCTACTCTTCCTCCCTAATAGCAAGGAAAACACAACCACAAAGTCCATGACATAGAAGCCGATTAACAATTTGTCTCAAAGTAGTCACACCATCAAATAACATTAATGTTCATTATGCCATATCGAAAGAATAAGTCATTCCAATCAATGTTTAAAAAAAAAATAACTTCTTTACAAAAGATTTCCATGACCCAATTCATCAATGAGAATGTTATTACCAACTCTTAACCATTATTACTAAGCATCTCTCATAGAGGAAAACATTCATAATATCTTATACATATATAGGGTTTGTTACAATCTAGGTTTAATGTGGGTTTGTCCCCTCACACACATTAACCACCATTTAGACATGAATTAAGATTCAAGAACCATGAAAATATTACCTTTCCTTTCATTCATTAAATAATCTTGAATAAAATTTATACTTCCAACAATAGTTTCAAAAGTGATTTTCATTCAGAATAAGTTTTCAAAAGAGAGACATACAAATCACCTTTATAGTCAAAATGATTTTAAAAGAGACATACCTTAATATGTTAAACAAAGTGTAACAATTCACTTTCCTAATAAAGAACACCCAAACCTAGCTTGAATCACTTTAGGAAGAATTATGCTGCAAACCCTAGGTTTTGATCACAAGAATCATGGTAAGAAAATCATGGGTTAGATGTTAGAATAGATTAGTAATGTTAAGGGTGTTCTTACCTTTTATTTGAATACTTAGAGGGATGATTTTGGTGCTTAGGGTTTGGTAGGATGAAAAAAAATGGGAACAAAATAAGTCCATAACCATTTAAAACCCAAATTTTCTGCCAGAAACGGTGAAAGTACGGCCTATAAGTACGTCCCGTACTTTGAAGTACGTCCCGTACTTACGCTGAAAAAACCTGTGAGGAACTGAAGAAGTACGTCCAAAAGGACGTCCCGTATTTTCTGGGCGTACTTTGGGCGAAATCTCCAGGTTTTGTGCCTTTCAGTAAAACTGACATAACTTTTAGTACATAACTTTTCTCGGGCTGGGGGACCTACCATTGGAAAGATATTTCAAAGATCTACAACTTTCATCAAGGAAGTTCTTCCAAATTCGCAACAAAATTTCATGAAAATCGCCCGAAGACAAACCTACCAAAACTTAGGCGAAGTTAAGAGCCCTTAAGAACTTCAATTGTTGGTTTGACGTCAAAACGCCATCTTCCACCCGAATTCATCAATAATGGATTCATACAGATATAATATAATTTTAACACTAGATGTTTAGACATTCACACCTAACTCGGATTTACGGGATGTTACAAAATGTGGTGGCTGATGCTCTTAGCCGCAAATCCATGGGCAGTCTATGTGATGTTCAGCCAGAGAAGAAAGAATTAGTTCGTGAGCTCCATCAGTTAGCCAGCCTAGGAGTTCATTTAATCAACTCGGGCAATGCAGGAGTTGCTGTTCATAACCTAGTTGTTTCGTCCTTAGATACGGAGGTGAAAAGGCGCTAATACGAAGATATTCAGTTGATTCACTATAGAGATATACTTCCTCAGAATAAGGAGTTACCATTTGAGGTTTCTGCGGATGGAATTCTCAGGTACCTAAGCAGGCTATGTATTCCAGATGTCGCAGGACTATGTCGTCAGATCCTGGAAGAAGCTCATTACCCCCGTTATTCTATTCACCCAAGAGCGACAAAGATGTACCACGATCTCGAGTTAATGTATTGGTGGGATGGAATGAAAAAGGATATAGCAGAATTTGTAGCTGAATACCCATATTACCAACAAGTGAAAATTGAGCATCAAAAGCCAGAAGGGTTGTTACAAGCCATGGAAATTCCTACCTGGAAATGGGAGGTGATCAAAATGGATTTCATTGTAGTTTTGCCTCGTACTCGGTGCAAGTATGACTCCATATGAGTGATTGTTGACAGACTCATGAAATCAGCTCATTTTTTCCTGTGAAAACTACGTATTCAGCAGAAGATTATGCAAGGTTATATCTTAAGGAGATAGTGAGACTTCATGCTGTCCCAGTATCTATTATCACAGATAGAGGAGCACAATTTACTGCTAAATTCTTGAAATCCTTTCAAGTAGGTTTGGGAACTCAAGTGACACTCGGCACATCATTTCATCCACAGACTGATGGACAAGCTGAACGCACTATTCAAACCTTGGAAGATATGTTGCGGGCATGTGTATTAGATTTCAGAGGCAATTGGTATGATCATTTGTCGCTTATTGAATTTGCCTATAACGACAGTTATCATTCCAGCATCCAAATGGCTCTGTATGAAGATTTGTATGAAAGGAAATGTAGATCCCCAATTGGATGGTTTGAAGTCGGAGAGACACAACTAATAGGTCCATAATTGGTGCAATAAGCGATGGAAAAGATCAAGCTTATCAGAGATCGATAACTGACATCCCAAAGTCACCAAAAATCTTATGCAGACAATCGCTGACCTTGCATTTCAAATCAGTGATTGGGTATTCCTAACAGTGTCACCGATGAAAGGTGTAATTAGATTCGGTAAAAAGAGCAAGCTCAGTCCCCAGTATACCAGGCCTTATAAGATTGTGCGTAAAGTGGGTCAAGTGGAGTACGAGCTAGATTTACCTCCAGAATTTGAATCAGTCCCCCCAGTTTTCCATGTGTCGATGCTCCATAAGTGTGTTAGAGATCCCTCCAGAATTATGCCGATAGATGATGTTCAAGTTACAAGGAAGTTGGTTTATGAAGAGGTACCCATTGCTGTATTAGAAAGGCAGGTACAAAAATTCAGAAACAAGGAGGTAGCCTCAGTTAAGGTCTTGTGGAGAAATAATAACCGAGAGAAAATAACTTGGGAAGTAGAAGAAGACATGGAGATCAGACATCCACATTTATTTCCACCCCCGAGAGAGATTCAAGATGAGACGTCGTTATCCCCAGCTATGAAATGTTCCTTTTATTGCTTTTTGGGTCGTGTGTGGCCATGTTTTCTAGCTGTTGTCATTGTAGCCCTATGAGGCGATGTTATTTTAGGTGTTGTGATAGGATGGTAACGCCATATTACAGGATAAACTCGGGCGAAATTTCTATAGAATCCCCGAGAACTTAACATTCGAGGACGAATATTCTTAAGGAGGGGGGGGGGGGGGGGGGAGAGAATGTTACACCTCAGAATTTCGGGTTGTTGTGTGGTAGACAGACTAATGCAAGTTATGGTGTTTATGGTGTCCCTACAAGTAAGTAGGGATATTTAATGGTTCTAATTAAGATTCCAAAGACACTTGAGGAGAGAAATGAGAGCTCATTGGAGAAAGTTAAGACAGAGAGTGTCTTACCCCATGCACAAGTGTACCAGTAGGTATTCCTGGTAATTTATACGACTATAAGTTGAACGGATCGAACCGGTAAAATCTGAACTGAATCAGGAAAAGTCTGCAAGCAACAGTCACGGTCGACGGGCCGTCGACATGTTAACGGACCGTCGATGTGTACCGTCCCTGCATTTCTGCAATCAGGTATTTGCAGGTGTGAGTTGACGGAGTAAGTCGACGAACCGTCGACATGTCGATAGGACCGTCTACCCGGCCGTCGAACTGCCTTTCTGGAATTTTCTGGTTTCAGCTATAAATAGACGACCCTTGTCCATAATTTTTAGATTCCATTTTCTCTCTAAGTCTTGAATGCTCTAGAATAATCCTCACATCATATTATCACGTATCCAAGGGAAATCAAGGATTAAACACCAAGAATTAGTAAAACGAAGTGTATGGATGCTCACTGGGGTTTATGGAGATCAAGAAGTCCGCTGGTATTGAAGTGGGGTTTTTCTCCAAGTGAAGTATTGTCATCCAAAGCTCATTCCTACGTCATCAAAGGTGATTTTTATGTTCAATTCATGTTATTAAGAGTATTGAGTGGTTGAAAGACTTGGATTATGGGAGGAAGAAGGGTATGGAGTGTAAATAGGGAAATAATGATAGTTCTTGACATGTTGTGGGTACAATCTTGTGGGGAATAATAAAAATAATGTTAAAGGAGTATTATATGAGAATGAATAGGGTGTTGTGTTATAGTTATGGTTATGGATGATTTTGAAGGTGAATTTAAGAAGTAACAATATTTAACTTGAAGAATTTATTGGTTATGATATTGCGGATGTCCTTAATGATGTTTGGTAGCTGTCTTATTTTATGGAAGAGGTTGTCGAAACAAAGGAAATGTCTCCAAATTATCATTATCTCTTAGTTGATCTAGCTTAAGCTTAAGTATGTTTCTGGTTGTCTAATCGTAGTACAAATTCTCTTGAAGGTAGAATCGCGAGCTTGAAAGGCAAACAATTAGACGATAGAGTTAAAAAGATAAAAAGGTATGTGAGGCTAGTCCCCTTCTTTCAAAGGCATGACTTCTATATTATGATTTTTTTCTATATTCCCATGACCTTCTTACATCCCAAAAGATGAGAGTTAAAGATTCTTAAGAGCTTCTTATGAGATATGTTCAATGATAGTGATGAAGATAATGATGCTTTCATGAGTTTGATAATCCTATGGTTATAACTTCATTGATGTTATTCCTTGTTGTTGCCTTACCTCATGATATTAGTTCTTTCGAGGCAAGGCATAGCGATGATGATGTTCCATAATGTAGTCGGGGGTTCCCGACCTTACGTCACCCCGATAGAGTAATAGCTTTTATTTGAGCTCCCATGCATGCTTTGATTTATGTGTATGTAACATTACACCACGCCTATACATCCGGGAAGCACCACTACGGTGAGGGTAGTAGGCGGCTTATGGATGATTACACCGTGCCTAGATGGCCGGGCAGCACCACCAGTGGGACATGTCGATGGGACCGTTACCCCAAATGCAGGCTAATGATGTTACTGGTTCAGACAGTTTATGGATGTATATGTGATATGTTTAAAGGTAAAAGTGAGCATGCATGACTCTGCCTCAAGAGGCAAGCAGTTACATCTACCTTTCCTTCTTATGCTTTCTATGTTTCCTTATTATGTTATCATACATGCCTTACATACTCAGTACATTGTTCGTACTGACGTCCTTTTTTTTTTTTGGACGCTATGTTCATGCCCACAGGTAGATAGGGAGATGGCGCATATGCTTAGGAGCTTACTCAGCAGTTGTATAGGAGCACCCCACTACTCCAGAGGTGCAACCTACTAGTATATTCTTTTATGTACATATTTGGGGCATGGCGGGGTCCTATCCCGTCTTTATGACTTCAGTATTCCAGTTAGAGGCTCGTAGATACTTATGTATGGGTTGTAGGTGTTATGTGACTTCTTCATTGTAGATTTTGTACATCATTTTGTAGCCTTATGGGTCCATGCTTATACATGCTTTGGAAGATATTTGGAGATTGTTTCGTGATAAGTTTGTATTGGGAATTATATATGCCCAGGTTGAGCATGTTAGTCAGTATACCAAGCGGTGCTCGGTTGTCAGCTCCGGGTACCCGTCATGGCCCCTAGTTGGGTCGTGACAAAAGTGGTGTCAGAGCAGTTACGTCCTAGGGTGTGTCTACGAGCCGTGTCCAGTAGATTCTTGTTTATGGGTGTGAAGCGCGCCACACTTATAAACAAGAAGCTACGGGGAATTTATGAATAATGACCGTCTTTCTTCTTCATAGATCATGCGGTAGAGCTATGTTATAAGATATTCTTATTCCCTAATTGTGCGTTATGATTTTACCGATGCCGATATAGAGAAAAGCAACAGTTGCCCAGAAGGGCAAGAACGCGACAGGAAGGCGGGTTGAACCGGAGCCACCGGCAAATATAGAAGAGGGTGAGTCCCACAATGAGGCTCCATCCCATACCACTCATGCTCCGCCTATTTCGGAGGAGCATGAAGGGGCTCCAGCTCCAGTTCTAGTGCCTCCAGTTCCTCCACCGGTTGCTTAGGGCCAGAAATGACCGAGGCTATTCAGTTGCTGACACAGCTAGTTGCCGCTTAGGCTCAGCGACAGAGTGCGGGTCCGGGTGACCGGGGCACTAGTGCCGGAGCCCGTGATTTTATGAGTTTGAACCCGCCAGGGTTTTTCGGGTCAAAGACAGATGATGACCCACAGGGTTTTATAGATGAGATGTTGCGGACTCTAAGGATAATACATGCTTCTGATAGTGAGTCGGTCGAGTTAGCGTCCTATAGATTATGGGATGTTGCCATTCTATGGTATAATAATTGGATAGCTTCAAGGAAGGAACATGCACCTTCCCCGGTTTGGCAGGAATTTGTAGATGCTTTTCTTCGCCTCTATTTGCCACTTGAGGTTCGAAGGGCCCGAGCTGACAGGTTTCTGAATCTAAAGCAAGGAAATATGAGTGCTAGGGAGTACAGTCTCCATTTTAATTCATTGGCCCGATGTGCTCCGACTATGGTAGCCCATATGGAAGACAGAGTACATCAATTTGTGAGTGGCTTAGGGCCACATTTGTTCAAAGATTGCTTGACAGCTTCATTGCAAGAGGGGATGGACATCACCCGTATTCAAGCCCATGCCCAAATTTTAGAGGAGCCATAACAGCCGCAAAAGGTGTGAACGCGATATGGATAGAGGGCAGAGCAAGAGGGCCAGATCTGGCGGTGCTAGTAGCGAGTATAGAGGGGGTCAGAGGCAGTCTTATTTCAGATATTCAGGCCAGTCTGCGACTAGTGCACCACCTCGATTCGTGGGCAGGAGATTTGATCGCCCCATTTATTCTGGTTCTCAGTTATGAGGTGATTCTAGTCAAAGGAGACCAGTGATACTGCGATGTAGCCAGTGCGGTAGACTACATTCGGGTCAGTGTCACCGAGGATCAGACATTTGTTATGCCTGTGGTCAGGTTGGGCATATGATGCGTGATTGCCCGTCGATGGGTGGTTGAATTGGGGCTCAGCGTACGGGATCGGTAGCAGATTCTTCTTCGTCTATACGCCCTGTAGGGCAGATTCCCCAGATTTCAGCTAGCCATGGCAGGGGTAGAGGGGGAGCATCTAGTTCGAATGGCCCTCAGTAGACCGTATTTATGCTTTAGCTGGACGCTAGGATCTCGAGTCCTCCCCTGACATGGTTACAATATATTGTCTATATTCTCTTATGATATCTATGTATTGATTGATCCGGGTTCTACCTTGTCTTATATCACTCCTTATATTGTCGGTCGTATTAGGGTGAAACCCAAGCCAATTAACCTTTCGAGGTATCTACTCCGGTTGTGATCCAGTAATAGCTAGACAATTATACAAAAATTGTGTGGTTGTGGTATGTGGTCGCCAGACTACAGCTGATTTGATTGAACTAGAAATGTTAGATTTTGATATGATTATAGGCATGGATTGGTTGGTCTCTTGTTATGCTAATATGGATTGCAGAACAAAGATGGTTCGATTCCAATTCCTGGGAGAACCAGTGCTTGAGTGGAAAGGTAATACAGCGTCTCTAAGGGGTAGGTTTATTTCCTACCACAAAGCGAGGAAGATGATTGCAAAAGGTTATATTTATCATTTAGTCTGGGTTCATGACCGAAGCAAAACCACTAACTATGCAGTCTGTCCCGGTAGTAAATGAGTTTTCGGATGTATTTCCGGATGAACTTCCAAGTCTTCCACGGAACGGGAAATTTATTTTACTATTGATATGCTGCCGGACACCGAACCCATATCTATTCCTCCTTACAGAATGGCTCCTGCAGAACTGAAAGATCTAACGGCACAACTGAAGGATTTACTCGAGTAGGGATTCATTAGAACCTGTTCATCACCATGAGGAGCACTTATCTTGTTTGTAAGGAAGAAATATGTCTCCCTACGAATGTGCATTGACTATAGGCAGTTGAACAAGGTGACGATAAAGAACAAATATCCGCTTCCGATAATTGATGATTTGTTTGACCAATTACAGTTTCACGACCCAACCAGAGGGCCATGATGGGCACCCGAGGCTGACAAACCGAGCACCATTAAACATAAATCTCATAAACATTTCTGGGTGGACCATAAAGATAGCTCCTGGATATCATGATCTGTAAGGACATATATCACAATATAACGGCACATCTCTATATAATGTTCAACAGTTATGTCCATCATCACCAACCGAAAAGGCTACTAAAATGTTATACAATGATATGGACCGATAGGGTTATGAAATGTCTAACTATACACACATGTCTACGAGCCTCTACTAATAGACTGTAGCTCCGAAGTAAGTGGAGTGCTCTTGAGAATCCGCTGATAAACCACCTACGATCAAATCCGTGTACCTGTCTACCCGCGGGCATAAACGCAGCGTCCACAAGAAAGGACGTTAGTACGAACAATGTACTGAGTATGTAAGGAATGAATAACAACATAAGGTAGATATGAAATGTAACATGGAATAAGAGAGATAACCTGTACATTTTAAAAAATCATATGTAAGAAGCACACACACACACACATATATATAATATAAGTGTTAGTGTTGCGGAACTTGCAACCCGATCCGTAAATGTTAGTGCTGTGAAACGTACAACCCGATCCATAAATATAGTGCTGTGGAACGTGCAGCCCAATCCATATATGTTAGTGCCGAGGAACGTACGACCCGATCCATAAAAATCATATGTTAGTGCCGAGGAACGTACGGCTCGATCCGTAAATATCATATGTTAGTGCCGAGGAACGTACTACCCGATCCATAAATATCATATGTTAGTGCTGAGGAACGTACTGCCCGATCCATATATGTTAGTGCCGAGGAACGTACGGCCCAAAACATATATATATCATATGTACATATACATAATGTAAATAACATGTATGAAACCTCATATGAAGGCTACAACTTTATCTGAGCGGCGTAAGGTCGGTAACCTCCGATTATATTATGGAATAGTCATCATCGCTCTATCTCACCTTGAAGGAACAATTGTTATAAGGTGAGATCAACAACTATGAATATAATCGAGAAAAATCATGAAATAACTCAACATTCTCATAATAACATTGAAATCATAAACTTGGAACCTTTAAACATAAAATCATCATTATCATTGTAATCATCATAAAAACATTCTCATCTTTAACACCATGAGAAGCTTTAAGAATCATGAACTTCTAGCTTTTGAAAACAAGGAGGTTATGGAAACATTTATAGAATCATAACATAGGAATCATGCCTTTTGAAAGAAAGGGACTGGTATTAACATACCTTTTCGGTCATCTTAACTTTAACTATTTAACGCTTATCCTCCCAAGCTCGTAAATCTACATTCAAGAGAATTCATATTATCATTAGGCTTATCGTCATATGCTTGTCTTAAGCCCTCAGATTAATTCCTTTTAAATTATGCGAATTTCGGGCAGCATCTCCCCTGTTTATATCCCTAGCCCGAAATCACAATACCAATAAAATAACAACAATAGTAATACTAATATCAACCACATCATCATCAATACCAAAATATTGCATAAAACATCCCACACGATGTTTTTCAACATACAACAAAAATATACACTTCCTTTCTTCCCAATCAAGGAGCATAATCCCATCAACACACCAACAACATTAGATACCATCTCTATACATGTAAATCAGCCCAGCGACATGGCCACAACATGCTCAAAACAGTCCATAAACACAAGAATTACAACACAACACTTTATGACCTTTCCTCCATAACTATTTTCACTTTTAAGACTTGATAAACCTTCAAATCAACTCAACATAAGGGATAGGATGAAGAAAATACTTTATACTTTAAGAAATTCAGCCACACCAACTTTCTTCAAGACCAAACTTACCATAACATCAAGTAGAAGCAAGAACAATCACCTTTCATGGACTAGTTTGGTGTAATCTTGTTAAATTCTTGATTTAATGGGCTATAAATGTTTGGGGGGTGTGTTGAGAAGTTTCTAGGACTATTGATAATGTAAAATGCTGAAAAAATGGAGTTAATGGGGGTATTTATACCCCTCATAAGTCGGTTCCACCGACCTTCTCAAGTGGGACCCACGGAAGCCATTTGGCAACTTGGAGGCTTTATATTAAAATGACCACAACTCCCTACTTCGATGTCATTTTGATGAGGGGTTTATTGCGTTGGAAACTAGACTCGACGAACTTCATTTTAGGATTTTCAAACACCTTAAAACTCCTAATATACCTAGAGATATACCTCTCCAAACTTGACCGAAAATTCAGTCCAAAATTCTGCCAACTTTTTTCCAAACTTTCGACAAACTTATTTTCTTTGATTTGCTTGGTCCCGGAATCTTCCGAAACTCTCCATACATGATATTTATAATTAATCATACTTGATAATGGTCATGTCATTTTTTTTCAAGGTTGTCCTTCCCGGTTACGACTTACGAGATCGTAATTCATCCTTTACCTCATTGTTACGAACTTCCCATGGTTTGTACCTTCTAAAAATTCATGGAACGTCTCCGATACTCCTTTAATACGGTGAAGTACGTGGCATACTCATGCTATGAAAATGTGAGGTGTAACATACAGGGTTCCAAGTGGTTTTTCAAGATTGATCTGAGGTCGAGGTATCATCAAGTGAGAGTTAGAGAAAAAGATATTCCAAAAACGGCTTTCAGAACTAGATATGGACATTATGAATTTCAGGTGATGTCGTTTGGGTTAACTAACGCCCCGGCAGTGTTTATGAATTTGATGAATAATTTATTCAGGCCTGTTCTAGATCTATTTGTGATCATATTCATTGATTACATTTTGGTATATTCTCGATCAAAAATAAAGCATGCAGACCACTTGCGTATTGTACTTGGAATTCTTCGTACTCATGAATTGTATGCTAAATTTTCAAAATGCGAGTTCTGGTTGAATTCTGTGACTTTTCTGGGCCGTATTATCTCAGTTGATGGTATTCGTGTAGACACTTAAAAGATTTAGGCTATGAAGACTTGGCCAAGGCCTATAACGCCTACGGAGGTTCGAAGCTTTCTGGGATTGGTAGGTTACTACAGACGATTTGTGGAAGGGTTTTCCTCTATTTCAGCACCATTGACGAAGTTAACGCAGAAATCGGCAACATTTCAATGGACCGATGCTTGTGAGCATAACTTTTAAGAATTGAAAGATAGACTGACTTCAGCCCCAGTCCTGACACTTCCAGAAGGATCAGAGGGTTATGTTGTTTATTGTGATGCCTCTGGTGTCGGATGAGGCTGCGTGTTGATGCAGTATAGGAAGGCTATAGCCTTTGCCTCCAGACAGTTGAGAAAACATGAGAAGAACTACCCAACCCACGATCTGGAGTTAGCGGCGGTTATTCATGCTTTGAAAATATGGAGACACTATTTGTACAACGTTCACATTAATATTTAGACAGACCATATAAGCCTCCAGTATATTTTCAAGCAAATGGAGTTGAATCTTCGATAGAGGCGATGGTTGGAGTTATTGAAAGACTATGATGTGAGTATACTATATCATCCAGGGAAAGCAAATGTGGTTGTCGATGCTCTTAGCCGCAAATCTATGGGATGTCTATGTGATGTTCAGCCAGAGAAGAAAGAATTAGTTCGTGAGCTCCATCAGTTAGCCAGCCTAGGAGTTCATTTAATCGACTTGGGCAATGCAGGAGTTGCTGTTCATAACCCAGTTGTTTCATCCTTAGATATGGAGGTGAAAAAGGTGATAATACGAAGATCCTCAGTTGAGTCACTATAGATATATACTTCCTCAGAAAGAGGAGTCGCAATTTGAGGTTTCTGCTGATGGAATTCTCAGGTACCAAAGCAGGCTATGTGTTCCAGATGTCGCAGGACTACGTCGTCAGATCCTGGAAGAAGCTCATTACTCCTGTTATTCTATTCACCCAGGAGCAACAAAGATGTACCACGATCTCAAGTTAATGTATTGGTGGGATGGAATGAAAAAGGATATAGTAGTATTTTTAGCTCAATGCCCAAATTGCCAACAAGTGAAAATTAAGCATCAAAAGCTAGGAGGGTTGTTACAAGCCATGGAAATTCCAACCTGGAAATGGGAGGTGATCAATATATATTTCATTGAAGGTTTTCCTCGTTCTCGGCGCAAGTATGACTCCATATGGGTGATTGTTAAGAGACTCATGAAATCAGCTCATTGTTTTTTCGATCAAAACTACATATTCAGTAGAAGATTTTGCAAGGTTACATATTTAGATCCTGGAAGAAGCTCATTCCTCCCGTTATTCTATTCACCCAGGAGTGATAAAGATGTACTACGATCTCAAGTAAATGTATTGGTGGGATGGAATGAAAAAGGATATAGCAGAATTTGTAGCGCAATGCCCAAATTGCCAACAAGTGAAAATTGAGCATCAAAAGCTAGGAGGGTTGTTATAAGACATGGAAATTCCAACCTGGAAATGGGAGGTGATCAATATGGATTTCATTGTAGGTTTGCCTCATTCTCGGCGCAAGTATGACTCTATATGGGTGATTGTTGACAGACTCACGAAATCAGCTCATTTTTTTTCCGGTCAAAACTAGATATTCAGCAGAGGATTATGCAAGGGTAAATCCTTACAAGATTTAAGGAAGGTATTATATAGCTTAAAGTGTGTACCATAAGATTTTGAAGGAATATGTGAAAATTTGTTCGTTGAAGGAAGTGAATTATAAGTCGTGTTCGGAAAGGTTTCGCTATGATTAAGCTAATATTTATTTTGTGATGTCTTGAGTGGAAGATATAGAGCCTATTCTATGGTTAATGAAGTATTATGTAAGTGTCAAGAAGGTTCCACAAGGATTGGAAGTCAAACAAATCAATGAGAGAAAGTTTCACATAACTAGGAGTTATACGGCCACGTATACGGTCCGTATAAGGAGGTTCCGTATATCATGACCTTCACATAATAGGTCATTTGCATGGTGGTGTTATACAGACCATATTAGTGGTCCGTATAAGTCCATCGTGCTGATTTTTCAATTTTTGTATAAAAAGAGGGCTCTTGTTCTTTTATTTCATTCTTCATTTTCCATAAGTCTTAAGAGCTCTAAAACCTCCTCCAAGTTTATTCCACCCCAATCCAAGAGAAAAAAAAAGATCAAGAGGCAAGAATCAAGGTACCGACTAGAAGTCTTCCTAGGGTTAGTAGACTACAAAAGATTCTTGGGTATTGAAGATAGAGTTTTCACATAAGTTGTTAGCTGCTCCAAAGCTCATTACCATAACATAAAAGGTTAGTTTTCATGCTTATTTCACGTTATTAAGAATGCTTGGTTGTTGAACAAGTTGGGTAGAAGAAGAAAGTAGAAAATGAGGGCTAAATGTAACTGTTATGATGTTTTTGAGTAATAAGCTAACTTGAGTCATGATTCTTAGTATAATATGGATATAATATTTTTATGGAAGGTAATAATAGTGATGAGGTAGCATTGTATGAAAATGTGCTAAAATGGGTGTGAAGTTGTTGGTATAAGTTGAACATAAGGATGTATTTTGAAGGCTTAGGGGAATGTGACTACTTGATTATGATATTGTGGATGTTATTGTGCTTGTTGGGAGTTGTTTTGTAATATGGTGGAAGTTGACGAAATAGGGGAAATGCTGCCCAATTTCCATTAGATCATCAACTATTCTAGTTTGAATTTAAGAGTGTCATCAAGGCTTAACCATGGTATGAATCCTGTTAATGTAGATTGTTCAAGCTACGACGGTGAACGTTACGTAGTTAAGAAGACGAAGAGGTATGTAAGGCTAACCCTTCTTTCACTAAGGCATGGTTCCTTTGCTATATATATCCTTTCATGAGTTCCATAATGTCTTCCAAATGACTCTAGCTCTAAGATTACCAAAGCTCATGATTTACGATACTAGTACCTTCTCTGAATGATAGTTGATCCTCTAAGGATAGATGTAAGGAAAAAGATGATAGCAATGATGTTGATGATACTTATGGACTTTTATGTAGACGTATCTAAGTATGTATGACTATTATGTAACACCGAGCTTATATGGCCGGGTATGATACCTATCACGCGCGCACCTCTGCAGTTGGGTACGGATAACACTGAGCCTTGGTAGGGCCAGGTATGTATAATCACCGAGCCTTGTCATGGCTGGGTATGTGGACCACCGAACCTTCATGGTCAGGTATGATATGGATACGAATACGGGTATAAACACGAATATAAATATGTATATATATATGTACGTGAGTAAGCATTTAAAACGGTAGGCCCCTATGAAAGACAAGTAAATAAATACGATAATGGCCAATAGAGGTACAGTGGCTCTATTACCTCCTGATTCTCCCATCTTATGTTAATTCTTATGCTGTCTCTTATGCTCATACTATGATGTTGATTATGCTTTACATATTCAGTATATTATTCGTACTGATATCCTTTTACTTGTATACGCTGCATCATGCCTGCAGGTGGACAGAGACACAGGCTTGATCCATAGATTTATTATTCAGTGACTGCATAGAGGAGCTCTATTTCATCCGGAGTTACAGCTTTTGGGTATTATTCTTTTGTGTACATACATATAGGAATGATAGGGTCGTTTCCCACCTATACGATGTTACATACTTTTCTTAGAGGCTCGTAGACAGTTGTGTATGGTTAGATGTCTTTAGCCTTGTCGGCTCATATTTTGTATATCATTTTGATAGCCTCGTTGCCTTGTGTATATGGATGTGGGAATAGTTGTTGATGATGATATGAATGTCTTGTTACCCAATGAGATTAGCATTATTGATGTATAGAAATCATGCGCAGGCCATGTGGTCCACCTAGATGTGAATGTGAATGTACGATAAAAGGTGCCCGGGTGGGTTAGCACCGGATGCCCGTCATGGTCTTCTGGTTGGGTCGTGACAAAAGTGGTATCAGAGCAGTTCTGTCCTAGGGTGTGTCTACGAGTCATGTCCAGTAGAATCTTGTTTATGGGTGTGTTGCGTGTGACACTTATAAAAAGGAGGCTGCGGGCATTTTAGGAATGAATGACCTTCTTTCTTCATAAAATCGTGCGATAGAGCCATAATATAAGGATTTCTCTTTCCTTCACCGTTTATTATGTATTTTCAGAAATTCCTGTAAAGAGAAAGGCTACGGCAACCCAAAAGGGCAAGTCAGTGTGGGCTGAAAGAGTACCGCCAACGGTTGTAGGGGAGGTGAGTCCCAGAATGCGGCTCAATCTCAGTCCTCCCACTCAGTGCCTATTTCTGAGAAGCATGAGGGAGCCTCAGCCCCAGCTCCAGCTCCTCCAATTCAGGCCAAGATGTAAAAGAGGCCATTCATTTACTTACTCAGTTGGTTGCCGCCCAGACTCAGCTGCAAGGTCCAGGGCAAGGTGATGGGGCTGTTAGTGCAAGGTTCTGGAGGGTTCAAGCTAATAAAATCACGGACCCTTGCATCCACAATACTTCGATTAATGCATGCTTCAAACATTGAATTGGCAGAGTTAGCATCTTATAGACTCCAAGATGTCGCAGTTCATTGGTATACGATTTGGATGGCTTCAAGGGGAGTCAATGCACCTCCCCCGGTATGGCAAGAATTTGTGGATGCCTTCCTCCGACATTACTTGCCCCCAGAGGTTCGGCGGGCTAGAGCTGATAAGTTCTTGAATCTTAGGCAAGGAAGTATGAGTGCAGAGTCTAGTCTCCGCTTCAATTCTTTGGCTAGGTATGCTCCGGCCATGGTAGCGGATATGGGTGACCGAGTGCACCGATTTGTGAGAGGCCTAGGGCCACATTTGATATATAGGTGCTTGACTGTGTCCCTTCAGGACAACATGGATATTTCACGCATTCAAGCCCATGCCCAAAATTTGGAGGAAAGCCAACAACAGCAAAGAAGTGAGCGTGAGCATGATAGAGGGTATAGCAAGAGGGCAAGATCTTCGAGTCCGACGAGTGAGTTTAGAGGCGGGCAAAGACAGCAGTTTTCTAGGCATTCAGGTCATTCTATGACTAGTGCGCCTCCACGGTTTACAGGCCAGATGTTACACCTCGGAAAATTCCCCGTATATGTACAATGAGTAGACCGACGAAGGGCATGAGTGTGCGACGTTTTACTAAGTAGGGAATGACGATTCATGAATTTTTGGAAATAAGAAAGTTGTAGAATTTCAATTCAGCCAGTTGTCGTAAAATAGAATACGGCTCGTAAAGTGATTTACGGTCCGTATACTGCCATCGTCCAACGTTCCAAAAATTTCAAATTTCTGTCCAAAGTTTAGATGGTAAAATACGACCCAGGTTACGGACCGTAAACTGAAAAACGGCCCGTAAACTGTGGCCGTAAACCATCATGACCTTCAGCAAACCTTTCCGTTTTTGATATGCCTAAATACAACCACGTTATATGGCCCGTAAACTAGCATACGGTCCGTAAACTGTGGTTTACGACCACTGTACACCCCGACGACTGTTCATTAAAAATCAGATTTTGTGATTATTATAAGTGACTTTCTCATTCATTTTCATTCATATTTCATCTCTAACCTTCAAGAACCCTCTAGAACTTATCCAAACATTTCATCCACAAAATTTAAGAGAATCAAAGGGAGATCAGGATCAACAACACCAAATCCATGAAACAAAGGGTGTGAAACTCAAGTGAAGTTCATCCAAACCAAGAAATTCGAATGAAGGAAAAATAGGGTTTTGAGGAAGGAGGAAGAACTCCACTCTAGGCTTGTTCCACCACCATCTAAGGTAAGTTTTATGACTTTAGCATGTTGTTTAAGGTATTGGAAAGCTAAGATGCTTGAATTGTAGAAAGACATGGAAAATGGGTCTTAAATGGGAGAATAGTATCATAATTGAATAGTAGTTGAATGGAACCATAAACGTTGATGATCCATGATTATGAATATGTTGTAAATGATGTTTAGACCAGGAAATAAGCATTATATATGAGGAAACACAATAATGAACTACAACCATAAATGTGGAGAAAATAGAGAAAAATGGTGGATGTTGCTCAAAGTATATGAATGACGATTGTTGATACGATATTGTGAAGTGTTGTTGTAAATGTTTGGGAGTTGATATATACTATGATAAAAGTAGTATAAATATAGGAAGTGCTGCCCAATTTACTCTAGAAATAGTGACCCATTCCCGTTGTAGATTAACTAACGTCAATACGAATTCTTTCGTGAAGGTAGCGACGTGACATTAAAGGAGGGAAAGTCAACGATAGCTTAGCTAAACGACAAAGGTATGTGAGGCTAATCCTTTTCTTTCTATGGCATGAATCCCATGATATGATTCTTCTTCCTTTCCATGTTTCTCATATAACCCGGAAAGCCAAGAGCCTAAGATCATGAATAGCTATATGAGTCAAGAGATATGATATGACGATCTTATAAAGTAAATGATGTTGTTTCTTGTATACATTCACCTTATATACTAATCCCTTCAAGGTGAGGCAGAATGTTCATATATGTTCATAATGAAATCGAGGGTTCACGACCCTACGTCACCTCGATAGAATGCAGTTGTTCTAGAGTTTTTATGCATGTACGATGACAAGTATATTTTGATAAGAATAATAAGTATAAGTATTTTATGATGAGCATGTCACGATTGCATCACACCGGGCCTAGTTGGCCGGGCAGTCACCGCGAAAGCGGGCAGCTATACGATACACCATGGCCAGTTGGCATGGGCAGACACTACTAGTGGGCGGCATGAGATGGTACCCCAGACGCGGGAGGCCTGGACGCGGGCTAATGTTACTGATTATCACGCTGCACCTATATGATCGGGCAGTTTACATATATGTGATATGTATACATGAGATGATGATAAGCCTAAAAGTAAGTCAGCATGCATTACTTTTCATGTAATTCCCAGTCAGCTACAGTTGCTCCATACTTGATGCCTCCCTTGTTTCCTTGATGCATTATTATTGTTCATGCCTCTCATACTCAGTACAATATTCGTACTGACGTCCGTTTTCTTTGGACGTTGTGTTCATGCCCACAGGTAGACAGGGAGGTGAGCTCGATCCAGATTCTTAGTAGCTGCCAGCTGATTGCGAGCACTCCATTGTCCGGAGGTGCTCATGATTATTCTCTTGGTATATTCATATTTTGGGAATAGTGGAGTCTTGTTCCACCTATATGTATAGTAGTATGTCAGTAGAGACTCATAGATGCGCAGTGTGGGTAGATGGTCTCACGAGAGGCATTTTATGTATAAGTATGTATTATATTGATGAACGAGAGGCTTATGTATATAAAACTATTTTTATTTTCTCAAATGAAAAGATGATCTTCTTATGTCCTAAGCATGAATTGATAAAAGAGCATTAAATGGGTAAGGCGAGTAGCAGAACGACTGGTGCTCGGTGGCTAGCCCCGGGTACCCGTCACGGCCCCTAGCTGGGACGTGACACCAGAGATTGGATAGATTTACTTATTCCGGGCCGAGTCAGAGTTTCAGGGCTTCATGTTCTCAGTTCAGAGGTGATTCGGGTCAGGCAAGGCTACCGATGCCACGATGCTCCCAGTGCGGGAAGTTACATTGGGGCCAGTGTCAACTAGGCTCAGAGGTTTGCTATGCATGTGATCGGCCAGGCCATATCATGCGTGATTGCCCCTCGGTTAGTAACAGGGGTAGGGCCTAGCCTTCTGGGTCGACAGCAGGGTCTTCATCATCTATACGCCCTATGGGGCCAGGTTCACATGCGCCAGTCAACCATGGTAGAGGAAGAGAGAGAGTCCCCAGTTCTAGTGGTCCTCAGCACCGTATTTATGCTTTGTCTGGACGCCAGGATCTTGAGTCTTCCCCCGATTTCGTCACAGGCATATTTCGGTATTTTCTCATGACGTATATTCTTTGATATATCCAGGCTCCACATTGTCATATGTTACTCCATATATTGCGGGTCGAGTTGGGGTCAAACCGGAGTCGATCAAACCTTTTGAGGTATCTACACCCGTTGGTGAATCGGTTATAGCTAGTCGAGTATATAGAAATTGTGTAGTTGTGATTGGTGACCATCGTACTATGGTTGATTTACATGAGTTAAAAATGGTGGACTTTGATGTTATCATGGGCATGGATTGGTTGGCTTCTTGCTATGCAAATGTTGATTGTAGAATGAAAATGTTTCGCTTCCAGTTTCCGGGAGAACCAGTTTTAGAATGGAAAGGAAATGTCGCGTCCCCGAAAGGTAGGTTTATTTCCTATCTAAAGGCAAGGAAAATGATCACAAAAGATTGTATTTACCATCTAGCTCGGGTCCAAGATGTAGAAGCTGAATCGCCAACTCTTCAGTCTATCTCCATGGTGAGTGAGTTCCCGAATGTATTCCCGGAAGAGCTTCTAGGCCTCCCTCCGAAGCGGGAGATTGATTTCGCTATAGATGTGCTACCGGATACAAAGCCCATATCTATTCCTTCTTACAGAATGGCTCTCGCAGAGTTGAAAAAGTTGAAGGAGAAATTGAAGGACTTGCTTAAGAAAGGTTTTATTAGGCCTAGTTATTCCCCGTGGGGAGCACCTGTGTTGTTTGTGCGAAAGAAAGATGGCTCCTTGCGAATGTGTACCGACTATCGGCAGCTAAATAAGGTGACGATCAAGAACAAATATCCACTCCCAAGGATTGACGACTTATTTGATCAATTTCAAGGCGCCAAATGGTTTTAAAATATAGATTTGAGATCCGGGTATCATCAAGTGCGAGTTAGGGAGAAAGATATTCCCAAGACCGTCTTCAGACCAAGATATGGCCATTTCGAGTTCCGGGTAATGTCATTTGGGCTAACTAATGCACCGACAATATTTATGGATTTGATGAACAATATGTTCAGGCCTTTCCTAGATTTCTTTTTTGATCGTGTTCATTGATGATATCCTGGTATATTCTAGATCCGAGGCAGAACATGCGGATCATTTGCCTACCGTTCTTAGAGTTCTTCAAACTCGAGAGTTATTTGCCAAATTTTCTAATTGTGAATTTATGTTAAATTCGGTGACCTTCTTGGGGCATATTGTTTCAGGCGATGGTATTCGGGTAGATACCCAAAAGATTGAGGTTGTGAAGACTTGGCCAAGGCCTACAACACCTACAGAAGTTCGTAGTTTTCTAGGCTTAGCAGGTTATTACAAGAGGTTTGTAGAAGGGTTTTCTTCTATTTCTACACCACTCACGAAGCTGACCTAGAAATCAGCTAAGTTTCAATAGACAGATGCATATGAACATAATTTCCAAGAGCTAAAGGATAGATTGACTTCTGCCCCAGTCCTGACACTTCCAGAGGGATCGGAAGGTTATGTTGTCTATTGTGATACTTCAGGCGTTGGGTTAGGCTGTGTGCTGATGCAACATGGTAAGGTGATTGCGTATGCTTCAAGGCAGTTGTGGAAACATGAGAAAAATCATCCGACCCATTATCTCGAATTGGCTGCAGTAATGGATGCATTGAAGATGTGTAGGCATTATTTGTATGGCATCCATGTTGATATTTATACAGATCATAAGAGCCTTCAGTATATCTTCAAGTAGAAAGAATTAAATTTACGGTAACGACGATGGTTGGAATTGTTGAAGGACTATGATGTTAACATCCTGTATCATCTCGGGAAAGCAAATGTTGGGGTTGATGCTCTTAGCCGTAGATCCATGTGGAGTTTATGCGATGTTCAGCCAGAGAAAAGAGACATCTCCAGCAGTTAGCTAGCCTAGGAGTTCGAGTAGTGGACTTATAGGTAATATGGGAGCTACCATTCTAAATTCAACAATCTCATCGCTAGTAATCGAAGTGAAAGAGTGTCAATACGAAGATCCCATGCTAATTACACTCCCTCGGAAGGAGAAGTCATCATTTGAGATTGCTGGAGATGGAGTTCTCCGATGCTGAGGCATGTTATGTGTTCCTAATGATGCAAGACTACGGCACTAAATATTGAGAAAAGCCCATTGTTCTTGCTATTATGTTCACCCCAGAGCAACGAAAATATATCATGATCTTAAATCTATATATTGGTGGAATGGGATGAAGAAAGATATAGCGAAATTCGTAGCTCAATGTCCTAACTGTCAGCAAGTGAAAATTGAGCACCAGAAGCCAGGTGGATTGTGGCAAGCTATAGAAATTCCAACTTGGAAATGAGAAGAAATTAACATGGGCTTCATTACCGGCTTACCCCGTTCTCGACGTAAGTATGGTTCTATATGGGTGATTGTGGATAGACTCATGAAGTCAGCTCCTTTCATACTGGTCAGAATTACATATGTAGCAGATGATTATGCAAAGCTTTATGTTAAAGAGATAGTGCAACTTCACGGTGTTCCAGTATCTATTATCTCCAATAAAGGGACTCAGTTTATAACCAATTTTTGGAAATCTTTCCAAGAAGACTTAGGGAATCAGGTGAGTCTTAGCACAACATTTCACCCACAGACTGATGGACAAGCTGAACGTACCATTCAGACCCTTGAGGATATGCTACGGACATGTATATTAGATTTTGGAGGTGGTTGGGATGATCACTTACCACTTATCGAATGTGCTTATAACAATAGCTATCATTCTAGCATCCAGATGGCCCCATATGAGGCTTTATATGGGCGAAAGTGTAGATCCCTAATTGGGTGGTTCGAAGTAGGAGAGACCAAATTGATAGGGCCGGACTTGGTCCAGCAAGCTATAGAGAAAGTCAAGCTTATATAGGATATATTATTAACAGACCAGAGTCGTCAGAAATCCTATGCAGATAATGGTCGAAAGGACTTAGAGTTCCAAGTGAAAAATTGGGTATTTTTGAAGGTGTCGCCAATGAAGGGCGTCATGAGATTTGGCAAGAAGCGCAAGCTTCGCCCCCGGTACGTCGGACCTTATGAGATTATACGAAAGGTAGGCCAGGTGGCTTACGAATTAGATCTAACTTCTGACTTGGAGTCAATTCACCCAGTTTTCCATGTATTAATGCTTCATAACTGCATTGGAGATCCTTCTAGAATTGTACCAATAGACGATGTCAGATTTACCAAACAGTTGTCTTATGAAGAAGTCCTCATTTCCATTTTAGACAGGCAAGTACGGAAACTCAAGACAAAAGTGGTAGCTTCAATTAAGGTTTTATGGAAGAATAATAATAGAGAGGAAATGACTTGGGAAACCGAAGAAGACATGAAGTTCAGGTACCCACATTTATTTTCACCCTCAGAGAAGACTCAGGCTGAGACGCCATTAGCCTCAGGTATGTAGTGTTTTCCTTGATGTATTCCTCGTCTTGTGTGGCCATGGTTTTTGATGTTGAGCCCTATGAGGCGATATATTTTGGGTTGCTGTTGCAGGATGGTAGTGCCATATTATAGGGGAAACTCTGGCGAAATATTTATAGAATCCCCAAGAACCTAACATTCGAGGACGAATGTTCCTAAGGGGGGAAGAATGTTACACCTCGAATTTTTTCGGATTTATTGTTGTGTGGATAGGCTAACGCGAGCTTAAGGTGATTATGAAATCCTTACGAGATTTAAGGAAGGTATTAGATAGCTTAAAGTGCATACCATAAGATTTTGAAGTCGTACGAATATGTGAAATTTCATTCATTGAAGAAAGTGAAATATAAGTCATGTTCGGAAAGGTTTTTGCTATGATTGAGCTAATATTTATTTTGTGATGTCTTGAGGGGCTGATATATAGCCTATTTTATGGTTAATTAAGTATTATGTAAGTGCCAAGAAGGTTCCATAAGGATTGGAAGTCAAACGAATCAGCGAGAGAAAGTTTCACATAACTTGGAGTTATACAGCCACTTATACGGTCTGTATAACTTTATACGGACTGTATAAGGAGGGTCCGTATAACATGACCTTCACAGAAGAGGTCATTTGCATGGTGGTGTTATATAGGCCACTTATACGGACCATATAAGTTGTCCGTATAAGTCCATCGTGCTGATTTTTCAATTTTTGTATAAATAGAGGGCCCTTGTTCTTTTATTTCATTTTTCATTTTCCACAAGTATGAAGAGCTGTAAACCCTTATCCAAGCTTATTCCACCCCAATCCAAGAGAAAACAAAGATCAAGAGGCAAGAATCAAGGTACCCATGTGTTAGAAGTCTTCTAGTGTTAGTGGACTACAAGAGATTCTTGGGTATTGAAACCTAGGGTTTTCACATAAGTTATAGCTGCTCCAAAGCTCATTCCCATGAGATAAAAGGTTAGTTTTCATAATTATTTCACGTTATTAAGAATGTTTGGTTGTTGAACAACTTGGGTAGAAGAAGAACGTAGAAAATGAGGGCTAAATGTAACTTTTATGATGTTTTTGAGTAATAAGCTAACTTGATTCATTATTCTTAGTATAATATGGATATAATATTGTTATGGAAGGTAGTAATAGTGATGAGGAAGCATTGTATGAAAATGTGCTAAAATGGGTGTGAAGTTGTTGGTATAAGTTGAACATAAGGATGAATTTTGAAGGCTTAGTGGAATGGGACTACTTGATTATGATATTGTGGTTGTTATTGTGGTTGTTGGGAGTTGTTTTGTAATATGGTGGAAGTTGACGAAATAGGAGAAATGTTGCCCAATTTCCATTAGATCATGAATTATTCGAGTTTGAATTTAAGAGTGTCATGAAGGCTTAACCAAGGTATGAATCCTTTTAATGTAGATTGTTCAAGCTACGACGGTGAACATTAAGTAGTTAAGAAGACAAAGAGGTATGTAAGACTAACCCTTCTTTCACTAAGGCATGGTTCCTTTGCTATATATATATCCTTTCATGAGTTCCATAATGTCTTCCAAATGACTCTAGCTCTAAGATTACCAAATCTCATGATTTATGATACTAGTACTTCCTTTGTATGATAGTTGATCCTCTAAGGATAGATGTAATGAAAACGATGATAGCAATGATGTTGATGATACTTATGGACTTCTATGTAGACGTATCTAAGTTTGTATGACTATTATGTAACACCGAGCTTATATGGCCAGGTATGATACCTATCAAGCGCGCACCTCTGCAGTTGGGTACGGATAACACTGAGCCTTGGTAGGGCCAGGTATGTATAATCACCGAGCCTTGTCATGGCCGGGTATGTGGACCACCGAACTTTCATGGTCGGGTATGATATGGATATGAATATGGGTATAAACACGAAGACAATTATGTATATTTGTATGTACGTGAGTAAGCATTTGAAACGGTAGGCCTCTATGAAAGACAAGTAAATAAATACGATGATGGCCAATAGAGGTACAGTGGCTCTATTACCTCCTGATTCTCCCATCTTATGCTAATTTTTATTCTGTCTCTTATGCTCATACTATGATGTTGATTATACTTTACATACTCAATATATTATTCGTATTGATGTCCTTTTATTTGTATACGCTGCATCATGCCAGCAGGTGGACATTGAGACAGAATAAGAATTAGCATAAGATGGGCAGTTGACCCGGTCGTCGAACCGCCTTTCTGGAATTTTCTAGTTTCAGCTATAAATAGACGACCCTTGTCCATAATTTTCAGATTTCATTTTCTCTCTAAGTCTTGAAAGCTCTAGAATATTCCTCCCATCATATTATCACATATCCAAGGGAAATCAAGGATTTAACACCAAGAATTAGTAAAATCAAGTGTATGGATGCTCACTAGGGTTTGTGGAGATCAAGAAGTCCGCTGGTATTGAAGTGGGGTTTTTCTCCAAGTGAAGTATTATCGTCCAAAGTTCATTCGTACGTCATCAAAGGTGAGATTTATGTTTAATTCATGTTGTTAAGAGTATTGAGTGGTTGAAAGACTTGGATTATGGAATGAAGAAGGATGGAGTGCAAATAGGGAAATAACGATAGTTCTTGACATGTTGTGGGTACAATCTTGTGGGGAATAACACAAATAATGTTAAAGGAGTATTGTATGAGAATGAACAGGGTGTTGTATTATAGTTATGGTTATGGATGATTTTGATGGTGAATTTGAGAAGTAACAATATTTAACTTGAAGAATCTATTAGTTATGCTATTACTAACGTCCTTACTGATGTTTGGGAGTTGTCTTATTTTATGGAAGAGGTTGTCGAAACAAAGGAAATGTCGCCAAATTGTCATTAACTCTTAGTTGCTTTAGCTTAAGCTTAAGTATGTTTCCGGTTCTCTAATTCTAGTACAAATTCTCTTGAAGGTAGAATCGCGAGCTTGAACGGCAAACACTTAGATGATAGAGTTAAAGAGATATAAAGGTATGTGAGTCTAGTCCCCTTCTTTCAAAGGCATGACTTTTATATTATGATTTTTTTCTATATTCCCATGACCTTACATCCCAAAAGATGAGAGTTAAAGATTGTTAAGAGCTTCTTATGAGATATGTTCTATGATAGTGATGAAGATAATGATGCTTTTATGAGTTTGATAATCCTATGGTTATGATTTCATTGATGTTATTCCTTGTTGTTGCCTCACCTCATGATATTAGTTCTTTCGAGGTGAGGCATAGCGATGATGATGTTCCATAATGTAGTCGGGGGTTCCCGACCTTACGTCACGCTGATAGAGTAATAGCTTTTATTTGAGCTCCCATGCATGCTTTGATTTATGTATATGTAAGATTACACCGCGCCTATATGGCTGGGCAGCACCACTACGGTGAGCGTATTGGGAGGCTTATGGATGATTACACCGTGCCTAGATAGCCGGGCAGCACCACTAGTGGGCGGCGTGAGATGGTTACCCTGGACCCAGGCTAATGATGTTACTGATTCAGACAGTTTATGCATGTATATCTGATATGTTTAAAGGTAAAAGTGAGCATGCATGACTCCGCCTCAAGAGGCAAGCAGTTATAGTTACCTTTCCTTCTTATGCTTTCTATGTTTCCTTATTATGTTATCATACATGCCTTACATACTCAGTACATTGTTCGTACTGACGTTCTTTTTTTTATAGACGCTGTGTTCATACCCATAGGGAGATGGCGCAGATGCTTAGGATCTTACTCAGCAGTTTTACAGGAGCACCCCACTACTCCGGGGGTGCAGCCTGTTGGTATATTCTTTGTGTACATATTTGGGGCATGGTAGGGTCCTGTCCCGTCCTTATGCCTTCACTATTCTAGTTAGAGTCTCGTAGATACTTATGTGTGGGTTGTAAGTGTTATGTGACTTCTTCATTGTAGAATTTGTACATCATTTTGTAGCCTTTTGGGACCATGCTTATACATGCTTTGGGAGATATTTGGAGATTGTTTCATGATAAGTTTGTATTGGGAATGATATATGCCCAGGTTGAGTATGTTAGTTAGTATACCAAGTGTGTCACACCCCAGTCCTGATAGGGCATGACGGGCACCCGACTCTCATCAGAGTCGAGCGAACCCTTAGACATTCGCTCTATCAAAACCTGTCATTTCAAAAACTTTCTAAAAACATGAAACTTTTCACATAGAGATCATTATCCTTATAACGATCATGAAAACTTTTCATCAAATAAGTACTTTAACCCATTTGAAATCATCTAAAATACATGCTCTTTTAACGTACACAAATGGTTCAGCTGACATCACTCTGTCGACATCTCGACAAACGTACCACAGGACGCTGTCTGCAAAGTCTCTAATTTAGACGAGATACCATAACGTAAGTACTCTGACTCGGCAACACTCCGGAAGGAAATGGAGCTCACCAATTCAGCTGGAACATCTTCTAGCAATATCCTCTACTCAGCTGTATGCACCTGCGCGACATGAAACGCAGCCCCCGAAGAAAGGGGGTCAGTACGGAATATGTACTGAATATGTAAAGCATTACTGAATCATAGCACAAGGAAGGTGCAGCAGTAAACAAGTTTAGTAATCAAACTGTAAGTAACCTGAAACAGCATTCTGAACCAAGTCCTGTGGCCTTTACCCAAATTCTAGCATGCACAATATAATTACCGCATACGTAAATTCTGGAATACACAATATAAATTTGGTATCACAATAGTCCCTTTGGGCGGCCGCTTCCGGCATAATAATGATGATGGCCCCTTCGGGCATGCCGCTTCCGGCATAATAATAATGATGATGGCCCCTTCGGGCATACTGGTTCCGACATAATAATAATGCTGGCCCCTTCGGGCATGCCGCATCCGACATATTAATAATGGTGGCCCCTTCGGGCATGCCGCTTCCGACATAATAATAATGATGGCCCCTTCGGGCATGCCGCATCCGACATAATAATAATGGTGGCCCCTTCGGGCATGCCGCTTCCGACATAATAATAATGATGGCCCCTTCGGGCATGCCGGTCCCGACATAATAATAATGATGGCCCCTTCGGGCATGCCGGTTCCGACATAATAATAATGATGATGGTGTCAACACAACTTAATCCACGAATATCAATACAAAGAAATGATCCTATGGAGTGTAAACATAACTCGTAAATGAAACGAAATAGTAAAATCTCGCACCTCCTTCGGAGTGGTTTTGAAAATCTAAATAGTAAAGTCTCGCACCCCCTTTGGAGTGGTTTTGAAAATCTAAATAGTAAAATCTCGCACCCCCTTCGGAGTGGTTTTGAAAATCTAACTTTATGTTTCCTTTAGCGTAAAACTAATTTTCTCGAAATCATTAGTAAAACCATATGGATATAAATCAAATTTTTTTTTTTTGGACTCAACAGATAAGTACACTAATCGACACTTGAAGGATCATGAACACGTTTCGAGTCAATCCGAGTTAGCACAAGAAAGTTATTGACATTACTCATTATAGACACCTCTACGAACATTTCCTAAATAATCCGAGACCATCCATGAAAGTTAGGGACATTACTACTTACAGAAATCTTTTAAAAGAAAACAAGAACTCTTTATGCTTTGCTTGTTATTCAATCGTACAATAAGCTCGACTATACTAGGTATACTCATATCAAGAAGTGAATAAGAATCATTAACAAGCTCGGAATCAAGAATAGAGTTACCCCAAGGTATGTATCATAACTTACTTAGCTATAGGACATGCCAAAAGAAAGAAAGGGTAAGCCTTACATACCTTGCCCGCTTCCTACGCTAATCCGAACTTAAGTCTTTGGCTTCGCAAGATCTACAACAATATTAGTGTATACCAAACATTAGCTATAGATACTTAGAAGTTCAATCTTCAACCAACACTTTATTTGCAGAAATTTTGGCAGCATTTCACCTGTAAATACAACTAACCCCGAGAATCCAACTCGGCCAAATCATCAACAACAATACCAAAAGTCATTCTAACAATATCAACAATCGATTCAAAACGCATTCCAACGTTAACAACTTCTTTCTACAAACTTCGGCGGCGTTTCATTTACGTTCAATTCATAATTGCTTACATATTCAAGTACTAATCCGAAACCATTCAAACAATATTCAAGAACACTTCAAACAATCCGTACAATATTCAAAATAATCTAACCAATATGCCACTCAACCCGAAACCTTCCAAATGCAACAAGAACAATAACAACACATTTCCTTCTTTCAACTTCATGAAATACACCAACAATTCACACACTAACAACATTATTTTCCATAAATACAAGAAACTACATTCAAATCACATTGGCTTCTAAAACAACCCACAACAATTTCAACTTCAACTTGAATCATTAAACTCTCATTTTCATCATAGAATCCATGACAACAACAACCAAAATACTAAGTAAAAATTGGTTCACCATTCCTACACAACACAACACATACACGGCCACCACCCCGACACACCAAATTCATGGTTTCCATCCATTTCCACACACTACAACATGTACAAAACATTCAAAATATATGAAAAAGAAGATTAAATCTTACCTCTTCCACTTAACTCCACAACTTGGCTAGAGTTGTAGCTTGCAAGAATAGATGTTTTACTTGCTCCAATGACTACTTCACTTTGATAGGGACCTTCCAATTGGTGGTTTTGCTAGAAGAAAATAATTTTTGATCAATATTTTTGGACCTTAATTTTTTTGCTACCATGGCCGAATAAGCCTTCCTCTTTTCTTCTCCAAGGTTCTTCAACTTTCTAGAGTGAAAGATGATGAAAATTGTGATGAATTATCCTCTTTTATTCCCATATATAATGTATCCATGTGGGCCATAGCACACGGCCACTTGGCCCTTATTTTCAAGAATTATAAGTTTTCCAAAATCAACTTTTAACCAAAATTTTCCTTAATATTTTCGTGGGCCACCTTGTGAATTTCCCTTTTTACCCTTAGCCTTTCTTAATATTTCCACATCAAAATTTTCATAAACAACTTGTATATTAAGCAAGATCAAAACATGGCCTTGCCCTTAACTTCTCGCAATTACCTTGAAATATCCTGTCACGACCCAGCCCCGTGGGCCGCGACTGGCGCCCTACTTGGGCACCCGGACAGACAAACATACCAGATCGTCATATTATAGATTATCTCAGATCTCATATTAGTCATTAAAACAGATTTAAAATCAAATATTGTCTTAAGCGGTCCCGCTTGCAAAGATATCATATCCAAAGCCAAAAGGAGCGGCGGAATACACATCGCCTATCATATATACTGATGCAAACATATGGGCCAGTTTGGCCACCAAAACAGACGGACCGCATTAAGACACAAATCGTGACTAAAGCAGACACACATAGGACCCTCGACCCACATATATGACTACAGGCCTCTACAAATGCAGAACGAAAACATATGACGGGACAGGGCCCCGTCGTACCCCAAAATAGTCAAATATACATATGCATATACATCACAAGGGATATGTACCGACATATGGGCTCCGGATCAAAGGAGCACTCTGTAATAGCAGAACGTGTGGCCTACACTGGCAGATCGCTGATCTCTGTACCTGCGGGCATGAAACGCAGCCCACCGAAGAAAGGGGGTTAGTACGAAAGATGTACTAAGTATGTAAAGCATAGAGTACAGAAATGTAAATCACAACTGAAAAACAAACCGGATACAAAAGGGGAATACTGACCAGTATATCAAAATCTGTACCAAAACATTTATATACATAATGCAGATAAAATCATGCAAAGCTCAGGAACGTGGTCACCCCTCCGACGCAGGTGCCACACACAGCATAACACCAGAAGGTTCAAATCTCCGTACATCCTCGAACACACATATCATCATAACATATCACCTGCCATATCACAGCATAACTCCAAACGGAACCCGGCCCTATGGCGAGGTCTCGGGAACCGTAACACAGCATACGGCCGAATTAATCATAGGGCGCACGAATCATAACCGGCCCGGGAACCGGTGAACGAAATCATAATAAGGGCACGAGCGGAGTCGTGAGCAAACAATGCAATTCACATATCAAAATACTTTTGCAAACTTAACAAAATCATATGTTGACTTATTAGTCAAAATAATTCGAACAATTAATCAAAACGGGGTTCATTTTACAAAAGTATTTCCAAAACGATAATTATGGTTCAAAATATAATTTAGGATATCGTGGCAATCAAAACATTAATTTACAATAGCCAAGTTCATAAACAAAAGTCTTTTGCCGAGGTTGTACAAAAATGAGCCTTATAGGGCAACTGAAAGAGTCTCGGAGTTAGCGGGGCCCCCCTCGGGTCAAGTCGAGGTGGCGAACATGAATTACGAACACTTGGGGTCTATGAAATCATACGTGAAAGTTTCGAAGCGATTCGAATACATTTACAAAAGTTTCGAACATTAGATCACTTTTTAACACAAATGAGAGTTTTATGCTTCAATTGAATTGAATGAATAGTACCCAATTTCTAATTCGGATTTTCGAGAACAGAATGGCCTCCAGGGCTCCGATGCCGACCTAGTATACCTAGGACATGCCAAAAGAAGGAATGGGGTAGCCTTACATACCTTTCGTGCATCTTACGCTCGTCAAAACTCAAATCCCGTTTCGCTCAGAATCTGCAAATGGTCAAAGTTACCAATTACGAATTTCAAGACTCCAAGAATTCATTTAACTATGTATTTGTCTACCGAAATTTCGGCAGCACTTCCCCCATACATATGACATCCCCGAGGCTTAGCTCGGCTCAATATCAACAACAACAACCCAACAATACCAAATGAATCAAGAATCACAACAAAATAGGTTCTAGCATCACTATTCTTCCTTTCTACATAAGGCGTCAACTTCCATTCAAACTCCACAATATCAAACTAATATCAACATTGTCATATTCATTTACTCATTCACGGTTATTCAAACGCATCCCAACAATGTTCCAATCAATATACATGAGTTTACATGATTCGTCACTTTCCATATTCCATCTGAAACGTCAACGACTATGACGAACATACTAACTCGCATTATTTCCTTCCAAATTCATAAACAACAACATTAATTCACATCCTAGAATCTTACTTTCATAATTATATAAAAATTATATGAAAATCGCATAATCTTCCATAATGACATACAATCCGTTTCAATGCTAACTCGATTCATTAAACCTTCATTCATGTCACAATTGCCACAGCAACGCAACTAACGAACTAAATAGAATTTAATCCATTACTCTTACACCACAAAGTGGCTCACGGCCACATACCATCCCACACACACACACGGCTGCACACACATGCATCACTACCACCTAATTCTCATCTTATTCCAATCATTATAACATTCATACAAGTTCCATAACACAAAAGTGGAAAATCTTTACCTTTTCCTTCAAGTTTCAACCCGCCGCAAACGTCGCTCTTGTGCCAAACCAATTATATCACGTCGAAGAGCGTCTTGAATATACTACGAATATGAGGAGAACAAGATTTTTAAGGATCAACTAAAGGAACTAGATTTTTTTTTAGTTTGGGAAAGGGGTTCGGCCGAAAGGCCTTATTTCTTGGTGACTTCAAATTGTTTGGTTTCTTGAACCTTCCCATGGATAAGTATGTAGATATATTATGCTTACTTATTTAATGGTCACATGAAAATCACATGACCTATTTAATCCATGGGCTTGGGCTAGCCATGGGTCATGGCCGGCCACCTTTGTGGTTTGGGTCTCAATTTTTCTCTAATTTTGTTGAGCCCAACTCGTGAAAACTCTCGTTTTGTAATTCTCGAAACAAATTTCCGTAAGTCCAATTTTGCCCTTAGCCTTCTCCGATGTCTCCGCATCAATATTTTCCATGAATATCACACATATGTTAAATAAAATAAAAACATAGCCTTATTTCCTACAAGGCAAGATTATTCCAAATTTTTTCCGAATGCGCAAACACAGGATATAACATTCTCCCCCCCTTTAGAACATTCGTCCTCGAATGTTAAATTAGCCTTATAGGGTTTTATAAATATGGTGGGGGAGTCTCTCTTTAGGAATAGCACACATAAGTCATTTGTCAATCAATATAACAAACTTAAGAGCTTAGATTACCTGTGGGCGTAGGAAACAAATGGGGATACTTTTTCTTCATTTCGTCCTCTGCTCCCCATGTCATTTCTTCTTTATCATTGTTTCGCCATAAGACCTTAACAGAGGTATATCTTTAGGGCGTAATCTCTGCGCCTGGCGATTCGGAATAATTACAGATTGTTCTCCATCAGACAATTCTTCCGTCACTTGAATATGTTCACTGGAAATGTTCCGAAGGGATCACCAACACACTTACGGAACATGGATACATGAAATGCCGGATGTACCATTTCCAGATCAAATGGTAGATCTCGCTCGTAAGTGACATTCTCAATCCTTTAAATAATCTGATAAAGTCGGATATATTGCGGACTGAGCTTACTCTTTTTGCCGAATCACATTGCACCTTTCATAGTTGATACTTCCAAAAACACCCAATCACTAAGCTAAAATTCCAAGGGTCGACGTCGTATATCAGCACACGATTTCTGACGACTCTAAGTTGCTAATTATCTCCCTCGGATAGGTTTCACTTTATCAACGGCCTGCTGGGTCATATCTGGACCGATTAATTCTGCTCCGCCGGTATCGAACTAGCCGATCAGTGACCTGAATTTTCTGCCATACAAAGCCTCATAGGGGCCATCTGGATGCTAGAATAGTAGCTGTTATTATAAGCAAACTCGCTCAATGGTGGACGATCATCCCAGCTACCAACGAAATCAATAATACAGGTCCGCAGCATATCTTCTCGCGTTTGTATAGTGTGCTCGGCCTGTCTGTCGCTCTGAGGGTGGAATACTGTGCTCAGACTTATCTGAGCCCCTAATCCTTCCTGAAAACAAATCTCCAGAAATTAGTCATAAACTGAGTACCTTTGTCAGAGACGATAGATATAGGAACTCCGTGGAGTCTCACTATCCCTTTAATACATATAGTCCGACATAATTCTCAGCTGAATAGGTGGTTCCGACGGGAAGAAATTGGACTGATTTTGTCAGCCTATTAACCATATCCCATCTGGAAATCATACTTCCGCGGAGTGTGATGCAAATTCGTAATGAGATCCATATTAATTATCTCCCATTTCCAAATCAGAATTTCCATTTCTTGAAGCAGTCCACCCGATTCCTGATGCTCAATTTTTTTGACTTGTTGACAATTCGGGCACTGGGCAACGTGCCTTGCGATGTCCTGTTTCATGCCATTCCATCAGTATAGACATTCGAGGTCATGGTACACTTTAGTAAATTCAGGATAAACAGAATACCGAATATTATGCGCTCCGCTCATAATTGGCCGTTGCCGCCCTACGATGTCGGGCACACATAATCTACCTTGGTATAATAATACTCATCAGGCGAAACCTCAAACTGAGTATTTTCCTTGTCAAAGATCGTATCTCTGTATCATGCAAGAATAAAGTCCTCCAACTGATGCTGATTTACCTATTCTATAATCGATGATTCTGTAACTTCTCAGACAAAAATTTCAATATCAAGGCTAGCCGACTGATGAGTTTTACAAACCAATTCTTTGTTTCTGAATGTACGCCGGTCAATGCCGTCCAGAGGTTCGCGAATAAGTGCGTCTGCCACAATGTTAGCTTTTCTAGGGTGGTACAAAATATTAACATCATAATCCTTCAATACTTCGAACCATCTTTTCTGCTGCGAGTTCAACTCCTTTTTCTTAAAATATATGTATACTGAAAGCTCTTAGGGTCCGTATAAATATCAACGCGGACCCCGTGTAAGTAATGCCGCCGTATCTTTAAGGCATGAGTCACCGTAGCTAATTCCAGTTCATGAGCGAACTAATTTTCCCTCGTGCGGTCTGCTGCCGGGGAACATAGGCCATAATCTGACCATTCTCAGAGAACTACATATTTCTGTCGATGTCTAAGGCCTAAGCCAGTCCTTTATCGCTTCAGTCTTCTGTATGTCAGTTGTTTGCATGTACACTTACTTTGCTCACTCTCCTTCGTTACCCCTCTTTGGAGTCATACTTACACCATATTCGTATCTTTTCTTTCTAATCTACAACTTGGTTATCTTCGTACGAAGCCTTAACAGAATCATAATTACATAGTACACCATCTTATCCAATAGCTGACACTCAGATAACATAATTAATATAGCAATTTATCTTTTAATAATTACATCCTTCCTCATTGGATGATCTGGCCAAGTTATTCCTTCTTTCATACCCGTTCCTTATCCGTTGTTCTGTTTTTTTTTTTTTTTTATATTCGAATTACTCGATACACACACGATTCATCATTCCACACCATAGGTTTCCTTTGTCCTGCACTGCTTCATTTTAGTCCGCTTTCGCAAATAATTCTCGTGCTTTCCCCGTTGACTCTTTTAGAGGTTCTACTTAATTATGTTTCTTACGGTTCACTTTTTCTGAATTTTGATTACCTTCCACTCAATCATTCTCTTTTCTTTCCAACCATCGTCGTATTAGAATCTTCCAATCTCAACCGGTAGCAAAATGAATCTTAGTTTATTTCGTAACATCTGTACCATACTTTTCACTTTATGTCATAGATTCTGTTCGGTTAATGTTTTCCATATATTACCACAATGGCTATCAGGGTTCGCCAATCAATCAACACAGTCATAAATGGGGCCCTACACATTCATATATATATCACTACCATTTCTTTTACAATACATCTTCAATCACTTATTCATACTTACCCTAGTTTTCGGAGCTGCGCAGCTCTTTCTTCCCTTTTTAGCAATCTAATCCATCTTAGCCCGTGTGGCCCCTATAAAGTTTCTTACCGTTCCATATATCCTAATTACCTTTAGGTTACCCCGAATTTTCCATTTGCCTCTCATATCTAGGTTTGCGAAAATTTCTGTACATTTCCCAGGGGGTCACCCATCCCAGAATTGCTCTGGCCCTGGCACGCTTAACCGTACAACTTTAATGAATTTAGGCACGTTAAGGCCGGTATAATTGCACCGATTGCCCCACACAGCCTTTGTCACGTAATTTAAGACAAATCGGGGTCTTAACAACTTTTCAAAACGTTCTCGTAGCGGGTCCCACCCCGGCCTAACGAGGATTCTTTTACTTTTCTGACTTTATGACCACCGAGTCGCCCCCTGTAAACCCTCAATATTTACCTTCATGCATATATGTATAATTCCAGACAGCCTACGAGTTTAAATTTTTATTCCACAAATTCCATCTTCACCCAGTTCGAGGAAAATTGATGAAATGTTACTGTAAGGCATCTTCCGACCACCAGCAAAACAAAGCTAGAGTCCGACAAACTTCGCGGAATCTTTTAGTACTTAATTCACATAATTACCTCCACGTTTATATATATATATATATATATATATATATATATATATCCATATATTGGAGTCGAGAGCGAACCGCTCAGTTCCCGACTGCTTGTCATACGCTTTGTATTCTTTCAATTAGAGGAAACTTGGTCGTCGGACATTTTTGCTCTTCACATGGGCTGTGCTAAAACAAAATGGGTTGGAACATACTTCTGGTCCCTCCAAATAAGTTACGAATTTGCTACTCGTATATGCTTCCTCGAGATAGAATTTTTTTTTTCCGATAAGGGTAATACTTCTTACAAATAACATGGAGGGTACCTCTTAAACTTTTAATCCACCATAATAGATTTATCATATCGGTATCGACCTTCAAGATAGGTTAAGAATTTATATCTCATCTCCCTTTTCGTATTTCTAGAAAAATTTGGGCAGAGGTTCCTCTGTATTTCTTACTATCCCAAAACCTGTACACAGGAAATACCAACCATGCCTCACAGGGCCAACACATATACGTATATACATATCATATCATGTCACATCATAGCCACACGGGGCTAACAATTACAGATAAAAGTATACAGATGTCGAGGCTTACCTCCCATGCCCAATTCAAACTGCCCTGCTACACTTTCCCGTTTATTTCTCTTTTCAATGTTCGACTTTATGTTTTAATCGCACTTCAGAATACCTTACCCAGCATACGTCTTTCATACCATTGCTTACCTGAGTACTGTGTAGCTTCCAATATCAGCAGTCGTTGTCTTACGTCGATACCACTATCCAGCTGCAATCAAGGGTTAGAAAGAAAGGAATTCATTTCCTACAGCAGGCTCTATCGCACGATCTAAGAATCAAAGAAAGGTAACACCCTAAATGTCCCGTAGTCTCCTGTTTATAGATGTGGTGCACAACACACCGATAAACAAGACTCTACGAGACACGGCCTGTAGACATTCCGAGGACAAACCGCTCTGATACCACTTTTGTCACGACCCAGCCCCGTGGGCCGCGACTGGCGCCCTACTTGGGCACCCGGACAGACAAACATACCAGATCGTCATATTATAGATTATCTCAGATCTCATATTAGTCATTAAAACAGATTTAAAATCAAATATTGTCTTAAGCGGTCCCGCTTGCAAAGATATCATATCCAAAGCCAAAAGGAACGGCGGAATACACATCGCCTATCATATATACTGATGCAAACATATGGGCCAGTTTGGCCACCAAAACAGACGGACCGCATTAAGACACAAATCGTGACTAAAGCAGACACACATAGGACCCTCGACCCACATATATGACTACAGGCCTCTACAAATGCAGAACGAAAACATATGACGGGATAGGGCCCCGCCGTACCCCAAAATAGTCAAATATACATATGCATATACATCACAAGGGATATGTACCGACATATGGGCTCCGGATCAAAGGAGCACTCTGTAATAGCAGAACGTGTAGCCTACACTGGCAGATCATTGATCTCTGTACCTGCGGGCATGAAATGCAGCCCACCGAAGAAAGGGGGTCAGTACGAAAGATGTACTGAGTATGTAAAGCATAGAGTACAGAAATGTAAATCACAACTGAAAAACAAACCGGATACAAAAGGGGAATACTGACCAGTATATCAAAATCTGTACCAAAACATATATATACATAATGCAGATAAAATCATGCAAAGCTCAGGAACGTGGTCACCCCTCCGACGCAGGTGCCACACACAGCATAACACCAGAAGGTTCAAATCTCCGTACATCCTCGAACACACATATCATCATAACATATCACCTTCCATATCACAGCATAACTCCAAACGGAACCCGGCCCTATGGCGAGGTCTCGGGAACCGTAACACAGCATACGGCCGAATTAATCATAGGGCGCACGAATCATAACCGGCCCGGGAACCGGTGAACGAAATCATAATAAGGGCACGAGCGGAGTCGTGAGCAAACAATGCAATTCACATATCAAAATACTTTTGCAAACTTAACAAAATCATATGTTGACTTATTAGTCAAAATAATTCGAACAATTAATCAAAACGGGGTTCATTTTACAAAAGTATTTCCAAAACGATAATTATGGTTCAAAATATAATTTAGGATATCGTGGCAATCAAAACATTAATTTACAATAGCCAAGTTCATAAACAAAAGTCTTTTGCCGAGGTTGTACAAAAATGAGCCTTATAGGGCAACCAAAAGAGTCTCGGAGTTAGCGGGCCCCCCCTCGGGTCAAGTCGAGGTGGCGAACATGAATTACGAACACTTGGGGTCTATGAAATCATACGTGAAAGTTTCGAAGCGATTCGAATACATTTACAAAAGTTTCGGACATTAGATCACTTTTTAACACAAATGAGAGTTTTATGCTTCAATTGAATTGAATGAATAGTACCCAATTTCTAATTCGGATTTTCGAGAACAGAATGGCCTCCAGGGCTCCGATGCCGACCTAGTATACCTAGGAGATGCCAAAAGAAGGAATGGGGTAGCCTTACATACCTTTCGTGCGTCTTACGCTCGTCAAAACTCAAATCCCGTTTCGCTCAGAATCTGCAAATGGTCAAAGTTACCAATTACGAATTTCAAGACTCCAAGAATTCATTTAACTATGTATTTGTCTACCGAAATTTTGGCAGCACTTCCCCCATACATATGACATCCCCGAGGCTTAGCTCGGCTCAATATCAACAACAACAACCCAACAATACCAAATGAATCAAGAATCACAACAAAATAGGTTCTAGCATCACTATTCTTCCTTTCTACATAAGGCGACAACTTCCATTCAAACTCCACAATATCAAACTAATATCAACATTGTCATATTCATTTACTCATTCACGGTTATTCAAACGCATCCCAACAATGTTCCAAGCAATATACATGAGTTTACATGATTCGTCACTTTCCATATTCCATCTGAAACGTCAACGACTACGACGAACATACTAACTCGCATTATTTCCTTCCAAATTCATAAACAACAACATTAATTCACATCCTAGAATCTTACTTTCATAATTATATAAAAATTATATGAAAATCGCATAATCTTCCATAATGACATACAATCTGTTTCAATGCTAACTCGATTCATTAAACCTTCATTCATGTCACAATTGCCACAGCGACGCAACTAACGAACTAAATAGAATTTAATCCATTACTCTTACACCACAAAGTGGCTCACGGCCACATACCATCCCACACACACACACGGCTGCACACACATGCATCACTACCACCTAATTCTCATCTTATTCCAATCATTATAACATTCATACAAGTTCCATAACACAAAAGTGGCAAATCCTTACCTTTTCCTTCAAGTTTCAACCCGCCGCAAACGTCGCTCTTGTGCCAAACCAATTATATCACGTCGAAGAGCGTCTTGAATATACTACGAATATGAGGAGAACAAGATTTTTAAGGATCAACTAAAGGAACTAGAATGTTTTTTGGTTTTGGGAAAGGGGTTCGGCCGAAAGGCCTTATTTCTTGGTGACTTCAAATTGTTTGGTTTCTTGAACCTTCCCATGGATAAGTATGTATATATATTATGCTTACTTATTTAATGGTCACATGAAAATCACATGACCTATTTAATCCATGGGCTTGGGCTAGCCATGGGTCATGGCCGGCCACCTTTGTGGTTTGGGCCTCAATTTTTCTCTAATTTTTCTTGAGCCTAACTCGTGAAAACTCTCGTTTTGTAATTCTCGAAACAAATTTCTGAAAGTCCAATTTTGCCCTTAGCCTTCTCCGATGTCTCCGCATCAATATTTTCCATGAATATCACACATATGTTAAATAAAATAAAAACATAGCCTTATTTCCTACAAGGCAAGATTATTCCAAATTTTTTCCGAATGCGCAAACACGGGATATAACATATCCGAATGTACAGAATACGGGATATAACAAAGCGGTGCTCAGTTGTTAGCTCCGGGTACCCAGCATGGCCCCTAGTTGGGTCATGACACGCATAACCCTTCCAGAGGAGGGTATTTGTACAGACCGTATAAGTGTCTGTATAACTCGATCGGGCAGTTTTAGTCATTTGTATAAATAGATAACCCTTGTTCCTTATTTCATTTCCTACATTCTCTCCAAGTCTTGAGAGCTCCAAAACCCTTCTCCAAGTATATTCCACTTAAACTCAAGAGAAATCAAAGAACAAATAGCATGAATCAAGGTGCTCATGTGTTGGAAGGCTCACTAGGGTTAGTAGACTTCAAGAATAACTTGGGTATTGAAGTTAGGGTTTTCACATAATTTGATAACTTGCTCCAAAGCTCATTCTTATGAGATAAAAGGTTAGTTTTCATGCTTATTTCATGTTATTAAGAATGCTTAGTTGTTGCATGATTTGGGTGAAAGGAGAAAGTAGAGGATGAGTTCTAAATGTAGTTTTCATGATGTTTTTGAGTAGTAAGCCAACTTGAATCATGATTCTTAGTATGACATGGATATAATCTTGTTATAAAAGGTTATAATAAGGATGAGGAAGCGTTGTATGAAAATGTGCTAAGGGTTGGTATGAAGTTGTTAGTATAAGCTGAATATGAGAATGAATTTTGAAGACTTAATGGAATGTGATTACTTGATTATGATATTGTGGATTCTATTATGGATGTTTGGGAGTTGTTTTTTAATATGGTAGAATTCAATGAAATAGGGGAAATGCTACCAATTTTCGTTAGCTCATGAATTGCTCTAATTTGAATTCAAGAGCGTCTTTAAGACTTAACCATGGTATGAATCCTTTTAAATGTAGATTTCTCAAGCTTTTGCGGTGAATGTCAAGTAGTTAAGAAGACAAAGAGGTATGTAAGGCTCACCTTTATTTCATTAAGGCATGATCCCATTACCATATACCTTCACATGAGTTCCATAATGTCTTCCAAAATGACTTTATCCCTAGAATTACTAAAGCTCATGATTCTTGGTATTCGCACGATACCATTGCCTTCATTATATGATAGTTGATCCTCTAATGAAGGATATAGTGAAAACAATGATGATGATGATGTTGATGATACGTATGGACTCTTATGTATACATGTATAATTATGTATGACTATTATGTAATACCGAGCTTATGTGGCCGGGTATAATATCTATCGTGCGCGCACCTCTGTAGTTGGGTATAGGTGACATTGAGCCTTGGTAGGGCCAGGTATGTATAACACCAAACCTTACTGTCACGACCCGACTAGGGGCCATGACGGCTACCCGGAGCTAATTACCGAGCACCGCTCATATTGCTAATCATCATACTCAACCTGGACACATACATACATAAATACCCCAAGGTTGTACATAGATATACATTAGACTGTACGGTCACCAAAAATGATGTACAAAAATGTACACTGTCATCGTCATGGGACATCAACAACCCACACGTACGTATCTACGAGCCTCTACTAGAGTACTCGACATAAAGACTGGACAGGACCCCGTCGTGCCCAAAATATAAACACAAAAGAATGTAATCATAAGTAGCACCTCCAGAATAATGGAGTGCTCCTATGAATCTGCTGATAAGCTTCTACGGATCCGCACCGTCTCCCTGCCTACCTGTGGGCATGAACACAGTGTCCAAAAAGAAAGGACGTCAGTATGAACATTGTCTTGAGTTTGTAAGGCATGAATAATAATAGCATAATGACGAAACAATGAAATATGAGCTGGAGATATATCCTGCTTAACCTTTAAAGGAACACATGCATGCATATCATATATATATATATATATACCATCGTCGTTGACCCGCGTCCAGGTAACCATTATATGCCGCCCACTAGTGGTGTCATGTCCGGCCCCCTAGGCATGGTGTAATCACAAGCAGCCCGTATTAGCGGTGACATTGCTACATCCGACATTTTTGCTTATTCGAAAAATTCGAAACAATTTGACTTGTAATGGACAAGGCCACATTTGGACCTTGCTTGGTACGAATGTGTCGGTTATGAATATGTTGGTGTGGAATTACGAAAGGAGGCCAAGGGCAAAATTGGAAATTTTGAAAACTTGTTCCATGAATTACAAAAAAATTAGCCAAGTGGACTTAAAAAAAAAGTAATAAAATGAGGCCCAATAAGGGAGCCCAACCGGCCATGGTATGGAAAATGGCCCAAGTCCACAATTTAATTAAGTAATACTATATATGGCTATCCATATCTATAGAATGTTCAAGCCAAAGCAAGAAAAATCAAGAACAAAAAGAACAAGGGGTTTCGGGTGAGAGAAGAGAAAAAAGGAAAAGAAAGAGAAAAAAATTCTTGGAGCTAATCCTTGGTTCAAAAATTAAGTTCTGGTGAGATTAGTACTAAGCTCAAGGTCCTCTACAAAGTGATATAATCATTTTGGCAAGAAAGTGATTTTGGTACCAAGTGAAGAACTTGGAAGAAAGGTAAAGATTTCATGCCTCTATCATGTTATGAGAGGTGTATGTATGTTGTAGTAAGTTGAAATGAATGAAAAACATGGAAATTTTGTGTGTTGAGATTTATGCATGTTGGCCGAATGCATGTACATATATTACATGTCTTTGATGATTTGAATCCATGTTGTAATTTAGTTATAGTATGGTGGAAATTGTATTAGAAATGAAAGTGGAATGAATTAGTGAAAGTTGGAGAATATAGTATGTGGCCGTGTGGTACTATGTTGGTTATGGAATATGAATTTAATCTTGTTAGTATGTAAGTGTGTTATGGTGAAATGAATGGAAAGATAATAGTCTTTGTTGTCATGGAAAAATGGTTACTAAGTTGTTGAAGGAAATTATGCAACCTTGTTATGGTTTATGTAAAAATGGAATTGAAAGTATCAAGAGGCAAATTATGATTAATTTTGATGAATTTGGAAGATGGAAATGTGTTATGAACTTGTATGTTGAAGGTTAGGAAAATTGGATAAATTGTGGCTTGATGGAAAGTTTGTATGTTTGTATATCTTATGTATATCGTGTGAAAATGATATGATATGCCCCCGAATCGTGTTGTAATGACTTTGATGGGTGATGAATACGAAAATAATAAGATTGGTTTGAAAGTGTAAGGCCGGAACGGAAAGTTGGCAAATTGTGCCCTATTATGTATTTTGAGCTACTTGTCGTTATTATGAATATTGTTGTTGGGTTGTGTTGATTGTTTGGCTGTGTTTAACTTTTGGGGAGTTCATGTATATAGAGGAAATGCTGCCGAAATTTCGGTAGGCAAGTATGTGTTAAGTTTGGACTATTGAAAAGTTGAAACTAACAAATGGTAAACTTGACCATTTCTAGATTTTGGACGAAATTGGAATCGACGCCAAGCCAGCGTAAGGCGCTATCGAGGTATGTAAAGCCTTCCCCTTTATTCTTAGGCATGTTCCGGATGTGATAGGCTCAGCCGCGAGCCTTAAGTACGACTACGTTTCTCGGAATTCGAGATGGAAATCCGTTCCGATTCCTTCAGTACAATTGAAACCATTTCCTTATAAAATGCCTTCAAATTGAACTTTTGCACGAAACCTTCCCAAACGGAGTCGGAACACTTCCAAATGATTATGGATGACCTCACAAGGTCTATTATCAGTAATTTACATATGTCGCCTCGAGTTGGTGCGAGGCGGGCCCACAAGGCCCGATGCCTTCTGTATAACCTTAATTGATGTCTTCTGTATAACCTTAATTACTTTGGTTCTGTCCGATTCTCTTAGAAAACATCTGAACTATTATTTTTATTATGAGATGACTATTTTTATGCAAATCTTACAAAATGATTTCTGGACATCTGAGAATCTGATCCTGATAATAATCTGTCGTGCCTTCCCAAGTAGGACATAGGCGCGTATTATGCATACTATCCGGATATTCTAACTTGACTCGCCGTTTGGCACCCTTCAGTTTGATTGAGTCTGTATGTATGTGGTTTCTCATTAATCTGTTCGTGGCTGTCTCAATGCATTCCTTCACTGCGTCCCGGGCCAGGTTCTGTTATCGTTCATATTCCTTTGCATTGTTCACCGCGTCCCTCGGTGTGCGGGCCGGGATCTGTTTATATCTATATGATATTATGATCTGTGTATGGGGATGGCGGCCAGGATGGCATATGATCTGATCTGATTCTGTCTGTCCACCGCATCCCGTACTAAGAGGGCCGGGTTCTGTTACTGCGCCCCCAGACAGGGCCGGGATCTGTATGTATGTGCTATCAGCATTTATATAAGCACATGACTCTGTATGATTCTGTATGATTCTGTATGACTCTGCATGCATAATTCTGTCCGGCACACGTCTGTCTGTCCGTATGTATTGTGATTCTGTCAGTCCGTACGTATTATGATTCTGTCTGTCAGTCTGGGCCATGATTCTGTCTGTCCGTCTGGATTATGACTCTGTCCGGTATACTCCCGTCTATTTGTTCGACTTATGATTCTGTCTATTATATTTCTGTGTTTCTGGTCCAGATTATGAATATGTTTGATAAATTTCCGCTTTACATACTCGGTACATTTTTCGTACTGACCCCCGGTTCTTCGGGGGCTGCGTTACACGGGGTTGGGTCGTGACAGAAGTGGTATCAGAGCGGTTAGTCCTCGGTATGTCTACAGGCCGTGTCTAGTAGAGTCTTGTTTATCGGTGTGTTGTGCACCACATCTATAAACAGGAGGCTACAGGGCATCTAGGATGTTACCCTTCTTTGAATCTTAGATCGTGCGATAGAACTGTATTAGTAGGATGATCCCCTCCTGACGATTTGTTATGTTTTCAGCGATGCCTCCGAAGAAGGCAACAACTGCCCAGAAGGGCAAAACAGGGGTGGAGGTAGGAGAAACCAGCAGGGCCCAGAGAATTACCAGGGCCAGTGCATGGTTAGCGCTCGAGGATGAGCCCCTGTCAGCCGGCTCTGTTACACCGCCCTTATCAGAGGAGATTGGAGCAGCAGCAGCTGCTGATCAGAGGGCGGCTCCACCGCGAGATCCCAGGGTTCCAGTGCCCGAGCCTCCAGCTCCACAGTCAGGGGCGGAGGACAGGGCTATGCGAGATGCGGTTCAGTTATTGACCACACTGATGGCGGAGCAAGTTCGCAGGCAAGGATTTGGGGGTGGTCGTGCGGACAGATATGAAAGCTCCAGGGCTCGTGAGTTCTTGACATGTAATCCTCCAGAATTCTCTGGGACAAAACCCGAAGAGGACCCCCAGGAGTTTATTAGAAAGATGGAGAGCACGATACGGTTGATTAAGGCTTCGCCGACTGAGTCCGTTGAGTTGGCCTCGTATCGGTTATATGAGGTAGCGGCGAATTGGTATGAGTCCTGGCAGCTATCCAGGGGTGACGGTGCTACCCCAGCAGTATGGGCCGAGTTTACTAAGGCCTTCCTTGATCATTTTCTACCTACAGAGCTACGGAGAGCGAGGGTTGATCGATTCTTGCACCTGAGACAGAACGGTAGGAGTGTTCGAGAGTATAGCCTATAGTTTGACTCACTGGCTAGGTATGCACCCACTATAGTATCGGATATGGCCGATAGGGTGCACCGATATGTGATGGGGCTGGATGACTATTTGATTGATAGCTGCCTGGCGGTGGCTTCTCAGCCAGGGATACATATTGATCGGGTGCAGGCGCACGCCCAGGGCATGGAGGACCGACGTAGGGAACGTCGGCCTGATAGGGGCCACGACAGGGGCCGGCCTAAGAGGGCCAGATCGGCCGGGTATTCAGGGGGATTTCAGAGTGAGTTTTCTCAGCGGTAGGGTAACAGGTATTCGTCTCAGCCAGCACACAGTACGCCCCCACAGTTCTCGGGACAGAGCTCCAGAGTTCCAGGCTCACAGGTGAGCAGAGTTCCCGGTCAGTCGAGGCCACCCATACCCCCATGTTCTTATTGTGAGAGGCCCCACCCGGGGGAGTGTTATCGCGTTACAGGCGCTTGTTATTTTTGTGGCAGCCCAGATCATCGTGTCAGAGAGTTCCCGCATAAGGGTGGTTCAGGTTCAGTTCAACCTGCTGGGTCAGTTGCTAGCTCATCTTCTCCTTCGGCAGTCATACGCCCCACGGGGCGAGGAGTACCAGCACCAGCACCAGCGCCATCAAGTCGTGGCAGAGGTCGTGGTGCAGCTTCTGGTTATAGCGGTCCTTCGAACCGCGTATTTGCATTGACCGGCCGGCAGGACCCAGGAGCGTCTTCAAGCGCACACCCAGGTATGTTAGTGATCTTTTCTTGAGGAATATGTGTATGAATGGGTCTATACTTCATCATATTATGTGATTTTCTTCTTCTGGGTATTAATAAGAGCAAGGTAATTGTTAACCTAATAGACATTGAGAATTCGGAAAGGTGATATGGAAATTGTATGGTTTAGCCCGGGGTGGGACCCACTACGAGAATTTTCTGAAAATTTATTAAGACGCCGATCTGCCCTAAATTACGTGACAAAGATCGTGCGGGGCAATTGACGAAATTATATTAGCCGTAACGCGCCAAAACGCGTGAAAGTTTTGAGGTTAAGCGTGCTAAGGCCAGGACAATTCGGGGATGGGTGACCCCCCTGGGAAATAATGCAAAAATTTTCACAAGTATGATGGATATAAATGGAAATTTAGGGTAACCTAAGGGAAAAGATATTGTGTGGAGTAACTAGTGCCCTTACAGGAGCCGCGCAGACTGATGCGGACTAAATGGGCGAAAAAAAAAAAAAAACGCAACACCGCTCGGAAATTGACCGAATTTGAATAACGGTCGGAGGTGTTCGCTAGTAAGATACTAGAAAATGTATATGTATGTGTGTATGTTTTTCGTCTGGTACCCATATGGGTCAAGAGCCGAGTCCCGACGACTAAAATTGTGATTGACGAAAGGTTTTACTAAACCGAATAGATAAAACGAAGCGGGGGGTGATGACGCGAATGTTGTCAAGGAATAGAAAAACCCCTATTACATTATAACTCAGTCTGGTATGACGATGTCTGGAAAAAGAAAATGAGTATGGACAGTAGGAAAGACGAAGGATAAGAAGTGTGAATAAGCGGAAATCTGTGAAAGAGTCGGTAAGCGACACGTAAGACGATTTGTATGACAACTTGGCGAACAAATTTACAAATAAGGGAAATTTCCATAAATCACTGGAGCCTTAATAGGAGTGATCTGATTCTAATCCAGATTCTATCTGTTATACTTCTGCACTTCCGATTCTGATAAGGCTCTGCCTATTGCGCCTCTATACTCCTGAATTCGATTATGTTCCCGTCTGATGAATCTTTGTACGTCTGATTCTGAATACGTTTCTGTTTGACATACCTCTGTACGATTGACTCTGATTACGAATCTGTCTGACACGTCTCTGTGTGTCTGATTCTGGATAAGAATCCGTCTGATACATCTCTGTACGTCTGATTTTGATCACGCGTCCGTCTGATACATCTCCGTATGTCTGATTCTGATTACGACTCTGTCTGATACATTTCTGTACATATGATTCTGATTTCGAATCTGGCTGATACCTCTTTGTACGTCTGACTCCGATCTCAGATTTGTCTGGCATGCTTCCGTATATCTGGCTTCGACTATGAATCTGTCCGATACATTTCTGTATGTCTTATTCTGACTACGAATCCGTCTGATAAATCTCTGTACGTCTGATTCTGATCTCAGATCTGCCCGATACACTCCCACACATCTGACTTTGACTACGAATCCGTCCGCCATAGTTTAGTACGTTTGCCTCCGATTATGAATCTGTTCAATACGCTTCTATGTGTCTGATCCCAGTTATGAATCTGTTTGGTGTAAAGTGTTTGGTATGAAGTGGGATTATGATAATGTGGCAAAGACACGAGGAGTGTAACAAGAAATGATATTGATTATGATGTCTGAAAAGCATTCATCTGTTACTAGAAAATATCTTATGGTCCGGTGATCAAGTGGGGTATGATAAAATACACTATGAAAGCATATGAATCAATGACGTGAAGAATTACCCCATCACGTTGGTAAAAAAAAAAGCCATGTCGGAAAGTCAACAAAGGACAATTATAAAAATAACCCTCCCGAAGTAGTATGACGCCCCATGAGGTCAATTTAACATTCGAGGACGAATGTTTTAAAAAGGGGGGGAGGATGTTACATCCGACATTTTTGCTTATTTGAAAAATTCGAAACAATTTGACTTGTAATGGACAAGGCCACATTTGGACCTTGCTTGGTACGAATGTGTCGGTTATGAATATTTTGGTGTGGAATTACGAAAGGAGGCCAAGGGAAAAATTGGAAATTTTGAAAACTTGTTCCATGAATTACAAAAAAATTAGCCAAGTGGACTTAAAAAAAAAGTAATAAAATGAGGCCCATTAAGGGAGCCCAACCGGCCATGGTATGGAAAATGGCCCAAGTCCACAATTTAATTAAGTAATACTATATATGGCTATCCATATCTATAGAATGTTCAAGACAAAGCAAGAAAAATCAAGAACAAAAAGAACAAGGGGTTTCGGGTGAGAGAAGAGAAAAAAGGAAAAGAAAGAGAAAAAAATTCTTGGAGCTAATCCTTGGTTCAAAAATTAAGTTCTTGTGAGATTAGTACTAAGCTCAAGGTCCTCTACAAAGTGATATAATCATTTTGGCAAGAAAGTGATTTTGGTACCAAGTGAAGAACTTGGAAGAAAGGTAAAGATTTCATGCCTCTATCATGTTATGAGAGGTGTATGTATGTTGTAGTAAGTTGAAATGAATGAAAAACATGGAAATTTTGTGTGTTGAGATTTATGCATGTTGGCGGAATGCATGTATATATATTACATGTCTTTGATGATTTGAATCCATGTTGTAATTTAGTTATAGTATGGTGGAAATTGTATTAGAAATGAAAGTGGAATGAATTAGTGAAAGTTGGAGAATATAGTATGTGGCCGTGTGGTACTATGTTGGTTATGGAATATGAATTTAATCTTGTTAGTATGTAAATGTGTTATGGTGAAATGAATGGAAAGATAATAGTCTTTGTTGTCATGGAAAAATGGTTACTAAGTTGTTGAAGGAAATTATGCAACCTTGTTATGGTTTATGTAAAAATGGAAATGAAAGTATCAAGAGGCAAATTATGATTAATGTTGATGAATTTGGAAGATGGAAATGTGTTATGAACTTGTATGTTGAAGGTTAGGAAAATTGGATAAATTGTGGCTTGATGGAAAGTTTGTATGTTTGTATATCTTATGTATATCTTGTGAAAATGATATGATATGCCCCCGAATCGTGTTGTAATGACTTTGATGGGTGATGAATACGAAAATAATAAGATTGGTTTGAAAGTGTAAGGCCGGAACGGAAAGTTGGCAAATTGTGCCCTATTATGTATTTTGAGATACTTGTCGTTATTATGAATATTGTTGTTGGGTTGTGTTGATTGTTTGGCTGTGTTTAACTTTTGGGGAGTTCATGTATACAAAGGAAATGTTGCCGAAATTTTGGTAGGCAAGTATGTGTTAAGTTTGGACTATTGAAAAGTTGAAACTAACAAATGGTAAACTTGACCATTTCTAGATTTTGGACGAAATTGGAATCGACGCCAAGCGAGCGTAAGGCGCTATCGAGGTATGTAAAGCCTTCCCCTTTATTCTTAGGCATGTTCCGGATGTGATAGGCTCGGCCGCGAGCCTTAAGTACGACTCCTTCAGTACAATTGAAACCATTTCTTTATAAAATGCCTTCAAATTGAACTTTTGCACGAAACCTTCCCAAACGGAGTCGGAACACTTCCAAATGATTATGGATGGCCTCACAAGTTCTATTATCAGAAATTTACATATGTCGCCTCGAGTTGGTCCGAGGCGGGCCCACAAGGCCCGATGCCTTCTGTATAACCTTAATTGATGTCTTCTGTATAACCTTAATTACTTTGGTTCTGTCCGATTCTCTCAGAAAACATCTGAACTATTATTTTGATTATGAGATGACTATTTTTATGCAAATCTTACAAAATGATTTCTGGACATCTGAGAATCTGATCCTGATAATAATCTGTCGTGCCTTCCCAAGTAGGATATAGGCGCGTATTATGCATACTATCCGGATATTCTGACTTGACTCGCCGTTTGGCACCCTTCAGTTTGATTGAGTCTGTATGTATGTGGTTTCTCATTAATCTGTTCGTGGCTGTCTCAATGCATTCCTTCACTGCGTCCCGGGCCAGGTTCTGTTATCGTGCATATTCCTTTGCATTGTTCACCGCGTCCCTCGGTGTGCGGGCCGGGATCTGTTTATATCTGTATGATATTATGATCTGTGTATGGGGATGGCGGCCAGGATGGCATATGATCTGATCTGATTCTGTCTGTCCACCGCGTCCCGTACTAAGAGGGTCGGGTTCTGTTACTGCGCCCCCAGACAGGGCCGGGATCTGTATGTATGTATGTATGTATGTATGTGCTATCAACATTTATATAAGCACATGACTCTGTATGATTCTGTATGATTCTGTATGACTCTGCATGCATAATTCTGTCCGGCACACGTCTGTCTGTCCGTATGTATTGTGATTCTGTCTGTCCGTACGTATTATGATTCTGTCTGTCAGTCTGGGCCATGATTCGGTCTGTCCGTCTGGATTATGACTCTGTCCGGTATACTCCCGTCTATCTGTTCGACTTATGATTCTGTCTATTATATTTCTGTGTTTCTGGTCCAGATTATGAATATGTTTGATAAATTTCCTCTTTACATACTCGGTACATTTTTCGTACTGACCCGCGGTTCTTCGGGGGCTGCGTTACATGCCCGCAGGTACAGACGCACCTGGAGATACACCGCCAGTCTAAGGTTCAGATTCTGCTATTTTGAAGAGCTCCTTTGATCTGGAGCGAATACTTTTGGTATATATCTTCCGACATCTGTATATTCTGTATGTATGATAATTCTGGGTACAGCGGGGCCCTGTCCCGTCATCTGATTCTGTATGTCTGTTAAGAGGCCTGTAGATATGTATGTGGGTTACGGGTTACGTCTGTTCAGGTAGGTGCGTACGATTTTGTGATTCTGTCTGTTATACTAGCCTCATCGGCTTATACAAAAGTTTTCAGTATGCATATGTATATATATTTTCGCGCGCGCCGTATCTGTATTGGCTTGAATCTGTAAACACCTATTTGAAATATTCTGTCTGGTACGCCGATTCTGTCAGGTAGGTACGTATGGGTATCCAGATAGGATACCAGACGCGGCCCACGGGGTTGGGTCGTGACAGACATGTCCGGCCATCCTGGCACGGTGGAATCGTTTGCATCCCGCCTTCGCGGTGACATGTCCGGCCTTATAGGCGCGGTGTAACCTTATCATCGTATACATCTCATAAAACATACATTCAAACTCAAAGATAATCTATAACTATATCGGGGTGACGTAAGGTCGAGAACCCCCGATTCCATTGTGGAGTAATCATATTCATCATACCTCACCTTGAAGGAACTAGTATCATAAGGTGGGTCTAGCAACAATGAATAACATTAAAGAATCGTATAAGAGTCATTAGCTTCATGGAATTATCATATCATAAGCATTAGGGTCTTTAGGCTTAGATTCATCATCACCATTATCATATTCGTGACATATGTCTTATCTTTACCTCAGAAGGAGCTCTTTATCAACGTAGACTCATAGTTCATGGAATGTAAGAAAGTCATAGAGAGATAGGGGAATTCATGTCATAGGGATCATGCCTTAGAAAAGAAGGGACCAGCCTTACATACCTTATATCTCTTCAACTCTATCGTCTAATTGCGTGCCTCTCTAACTTGCGATTCTACCTTCAAGGGAATTCGTACTAAAAGTGGATAATCGATAACATAAGTATGCATGAACTAAACCTAATGAAAATTGGGCAGTATCTCCTTAGTTTCTACAACTTTCTCCATATCATATAATAACTCCCAAACACTTATAAGAACATTCATAATCTCATAATCCACCATCTTCGTCAACCATACATCATTCAATTCTCCTATTCCCATTTTAAGGGCATCCATAACCACGGTCATAATACAATATTGCATTCATCCTCCTATTATGTTTCTCCCATGTTCTTAATATCATTTGTAACGAGATTCTATTCATAATACATCAAGAGTCATGATTCATGTCAACTACTATTTCAGAATACCATTATTTTCACATTTGAACTCTATATTCTATTTTCTTCCATAATCCAAGTCTTTCGACCGCTCAATACTCTCAATAATAGGAAATAAACATAAAACTCACCTTAAGCACTTGGAAACAAGCCTTGAGTCATTTTACTCCATTAGAACGAAATCCTCCACTTGCATGCCAAAGAAATTCTTACTTTCCACAAACCCTAATAGGCTTCCTAGTATATGAATCTCTTAAATCTTGGCTTTTGATCTTGATTTCTTGTTATAGATTGTTGTAGAAATAGAGAGAGGGTTTTAGAGGGTTCTAGAGATATATAGAGTCTGTTTTGGGGAGAAATAATGAATTAAAACGTGGGAGCTTATATTTATAACCAGGGCTGGAAACTTCCAGATCCGCGGGTCGACGAGCAAGGTCGACGGCTCGTTGACGTGTTGACGGTCCGTTGACATGCGCCGTCCATTCTCCGCTTGAGATGTCTGATTGCAGAACCTCGTCGACGGTGCCAGGCGATGGCTCGTTCCTTGGCCGTCGATGCTGACTGGTTTCAGTAGTTTTTCTGAACTGCTCCGTTTTGCTCCGATTCAATTCGTTTCTCTTATAATTTCCTCATAATGTCAAGAATACATACTTATACTCCTACACACATACAAAGTAAAATATCTCGTGACCAAAGCTCTGGTGTGGACTTCCGTACCGAAGGTGTACACCACCAATAAGCCAAAATCTCCTTGCAATAAAATGAGAGGTGTAACACTTACCATGGTCGGGTATGTAAGACACCGAACCTCTATGGTCGATTATGATACTGCTATAAGTATAAATGTATGAAACGGAAGGTTCCCATTAGAAAGAGGGTAAGTAAATACGATGAACGACGCTAGAGGTATAAATGGCTCTATCCTCCCATGACTCTCTATCTTATGTTATTTCTCATGCTTCCATTATGCTATTGATTATGCTCTACATACTCAGTACATTATTCGTAGAGACGTCCTTTTGTTTGTGGACACTACATCATGCCTGCAGGTGGACAGGGAGATAGACTTGACCCATAGACTGCTTGTTTAGAGACTGCATAGAGGAGCTCCATTTAATTCGGGGCCGCAGCTGTTGGTACTATTCTTTTTTGTATATACATATGGGCATGGTGGGGCCCTGTCCCGTCCTTATGATGATGTTCATACTTTTCTTAAAGGCTCGTAGACAGTCATGTTTACTGTTACACCCCAGAAAATTTCGTGTTACTAAGGCTACAGACGGCTTAATGTGAGCTCAAGGAGGAGCAAATATTACAAGTATAAAGAATGAAATTCTACTGTAGTAGCATGAGGATAGCATGAGTATGATATTTGGAATTCGTACAATATGATTGGAATGATACGTTAAAAGATATATAACCCTCGTAACCGTAAGCTGAGGTGGGGCTCACATGATGGGATTTTTATAAAGGACATATGATACGTTATATGGACAATATATGTGAAGTTAAACTGTTATGTCCCGTGTTTTCGTATAATTGGAAACCGAGAAAACAATTACGACTTGTGTGTTATAAGGACATAAATTTAATTTTTGTGAATATGACTATGTTGGTTGTGAAATCTTTAATGCTAAGACCTCGGGGAAGGCCGAGGATAAAAATTGGAATTTCGGAAATTAGTTTCGGGAATTACAAATCGGGACTTTTCAAGAAGTGGGCCCAAGAAATAAAAAAAAAAATTACAATTGAAGCCCAAGAAAGAGAAGGGGCCGGCCAAGCCCATTTTTAAAAGGGTCATGTGCTATGCACATGACCCCAAATGGATATATACTAGGAAGTCTTAGCAAGTCAAGAACAAAAATCAAAGAACTCACAAAAAAAAGGGGGTTTTGGCCGAAGTGCAAAGGGAAAGGAAGAGAAAAATTCCAAGCTTGTGTGGTGATTCAAAAATCTTGGTTTCTACATAATTGTGAAGTACTCAAGGCCCTCTTCAACGGGGTATAATTAGTTTGGCACGAGGACGACGTTTTCGACAAGTCGGGTTTTCAAAGAAAGGTAAGAATTTTGCCCCTTGATTGATATATAATTGATATGAATATGTTAAGGATTGGGAGTAGATGGGAATCCCATAGTTTTGATGCAAATAGGAAGTCGTGGGTGTGTGTGTGTAGTGTGTATTAGCCGTGAGTTATGGAAGAAAGAAATGGGTTGAATTGATCTTGTTTAAGTTGGCATAATGTGTTGTTGTGACCCTTATGTCGTAAAAGATTAATTGATAAATGGAATTGGCGTTGAAAAGTGATTTTGGATATTATCGGAAAGTGTATACCCTTGGTATCATTATGTATATCATTGTATATTTAGGGTGCTAGAGACTTTAGATATGAACGTATAATGATATTGATGAATTCGGAATGAAACGACGTTAGTTAGAATGTTCGTCGTGAACTTTTGATATTTTGAAGAACTATGGAAACTAATTGATTTTGGTGCAATTTCGTGTATGTCTTGGGTTGTAATTGGAATGTGTTTGACTAATGTTGTATAGGTAAATTAATACAATTATGTAGATTTAGAATTGGAGTTTTGAAAGTTGGAATGAAAGTTGCCAACTTAGATAGCAAAGTAGAACTTTCAAGCTAGAATGGTTTGATTGTTGTTTGTGTTGTTTGTTGTCGTGTGGGCTGTTGTGGTTGATGTGTTTTGAGCCGAGCTAAGCCTCGGGGATGTTAGATTTATAGGGGAAATGCTGCCGAAATTTCGGTAGGCAAAATTGGAGTTAGAGGCATTTTTAAGCCTAAGAATCTCAATTGGTAACTTTGACCATTTGCAGATTTTTGACGAAACGGGACTGGACTTTTGGAAGAGCATACGACGTCTGTGAGGTATGTAAAGCTTCCCACTCCTTTATTTGGCATATCTTAGTATGTTAGGCGAATATAAGAACTTCCGGAGCGTTTCTGCTCCTCGAAACCCGATCCACAGAAAAGTTACTATTCATTCAATCCGATTGAAGCCTAAGGGCTCTATTTTGGCTAGAATGCCACCAATAGTCCGAAACCTATCGAAATGTGATCGGGTCACCTGGTAATGATTATGTATGACCCTTTTGGCCTGTTAATGTTCGTGAATTATGTTCGCCACCTCAATTTGACTCGAGGTGGGCCCGCTAACCCTGAGACGCCCCATTCGTCCTATCGGGCTCTCCTTTGGAATAAGATTTGATATGAATCCTTTGATTTCGAAACGTTCTACTATGGGCTATGTTTTGAATATTATGATATGCTAAGTTACGTTTTGAGCCATACCTAATATTTTGGAAACGTTTGGTGAAATGAAACTTTGTATCGACTAAGTATTCGATTATTTTGTACTATGAAATGACTTATGAGAATACTAAGTTTTGAAAAGCTATTTTGAAATATGGATTGCATTTGTTTGCTCACGACTCCGCTCGTGCCTTATGATGACTTCGTTCACCGGTTCCCGGGCCGGTTATGATTCGTGCGCCTTATGACAATTCGGTCGTATGCTGTGTTACGGTTCCCGAGGCTTCGCCATAGGGCCGGGTTCCGTTTGTAGTTATGCTGTGACATGGCTCGTGATGCGATAAGCTCACCTATGATTATGCTTGTGTTCGGGGATGTACGGAGATTTGAAACCTTCTGGTGTTATGCTGTGTGTGGCGCCAGCGTCGGAGTGGCGACCACGTTCTTAAGCGTTTGTATGATTTTGTTTGCATAAAATACATGTATATGATTTCGATACAGATTTTGACATACCAGTTGTACCCCACTTTGACATTTGATTTGCTTTCGGTTTTGATCCATAATTCTGTACTCCGTGCTTTACATACTCAGTACATATTTCGTACTGACCCCCTTTCTTCGGGGGCTGCGTTTTATGCCCGCAGGTGCAGATATCGGTGATCCTCCGCAGTAGGCTTCACTTCTTGCTATTCCGGAGTTCTCCTATTTGATCCGGAGTCCACTTTTGGTACAGACTCTTTTTGCTTTGTATATATTTGGTATATTTGACTATTTGGGTACGGCGGGGCCCTGTCTCGCCATATGTCTTTGTTTTGAGTTCGTAGAGGCCTGTAGTCATATATGTGGGGCGAGGGTCCTATGTATGTTTGTCGGATTCCGTTTTCTGGTCTTAAGGCGGTCTGTTTGTTATGCCGGCCCCAAATGGCCCTTATGCTTATATTTGCAATTTTGCCCGGCGATGTCCATTCCGCCGCTTAGTTTGTAATTGATATGATATTTTGATTTGGCACGACCGCTTAAGACATACTTGATATAAATTATGTTCGATATGATTTCGAAAAATTATGAAATAAGTTTGGATTTGAAAATGAACGTGCGATTCGGTTTGGGTACCCAGGTAGGGTGCCAGTCGCGGCCCACGGGGCTGGGTCGTGACAAAAGTGGTATCAGAGCGGTTTGTCCTCGGAATGTCTACAGGCCGTGTCTCGTAGAGTCTTGTTTATCGATGTGTTGTGCACCACATCTATAAACGGGAAGCTACAGGGCATTTAAGATGTCACTTTCTTTGGAATCTTAGATCGTGCGATAGAGCTGTGCTATTAGGGTGATTTTGACCTGACTCGCCTTTCTGTTTGCAGTGATGCCTCTGAAGAAGGCAACGGCGGCCCAGAAGGGCAAGGCGAGGATTGGAGAGACTAGCCAGGCACAGCGAGCTACCCGGGCTCGTGTCTATGATTTGCCTGAGGATGTGCCTCATTCTGAGGGGTCTGCTACACCCCCACTAGTACAGCCTGGAGCAGGACCTTCAGCAGCTCCAGAGGTCCGTGTACCCGCACCTGAGACTCCAGCTCCTCAGCCAGGGGCGGAGGATAGGACCCTGAGGGAGGCTGTACAGTTGTTGACTACACTGGTAGCAGGACAGGCTCGCAGGCGCGGGCGGAGGGACGACGATGATGATGACAGGCGGGACAGCCTGAGAGTTCGGGAGTTTTTGCTATGTGGCCCTCCAGAGTTCTTCGGGTCTAAGCCCGACGAGGACCCCCACGACTTCATTCGGGGGATGCGACGCTCACTGGACTTGGTCAGGGCTTCAGAGACCGAGTCAGTTGAGCTGACTTCACACCGGCTTCGAGATGTGGCTACCCACTGGTACGAGACTTGGGAGCTGTCTAGGGGAGAGGGTGCCCCTCCAGCCACTTGGGATCAGTTTGTGACAGCTTTCACCCGCCACTTTTTGCCACCAGAGTTACGGCGGGCACGGGCTGATCGATTCTTACGTCTGCAGCAGAGGGGTCGGAGTGTTCGCGAGTATAACCTTGAGTTTGATTCTCTGGCCCGATATGCACCGGCCGTGGTAGCAGATATATCCGATCGGATGCACAGATATGTTATGGGATTGGACCGGTATTTGATTGATAGTTGTATGGCAGTGTCATTGTAGGCAGACATGGACATTTCCCGGCTTCTGGCCTATGCGATGGGTATGGAGGACCGTCGCAGATCTGATCCTGCTGGCAGAGATCGAGACAGGAGGCCGCCCAAGAGGGCTAGATCCGTGGGTTATTCAGGGGATTCTCGAGGCGGACAGCCTCAGCAGCAGCAGCAGTCTGACAGATATTTTCCTCCTTCCGGCCGGGGTACTCAGTCAGGTAGCCGGAGATTCGCCAGTACGGGACCGTCTGGGGCCAGTCAGAACTCCAGAGCGGCAGGATCGCAGGTATCCAGGGGTCCCAGTCAGGCTAGACCACCTAGACCCCGTTGTCCACATTGCGGGAAGTCTCATCCCGGGGAGTGTTACCGAGCGACGGGAGCTTGTTTTTCTTGTGGCGGTCAGGGCCACTTTATGAGAGACTGCCCTTTGGCTAGCGGTTTGGGTAGTGCGGCGCAGCAGACAGGGTCAGCCGCCGGTTCTTCCTCTGTTCCATCTGTCACACGCCCTGGAGGGCGGAGTATTCCAGCACCGGCAGGGCGCGGACGGGGTCGCGGCGGTGTTGCAGGTTCTAGCGGTCCCTCGAACCGCATATATGCTTTGGCCAGTCGCCAGGATCAGGAGGCTTCGCCAAACGTCGTCACAGGTACATTGTTGGTTTTCTCCAGATCTGTATATGCATTGATTGACCCTGGCTCTACTTTATCATATATTTCCCCGCTCGTTGCTAGTAAGATTGGGATAGTGTCTAAGCCTATAGAGCCATTTGAGGTAGCTACGCCAGTTGGGGATTTTATCGTAGCGAGACAGATTTATAAGGATTGTTCTGTGACCATTTATGATCGTAGCACTAAGGCTGATTTGATAGAGTTAGACATGCTTGAGTTTGACGTCATTATGGGCATGGACTGGTTGTCTTCCTGTTATGCTAATGTCGACTCCCAGAAAAAGGTAGTCCGTTTTCAGTTTCCAGGAGAACCAGCCATAGAGTGGTTTGGATCTACAGCATCGCCGAGGGGTAAGTTTATTTCATACCTCAAGGCTAAGAAGATGATCCAGAAGGGGTATATCTATCATTTGGTTCGTGTGCACGATACTGCCGCGGAGGTACCTACCCTTCAGTCTGTTCCGGTCGTCAGCGAGTTTCCAGATGTTTTTCCTGAAGAGCTTCCTGGCCTTCCGCCTGAGCGGGAGATTGATTTTACTATTGAGTTGATGCCGGATACACAGCCTATATCTATCCCTCCGTACAGGATGGCACCAGCTGAGTTGAAGGAGTTGAAGGAGCAGCTGAAAGATTTGCTGGATAAGGGTTTTATCAGGCCCAGCACATCACCCTGGGGGGCGCCGGTATTGTTTGTCAGGAAGAAAGACGGGTCATTGCGGATGTGTATCGACTACCGGCAGCTGAATAAGGTGACTATTAAGAATAAATATCCCCTCCCCCGGATTGATGATTTGTTTGACCAGCTGCAGGGTGCTAGACATTTTTCAAAGATGGATCTGCGTTCTGGTTATCATCAGGTGCGAGTTCGGGAGTCAGATATCCCGAAGACTGCTTTCAGGACTCGGTACGGGCATTATGAGTTCAGAGTTATGTCTTTCGTGCTGACTAATGCGCCAGCAGTATTTATGGATCTGATGAACCGGGTATTTCGGCCTTTCCTGGATATGTTTGTTATTGTGTTTATTGATGATATCCTGATTTACTCGCGATCAGCCGAGGAGCATTCAGATCATTTGAGGACGGTACTTGGCATCCTCCGTCAGCAGAAGTTATATGCTAAATTCGCTAAGTGTGAGTTCTGGTTGACTTCTGTGGCATTCTTGGGCCATATTGTCGGCGCAGATGGTATTCGGGTCGACACGCAGAAGATTGAGGCTGTGCAGAATTGGCCCAGGCCTACTACACCGACAGAGGTGCGTAGTTTTCTTGGATTGGCTGGGTATTACCGCAGGTTCGTGGAGGATTTCTCTTCTATTTCATCACCACTGACGAGGCTTACCCAGAAAGCAGCAAAATTCCAGTGGTCGGATGCCTGCGAGCGCAGCTTTCAGATGCTGAAGGAGAGATTGATTACAGCACCAGTTCTGGCTCTTCCAGAGGGATCTGACGGGTATGTTGTCTATTGTGACGCCTCTGGTATTGGGATAGGATGTGTATTGATGCAGCACGGTCGAGTCATAGCCTATGCTTCCCGGCAGCTCAGACCGCACGAGAAAAACTATCCCACTCATGATCTTGAGTTGGCCGCGGTGATTCATGCTTTGAAGATTTGGCGGCATTATTTATATGGGGTCCATGTTGATATCTATACGGACCATAAGAGTCTCCAGTATATTTCCAGACAGAAGGAACTAAATTTGCGGCAGCGGAGATGGCTTGAGTTACTAAAGGATTACGACGTTGATATTTTGTACCATCCGGGGAAAGCCAATGTGGTAGCTGATGCGCTTAGCCGCAAGTCCGTGGGCAGTCTGGCTGATGTTCCATCTGATAAGAGAGATTTGGTTCGTGATATTCATCAGCTGGCCAGCCTCGGAGTTCGTTTGGTGGATTCTGGAGATTCTGGGATTTCTGTTCGTCCAGTTGCTGAGTCATCTATTATTCAGGAGGTAAAGCAGCGCCAGTTTGAGGATCCTCTTTTGATTCAGTACAGAGATGTGGCCCTTAGTAAATCAAAGACTCAGTTTGAGATCTCGCCTGACGGAGTATTATTATATGACGGTAGATTCTGTGTACCGGACGTTGCGGGCTTACGGCGGCAGATTATGGGCGAGGCCCATAATGCACGATATTCTGTTCATCCTGGTTCCACTAAAATGTATCGGGACCTCAGGTGTTTGTATTGGTGGGACGGCATGAAGAAAGATATTGCTGGGTTTGTTAGTCAGTGCCCGAACTGCCAGCAAGTTAAGATCGAGCATCAGAAGCCCGGTGGATTATTACAGGAGATGGAAATTCCAGCCTGGAAATGGGAGATGATTAATATGGATTTCGTTGTTGGACTACCGCGCACTCCACGCAGGTACGACTCTATCTGGGTTGTTGTTGATAGGCTGACTAAATCAGCCCATTTCCTTCCGGTTCGGACTACTTATTCGGCTGAGGACTATGCCAGATTGTATATCAGAGAGATAGTCAGACTTCACGGAGTCCCGATATCTATTATTACTGACCGAGGTACCCAGTTTACAGCAAATTTCTAGAGGTCATTTCAGGAGGGATTAGGGACTCAGGTGAGTCTCAGTACAGCTTTTCACCCCCAGTCCGACGGGCAGGCCGAGCGCACTATTCAGACGCTCGAAGATATGTTGCGGGCCTGCGTTATTGATTTCAGGGGCAGCTGGGATGATCATTTGCCGCTTATTGAGTTTGCCTATAATAACAGTTATCACTCCAGCATCCAGATGGCACCGTATGAAGCCCTGTATGGCAGGACATGCAGATCTCCTATTGGTTGGTTTGACGTGGGCGAAACTAAGCTGATTGGGCCAGATGTGATCCAGGAAGCTGTAGATAAGGTAAAGCTTATTCGAGAGCGATTATTGGCTGCTCAGAGTCGACAGAAAGCTTATGCAGATAGACGACGTCGACCGTTAGAGTTCCGGATTGGCGACTGGGTATTCCTGAAGGTGTCGCCCATGAAGGGTGTCATGAGATTCGGTAAAAAGGGTAAGTTGAGCCCCCGGTACATTGGACCGTATCAGATCGTGCGAAAGATAGGCGAGGTCGCCTATGAGCTAGACTTACCATCCGACTTGGAGGCCGTACACCCGGTGTTTCATGTGTCCATGTTGCGGAAGTGCATTGGTGATCCTGCCAGGATATTCCCAGTTGACGACATTCAGGTGACGGAGCAGTTATCTTATGACGAGCAGCCTGTATCTATTCTGGATCGACAGGTGCGGAGACTACGCACTAAAGAAGTGCCCTCCGTCAAAGTCCTATGGCGCAACAATAATCGGGAGGAGATGACTTGGGAGGCGGAGGACGAGATGAAGAAGAAATATCCCCACTTGTTCCCGACATCCACAGGTAATCTAATTTCTTTTTTTTCAGTTTGTTGTGTTGATTGATAAAATAAATTATGTATGTCATTATTAAAAAGGGACACTCCTGCCTTGATCATAAGACCTTATAAGATTAATTTAACATTCGGGGACGAATGTTCTTAAGGGGGGAAGAATGTTATGTCCCGTGTTTTCGTATAATTGGAAACCGAGAAAACAATTACGACTTGTGTGTTATAAGGACATAAATTTAATTTTTGTGAATATGACTATGTTGGTTGTGAAATCTTTAATGCTAAGACCTCGGGGAAGGCCGAAGATAAAAATTGGAATTTCGGAAATTAGTTTCGGGAATTACAAATCGGGACTTTTCAAGAAGTGGGCCCAAGAAATAAAAAAAAAATTACAATTGAAGCCCAAGAAAGAGAAGGGGCCGGCCAAGCCCATTTTTAAAAGGGTCATGTGCTATGCACATGACCCCAAATGGATATATACTAGGAAGTCTTAGCAAGTCAAGAACAAAAATCAAAGAACTCACAAAAAAAAGGGGGTTTCGGCCGAAGTGCAAAGGGAAAGGAAGAGAAAAATTCCAAGCTTGTGTGGTGATTCAAAAATCTTGGTTTCTACATAATTGTGAAGTACTCAAGGCCCTCTTCAACGGGGTATAATTAGTTTGGCACGAGGACGACGTTTTCGACAAGTCGGGTTTTCAAAGAAAGGTAAGAATTTTGCCCCTTGATTGATATATAATTGATATGAATATGTTAAGGATTGGGAGTAGATGGGAATCCCATAGTTTTGATGCAAATAGGAAGTCGTGGGTGTGTGTGTGTAGTGTGTATTAGCCGTGAGTTATGGAAGAAAGAAATGGGTTGAATTGATCTTGTTTAAGTTGACATAATGTGTTGTTGTGACCCTTATGTCGTAAAAGATTAATTGATAAATGGAATTGGCGTTGAAAAGTGATTTTGGATATTATCGGAAAGTGTATACCCTTGGTATCATTATGTATATCATTGTATATTTAGGGTGCTAGAGACTTTAGATATGAACGTATAATGATATTGATGAATTCGGAATGAAACGACGTTAGTTAGAATGTTCGTCGTGAACTTTTGATATTTTGAAGAACTATGGAAACTAATTGATTTTGGTGCAATTTCGTGTATGTCTTGGGTTGTAATTGGAATGTGTTTGACTAATGTTGTATAGGTAAATTAATACAATTATGTAGATTTAGAATTGGAGTTTTGAAAGTTGGAATGAAAGTTGCCAACTTAGATAGCAAAGTAGAACTTTGAAGCTAGAATGGTTTGATTGTTGTTTGTGTTGTTTGTTGTCGTGTGGGCTGTTGTGGTTGATGTGTTTTGAGCCGAGCTAAGCCTCGGGGATGTTAGATTTATAGGGGAAATGCTGCCGAAATTTCGGTAGGCAAAATTGGAGTTAGAGGCATTTTTAAGCCTAAGAATCTCAATTGGTAACTTTGACCATTTGCAGATTTTTGACGAAACGGGACTGGACTTTTGGAAGAGCATACGACGTCTGTGAGGTATGTAAAGCTTCCCACTCCTTTATTTGGCATATCTTAGTATGTTAGGCGAATATAAGAACTTCCGGAGCGTTTCTGCTCCTCGAAACCCGATCCACAGAAAAGTTACTATTCATTCAATCCGATTGAAGCCTAAGGGCTCTATTTTGGCTAGAATGCCACCAATCGTCCGAAACCTATCGAAATGTGATCGGGTCACCTGGTAATGATTATGTATGACCCTTTTGGCCTGTTAATGTTCGTGAATTATGTTCGCCACCTCAATTTGACTCGAGGTGGGCCCGCTAACCCTGAGACGCCCCATTCGTCCTATCGGGCTCTCCTTTGGAATAAGATTTGATATGAATCCTTTGATTTCGAAACGTTCTGCTATGGGCTATGTTTTGAATATTATGATATGCTAAGTTTCGTTTTGAGCCATACCTAATATTTTGGAAACGTTTGGTGAAATGAAACTTTGTATCGACTAAGTATTCGATTATTTTGTACTATGAAATGACTTATGAGAATACTAAGTTTTGAAAAGCTATTTTGAAATATGGATTGCATTTGTTTGCTCACGACTCCGCTCGTGCCTTATGATGACTTCGTTCACCGGTTCCCGGGCCGGTTATGATTCGTGCGCCTTATGACAATTCGGTCGTATGCTGTGTTACGGTTCCCGAGGCTTCGCCATAGGGCCGGGTTCAGTTTGGAGTTATGCTGTGATATGGCTCGTGATGCGATACGCTCACCTATGATTATGCTTGTGTTCGGGGATGTACGGAGATTTGAAACCTTCTGCTGTTATGCTGTGTGTGGCGCCAGCGTCGGAGTGGCGACCACGTTCTTAAGCGTTTGCATGATTTTGTTTGCATAAAATACATGTATATGATTTCGATACAGATTTTGACATACCAGTTGTACCCCACTTTGACATTTGATTTGCTTTCGGTTTTGATCCATAATTCTGTACTCCGTGCTTTACATACTCAGTACATATTTCGTACTGACCCCCTTTCTTCGGGGGCTGCGTTTTATGCCCGCAGGTGCAGATATCAGTGATCCTCCGCAGTAGGCTTCACTTCTTGCTATTCCGGAGTCCACTTTTGGTACAGACTCTTTTTGCTTTGTATATATTTGGTATATTTGACTATTTGGGTACGGCGGGGCCCTGTCTCGCCATATGTCTTTGTTTTGAGTTCGTAGAGGCCTGTAGTCATATATGTGGGGCGAGGGTCCTATGTATGTTTGTCGGATTCCGTTTACTGGTCTTAAGGCGGTCTGTTTGTTATGCCGGCCCCAAATGGCCCTTATGCTTATATTTGCAATTTTGCCCGGCGATGTCCATTCCGCCGCTTAGTTTGTAATTGATATGATATTTTGATTTGGCACGACCGCTTAAGACATACTTGATATAAATTATGTTCGATATGATTTCGAAAAATTATGAAATAAGTTTGGATTTGAAAATGAACGTGCGATTCGGTTTGGGTACCCAGGTAGGGTGCCAGTCGCGGCCCACGGGGCTGGGTCGTGACATAAACACAACTCAAGAAGGAACCTTGAGCTAAATCCAAGTGTAAGCCCTCCAAAAAGATGTTTTTAAGTTACGTTTTCGGGTGATCTGACTTCGGGAGTCCATAACCCCATCATTATTTGGGAATTTGGGAAAACCACAAATGTAAAAGTTGTAGATTATTGAATTATCTTTCCAACCATAGGTCGTGGGCCTTCACACGATATAGGGATAAAACGTTATGGACGTTTTACGACAGAAAGGTCAAGCTTGGCAGTGGGCTCGGCCCAACCCGACTCCAAGTCGGGTCAGGCCCATTTCCCTTGCTATTTAAGGGAGGTTTTAACCCTTATCATCTTAATTTCATACCAAAAAGTCCAGAACATGGTAGAGAGAGAGTGAGGGGATTTTAGAGAGATAAAGCAAGGGTTCGATCAAGTTCGAGGCCCCGAATCCCTAGGCTCGTGAAGGATAAAGTGTAGTACGAGTTGTCATCATCGTTTTAAGCTAATTATTGAGCTTGGGGATGATATTTCGTGATTGATCTGCTGCTAAGGTATGTATAAGGTTCCTCTTATGTTATTAAAGTATTTATTTAGAGTGTTAACGGATTAGAACGGAGGAAATAATGTTACAAGCTCGTTTGGCATTTTCGGGAGGTTTATGAAGGTGGGGCTGTTTCAGTGGAGTTAAATGGATGGAAATATCTGAGTTATGATGTATATTGATTGTCGATATTGTTGTTTGACGTTGTTGCTGATAATTTAGCTGAATTGGATTTTCGGGTTTGTCCAGTTTATAAAGGAAATGCTGTCGAAATTCCGTTAGAAATAGAGATAAGTTTAAGGGATTGATTTTAAGGATATATATATTTGATTGATTGTTGGATTAAATTAAGTATATTTTTGTGATTGTCATTGATATGTATTTTGAAGGAAGGAAACAAATTGGAGAAGCGCGTTTGATAATCGTATTCGAGTTTGTCACTCCTTAGAAAGTATTATGAAGTTGTTATGAATATATATACCTATTGTATTGCTGAGATTTATATTGTTGTTGGGTTGTGGTGATGATAGGTAGAATTGGGATGTACTAGTGATATAAGGGAGATGCGGCCCGTTTCGTTTTAGAGTCATAGTTATCAATTCATATACGCGATATACGAAAGCCCTCTAAAGTTGTGTACGTATTCCTATGATTATAGGTTTGGCATACTAATTGTGGAAAGTTCGTGATTAAGTTGAGTTCCTTGGACGAGGTAAGGTATGTTAAGGCTATTCCCTTTTCTTCTTTTGGCATGGTCTATATGGAACAAACGGACGACGAACGTATAAACTCCAAAGAAGCTTCTATTCTTAAATACTAGGATGGCTAATGTTCTTGATTTCCAGAAGCTATTTCATTATGTCCTGATACGTGTCTATGATTCCTGAAGTCCTATTTTGATATTATAATCCATAGTGACATTCTAGGGTATTATGCTCCCAGGTTATTCAAGGAGTTCAGAAATAGTTTTATGAGTCTTACTTGCATTATGACTCCAATGAATTCTAGTTCTCAGTGGTACTTGACGTGACTATTGTCTTGATTCTCAAGTGTTAGTTCATTCTAATTATTCTATTGAGTCTCAGATAATGACTTAGTTGCATATGGTTGGTCATGATATTCTGCTCGTGCATGCCGTTAATATATCATTCACTGAGTCCCGGCTGGGTATGTATTCGTGCATAGTTTCATTGCATTGTTCACAAAGTCCCTCACTAGAGGGTCGGGTACGGTATATATATGATTATTTCACCGAGTTCCTCACTAGAGGGCCAGGTACGGTATATATATGATTACTTCACCGAGTCCCTCACTAGAGGGCCGGGTACGGTATATATTTATATTTCACCGAGTCCCTTACTAAAGGGCCGGGTATGGCATATATTTACATTTCTAGTCATTGCCTTTTGGGCTACTTACATGGTTATTCTCCGCCTTCGGGGCTATTCATATTACAGGTGGTTTCTCATACTTTCATTATGGCTTATATCTCATTCTTTATGATTACTGCTGCCTTACATACTCGGTACATTGTTCGTACTGACGTCTCTTTGCCTGGGAGTGTTGTGTTCATGCCACACTGTCCCAAATTATTTTGCAGGTAAAAGTATTCAGCTAGGATGGTTGGCTATCAGCTGGGATTGGCAAACTCCATTTTCTTCCTATAGCAGTGCCGAGTCATTATGGTTATCATATGTGTGTATGGGTACGTCGGGGCCCTGTCCCGACTCATATGATTCAGGTGTTTACTCTTAGAGACTTTGCAGACAGTGTCCTGTGGTTAGTATGTTGAGATGTCATGTGTTGAGTAAAGCGACCATGTAGGCCAATATGTCAGTTTGACTTACTCGGTTTTTGATTAATTGAGTATCACTTGCAAATTTCTATGGTTTGACGGAAAGTACTTTATTTTATTTCCGAAATTTTTCTATATGTCCAGTTTCATTATGTGAATGCCAGAGGGTTCATCAGCTCTAAGTAAGAGCTGGGTGCCCATCATGCCCTGATGAGATCGGGGTGTGACATTTAGTAGATGTCTTTTGCCTTGTCGGCTCATATTTTGGTATATTATTTTATTAGCCTCGTCGGATTGTGTATATGCATACGGGCGTAGTTGTGATGTTGATATAAAAAGTGTTTTAGCCGTTGGGAATGGTATTATTGAGGCATAGAGCTTGTTGATAAGCCACGTGGCTCACCTAGGCATGAAAGTGAATGTACGATGAGAGGTGCCCGGTGGGTTAGCTCCGGGTGCCCGTCAAGACCCTTCGGTTGGGTCGTGACAGTTGCAGGGTGCCAAGTGGTTCTCAAAAATAGATCTAAGATCAGGATACCATCAAGTGAGGGTTAAAGAAGAGGACATCCCAAAGACAGCCTTCAGAGCTAGATATGACCATTATGAGTTTCGCGTAATGTCATTTGGATTGACTAATGCCCCAGCGGTATTCATGAATTTGATGAATAATGTATTCAGTCCTTTCTTAGATTTATTCATGATTGTGTCCATCGATGATATTTTGGTATATTCTCGAATGGAGGCAAAGCATGCAGACCATCTACGTACTGTTCTTGGAATTATTCGGGCTCGGGAATTATATGCCAAATTTTCAAAATGTGAATTTTGGATGAATTCTGTAACTTTCTGGGGCATATTATTTCAACTGATATTATTCGAGTAGAACCAAGAAGATTGAAGCTGTGAAGAATTGGCCAAGGCCTACAATGCCTACAGAGGTTCATACCCAGAGCTAGCCTACCGAGTATCTCTAAACATACATCTCATAATCATTTCTAGGTGGGATATAAGCTATCTCATGTGCGTCATGCCCTGTAAGGACGTGTAGCACAAGGTAATGTCACATCTTTATGAAATCATCAGTAACCATTCCCATAAACATAAGCCAACAAGGTTGTCTAAATATAATACAATAATATCAACTGATAAGGCTATGAAATATCTAGGTATATGAATATGTCTACGAACCTCTAGATATATATATGTTACAGGAATCCATAAGGACGAGCAGGACTCTGCCGTGCCCAAGTATGTACACAAAAGAGTAGTACCAATAAGCTGCACAATATCCCACTATATACAACTATCTACAAACCTCTGTGGAATACAGACTGTAGAAAAGACAGGACAAGACCCCGCCATACCTATATGTGCACATATCTAAATAGCATACCAAGAAGGACCGCATCTCCGGATCAACTAGAGCGCACTGACTGCGGCTTAGTGAAAGATCTATCGAGTTGGATCGTCAGGCAGGCTACCTGAACCTGCGGGCATGAACGCAGCGTCCAAAAGAAAGGACGTCAGTACGAGTAATGTACTGAGTATGTAAGGCATGAAAATAACATAATAAGAGATATAGAGCATAACAGGGGATAAAGATAACATGTACATATGACTGCCTCATAAGCCGGATACCATGCATGCTTAGCCTTTTTAAAGAAAACATTTCTCATACATATATAACATAATCATTAGCCCGCGTCCGGGCCTCCCGCATCTGGGTTAATCATCTCACGCCGCCCACTAGTGGTGACTGCCCGGCCATATAGGCACGGTGTTATTATCATATCTATAAGCCGCCCACCGAAGCGGTTTCTGCCCAGCCAAATAGGCCCTGTGTAATCGTACATAAATATAACCATGCATGAGAACCCAATCAAAAGCTACACTCTATCGGAGTGACGTAATTTCGGTAACCTCCGATTTATATTATGGTATAATCGTCAGCGCTATATCTCACCTTGAATGAACAATTATCATAAGGTGAGATCAATAACAATGAACGAAACTAAGAAAATCATGAAACAAACTCAATAATTGTCACGACCCAAACTGATGGGCCGTAACAAGTGCCCGGACACTATTGGCCAAGCACTCCTATGCTTGCATTTACTTCTCACTGACTATCCTGGGCCCATATACAATCTGTAACTGAGCGGCACTGTTTTCTGAACAATCAACATAAAAGACACTGTACTGGGGGCTCACGGCCAACACATACATATAAACATAAATATCTAGAGTAACAGCGCAAGCCGATCTGGCCGCTTCATATATCCTGTACAACAAAATAAGTGCCGACGAGGCTGCATAACAACACGACTACATATCACTGTCTACACACCTCTATGGAGTACAAACTGTAGAAAGGACAGGACAAGGCCCTGCCGTAACCATAGATGTACGTAACAAAATGGCATACCAAACGGACTGAAGCTCCGGATCAATGGAGCGTACCGACTGCCGCTGAGGAGAGGTCCTACTACTGTGAATCGTCCGACTGGCTACCTGATCCTGCGAAACGCAGCATCCACAAGAAGGGACGTCAGTACGAGTAATATACCGAGTATGTAAGGCATGAATAATAACATATGAGGGATACATAGCATGAATGATAACACAAAGGAAGTATACAGTATATCGTAAGATAAAAGAGTAACCTGTACATATGAGTGCCTTTCAGGCGGGTACCATGCATGCTTAGTGCAGCGGAACGTGCAGTCCAATCCACGTATATATATATATATATATATATATATATATATATATATATATATCCATAGTAATGCTTTCTTTGAAAAACACTTCTTGTTCATGTATACATAAAATAGAACATATCATGTTGCTGAGGCGTCGGCTCCGATCCATTTAGCCACATATGTCCCGCGTTAGGGCATCCCGCGTCCGGGATGATATCAAGTCATATAATACCAACTGATCAGGTGGTTACGCGTATATAACGCTCTGGCCCTTTTTCCCATATTCTCCATATACATATACATATATCATATAAGCAGCATGCATGAGAGCCCAAGGAAATTTATGTCTCTATCGGACTGACGTAAGGTCGGTAACCTCCGATTATATTATGGAATGATCATCATGGCTTTGTCTCACCTTGAAGGAACAATTATTTAAAGGTGAGACTATCAATGAAGAATAACATCAAGAGAAAACATATAATAAGATCATAAATCTCATAAGGCGTCAATTCATATATTTTGAAGTATTTAGAAAATAGAGTGATTATCAAGGAATAAAATTGAGGATTAAGAACTAGCATAATATTCTCATATTCATATTAAATCCACAACTTGAGACTTTCAAACATGAAACCATTCTCATCATATTCATCATAGACATATTCTCATCTTTGACATCATCGTTGTCATTACAAAAACATGTCTGTCGTTATAGTCATAAAAGCTTACAAAATCATAAACCTTTGTTTTTGAAAAATACGGACATTTTGGAAAACATTTACGGGTTATCAGGAAAGGAATCATGCGTTGGAATCATAGACTTCTAACTTTTGAAAACAAAGAGGTCATGGAAGCATTTATGAAATCGTAGCATAGGAATCATGCCTTTGAAAGAAAGGGACGAGCCTTAACATACCTGTTCAGCCTCCTATTTTCTATGCTTATCCGTCCGTACTCGTAAATCTACATTTGAGAGAATTCACACTATCGTTAGACTCATCGTTGCATGGGTGTACTAAACATTCAATTTAAACTACTTTATATTCTGCTGAAAATCGGGCAGCATCTCCCCTATTATATGCCTAGCCTGAAATCATAATCTAACAACCAACAACACAACAACAATACCAACATCAACAAAGTCATTTCCAACACCAATATGTACCATAAAACAGCCCACACGCTGTTTTCCAACTTCCATAACTAACCAACTTACTACACAATTATTTAACGGCTTTATCTCCGTAAATAAGCCTTAAATAATACCAAAAGAGAAAGATTCATAACTTATTTTTGTTAAAACAGCGATATCTTTAATATCCACCTTGAATCCACCGCAAAACCATACTAGAATCACATCTATGCATTTATCCTAGCTTCGATTAATACTCCGTCACTTGAAAATTGTTTACTTGTTGTTTCCCTCTCCCTCTCTCTTCAAAAATCTGGAAATTTCTGGGCTAAATCTGGTGAAAAAAAAAGGGTTATTACCCTTTTTATAAGGATCAAATTCGGGTCAAATCCGGGTAGGGTACTGTAGCATTTTATGTAGCAGTACTGTAGCACGTGTTTCCGCTCTGTCAGCTGAACTTGTAAGGTCCATAATTCTATACTCTGATGTCCTATCGGTAAGCTGTTTGTTGCGTTGGAAACTAGACTCGACGAACTTCATTTTAGGCTTTTGTTTCACCTTAAAACACTTCATATGCTAAGAGATATTCGCCCCCCAAGTTGGACCAAAATTTTCACACAAAACATTACCCATCCTTTCTCCGAAGTCGTACTACTTCATTTCTTCCACTCATTTCCTTATAAAACCTTCCGGTATATCTTATATACATCCTTCACTTTATAAATATACTTAATAATGCTTGCTCCTTATATTCCAAAGTAGTTTTACTTAACCTTAACTCAACGTACTTATGTTTCAAATTTGATAAGTGCTCTTCGAAGATACGGGGTGTAACATCCTTCCCCCCTTAGAAACATTTGTCCTCGAATGTTGCAGTATTGCTAACCCACGACACCATCTTTGATTCGTTAGAACAAATATTTTTCCTTTAGGGTCCGATTACCATTTGCTTAAACTATAACTTGGGTCAGTCTCTTCTCATTCTTTTTTAGCTCTTTTATTGCCTTCAGTCATCTTCTTTCACTTCTTTGTCCTCATGTACATGATCGGAAATTAATTAACATCTCGCTCCTTTTTTCCTTGTTAGTGGGCAGTTACCTCTCTCTCTACGGCACCCTCTTAGTGTTTACTCCTTCAGTGCCATATCGGGCTATCCTTTTGTACCCGTTGATCTTAGATATGCACTGTACCGATTTCTTTTTTGTAGTCCATTAGTCAGGCTCTCTAATCCTTACCTCCTTGTCGCCATCTCTTTTACCCTTACATTCCAAATGTTTACCCAGCATAACTGTGTCGCTAGTGAACCTAATGGTTAATGTTCCTTTCTAAGGCCAGTTATATCATTATCCGAAATACATATATACATAATGCTTCTTCGCCATTTATTATCCTTCGCAGTCCAGTTACACTTATGGCAGACTTATAATCCGAGTTCAACTAATTTCATAGCTCGCAACATCTTTGAGCTCCTGTTATAACTTTTTCTTTACTTACTTCCCTCACATCTATCAATACAATCCCAGAAGCATAGGATTACGGCAATTATTCTATTATGACTCTCTTACAACGCAAGTATACTTATCTTCGATATCCTTGTATCAGCGATCCTTTCGTCAGTCGCTATTCCTTGTTGGCTTTCCGGTGTGGTCTTCTTACAATTGTAGTTGGGCATAGCTTCACGTTGACGGTTCATATAATTCCATAGCATATGCTCTTATGTTCAATATAATTAGTGGTCCATGAACTTTTTTCTAATATCCGGTGAACTCTTTTATTTCCATTCATAAGAGCAGTGTTCTTTATTTCCTTAAAATAATTCCAAACTACCAATCGTTGTTCCTTTTTATTACAATTGTCATTGTCATCCCAAGTGTTCTTTGGGTTCGTCATCCTCTCTAGCACTCTTTGTAAATTTAGCTTAGAGACCTTTCTTGCTATTTTCATTACCCTTTAGGGCATGTCACTACATACTTAGGTACGGCGCAATTTTTGCCCGATACGAGGGATTCAAATCATGGTCTAAAAATATCGTAGTTCATCTTGGTGTAAAGTTCTCTCTTGAGTTATCTTCCATACTTTGTCCCTATGTCTGGCTCATGGTACACTTATTGTTAATTCGTTTCTACTTCTTTTCGTTAACTACCCGATGTGCCAATACACGTCGAACTCTGGCCCTGAGCTAATAAATCTCCTTTTTCTGGAGCTTGAAACGTCATAGTTCCTTTCAAGACTAGTATGTTCTTCCCCCCTTATTAAGGAGGTCCTTATTCGCCCATAGCCTTCGAGTAACGGTCGCCTTCGATAATTATCTGCCACCCTTCACGATCTTCTTAGGGCCGGGGTTCCGTCATCGTATGGTCTGACTTGTCTATCTTCTTGCTAGTTACAGTCTTGTATCCAATCGGAACACTTATAAGGGTTAGATCCGATTCTAATGCCTTCTTTTCCATCTTTTCACACCTCTGTCTTTTTTTTTTTTGACTAACGGTTTTCCAGACCCGCAAGTTAATGGGGACATCAAGATTCACCACGTCCTTTATGAAGTCTTCGATTATACCTTACTCCTCGTTTTCCTTCTTGACTTTGCTTATAACATATCTAAAACTTCTTTCCCTGAGTTCTTCTTCCATTTATGTCTATATCATCATTTTGTTTTTCAACATTTTCATACTTTTCCATCCACTAGTAGTCCTTTCGCCCGCTTAGCTCACTTACTCATAATCCTTCTTAACTACGCGTTTATGTCCCAGCTGTGCATCCAAGTTTTTCGAGTGTCCTGCTACTTTTGCTCTTAGCACAGAATTCTTACAGTTTACACTCTCTCTCTATCCTCGCTCATCGAACCTTTATCTATCTTTATGATGCTACGGCCGAGTGGTCTTCCATGCACGTTCCTTACATTTCATTCCATTTCCTCTATGATCAAATCTCTCGGTCTTCACATGAATTCTTATTCCATGCCATTAATTTTCTAATCAATTGTGTCGACTCATCATCCTTGTTCTTTCCTCGATGAGTAATCGGTTTCCTACCGCCAACTCGTTAAAGTATCCTTCTTACTCCCACGGTTAAAGATTTCCAGTTACTTTACTCCTAAATGCTCTCCTCTTCCTTTGACTAACCCATTAGTATACGTTTCCTACTTTCATCCTTAACCTCCCTTGGGTTTCTTCCTCCTCGAGCACCTTTCTTCTCTTGTAATTTGTAGTATCGACTCTGAAGTTCGTGAAATATTCCTTTAAACGCACAACTCCGATCTATTCTTAAGTCATCTTTTTGGAAAGCTTCTCCATGTCCGAGGAAACCGTGTTAATTTGACCACACACTTATCCCTTTATATACCTTTCGAGCGCTGGAAATCTCTTAACATCGTCGCAAGGCCTAACCGTTCTTTATCTTACTTCACATTCCTCATTGTGGTCACTATCCTTTTAGCCCCACTTATCGAATTCGGTTCTCGAACCCCACCATTCCTATTTCGTTCCATACTACCACACTTTATCCCTTTCACATGCCTACCTTTGAATGTTACCCAAATAGTCTCGTGCTTGCCTGTTGTCCCTCTTAGAGGCTTCACTCACTCATGTTTCCTACTTTTCACTTTTTCCGACATTTTGATTCAATCCTTACCTTCCATCTACTCGCTTTCTTTCCTTTCCAGATGTCATTACATTAAAGCTTTCCAAGCCTAACCTGTAGTAAAAATAGCATCAGCTTACCTTGTAACATTCTTCTGTCACTTGAACTTTATTAGCCTATTCGATCAATGCCTTCAATATACCACAACGTCGGTTGCTGGGATACACCTACTCGTTGATACAGCTGTATACGAGATATCATACGCATTCATATATATATATATTTCCAACACCTCGCTTACAAGGTATTTCCAAACGCTATTTAACCTCATCCTAGTTCTAGAGCTGTGATGCACCTTCTTTCTCTTCACCGGTCTAGTCTGCCTCGTCCTACGCAGCATCTTAATGTTTCCAACCACTCTGCACACTCTCGTTTCCCTTAGGCTGCTCTAGCTTCTCATTTGCCTCTTATATCTAAATTTATAGGACTTTTTGTACACTTCCTAGGGGGTCACCCATCCTAACATTTCTCTCACCCCAGCACGCTTAACCTCGAAACTCTGATGAAATCCGGTGCGTTAATGTTGGTATAATCGCATCCACCTCACCGCATGACCTTCATCACATAATCTGGAGCAAGTTGAAGTCTTAACATATTCCAAAACATTCTCGTAATACATCTCCCTCCGAATTAGAAAGGGTCTTTTACTCTTCTGACTATACAATCACTATTTTAGCTTTTTCAATCTTCAACATTCACCCTTCACCTATGTATATGACTACCTTTTATCCTAGATTCCAGATTCCCATTGGTGTCGAAAACACCTTGATCGCCATTACTTATAAATACTTGGCTATAAGCCCTTAGATTTTCGCTCGCCGCTATTAAATAATAACCTACAGCAAATGCACATACATAGAAAATTCAATAAGAACTCATATACCTGTAGCCGATCGGTCTCCAGTCTGATCTGGTGGACTATAAGGTGAAGTGTACTCCTCATCATCGTCTACCCACCATCTGCTCGTCTGGCCTTCGTCATCTCTCTCATCTAAATCTGAGGGACATACATAACCGGGTAACTCCTGGTTTACCGACGGCCAGGATAGGGGGCTGGAGTAATCCGTAATACTCACTGGGGAGGCTGGTCTGACGTAGTGCTCTGCCATAGGAGCAGTTGGTAAAGCCTCGGGAATCTCCTCTTCCGGTGTCCCAGATGAATACTCGGACGGATCTGTATCATAGCTGTCCTCTGGGGGGTCCTCCTCCTTGGAAATCAAAAACTCTGGAGGACTCGTCGCTGGGTCCTCCGAGAGTTCAGTCTCAATAGAATAACTGAGGCTCCTCCTACTCAGTCCTAGATCTAATCGGGGAGCCTTCTAAGCACCCCCACTGTCCGAGGCTGATCTCTTCATCTTTTGTCAGTCTGCACTTACCTACAGGAAAAGAGGTCAGGAGCAATTTTTCCTAGACTCTGGCTCTATCGCACGATCTAAGATAGAAGGAAAGGTCAATCATTCCAAAATTCCCTGCAGCCTCCTGTTTATAAGTGTGGCCGGCTTCACACCCATAAACAGGACTCTACCAGACACGGTCCGTAGACAATCCCTAGGACGAACTACTCTGATACCACTTTTGTCACGACCCAAACCGATGGGCCGTAACAAGTGCCCGGCCACTGCTGGCCAAGCACTCCTATGCTTGCATTTACTTCTCACCGACTATCCCGGGACCATACACAATCTCTAACTAAGCGGTACTGTCTCCCGAACAATCAACATAAAAGACACTGTACTGGGGGCTCACGGCCAACACATACATATAAACATAAATATCTAGAGTAACAGCGCAAGCCGATCTGGCCGCTTCATATATCCTGTACAACAAAATAAGTGCCGACGAGGCTGCATAACAACACGACTACATATCACTGTCTACACACCTCTATGGAGTACAAACTGTAGAAAGGACAGGACAAGGCCCTGCCGTACCCATAGATGTACGTAACAAAATGGCATACAAAACGGACTGAAGCTCCGGATCAATGGAGCGTACCGACTGCCGCTGAGGAGAGGTCCTACTACTGTGAATCGTCCGACTGGCTACCTGATCCTGCGGGCATGAACGCAGCATCCACAAGAAGAGACGTCAGTACGAGTAATGTACCGAGTATGTCAGGCATGAATAATAACATATGAGGGATACATAGCATGCATGATAACACAAAAGGAAGTATACAGCATATCGTAAGATAAAAGAGTAACCTGTACATATGAGTGCCTTTCAAGCGGGTACCATCCATGCTTAGTGCAGCGGAACGTGCAGCCCAATCCACGTATATACATACATATATATATATATATCCATAGTAATGCTTTCTTTGAAAAACACTTATTGTTCATGTATACATAAAATAGAACATATAATGTTGCTGAGGCGTCGGCTCCTATCCATTTAGCCACATATGTCCAGCGTCCGGGCATCCCGCGTCCGGGATGATATCATGTCATATAATACCAACTTATCAGGTGGTTACGCGTATATAATGCTCTGGCCCTTTTTCCCATATTCCCCATGTACATATACATATATCATATAAGCAGCATGCATGAGACCTCCGATTATATTATGGAATAATCATCATGGCTTTGTCTCACCTTGAAGGAACAATCATTTTAAGGTGAGACTATCAACGAAGAATAACTTCAAGAGAAAACATAGAATAAGATCATAAATCTCATAAGGCGTCAATTCATATACTTTGAAGTATTTAGAAAATAGAGTCATTATCAAGGAATAAAATTGAGGATCAAAAACTAGCTCAATATTCTCATATTCATATTGAATCCACAACTTGAGACTTTTAAACATGAAACCATTCTCATCATAATCATCATAGACATATTCTCATCTTTGACATCATCGTTTTCATTACAAAAACATGTCTGTCATTGTAGTCATAAAAGCTTACAAAATCATAAACCTTTGTTTTTGAAAAATACGGACATTTTGGAAAACATTTACAGGTTATCAGGAAAGGAATCATGCGTTGGAATCATAGACTTCTAACTTTGAAAACAAAGAGGTCATGGAAGCATTTATGAAATCGTAACATAGGAATCATGTCTTTGAAAGAAAGGGACGAGCCTTAACATACCTGTTCAGCCTCCTATTTTCTACGCATATCCGTCCGTACTCGTAAATCTACATTTGAGAGAATTCACACTCTCGTTAGACTCATCGTTGCATGCGTGTACTAAGCTTTCAATTTAAACTAATTTATTTTCTGCCGAAAATCGGGCAGCATCTCATCTATTTATATGCCTAGCCCGAAATCATAACCCAACAACCAACAACACAACAACAATACCAACATCAACAACATCATTTCCAACACCAATATGTACCATAAAACAGCCCACACGCTGTTTTCCAACTTCCATAACTATCCAACTTACTACACAATTATTTAACGGTTTTATCTCCGTAAATAAGCCTTAAATAATACAAAAAGAGAAAGATTCATACCTTATTTTTGTTAAAAGAGCGATATCTTTAATATCCACCTTGAATCCACCACAAAACCATACTAGAATCACATCTATGCGTTTATCCGAGCTTCGATTAATACTCTGTCACTTGAAAATTGTTTACTTTTTGTTTCCCTCTCTCTCTCTCTTCAAAAATCTGAAACTTTCTGGGCTAAATCTGGTGAAAAAAAAGGGTTATTACCATTTTTATAATGGTCAAATCCGGGTCGGGTACTGAAGCATTTTACTGTAGTAGTACTGTAGCAAGTCGGTACTGTAGCAAGTCGGTACTGTAGCAGTACTTTAGCACGCGTTTCTGTTCTCTCAGCTGAACTTGTAACGTCCATAATTCTTTACTACGATGTCCTATCGACAAGCAATTTTTTACGTTGGTAACTAGACTCGACGAACTTCATTTTAGGCTTTTGTTTCACCTTAAAACACTTCATATGCTAAGAGATATTCGCCCCCCAAGTTGGACCAAAATTTTCACTCAAAACATTACCCATCCTTTCTCCGAAGTCGTACTACTTTATTTCTTCCACTCATTTCGTTATAAAACTTTCCGGTATATCTTATATACATCCTTCACTTATTAAATATACTTAATAGTGCTTGCTCCTTATATTCCAAAGTGGTTTTACTTAACCCTAACTCAACGTACTTATGTTTCAAATTTGATAAGTGCTCTTCGAAGATACGGGGTGTAACAATAATCTCATAATAGCATGAAACCATGCACTTATAGAATGGAATCATCATTATCATCATTGTCATCAAAGAAAACATCTTACCTTTAACATCCTAAGAAACACAAAAAATCATGAACTTCTAAAATAATAATGTTATGGAAAACATGTTTAGGTTTGTAAGAAGGAATCATGCCTTTGAAAAGAAAGGGACTAGCCTTACATACCTGATTGATCTCCTCCTACTTATAATTTATTCTCCCGAGCTCGTAAATCTATATTCAAGAGGAATCATACTACTATTAGACTTATCGTCATATGCCTATCTCAAGTCTTTAAATTAAACTCCTTTAGAATCTGCCAAAATTCGGGCAGCATCTCACCTGTTTATATCCCTAGCCCGAAATCACAATACCAACAACAACTCTAACGTCAACAAGATTATTATCCATACCAAAATATTCCATAAAACATCCCACACGATGTTTGTCCATTTTCTCAACCAACAATTTCGTTATACGATCATTTAATAGCTCTACCTCTGATACGATTCTACCTAGGATACTCTAGAAAAGCAAAAGAACAAGAAAATCAAAATAAAGGGTGGATGAAGAATAGAAATGGAAGAGGATAGATGGATAGATACTTGACCCAAGAGCAAGAAATCTATGGACAAAAAAGGGTATATTAAACCCTAACCCTTCCAATCGGATTTACAAACCCTAGAACCTAAGCAATTCGAGTCAATAAACGACTCAAATGAATCCACAAATGAGCAACATTAAATTTAATGGAAATAAACAATTCACTTAACAACTATGAAGCAACACTTGGTTAACCAACCAAACAATCTATATTAATCTAAAGCTATCAACTACAATCTCTCATAAGAGTTTCTTTATTCAACATAATCTAAAGATGAAAATAACGTAAGTCTAGTATTTATACTAAGAGACTTAAGAGCTAGGCTTGTTATTAAAAGAATACCATTAATGAGGCAAGGGCCTTGTTTGGCTAGTTGGATGTTGGCTTGAAATCCGAAAAAGGGTCTTCTTGCACATATAGCCATCGTCCAATGCTTAAGCTTACAATTGTGACCCTTTTACATCTATGGCCCTTCTTTGCACGTCTAGCCACATTTACATTTCTGTCCCTTTGCGAGTCTAGCCACTCTGAGTGTTGGCCTTTTTTCTTGTAGCTTCTTCTTTCATTTCTCTCCAAGCTACTTTCCATACTTCATAGGCCTTCTTATGGGGATTCTGTGCCTCTCTATGGGTCTCCAATGCTTCTTTGGTCATCCTCTTAGCTTTCATGGATTAGAGTCTCATGTCTTAGTCTTCAATGTCAGCCTTCAAGTCAGGTGTGCCTAGTAGGGTCATATCATCATCTCCTTCCTAAAAAGGATTCGTCCTCGAACCCGAACCTTGCAAAAGCCAAAGGAAGATGGAAGACAACATACTCCTCAAAGATTGAGGGTTAGCACACACAATAATAACCACATAATCATGCCAAGGATGAACAAATTTGTGGTACAACCACACATCAATAGTAATCATGCATAGAGAGTGCATACATGGGATTTCAACAAGGTGAATTCCCCAAAATTCAAGAAATAACTCACTCCCCAAGAAAGTTCTACCTTCATTTTGACTAAGTGTAAGATGTAAAGTAAGGTCATTCCAACCTAGAGCCCAACCCTTTACACTAGACTCCTCAAACAATAGTTTCACTACCAAGACATAACAAGAGGACACTACATCGGGATCATAAACAAAGATATTCCTCAAGTTATGGACTACACATCCCTCTTGCAAACCCATCATAAACTTAAGCAACAACATACAAAGGGTTTCATAAGCAAAGAGGTCATAAGGAAAGGTATCACACAAGATATTGTTAGCAATTTGTAGCCAAGTTTTACCCTCCTTTTCAAGATAATCCATTTTAGCAGTCAAGTCAAATTCCCTCAAGAAGAGGTTTTTCTCACTAGGAAATGGATCATCATACCATAGTGGTTCTGTAGTGACTTTGTGATCCCCAAGAATGGCTTCATTTTCAACATCATCAAACACAAAGCCATGTATTTCACAATCATCCACTATGTTACTATCAAGCAAATTATCATCCTTGAAGAGAGTAGGTTCAATCACAAGATCATATTTAAAATAAGAAAGTTCACTCTTAATAGGATCAATATCGACACAAGTGCTACCACTAGATGGACACAATTTACTCTTGCAAGAAGAGTCAATATAGTCATCAAAAGGATCAAATAGTATGTAAGAACTTTTACCAAGACATCATCAATTAACAAAGGGTCACTAATTCCCACACAAGGCAAAACTTTACCTCTACTCAATTGTTCATCAAGCACAACGTGATCCACATTTGCTAAAGTAGAAGGGTTAGCTTTGTTACCTCTTTGTTGAAGCACATCACCTTTGTCAATTTGATCAAGTTCCTTGTGTTGGTCTTCCTCTTTGGAAGAGGGTAGCACTACTTCACCCTCCAAAGGAACTTGGAAACTCGGGTCCATATCCTTTTTGGGGTGATCATCCACATAAGTACCTACAAAAAGAACAAGACAACTAGAAGAAATAGAAAGGTTAGAGGGGTTAGCTTCACTTACCACCAAGTTCTTCTCGTCACCACACCTTTCCTCTCCTCCTAACATTTCTCTACCGACCATACACTTCTTACTCTTCTCTTGGGTCGAACCTTGTCCTCTTTGAGCAACCAAGGTCTCCTTTTCATTCACAACTATTTCCTCCTTTTTCATCTTTTCACATAGCTCTTTCATGACTCTATAGTCTTCACGCACTTCATGGGGAGTCAATGGGGCAAGGACATACTTTTTACCCTTGACCATAAAAGAATACTTGTTAGTCCCCCCCCACTATGTTGAGCATCCACATCAAATTGCCATGGTTTTCCAACTAAAATATGGCACGCTTGCATTGGCACCACATCACATAAGATTTCATCCTCATATCTTCCAATGCTCAATTGGATAATCTGTTATAGCCCGTATTTTGCACGTTTGGATATTTCAAAGTCGTCGTGGAAAGTTAAAGGCGAGACCATTTTCAAAAAAAAAATTGTGCACAAGTTAGTTATGAATATCATTTATGAATATTATTGGACGGAAATATTGAGAAAGGTTAAGGGCAAAAAGGAGAAATTTCAAAATGGTAAATGGTAATATTGAGGAAAGTCGAGGGACAAAATGGGAATTTCACAAGGCATTCAAGAAAGTTCTTGAGGGACCAAAGTGTACATGGTAAGATATTAGGTCATCTTTTATTCTAAGAAAAATTCAAAAAAAAAAGGGGGGGAATTCTCTAGAGAAAGAAAGGATGGCCAAGTGTCCACATTCTTACTTAAGGGGCCTAAGTGGATATATAAAGAAGTGGTGGCTAAAATGAAACAAGTAAGTCATCTTTTATTTAAGAGAATTCAAGAAAAAGGATGAAAGCTCTAGAAGAAGAAAAAAAAATGAATAAAGAGAGCATGTGCTTTTCACATGCTTGAAGAAGCCAAGTATATATATAGATAGGAGAGGTCATCTTTTTAAATCAAGAAGTTGTAGAGAAAGGAAAAAAAAATATAGAAGAAGAAGAAAGAGGAGGGGCCAATTCGGCCCAGAAGGAGGAGAAAGAGAAGACCAAAAATCTTGCCCCAAAAATTTATTTCTCATAGTATTTCTACTAATTCAAAGATGCTCTCCAACATGGTATAATTGTTGAAGCAAGAGAATTATTCTTTGGTGCAAAACTCTAACCTTAGTTAAGTTGAGAAGTTGTGAAGGAAAGGTAAAAATTCATCTCCTTAATTGTGTTATGAATGGTTTGGTATGTTGTAGTATGTGGGAAAGAATAGAATTCATAAGAAAATATGGATGTTGAAATTGTAGCCGAGCATGGTGTGTGTGTGGCCTTGTATGTGTTGTTGAATGTAAGTATAATGAACTAAATTTATGTAGTAGGTTGGTTGTTGTTGTAATGCATGAAAAAAAAATGAAAATCCATGGAAATATGCATGATGTAGTTGTGGCCGACTAAGGGGCTGTTTTGGTAGCTATGGTAAATTGATTTTATTTGATATTCTAGTTGTTGTTAATGTGGATTCTATGATGAAAATGATGGTTTGGTAGTTTGAAATGAAGTCGTCGACGTGTAGATTGTTGATGTGGTTCTTGAAGTTAAAGGTAAGAAATGTGTTATTGATGTTTCATTTAATTTGGAAGGTTGCGGATTATGTTGTGGTAGTTGGTTGGAATCTAAACAAAACGTCGTTGAATTATGTGAAACGAGTTATTAATGTTAGAAGGTGTTTTGAGTAAAATTATTGAAATTGTTGGTATGATTGTTGGCATTGTGTTAATAGTTTGGCCGGGTTGAATTCCCGGATTGTTGTTGATTGAAATTGGCCAAGATAGATTCTTGGGGATGATGTATTTACAGGGAAAATGCTGCCGAAATTTGGGCAGACAAATGTTACTTTAAAATCCCACTTCTAAAGGCTCTAATCAAGTTTTGGTAAACATGACCAATTTGTAGATTTTGGCGGATTTGGAACGTGAATTTGGAGTCGCATAAGAAGCAGAAAAGGTATGTAAGGCTTCACCCTTCTTTCTATGGAATGTCTTAGACGGAATATGTTGGATATGAGCCTCGGGAATAACTCTACCCTCCGGAATCCGCGCCTAAATTTTTCTTTTTTTCAATCAGAATAATTGAACTAAAAAGTGTGCAAAATGTTGGAAGAATTTCCTAAACCTCTAGAACTCGCATAAACAGGACCCGACTACCCTAAAACCCTCACAAGTAACGCCAAGACATGTAACATATGTAAATTTGGTATGCCGCCTCATTTGACCCGAGGTGGGCCCATGGTCCCCGGATTTTCCTTATTGTTCCGTTTGATCTATTTTGAAGCAGAATCCAAAGAAAACTTTTGATCCTTATCCCGTTCACCGAGTGACAAGTACTGTAACTATGCTAACGAGGATACTTCTATGATGACAATGATAATGATGATGTTAAGAAAGGGAATATGCCTATGATAAGTATGACAAAGATGATTCCATGACTAAGATGATGAATATGATCTTATAATGATAACGATGTAGTCCAAGATGAGAAAATGCCTACGGTAGATGTGTTGGCAAAATGTTCTGCTATGAAAAGGAAAATATGGAAACGTTAAAATAATTCTTGATATCTCAACTCTATTACAGGTACTGACTACTCTAAAGGGCCTAGGTATATGAAACTGTACCCTATGACCCTATTTGATGTTTTCCTCATAATGACACTTTTCATTGGTAGTCTCGCCTCATAATACTCGTTCCTTCAAGGTGAGACAAAGCGACTATGGTTGTTCCATAATGTAATCGGAGGCTACCGACCTTCCGTCACTCCGATGGACACATGACTTTCTTTGAGCTCTCATGCATGCCAATGGTATGACATATGTATATGAATGTGAATATGTATATGTATATGTATATGGGGAAAAGGGGAAAGGCCACTGTTATATCACCACTTAATTCAGCTGGATTTCGTCCCGGACGCGGGATATGGGAGAGCCGGATACGGCGTCTGTATATGTGATATATATATATAATATGTTGGGACACTGTTGGGGAGGGGGGTGGGAGAGCCGATGTACTCGGCATCTGTAAATGTGAATAAAGGATACCGTTTTCTGAAATGTTCTGTTTTCTGTACATGTAAATAAGAAGCACCGTTTTTCTGAAAAAAAGAAACTAAGCATGCATGGCATCCGCAGAAAAGCATTCATATGTACAGGTTACATCTGTCCCAGGATAAGCTCCATATGTCTATCTCGTTATAATTCATACTATATACTCCTTTATTATGTTACTATTCATGCATTACATACTCAGTACATTACTCGTACTGACCCCTCTTCTTCGGGGGCTGCGTTCATGCCGCGCAGGTACTCCCAGATGATTAGAAGATCTTACTGAAGATGTTCCAGCGGGGATGGCGAACTCCATTTGTCCCGGAGAATTGCCAAGTCCAAGTATATGCTATGATGCTTTGTTCTATGTTAGAGACTTTGCAGACAGAGTCATGGGTATTGGGTTGTCAGTCTGTAAGCGGCTCCAGCAGCCGATATGTTATTATGTTTCATGTCCCGAGTCTTACATGATGTCAGAGTTTACTTATGAAAAAAAAAATATTGGAGAGCTTACTATGTATTTCTTTCTTAATTGATACAAGAGTTTATCTATGTAATAAGAGTCAGCGGGTTTGCTCGGCTCCAGATATGGGGTCGGGTGCCCATCACACCCTAGTAAAGTCGGGGTGTGACAAAGTGGTATCAGAGCAGGTCGGTCCAAGGGTTGTCTGCAAAGTCGTGTCCAGTAGAGTCCTGTTTATGGGTGTGAAGCCGGCCACATTTATAAACAGGAGGATGCGGGGCATCTAGGAAATGTTGACCTTTTTTCTGTATCAGATCGTGCGATGGAGCCAAGTCATAGGAAATAAGATTCCTTATACTAACCGTCAATTTTCGCAGACGTCTAGTGGCGACGAAAGAAGACAAGTGACGAGATGGCAAGTTACAAAGGTAAGCCTGGATAATTGTTCTATTACTTCGAACTGGAAGTTCTGATGGCTGAATATGTCATATAGCCGCGTGTTCTGTGAAGTACTGTAGGTACTTGCTACGTACGGATTTGGAAAAGTAAGAATGGAAAAGGAGGTCTGTCAGAATAGATACGCCTAGTAGGAAAAGACGGGGGCAGAAGATATTGTAAACAGGTAATAAGTGAGATGCGTTGTTTCAGAAAAGTTATGGATTTGGGCGTGGCAACGAAGGTGAGATCGCTACCATCGGGAATCTGGAAGTCCAGGACAGGAGGTAGCCATACACACAGGCGGAAGATGAACATCGGGAACCAAGAGGGTAAAACCGTAATTGTGAAAGAAGGACGCGTTACGAAAGTGCCTGGGAGCCTGTGAAACCTCGACTCGCTCCAAAACATGTAATAAAAGTCATGTGAAGAAGCGGACGCGAAAATATCGGCATTAAGGCACCGAGTTTCAGTGAAGCTTTTGGGTTAAGCGTGCTCAGGTGGGAGCAATTTCATGATGGGTGACCCCCTGGGAAGTTGGCAAGAAATTCTATAAATTGAGACATAAGGGACAAATGAAAAGCTAGGGTAGTCTAAGGAAAACTAGAGTGTATGGGATGATTGGAGACCATAGGAAGAGGCGTAGGACGAGGCAAACTAGATCGGTGAAGAGGCAGAAAATGCATTATAGCTCGGGAATTAGGATAGGCTTGAATAGTGGTTGGAAGTATTTGGTGGGCTAGTTGATAGTAATTATATATATATATATATATATATATATATATATATATATATATATATATATATATATATATGTATGAAGGTGTAGCGTATTCTATATATGATCGTATCGGAGGACATGTGAGTCCCAGCGATCGGAGCTACAGAAAAAGAGGCATTGATCACGCAAGGGTACCGAAGTTCGAAGGGGTACCAAAGATCGAGTGACAGCAGGAATAAATGATGAAGGCGTTACTAGGAAAATTGGTATCATCTCCACTACAAGTCAAAATGGAAGAATTCTAGTGTGACGAAAATTGGAAAGAAAAGATTGAGCAAGTGGAAAACAAAGAGATCAAAGTATCGGAAGGAGGTGAGAGGTAAGAAACCTCAAAGAGAAGAGGGATAAGGGATAGACCAAGATTTCATAGAAGGACTGTTGGCATATAAGGAGCCCCCTAAAGGGGGGGAGGCCATATTATAGTAGACCTAAAAAGGAATTGCAACACTATCAAGTGTCAGCAAACGAAATCTATTAGCTTGGAATCAGAGTTTAAAATTTGTCGGCATGTCGCAAGAATACTTGGGAGTAGAGTAGAAGCGAAATAACAATGAGTATACTAAGAGATAGACCTGAGGATAAAGAAATAGCCTACGGCTACATTGAATCGTTAAGTAAGGATTGCGTACTAAGACATTGCTTCCGTTAAGGTGCGGTGACGAGACAATACTAGAAAAGGAAGGAACCGGAAAGAACAAGGATAATGAGGTGACACAGTGAGTTAGAAAGACCTATGACATGGAGCAATTACTCATGAAAGGTCAAGGAGTTCCGATTATAAGGAAAATAAGGTAAAGGATAAGGAACAGGCATAATGGAAAGAGCAGCTATAAAAGAAACCCATGACATGGAATGAGGACTCACGTAAGCCGATATGTTATTATGTTTCATGTCCCGAGTCTTACAAGATGTCAGAGTTTACTTATGAAAAACAAAATATTGGAGATGTTACTATGTATTTCTTTCTTAAATGATACAAGAGTTTATCTATGTAATAAGAGTCAGCGGGTTCTCTCGGCTCCAGATATGGGGTCGGGTGCCCATCACACCCTAGTAAAGTCGGGGTGTGACATAATCGCTTGCTTAGTCACCCGGACTTCTCCACTTTCATTGAACCATTGAAGCTTGTAGGGGCTAGGGTGTTTTCTTGTGGGGAATTTCATACTTTCAGCTAACCGCATTAGTGCAGCTCCTACCATCAATGATCAAGAAACAAACCTTGTCCAAAATCTTACACCTAGCATAAAACAAGTTCTCCCGTTGGTCACTCTCTTCCCTGGCTAGATCTCCCATGGCCCTTCTAGCAACAATAGCATGATTTAAAACCTCCTCATATCTCAATTCAACTTCATCCTCAGAATCACCCTCACACTCACTACTTTCTCCTTTCTCATCATGACCAACCCTTGCTCTCATTTTCATTATCAGTTCGATACCCATCCCTCACTATAGTGATAGACCTCAGGATGGGACACTCACTCGCAATATGTCCTCTACCTTGGCATTTGAAACATTGAATGGTAGATGGACGAGGGAAGTTAGGTTTAGCATTGTTACCTCCTTTAGTCTTATCATCACCTTTGGCTTTGTAGTCGAACTTAGCTTGAGGTATTGTGTCATGACCCAACTAGTGGGCCATGACGGGTACCCAGAGCTGACTACCAAGCACCACTTATCATGCTGTTTGTCATATTCAGCATGAACATACATCATTCTCAACACCAGACTTACCATGAAACAATCTCCAAATATCTCCCAAAACATGTGTGCATACATAGGCCCGTAAGGCTACAAAATGATAACAAGGTATAGGCTAAAGAAGTCTCATAACATCTATTACCCACACATAAGTATCTACGAGCCTCTACTAGAATACTGAGATCATAAGAACGGGACAGGACCCCGCCATGCCCCAAATGTGTAACACAGAAAGATATACCGATGAGTGAAAACTCTGGAGTAGTGGAGTGCTCCTGTACAGCTGCTGGTAAGGCTCCTAGGTGTCCGGGCCGTCTCTCTGCCTACCTATGGGCATGAACACAGCGTCCATAAAAGAAAGCACGTCAGTACGAACAATGTACTGAGTATGTAAGGCATCTTTGATAACATAATAAGGAAGTATAGAAAGCATAAGAAGAAAGGATAACTATAATTGCTTGCCTCTTGAGGCGGAATCATGCATACTCACTTTTTACCGTTAGAACACATCACACATACATACATAAACTGTCTTAACCAATAACATCATTAACCCGCGTTCGGGCCTCTCGCGTCCGGGGTAATCATCTCACGCCGCCTACTAGTGGTGCTACCCGTGCCATATAGACACAGTATAATCATCCATAAGCCGTCCACTAGGCTCAATGTAGTGGTGCTGCCCAGCCATATAGGCGCGGTGTAATCATCCATAAGCCGCCCAATACACTCATCGTAGTAGTGCTGCCCGACCGTATAGGCAGGGTGTTATTATCATAATCCATAGCCGCCCACCGTACTGGTACTGCCCGGCCATATACGCACGGTGTAATCCTCATCATATACTTAACCTGAAGCATGCATAAGAGCTCAAGTAAAAGCTGTAACTCTATTGGAGTAACGTAAGTTCGGTAACCTCCGATTGTATTATGGAACATCATGATCGTCATGTCTCACCTTGAAGGAACTAGCATTATGAGGTGAAACTGCCAATAATGAATAACATCAAAGAAAAACATCTCATAAAGCGTCAATTCATAAACTTTGGAATCATTAGAAATAGAGTCATCATCATTATCATAAAACACATCTCATCTCTTTCTCATACGGAGCTCTTAATAATCTTGAGCTTTCAACTCTTGGGATGTAAGAAGGTCATGGAAATATAAATAATACAATAATATATGAATCATGCCTTTGAAAGAAAGGGACAAGCTTTAACATACCTGTTCAGCCTCGAACTACCTACGCTTATCCATCCGAGCTCGTAAGTTTACGTTTAAGAGGATTCAAACTATCGTTAAACTCATTGTTGTTTACTTGTTATACCTCAAAATATTTCATGTCGTTGTGCGGTGAATAGGCTAACGTAGGTTATGGAGTATATGATGTCCCTACTAGAAACAAGGGATACTTAATGATCCTAATTAAGATTTCAAAGACATTTGGGGAAAAAAAAACTTGTTAAGGAAAGTTAAGGTAGAGAATATTGAACACAGTGTACTAGCAGGTATTCCTGGTGATTTACGGGGTTAAAAGTTGAACGAATTGAACGGATGCAGGCTGAGCAGATTCAAGGAAATCTGCAGACATCAGACATTATCGACAGACCGTTGATCATGTCGACGGACCGCCAATATGCACCGTCACTATGTTCTGAAAATCCTGATCTCGACGGACCGTCGACACGTCGATGGGCGGTCGATCTATGCGATCAATAGGATTTTGCAACTCTGATCTGCAGAGGAAGGTCGACAGAGCAAGTCGACGGTCCATCAACCCGCTCGTCGAATCGCTTCTCTAGAACTTTCCAGTTTCAGCTATAAATAGACGAGTTGAGCTCCAAATTTTTAGATTTGAGTCTCTCTCCAAGTCTTGAAGGTTCTAGAAAAATTCTCTTATCATATCATCACATATCCAAGGGAAATCAAGGAGTAAACACTAATAATTAATAGAATCAAGTGCAATGATACTCTCTAGGGTTTGTGGAAACCAAGAATCTCTTTGGTTCTAAAGTAGGGTTTTCTCCATGTAAGGTATCTCCATTCAAAGTTCATTCCTACATCATCAAAGGTAAGTTTTATGTTCAATTCACGTTATTAAAAGTATTGAGAGGTTAAAAGACTTGGATTATGGAAGGGAGGAGACTATGGAGCACAAACACAGAAATAGCAATACTCTTGATTAATGACTTAACTTGAATAATAGTTCTTGACATGTTATGAGTACAGACTTGTGGTGAATGATACGAATGATATTAAAGGAGTATTTTATGAGAATGAATATGATGTTGTAATATAGGTATGGTTATGGATAATCTCGAAGGTGGATTTAAGAAGTAAACAATGTTTAACTTAAAGAATCTATTAATTATGCTATCATGAGTGTTCTTATTGATGTTTGAGGGTTATCTTATTTCACGGAAGAATTTGTCGAACAAAGGAAGTGTCGCCAAATTTCCATTAACTTTTAGTTGCTTTAGTTTAAGCTTAAGTATGTTTCTGGTTGTCTAATTTTAGTACAAATTCTCGTGAAGGTAGCCTCGTGAGCTCGAAAGGCAAGCAAGTAGGCAATAGAGTTAAAAAAAGATATAAAGGTATGTGAGGCTAGTCCCTTCTTTTTCTAAGGCATGATTCCTATAATATGACTTCCTTTATCTTTCTATGATTTTCTCATGTTCCGGAAATTATAAGTCTATGATTATTGAGACCTCCTCATGAAATAACGATACTGATGATGATGAAGCTAAGTCCAGAGGCTCTAAATCTTATGATATGCTATTCTTATGAAGCCCATGATTTCTTGATGTTTTTCATTGTTGTTAGGCTCACCTTATGATGCTATTTCCTTTAAGGAGAGACATGATGATCATGACTCCTCCATAATGGAAACGGGGGTTCATGACCTTACGTCACCCTGATAGAGTCATAGATTTTACTTGAGTTCTTATGCATGCTTTATGATGAGTACATATGTATCGATTATAGACAGTTGAAAAGGGTGACGGGGTGCATCGATTGTTTGACCAATTATAAGGTGTCAAGTGGTTTTCCAAGATTGATCTAAGATCGGGGTATCACCAAGTGAGAGTTAGAGAAGAAGATATTCCGAAAATGGCTTTCAAAACCAGATATGGTCATTAGGAATTTCGGGTGATGTCATTCAGGTTGACTAACGCTCCAGCAGTGTTTATGAATCTGATGAATGATGTATTCAGGCCATTTCTAGATCTTTTTGTGATAGTGTTCATAGATGACATTCTAGTATATTCTCGGACTGAAATAGAGCATGTAGACCACTTGCGTGTTGTCCTTGGAATTCTTCGGACTCGTGAATTGTATGCAAAATTTTTGAAATGTGAATTTTGGCTGAATTATGTGACCTTTCTGGGCCATATTATCTCAGCTGACAGTATTCGAGTTGATACTCAGAAAATTGAGGTTGTGAAGACTTAGCCAAGGCCTACAATGCCAACAGAAGTCTTTAGCTTCCTGGGATTAGCAGGCTATTATAGAAGGTTTGTGGAAGGATTTTCTTCTATTTCAGCACCATTAACGATGCTAACTCAGAAGTCAGCAAATTTCAGTGGACCAATGCCTGCGAACGCAGTTTTCAGGAATTGAAGGATAGATTGACTTCGGCCCAGTCCTGACACTTCTAGAAGGGTCAAGAGGCTATGTTGTTTATTGTGATGCCTCCAGTGTCGGATTGGGTTGCGTGCTGATGCAGCACGGTAAAGTCATTGCCTATGATTCCCGGCAGTTGCGGAAGCATGAAAGGAATTATCCAACTCATGATCTCGAATTGGCTGCGGTTATTCATGCATTAAAAATGTGGAGACACTACTCATACGGTGTGCATATTGATATTTATACAGATCACAAGAGTCTCCAACATATTTTGAAGCAGAAGGAGTTGAACCTGCGACAGAGGCGGTGGTTAGAATTATTAAAAGATTATGATGTGAGTATTTTATATCATCCTGGAAAGGCGAATATAGTAGTTGATGCACTTAGCCGCAGATCAATGGGAAGTCTATGTGAGGTCCCTCTGGAGAAAAAAGAATTAACCCATGGCTTCACCAGCTAGCTAGCCTCGGAGTTCGTCTAATTGATTCAGGCAGTGCAGAGGTTGATATTCATAATTCAACTATTTCCTCTTTAGACACGGAAGTAAGAAGGCGCCACTATGAAGACCCCCAGTTGAGTCACTATAGGGATACATTTCCTGAGAAAGAGAAGTCGCCATTTGGAGTTTCTAGAAATGGAGTTCTCAAGTATCAAGGCAGGCTATGTGTGCCAAATGTGGCAGGGCTACGTCGTCAGATTCTGGAAGAAGCTCATTATTCCCAGTATTCAATTCACCCAGGGGAGAAAAAGATGTATCACGATCTTAAGCCAATATATTGGTGGGATGGAATGAAGAAGGACATAGCAGAATTTGTAGCTCAATGTCGAAATTGCCAACAAGTGAAAATTGAGCATCAAAAGCCAGGGGGGTTGTTACAAGCCGTGGAAATTCCAGCCTGGAAATGGGAAGTGATCAACATGGATTTTATTATAGGTTTGCCTGATTCCCAGAGTAAGTATGACTCCATATGGGTGATTGTTGATAGACTCACAAAATCAGCCCATTTTCTTCCGGTCAAAACCACATATTTGGCAGAATATTATGCAAGGCTGTATCTTAAGGAGATAGTGCGACTTCATGGTGTCCCAGTGTCTATTATCACTGATAGAGAAGCACAATTTAAGGCTAAATTCTGGAAATCGTTTCAAGAAGGGTTGGGGACTCAAGTGAGGCTTAGCACAGCATTTCACCCACAAACTGATGGGCAGGCTGAACGCACTATTAAGACCTTGGAAGATATGCTACGGGCATGTATACTAGACTTCGGAGGTAATTAGGATGATCATTTGCTACTTATCGAATTTGCCTACAACAACAATTATCATTCCATCATCCAGATGGCCCCGTACGAAGCATTGTATGGAAGGAAGTGTAGGTCGCCAATTGGATGGTTCGAAGTCGGGGAGACATAATTGATAGGTCTAGAATCAATCCAGCAAATGGTGGAAAAGATCAAGCTTATCAGAGACTGATTATTGACAGCTCAAAGTCGCCGAAATTCTTATGCAGACAACCGCCGACGAGACTTGGAATTCCAAATCAATGATTGGGTGTTCTTGAAAGTGTCACCGATGAAGGGTGTAATGAGATTCGGCAAGAAGGGCAATCTTAGCCCTCGATATATTGGGCCTTATAAGATTGTACGCAAAGTGGGCCAAGTAGCTTATGAACTGGATTTATCTCCAGAGCTTGAAATAGTCCACCCAGTTTTCCATGTGTCGATGCTCCGCAAATGTGTTGGAGATCCATCCAGAATTATGCTGATAGATGATGTCCAGATTACTGAGAAGTTGGCCTATGAAGAGGGGCCCATTGCTATATTAGATAGGCAGGTGCGGAAGCTCAAGAATAAAGAGGTAGCTTTAGTCAAGGTCTTATGGAGAAACAATAAGAGAGAAGAAATGACTTGGGGAGCAGAGGAAAACATGCAGTCCAAGTACCCGAAATTGTTTCCACCCCCGGAGGAGATTCAGGATGAGACGCCATTATCATAAGGTATGTAACGCTATCTTCTAATGCTTTTGGTCGTGTGTGGCCATATTTTCTTGCTATTGTGTTGTAGCCCTATGAGGCAATGTAATTGTGGGTTGTTGTGACAGGATGGTAGTGCCATATTACAGGGGAAACTCTGGTGAAATTTCTATAAAATCCCTGAGAACTTAACTTTTGAGGACGAATGTTCTTAAAGGGGGAGAGTGTTACACCTCAAAAAATTTCAAGTCGTTGTGCTGTGAATAGGCTAACGTAGGTTAAGGTGTATATGATGTCCCTACTAGTAAGAACGGATACTTAATGATCCTAATTAAGATTCCAAAGACATTTGGGGAAAAAGAGAAGAAAGCTTGTTGGGATAAGTTAGGGTAGAGAATATTAAACACAGTGTACCAGCAGGTATTCCTGGTGATTTACAGGGTTAGAAGTTGAACGGATTGAACCGACGTAGGTTGAGCACATTCAGTGAAGTTTACAGACATCAGACATTATCGACGGAGGGTCAATATGCACCGTCACTATGTTCTGAAAATCCTGATCTGCAGAAGCAGATTGATGAGGTACTTCGACAGACTGTCGACACGTCGACGGGCGGTCTATCTCCACCGTCAATAGGACTCTGCAACTCTAATCTGCAGAAGCAGGTCGATGGAGCAAGTCGACAGACCGTCGACCCGCTCATCGAACCGCTTCTCTGGAACTTTCCAGTTTCAGCTATAAATAGACGAGTTGAGGTCCAAATTTTTAGATTTAAGCCTCTCTCCAAGTCTTGAAGGTTCTATAAAAATTCTCCCATCATATCATCACATATCCAAGGGAAATCAAGGAGTAAACACCAATAATTAGTAGAATCAAGTGCAAGGATACTCTCTAGGGTTTGTGGAAACCAAGAATCTCTTTGGTGCTGAAGTAGGGTTTTTTCCAAGTAAAGTAGTTCCCTTCAAAGTCCATTCCTACATCATCAAAGGTAATTTTTATGTTCAATTCACGTTATTAAGAGTATTGAGAGGTTAAAAGACTTGGATTATTGAAGGGAGGAGACTATGGAGCACAAACACGAAAATAGTGATACTCTTGATTAATGACTTAACTTGAATAATAGTTCTTGACATGTTATGAGTACAGACTTGTGGTGAATGATACGAATGATATTAAAGGAGTATTTTATGAGAATGAATATGATGTTGTAATATAGGTATGGTTACGGATAATCTCGAAGGTGGATTTGAGAAGTAAACAATGTTTAACTTAAAGAAACTATTAATTATATTATCATGAGTGTTCTTATTGATGTTTGAGGGTTATCTTATATCACGGAAGAATTTGTCGAAACAAAGGAAGTGTCGCCAAATTTCCATTAACTTTTATTTGCTTTAGTTTAAGCTAAGCATGTTTCCGTTTGTCTAATTTTAGTACAAATTCTCGTGAAGGTAGCATCGTGAGCTCGAAAGGCAAGCAAGTAGGCAATAGAGTTAAAAAAAATATATATATAACGGTATGTGAGGCTAGTCACTTCTTTTTCTAAGGCATGATTCCTATAATACGACTTCCTTTATCTTTCTATGAGTTTCTCATGTTCCGGAAATCATAAGTCTATGATTATTGAGAGCTACTCATAAAGCTAAGCCCAGAGGCTCTAAAGCTTATGATATGCTATTATTATGAAGCCCATGATTTCTTGGTGTTTTTCATTGTTTTTAGGCTCACCTTATGATGTTATTTGTTTCAAGGAGAGACATGATGATCATGACTACTCTATAATGGAATCGGGGGTTCTTGACCTTACGTCACCCCGATAGATTCGTAGCTTTTACTTAAGTTTTTATGCATGCTTTCTGATGTGTACATATGTATGGTTACACCGCGCCTAGATGGCTGGGCATGACACCGCTAAGGCGGGCAGCTTATGATTACACCGCGCCTTGATGGCCGGGCATGACACCGCTAAAGCGGACGACTTATGATAACACCGTGCATATTTGTCCGGACATGACACCACTTGTGGGCGGCATGAGATGATAACCCCGGACGAGGGAGGCTCGGACGCCGGAGGCCCGGACACGGGATAATGATGTTATCGATTCAGCCAGATTATGCATGTATGTGTGACATGATTGAAAGGCAAAAGAGATCATGCATGATTCCACCTCAAGGGGCAAGCAGCTACAGTTAACTTTCTTCTTATGCTTTCTATGTTTCCTTATTATGTTATTGTACCTTACATACTCAGTACATTGTTCGTACTGACGTCCTTTTCTTTTACGGATGCTATGTTCATGCCTACATGTGGGCAGGGAGGCCCAGATTCTTAGGAGCTACTCAGCAGATTCACAGGAGCACTCCACTACTCCGGAGGTGCCATTTGTTGAGACATGCTTTTTGTGTATAGATTTGGGCACGACAGGGTCCTGTCCTGTCCTTATGTCTCAGTATTCTAGTAGAGGCTCGTAGATACGTATGCGTGGGTAGTAGTTTCCTCATGGATACATCATTGTATATTTTTGTATATTATTTTTGCAGTCGTGAGGGCATAGGTATATATGTATGTGTTGCCTTGGAGATTGTGCATGTTGAGGTTGGGTATGATGATTAACTTAATGAGTTGTGCTCGGTAGCCAGCTCTGGGTACTCGTTATGGCCCTTAGTCGGGTCGTGACAATAGTGTGCTAAGTTTTCAAATCAAATTATTTTATATCCTACCGAAAATCGGGCTGCATCTCCCCTGTTTATATGCCTAGCCCGAAATCTCAATTCAGCAACCAACAACAACAACAACAACAATACCAACATCAACCATAATATTCTCAATACCAAAATACTTCATAAACACCCCATATGGTTCTTATCTCATATTTCCACCAACAAAATTATTTTATGACTATTTAACAGCTCTATCTCCGTAGAGAAACAAAGATTAATATCAATATAGAGAGATTCATACCTTTTTCTTACTAAAACCGCAATATCTTCAGTGTTCACCTAGAATCCAAAACAACCACCGCACAATGATACTACAATCACAACTGTGCTCTTTCCGAACCTAAACTAACACTCCGCCACTTGAAAATCACTCAATTTTGTGATATTGTCACCCCCGCATCTGTTTTCTGAGTTTTTTTGGGAAATAATTGATGGACAAAAGGGGTTTTACCCTTTATATAGGGGGTCAAAGTTTGTGGAACCGACTTAATAATTGGCCTTCAACAGCGCGAGGGCCTCTCGCGAACGCGATGGTCTGGAATTTTCATGGCCATCGCGAACGTGTAGGGCAATTTCTGCCAGTTCGTCCAAATTTTCCTTTGTTGCCCGATCGACCTCCAATCCTTTTGATACCTCTCATACATGGTCTTAAACCCTTATAACCATAAGATACACATATATAATCTCGTATATCCTCAACAATAACCCCATGTTCAGAATTGGACAACTAACGCCTAGCGATTTCTTAATGTACCAAACTGCGAGGTGTAACATGTTGGAGTGTTGGTCTTGGGATTTTCCCAAGTGGAAGTTTTCCACTTTTCTTTCCCTTGGTTCCAAGTTGAAGATGATTTGCTTTTGTCTTTGTAAGACTCTCTTCTTTTAGATCTGCTTCAACCTTGGATGCATCATGGAATGCCTCTTCAAGACTATTATAAGTCTTGAGCCTCATTAGTTTAGAAATGTCACGGTTCAAGTAGGCTACCAACCTTATAATAGTGCACTCCTCTTGTTATTCTAACTTGTCTTTCATCCGCAGGTCCTCAAACTCATCAAAGTACTCTTCCACGCTTTTTGACCCTTGCTTCAACAAATACAACCTTTTGAGTGCATCTTGGCGATATGTGGGTGGAAGCCACCATGTTTCCATGAGCTCAATCAAGTCGTTCCAAGTGGGAAGGTCATAAATGTTGTTTTGTTGAGCCCTTTGCAACTTCTTAGATTCCCTCCATGTAGAAGCGTATCCCTCAAATTGAGTGAGGGCATACTTTGCCTTCAAGGCCTTAGACACATTGTTCGTGAGGAAGTTGCGCTCACTTTGCAATTTCCATTCAAGGAACTCTTCTGGATTGCTACCTCCTTGGAAAGTAGGAAGTTTCACCTTGATGGTGTTCAAATTCCGCTCATTATCTTGCCATCTTCCCCGTTCTTCATAACCTTGGGCCCGCCCTAAGTCTACATGACCTTGGAATCTAGGGTCATGGCCCGAAAATCTCTCAAAGCCTCTTTTTCCTCCCCTTTCCCAGTTATTCATTCCTCCGCGCGTTGCCCCTTGCCGGTTATCATCCCACCGCCTATCTTGTGGATAATTATCACACTCCTCTTCATTCATGGGGTATTGGTAGTGGCGTTGGTATTGGTTTTGGTTAGGAAAGGGATCTTGTATTTGGACTTAGGGTGGAGCTTGGGGTGCTTGTTGTAAGATTACTTGAGTGATTGCCTCATTCGGGTTGTTTTGGTAAACTCGGGATAGGTTTGTTGATTGGTGTTTTGGAATGTGGAGTTTTGGGATGGAAGGTTGGTTGTTTGGGTGGTAGAGCTCTTTGGGTGGAGGTGGTTATGGTGTTGGATTGCACAAGGTGTGTGCTAGTCCCGGGGTAATGGTTGGTGTGGTATCTTGTGTCTTATCCCCATCACCTTCATTCCTAGAACAGGGAGTGCCCATTCTACTCGAACCATCCGCGTGAGTCTTCTCAATACTCACTAACCGCACATCCATACCATTCAACTTTCCATCCACACCACTCAACTTCATATCCATGCCATTCAACTTCCCATCCATTTCGTCCATCCTCGAGGTCAAGCCCGATATTTGATTCATGATTATAGCCAATGAATTTGCTATGGATGACACATCTACTACCTCTTGCATCCTATCTCCTTGGTGAGACATGAAGACCTGCAAAAATAGCAAACAAGATTAATAATAAGCCTCACATCACTCGTAATGAACTCTCAACCTTACCACACTCCGTGCTCTTTTGAAGTTGTTGATGAATCGCGTAACCAATCAAATTCACCCGGTTGCTTATCCTTTGTGGTAGAATGGATTCTTGTTTAGATGAATGACGGACGACTGAAAGCAAAAGGACGAGAGCCAATAAAGTTTCAACGAAATAAAACGAAGAAAAGCTTGAAAGAAATTAGCACGAAAGAAATGCGGACACAAGAACTAGTAGACACAAGTAGGAACAACTACTAAATGGCTACTAGTTCAGAGACACAAGAAAATAGAATGCTAAAAACCAGAAAATAAATAAAATTTCGGGCTCGGGTAGGTGATAACTTGAAAACGGTTTTTTTTTTGTCTTCCCTACCTAAGGAATAGGGACACAATCACTTACAATCAAGGCTCAAGAAATTTTGAGAAGTGAATTGATTTGAGAACAAGATTTGAGGCTTGGGAAATCAAAGAAATGAGATGAAAGCTTACCTCGTACCCGGGAAATTATACGGCTGGGAATCAGGATTTATACGGTCCGTATAAATTTTGACGGACCGTAGAAGTGTATCATCAAAATTCTGAAAATTTTGTACTTTCAGCGGTGGAAATTTGACGCTCCGCAGGAAATTATACGGTCCGTGTAATTATACCATCAACGCATCATAGTAAGCAACTTTTCTGCCCTAATTTTGATGCTGAGATTTGACGATCCGTAGAAATTTATACACTTCGTATAATTATACCGTCAATGCGTCACAGTAAGCATGTTTTTGGCCTAATTTTGACGCAGAGATTTGACGGTCCGTGGAACTTTATACGGTCCGTACAATGGACCGTATTCCAGTTCCTCTAATGACGTCTCGGATTGAATTCAACAAGATTACACCAAACTAGTTCATGAAAAGTGATTGTTCTTGTTTCTACGTGATGTTGTGGTGCGTTTGGTCTTGAAGGAAGTTGGTGTGGCTAAAGTTCTTCAAGTATAAGGTATTTTCTTCATCCTATCTCTTATGTTGAGTTGAGTTGAAGGTTTAGCAAGTCTTAAAAGTAAAGATAGTTATGGAAGAAAGGTCATAAAGTGTTGTGTTGTAGTCGTTGAGTTTATGGACTGTTTTGAGCATGTTGTGGCTGTGTTGTTGAGCTAATTTCCATGTATATGGATGGTATCTAATGTTGTTGGTGTGCTGATGAGATTATGCTCCTTGATTGGGAAAAAAGGAAATGTATATTATTATTGTATATTGATATACTTTGGGTTGTTTGATGTATACTTCTTGTAAGGGCAGTAAAAGGAGTATTTAAGGACTTTTGTAAGTTTGTTGTTGTTATTGTAGGTTGTTGTATATGTTCTGGAATTTGGAGGAAGTAGATAATATAGGGGAAATGTTGTTCGATTTTCGTTGGCTCATTTATTAGTCTAGTTTGATCTTGTGAGAGTTTCAATGGCTTGAACTTGGTATTAATTATCTTGAATGATGATCTGCAAGTTTTGAAGGATAAGCATTAAGTAGTTAAGAAAATGACAAGGTATGTTAAGGCTAGTCCCTTTCTTTCTAAAGGCATGATTCTTTTCTTATGAACCCATACATGTTTTCCATAACATTCTTATTCCCAAAAGTTAGAAGTTCATGGTTCTTAGAGTTTCTTATTGTCACGACCCAACCCCATGGGCCGCAACTAGTGCCCGAGCTGGACACCCAGACGTACTCACTTACCAGAATTGGCATACACTGACTTATACAGGTACAAAGATTAGATGTCGTCTTAGGCGGTCACATATAACATACATATCATACATAAGCCACCAAGGCTGTTGTAAAACATATCGCCCAAAATATATACATACGTATTCACACATACAAGCCATTAAGGCTGTCATAGCGTATGGAATCGCTTAAGAAGCATATCACATAGACATAACCAAATGATAACGACCCATGACCCACATACATGTCTACAGGCCTCTAACAAAGACAACGGTGAATCAAATCATCATATGCCCTCCTGGCCACCATAACATATCATCATATACATATACCGTACCCGGCCCTCTAATGAGGGACTCGGTGAACAATGCAGTAGAGTGCGCACAATAACATACCCGGCCCGGGACTCGGTGAAAGACATATTGAGGCGTCCACGAGCAGAGTAGTGAGAAACTATATGCATATAAATCAAGACTCGATAGGTAAGTATACTTACCGACACCTGAAGGCTCAGAAACAAGTTTCGGGTCAATTCGACTTAGTATAAGAAAGTTATGAGCGTTTGAAGTACAGAATCTTCTACGAGCGTTTCAGAAGCTATTTTTGGAAAATCAAAGAAACAATCATATCAAGTACCTTTCGGATATCGTTATGGATCAAATCAAATAGAACTTTTGGAACCATATGTACGTATCAAAATATATCAAAGACTCAATGGAATAATCGAACGAGCTAGCATTTGAAAATCAAAATATTAGTCATATCAATTTATCTCTCGAATGCCATTCAGAAACATATCAATCGAACTCCGGACATCATAGATATGCATCAAAACCATATGAAACAGCTTATGGAAGTCAAGAATATTAGCCATCCTAGTGGCTCTAAGAATAGGAATTTCTTTGAAATCATACATATACGTCATTTGCTCGTTTCATAAAAATCATGCCAAAAGAAAGAAAGGGTAAGTCTTACATACCTTGCCCGTTTCCTACGCTAATCCGAACTTAAGTCTTGGCCTTTCCAAAATCTATAACAATGTTAGTAAATAACAAACATCAGCTATAGATATCCAAGAATTTCATCCTAAACTAACACTTTGTCTACAGAAATTTCGGCAGCATTTCCCCTGTAAATACAACCATCCCCGAGAATCCAACTCGGCTAAATCATCAACAACAAATCTGAGAATTTAACTCGGCCAAATTATCAACAACAATACCAACAGTTATTCTAACAATATCCACAATCAATTCAAAAAGCATACTAACGTTAGCAACTTCTTTCTACAAACTTCGACGGCGTTTCATTTACGTTCAACTCATAATTGCTTACATATTCAAATACTAATCCGCAACCATTCAAACAATATTCAAGAATACTTCAAACAATCCGTACAATATTCAAAACAATTCAACCAATACTCTACTTCATCCGAAACCTTCCAAATGCAACAAGAACAACAACACATTTCCTTCCTTCAAATTCATGAATTATACCAACAATTCACACACTAACAACATTACCTTCCATAAATACAAAAAGTGACATTAAAATCACATTAGCTTCTAAAACAACTCTCCAACACTTACAACTTCAACTAGAATCATCAAACTTTCATTATCAACATAGAATACACCACAACAACAACCAAAACACTAGATAAAATAATTGATTCATTCTCTTCTATACCCTACAACAACCACACGGCCACAACATACATCCATATTTTTCATGAATTTCACCCATTTCCACATACTACAACATACACAATCATCCATAACATATAAAAGAAGATTAATTCTTACCTTTTTCCCTTAACTTCTCACTTGGCTATGATTATGAACATGCAACAAAGAGGAGTCTACTTGCTCCAACAATTATACCACGTTAAAGAGGACCTTCAAATTAGTAGGAATGCTTGAAGAAAATATTTTTTTGGATCAAAGTTGAAGGCTTCTATTTTTCCTTGCTATGGCCGAATATGGCCCTTTGTTTTTCTCTTCTCCAAGTCTCTTGAATATTCTAAGTATTGAGATGAAAAATGTGCCCTCTTAGTCATCTTTTACGAATTAATATTGGGCTCCCATGTGGGCCTTGGCCCACTTCATGTTGGACGGCCATATGGCCTATTAATTCAAGCCCACTCTTTTTTTTTTATTTTGCAATTCATGAAAATTTATTTTTCAAAATCCAAATTTGCCCTTAGCCTTCCTCCATATTTCTATGAGTCATCTTGCGAATTTCCCTTTCTACCCCTAGCCATTCTTAATATTCCCACATCAAAAATTTTTATAAACAACTTATGTACCAAACAAGATCAAAAATATAGCCTTGCTCTTAACTTCCCGCAATTATCTTGAATTATCCGAATGCGCAAAATACAGGATATAACACTTATGATGCTAAAGATAAGTATGTTCCATGATGATAATGATGATGATGATGATGATGATCCCATTCTAGGGATTCCAAAGCTTATGGATTTGATGCTATTATGAGATTATTGAGCTTATTTCATGAATTCCTTGATTTTATTCATTGTTGTTGATCTCACTTTATGATAATTGTTCCTTCAAGGTGAGACATAGCGATGATGGTTGCTCCATAATATAAATCTGAGGTTATCGACCTTACGTCAATCCGATAGAGTAGTAACATTTAATTGGGCTCTCGTGCATGTTATATGTATTTATATATGTATAATTTAGATACTTAACGGCTGGGCAAGAGACTATACATATTATACCGCGCCTTAACGGCCGGGCAAAATACTATACATATATTATCGCGCCTTAACGGTCGAGCAAGATGCTATACATATATTACTGCACCTTAACGGCCGGCAAGATACTACATATATATATATTGACGCCCCTTAACGGCTGGGCAAGATACTATATATAAATAACACCATGCCTACACGGCCGGGCAGACACCACCAGTGGGCGGCGTGAGATGATTACCCCGCACACAGGAGGCCTGGACGCGGGCTAATGATGATAACACTGTGCCTATATGGCCGAGCAGCATAACACTGTACCTAAATGGTCGGGCAATTCACTTATATATATCTATATTTATAATGTTGATTTAAAAAGTTAAAGTTAGCATACATGGTATCCACCTTATGAGGCAATCAGATGTACAGGTTATATTTATCTCATGTTATGTTCCATATTTCTTGTCATGTTATTATTCATGCCTTACATACTCAGTAAACTGTTCATACTAACGTCTCTTCTTGTGGATGCTGCGCTCATGCCCGCAGGTAGGCAGGGAGACGGATCAGATCCGTAGATGCTTTATCAGCGGATTCTCAGGAGCACTCCACTTACTTCGGAGCTGCAGTCTATTGGTATTGGTCTTCACGGTCACTTATATTCTAGGTAGAGGCTCATAGACATTGTTACACCCCGTAGTTTCTGTATGTTGAGATTCGTTAGGTATTAGCTATTCAATTGCAGACATCAGAGTTATTGGCGAGAAGATGCAAAATCATAGGTGCTCGTGTTACGATTATAAGAGTCCGAGTTCGCGTAACAGGTTATAGGAGGATTGGAAAACCAGTGAACTAAGGATATTAAGCTCCCGAGGCTTTGAAGGAAAGTTGGGCAAGGTTTGGCATGGAAATTTTGGTCTAACTGGAAGAAAGAATATGTTTTTGTATATTAAGCGTTTTGAAGTGAAACAAAAGTCTAAAGTGAAGTTCAGAAAGTCGAGTTTCCAGCACAACAAACCGCGTCTCAATAGGACATCGGGGTAAGGAGATATAGACGTTACAAGTCGGGCTGGCAGACTAGGAAAATGGTCTGCGCGAACGCGCCAGGGAGTGGCGCGTACGCGCAGAAGGCCAAGGGCCAACACAGCGTGAACACACCACTACGAGGTGCGAACGCACTGAACTATTTTGAGGCCCGGGTTAGGGATGAAGGTTATATTATAAGAGTGCAAGAATAATATGCATATGACATTTGGAGACTATATGGTGAAAATCAGGTAGTGCGTTGCTTGACGAAAAGCCCTCGTCGCTGTACGCTAAGTGGGGCCCACACGTCGAACTGTTATATAGGACATATGAATAGACATATGAGTAGTACATGGAAAGTTGAGCGAGTCCTAAGAAGGACCCATAAGCCAAATATGGGCATAAGCCCTCCAAAAGGAAGATTTAAGGAAATATTTTCGGATGATCTGACTTGGAGGGGCCAAAACGACATTATAAGTTTGGCATTTGGAAAAAAACAAAGAATGAAAGTTGTAGATAATTGAATTAGATTTCCAACCATAGGTCGTGGACCCTCACACGATATCGGGATCAAGATTTATGACCATTTTACTGAACGAAGGCGCAGGAAGAAAAACTAAGGCTGCGCGAACACGCCCAAAGGGGTTCGCGCTGAAGGAAAATTAAGTCGGTCCAGGTAGAACCTGGACCGCTATTTAAAAGGGGAGACCCCCTCATTTTCGTCCCAAACCACCCCAAACTCTCTCTAATCTTCTAGAATATTCCCCAACTTTCCATCATCAACTTTTTAGCCCAAAACCAGGTATAATTCCCAAATTCCGGTCCAGACGGCGTATAGTTGCAACTACACAATTGTGTATTAATGTGTTGTGGCTTAAGTTCAAGGTGAAGAAGTGAAGATACGGCAATATTATCGAGAGAAAGGTATGAATCTCCTACTATTAACGTTAATCATGGTTTATTTACGGACAAGGAGCTGTAAAATTGTTATAAAATGATTTTGTGGAGGAAATATGGGACGAACACCATGTGGGATGTTTATAAAGTATTTTGGAGTTTGAAATATTATGGTTAATGTTGGTATTGTTGTGATTGTTGTTGGTTGTTGAATTGAGAATTCGGGCTGGGCATATAAACAGGGGAAATGCTGCCCGATTTTCGGCAAAATATAGAATAGTTTGATTTGAAACTTGGAATAAGTGTACGATAAAGAGGCTAAAGTTAGTGTACATCCTCTTAAATGTAGACTTGCGAGCTCGTACGCATAGGCGTAGCCAATAGGAGGTTTAACAGGTATGTTAAGGCTCGCCCCTTTCTTTCAAAGGCATGATTCCTATGTTACGATTTCATAAATGCTTCCGTACCTTCTTGTTTTCTAAAGTTAGAAGCCTATGATCCCAAGGCATGATTCCTTTCCCGATAACCCGTAAATATTTTTCAAAATATCCGTATTTTTCCAAAACAGAGGTTTATGATTGTTATATCCCGTAATTTCGCATAATTGGGAAATCTTGGAAATAATTAAGACTTGTATGTTATAAGGAAATATTTTGATTCTAGTTAATATGTCTAGGTTGTTTATGAAAAATATTGGTGTGGAAATGTGGAGGAAGGCCAAGGGCAAAAAAAAATTGGGATTTCGGGAATTGCAAAACAAGAGTTGTAACTAATTGGGCTCAACAAATTAATGCAAAAATTGAAGCCCAAAGCCAAAGGGTGGTCGGCCAAACCATGGCCCAAACCCAACAAATAGATCATGTGCTTTGCATGTGATCATTAAATCAAGGAAGCATACTATATATTCATGCTAATCCTTAGAATGTTCAAGAAGAACAAATCAAAACAAAAAAAAAATTGAAGAGCTCAAAAGCCCTCTCGGCCGAACCCTATAGGAAAAGAAAAAAAAATTCCAAGATTTGATTCTAATCAAAAAATCTTGTTCTTCTCGTATTCATAGTGTATGCAAGACGCTCTCCGATGTGATACAATTAGTTCAGCAAGAGAGCGACGTTCACGGCAAATCGGAATTTCAAGAAAAAGGTAAGATTTCTATGTTTTTATATTGTGGAATGGACATATATGTTATGGTGATTAGAGTTACATGAAGATTATGGAATTGTATGGTGTTGAGCATGGTCGTGTGTGTGTGAAGGGTGTGTTTGGCCATGAGCCATGTTGGTGTGGAAGGGGAAGTGAATTTGATTTTGTTTAGTTTGTTAGTTGCGTCGTTGTGGCATTTATGACGTAAATGAAGGTTTAACGAGTTGAATTGGCATTGAAGATGGTTGCGGGTTTTTATGGGAAATTATATGATTTTTGTATATTCTTATATAATTGTGAAAGTAAGACTTTAAATGTGAATTAATGTTGTTGTTAATGAATTTGGATGAAAACGATGCGAGTTGGTAGGTTTGTCGCATTTGTGGAAGTTTTGGATAGAATGTGGAAATTGGCGGATTATTTGAATTAATGTATATTGCATGGAATATTATTGGAATACGTTTGAATAACCTTGAATGAGTAAATGAATATGATAATGTTGATATTAGTTTGATATTGTGCAGTTTGAATGGAAGTTTTCGCCTTATGTAGAAAGGAAGAATATTGATGCTAGAACCTATTTTGTTGTGATTCTTGATTCATTTGGTATTGTTGGGTTGTTGTTGTTGATATTGAGCCGAGCTAAGCCTCGGGGATGCTATATGTATAGGGGAAGTGCTGCCGAAATTTTGGTAAACAAATATAAAGTTAAATGAATTCTTAAAGTCTCACAACTCCTAATTGGTAACTTTAACCATTTGTAGATTCTGAGCGAAACGGGATTTGAGTTTTGACGAGCGTGGGACGCTTATAAGGTATGTAAGGCTTCCCATTCCTTCTTTTGGCATGTCCTAGGTATACTAGGTCATTTTCTTTTAGCCCCGGAGGCAATTCTATTCATGGAAATCCGAATTGGAAATCGAGCACTATTCATTCAATTGAATTGAACTATAAAAGTCATATTTTGTTGAAAAGTGATCAAATGTCCGAAACTTTTGTAAATGTAATTTGATCGCTTCGAAACCTCCATGTATGATCCCATAGACCCCGAATGTCCGTGATTCATGTCCGCCACCTCGACTTGACCCGAGGTGGGCCCGCTAATCCCGAGATTCCTTTGTTTACTCTATTATGCTCATTTTTGTATAACGTCGGCAAAGAATATTCGTTAATGAATCTAGCCATCCTAAAATAATGTCTTGATTGCCGTAATATTCGAAATTAAATTTTGAGCTATAAATATCATTTTGGAAATACTATTGTGAAATGAGCCCCGTATTGACCGTTGAATTAACATATGATTTTGTTGAGATTCAAAAGGTGTTTTAATATATAAATTGCATTGTTTGCTCACGACTCTGCTCGTGCCTTTATTATGACTTCGTTCACCGGTTCCCGGGCCGGTTATGGTTCGTGCGCGCTATGATAAATTCGGCCGTATGCTGTGTTACGGTTCCCGAGACCTCGCCATAGGGCCGGGTTCCGTTTGGAGTTATGCTGTGATATGGCTGGTGATATGCTATGATGATATGTGTGTTTGGGGATGTACGGAGATTTGAACCTTCTAGTGTTATGCTGTGTGTGGCACCAGCGTCGGAGTGGTGACCACGTTCCTGAGCTTTTGCATGATTCTATCTGCATTATGTATATATGTTTTCAGTACAGATTTTGATATACCGTTCAGTATTTCCCTTTTGTATCCTGTTTCTTTTCAGTTGTGGCTTATATTTCTGTACTCTATGCTTTACATACTCAGTACATCTTTCGTACTGACCCCCTTTCTTCGGGGGCTGCGTTTCATGCCCGCAGGTACAGATACCGGTGATCCACTACTGTATGCTCCACTTTCTGCTATTTCGGAGTGCTCCCTCTTGACCCGGAGCCCACTTTTGGTACATACATCTTTTGCTATGTATATACTTCTGTATATCGGACTATTTGGGTACGGCGGGGCCCTGTCCCGTCATATGTCTTCGTTTTGTATTTGTAGAGGCCTGTAGTCATATATGTGGGTCGAGGGTCCTATATGTGTCTGTTTTGGCTATGATCTGTGTCTTAATGCGGTCCGTCTGTTATGGTGGCCAAAATGGCCCTTATGTTTATATTTGTACATGTGACCGGCGATGTGCATTCCGCCATTCCCTTCTGTTCTGATATGATATTTTTGGTACGCGTGACCGCTTAAGACAAGTTTTGATTTGAATTATGTTTAAAGTGGCTATTATGAAATTTGAGTTAAATTTGGGTTTGATAACTGGATATGTGAATCAGTCTGGGTGCCCAAGTAGGGTGCCAGTCGCGGCCCACGGGGCTGGGTCGTGACAATGATTTCGTAAGTTCTTATGATAACGATGATGGATACGTTTTACCATGACAATGATGCCAAAAAACATGAGAATATTTTCCTTTGATGATTATGATGATGAGGATTCTGTGTTTAAAGGTCCCAAGGTTATGATTTCAATGACGATATAAGAATGTTGAGCTATTTCTTGATTTCTCAATTTTATTCATGGATGATGACTATTTTTAGAGATTCCAAAGTATATGAATTGACGCCTTATGAGATTTATGATCCTATTCTATGTTTTCTCTTAATAGTCTCACCTTATAATAATTGTTCCTTCAAGGTGAGACAAAGCGATGATGATTATTCCATAATATAATCGGAGGTTACCGACCTTACGTCACTCCGATAGATACATGAATTTCTTTGGGCTCTCATTCATGCTGCTTATATGATATATGTATATGTATATGGGGAATATGGGAAAAGGGGAGTGGCGCTACAGACGCATGGCCACCTGATCAGTTGGTGTAACTTATCATCTCCGACGCGGGGCATATGTGGTTAAATGGATCGGGCCGACGTTCCTCGGCATATTTTCTGTATATATGAACAAGAAATGTTTTTCAAGAAAGCTAAGCATGCATGGAATCTGCCCTAAGAGGCACTCACATGTACATGTTACTCTTTTATCTCATGATATGCTCTATATTTCCATTCTATTATTATTCATACTTTACATCCCTTACTATGTTACTATTCATGCCTTACATACTCGGTACATTATTCGTACTGACGTCCCTTCTTGTGGACGTTGCGTTCATGCCCGCAGGACCAGGTAGCCAGTCAGACGATTCGCAGCAGTAGGACCTCCCCTCAGCAGCAGTCAATACTCCTCATTGGTCCGGAGCTACACCCTTGTGGTATGCTATTCCCTTACGTATATATATAGGTACGACAGGACCTTGTCCTGTCATTTCTCCAGTTTGTACTCCATAGAGGTCTGTAGACAGTGATATGTAGTCGTGATATTACGCAGCCTCGTCGGCATGTATTTTGTTGTACAGTATATATGTGTGGCAGCCAAATCGGCTCACGCTGTTATTCTCAGTGTTTATGTTTATATGTATGCGTTTGCCGTGAGTTCCCGGTACGGTGTCTTTTATGTTGATTGTTCGAGAGACAGTATAGCACAGTTACAGATTGTACATGGGCCCAGGACAGTCAGTGAGAAGTAAATTCAAGCATAGGAGTGCTTGGCCAGTAATGGTCGGGTACTTGTCACGGCTCATCGGTTTGGGTCGTGACCGACATGTGTGTACATTTAGATGTTTCATAACCCTACTGGTTCATATCGTTGTATATAACATTTTAGTAGCCTTGTTGGCTAGTGATGATGGACATAATTGTTGAAGATTATATAGAGATATGTCGTTATGTTGTGATATATGTCCTTACAGATTATGATATCCATGAGCTATCTTTATGGTCCACCCAGAAATGATTATGAGACGTATGTTCAGAGGTGCTCAGCGGGTTAGCTCAAGGTACCCGTCATGGCCCTCTAGTTGGGTCATGACAAACATATCCTCAAGAGTCTGAATAGTACGCTTAGCTTGTCCATCAGTCTGTGGATAAAATGTTGTACTAAGACTCACCTGAGTCCCCAAAGCTTCTAGGAAGGACTTCCAGAAATTTTCCATAAAATGAGTTCCTCTATCAGAAATAATAGATATTGGAATACCATGAAGTGGTAATATCTCTTTGATATAAAGCTTCGCATAATTATCGGCTACATATGTAATTCTGACAAGCAGGAAATGAGCTGATTTTCTTAGTCTATCCACAATTAACCATATAGGATCATACTCACACAGAGAATGAGGCAAGCCTGCAATAAAATCCATATTAATCACTTCCCACTTCCAAGTCGGAATTTCCATAGCTTGCGACAATCTCCCAGGCTTCTAATGCTCAATTTTTACCTACTGACAGATAGGACATTGAGCTACGAACTCTGCTAAGTCTTGCTTCATTCCATCCCACCAATATATAGATTTAAGATCATGATACATTTTTGTCGCTCCTGGATGAACAGAATAGTGGGAACAATGGGCTTCTTCTAAAATCTGGGGACGTAATCCTGCTACATCAGGAACACATAATCTACCTCGACACCTGAGAACTCCATCTGCAGAAATTTCAAAGGATGGTTTCTTCTTCTAAGGAAGTGTATTTTTGTACTGAACTAATATGGGATCCTTATACTGGCATTCTTTCACCTCAACTATTAGTGACGAAACAGCTAAATTCTGAATGGTAACTCCCATATTGCTCGAGTCCATTACCTGAACTCCTAGGCTAACTAACTGTTAAAGGTCACGAGCTAACTCTTTCTTCCCTGGCGAAACATCACATAAGCTATCCATAGATCTACAGCTAAGAGTATCAGCTATGACATTTGCTTTCCCTGGATGATATAGGATGCTAACATCATAATCTTTCAACAACTCCAACCATCGCCTTTGCCATAAATTCAACTCTTTCTGCTTGAAAATATACTAAAGACTTTTATGTTCCGTACAAATAATGCCTCCAAATTTTCAATGCATAAATCACAGCAACTAACTCTAGATCATGGTTTTATAGTTTTTCTCATATTTTCGCAACTGTCTTGAAGCATAAGCAATAACTTTATCGTGCTGCATCAACACGCAACCCAACCCTACTCCTGAAGCATCATAATAGACAACATGGCCCTATGATCCTTCAGGAAGTGTTAGAATCAGGTCTGAAGTCAATCTATCTTTCAGCTAAATCGATCTTTTAGCTCTTGAAAACTGCGCTCGCAAGTATCCGTCCATTGAAATTTAGTGGATTTCTGAGTCAACTTCGTCAGTGGTGCAGAAATTGAAGAAAAACCTTCTATAAATCTTCTGTAATAACCTGCCAAACCCAGAAAACTATGAACCTCAGTAGGCATTGTAGGTCTTGCCCACGTCTTCACATCTTCAATCTTTTGGGTATCCACTCGAATACCATCAGCTGAAATAATATGACCTATAAAAGTCACAGAATTCAACCAGAACTCATATTTTGAAAATTTTACAAATAGCTCCCGAGCCTGAAAAACTCTAAGGACAGTACGTAAATAATCTGCCTGCTCCACCTCAGACTGAGAATATACCAGGATATCATCGATAAACACAATCACAAATGAATCTAGAAGAGGCCTAAACACATTATTCATCAAATCCATGAACACCGCCGGTGCATTAGTCAATCCGAATGACATTACTCGAAATTTGAAATGACCATATCTAGTTCTGAAGGCCGTCTTAGGGATAGCTTTATCCCTGACTCTTACCTAGTGGTATCCCGATCTTAAGTCTATCTTTGAGAACCATTTAGCACCCTGCAATTGATCAAATAAATCATCAATTCTTGGGAGCGAATATTTATTCTTGATCGTCACCTTATTCAGTTGTCTGTAATCAATAAACATCCACAATGAACCATCTTTCTTTCTTACAAACAATACAGGTACTCCCCAAGGCAATGAACTAGGCCTGATGAAGCCTTTCTCAAGCAAATCTTTCAATTTCTCCTTCAACTCTGTCAACTCGGCAGGAGCCATTCTATAAGAAGGAATAGATATTGGCTTAGTATCCAGTAGCACATCAATAGCGAAGTTAATCTCTCGTTCGGATGGAAGGCCTGGAAGCTCATACGGAAACACGTCTGGACACTCATTCACTACAGGGACAGATTTAAAAGTTGGCGACTTTGCCTCTATATCCTGAACCCGAACTAAATGGTAAATATAACCTTTAGCAATCATCTTCCTTGCCTTGAGATAGGAAATAAACCTACCTCTCAGAGACGCTGTATTTCCCTTCTATTCTAAAACTGGTTCTCCAGGAAACTGAAAACGAACCATTTTGGTCCTGCAATCAACATTGGCTTAACAAGAAGCCAACCAATCCATACCCATAATAACATCGAAATCTACCGCATAATTTTTATATACCCGACTAGCTATCACTGAGTCACCGATGGGTTTAGACACTTAAAAAGGCTTAATTGGCTTAGGTTTCACCCCTACACGAATAAGGAGTAATATATGACAGTGTAGAACCCAGATCAATCAATGCATATACTTCATGAGAAAATACCAATAATATACCTGTGACAACATCAGGGGAAGACTCGAGATCCTGTCTCCCAACTAATGCATAAATATGGTGTTAAGGACCACTCAAACTAGGCGCTCCTCTTATACCTCTACCTCAACCTACTGGCACCTGTAAACTCTGCCCCAGAGGGTGTACCGATGATAAAGAACCAGCTACTAATCCTGTGGGCTGGACCATACCTCTACTACCTCTCGATGGACAGTCACACATCATATGGCCTAGCAAACCGCAGGCATAGCAAACATCCAGACCTAATCGGCACTATCCCCAATGTAGCTTACCGCACTGAATACATCGTGGTAAGAGTGGTCTCGTCTGGCCTGAATCACCCCTATACTAAGAACCCGAGTCTCTGTAACTCTGACCTGGTCTGGAGTAAATAGGTCTATCAAATATCTGTCCCGCATGAACCGCAATATCCCGTAATCTATAGGAAGCCAATTCTACCGACTCAACATCTGAAGCATGTATTACCCATAATTTTCTCAACATTCCATCTATAAAGCTCTGGGGGTCCTCGTTCGGTTTTGACCCAAAGAATTCCGAAGGGTTCAAACTAATAAAATCACAGGCTCTGGCACTGACAGCTCTATCACCATAACCCGTACCTTGCCGCTGGGCCTCAACGGCGCCTAACTGAATCAACAAATGGATGGTGTCTTTCACCTCTTGGCCTGAGGCATCTGGTGGAGGAACTGGGGGTGCTGGAGCTGAGGCTCCTTCATGCTCCTCTGAAGCAGGAGGAGTATGAGAGGACCGAGATGGAACCTCATTCTGGGACTCTCCTTCATCTACCTCTGTAGGAAGTACCCGTTCAGTCCTCCTTCCTGCCACTGTCTTGCCCTTCTGGGCTGTTGTAGCTTTTCTCTTCATAGACACCACTGAAAACATAACGCACGGTTAAGAAAAGAGAAATTCTTATATCATGGCTCTATCGCACGATCTATGATGAACAAGAAGGTCATTCATTCATAAATGCTCGCAGCTTCCTATTTATAAGTGTGGCTCACTTCACACCCATAAACAAAAATCTACTGGACACGGCTCGTAGACACACCCTAGGACGAATTGCTCTGATACCACTTTTGTCACGACGCAACCGGAGGGCCATGACGGGCACCCAGAGCTAACCTACGAGTACCTCTTAACATATTCTCATAATCACATCTAGGATAGCCGCATGGCTAACTCATAATTACCTTGAACCAAAAAGGGCAAAAGTTCCATCAAATATCAACGCATCTATATAAACACCATTAACTATGCCCATATATATACAAGCTTACAAGGCTACCAAAAATGATACACAAAATATAGACCGATAAGGCTATGGGATATCTGGCTATGTACATCTATCTACGAGCCTCTACGAAGAGTATGTAATATCATAAAGACGAGACAGGACCCCGCCATGCCCATATATATATATATATATATATATATATATACACAAAAAGAATAATACCAACTATTTCAACTCCAGATCAAATGGAGCACCTCTATGCAATCACTGATGAAGCAGCCTAAAGGTCTGGTCTATCTCCCTATCTACCTGCGGGCATGAATGCAGCATCCACAAATAAAAGGACGTCAGTATGAATAATGTACTGAGTATGTAATGCATGAATAGTAACATGATAAAAGCATGAAGAATAACATAAAATAAATGAATCATTTGTGCCTCATAATACCTCTTAAGACGTTCATCATACTTACTTAACCTTTCTCTAAAGAAAACATTTCATACATATACGTATAATGATTCCATACCCGACCATGTAGGTTCGGTGTAATCCAAACCCGGCCATAACAAGGCTCAGTGTTGTCCATACCCAACTGCAGTGGTGTGCGTGCAATAGAATTCATACCCGGCCATATAAGCTCGGTGTCACAACATAACTATATACATATATGGCATACATGAGTATCCAAAGGAAACATTAAACCTCTATCGAGGTGACATAAAGCCAGTATACCCCCGATTTCTATTATGGAATCACCATCATCATTATCATCATCACTATGGAGAGCTTTTATCAATAATACTTTAAGAATATTGAAAGTCATGAACTTCTAGCATTTCTAGGAATAGGACATTACGTATATCTTAGATGGATTTACAATAAGGAAATCATGCCTTTAGAAAGAAAAGTTAGCCTTACATACCTTTACGTCTTCTTAACTACCTAACGTTCCCCTCCAAAGCCCAAAAGATCTACATTCAAAAGGATTCACACTAAGGTTAAGTCTTGAAAACACTCTTAAGTTCAAACTAGTGCAATTAACGAATTAACGAAATTTGGCCAGCATTTCCCCTATTTTATCAACTTCCACCAAATTCCAAATCAACTCCAAAACAACAATAATAAAATTCACAATACCATATTCAATAATTTACATTCAATTCCATCTCAAATTTATCCAAAATCCCTTTTCAAGTTCATCTCATAGTCATCTTCTTCACTTCAACACTTTATAACTTCTCCCATTTAATTCTTTTCCTTTGCAAGAATTACTAAACCTTTACATCAACTACATCATGTAAATAATAGGAAGAACATACCTTATATTTGAGGAACTTCACCTTTCTCAACTTCTTTCAAGACCAAGTTTATCACAACTTTGAAGAGAAGCAAGAACAATCTCCTTCCATGGATTACCTTTAGGTTTTGATGTTGATCTTCTCTCTTGATGATATGGAAAGGTTTGGAGTGTTATGGAAGCTTCAAGAACTCTCAAGAAATCTCTAGAAGTTTGCAAAAATAAAAGTGGGAGGTTGGCATGAAAATGGGATCTTTTGAGATTTAAAAAGGTGGCAAAGTCGCCCCCCCCCCCCCCCACCAACTTGCTGTGGAGATGCGGCTCAGCATATGGTCTCCCCTCCTATCCATAGGGTGGAGGTTGGGCAGAGGGGGCTGCCATTTTGGGGAGTTTTCTGCCCATATGCGGTCCAGCATACTGAGTATGCGGCCGCATATGGCCCCATTTTGCCCGATTTCGCGAAAATGCGTTCTTTTCGATTCGTTTGACTTCCAATCCCTATGGAACCTTCTTAGAACCTGTGTAAAACTTTATTAACAATATAAGGAGACTTATATCACCCGCTCAAGGCATTAATAGACAATGTATAACTCAAATGTTGCGAAAGCTTCCCAAAACATGACTCAAATTCCAATTCCTTCGACGAACTTACTTCCACCGATTCATATGGCTACAAAACCTTAAGGTATACACTTAAAGGTATCAAATACCCTCTCATTTCCACTTTAGGCTTGTGTTATTCTACTCATAATGCAAACAACATAAAATTTCCAAGACGTAAGGGGATTATGAGCAATCCCAGGGTCCTTAGAATGTCCAGATACGGCAATGATAGACTTGTCTTGGAGATTAGAAATCCTGTTAGCAATATTGACATTATATGTGACAACTGAGAGTCAACCTATAGTTGGGATGTATTGCCCTGGGCACGAGCAGTACGCAAATTAGTCTTTGGAGATTTGGTTATTAAAGTACTTGGACTACTTTTATCAGCCTCATGTCTAGCTTGTTTTGTGCCAATAGTAATTCCAATAGTAGTAGCAAGATCATGGTCAGCAGGGTGTGTAGGATCATCATCTTTAGCATCCTTCTTCTTCTATTCTTTCTTCTCTTTTTGGAACCATTTTGAAGTTATTCTCCTTTTCTATGTCATCCCCTCCAATCCGGCAGTCATCCATAAGTGCCCAAACCTCACACAGCTTGTACAAAATCATGGCTTCTGATCATAGTTCATAGACTGCTGAAAGCTCCCGGTAGGTGTACTAACTCAGTTTACTCCAGGAGAGTTTCATAATCATCAACTTCCATAAGTATACGAGCCTAAGAAATTCTTTCCATTTCAACTGTAAACTTATCAATGTACAGGGGCCTTCCGATAGCATTTTCCACCTTGCTCAAAACTTCACTGGACCAATAACCCACAATAAATCAAGTGAAGATGACTCACAAAGGAATAGTAGTTAAGCAGTCAGGGTTGAATTCAAAATCAATTTTCCAATTCCGGAGTACAAAGGGTTTATTACGGAATGTATATGGCCCTCCCATCAAAATCCTATCACAATCCTTAGTTGATGTAAAATGAAAAAAGTAAATACACATCATCATGCGCAAGGATTTGGGGTTTAGCGATAGAATTCCAATTATATGTAACATAGTTGTCCATGGATTTCATATAAGGTGTATCACCAATTACAAAACTAACTAGGTGCATTCTCCCAGTAGCTTACTTGGGTTTTCGAATAGTCCTCAACAATGTTAACATATTGTCACGACCCAACCCGCCATGACTGGCACCCACACTAAATCCTAGTAGGCAAACCAACACATAAGTCATCTATTCATTCAAATCCATTTTTATATTAGCCAATTGAATCAGTGATTACTCATTCAAGCACAAGAAAATCAAAATAAGTCATGCTATAAAAATAATGAAGTAAATGCGGAAGTCCTAACTATTATAAATCCCCAAAATCCGAAAGTCACCATACAAGGACTATAATCTAAAATATGTCTAAGGAATGAAATTTGTCTAACAAATAACCACAATGTCTGGAGTAGAAGTAGACATCATAAAGGAAGATCTTCGGGCTGCCTGGCATGGATAGAAGCTCACCCTAAATCTGTCAGCAACGCCCTCAACGCTAGATATGAGCACGGGTAGCAGTCTCTGGAATCTACACTAAAAAAAATACAACTAGGGGTAGGCACGATACGGTATATACTGATTACCCTACCGAAATTAAAAAATTTGATACCGCGGTTTTGGTATTATGGTATTTGGTATGCATTTTTGGAAAATTTTAGTATTTGGTACGGTATTCGGTATAGATAAAGAAAATACCGAAATACCGAATACCATACCGAAGTATTCCATATAGTTACATATACAATTCATATATATATATATATATATATATATATATATATATATATATATATATATATATATATAGAATACTAACAAATATATAATTAGTATTAGTACAAACTAATTGTTTAGACGTTGGAATTGCTTGTACTTTATTTTGAATATATTTACATGTGTAAGATGTTAGTATGATATAATTAATTGAAATGCCCTTTTCTGTGTACCGAAGTATATATATCTTGATTGAAATGCCCTTTTGTGTACAGAAGCATATATATCTTGATTGAAATGTCCTTTTTGTGTAATTGATTAACGAATGGCATTGCTTGTACTTTCTTTTGAATATTTTTACACGTGTAAGGTGCTAGTATAATAGAATTGACACGTTTCTTGAATAGCCGAAGTCATAATTCTTTATTATATGTATATATATATAAGTCATAGTCGAATAAACTATGGTTACCGAATTACCGTACCACAAAATGTCAAAACCGAACCTAAAAATACAGAATCATACCAAATTAATTTGGTATGGTATTGGTATAGTATTTTTAAATACCGAAAATCGAAATTACCGAACTGAAGTTTCAAATATCGTACCATGCCCACCCCTAAATGCAGCAAGGTAGTATCAGTACAAACACTATGTACCGGTAGATATCATAGGCCGACTAAGATTAGTATCATGCATACATAATCAAATCAATAAAATAAACAAGCTAGCCAACAACACGAAATCCATAATCCAACAACAAGTCAAACAAAGCTATTACAATTCAAGTCATCCAAAGAAATCAAGAATCAACCAACAGACACAACTCACGGGAACAAGTCCGTCAACAATAACCATATACACACTGTACACACATGCTAACTGATGTCATTTTCTCAGTAGTCATGACCTGCAGGGTGTCACAACCCGACTAGGGGCCGCGACAGGTACCCGGGGCTAACCACCGAGTACCACTCGTTCTACTACTTATCATACCCATTAAACGTTCTTTTATCAAAATCACACTCAAATTATAATAAAATCATCTTTCATTCTGAAAAATAAATACTTTTATATGCACAAGCCTTTTGGTCATCAAAATAATATATATACATATACATAGTAGCAACCTCATGAGACCATACAACCCACACTGCGTATCTACGAGCCTCTACTGGAGAGCTAAACATTTTAGAGGGACAAGACCCCGTCGTGCCCAAAATATACATGTACATATATATATACAGAAAAGAATGAACCAAGTAGCACCTCCGGAACTATAGAGGGCTCTCAGGTCAGCTGACAGCTCCTATGAGTCTGGATCAAGATCACCTCCCTGCGTACCTGTGGGCATAAACACAGCGTCCAAAGAAAATGAACGTCAGTACGAACACTGTACTGAGTAGGAGAGGCATAAACAATAATGATACGTGTTATATCCCGTACTTTCGCATATTCGGAAATTTTGAAATAATGGTGACTTGTGGAGACAAGGCAATATTATGACCCTAACCACTATGTATATGTTGCCTCTGAAAATTTTGACGCGAAAATATGGAGAAAGGCCAAGGGAAAAATTGGAACGTTGGAAATTAGTTTCGGGAATTTTCAAAAAATAAACCAAAGGAATTTGGGCTAAAAAAAAATAGAAAAAAATGGCCCAAAGAACATAGGTGGCCGGCCATGGTCTTGCAAAAATTAGCCCAAGCCCATGAGTAATGAATCCATGAGATAAATAATAAAAAGGGGGCCAAAGTCTTCATTTTTCAAGAACCTTCAAGAACCAAAAAAAAAAAAAAAGAGAGAGCAAGAACAAGAGTATAGGGGGTTTCGCCCCCCCCCCCCCCCCCCCCTTCCCTTCAAAAAAAAAATTCCAAGTCTTTAGACTTTAATCCAAAAATCCCTTCCTTCTTGAATTCTTGATAAGTTTAAGGCTCTCTACAACGTGGTATAATTAGTTTGGCAAGAAAGCTCCGTTTGCGGAAAGTGGAAAATTGAAGCAAAAGGTAAGAATTTTATTCTTTTATGTTATGGAAGAAGCATATATGTTATAATGATTAGAATTGCATAGAAATCATGGAATTGTGATATGTGTGTGCATGGCCGTGTGTGGTATGGTGAAGAGGAGTGGTGAATTATATTTTAATTATCTTGTTAGTTGTGTTGTGGTGGTGTTCGTGAGGTAAATAAGGGCCTAAGGAATCAAGATTTGTATTGAAAATGGTTGTAGATTGTTATGGGAAATTATGTGAATTTAATGAAGATTTTATATAATTATGAAGGTAAGATTCTAGAATGTGAATTAGTGCTATTGTTGTTGTTTTGAGAAGAAAACAATGAGATTTAGTAGTTTTGTCGCATTCGTAGGAGTTTTGGATGGAATATGGAATTGGCGGAAACACTTGAATTCATGAATATTGATTGAAGTGCTATTGAAATATGTTTGAATAATCTTGAATTAGTTAATGGTTATGGAAAATGTTGATATTAGTTTGATAGTGTGGAGTTGGAGTGGAAGTTGATGAACTATATAGAAAAGAGGATTGTTTATGTTATAGTGTGTTTTGTGGAAATTGTTGGTGTTGTTGGATTGTTGGGTTGTTGTTGTTGATATATTTGGCCGAGTTGAATCCTCGGGGATGTTGTATTTATAGGGGAGGTGTTGCCGAAATTTCGGTAGATAAGTACCAATTTAAGATTTCATGCCAAAAGCTTAATAGTAACATTTGGTAAATGTGACCATTTGTAGGTTTTGGACGAAACGGGGTTTGAAGTTTGGTGAGCGTAAAAGGCAAGAAAGGTATGTAAAGCTTACCCTTCCTTCTTTTGGCATGTCTTAGACCTAATAGGTGTGAATATGAGCCTCGGGGGTGATTCTATTCCTAGAAATCTAAGTTTGGACTTGCCCCTTTTTCATTCAATCGAATTGAACTAAATGCGTCATAACTTGTTGAAATAAGTGTCTAAACATATATGACTTGCCAGGTGGAACCGAATTACACTAAAACTACCATAAGTGACTCTATAAAATTTAATGTACGTGATTTGTGTACGCCACCTCCGTTGACCCGAGATGGGCCCACTACTCCCGACTCCTTCTCTATTGCTCTGTTTGACTCATTCCACTCGATAAGTAAAGGAAACTTTTGATTATCATTCTAACAACTAATAATAGCCATCTTAACTACTCCGAGTTTGTTCTGATTCGCATGCCTCTCTAATACAAGCATTCCGCTACGAGTACTCTGACATAAGTAGTTTGATGTAAACGTTCCGACATAAGCATTTGGATATGATATAAGTATTCTGATATGAATATTTTGATATGAATATTCTGATATGGATATTTTGGTATAAGTAATCTGACATGAGTATCTGATACAAGTATTCCGATATAAGTATTTTGACAAAAGTATGCTATGAAAGAAATCCAGTACGAATATTCTGATAATACGTTTGATCAATCCATTGAGTCTTGACTTATGTGCATTAGTTTCTCACTACTCTGCTCGTGCATATGCTATGATCTCCTTCGCCGAGTCCCGGGCCGGTTTATATCGTGCGCGCGGTTCCCGAGTCCCTCGCTCGAGGGACGAGCACCGTATATGAATTCCGAAGTTAGATGTGTTATGGAGTTAGATGTGTTCTGGTTCGCTGAACCACATATGATCTGTTATTATGATATGATATTATGATTTGTCTGTCGGAGATTTCGGAGCAATACTTCTGGAGTTAGGTGTGTGTGGCGCCGAGGGCAGGGCGGCGCCACGTTTCCCCCGGGTCCTGCAAAGGACCGGATACCGTTCTTGGCATGCATGGTCTATGGTTCCAGTAAGTTGTTTGGTTACTTTGTATTTCGTGCTTACTTTCTGTACCTGTATTCTGTACTTCATTTCTGTTTATGATTTTATTCACTTTGTTATATGCTTTACATACTCAGTACATATTCCGTACTGACCCCCTGTTCTTCGGGGGCTGCGTTACATGCCCGCAGGTACAGACGATCGAGTTGGTGATCCGCCAGCGTAGGACATCTCTCCAGCAGTTGAAGTGCTCCTTTGTTCAGGAGCCATATTTTGGGTACATATTCTACCGTTGTGCATATGTATATTCGTTCAGGGGTACGGCGGGGCCCTGTCCCGTCATATGATTTTGTTATGTTCATTAGAGGCCTGTAGACATATTGTGGGTCATGGGTCATGTTTGTTTGGTTTGGTCTGAAATCTGTGCCTTAAGCGGCCCGGTTACTATAATGGTCTAAGTGGCCTATATGTTTGCATATGTTTGTACGTTCAGGCGATGCACATTCCGCCTGCCTACGGGTTTCGGCATGATGTGTTTGATATGTCTGATATATGTGGCCGCTTAAGACGGCGTTTTCCTCTGTATCTATATGAACTAACTTACGCTAAAATATGATTGTTTTGGGTATGTCGGTCCGGTAAGCGAGTGTGTATATTAGTGTCCAGTTAGGACACTAGTCATGGCCCACGGGGTTGGGTCGTGACAATACGTCACTGAAAAAAAGGAACCATCAACAAGGAGCAACTGTATATGACTGTCTCTTATAAAAGAAATAACACATGCTGTCTTACTCATAATCATCATCATATCATATATGCATAAATGCAAAAGCTTCCCGTCCATACCGAATCGGTGTGATAATCATCAGCCTGCGTCCAGGCCTCCCGCGTCCGAGGTACCATCTCATGTTGCCCACTAGTGGTGCTGCCTGTGCCATATAGACACGGTGTAATCATCTATAAGCCGCCCGCCTTAGCGGTGTTGCCCGGCCATATAGGCGGGGTGTAATATCATCAATCATGTAATCATCAAAATGCATTCATAGTAACTCAAAGATAGCTATACTTTATCGAGGTGACATGAGGTCGAGAACCCCCGATTCCATTATGGAACAATTATAAACATTCTGCCTCACCTTGAAGAAATAGTAAATAAGGTGAGTGTATACAACTAACGACATCATTAACTTTATAGAAACATCATATCATAAACTCTAGAATCTTTAGACTCAAGCTCATCATCATCATTATTAGGCTCATAACGTATCTCTTATCTCGTGTAGCTATCCATGAACATAGGCTGATAGTTTTCCGGAATTTAGGAGATTCATGAAGAGGAGGGAAAGTCATACTATAGGATTCATGCCATAGAAAGAAAGGACTAGCCTCACATACCTTTGTCGTTTAACTATTCTATCGCTTGATCGTCCTCCTTCGTTGCTCGCGTTTCTACCTTCAAGAGGATTCGTATTAACATTAGTTACTCGGCTATAAGAGCATTTTACTATTTCTAGGGCAAATTGAGCAGCATTTCCTTTGTTTCTACTACTTTCTCCACATTCTATATCAACTCCCAAACGTTCATAACAATATTCACAATATCGCAACAACAATCATCAATCATCTACATTTACCACAATTCACCATTTCCCTTCAATTTCTCCACAATTATAGTTATAGCTCATTATAGCTTTTCTCATATATAATACTTATTCCATGGTCTAGATGTCATTTATAACATATTACAATCACAACATACCAATATTCATCATCCACTCCAAACTACTACTCAACAATGACACTATTCACACATTCATGACCCATTTCCTACCCCCTTCTACAATCCAAGTGTTTTTAACTTTCAATACCTTAGACAACATGGAATGATCATAAAACTCACCTTGGATGATGGATGAACAGCCTTTGAGTGGAACTTCTCTTCTTGCACAAAAACCCTAACTCTCTTCTCTTGAGTTTTCTTGGTGTAGATGAATTTTTAATGGGTTTCATACACTTGATTTCATTGATTTGGTATGGTTGATCATGGATTTTCCTTTGATTTCTTGTGGATGAATAATGGAGAAGGTTCTAGAGGTTCCTTGAAGAGAGTAGAGTGGAAGATGAAATGAAATAAAATGAGGGAATGGTCCTTATATTAAATCATGATATCGGTCCCGACCGAGATATACGGTACGATCGACGGAGCGTCGATCGGATCGACGGAGCGTCGATCGGATCGACGGAGCGTCGATCTGTTCGTCGAAGTCGTTAAATTTCCAGTGAGCAACCTTTCGTTTCCTTTCATTCTACGGTGATAAAGACGGTCTGTCGAACTGATCGACGGAGCGTCGACCTGTTCGTCGAATGGTCATCACTCTACCTCAATTATACGGCCCAATCGACGAAGCGTCGACTCGTCTGACGGTACAAATAACGACCGTCGAACCCCCTTTTCGCAGAACTGCGGTGGAGTTTCATTTAACGAACTTTTCTCCCTTGCCTCTAACTTCTTTGGAATCTTAATCAAAATTATTAAGTATCCCTTCTTACTTGTAGGGACATCATGTACACCTTAACTTACGTTAGTCCCTTCACCGCTCAGCAACCCAAAGTTCCGAGGTGTAACATTTTTCCCCCCTTGTTGGAACATTCATCCTCGAATGTTAAGTACTCGGGAATTCTATAAAAAAAATTGCCAGAGTTTCCCCTGTAATATGGCGCTACCGTTCTGTCATAGCATCCCACAATAACATTGCCTCACAGGGCCACAATACAACATCAATATATATTTATGGCCACACACAACCAAAATCATGAAAAGAAAGCATACATACCTCATAATCTTGATGTTTCGTCTCGAATGTCTTCCAGGGCTGAGACAAGTGCGGACACTTGGATTTCATATTTTCTTCCGCTTCCCGAGTCATTCTTCTCGGTTGTTATTCTGCCATAAGACCTTAACTGAAGCCACTTATTTATTTTGAACTCTTCGTACTCGCCTATCTAGTGTGGCAATAGGTACCTTTTCATAGATCAACTTTTCTGTCACTTGAACATCATTTATTGGCACGATCCTAGTAAGATTTCCAACATATTTACGAAGCATCGAGACATGGATGTTAGATCTAATTCATAAGCCACCTTGCCTATTTTTCATACCATCTCATAAGGCCTAATGTATCGGGGACTAAGCTTCCCCTTCATTCAGTGATCTTATTGCATTCGTAAGGGCTACTGTACCAAGCGTATAGCATGTACTTATGTCATATTCCAAGTAATTGTCCTATTTATCCCTAACGATAATCCCAACTCAACATTTCAACTCAATTCACCATATATTTTCCTTTAACTGACCCGAAGTATCATGACTACATTATCCTTGTTTTACCTCTTACTCCTCTTTTTAAGTACGCACTTGGTTTCATTGGCGACAAACAAATACTTTCAAGTTACATAACCATTCTGGCGTGATTCGTGTACATATGCATCTATACATATACATGTATCCATAGTCATATTCATGTACATATCATTTACATAGCACACCCGACCACGAAGGTTCGGTGTTTCGCATACCCGACCATGGCTAGGCTCGGTGAGTATATATATACCTAAACACTTTTGTGTATCTGTAGTAACTCGTCTCGTCATTCTCTCTTCCTTCCTTTATTTTCCCCTTGATTATCATATCCTAGGTTCTACTATAGAAAACCTTAGGTCCTTTTCTTAATTGTCGCTTATAACTCGCAATATCATTAATTACGACTTTACTGTTAGTGCCTTTACCCCCATTCTAGTACAGCATCACTATATTTTACAATATCCCTTGAGTTATCTACTCTCAAAGTCACGTTGTTCAAGGTCTTCGCGAATGGTTTCCATTACAGTCTCAGATGCCTGTTCAGTTTATGTTCGTTTATTTACTAGTCATTCGACTCATTTCTGCGCGACTCTCACTCTTTGTGTTAGAGTCTACATCACATTTTAGGATCCGTTGTTCCAAATCTCTACACTTGAATTCCTTTTTACTCGCTTCCCCCATTTAAGGGTTTTACTTGTACCATTCTCAAATCCGTTGCCTCACCTTCAAATCATGAATTCATATATCCCTTACTATACTATACCTTATTCATGCCATTTCCCGTAATTTATAGCTACGACAATTCGTGTGTGAAGTCTTAATATACTCATCTTGCAGGTTTGTAACCAAGTAACACAACCGACATAGCCATCCGAACAAAGATGTATTTTACTTAGCTCATCTGGTAATTATGAGTCAATGTTTAAATCTTCTCCAATTAACAACTTTTATCCCATAGGGATGCCGATCATAGTAGTATGCCTAGTTATCCATACTGTCCAGTATTTGCAAGTTTTTAAATAATTCATTTCCATTTCGGCCCTCTCTTATTGTTAGCGCCGCACCTTCCCGTTAGTAAAGGCATTACTAAGTTCTGAGTCAAACACTCTACCTTTAAGGCTTTCACTGTATAATGCTTCCTAAATTGGTATGCGACATTGAAACTTCGCATCCATGTAACTTGCTCACGGTGACTGTTGCACTTGACTTCCCATCTTAGTCCATCATTCACCTCCATATTCCCTTCTGATCAGTTCTCACTGCCATAGCGGTTTTGTCCTTACTATCTCAACAAATTGATGACAGGGTAATACATGGTCCTTGTAGAATTCTCTAAAAAGATGTTGGGTAAATTCGTTCATCACACATAAGATATTTTACTCCATAGTCGATTCCGTACTTCGGACCATAATTTAATTAGCCACACTGCTCTCACGGCCTGATTAAAATCTCAATCACTTCACGACACCTATTACTATTTCTTCATAGTACTAGATGATCCATAGGCTTTGATGCTCTTCCACCTTCTGTTTATCGAGTTACTGTTCTAGTGGGCTTCCCTCCTATTTGCCTCGCTCCTACCCTTCCTCCTTTGTTTCTAACACTTTTACCACATTCATCACATATACTGAGCGTTCATCACTTGTCATCCTTTTGTTTCACCGATCACTTTGTCTCATTTTCGCTACTCCTCATAGCTAGAATAGCAATCCCTGCCGCATAATCGCCCGAGCAAATTCCCGGAGGCATAGCTTAAACTACACCCAGAACACAACTACGATCATAAGGTCAACCAATTGCTAGGCAAGGAGCTTTTGTGAACACATCTCTTCTAATCTCTCTTCTCAAAGTATTGCCCAAGTCATTAAGGTTAGCTTATAGTGACCTGAAAGTCTCTCCCACTATATTCTTCAGGCGAGGCATATCTTAATAATATGATTCAGCGCATCGTGCATCGGCTTACACATATATATCAAGTTTATCTCATAACTTAATACCTCCCAAAATGAAGGGAACTAACCGAACTTTCTGATTTACAACTTCTTCTAGAGTGCTTATCCCTTCAATCCTCCGTAGTATATAAAATTTCTTTCTATTCCGAGCACGTCATTCTCTCCTCCCGTGTTTTTTATTCCATCCTAACCCATTCATCATTCCCTTAGTATAATGCATGCTCGCTATGTCTATCCTGCATTTTAAACGCTAGCTTCGTCCTTAATCAGTCGTTGTTGGCCTTTTTTTCTTTTCACAGCAAGTCTGTCTACAGTCCCCACAATTTCCTTTAGATTCCTGAGAAAATTTCGGCAGAGTTTCTCTCATAAACATACTAATCCCAAACATCCACATAGCCCAGAAAACACATCTCCTGCCTTAATAGGACACATATCAAAACACATATAATATGCAACTCAGCACCACAAAACTGTTTACCATAAAAGGATGTAAGTAATAAAGCTCGTCTCATAAGTTGTGCCTGCAGACTCTGTCTAGAATTCCAATATATGTATATATTTTCTACACACGGTCAAGAAACTTGTTCATAACTTATGATTCTGGCTATCACTGGGTCACTAACAAGCATAGACATCTCAATTTGCTTGATTGGCCCAGACTTTTACTCCAACACAGTCAATAACATCAGAAGTAACATATGACGGCATAGGACCCGAATCAATCGATGCGTACATATCATAAAAGGATACTGACAATATACCTGGGACAATATCAGGGGAAGACTCAAGATCCTGTCGCTCAGCTAACGCGTGGATATGATGCTGGGATCCACTTGGGCTGGGCGTTCCTCTTTGGTATCTATCACCACCCACTAACATATGTGGCCTTGGCCTTGGAGGGCGTACCAATGATGAAGAGCCAGCTACTAACCCTATAGGTCGAGCCTTATCTCTACCACGCCTCCATGGGCGGTCGGACCTGAGATGGCCTGGCCGAGCACAAGTATAACAAACATCTGAGCCCAAGCGGCATGGTTCAGAATGTAACTTGCGAAACTGAGTACATCGGGGTACCGGTGAACTCTCCTGACTGGAACCACTTTGAATCCGAGAACTAGAAACTCTGAGACTCTGGTGGCTTAGAATAAGTAGATCCATCAAATCTGGGTCTAGGAAATTGTGGAGGAGCACTACCTGTTAAACGGACTGAGGGCCTAGAGAATTGTCGCCTCGGAGCACCCCTACGCTCATGATCAAACCCTGAAGAACTAACTCTCTTCCTCCAACCCCTGTTATCATGGCCTATATCCTGCCGCTGAGCTTGAGCAGCTACCAATTGAGTCAGTAGAAGAATGGCCTGTCTTATCTCTTGGCCCGAGGCATCTGGTGGAGGAACGAGGGGTGCTGGAGCTAAAGTTGAGGCTCCCCTCTGATCCTCAAAAGTGGGCGAAGTATGGGAAAACCGAGGTGGGGCCTTATTCTGGGGTTCGCCCTCCTCCACATCTATAGACGGCTCTCGTTCAAGCCTTTCTTCTACCACCATCTTGCCCTTCTGGGCTGCCGTAGCTTTTCCTTTCATCAGCTTTGCTGAAATTATAACACACAATTAGGGAGGGGATAATCTTATAATACAGCTCTATCGTACGATCTCTTATGATGAAAGATGGTCATTTATCCTAAATGCCCTGTAGCCTCCTGTTTATTAGTGTGGCGCGCAACACACCATAAACAAGACTCTACTAGACACGGCTCGTAGACACTTCCTAGGACTGAACTGCTCTGATACAACTTTTGTCACAACCTGACTAGGAGCCGCGACGGGTACCCTGGGCTAACCACCGAGTACCACTCGTTCAACTACTTATCATACCCATTAAACGTTCTTTTATCAAAATCATACTCAAATTATAAGAAAATCATCTTTCATTCGGAAACAAAAATACTTTTATATGCACAAGCCTTTTGGTCATCAAAATAATATATATACATATACATAGTAGAAACCTCGTGAGACCATACAACCCACACTGCGTATCTACGAGCCTCTACTGGGGTACTAAACCTATGGGCGGGACAAGACCCCGTCGTGCCCAAAATATACATGTACATATATATATACACAAAAGAATGAACCAAGTAGCACCTCCAGAACTATGGAGTGCTCTCAGGTCAGCTGACAGCTCCTATGAGTCTGCATCAAGATCACCTCCCTGCCTACCTGTAGGTATGAACACAGCGTCCAAAGAAAATGGACGTCAGTACGAACATTGTACTGAGTAGGAAAGGCATAAACACTAATGATACGTCACTGAAATAAAGGAAACATCAACAAAGAGCAACTGTTTATGACTGTCTCTTATAAAACAAATAGCACATGTTGTCTTACTCATAATCATCATCATATCATATATACATAAATGCAAAAGCTGCCCGTCCATACCGGATCGGTGTGATAATCATCAGCCTGCGTCCAGGCCTCCCGCGTCCGGGGTACCATCTCATGCCGCCCACTAGTGGTGTTGCCCGTGCCATATAGACACGGTGTAATCATCTATAAGCCGCCCGCCTTAGCGGTGTTGCCCGGCCATATAGGCGGGGTGTAATATCATCAATCATGTAATCATCAAAATTCATGCATAGTAACTCAAAGATAGCTATAATTTATCGAGGTGACATGAGGTCGAGAACCCCCTATTCCATTATAGAACAATTATAAACATTCTGCCTCACCTTGAAGAAATAGTAAATAAGGTGAGTGTATACAACAAACGACATCATTAACTTTATAGAAACATCATATCATAAACTCTAGAATCTTTAGACTCAAGCTCATCATCATCATTATTAGGCTCATAACGTATCTCTTATCTCGTGTAGCTATCCATGAACATAGGCTCATAGTTTTCCGAAATTTAGGAAATTTATGAAGAGGAGGGAAAGTCATACTATAGGATTCATGCCATAGAAAGAAAGTACTAGCCTCACATACCTTTGTCGTTTAACTATTCTATCGCTTGATCATCCTCCTTCGTTGCTCGCATTTCTACCTTCAAGCGGATTCGTATTAACATTAGTTACTCGGCTATAAAAGCATTTTACTTTTTCTAGGGGAAATTGGGCAGCATTTCCTTTGTCTCTACTACTTTTCCCACATTCTATATCAACTCCCAAACGTTCATAACAATATTCACAATATCGCAACAACAATCATCAATCATCTACATTTACCACAATTCACCATTTCCCTTCAATTTCTCCACAATTATAGTTATAGCTCATTATCGCGTTTTCTCATATATAATACTTATTCCATGGTCTAGATGTCATTTATAACATATTTACAATCACAACATACCAATATTCATCATCCACTCTAAACTACTACTCAACAATGACACTATTCACACATTCATGACCCATTTCCTACCCCCTTCTACAATCCAAGTGTTTTTAACTTTCAGTACCTTTGACAACATGGAATGATCGTAAAACTCACCTTGGACGATGGATGAACAGCCTTTGAGTGGAACTTCTCTTCTTGCAACAAAACCCTAACTCTCTTCTCTTGAGTTTTCTTGGTGTAGATGAACTTTTAATGGGTTTCATACAGTTGATTTCATGGATTTGGTATGGTTGATCTTGGATTTTCCTTTAATTTATTGTGGATGAATAATGGAGAAGGTTCTAGAGGTTCCTTGAAGAGAGGAGAGTGGAAGATGAAATGAAATAAAATGAGGGAATGGTCCTTATATTAAATCATGAAATCGGTCCCGACCGAGATATACGGTACGATCGACGAAGCGTCGATCGGATCGACAGAGCGTCGATCTGGTCGTCGAAGTCGTTAAATTTCCAGTGAGCAACCTTTCCTTTCCGTTCAGTCTACGGTGAGAAGGACGGTCCGTCGAACTGATCAACGGAGTGTCGACCTGTTCGTCGAATGGTCTTCGCTCTATCTCAATTCTACGGCACAATCGACGAAGCGTCGACTCGTCCGACGGCACAAAGAACGACCGTGAAGCCCCCTTTTCGCAGAACTGCGGTGGAGTTTCATTTAACGAACTTTTCTCCCTTGCCTCTAACTTCTTTGGAATCTTAATCAGAATTATTAAGTATCCCTTCTTACTTGTAGGGACATCATGTACACCTTAACTTACGTTAGTCCCTTCACCGCTTAGCAACCCAAAGTTCCGAGGTGTAACACAGGGGACCCATGGTGTCCATGTACCACTCATTTTAGATACTCATCTGACCTGAGCCATAAATCCTCCAGTCTAGAAAGAACCTCGGACGCGGTCCACATCAATGTATCACTCATTTTCGGAACGAACCTCGGACCACGTATATACACCTTACTATTTCTTATCCTCTTGTTATCAATGCTCAATCATCATTTTGTATCGTAATTTCACCGAGAAGATCATATTAACTTCCCATCACAACAACATCAAACTGTAGGTTTAACACAATACACAGTGACACGAAGCCCACACAGTCACTCAATAAATTGCATATAGGAGTTCAACCACACACACACATCATGTCTGAAAACTAGTCATGCATTCTCCTATTGAATTCACAACACATACAATTAACTAATCGAAGTTTAACTCAAGTAGACTATAGCCTACCTCAAACGTAGAGCTGGAACAATGTGAATCACTCTGCTGTAGCTTTTCCCTACCGTAAAGCCTCGAAACGCTCAAAGTCTAGAAATTAGAATGCTCAATGAGTCACAAATACTCTAGTCACAAAATCAATGCAAGACACCCTTCCCTTTAGCCCCGTTCCAGTGGGTGAATAATTTCTAGGTGTAAAAACCTAACAATAGCCTTAGTAACCACTAATCATCAATTTACTAAGGATACTTAATCAAAACATCAATTACAAGCAGTTTTCATGGTCAAGCTACCATTTTCATAAAATCGTAAGTCTCAATTCACTTATTTCATGGCTCTAAAGGTTCAATTCATGATTAAGCGGATTTAACCCAAGCCATAAGATGATACGTAAGTGATAAAAAAACATAACCCATCAAGTATAGAAGGCTTATTAGGTTCTAGGATTACTATTACTAATTCACCATTGAAGACCCATAAAAGGAATGATAATTATGAAGATGATACGTATTGATTGAAAGGGATGGATGAGATGTACCTCACAAGAATATTCTTGCCCTAGCTTGGAAATTCTCCCTAGGTGCTTGTGGGAAAATGTGTTGGAGTTTTATGAATAAAGAATTCGGAACTAAGTGTTTAAAACTCGGAATTGTGGCCCCGTTGACCGTTGTGACAGTCAAACCACCACTGCAGCGGCCTCACTCTAGCGGCCAAGTGCCCGCTATAGTGGACCAAAGGAATTTCGACCACCGCTACGACGGCCCATATTCCGCTATAGCGACATCACCATAGCGGGCCATTACCTGCCACAGTGGACACACAAACAATGGCTAATGGCTTGCAGTGAAGGGTTTACCACTATAGCGGTGCCGCTGCAGCGGTACCTACCCTTCCGCAACGGTACCATTTGGGTAGTGAGTTCGCAATATTTCACAGTTTTTCACTCTATCACCCAACATTTCATCCAAGGACTTACAAACAAAGACAAAACATGCATGTATACATAAAAACATCATACGAATCCACCCGTGACCTCAAAATTCCCAACGGAGTTCTAATTTCCTACGTCAAGCAAAATTCGCAACCAAATCAAGTTTTTAGTTCTTAGACTTGTACAATCGAGCTTCTATTAGCTTGTTCTACCCTTAGGAAGGTTCTATTTGGTGGGGTGATCCTACATTTTTCATAATGATCGGAAGGGTCATTACACATATACTTTTTCTTGCTTCGTAGTCGGAGGAACAAAGGAAAGGTTTTTTACCCTTTTTAGCAAGTCAATTTTGTTTGTAATCATTCTTTTCAGTAGGAGTAGACTATGTAGAAGTCACCGCCTCAGAGAAGTGAAATCGCGGAGCTGCAGGAGGGGCATTCCAGTCACCGTGATCCTTCGAATGTAATCAAGTTTGTGAAATAGTATCGGAGCAAAAACCCTTAACCACCTCTGGAATAGATTGGAATATGGACGAGGGTTTAGGATTCAGAGTTCAGGGTTTAGGGTTTTAGGTTTAGGGTTTAGGTTTTAAGGTTTAAGGTTTAGGATTTAGGGTTTAGGTTTTGGGGTTTAAGGTTTCAGGGTTTAGGGTTTCAGGGTTTAGGGTTTCCAAAAGTAAGCGAAGGCAGTTTATGGTTGTTTCCATCTTCAGATATTACAAGTTTCACCGGCGATGTGGTGGCTTTGCCAAAACGGGCCATGGGTTTAGTCTTCAAAGTGCACATTAGCAATCCTGGCTAAAATGTGCCAAGAGAGCACACATGGCCACTCCCAGGTAGGGGTGGGCGTTCGGTATTCGGTTCGGTATTTCTAAATTTCGGGTTCGGTAATTCGGTAATCGGTAATTAAAAATAGATACCAAATACCGAACCAAAAAAGTTCGGTTCGGTTCGGTTTGGTAAATCAAACTTCGGTTTGATAAATTTCGGTACGTTATTCGGGATTTACCATTCAAAAGAGAATGATCAATAATCTACTATACTAATTTAAAATGAACTGTCCAATGCTCCACGAAAAAACCAATTCAATGCTTCGTACATAGTTTTGACGGAAAATATGTCATGCAAAAGTGTTGTTTTATAAATTGCAGTATGTCAAAACAAAATCTCTTTAATAGCAATAACTTATATGGTTATGGACTTAAATTAGGAGCTATTCGTGTGTTTAATATTAACACTGCCTTGAGATCATTGCTTAAAGGTGTAAATTTGAAATACAGGGTAAAAGGTAGAAGTTTCCGTTTTTGATGTTTTATTTGGTATTTGTTGTTTGGAATATTATTTATTTAATAAAATAAAAGCCATTATCTTTATTCTTCAGTGGCTGACCCATTTTTAAAAAAAAAAGATTAAGGATTCTGTGAAGTGATTTTAGATGAGTGATGGGAGGCCTAGCCTATTGGGCTAGACTAGTAATTTAATACAATGGGCTTATGGGCCTTTAGGCTTTATTGGTATTTATTTTGGTATTCGGTATTTACCGAATTACCGAACGGTATAATTGTAAATATCGAATACCGAAACCGAAATACCAAATTTTATATTTTATTCCCGAATACCGAACCGAAAATCGAAATACCGAATACCGAAATAGTCGGTTCGGTTCGGTAATTCGGTTTTCAGTGTTTTATGCCCAGCCCTACTCCCAGGCCCCTCATTCGTTAGTTATTACCCCCTCCGTCCTAATTTATGTGATATAGTTTGACTAGGCACCAATTTAAGAAACAAAGGAAGACTTTTGAAACTTGTGATATAAAGCAAACAATAGATATTTGTGTAGCTCTAAATCATTTCATTAAGGGTGAAGGGGGAAGTTATAAGTTAAATTTGTTTTAAGTATAGAAATGTATCATTCTTTTTGGGACAAACTATAAATAAATGTGTATCACATAAATTGGGACAGAGAGTGTATTATTCTTCATGGTACTCTAATTAGTTTAAAATCTTTAACGGTGAAGTGTGAATTGGGAAATTGAGGGAAATAAAATTGGAGGGAAGTGAAATTTTGGAAATGTAACTTTTTCAAGTTAGTGTTCTCCAAAATTGGTGGTGGAAAGTGATATGTGTGTGCTTATATTTAGAAGAACATCCTCTAGCTCATAAAGGGTTAAGAAAAGGACCTCCCCTCACGCCGTCGTCGTCGCTCAGCTTCGACTTTGGATTCGGATTTGGTCAAATGATCTGATTGATTGATAATTTTTTTGGATCAATTTAATTCTTAAAATCTATTATTTATTTTTCCTTAATATTTTTTTGCGCAGATTTTAATTAAATTAAATTAAATTCACAAACTTTAAATTAATTCCAAATGGTAATAACTGATATTATCACCGAACAGACACCACACTTGATGAAAAGGTATGTCTGCACCTGTTCACACAAAAACATCTAGCTATAAATTTTAAGGTTTTGCCTCAGTTTTATGCACTGAAAAAATTTCCAGAACCAGAAATCTTCATTTTACTCCCCTTTCTTTTCTGCTTTCTGCATAATTTTTCAAACCAAAACGTAAGTGTCCAGTGTGATTTGCTGCTGATCTTTGAGTTGGCCGAAGTTCTGTAATTTGTATTGTCGCTATTACAGAATAGTTTTTTCGTTTTATCCTGGAAGAAATTAATCCATTAAACCTAGCAACTATGAGGGGATTAGATTTCTTAAAGACACAAGAAACTTGTGGGCTCAGAAATTTGTTGGTTCATTTGATTTCTGTCTTCAACGTTTTTTCATAATTTTCTTTTAAAATAAACTGGTTTGAGTAAACACGTAAAGATAACAACCTTAAGAAATCTAATTTATTGTTTAATATTTTGTGTTCTGTTTGTGTTGGAGACTCAAATCTTAGGATTTTCTACTCTGCTTTTGAGATTAAATTTTTCGTAACTTTCTACTCATTTATCCACTCGATTTGAAGAATATAAAAACTTCATCGAGTAATTACCGTTTGACTTTCAGTTCGAAGATATAAAAACTTCACTCATTTATTAACGTTTGGGTTTCAGTTTGAAGATATAAAACCTTCACCGATTTTGTTTAATTCTATTTGTGTTTGTCAACAGAAATGGGAGACCCAACTCCAAATCTGAATGGTACTGCTACCGCCACACCAACCCACGAGGTTGGCTCTACAAGAAATGTTGCCTCCTCCAGTCGTGCTGCACCATCATCAGCTCCTGCAGAGAAGCTCGAAAAATTTACCGGGATTGATTTCAAATGATGGCAATAAAATATGTTCTTTTATTTAACAACTTTAATTCTATAAAGATTCATTAAGGAAGAAGTTCCGGTTCTACCCGAATCAACTCTTGAAAATGAATGCTTCGTTGTGATCGAGGCTTGGAAGCACTCGGATTTTTTGTGTAAGAACTATATACTTAGCGGACTGGAGGATGATCTTTACAACGTCTATAGTAATGTGGGAACTTCGAAAGAATTATGGGATGCATTGGAAAAGAAATATTAAACGGAGGATGCCGGATTGAAGAAATTTATAGCCGCCAAGTTCCTGGACTACAAAATGGTAGATGGAAAGTTTGTTGTTACTCAAGCTCAAGAGTTGCAGGTTATCATCCACGATCTCCTGGCTGAAGGTATAAGTTTAATTAATACTTCTTACATGTTATTTATTGTAGGTTTGGTGATTAGTGGCGTGTTTCAATTAGCGGAAATAATAGAGAAGTTTCCTCCTTTATGAAAGGACTTCAAAAATTACTTGAAACACAAACGAAAGGAGATGACGCTGGAAGATCTCATCGTTCAGTTGAGAATCAAGGAAGATAACAAGGCAGCAGAAAAGAAGGCTAGTGGGAGATCAGCAATAGGGGGAGCACATATTGTTGAAACTGTTCCAATGAATCCTAAAATGAGGAAAAAAGCATTAGGACCAAGGAACTATACCGACAAGAAGAGATTCAAGGGAAACTGCCACAATTGTGGAAAAATCGGACACAAAGCTGCAGATTATCGTGCTCCGAAAAAGGAAAAGAAAAAAGGTTAAGCTAATATGATTGAAATAAATGAGGAAGTTGATGACTTATGCATTATGTAGTCTAAGTGCAATCTCATGGAAAATCCTAAAGAGTGGTGGATCAATTCTGGTGCCACTCGCCACATTTGTGTTGTTAGAGAAGCATTCGCTTCATATGCTCCCATCGAACCCGACGAGACCATTTTTATGGGAAATTCTGCAACGGCCAAGATTGAAGGGTATGGAAAGATATTTCTAAAAATGACTTCTAGCAAGGTGGTGACTCTCAACAATGTCTGTCATGTTCCTAAAATTAGGAAAAATTTGGTCTCTACCGAATTTCTACTGAAGAACGATTTTAAGTGTGTTTATGTTTCAGACAAAGTTGTAATAAGTAAGAACAAGATGTACATAGGAAAATAATACCTTACAGAGGGCCTTTTTAAACTGAATGTAATGGTCGTTGATAATAATAAATTTTCAGCTTCGTCTTACTTACTTGTCAAATGATTTATGGCATTACTGTTTAGGACATCTCAATTATAAAACCTTGTGAATAATGATTAATTTGGATTTATTGCCTAAATTTGAATGTGATAATTTAAAATGTCAAATTTGTGTGGAATCTAAGTATGCTAAACATCCTTACAAGTCAATTGAAAGGAATTCAAATCCTTTAGACTTAATTCACACAGCTATGTGTGACATGAAGTCAACTTCATCTCACGGTGGAAAGAAGTATTTCATTACTTTCATTGACAACAGAACTCGTTATTGCTATGTTTATTTACTTAATAGTAAATATGAAACAATTGAAGCATTCGGGCAATACAAAAGTGAAGTTGAGACTCAACTTTACGAAAAGATTAAAATGATAAGGAGTGATAAGGGCGGTGAATATGAATCTCCCTTTGAAGAAATTTGTTTGGAATATGGCACTATTCACCTAACAACTGCCCCTTACTCTGCACAATCCAATAGAATTGCAGAAAGAAAAAATAGAACATTAAAGGAGGTGATGAATGCCTTGCTGTTAAGTTCTGGTTTTCCCCAGAACTTGTAGGGAGAAGCTATTCTTAAGGCTAATAGAATACTTAATCGAGTTCCCCATAGCAAAACACAATCCATCCCATATGAGAGATGGAAAGGAAGAAATCCCAGCTTGAAATACTTCAAAGTGTGGGGGTGTCTAGCTAAGGTACAAGTTCCTAAACCCAAAAGGGTGAAAATAGGACATTGTGTTTTCATAGGATATGTCACCAATAGCAAAGCATATTAGTTTCTGGTTCACAAATCAGAAATTCCCGACATTCATGTTAATACGGTAATAGAATCAGATAATTCAGAATTTTTTGAAAACATTTATCAGTATAAAAAGAAAAGTGAGTCGTCTAGTGAAAGAGCTAAACGACCTCAGGAAGAGACAAAGGAAAGTACTCTGAATGAGGAGAAACCAAGACATATCAAACATCAAAGAACATTTACTTCATTTGGTCCAGACTTTTTGACATTCTTAGTAGAAAAAGAGCCTCAAACTTTTAAGGAAGCAGTGTCATCTTCAGAAGCACAATATTGGAAAAGGGCCGTTAATAGTGAAATTGAATCCATTTTAGGCAACGATACTTGGGAGTTAGTTGATCTTCCTCCAGGGAACAAACCTTTAGGTTCCAAATGGATTTTTAAAATAAAAATGAAAGATGATGGAACTATTGACAAATATAAGGCAAGACTTATTGTCAAAGGTTTTAGACAACGAGAAGGCCTTGATTATTTTGACACATACTCGCCGGTAACAAGAATTACATCTATTCTGGTGTTAATAGCACAACCCGCCGTGTGTGGCCTTCAAGTTCATCAAATGGAAGTTAAAACAGCCTTCTTAAGTGGACATTTAGAGGAAGAAATATGCATGGAACAACCTGAAGGTTTTGTGGTTCCTGGAAATGAAAAGAAGGTGTGCAGACTTGTTAAGTCACTTTATGGACTTAAACAAGCACCAAAACAATGGCATGCGAAATTTGATCAAAAAATGTTGTCAAACAGATTTAAGATCAATGAGTGTGATAAATGTATCTACATTAAGAACACTCCAAATCATGTGATCATTATTTACTTGTATGTTGATGACATGCTAATAATGAGTAAAGGCATTGCCGACATAAATGCTACTAAGCGTATACTTGCTAGGAAGTTTGATATGAAACACTTAGGAGTTTGGACTTCAATGCAGGACTCCTCAAGGTCTAGCATTGTCTCAATCTGATTACATCAAAATGGTACTTGAAAAGTTCAAACATTTAGACTTCAATGCAGCACGAACTCCAATTGACTTAAACCACAATTTTGTGAGAAATAAAGGTCAAAGTAAGTCTCAAGTGGAGTATGCTCGAGTGTTGGGAAGTTTTATGTACATCATGAATTGTACACGGCTAGATATAGCTTGTGTTATAAGTAAATTAAGTCGATACACAAGTAATCCCGACCAAACTCATTGGATGGAAATGAAACAAGTTTTGGGGTATTTACAATACACAAAAGACTTGGCTTTGCATTACAATTCGTATCCCGCAGTAATAGAGGGATGTTGTGATGCAAATTGGATCATCGGATTAGCTGAAACTAAGTCCACAAGTGGATACTTTTTTACCATTAGTGGAGAAGCAGTGTCTTGGAAGTCATCCAAACAAAACTGTATTGCCTGCTCTACAATTGAGTCTGAGTTCATTGCTATAGACAAAGTCGGTGAAGAAGCTGAATAGCTTTGGAATTTCTTGGAAGATATTACATTTTGGCCCAAACCTTTGGCAACTATATGCATACATTGTGATAGTCAAGCGGCAATAGGAAGGGCTAAGTGCGTTATGTATAACGGCAAATCTCGTCACATACGACAAAGACATAATAGCATTAGACAACTACTCTCTAGTGGAATTATCACAATTGACTATGTAAGGTCAAAAGATAATGAGTCGGATCCACTTACAAAAGGCCTAGCTAGAGAGGCGGTTGAGAAATCATCAAAGGGAATGGTACTATGGCTGAGGACAAGTCAACATGGCGGTAACTCTACCTAGAAGACTGGAGATTCCAAGATCTAGGTTCAAGGAGATCAAACAAAGTTACGATTAATGGTTCAACATTGTCAAACAAATTTTTGGTCCATTCTCATGATGTAGACAATGTTTAATGCCAAGGATAAAGCATTAAGGCTTTTTAATGGTTTCTAAGTTTGATACAAAATATATCAAATAGTGTTTCCTATGTAAGTGTGAAGTGTCATCCTCTTCAAGGAGAATTTTGTAAGGCCAATTTTCTACGCACTTATGAGACCAGGCGCAGTTTATGGCTGAAACGAACACAATAATGAGAACCAAAGACGGTTAAAGGGTTGATTGTGTGACATGTAGTTTTCTAGGTATACACCAAAGTTCGACGGTTCAAAGATATCAAATCTACCGATTGATCGAGTATACCCGACATGTGTTCACTATGAAAAGTTCAAAGGGAAACCTACTTTGTCCATATCCGATTAATCCTTGCTTGCCAATCACACAAGGTTTTTCATGCATGTTTTCATGATATAACCATTCCCCATTCATGTGGGGGATTGTTGGGATTTAAAGTCACCAAGTAGTGAGCTTTAAAGGTGAAGTGTGATTTGGAAAATGGAAGGAAGCAAAATTAGAGGGAAGTGAAATTTTAGAAATGTAAATTTTTCAAATGAGCATTTTCCCACATTGATGGTGAAAGTGATATGTGTGTGCTTTTATTTAGAAGCACATCCTCTAGCTCATAAAGGGTTAAGAAGAGGACCTCCCCTCGTGCCATCATCGTCTCTCGGCTCGACTTCGGATTCGGATTCAGATTTGGTCAAATGATCTGATTGATTGATAATCTTTTTGGACCAAAATTAAATTCTTAAATTCTATTATTTATTTTTCCTTAATAGTTTTTTGCGCCGATTTTAATTAAATTAAATTCGCAGACTTTGAATTAATTCCCAACAGTAATAATTGATATTATTACCGATGTTACACCTCGGAAAATTTTCCATTCATGCACAGTGAATAGACTGACGAAGGGCGCGACGTATGCGATGTTTTGATGAGTAAGAAATAACATTCGATGACTCTAAACGAGATTTCAAAGACATTCGAAGTAACAGAAGAAAGTTGCCAAGAGGAGGCAAGACATACGAGATGTATCGGAAAGGATTTACGAATAACGAATTAACGATGGCATAATGATGTCTTGGAGACGAGTGATAACGTCCCTTAGATTGGTATTGAGGTGTTAAACAAGTGTCAAGAAGGTTCCATAAGGATTGGAGATCAAACGAGTCGACGAGAACGAAATCGAAACAACTGGACACTATACGGCCCAATATACGGACCGTATAAAATATACTGGCCGTATGTTAGGCCGTATATTTAGCCAAGAGGAGCACCACCTACTGGGCCAAACATACGGCCACACATACGGCTCGTATAAAATGTACGGACCGTATGTTGGTCCGTATAACTTAGTCGGGACAGGTTTCAACATTTAAAATAAGGGACTCTTTCTCAATTCATTTCATTTCACCTCACTCCTCCACAAGTCAAGAAACCTCAAGAACCTTCTCCATCATTCATCCACAAGGATTCAAGGGAATAACAAGATCAACTACACCAAATCTGTGAAAACAAGTGTGTGAAACCTAGCAAAAGCTCATCTACACCAAGAAAACTCAAAGGAAGTGAGTTAGGGTTTTGGTGCAAGAAGAGAAGTTCCACTCAAGGGTTGTTCATCCATCATCTAAGGTAAGATTTATGACCATACCATGTTGTTTAAGGTATTGGAAGGCTAAGACATTTGAATTGTAGAAAGATATAGGAGATGGGTTATGAAAGAGTGAATAGTGTCATTGTTGAACAATAATTTGGATTGAATGCTAATATTGGTATGTTGTGATTGTAAATATGTTCTGAATGACATTTAGACCATGGAATAAGTATTATATATGAGAAAACGCGATAGGGATTTATAACCATAATTGTGAAGAAATTGAAGGGAAATGGTGAATTGTGGTAAATGTAGATAAATGATAATTGTCGTGTGCGATGTTGTGAATGTTGATATGAACATTTGGAAGTTGATATACTATATGAGGAAAGTTGTATAAACAAAGGAGATGCTGCCTAAAATTTCCTAGAAATAGTAAGCACGTTTAAGTAATCGATTGACTAACGTACGTACGACTTCTCTTGAAGGTAGGAACGCGAATATTGAAGGGGAACGATCAAGCGGTGGAATAGCTAAAGGAAAAGGTATGTAAGGCTAGTCCCTTCTTTCTAAGGCATGAATCCTATAGTATGATGTCCCCTCCTTCTTCATGATTTTCCTACGTATAAAAAACTATGAGTCTACGATTATAAAAAGTATCACAAGATAAAGAAAAGAGACACGTTATGAGCATGACGATATTGATGATGAATCTAAGTCTAGGAGTCCTAAAGCTCATGAAAGACATTCCTACGAAGATGGCAATCCTTATACGATTCCTATGATACTATTTCTCTACCTCTCCCTGACTTTCTTATATTCCGGAACTACGAGTCAACATTGATAGAGATCTTCTTATGAGATAAAGATGAGGAATGCGTTATGACTATGATAATGAAGATGATAAGCTGAAGTCTAAAGATTCTAGAGTTCATGGTATAATGTTTCTATCAAGCTAACGACATTAACTATAATCTATTGGTGTTACTTTTTGTATACACTCACCTTATATACTAATTCCTTCAAGGTGAGGCGGAATACCTATCAATGCTCCATAATGTAATTGAGGGTTCTCGACCTTATGTCACCCCGACATTGTTATAGATTGTCCATAAGCCTTAATGCACGTCTTATGACCAATGTTCCGCAAAGTTGCGAGTCTATGTTCATACAGGGTTTCAATATGAGATAAAGGTAAGGGATATGCTATATAAACGATAGTGGTAATGTTGAGCTTAAGCCTAGAGATTATGAAGTCTATCCTACGATATTCATACGAAGTCCATGCTACGAATATGATGTGATTTTCATAGATTGTCTTTAAATTTAAATGTATGCGTTAATGAAAGGTTACGATACGCTTATAAGATGTATGTGATGACAATGATGAAGATGAGATATACTGATCCTTGTTATGATGTATGTGATATGGTTGAGCCACTACGTGGCCGAATACTGAAGATATGCATGCGATATTGTCGAGCCACTACGTGGCCAAATACGGATATTGTCGAGCCACTACGTGGCCGAATACGGATGATGTCAAGCGACTCTGTGGCCAAATACGGATAATGTTTTATGTGTGTGAGCAGATAAGATACTACGATGATGAATTGTATGACATAATGATGTATACGCTATGATGGTTCACGTACGACGATTATGTATATATGATATGTGTATGAAATGTATTCGTCCCCAAAGTTCGCGCAAGTTTTGCCTTCATCTTATGACTTATGATTTCTCCATCATGTTTATTTCATTCATGTCTTACATACTCAGTACAATATTCGTACTGACATCCGTTTTCTTTGGTCGCTGTGTTCATGTCCACAGGCAGACAGGGCGACAGCGCAGACCTTTAGGAGCGATCAGCAGATTTGCAGGAGCACTCCATTATTCCGGAGGTGGTACTTGGGTTTATACTTTTGTGTATATATATATATATACATGTATATGTATTTTGGGCACGACGGGGTCTTGTCCCGTCCCTATGTCTAGCATTCCAGTAGAGGCTCGTAGATATGCAGTGTGGGTTATATGGTCCCACGAGGTTGCGACTATGTATATATACATATATAGATTATTTTGATGGCCGGAAGGCTTATGTATATAAATGTATTTATGTTTTCAAATAAAAGATGATTTTCTTATAATTTGAGTATAAATTTGATAAAAGAGCGTTAAATGAGTATGATGAGTAATAGAACGAGCGGTGCTCGGTGGTTAGCCCCGGGTACCCGTCGCGGCCCCTAGTCGGGTCGTGACAACCGAACAGACACAACACTTGATGAACAGGTATGTCCGCACCTGTTCACACACAAACTTTTGGCTATAAATTTCGAGGCTTCGCCTCAGTTTTACACACTGAAAAAATTTCCAGAACAAGGAATCTTCTTTTACTCCCCTCTCTCTTATGCTTTCTACATAATTTTTCAGACCAAAACGTAAGTGTCCAGTGTGATTTGCTGTCGATCTTTGAGTTCGCCAAAGTTCTGTAATTTGCATTGCCGCTATTACAGAATAGTTTTTCTGTTCTATCCTAGGAGAAATTAATCCCTTAAACTTGGCAACTGTGAAGGGATTAGATTTTTGTCTTCAATGTTTTTTCCTGATTTTTGTCTTCAATGTTTTTTCCTGATTTTCTTTTAAAACAGAAACTGATTTGAGTAATTTACTGCTTTGAACACTTACACTTATCACCCAAAACATAAAAGAATTGAGATCTCTATTAGTTTCTTTTCCATTATATGCTGCATATTGAAATTTGACAACCTTTACCTATAAGATAAAAGAGTCGGAAGACGAATACATTAAGGAAACGGACATGATGTTTTTCCTCCATATTGTTAAAGTGAGGAATGGACACTACACATTACCCATGATTATTATGCCACTATGTGATTGCATTGAAACGAGGTCATACATTCTTTTTAATACTACTTTATTGATCGTTGCATTTCAATATCATGAAATTACTCTTAGCTACAACGTGAAATCACTCTTAGCTACAACGTGCTTTAATTTTCATAAATCTCACCAAACATTTTCTTATAAGCTGAGAACAGAGGAAAACTTTTTCAACTTGTCCTGATAAAGGAGAAGATGAAGCTCCAACTATCTGAACTGATAGACTTCCACCTACATGTATATATACTAGAAACTAATTAAAGTTGAGAGTAAATAATTAGTTACTATTAGTTATAGTTTAATATTTAAAAATAAGAAATTGTATTTGTATCTTTTAAAGAAAAACTAGACTACCTAATCCCTGTACGTAACTCCCCATTGCCTCAACCCCGCGTCTCCTTATTAAAATTTTGAAATTGAAATTGAAATCTGAAAAAGAAATGCACAAAAAAGGATATCTACGAAAAGGAGGTAGATTTTCCCCAAAAAGAGGTAGTTTTTTCCTTCATACAAGGGAGTTATATATATCTTCATAGTAGTGAATGCTTCAAGATTTAACACTTCCACAAAATAAATATTGAGTCCTACCAAAAAAAAAACAGTTTCCAACAATATCCGCAATGCGTAATTTCTATGTAAATTGAATATTAATTTATTTTTTAAATAAAATTTAAATTTTGGTAAAACGTACACACAAATCATAAATTTTATAATCAGAAATAATAATTTATTTAGAAAAATTATACAAAGAAAAATAGTTTGGCTCTCTAAATGTAACAATGCTTGAAATAACTATGCTTTTTAAAATATTTTGAGTATAGGTGTTTGAAAACAAATTCCATCCAGTTTCTAATTTATAAATTTTACTTTTATTAAATAATTTAACACATGTTTGAATTAAGATTTTTTGGTAATGTAATATTTGTATTGCAAATCAAGATTTTATTTTTACTTATATCTTTAAAAGAAAAAAGAAAAAAACAAAAAAAAAAAAAAAGGAGAGAAGAGGGTAAAGAAAATATAACTAACCTAAATACACGTCCCTTACTCCATTTCCACTAACTCACAAACACACACGTGTGGTTTATTAAATAAAAATAAATTTAAAAAAAAAAACAAAAAACACTCGGCAATCTAAGTTTTTGAATTGAAACTACTTATAATTATTCTTCACAGTTAAAAATAGAGTCAATTCCTCAAATAGTCATTAAACTTGTAAAAAAATTCTACTAAAGTAACTTTTGTTATTTTTTGGACAATAAGGTCATCAAACTATGCCCTAGTTTCCAATAAAGTAAAACAATCCATTTTTGGACATAATCCCGTTAACCCATTTTTAAATTACAAAATTCATTATCTAGGCACAAGTTTTTGGTACTCTGAAATTCTTGTTCAAATAATATTTTCATCTTTCAATAATAAAAAATCAAAGTATTATGTCAAGTTATAAGAATAAAACAATATCACAATTCAAACTTTAAGTATGCTATTAGATTTTCTTTGTTATATCAACTTCTTTTGAACTATTTTAATATTTTTCTATTGCTCAAAGCAGGAAGTTAAACATTTTATTGAATGAAACTGCTTGGACATAATTAAAACTCATGAGACACGTTATATAGATGCATGATGCATGTATAATATTTGGATAAATTTTCTCAAAGAAAAAATCTTGTTGGATAACTACTTCGTAAAAATGAAAACATTTTTACAATTAGTTGTATATACGCTTTCTAAAAATATAAAATATTTATATTAATTGTAATCCACTTATTTGTGGTAGTTAAATAAAATCAAAATATTTCAAGTTCATCTTCAAGAAAATAAAAATAGTAAAAAAAAAAATTTGATAATCGAAAATTTTATATATCAGGAAAAATTATTTATAATCAGTTAAAAAATCTATAATTAAGCGTCGTGCTTAATTCTACTATTAGTCAACTATATCCTTTTATTTTATACTTTAGACACAATTTTGCAATATTCTAAAAATTTTGTTTGAATTAATATTTTTCACATTTTGAAAATAAAATAGAACTATTCAAATGGGTTATATAATTTAAAAATAAGTCAAGGGTTCTTATGTCCAAAAATGAAATGTTTTACCTTTTGAAAATATGGGCATAGTTTGATGACCTTATTGTCCAAAAAAATTCAAAAGTTACTTTAGTAGAACTTTTTTACAAGTTCAGTGACCATTTGAGGAATTGACTCGTTAAAAACAAGTACAAAGAAACATTTCCTTGAAATGAATTTTACAAATGTTTTCCATCAGCTCCAGAATCAAGGATGAGTAATTTCGCAAATACAAGTAAGTTTTTTGCTATAATATTTTTAACATGATTTTGGTTTTCTTCTTTTTACTCCTTGATCTTTTGACTTCTTCTCTTAAAACTATGAAGATAATAAAGCAAATCAAATGGAGGAGAGAATCAGAAATATATTGAATTTGAGTTTTAAAAATTTAGCATTATTTCGTTGCATTGGAGCATATTTATGGACGTTTTCTTTCATGGCATGAATCATATATTTGCATCAAGTTTTGATAATCTCTCACTGTTTCCCTTCCTATGTGGCAAATGTAGCTTATCTTTTGATGACAATAAACATAAAGTAACCAGCTACAAATTTTAGACATTTAGGTATAATCAATTTTCTGACACGTACCAGCGAGGAGACAACTTTATTGAGTCCGAAGCCTAAAGGGTATAAAAATGCACGGTTTTTACCAAAAGGGAATGTCCAAAAATTATTATACCAAAAGGGGTATATCGTGGATCAGCCCACGATATACCCCAAAATATTTTTTCTGACAATGACCAATTCAACGAAAAAAAAAAACTTGTATAACGTGGATCAGTCCACGTTATACAATTATAACTTGTATAACGTGGACTGATCCACGTTATACAATTTATATTGTATAACGTGGAGGGATCCACGTTATACAAGTTATATGTGATCCGAATTCTGCCCTAAAATATTTCATCTTCCGCCGCTTCATTCTCTTTCATTCTCTTCCATTCTCCTCCATTGCAACTACTTACAGAACCTCTACTTCTCCATTTCCTTCTCCTTGTCCTTCTCCTCCATTTATTTTCTTTTTAAACTCTACATTACAATCTAATTTTTGAAGCAACTTCTTCATCTTTATCTTTTATTACTATTTAAATTGAGGTATTTTTTCTAACTCATATAATATTGTATATTTATAGTAGATGTAGATCTGTTTGTCTTATATATCTTAATTGTTATTTTTTATTTGTGTTATTTTAATACGTTTGTGTTATTTGTGTTATTTTAATTTGAACATAAAATATGATTGTTAGAAGCATTATTATATAAAAGGTCCGATTTGTTTAGTAGCACTTTTGAAGAAATTTGTTCTTATGTTGCTGTTATTTTTGTGGATTGTTATATAAAAGATCTGAATAACTAAATAATATATTTTGTTATGGATGTTATGTTGCTGTTATTTTTGTGGATATTTGTAAAACGTGGACTGATCTACGTTATACAAAATATATTATATAACGTGGATCAGTCCACGTTTTATAAGTATAGATGACTATCTTAAAACATTGTGGAACTGTGGATATTGTTAATAATGGACCGATGATGACATTTTCGGTACAGGAGAAAAGAATTGTGAAATGTGTCATAAAGGATCGAATTCTTTTCCTCCCATTTTGTGAATGTTGCTTTGTTTGATGTATTTATGCATTACCATAGTAATTTATGACTGCAGAACCTGTAATTCCTTCCCTATGCTCGGAAGTTTGGTATAATTGTGAAACGTGGACAGTTTCACGTTATTCAATATATTTTGTTATCGATTGTTATACAATATATTTTGTTATGAATTGTTATACAATATATTTCATTGTACCTTTAATGTGATATTTATATAGCCAGAAAAGTGAAACTCAATTGATGCTTCAGTAGGCCAAAAAAAAATACTTAAAATGTCATGATAATGCTTTATTATATGGGACCTAAGTCTAAGTGGGTGGACAATTATTTTGTCTATAACTTATAGGTATTAATGTGGTCTACTATCAGTAGTTTCTAAATAAGGCGTATGGAAGTTGGCTTTATCTAGCCAGTGCATATTTGTTCTGCTAAAATTGGAATAATATATTTTTTTAATAGTGAGTTACTCCAAATAGCTTGATCTGGACTTCATTTTTTTTTATATAAGGTATGGAGTTTCCACGGGTATGCGTACATCCGGGGCCAGAAGTGTACGATGTGTTAACACTCCAGGATAAGCATCGATCAGAGGCTGTGTGGGATGGTTCCTTGAGAGGACCGACCGGATGCCTGTTTCCTCGCCGCGCGGATACCGAATTTTGGAAGCACGTGAGGCGTCATCCTTTTCATCCTCGCATCCTTGACTACTTTGGCCTGTGTGGATTTAGGGGAGTAGTAGAGGTAGGATGTGTATCATATGATTGGGCAGTCATCACTGCACTTATAGAGAGATGGCATCCTGAGACACACACCTTTCATCTGCGTACAGGTGAGGCGACCATCACATTACAAGATATCGAGGTCATGTTTGTCTTGGTTGTTGATGGTAATCCCTTGAATAATCTTAATGCTAGATATATAGATATTGGTGGGTGGAAACAATTGATCCATGAGCTTACTGGTTGGGCACCCGGTCTGGATTGTTTTAATGGTGTTAGTAGGTTAGAAGTACATAAATTAATTGAATATATTAGAGGCTTAGATGACATTACAGATCAGACCCCAGAAATTGATGTGCAACAGCGGGTTAGGTTGTACTTGCTATGGCTTTGTGGCGGCACGATATTTCCAAATAAGTCCGGTGACTTACTTAATTTAGATTATTTGCTTGACATGCGTGACCTTAGAGAAATGAGTGGACAAGCTTGGGGAGCGGCTGCATTGTCATATTTGTATACTTGTTTATGCCGCGCTTCGTTGAGGAAAGCCAAGGATGTGTGTGGATTCATTTCCTTATTGCAGGTACGTGACCTTTAAAATTATATAATTTTATTTGATTGTCCTATTTGATAGTTATAAGGTTTTTATGTATTAATTTTAATAGAGGTTTGGGCTTGGGAGCGCATTATACCGATGCAGCCACCATGCAGGGCTCTTCCGCCACACATGGCTCTTGCACGAAGGTGGACTCATCGTAAATCCCGCGAAAATGAGGCACGTGATGTTTTACCCATATGTAGGGATGTATTGGACAACCTAATAGATGGCCAGGTATTTATCATAATTATGATTGTTAATGGCGTTTTGATATAATAGTTACGCTTATGTGTAATTTATTTATTTTATTATTATGTAATTTTATGTTCTTTCTATCGTAGTTTGTGTGGCAGCCTTATTCAGAGGCCATCGTCAATAGACTCCCTGAGTGGTGTCTGCGTGGCCGAGATATTTGGATGGCGAAGGTTCCCCTTATTTGTGGGATCTATCGAGAGTGGCACATGGTAGATCGTGTTCTCAGACAGTTTGGTAGGAAGCAACATATTCCGGGTCCATGTGCTGATATTGATCCTTTTCATTACAAACGTGACAAGCGGTATGCTATAAAAGTGGAGGATCAACAATATTTTACAGAAACAGACTTTTTGTGGGGAAATCGTCGAGAAAGGTTAATTCTGGCCGAGTATGAAACTCAAGACCCAGAGTCACTATCAGAGTATTTTTGTTGGTATCGACGTCACTCGCGCACTTTCATAGGAAATCCTGCGCATAAAGTGGATAGAGGATACCAACACATGGCAGGCAGGAATGAGGCACTGGTACGTACATTACATTCCATTAGATATTTGATGTCTTTATATGTGTCTTAGACCACTATCAAATCTTGCAATTTTTTTTTTTAGGCTTTAGGACATCAAGAATCGTACAGGTTGGCTCAGCAGACTATCCAAGATCCAACCAAGTCTGATGAAGTGAAGGAAATAGCAGAGATGTTTAGCCACATTAATACAGAGTCCATGGCTGCTGCCTCTCTGGGGACGATGTTGAGTTTCGCTCCATATTATACACCACCGGCAGAGTATGTTGAGCCGCCTACTGTGCAAGTGCCTCGTCATCAACGTCCTAATGTACCCAGACCTGCGGCGCGTGGTAGAGGACGCCAATCAGGTAACAGACGGGGTCGAGGTCCCGTGGATCACCAGTTGGTTGATGAGGAAGAGGTTCGTTTTGATCAAGATATGCCCAGCTCAACGATGCCTGCAGATGATAATGCATATCACCCAATAATAGATTTTATGTCCAGCTCATTGACGTCTGCTCCCGAGGTTCAATCACCAGCGGTAATCAGAAGTGAGGGGCCTTTCAGGCATTCGCATCGTCTGGGCCTATTAGCCTCGCAGTTATGGCCCAACAGTTTGGTGGTCAGACAAGCAGCTCTTATGGGATGACTGAGGGGCCTTTACCTGCATTCACTGGACAAAGCGCTTCAATTGGGAGGAGACTGAGTTTTACCGACGTGAGTATTCTAACCACTCAAATAGCTTATATCTTGTTTAAAGTAATGGCTACCTTATGTGTCTATATTATTTATTTTGCATAGTCTCCCATGGCATTTGATGTTGGATCCTCACACATTCCTGTGCCGGATGTACAGACTTTAGAGCCACAGGTTAGCTTTTAATTCAAAGTTTTTGGAGACTTCTGGTTGTTATGAGGTGTTTTGTCTTGGTTGCTTTGGTTGTTTGTGTTGGTATATGGTATTGGAGGAACTCCTTGTTACAGGGGAGATGCTGCCCGATTTTACGTAGACAATCAAAGTAATTGCTACGAAAATTTATCATACAAAAATAACTTCTATTTTTTTTATGGTATTTACAGGATGTAGGTGTGATACAAGAGGAGGTTCACCAACGTAGATCAAAACAAGAGCGTCGGCAAACTCGATGTGGCACCGGGGGGGGGGGGGGGGGGGGTAACTTCATGTTGAAGTATTAGTATGTAAACTTTATTGAATTCGGAAAAAGATGGACAAGTTTCTGTTTTTATTTGCCAATGTCTGTCTGTTTTTATTTGCAGTCGTCAAATCACGCATGCTGCTGTAAAAGTAAAAACGATCAATAATTTGTAAAAATTTTGGTGTAAAGTCGCAGAATGCCTGCAGTCGTCGAATCTGCCATGCAATCGTCAAATCAAGCGTGTTTTGCGTAAAATCAAACAGTAAATCCGTGAATCATTAGTTTTATATAAAATCACAGATTTGTATGTCTCACTGAATTCTACACTTCTCTATTGTAGACTTCTTTTTTGACGAACTCTCAACTTCTCTCTTGCACTCTCCATTAATTTTTACTTTTGTATTCTGTTGAAAATAATATGGCGGAAAATTATGTAAGAGTTAATTTATATTGGGGTGGGGAAGTTGTGTACGAAGAAGGTTCAGTTAGATATAACCGTCGTCCGGAAGCCGTACAAAGGTTTCCAATTTCCCTCAAATACGATCGTCTACAACATGTTTTCATAAGCAAAATGGCCATATCTGATCCTAACCTTTCAGTGGTTATCACTGGACGATATCCAACATCAATTACGGCTAGGGGATTTCCCATTTACGAGGAAACTCTTATTTCGGACGATGACTCCTTATCGTTATTTCTTCGAAGTCCTGATATATTTAGCAATCATATCAGTATAGCCACACTTGACATGTATGCAACTGTTGAACGCTCTACTAATGTTGAAGCACCCACTGACGATGAGTTTGATATTCGGGGTACTACGTATCTTCCCGCTATGAATATTGGGCTTCAAAGAGGTACACTTCAACAAGAAACAATGGTAGGAGTTGGTAGCCAGTCACATAACTTTGGTTGGACTATGCAAAGCTGTGATATTCCTGGACCGAGTAGTGCTCCAGATACAACTGAATTAGGTGGCGGGAGTATAGTTCGATATCACCCTACTCAAGTAGAGTCATTTACAGAAAGGTAAATATAATGATGTTTTATGAAAACTTTCTCATTTACATTCTATTCAATGTCTTTGTGCGTTTAATCATCACAAGAATACAACATGTTATTTAGTTCTCATGTACTATTTTTATAATATAACTTTCAGGAAAACTATGTAAATTATTATACTGCAAATAAAACGTATTATTTAAATATCTCCTCTCTTTCTTCCCTTCAATTTATTACTACCATTTTTCTTTAGATATAGGGAAAAAAACGTTATGAATCGGCTACCAACTCCGATTAACATTATATGACAGTTAAGAGTTTCATAGTAAAGAAATTGCTATGAATAATAGAACCATTTAGACGTGAAATTCATAAATTCCTACTTATTCTAACTAACCTCTTTCATTGTTCATCCATGGAAAATAAAAAGAATACAACATGTTATTTAGTTCTCATGTACTATTTTTATAATATAACTTTATTTTTATTTTTCATTTTGTAATGGGCATGTTATTTTGATTATTTTTTATTTTTTAATTTGTCCTTGGGGTTAATATAATCTTTTTAAATTTTAATTTTATTTATTTATGTAGGTGTAACGATTTTGAAGAAAACCCCGTATTGACTCAGCTCACACAAATTGTGAGCAATAACGACGTAGCTAATGATCACTCCGATAAGTCAGATAGTGATATCCCATTAGATCACACAGAAACAGACGATGATCACTCATCTGATGGTGATGGTCATTCTTATGAAGACATTACTACTCCGAGTGATGGTAACGTTAGCTACCATTCTAATGCGATTCCATATTTGGACAACACAGAAGAAGGCCCGGATGATTTTGCCTTCATGAGAGATGACGGTCCAATTCGATCTGCACTTTGGGATTGTAAAAAACATGAATTTATCAGATCAGGTTAGTATGGTGACAATGAATATTCTTTTTATTTGTTGGACCATTTTTAAGGGGTTGATAATTTTCCTTGTACTATGCAATTAGGTATGTTATTTCAGAACAAGCAGGAAATGAAAGGCGCAGTGAAACAATATTGTCTCAAAGAAAAGAAAGAGTTCATTTGTGATCAGTCCAAAGGTAAATTTTGGAGGGTTATTTGCAAGCGTCATATGTTGGGGTGTGAGTGGATGATCCGTTTTAGAGAAATTTCAAGTGGTATGTGGAAGGCAGGCAAAGCGGATCTCCACCACAGTTGTCTGACGGATGATTACAGAACGGATTATTCCAATTTGAATAGTCACCTAATTTCTACTATGTTGATACCATATATTATGGTTGATCCATACATCAGTATTAAGTCAGTTCAGAAAAAAATAAAAGGATTGCATTTGTTTACTCCTAGTTATATAAAAGCACAAAAAGGGCGTAAGAAAGCTATTGAAATGGTATTTGGTGATTTTGAAACCTCTTTCAAGACATTACTCCGATACATGGCTTCCTTAAAATATTTCAATCCGGGGACCGTTGTTGAGTGGGAGCACCAATCAACTACAATGCAAGGTGAACACATCTTCAAGTTTCTGTTCTGGGCTTATAAACCAAGCATCGATGGATTCAAAAGTTGCAGGCCTGTCATCTCAATAGACGGTACTCATCTGTACGGTAAGTATGAGATGAAATTGCTAATTGCTGTTGGAATTGATGCAAACAATAACATTTTTGCACTTGCATATGCTATTGTTGCACCTGAGAGCTTTGAGTCCTGGACGTGGTTCCTTGTGTTGTTGTGGAGACATATTGTTCGTGAGAGACAAGGAATTGGACTTATTTCTGATCGTCATCAGGGCATCTTGCAATGTGTCCAAACACATGATTGGTTACAACCACCATCCACACACCATAGGTTTTGCGTTCGTCATTTGAAAAGCAACTTCAATAAAAAGTTCCTCAGCAGTGACCTTGAGAAGCTAATGTGGTTGGCGGCTACAGAGCACCAGAAGAAGAAGTATAAAATGAGGATGGAACAAATCAAAACAATGTCATCTCCAGCGTATTTGTGGTTAAAAGCTCTTCCGGAGGAAAAATGGACATTGCATAAGGACAACGGTCATAGGTGGGGGGCTATGACAACGAATGCCTCCGAGTCTTACAACGGTTTATTGAAGAAAGCTCGTGGATTTCCCGTTACTGCCATGGTCCGTTATACATTTAAAAATCTTGTTGATCGGTTTGTCGAGAGAAGCACCCTTGCCGATTTGTTGATTACGGATAAAAAGTTTTGGCCGAGCGCTGTTGAAAAGAAGTTTGATGAATACTGGGAGAGGTCCCTAAAGCATACTGACATACATCAATACAATGCAACTGAAGGGGTCTTTGAGATTCTGACATTTGCACACGAAGGTAAGGGCGGAAATATACATAAAGTCTCTGCCGAAGGGAAAAAGTGTTCGTGTGGAAAGTGGAGAAACTACCATATGCCATGTTCACATGCAATTAAATTTTGTGATATTCGCGGAATTCAACCAAAGACCTATGTTAGCAAGTACTACAGTTGCAGGTTTTATAAGCAAACGTACAGTGGAAAATTTTCACCGTTGGGTGATGAGGCATATTGGCCACCTTCTCCCTTCAGTTTAATTGCAAACACTGAATACGAGCGAACTTCAGGAGCGCGGAGTACAACTAGAAGGAGGAATGAAATGGATATAGCTCCTGCTCGCATGGCTAGAAAGTGTAGTACGTGCAAGCAAACAGGTCATAACAAGAATCGCTGCCCCGACAGAAATCAGTAGTTGTTGTTGCTTGTTGGTTTTTATGTTTTTTCTTAACTTGTACGATTGTTGTTTCCTTATGTACTCTTCCAAGAATATATAACATGTCTTGTGCCGTTTAATAGTTAGTATGTAATTTAACATTTACTACTCAGTCAATGTGTGACGTTTATTTAACTTATATTTAATTTTTTATTTTTGTTCGCATATATAACACATTTAATTATTTGCATGTGTTAAAATATTTATTTGAGTTAATCATGCTTTAAAAATTAAAAAAATCAATAATTTTTTTTATTAAAAACATAACCGAATAAGTCTTACCGAGTATTTGCAAAAGGGAATTTTTTTTTACTTGTATAACGTTATAACGTGGAGGGATCCACGTTATACAATATAAATTGTATAACGTGGACTGATCCACGTTATACAAGTAATTTTTTTTTTGTTTTTCGTTGAATTGGTCGTTGTCAGAAAAACTATTTTGGGGTATATCGTGGGCTGATCCACGATATACCCCTTTTGGTATAATAATTTTTGGACATTCCCTTTTAGTAAAAACCGTGTATTTTTATACCCTTTAGGCTCCGGACTCCAACTTTATTTGTCGATCTTGCGTCTCTTCCCCAAACAGATGTTTCAAAAAATTCCAAGGTAAGTTCTTATCGTTGCTAATTACAAAAAAAAATCTGTTACGAATTTCTGGACATTTACATGCAGATTCTTCTAATTTTTCTAATGAGAAATGCCTAAGAGATAACTCATTGAGAAAATATCCACTACAAGTTTCTCACATATTCATCCAAGGTATTTCTTCTTGCTTTCTTGTTGAATGTTATTTTTCTTGCTTTTATTTCTTAGCGTGTTGTTATTTTTATAAGTTTCTCTTGAAGTCTTCTTCCTATTTTTAAAATTGAAACCTAAAATGTAAAACCGCTTCTTTAACAAAATAAGAAGCCTAAATCTGTTTACCCCGAATTTGGATAATCAATTAAATTTATGAGTGAGGTATAGGATATGTGGTTGAACTTTAATCTATTCTTGATTGAGAGAAAATGGAATAGAATCAACTATGAATAGTCCAAATAATAATTGATGGTCTACGCTAAACGTATATGCCAATGTATTGAATATTGTTTGATTGAACAAATCTAAAGATGAACACAATAAATCCGGACCAAAATCTGATATTGAGAGGGAGAGATTTATATATTTTTACTATTATAAATGTTCTAGAACTCAAGAAGCCAACCCCTCAAAGTAGGGTAATGACCCCTATTTATAGTTATGCCTCATGGGCTTCATACAACATAAAACCCTTTTGAATAAAGAAAAATCCTAAAATGGATAAGGTTGGTCGTACGGTCTGACACCTGTACGATTCACAGTACAAGGTGGCAGAACGGTCTTGACGCGTGGCATTTATATAACGGATCACCCGGACCAACGGCCACGATCAACTCGGCTATGGAGAAACCAGACCAAACAATGTTCTTTGCTTTCTTCGGATCAAGCACTCCTCCGGTCCCAAAAGGAAATCTTCCTGCTCGGTCTCCGGACTCACCGGTCTAGCATATATCTGATTTTTACCGTATACAGATAGTCCCCACACTTTCCGGACCGTAGTTTTACCGGAGTAACGGGAAGTGGATGAATCAAGAAATCGGTGGCTCCATTTGTCCGTTGTTATCTTTTCATTTTTGCGGGAACAGTTGCGTCACGTCCCTCTGTCATCGGCCACGTGTCTTATCCCTGGTGGTCAGCACTGACAACCGCCGTCACGCACGTCGTTTCCAGTCACGTCTTATTAATTATGGGACACGTGGCACCCCCCCCCCCTCCGGTTGGCTGGAATCTGTAACCGCCTCGATCCATGTCTATATAACGTCTTCAACAGCTTCATTTGTCCATTTTATGACCTATGTCGTTCTCCATTTCCAGTTCTTAACTTCATCTTTCCATTTCGTTCTTCACTTCTTTTTATTCCTCTTCATTTCATCATCTTTTAACCTGTATTTCTTGTTGATTCATTGCTGACATTACGTGAACGGAAACAGCTTTGCCAACTTCTTCACTTAGCCATTTTTGTTGAGTGTGCTGCTGCTTCTTTTTCTTCGCTGCTCCCTTACTCTGTATTCCTCCTTTTCAAATTCGCTAAACCTCCTTCATAACTTTCAAATGTCTGCTAACACCGAAACCACTTCCCATGATGTTCCCTCGGTTTCTTCTCAAGGAACCGAGCCAACTTCTCAACCCAAGGGGAAGGTCACCTTCGAACCCACTGCTTTGGACATTGTACCGTCCAAACCTAACTACAACAAAGACTTTGAGGTCGAGAAACCATCTCTGGTTTCCGATAGAGGGTTTGATGTAAGGCGATATCCCTCGTCTATCACTGAGGACAAACTCGATTTGGTCCGGGCCAATTGTGGATGGGATAACCGTTCGATTCAAGTTTTCGCCCCCGGACCAGATGAGTCAGTCACCGACCATCGGGAGGGCTTCTTGTACGTTTATACTTATTCTTTCACCCTCAAGCTCAACCCCCCGATCGATCCGGTCATCTTAGACATGTGCCGGACTTATAACGTAACCTTGGCACAGATTGGTCCGATTGTTTGGAGGACCGTGGCCTGCCTCCGGCTGTTGGCCAATAATACAAAAAAGGAGTTCACGCTAGCCCACTTAATATGGTTATACTCCCCGAGGTTGTTCCGGGGTGATGTAATAAAACTCGCTAAGTGTAGCTGGAATCCAATTTTTTCAAAAATGGATGAAGATAGAGACCGGGGCTGGTTAGAGCGTAATGTCCGGGTGCGGACCTCGGACATTATTCCGGACAACTACATGCCCTTTCCGGAGAGGTGGAATAATAATTGTAAGTCCGAACTCTTTTAATAATTGCTTTTGTATGCTTTGTCAAACTCCATTTCTTCCGCATTATCACTTACTTGTCCTCTTATTTATACTAGCCGTGAGTTGGTGTTATAGCTCGTATTTTGTACGTTCGGATAAATCAAGATAATTGTGAGAAGTTAAGGGCAAGGCTATATTTTGATCTTGTTTAACACACAAGTTGTTTATGAATATTATTTATGAATATTATTGGTATGGAAATATTGAGAAAGGCTAAGGGTAAAAAGGGAAATTCACAAGGTGGCTCATGGTAATATTATGGAAGGCTAGGGGCAAAACGGGAATTTCACAAAATGTTCAAGAAAATTCTTGAAAGGGCCACTTTGGCCGTGTGACATAAGGTGTGGGCCCCAACCCATGGCCATGTGTCCATATTTTTATTTGTAGGGCTTAAGTATATATATAGAAAAGTGATGGCAAAATAAGGCATATTTGTCTTCATGAAAATTCAAGAAGCTTGAGGAAACAAAAAAATGGAGAGCATTCGGCCAAGCCATGGCTGAATCTTGGAGCTATGGAGTTGATCAAGAAAAAAATATTTTCTTCTAGTATTCCAACTAATTTGAAGGCCCTAATTAACATGGGGTGGTTGTTGAAGCAAGCAAACCATTTATTTGTGCAATTTCAACCCTAGCCAAGCAAGAGGATGGATGGAAGAAGGTAAGGTTTAATCCTCTCTTATGTGTTATGAATGATTTGTGAATGTTGTAGAGTGAAGAAATGAATGAAATTCATGAAATATGTATGTGTATGGTTGTGGCCGAATAGAGGTGGTGTTGTATAGATGTGATGAATTGATTTTATTTAGTATTTTGATTGTTGTAGTTGTGGATTCCATGATGAAAATGAAGGTTTGATGAATTGAAATGAAGTTGTATTCGTTGAGAAATTATTGGAGGAATTAATGTGATTCTAATATGGTTTCTTGTAATTATAAGAATAATGTTGTTAGTGTGTGAATTATTGGTATAGTTCATGAATTGAAGGAAGGAAATGTGTTGTCATTGTTCTTGTTGAATTTGGAAGGTTTCGGGTGAAGTAATATGTTGATTGGGTTGTTTGGAATATTATATGAATTGTTTAAAGTATTCTTGAACCATGTTAAAATGATTTCGGATTAATACTTGAATGTGGGATCATTGGTGTTAACTTGACTATATGTGATTGAATTGGATATAAATGAAAGGTCGTTGAATTATATGACAAGGGTTGTTAATGTTAGAATATATTTTGGATTGATTGTTGAAGTTGTTAGTATAATTGTTGGTATTTTTGTTGATAATTTGGCCGAGTTGAATTCTCGGATTGTTGTGGATAAATTGGCCGAGTTAGATTCTCAGGGATGGTGTATTTACATGGGAAATGCTGCCGAAATTTCGGCAGATTATAAATGAATTCATTTGAAGGACTAAGACAATTATACGATGATGAATCTAATGATTATGTGAATCTTCTTGAATGTAGACTAGCAAGCTTGGACGAATAAGCGTAGCTAATAGGACGTGGAGCAGGTATGTAAGGCTTACCTTTTCTTTCTTTTGGCATGATCCTTATGAAACGAGCATATGACGTATATGTATGATTTTAAAGAAATTCCTATTCTTAGAGCCACTAGGATGGCTAATGTTCTTGATTTCAGTAAGCTACTTCATATGGTTTTGATATGTATCTATGATTTCCGAAGCTCTGTTTGATATGTTTCTGAGTTTGTCTATGATTCTTATTCACTTCAGACATAAGTATGGTCGATATAGTTGAGCTTAGTGTATGGTTGAATAATGAGTAAAGCATAAAGAGTTCATGTCTCCAAAAGAGTTCTATAAGTACTAAAGTCTCTAACTTTTGTACACAGTCCTGGATTGTTTAGGAAATGTTCGTAGAGGTTCTGTGGTAAAACTGTCCATAACTTTCTCATACTAAACCGGATTGACTTGAAACGTGTTTATGATCCTTAAGTGTCAATTTGCGTTCCTACCTATCGAGTCTTGATTGATGTGCTTATAGTTTCTCACTACTCTGCTCGTGGATGCCTCAATATGTCCTTCACTGAGCCCGGGCCAGGTTACGTTCTCGTGCGTACTCCACTGCATTGTTCACCGAGTCCCTCTCACTTGCGGGCCGGGACACGTTATATGTATATGTATATGATGATATAATGATACGGGGATGGCGGCCAGGATGACATATGATGACTTCATTCACCGAGACCCACAATAGAGGGCTGGGACACGTTATGTATATATGGTACATGATGTTAACATGCATGATTCTATCCACCGAGTCCCTCAATAGAGGGTCGGGACACGTTATATGTACACATGATATATGATTTTGACATGCATGACCTTATCCACCGAGTCCCTCACTTGAGGGCCGGGACACGTTACGCATATATGATATATAATGTGGACATGTATGATTTTATCCACCGAGTCCCTCACTGGAGGGTCGGGACACATTATCTGTATATATGATATATGATGTGGATATGCATGATTTTCATTTAAAAAGGGCAAGTGCTTTGATGTTTTAAAAGGTCATACTTGATTCTGGTAAATCTCTGTTTCAGATATGATCCTCTTTTCTGTATTTCATGCCTTACATGCTCAGTACATATTCCGTACTGACCCCCTTTCTTCGGGGGTTGTGTTTCATGCCACGCAGGTACACCCAGATGAATAGAAGACTTGCTAGAAGGTGTTCCAGCGGAAATGACAAGCTCCATCTGCTCCTGGAGTGTTGCCGAATCAGAGTATATGTGCTCTGATTTCTGATTGAGTTAGAGACTTTGCAGACAGAGTCGTGGGTATAGAATGTCAGTTTTGTAAGCGGCTCCATCAGCCGATGTGTCATTCTGTGTTATGTGATAAATTCCATATGATTACAGATTTTGTTTGATTTGAGAACAACGAAAAAGAATATTTCTGAAAGTTGTGCCATGTATTTCATCTTTATTTGATTTAAAAGTCCAAAAAGATTATGTGTGAACTAAGGGTCAGAGGGTTCGCTCGGCCCTAAGTAAGGGTCGGGTGCCCATCACACCCTAGGGAGATTAGGGTGTGACAGTTGGATTCCTACGGCTATCCGAAATCTCAACGAATGGGTTACTGCTCTCCTCAGCCAACATACCCACGACGATCAGACATGGGGACTCCTTTTTCGTGGTCGATGGATTGCCCAAAACCACGATAATATTTTTCTTCTATTGGTGTCCATGACATTTTTCATGACATTTTTCTACCTCTCCTTTGTGTAACATCTTCAGCTTTCAGGTTTGCCCAAGGGTTCGGTGGACCCGAGACTAGAATCAGTAGCTGAGCATGCTACGTTGGCACCCGAGTTCGACTCAGCGGGTACATCCCGTATCCTTGCTGCCGCCAACAAAAGAAAAAAGCCCTCGGACAAAGGACAGAGACCAAAGAAAAGAGCTAGGAGTGCCATTAGGACTTTAAGGGATGGAACAGAACCTGAGCTCCTCGTTCGGAGGATCAGTGTGGACCCTTCCGTGGCTTCCATTCCGGAGGAGGGTATCACCGTTTCATCACTTCCTTCAGCCGGGGAACGACCTTCAGCTCCGGCATTATACACAGGTGGGGAAGAAATTCATTACCCGATTCCACTAAGGTCGATTGAATTCGTTGATATTTCAGGTGATGCTTCTTCCGAAGAAACCCCTCTGCAAAGGACAAGAAGATCCGGGAAGGCACCTGCTGCCGGAGCCGGTCAAAGGACAGAGCCGGTCCCCGAGACCGAAGTCCCCACGTATGTTGGTCCGATGCCCCACTATGAGACTAGCGCAACTTCGGAGATCCCTGCCTTTGCCGAAGCTGCTGAGGTCCCTCCGAGTTCTCCAACTCCGGCCTCAAGACCAGATGAGTTTGATGACTTGTTTTCGGACACTCCTCCTGCTACCGGCGAAGCTGCTGGTTTCGGACATCTCCCGATCCCTCGAGCCATGAGGGCGGCCAGCCGGACCACCGAGACTGGAGTTAGGGATAGCCTGGTGCGTGTCTTCCCGGCCCCAAGCGTGGAACCTCAGAGGACCAGATCGGCCGTAATCACCGTTCCCGAGGATTGTAGCTTTTTATCTCGCCTGGTGGGAGTAGCAAGCTACCTAAGGCCGCTCGTGTCCGACTCGTACAAACGGAAGATGAATGGAGTCCCCTGGCAATGTCTCATTAACGAGGGCATGCACGCGGGCAATCGAGTAAGTTAATCACAGTCCATCCTTTGCATAATTCATTGAGAATTTTAGTTTCTCGCTTATCTGAGTTTTAACTTGCTTCTTTTACAGAGTGTGGTGCTTGTTAATGAATCCTTTGTCCGTGCTCAGCAAGAGGTAGACGATCTCAAGGGCCAACTGGATGCCCAAGGTCGAGAAACGGAGAAGTTTCAGCACCTTCTGCAAGTGAAGGAGGATGAGCTGAACCGAACAGTTACTCTTTCCAACCTAAAACCTGAGCTCGATGCGATGAAGGCCGAAAACTTTCGATTAAAGGATGAGCTGGCCGAGATGGTCGAAAAGAACCAGCTACTAGAAGCGGACAAAGTCGACCTTAGCCAGGACAATGCTCATTTTTCCTCTAGGCTTGGTGAGCTCGAAACCACCATCTCTCAACTCCGGGGAAAGCTGGATTCGGTCAAGTCCGCTGCGAGCATGGCCGAGAGGCATTGGTTGCTTGAATCTGAGAGTGCCCGATACAAAAAGCGTGTGAGGGTGTTTGAGGAGAAGGCGGCGAAGAAGGCCCGGATATGTGATGAGATAAAAACCGAGCTCGGGGAGACGGTTGATGCTAATGACCTTCTCAAGGCCGAGCTTGAGTCGGCCACTCAAATGCAAAAGGTCCTTGAAGAAGATCGGGATGTTCTGGTGGAAAAGCTAGCCCAGGCCGAGGCCGATTTGGATGAAGCCCTTAAGAGCTTGGAGGCTGCCGAGGCTCATACTACTATTGCTGTGGAGCATGAAAAGTAGAAGTCTTGGAGGATCACCCTTGAGCAAGCCGAGCATGGCTTTGCAGATCTTCCAGCCCTGATACTCGAAGTTAAATGTCACGACCCAGCTAGGGGTCGTGATGGGTACCCGAGGCTAAACACAGAGCACCGTTCGTTCTACCACTCATCATACTTATTAAGCCTCTTTTTTCGATCATAAACTCATAATCATAAGAAAATCATTTTCTTTGAAAAACATAAACACTTTTATATACATAAGCCCTTTTGCTATCAAAGATAATGTACACATATCTACGTATATACAATAGTGACCTTGTGAGACCATATAACCCACACATACGTATCTACGAGCCTCTACTAGAGTACTAGACATATAGATGGGACAAGACCCCATCGTGCCCAAAATACATATACATATATATACACAAAAGTATAAACCCGATTAGCACCTCCGGAATAATGGAGTGCTCCTGAAAATCTGCTGATAGCTCCTATAGATCTGCGCCGTCTCCCTGTCTACCTATAGGCATGAACACAGCGTCCAAAGAAAACGGACGTCAGTACGAATATTGTACTGAGTATGTAAGGCATGAATGAAATAAAAATGATAGAGAATCATAAGTCATGAGGTGAAGGAAAAACCTGCGCGACTTTTAAGGATGAATTCATTTCATACATATATCATATATACATAATCGTCGTACGTGAATCACCATAGCGTATACATCATCACGTCATATGATTCATCATCATAATACCGTATCTACTCATACACATAAAACATTATCCGTATTCGGCCACTTAGGGCTCGACAATATCCGTATTCGGCCACATGGTGGCTCGACAGTATCCGTATTCGACCACGTAGTGGCTCGACAGTATCCGTATTCGGCCATGTAGTGGCTCGACAGTATCATATACATATCTTCCATATTCGGCCACATAGTGGCTCTACCATGTCACATGCATCACACAAGGATCATTATATCTCATCATCATAATTGTCATCATATACATCTAATAAGCTTATCATAACCTTTCATTAATGCACACATTTAAATTCAAAGACAATTTATGAAAGTTACATCGTATTCGTAGCATGAATTTCATATAATTATCGTATGATAGTCTTTATAATCATTAGGCTTAAGCTAAACATTACCACTATCTTTTATATAGCATATCTCTTACCTTTATCTCATATGAGATCCTCTAAGAACATAGACTCATAACTTTGCGGAACATTGGTCATAGAACATGCATTAGGGCTTATGGACAATCTATAACAATGTCGGGGTGACATAAGGTCGAGAACCCCCGAGTCCATTATGGAGCATTCATAAGCATTATGCCTCACCTTGAAGGAATTAACATATAAGGTGAGTGTAGTCAATGAACAATATCAATGGATCATAATATGGGTCATTAGCCTTGTCGAACTATGATATTGTAGGCCTTAGTATCTTTAGACTTAGACTCATCATCGTCATTACCGCATTCGTAACATGCCTCTTATCTTATCCCATATGGCTATTCATGAACATAGGCTCTTAGTTTTCCGGAAGGTAGGAAAGTCATGGAGAGGTAAAAAAAATACTATCATAGGAATTATATAAGGATCATTAATTTCGTAGGAATATCATATCACGAGCTTTATGACTTCTAGACTTAGATTCATTATCAACATCAATCATAACACGTCATCATTATACATCTCAAGCCATAGCATCATGTTATCATTTCTTAGTGTTCCATATATCCCATAGTGTTACAAGTTAGCATTACTTATCATCTTATTGTCATAACATACATTAGCATTAAGAGCATTCATTAGGCTTTAAGACAACCATACTATGTCGGGGTGACGTAAGGTCGTGAACCCCCGATTGTATTATGGACATTTATGAGTATCATGCCTCCCCTTGAAGGGAATAAAACATAAGGCGAGTGTTAACAATAATAACATCATTAGCATTGTAGGAACATCATGCCACAATTTCTTGAGTCTCTAGACTCTAGCTCATTGTTATCACTATCATGCTCATAGGGGATTTAATATATAGAAGGACTCTTAAGCTTCATCTTATAGAAGGGTTTGTGGAAGGCTTGAAGGATTCATGCCTTTTGAAAGAAGAGTTAAGCCTCACATACCTTTTTCGTTTAAGCAATTTAGCATTGGCTTATTCTCCTTCAATGTCACACCTCTACCTTCAAAAAGAGGATTCGTACGATCGTTAGTTAACCAACTATAAGAACGCACTACTATTTCTAGAGAAAATTGGGCAGCACTTCCTTTGTTTATAATACTTTTCCCGTATTCCATATCAACTCCCAATCACCCACAATAACAATCACAATATAGCAAATCACATTTATCATTCATATACAATGGCCATGATCCACCATTTCTCTTCATTTTCCCCCACATTTATGGTTTTGGGTTCGCTATCGTATTTTCTCATGTATCACACTTATCTCATGGTCTACATGTCATTTATAACATATTCATACTCACAACACACTAAAATTCATGATTCAATTCAACTACCACTCACTCATGACACTATTCACTCTTGAATGACCCATTTGCTATGTTCTTCTACAATTCGGGTATCTTAACCTTCCAATACCTTAAACAACATAAAATGGTCATGAAACGTACCTTGGATGATGGTTGAACAAGTCTTGAGTGGAGTTCTCCCTCTTTCACCAAAACCCTATTTCTCCTCTTCTTGGTTTTCTTGAGGAAGATGAACTTTTCTTGAGTTTCATACACTTTGATTCATGGATTACGTGTTGTTGATCATGGATTCCATTTGAATATTAGTGGATGATTGATAGGGAATATTCTAGAGTTTTCTTGAGGAGTGGAGAGGAGATATGAAATGAAAAATGAATGAAAAATGTCCCTTACACTTAAACTTAAAAGCTGCCCGACCATGTTATACAGACCAACATACGGTCCGTACTATTTATACGGACCGTATGTATGGGCGTACATTTGGTCCAGTGGCTGGTGGCCTTCTTGGCCAATTATACGGTCCAATATACGGCTGGTATAAATTATACGGTCCGTAGATTGGGCCGTATAATGCCCAGTAAGTCCGTTTTCGTTCTCGTCGTCTCGTTTGATCTCCGATCCTTATGGAACCTTCTTGGCACTTGTTTAACACTTCGATATCAATCTTAGGGACATTATTACACTTCTCTAAGACATCATTATTCCATCATGGACTCGTTGCTCGAAATTCTTATCCGATACATAACGTATGATTCGCTCTCCTTAGCAACTTTCTCTCCTTGCATTGTATGCCTTTAAAACCTCGTTGAGGGTCATCTAATACTCTCTCTTGCTCATCAAAACATCTTATACGCCACGTCCTCTGTTAGCCTATTCACTGTACATATACGGGGGTTTTTCCAAGGTGTAACACTAAAAGGGTCGAGGAAAAGGCTAAGGGAGCCCTCGGGGCTGACTCCGACGACTCCGAGCGGACAGTGTCTGAACACTCCGGATCCAGCCATACCAGATAGACCAGGGGCCTGTACTTAGCCTTTTGTTTTTTGCCTTTGTAGGGGTTTCCGATGTAAAAACCTTTGTATGAAAGGAACATGCATTTTCCTTAATTTTCTTTATTCTTGTTTGAATGTTGGTTATGACTTTTGCCCGAATTGTCAATCTGTTTTAAGGGCAAGCAGACTCGGAGTCATTATTCTGCACTGGGCCTGAATTTTGGCTTTTTCTCTTCGTCCGGTACGTTTTGTTCGGGAATTTGATTGAGTTTTCACCCGTGGGACTTATCTTATGTTTTGTGAATTCATACGTCTCCGAATCACGATAGGAATTTTTAGGGCCAGTGTTTTTCGGACACCTGGATCCCAACCTTAGAAAAGTATGATATAGTAGTCCCCACTCGAGGGAGTTTAAATACTTTGGCTCGGTTCATTGTGACCTTGTTGCCTTTGTCAAATTTTGACCGTAGTGCCCGGAATAGGGTATATGAATAAACTAATACCGAAATACGGCGATAATCACCGGGGTAGGGTGTTTTAGCAAGAAGACATCTGAAATACCGTAATCTAAACTTTCGATAATTTTTGTATTGCAAGTATTTGTACATTCATGATAAGAGGATTTTTGTACCATTCTGCTTTTGCCGTAGCAAATACTAAATGGATACAATTCATTCTGATCGTTTGGTCCTTACATCAAAATCTAATGCAGAAGATCCGGTCTTGGTTTTGCCGTAGGAAATACTGAGTGGACACGATTCATTCTGATCGTTTAGTCCTTACATCGAAACCTAATATAGAAGGTCCGGTTTTGGTTTGTGCTCGCCTTCATTTTCCACTAACCGGGGTAAACCTCTATGTGGGTATAATAGCCCCCTAGTGTTTGTCCGAGCTGCAAGGTCGGGCAAGCGCTATTAAGCCCCCTCTCGTAGGCCGTGATCCTGTGTTTCCGGGCATTTGTCCTTGTTTCTGTTAAGTAACACGTTGTACTTGTTGTCTTATTAAAAACCTTGTCGGAAAACTCATCTTGGGACAAAACCGTACTAAGGAAAAGAGTGCAACACGTGTTTTCAGACCTAGATTCTAACTTAATCCGATACTTGACTACCTGCAAAAAAAAAAAAGGGGGTTAATCATAAGACACGAGGTGTCTATATCTTAGTAGTAGTATCTCTTCAAATGGGCCACATTCTTGTTATTGCGTAACCGTTGTCCGTCCATGGATTCCAGCTGATACGATCCTTTGCCCGTTACCTCGGTTATCTTGTACGGTCCTTCCCAGTTCGGTCCTAGTTTTCCTTCGTTGGGGTTCTTGGTGTTCAAGGTAACTTTCCGAAGCACCAAGTCCCCAACTTGGAAATGTCAAAAATTGGCTCTCCGATTATAGTATCGTTCTATTCTCTGCTTCTGGGCTGCAATATGGACCAACGCATTTTTGCGAAGTTCATCCATGAGATCGAGTTTTACGGCCATGGCCTCCTCGTTTGACTCCTCAGTGGTATATCTGAACCGGAGACTCGGTTCACCAACTTCTACGGGAATGAGGGCTTCGGCCCCGTAGACCAATGATAAATGTGTTTCTCCCGTGCTTGATTTCGATGTGGTTCTGTAAGCCCACAATACCTCTGGTAGTATTTCTCTCGAAGTGTTTGCTCAGGGACTCAACCCAAGAAGTTCGATCACATCTCTAGAATTGAAGAAAAATTTGGTGGAATACCCAGCAATCACATGGGTCGATGTACACAACAGATATTAGTCAAAAATCAGGGGTGAGGACAATCAATTTTTTAGGAACGCACCGAGATCGCTATGACCGTATAGAGAGAAAGATCAATTGAGGAAGGCGACAGATCGAGAATTAAGACAATCTCATGATAGGTATTAGCCATATCCACCCGATCGAAGAGGCCACGGTCGGTATAACGACTTCACCAGGAATGATAGAAGGAACGATCACGGTTCGAGCAATCAGGGACTGATGAGTAAGAATGGTTCCGACAAACCATTGCGAAATAAATAGGCCCCGAGAATATCAGACTACAGTTTCAATGTGGATGTAGCAGGCATAACAGCGGCTCTCGGTCGCATTGGAGAGACAAGGTGGCCGAGACCTCTCCAGTCCGACCCGGATCGAAGAGATGAAAGCTTGATTTGCAAGTTCCATGGTACTCACGGGCACAGAACTGAGGATTGTCAGTAACTGAGGGAGGAAATCGCTCGATTATTTAATTTGGGGCATCTTCGAGAATTCCTAAGTGAACGAGCTATGACACACTTCAAAAACAGGGATGCCAACAAGCAGGTCGAATAGGAATAACATCAACATGTGATCAACATGATCATTGCGGGAGTGGACATTCCCCAGGGACCGATACTGAAGCGCACCAAAGTCTCCATCACAAGAGAAAAGCGAACTCGTAATTATGATCCCGAGGGTCTCATCTCGTTCAGCGATGAGGACATAGAAGACGTCGTGTAGCCTCATAACGATGCACTAGTAATATCTGTACTTGTCAATAAATTTTGTATTAAACATGTGTTAGTTGATCCAGGTAGCTCAGCTAATATTATTCGATGGAAAGTCATCGAACAGCTGGGATTATTAGATCAGATCGTGCCAGCAGTCCGAGTACTTAACGGGTTCAACATGGCATGCGAAACGACGAAGGGTGGAATCACTCTGCCGGTCAACATGTCGGGAACCACGCAACAGACTAAGTTTTATATGATCGAAGGTGACATAGGATACAACGCCTTGTTTGGAAGACCGTGGATACATAACATGAGGGCAATGCCCTCAACTATGCACTAAGTGCTGAAATTCCTAACCCCAGAGGGAATTAAGACAGTCCGTGTTGAGTAGCAGCCTACAAAGAGATGTTCGCGGTCGAGAAAGCGGCCCCGGCCACTAAACCTTCGATACTGAAGGATGGGAAGTCGAATAAAGGGGAAGACGCCAAATAGCAATCACATGCTCCGATCACGATGTCCTTGGAAGACTGAGAAAGGAACGCATCATATGAAAAAATCGACTATGGGGTCCCGAGATCCTTCGTGGTGCCCGATGATTCAGATGCTACTAAGTCAACGGTCGAGGAACTGGAACAAGTTATATTGTTCGTTCATCTACCGGACAGGAAGGTATATCTAGGCATGGGGTTAACTTCCTAGCTCAGGAAAAAATTTACTGAATTTCTTAAAAATAATGTCAATTGCTTTGCCTGGTCCCATTTAGATATGACAGGTATCCCACCGAAAGTGACAACTCACAAGCTGAGTCTGGACCCAAGTTTTCCTCCAGTTAAACAAAAAAGAAGGCCACAGCCCGAGATCAAGCATGCATTCATCAAAGACGAGGTATCTAAACTCCTTAAAATAGGATCCATTCGGGAAGTTAAATACCCGGATTGGTTAGCTAATGTAGAAGTCGTACCTAAAAAGGGAAACAAGTTTAGAATGTGCATAGATTATAAAGATTTAAATAAGGCATGCCCAAAGGATTCGTTTCCTTTGCCCAGCATCGATCGAATGATCGACGCTACGACAGGGCACGAGATGCTGAGTTCCTCAATGCCTATTCCGGGTATAATCAAATACAGATGGACCCGGAGGACCGAGAAAAAACTTCTTTTATGACTAGGTTTGGCACATATTGTTATAATGTAATGCCTTTTGACTTAAAAATGACGGTGCTACCTATTAACGCCTAGTTAACCGTATGTTTGAACACCAAATAGGAAAATCAATGGAAGTTTATATAGATGACATGGTTGTTAAGTCCCTGCAAGCAGAGGACTATTTAAAGTATTTGCAGGAAACTTTTGACATATTAAGGAAGTACAACATGAAGCTGAACCCGAAAAAATGTGCCTTCGGTGTCGGTTCGGGAAAGTTTCTCGGCTTCATGGTATCGAATCGAGGGATCGAGATCAACTCGGAGAAGATACAGGCAACAAAAGATATCACTGTTATAGACGACATTAAAAGGGTGCAAAGATTGACTGGGCGGATAGCTGCACTAAGCCGTTTCATCTTCAGATCCTCGGATAAAAGTTATCAATTTTTCTCATTGCTGAAGAAAAAGACCGACTTTGCCTAGACCCCCGAGTGTCAAAAGGCTTTATAAGAACTAAAATGGTATTTATCGAGCCCACCTTCGCTACACACACCAAAGGCAAACGAGCAGTTCTACCTGTACTTGGCAGTGTCCGAGATAGCGATAAGTGGCATCCTGGTTCGAGAAGACAAAGGTACGCAATACCCAGTTTATTATGTGAGCAGAGCCTTAGGTGACGCTGAAACCAAGTACCCTGTGTTACACCTCGGAAATTTTTCCGTACTTGTGTGATGAGTAGAACAATGAAGGACTTGAGTGTGGTGTTTTACTAAGTCGAGAATGGCTAATTTTGCATTTTTGGAAATAATAAAGTTGCAGAAAAATTTTCACCCAGTGGTCGTATATGGCACTATACGGCCCGTAAAGTGATTTACGGACCGTATAGTGCAATCGTCTTTCATTGCGTGAAAAATCTCAAGTTTCTGTTAAGTGTTGAAATGGTTAAAAACGACCCAGAATACGGCCCGTAAACTGGTTTACGGACCGTAAACCAGGTCGTAAACCACCAGGTCCCTCAGCCAAGACTTTCTGTAAATGGTGAAAATGATTAAAAACGACTTGGAGGACGGCCCGTAAACTGGTTTACGGACCGTAAACCCCAGTCGTAAAGTGCCATGACACTCAGCCAAACCTTCTGTTTTTGAATTGCTTAAACACGATCATGGAAGACGGACCATAAACCACAATACGGTCCGTAAACTGCAGTTTACGACCACTGTTCACCTTACGAGAATTCATTAAAGATCAGGTTTTGGGATTATTAAAAAGGGACCAAAGCTCACTTTATTTCATTATTCATCCATACACTTCAAGAAAAGCTCCAGAACTCTCCACATACTTCATCCATAGAAATTCAAAAGAATCCAAGGAACATCAAGGACAACAACACTAAACCTATGAAATCAAGTGCAAAAACACATCAAGGGATCATCTAAGTCAAGTAATTCCCAAGAAGGTGAAACTAGGGTTTTGTCTAAGTGAAGCAATTCAACTTAAGGATTGTTCAACCACTATCCAAGGTAAGTTTCATGATTATTCCATGTTGTTTGAAGTATTGGAAAGCTTAGACACTTGAGATGTAGAAGAACATAGAAATAGGCCATTATTGAATGAATAGTGACATGAATGAATGATAGTGGAATTGAACTACGAATATTGGAGTGTTGTGAGTACAAATACGTTATAAATGATGTTTATATCATGAAACAAGCATTAAATGCAAGGATGAGCTAAAATCATTAAATAAGGGAAAATTGGAAGAAAATGGTGGATTTTGCTAAATGTACGTAAACGACGATTGTTGATTGCGATATTGTGAATAATGTTATGAATGTTGGGAGTTAATATACAACATGGAAAGTAGTATGAGCAAAGGAAGCACTGTCCGACCTCTCCTAGAATTAGCGACGCGTTCTTGTAGTTAGTATGCTAATGTTGATATGAATTCTTTATGAAGGTAACGACGCGGTATTGAAGGAGAACGAGTGAGCGATATATTAGCTAAACGACCAAGGTATGTGAAGCTAGTCCCTTCTTCCTGATGGCATGAATCTTGTAGCACGAAATTCCTATTCTCTTCATGAGTTCTTATAGTCCGAAAGGCTAAGAGTCTAACTCCTTAATGTCTATATAAGATGAGGAATACGATATGATGATGCTAGTATAATGATGATGTTAATTATCGCTTACACTCACCTTATGTACTAGTTCCTTCAAGGTGAGGCAGAGTATCAATAGTTGTTCCATAATGGAATCGGGGGATCACGACCTTACGTCACCCCGATAGAATAAAGTTGATCTTGAGCCTTATGCATGTATTACAATGAGATAAGTATTTTATGATGAGTATATTATTATTATGAGCATTTTATGATAAGCATGACATGAGCATTTCACACCGTGCCTAGTTGGCCGGGCAGTCACCGCCAAGGCAGGCAGCTATACGGATACACCATGACCTTCGGGCATGGGCAGACACCACTAGTGGGCGGCATGAGATGGTACCCCGGACGCGAGAGGCCTGGACGCGGGCTAATATTATTGATTATCACACCGTTCCGACATGGACGGGCAGCTTGCATATGATGCATATATGTTATGAGTCTGAGTACGAGTAAGATGGCACGCATGATTTCCTTTATGATTATCAGACAGATCCAGATATTTCATGTTGATGTTATCACTATATTGTTGATGCTTTCTTTCATTGTTTATGCTTCTCATACTCAGTACAACATTCGTACTGACGTCCTTTCTTCGGACGCTGTGTTCATGCCCACAGGTAGACAGAGAGGAGAGCTTGGCCCAGATCCTCAGTAACAGTCAGCTGGTTGAAAGCACTCCATCGTCCGGAGGTGCTTATGACTATCCTTTTGATGTACATTCATGTATGCATATTTTGGGCATGACGGACTCTTGTTCCGTCCATGTATTCATTATGTTAGTAGAGGCTCGTAGATACGCAGTGTGGGTTAGATGGTCTCACAAGATGTTTTCATATGCATGTATATTATTTTGATAGCCGAAAGGCAATTGTATATAAAGTATTTATGTTTGTTTAATTATGATTTTCCTACAACTGGTGTGTAATTTGATAAAAGAATATTAAATGAGCAAGATAAGTAGTAGAGTGAGCGGTGCTCGGTAACTAGCTCTGGGTACCCGTCGCGGCCCCTAACTGGGTCGTGACACCCTGTCACAACCCAACCGAAGGCTCATGACGGGCACCCGGTGCAAACCCACCCGGGTACCTCTTATCGTACATTAATGTTCGCATCTAGGTGAGCCACATGGCCTACGCATTGTTTCTATGCATCAATAATGCTAATCTCATAGGGCAATGACACATTTAGATCATCATCAACGTTAATAACGATATCCATATACACAAGCCGACGAGGCTAACAAAATAATATATACAAAATATGGGCTGACAAGGCCACAGGACATCTAGTTATAAACAACTTTCTACGAGCCTCTACAGAGAGTATGTAACATCATATAGACGGGATAGGACCCCGTCATGCCCATATGTATGTACACAAAAGAATAATACCAACAGCTATGGCTCCAGATGAAATGGAGCTCCTCTATGTAGTCCCTGAACAAGTAATCTAAGGATCAAGTCTGTCTCCCTGTCCACCTGCGGGCATGATGCAGCGTCCACAAATAAAAGGACGTTAGTACGAATAATGTACTGAGTATGTAAAGCATAATCAATAACATAATGGAAGAATAGGAAATAACATAGATAAACGTGTCATGGAATGAAAGGGCTAGGTATACCTCTAGTGACGTTCGTTATATTTACTTACCCTCTTTCTAATGGGAAACTTCCATTTCATACGTTTATACATTTAGAAGTATCATACCCGACCATAGAGGTTCGGTGTCTTACATACCCGACCATAATAAGGTTCAGTGTTATACGTACCTAGCCCTACCAAGGCTCAGTGTTATCCGTACCCAACTGCAATGGTGTGCGCGTGATAGGTATCATACCCGGCCATATAAGCTCGGTGTTACATAATAGTCATACATACTTAGACACGTATACATAAGAGTCCATAAGTATCATCAACATCATTACCATCATCGTTTTCATTACAAATATCCTTAGACGATCAACTATCATATAAGGGAGGTAATGGCATCGTGAAAGTATCGAGGATCATGAGCTTTAGTAATTTTAGAGATAGAGTCATTTGGAAGACATTATGGAACTCATGAGAGGGTGCATAGCAAAGGAACCGTGCCTTAACGAAAGAAGGTTTAGCCTTACATACCTCTTTGTCTTCTTAACTACTTAACGTTCACCATCGACGCTTGACAATCTACATTTAGAATGATTCATGCCATGATTGAGCCTTAATGATACTCTTAAATTCAAACTATAATAATTCATGATCTAATGAAAATTGAGCAGAATTTCCCCTATTTCGTCAACTTTCACCGTATTACAAAACAACTCCCAAACATCCATAATAGCATCTACAATATCATAATCAAGTAATCACATTCCATTAAGTCTTCAAAATTCATTCTCATGTTCAACTTATACTAACAACTTCACCCCCATCCTTAGCATATTTTCATCCAATGCTTCCTTATCACTATTACTACCTTTCATAACAATATTATACCCATATCATAGTAAGAATCATGACTCAAGTTAGCTTACTACTCAATAACACCATAAAATCTACATTTAGACCTCATTTTCTACTTTCCTCTTCTACCCAAGTTGTTCAACAACCAAGCATTCATTATAACATGAAGTAAGCATGAAAACTAACCTTTTATCTCATAAGAATGGGCTTTAGTGCAAGTTAATAACTTGTGAGAAAACCCTAGCTTTAATGCCCAAGAATTTCTTGTTGTCTACTAACCCTAGCAAGACTTCTAACACATGGATATTTTGATTCTTGCCTCTTGATCTTTGTTTTCTCTTGGGTTGGAGTGGAATATGCTTGAAGAAGGGTTTTACAGCTCTCAAGACTTGTGGAAATGTGGGAAATGAAATAAAAGAACAAGGGTCATCTATTTATACAAGAATTAAAAGGCTGCCCGATGGACTTACACGGACTACTTATACGGTCCGTATATTATTATATGGTCCGTATAAGTGGAACGTATAACACCACCATGAAAATATCCCTTTCTATAAAGGTCATGTTATACGGACCCCCCTTATACGGACCGTATAAAGTTATACGGACCATATAAGTGGTCGTATAACTCATAGTTATCCGAAACTTTCTCTCGTTGATTCGTTTGACTTCCAATCCTCGTGTAGCCTTCTTGGCACTTACATAATACTTCATTAACCATATAATAGTCCCCATATCAGCCCCTCAAGACATTACCAAATTAATATTAGCTCAATTATAACGAAAACCTTTCCGAAAACGTCGTACATTTCACTTCCTTCAACAAACTTAGGCTCATATATTCATATAACTTCAAAATCTTATAGTATTCACCTTAAGCTATCTAATACTTCCCTTAATCTCGTAAGGGTTTCATAATAACCTTAAGCTCATGTTAGTCTATTCGCAAGACAACAAATTTGAAATTTCTGAGATGTAACATTCTCCCCCCCCCCCCCCCCCCTCTAGGAACATTCGTCCTCGAATGTTAAGTTCTTGGGGATTTTATAAAAATTTCGCCAGAGTTTTCCCTGTAAAATGGCACTACCATCCTGTCACAGCAACCCAAAATACACCGTCTCACAGGGCTACAACAACAACATCGAATAACTATGGCCACACACGACCAGGAAAACATCAAAGAAAGCACTACATACCTGAGGATAATGGCGTCTCTGCCTGAGTCTCCTCTGGAGATGGAAACAAATGCGGGTACTTTAACTTCATGTCGTCTTCTGCTTCCCAAGTCATTTCCTCTCTATTTTTATTTCTCCATAAAAATTTAGCTGAAGCTACATCTTTGGTTCTGAGTCTCCGTACTTGCCTATCTTGAATGACCATGGGAACTTCTTCGTAGGATAATTGCTCGGTCAGTTGAACGTCATCTACCGGTACAACTCTAGAAGGATCTCCAATACACTTACGAAGCATCGATACATAGAAAACTGGGTGAACTGACTCCAAATCAGGGGGTAGGTCTAATTCATAAGCCACTTGGCCTACCTTGCACACAATCTCATAGGGTCCAATGTACCAGGGACTAAGCTTGCCCTTCTTTCCAAATCTCATGAAGCCCTTCATTGGCGATACCTTCAAGAATACCCAATCCTTCACTTGGAACTCTAAGTCCCTTCGATGATTATCTACATAGGATTTCTGACGTTTCTGAGATATTAATAATCGATCCTGTATAAGCTTGACTTTCTATATAGCTTGCCGGACCAAGTCTGGCCCTATTAATTTCGTCTCTCCTACTTCGAACCACCCAATTGGAGATCTACACTTGCGCCTATACAAAGCCTCATACGGGGGCCATTTGGATGCTAGAATGATAATTGTTGTTATAAGCAAATTCAATAAGCGGAAGTGATCATCCCAACTACCTTCAAAGTCCAACACACATGCCTGTAGCATATCCTCAAGTGTCTGGATGGTATGCTCAGCTTGTCCATCAGTCTGTGGGTGAAATGTCGTGCTAAGACTCACCTGAGTCCCCAAACCTTCTTGGAAAGTTTTCCAGAAATTGGTTGTAATTGAGTCCCTCTATCGAAGATAATAGATACTGGAACACCGTGAGTCGCACTATCTCTTTAACATAAAGCTTTGCATAATCTTCAGCCACATATGTAGTTTTGACCAGTAAGAAATGAGCTGACGTCATGAGTCTATCCACAATCACCCATATATAATCATACTTTCATCGAGAACGGGGTAAGCCTACAATGAAATCCATGTTAATTACTTCCCATTTCCAAGTCGGAATCTCTATAGCTTGTAACAATCCACCGGGCTTTGGTGTTCAATTTTCACTTGTTGACAGTTAGGACATTGGGCTACGAATCCCGCTATGTCTTTCTTCATCCTATTCCACCAATATATAGATTTAAGATCATGGTATATTTTCGTTGCTCCGGGGTGAACAGAATAACGGGAACAATGGGATTCTCTCAATATTTGGTGGCGTAATCCTGCAACATCAGGAACACACAACCTGCCTCGACATCGAAGAACTCCATCTCCAGAAACCTCAAAGAATGACTTTTTCTTCTGAAGGAGTGTATTTCTGTAATGAACTAGCATGGGATCCTCATACTGGCGCTCTTTCACTTCAACCACTAGTGATGAGACCACTGAATTCTGAATGGTAGCTCCCATATTGCCTGAGTCCACTACCCGAACTCCTAGGCTAGCTAATTGCTGGAGCTCACAAGCGAACTCTCTTTTCTCTAGTTGAACAAAGCATAAAATTCCCACGGATCTACGGCTAAGAGCATCAACCACAACATTTGCTTTCCCGGGATAATATAGGATGTTAACATCATAATCTTTCAATAACTCCAACCATCGCCTTTGTCGCAAATTCAATTCCTTCTGCTTGAAAATATACTGGAGGCTCTTATGATCTGTATAAATATCAACGTGGATGCCATACTGATAATGTCTCCACATCTTTAATGCATGAATCACTGTAGCTAACTCAAGATCATGGGTTCGGTAATTCTTCTCGTGTTTGCACAACTGCCTTGAGGCGTAGGCAATCACCTTACCATGCTGCATCAATACACATCCTAATCCAACGCCTGAAGTATCACAATTGACAATATAGCCTTCTGGAAGCGTCAGGACTGGGGCAGAAGTTAAATTGTTCTTTAGCTCTTGGAAATTACGTTCACAAGCATCCGTCCTTTGAAATTTAGCTGATTTCTGGGTCAACTTCATGAGTGGTACAGAGATAGAAGAAAAACCTTCTACAAACCTCCTGTAATAACCTACTAAGCCCAGAAAACTACGAACCTCCGTAGGTGTTGTAGGCCTTGGCCAAGTCTTCACGGCCTCAATCTTCTGGGTATTTACCTGCATGCCATCGGCTTAAATAATATTCCCCAAGAAGGTCACTAAATTCAACCAAAACTCGCCATTAGAGAATTTGGCGAATAACTCTCGAGTCTGGAGAACCTTAAGGACGATACGCAGATGATCCGCATGTTCTACTTCGGATCGAGAATATTCGAGGATATCATCAATGAACACGATTACGAATAAATCTAGAAAAGGCTTGAACACATTATTCATCAAATCCATAAATACTGCCGGCGCATTAGTTATCCCAAATGAGATTACTCGGAACTCAAAATGGCCATATCTTGTTCTGAAAGCCGTCTTAGGAATATCCTTCTCTCTGACTCTCACCTGATGATACCCAGATCTCAAATCTATTTTTGAAAACCATTTGGCGCCCTGCAATTGGTCAAATAAATCGTCAATCCTTGGGAGCAGATATTTATTCTTGATCGTCACCTTATTCAGTTGCCTGTAGTCAATGCACATTTGCAAGGAGCCATCTTTCTTCCTCACAAACAACACGGGTGCTCCCCACGGGAAAGAACTAGGCCTAATAAAACCTTTTTCAAGCAAGTCCTTCAATTTCTCCTTCAACTCTTTTAACTCCGCGGGAGCCATCCTATAAAGAGGAATAGATATGGGCTTGGTATCCGGTAGCACATCAATAGAAAAATAAATCTCCCGCTCTGGGGTGAGGCCTGGAAGCTCGTCCAGGAATACATCCGGAAACTCATTCACCACGGGGATAGACTGGAGAGTTGACGATTCGAAATCTACATCTTGAACCCGAACTAGATGGTAAATACACCCTTTAGCAATCATTTTCCTTTCCTTGAGGTAGGAAATAAACCTACCTCTCAGGGACGCTGTATTTCCTTTCTATTCTAAAATTGGTTCTCCCGGAAACTGGAAGCGAACCATTTTCATTCTACAATCAATATTAGCGTAGCACGAAGCCAACCAATTCATGCCCATGATAACATCAAAGTCCACCATTTTTAAATCACGTAAATCAACCATAGTATGATGGTCACAAATCACAACTACACAATTTCTATATACTCGTTTAGCTAATACCGGTTCACCAATGGGTGTCGATATCTCGAAAGGTTTGATTGACTTCGGTTTGTCCCCAAAATGACCTGCAATATATGGTCCGTATAAGTGGACCGTATAACACCACTATGAAAATATCCCTTTCTGTAAAGGTCATGATATACGGACCTCCCTTATACGGACCGTATAAGTGGTCGTATAACTCACAGTTATCCAAAACTTTCTCTCGTTGATTCGTTTGACTTCCAATCCTCGTGGAGCCTTCTTGGCACTTACATAACACTTAATTAACCATATAATAGGCCCTATAGCATCCCCTCAAGACATTTCCAAATTAATATTAGCTCAATTATAGCGAAAACCTTTCCGAACACGTCTTACATTTCAATTCCTTCAACAAACTTAGGCTCATATATTCATATAACTTCAAAATATTATAGTATGCACCTTAATCTATCTAATACTTCCCTTAATCTCGTAAGGGTTTCATAATCACCTTAAGCTCACGTTAGTCTATTCGCAAGACAGCAAATCCGAAATTTCCAAGATCTAACATACCTACACTTAGAAAAATTAGCACTTGCTTTATTGAGTGCATCTAGGAAATTAAAACCTTACTTTCAGTGTCATCCCATATGTGTCGTAACATCATACCCCTTAAGGAATGTTATGCATAAACCCGAACTCTCAGGCCAGTTAGATAAATAGGCTGTAGAGATTATCAGGTACGATATTGAATATAAATCCCGAACTGCTATCAAATCCCAAATACTAGCGGACTTCGTGGCCGACTTTACACCAGCCATGGTCCTCGAGGTCGATAAAGAATTACTCCTTACCTCGGGGACTAGTTCGAGGGTTTGGACCTTATTCACAGACGTTGATTCCAATCTGAAATGGTCTAGGTTAGGGATCAGTCTTAAACCACCCACTAGTGATGTAATAAGTCAATATATTAGATCTATTAATTTTACTAACAACGAAGCTAAGTATGAGGCTATGATTGCAGGTCTAGAACTGGCCAAGAGCTTGGGGGTAGAGATTATTGAGGCCAAATGTGATTCCCTTCTCATGGTTAATCATGTGAATGGGACATTTAACGTTAAAGAAGACAGGATGAGAAAATACTTAGACAAACAGCTAGTAGTATTGCACAGATTCAAAGAGTGGACACTTGAACATGTATCTCGAGATTAAAATAACGTGGGTCATTCTTTGGCTAATTTGGGCTCATCGGTGGAATCTTAGGGATTCAACTCTGGTGCCGTGGTAAAATTGATGAGCTTAGTCATTGAGACCAGCCACGCTGAGGTAAATTCGACCAACTTAACTTGGCATTGGAGAAACAAGTGTATAGATTATCTTGATACGAGGAAACTGTCATCCGATCCCAAAGAATTGAGGGCCCTTTGAGCCAAGGCAGCTAGATTTTGCTTGGTCAACGGCCAGTTATACCGAAGGTCATTTTACGGTCCCATGGCAAGGTGTTTAGGGCTAGAAGAAGCCGACTACGCTATGAGAGAAGTTCACATGGGGACTTGTGGAAACCACTCGGGAGTGGATTCGCTGGTACACAAGCTGATCAGAGTCGGTTACTATTGGAATGAGATAGAGAAGGATGCAAAAACCATCATCCAAAAATGCAACGAGTGCTGAAGACACGCTCCCTCGATACACCAACCGGGAGAGGAACTTCATCCGATCCTTTCCCCATGGCCATTCATGAAATGGGGAATGGACATAGTAGGGCCTTTGCCCTGGGCTCCGGGTAAGGCACACTATATTTTACTTATGACTAACTATTTCTCTAAGTGGGTTGAAGCACAGGCATTCGAGAAGGTTAGAGAAAGAAAGTCATCGACTTCATATATGACCACATAATCTGTCGGTTTGGGATACCTACAGAAATTGCATGTGATAACGGGAAGCAGTTCATAGGCAGCAAAGTCAGCAAGTTCTTTGAAGAATACAAGATCAAAAAGATCTTGTCAACCCCGTATCATCCAAGTGTGAATGGTCAAGCTGAATCGACAAATAAAATTATATTACAGAACTTAAAGAAAAGGCTGACCGGGTCTAAGCACAGGTGGAAGGAGATTTTACCCGAGATCTTATGGGCGTATCCTACAATGGTAAGATCTAGTACCAGGGAAACCTCGTTCTCCCTAGTATATGGAGCCGAGGCACTAATACCCGTTGAGGTCGGTGAACCAAGCTTAAGGTTTCAGCATGCTACAGAGGCATCGAACCACGAAGCAATGACCACTAGTCTAAATCTAGTAGATGGAAAAAGGAAAGCTGCCTATGTCCGGTTAGCAGCTCAAAAGCATAAGATGCAAAGATACTATAACCGGAAGGCCAATCTTAGGCATTTTCAGATTGCGGACTTGGTCCTGCGAAAAGTCACACTCCACACTAAGAACCCTAATAAAGGGAAATTGGGCCCGAATTAGGAAGGACCATATAGAGTCACCAGCATAACCGAGAAAGGCTCCTATCAGGTTGAGTCTAAAAATGGAAAGCAACTTCCAAACAACTGATATGTGGTGCACCTAAAACGATACTATTGCTAAAGTATGAACAATCTTTACCTTTCCATTCATTTAAGCCTAACCATGCAGGCATACATCAAAGTGAACATCGGAAGCAGCACAATGGAAGTTGAGAAGTCATAGACTTAGGACTGAAAGCACGTGCTGCACTCCTTTTCCCTTCGACTGGTTTTGTCCTGAGGTGGGTTTTCCGGCAAGTTTTTTAATGAGCCAGCGCCATACAGCGTGCTACTAAAATAAGAAGACTGGTCAAGAACTAGGAAGTGGGGACTGCCCACGTCGGATCTATAGTACTCGAGCCCTCACACTTCGGACTCCAGTACTAGGGGACTATCATGCCCTAGACAAATCGATACATATTCAATGCCAAGGCTAGAACGATAGAATTTTTTGTAAGGGCCAAACAGTCCCGATTAGTTTGTTCTTGCCACGGCAACTTTTGTAATCTTGTCTCCAGTTCAATCAATAAGCTTGGAAATTTTTCAAAGTATCACTTTAGCTGTTACTATTCCTTTACATTATTATTACATTTTATCGCACCCCCAAATATCCGAAATGTGCAAAATAAAGGCTAAAAGCCTAAGTTGTTAAAACACTACGGTCTAAAATATAAAGGGCTACTGTCTAAATTGTTAAAGGCTACGGTCCGAAGTGTTAAAGACTACGGTCTAAAAATCCAAAAACTACAACTCAACTTGTTTAGTAGACTATGGTCAAAACGAGGTCTGAAGTCATTGAGATTTCGACCCGATCACACAATGCGACTCAGAGACGTCTAAGTTCGCAAACAAAAAAATAAGGCCTTTTCATACTACATATTCATTAGCTTGTTAACGGTTAACAATTAGCCTCGGTATCGTCTCTGAAATAAGGTACCAAAATAATATCATGTCGGTAACACTTGAGACTGAGTCACTACCACTTTAAATTTTATTTTGCTAAGGCAATATCATATGTCGATGAAACTCAAGACCGAGTCGCCACTACTTCAAATTTTATTTTTCTAAGGCAATATCATATGTCGATAAACTCGAGACCGAGTCGCCACTACTTCAAATTTTATTTTTGCTAAGGCAATCACGCGTGTTAAGGAAATAATGCATATCGGGCAAGTTCGAAACCAAGTCAATGATTATGCTAATCCTTAAACACAAAGGATAAAGGAATATTATACAATTAAAAGTAGTGAATAAGACCGGGCAAAAGCTTTCTTATATATATATGTCAAATATTTACAAAGGCTCAGGAAATGGCCTTGAGTTCCAAAACACAAAAAACTACATAGAAGATCGCACAAAGAGAAAAAAGAATCTAAGGCTCCTAAGCCTAATCTTCATCTAAGCACTCGGCATCACCCTCGTCCGATTCGAGGTCACTGTTCGACCCCTCAGGATCATACTTGTCCTTCGCCTCTACCTCGAGCCCCTTGGCCTCTTCGATCTAGTCCAATAAGTCTAACCGGTGGCATAAATGTCTTTTAAAGTCTCCCTTCGGGATAAACACCACATGTAATCGGCCCGAGTGTCGCTCTTTTCCTCGGCCGCGATTACATCGGCTTTATATTGAACCAACATCCCATTAAAACCCGAGATTTGACCCAAGGCTTCATTGTATTTGGCCTGCAGATCGATGTTATCATGGCCAAGATTGTCCCGCTCTAACTCGGAGTTCTACGATTAGCTTCGACCTCTCATCAGCCTTCGCAGTCATCACACTTAGTTGATTCTTAATCGATGCCAAGTCTTCCTTGAGATCATCTCGCTCGGAGGCAACACCATACATTCTTCCCTTGAAGGCCATGAGCTCGGGCTTAATATCGCTGAGCTCAAATCGAAGCTGGTTGATCAGGGTCACATACTCTCTGTCACGACCCAACCAGAGGGTCGCGACGGGCACCCGGTGCTAGCTCACCCGGGCACCTCTTATCATACCTTTACATTTACATCTAGGTGAGTCACATATAAAACCATACATTTCTATTCATCAATCATACTAATCCCATTCGACAACAATACATTTATATCAACATTTGCAACTATGCCCATATCAATGTATATAAGCTGACGAGGCTAACAAAATGACGTCCAAAATATAGGCCGACAAGGCCAAACACATCTAACCATATACACATGTCTATGAGCCTCTAAGGAGAGTATGTCATATCATATAGGCGGGACAGGACCCCGCTATGCCCATAAATATGTACACAAAAGAATAAGTACCAAAAGTTATAGCTCCGAATGAGATGGAGCTCCGCTATGTAGTCCCCGAGAAATATAGCTAGGAATCAAGCCTGTCTCCCTGGCCACCTGCGGGCATGACGCAGCATCCACAAACAAAAGGACGTCAGTATGAAGAATGTACTGAGTAGGTAAAGCATGATCAATATCAATATAGAAGCATAATAAGCAACATAAGAAATAGCATAAGATGGGAGATAGTAGTATCAACGTCATAAGCACTTACTTGCCCTTCATAGGGACTTCCCATTTCTAGTGCGTGATTGTGTACATAGGTCCATATCCATATCCGTATTTATATCCGTACTCATTTACATTCATATCCATAATCATATTCTTATACACATTCTTATTCGTATTTGTATCATGTCCGTATTCATACTCATATCTATATCATATACAGATCCATATCATGTACATATCCATATCATATACATATCCATATCCATATCATTTACATAGCATACCCGACCACGAAGGTTCGGTGTTTCACGTACCCGACCATGGTTAGGCTCGGTGATCATACATACCTGGCCAACCAAGGCTCAGTGTTACACATACCTGGCCCTACCAAGGCTCAGTGTTATCCGTACCCAACTACAGTGGTGCGCGCATCATCATATACATATATATACATCTATATATTCTACCCGGCCATATAAGCTCGGGGTTTTCATAATATCCATACATAGGCACACATACATATAAGCTCATAGGCATCTTTAGCATTATTAATACTATCATCGTCATCATTATCGTTATCGCTATTATCGTCGTCATCATTATCATCATTACCATTATCGTCATTCATTACGTCAATCCTTATAGGATTATTCGTCATATAAGGAATTTAGTACAATCGTAATACATATCAAGGATTATAAGCTTTGTAGCTTTTTGAAGATAGAATCATTTGGAGCGCATCATAGGCTCATAGAAGAATAGATATTTGGCCAAAGAAGCATGCCTTACGAAAGAAGGGTTAGTCTTACATACCTTTCCGTTCAATTATTTTATCACTTGCAAGTTCTCCTTTAATGCTCACGTTTCTACCTTCATTAGAGTTATACTATCATTAGAAAACCGATAGCTAGCATACATGACTAAGGCTAGAGAAAATTGGACAGCATCTCCTTTATTTATACGACATTCCTCCATATCGTAAATCAACTCCCAAACATCAATAATACATTCACAATATCATAACAATAGTCTTTATTTAACCACATTATCTATATTTCTCAATTCACTTCCAATCACCCATATCCTTGGTCATAACACACGACTATGTTCATTCATATACATTTCCTATCCCATGTTCTTAACATCATTTATAACATATCCATGTCAAAACACATCAAGAATCATGACTCAATTCAAGCTATTACTCAAAATGGCACTATTTCCACATTCATGACCCATTTTTCTATATCCTTCTACAATCCAAGTGTTTCAACTTTCAAATACCTTAAACAACGTGTAAATACCATAAATATTACCTTATATGGTGTAGGGATGAACCTTGGGTGAAAACACCTCACTTGAGCAAAACCCTAGTTTCAACTTCACTTGGATTCCTTGCCTTGGATGAACTTTAATGGGTTTCTTACACTTGATTCACTTAGATTGATGTTGTTGATCACTAATATCTCTTGAATTCTTGTGGGAGAAGTATAGAGAGATGTTTTAGAGAGAAGGGGTGTGAAAGGAAATGAAATGAAAATAAGACTTGGATCCCTCATTACATACACCAAATCTGTCCCGACCAGTTCTACGGACCAACATACGGTCCGTATAAATTATACTGACCGTATGTCTGGCCGTAGATTTGGTCCAGAAAGAGGTGCCAATCTGGGCTGATTATACGGTCCAACATACGGTCTGTATGTTTTATACGGCCAGTATGTTTGGCCGTATAATTCCCAGTTTTCTGAAGTTCGTTCCCGTCGACTCTTTTGATCTCCAATCCTTATGGAACCTTCTTAGCACTTGTTTATCACCTCATTAACAATTTAAGGGATGTTATAACTCTTCTCCAAAGCATTATTAAGTCCTCGTTAACTTGTTACTCGTAATTCCTTTTCGATACCTATCGGCCTTGCCTTCTCTTGGCAAACTTTATTCCCTTATCTCGAACGTCTTTGAAATTTTAATTAGGGTCATCAAATGTCATTCCTTACTTATCGAAATATCGTATACTTCGTGCTCTTCGTTAGTCTATTCACTGTGCATCAACGGAAAATTTTCCGAGGTGTAACACTCTCAGGCCTGAGAAGGGGTAACGTTAGCATCGGCTATTAACCGCTTATTATGAACTTCAAAAGCCCTTACCTTCTCTGCTAGGAGGTTATGTTCCCGTCAGACCTCGATGGCCTCATTCTGGACCTTCTCCAAATCGGACTAAAGAGAGAAGCGATCGGGCAAGCTCGAGATAAACTCTTAGTTTTGCTCGTAGAGCTTCCTGAACGATTTGGTCTCTCGGGTTTGCTTCTCGAGCTTATCCTTAAGATGGTCCACCTCCGTCCTCAGTTGGTGGAAGCTTTCATGGTGAAGCATGGAGGCCTGGAACAAAAAATGAGCAATTGTTTGGATGAGAAAAGAAAATAAAGTTAAGTATAGAAACAGAAGAAGGAGGTGTACCCGATTTAAGGCCTACTGAGCCTCGTTGAAGAGGCAAGATCCATCGACCTCCTTCATCTTCCTCTGATCCTCTGCAGTCACTAGATGATACAGATAACTGGTCACCCCGACCAGCCCGGACAGCATGTTCATATCAGTCGGCACCATAAACGAGACCAGCCTTTTTCGGTTCGGGTCTATGAATTGGGCCGAAAATATTTTCTCTAATCAGGGACCAGAGTTAACCCCAAATCAACTAGCTACAGGAATAAGTAGATACCCGAACCCTTAGTGGCCCTCGACCATGATAGCATCTTTCTCGGGCAAATGACCAGCAACATCTTTCAATGCTACAGATCCCTCGATCATTATTCCTTCAGTTTTTGAGCTCTCGCATTGGGCAGCCGTTGATTGAGGAGATGAGTCATGTATGAAAATAATGGTCTCAGCTAAAGCCACGGCTCGTAAGGGAAGGACGGAATCTATACCATATAGAGGTGGAATGTAAAGTACCTTCGAGCCCGAGACAGTAGAAGTCGCCCTCGAGCTGGTTGTTGTGGCTGTCTCCTTCTGCATTTCTCAATTGGAAGAAGACATAGTGGCAGCATCTTTAGGGACTCCCGCTCCCGACCCGATGGTTTCCAAACCCACTGATTTCCGGGCATTATCTTTCGAGCCTGACGACTCTTGGTTTGTGTTTTCCACCAACGGTGGAATGGTTTCTTTCGAGCTTTTTAGCTCTTGGTTAGTGTTTTCCAAGTCCTTAGAGGACCGGCGCCTGACTAGCACGAGGCCCTCATCATCGGAGTGATTCTTGAGTTGGTCAACGACCTCGGGGTCCAAAACTTGGGTCTTGGTATCTTTTTTAGAAGCCTCTCTAAGGGTAAGCTTCGGCTTCTTTCTGCTCTCGGTAGGAGCACCGGATGGTTCGGAGGACCGTCTCTTCTTATTTTCGATCTTCTCTTTCTCGGAGGCCTCAACCCCGAATTGCTGAAGGGTAGGAGGCTTAGAAGACTGCTCCTCACCGGTGGCCTCAACATCGGGTTGGGGAAGGGAGGGAGCATCGGTCTCATCTTTCGAGGCCTCTTCTTCATCCTGCCCTCGGATCTTGGTGGCCTTTGAGAGTCCTGCAAAGAAAAGAGAACAAAATGTTAAACGAAGTATGGAATAATATACGAGGAGGTAAAAGAGTACCTCAGTCAGACACTCACCATGATTCTCGACCTCCCATCTATCCTTGGAAAATGAACGCCAGTTCCGCTTGGCGTAAGTAAGCTGACTGCAAATTTTCCCGATCCATTCCTCCAAATCAGCGACCGCATTGAGGGTTCGGGGAAAGGCTGCAAACATATAAACAAAGATTAAAATCACAAATAGAACATAAGAGGAGTCACTTAGGTGCTTGGAAAGAGAATTCACTTACAGTTCGAGTTCCACTTCTCGGGGAACAGCATCTTATCAGTAGGGATCAGATCCTCGATCCTCACTCGGACAAATCTTCCCTGCCATCCTCAGTCCTTATCCTCATCGAAGCTAGAAAAAGGGGCTTTCTTTGCTCATCGTGTGAGCTTAATCATGCCACCCCGAAATACTCGAGGACTATACAACCAGAGAAGGTGATTGATCGTGAAAGATTCTTCCACGTTATTTTCAAAGTAACGGAGGAGTGCCACGATCCTCCAAAACGAGGGGTGGCTCTGACCAAGACAGATCTCGTACCTCTTGCAAAAGTCTACGACCACCGTGTCGATTGGACCAAATGTAAAAAGTTATATGTATACACTTAGATACCCCTCCATATGGGTCGTGATGGCTTCCTCGCAATCGGGGATAACGACCTCTTTGTCCTCCCAACTGCAATCCTTTTTGACCTGCTCGAGTTTATTCGGGGGGATCGTGCATACGTATTCTGATATTTCAGTACCCCGATCCCCTTGCTGAGAAGGATTCTCGACCTTAAAATCCTTGGTCATGACATAATCAACCGGAGCATAATCTGACAGTTTTGGTTCTGACTTTTTAGCCGAGGAAGACTCACCGATTTTGGTTTTCGAAGATTTAACCATTATTCTGAAAATAACAAGGTTTGAAGGTTTGATATGAAGATTTGAAGGTCTGGTAGATTTTTTGGAAGTTATGAAAGTTTGGGTATTCAAAAGCATGATGGTAATTTTGGAGAGTGCAAATTTTAAAAGTAAAAAATAAAAGGGAAAGTCTAAATTTATAGGGATACCGAGACGGTTGCCATTCCATAACCGTCGGTTCACCTAATCGGGATATGAGGCGTGGCTGATGTCAGAACGATACGACTGATGCGACATTTGGACTTATGGAATGGCAACCGTCTCGGTCTCCCTATAAATTTAATGCGACGTTTGGACTTACCAAACTCGTAGGAAGCTTACAGAGGAAGGAAACGAATCGATTCAATAGTACTGGAGGCTGAAATAATGATGAAAACGCATTGATCAGATAATTGACGGTTCAGCCAATAATGAAGCTACACGTGGCTGAAGTCAGACGGACGTGACGGTTGATAAGACGTTTTGACTTTTCCCACGTTATTTTGAAACTTACAGGATAAGGTATCCTTAAGTTCGACATAACGAAGGCATGAACGAGAAGGAAAGTTCAAACGGAGAGTAAAAGCCAACAGCACTAGTTAAAAGCTGGTAAAAAGCCAATCCACAGGTTCTACTAATTTTCTTTATATAACGAATGTCCGATTTCTTCAGTTACATCAGTTCCACAAAACAAAAAGGCCTAACTTATGATCCTAAACTAGAAACATAATGGAATCCCAAACCGGTATAGTGAACCGAAGGTTGAGAACTTCGACTTATACCCTCGGGTATTTCTACAATATTAAGCATCGGCTAAATGGCCTCGGGGGTTATCCTCGGGAGTAGCCGAACCAGGGCTATTTTGCTCCGGTAGATCCTCCTCATCAAGAACAATCACCGGGGGCGGTCCATCACTAGGAATTTCCCGTCGAGTCTCCAAGAGAAAGCGCGATCTGACCCGAGAGCCTATTCCGGAGGGAACGGTCAAGGTGCTTGTAGGAACTCTCTAACTAGATGCTTTCACCGACGCAGCTGTAGTCTTTCTTCCCTCAATGATATCCTCAACATCCTCTTAAACGATGTTTTTTCCTTTTGAAGACCTTTTCGTCGGGAGCCCTAAAAACCAAAGAGTCAAAGTTATAATATAGAACGGAAGAACAAACTAAGGAATTCCACAAACAAATTAAACATTACCGTAGTTCTTGCCTTTCCACCCTTCGAGTGCCATGCTCCTCCAATAATGGCCCACATCACGAGAAGCGCCTAAAAGTGCAACCACCCATTTGATGATAGTGGTTACAAGCTCAGGTTCAGCCGAACTCGGGGTGGGATTCCATATTTCTTTGAAGTATACGGACAGGGAACAATGGAATTGGTCTGTGTGAATCATCACGAACTGATGTAGCCATCCCCTATCATAGTCATCTTCCGTATCTATGAGATCTCGAGTTCCACAGGGGAGCAGATGAACTATACCTCCTCGGATTACCCCGGGTACATAAATGTGGGTCAGATGGTCGAGGGTAAAAGAAACCCTAGCTATGTTGGCTAAAATTTTGAGGCTGTATACGAGCCCCCAAATCGGTGGAGCAATTTGGCCAATACAAACGTGGTATCGACGACAGAAGTCCTCAATCACTTGAGGAATGGGAAGAGAAAACCTGATAGCAAAGGGGTAGGTATAGATCATCGAATAACCAAAAACATGATGATTGATCCTTACCTCACTTTCAACAGGGCAGACGTCGACATCCACACTAAGGTTACAAGCATTCCGAACTATGGGAATGGTGGCATCGTCGATAACGGACTCGAATTTCTCCACAGAATCAAGGTGAAAAGATATTTTACAATCATTCGCATATTTGAAACCGGCAGGAAGAATGTCCGCAGCAAGGAATTCCAACTCCTCTTTAGGGCTGGTCACTCTCATCGCTGACAAAGGCAGTGAGTGTAGCAGCGACGAAGAATGGTCCGCACTTTGAGTTAGCAATGGTAGAGAAGTCATGGCCAAGAAGAAGACGTAGTGTCAAGCAATGAAAAATAATGGTTTAAGAAAGTTTCAAGACTCAGAAGAAAATGTAGAACTTGGCAGTTACAAGCAAAGGTTTTGAAAAGATGAGGTTTAGGGTTTAGGTTGAAAGTGCATGGCAAGAAGGAAGTATATGTGCTTTATATAATGGGGAGTACAAAAAGTTTTGAGGGAGTTAAGAGTTCTGACAAGGGGCGGATTCCCAAGACTGATTAGGCGGCTGTAGTAATTATGAACTGACATCGAGCAAAATGCAAGGATTTGATGGGAATGTCTTTTCCAAGGCGGCTAGGTACGGCCTACTCGGCTTTATCCGGATCCAATTTTCAAATTTAATACTTCCCTCCAAAAAATGGGGGGACTATCTGTATACGGCCAAAACCGAGGACAAGGGTATCCTCGATTTCCCGATAAGAAATTTAAGATCACGATGGCCGGTGCTGGATCGGAATGAATCCCAATCAGGGTCAAGGTTAGGCGTTAGATCATAGCAAGACCGAACACATCTGATCCCGGGTCGTTGAGTTCGGTTGGAACTGAATATCGAGATAGGATGAGAAGGCGATTAACCATGATAAATAAGGGTCCGAAATATCCGCCATCAGCCGATATGGCGGCACCGATTTCGCTTGTCAGTTACTGAAGATTTTGTGCATTATTTAGACTTGTACTAGGTTAGGGCTCTTCTACTATATAAAGAGGAGGACACCCTTTACTTTGGGTTGGTTCTTTTACACGCACAAGACATACTATGCCAAATAATATGAATCAAAGTGTTTATCAATCTCTCTAAGAATTCTGCAATTGTTCATTCACTGACCACTGTAACACGAGCTCGGTTCCGAGGACCCGAGCCAACCGATTAGTTATTCCCTAGGACCAATCGTTGTTTTATCGTGGTTTGATTGTTCTAACTCGCTTTTTCACTATTACTTATTGCTTTATAATAATTCGTAAATTAAACCGCATACCCTTTGAACCGCGTACAAATTTAATTGTTATCCATTTTATGGGTAAACAATGATTATGAAAGCACAAATATTTAAAAGGCTTAATGCATATGTGACCCCCTAAACATGTCTCTTTTTTCATTTTGGCACCTCAACTAAGTGTTGTTCCTATTGAACCCCTGAACTTGGCCTCAAGTGTGTCTATCAAACACAATTCGACTCAGATAACATATATGGTGATCAACCTTTTTTAGCCTTGCGCGTGGATGTCAATCGTGTTACACCTCGGAAATTTTTCCGTACTTGTGTGATGAGTAGAACAATGAAGGGCTTGAGTGTATGATGTTTTACTAAGCCGGGAATGGCTAATTATGATTTTTTGGAAATAAGGAAGTGGCGGAGAATTTTCAGCTCAGTGGTCGTAAAGGGCACTATACGGCCCGTAAAGTGATTTACGGACCGTATAGTGCAATCGTCCTCCAGCCTTCCAAAATCTCAAAGTTTCTGCCAAGTGTTGAAATGGCTAAATACGACTTGGAGGACGGCCCGTAAACTGGTTTACGGACCGTAAACTGGTTTACGGACCGTAAACCTCGGTCGTAAACTGCCATGTCCCTTAACCAAACTTTCTATTTTTGAAATGCGTAAAAACGATCGCGGAGGACGGACCGTAAACCACAATACGGTCCGTAAACTGTGGTTTACGACCACTGTTCACCCCGACAAAAGTTCATTAAAAATCAGATTTTGTAATCATTAAAAGGGACTTAAGCTTCATTTCACTTCATTTTTCATCCATACACCTCAAGAATGCTCTAGAACTCTCCAAATATTTCCTCCATAAGAATTCAAGAGAATCAAAGGGAACATCAAGATCAACACCACTAAATTCATGAAAACAAGTGTAAGAACACATCAAAGGATCATCTAAGTCAAGAAATCCTTAAAAGGGTGGCACTAGGGTTTTGGCTAAGTGAAGTATTTCAACTCAAGGCCTGTTCAATCATCATTTAAGGTATGTTTCATGACTATACCATGTGATTCAAGGTATTGGAAGGCTTAGATACTTAAAATGTAGAAGAACATAGGAATGGGTCATTATTGAGTGAATAGTGACATAAATGAATGATGGTGGAATTGAATCATAAATGTTGAAGTGTTGAGAGTAAAAATACGATATAAATGATGTTTATAACGTGAAACAAGTAGTAAATGCACGAAATCACTAAGGTGAGCTATAGGGAGAAATATGGGAAAATTGGAGGAAAATGGTGGATTTTGCTAATGGTGCATAAATGATGATTTTGATTGCGATATTGCGAATAGCATTGTGAATGTTGGGGGTAGATATAGAACATGGGAAAAGTAGTATAAACGAAGGAAGTACTGCCCAAATTTTCCTAGAACTAGCGATCTGTTCTTGTACTTAATTAACTAATGAAGTACGAATTCTCTCATGAAGGTGACGACGTGGTATCGAAGGAGAATAAGTGGACAACAACTTAGCTAAACGGCAAGGTATGTAAGGCTAGTCCTTTCTTTCCAATGGCATGAATCTTATTGTCCGAATTACCATCTTTCCATGAGCTCCTACATTCCAAAAAGTTAAATGCCTATATGAGATAAGTTATATGATATGATGATGCTAGGATGATGATGATGTTAGTCCTTGCCTACACTCACCTTATGTACTAGTCCTTTCGAGGTGAGGCAGAATGTCCGTAATTGCTCCATAAGGTAATCGGGGGGTCACGACCTTACGTCACCCCGATAGAGTAAAGTTGTTCTCAAACCCTACGCATGTGCTATGATAAGATAAGCATTTTACAATGAGTACATTATTATGATTATTTTATGATAAGCATGGCATGAGCATTGCATACCAGGCCTAGTTGGCCGGGCAGACACCGCTTCGGTGGGCGGTGATACGGATACACCACGACCTTCGGGCGTGGGCAGACACCACTAGTGGGCGGCATGAGATAGTACCCCGGACGCGGGAGGCCTGGACGCGGGCTTACATTATTGATTATCACACCGTTCCGATATGGGCGGGCAGCTTGCATATGATGCATACATGTTACGATGATAAGTATGAGTAAGACAGCATGCATTATTCCATTTATGATTATCGGACAGATCCATATGCTTTATATTGATGCTCTCATTATATTATTGATGCCTTTCTTCATTGTTCATGCCTCTCATACTCAGTACAATATTCGTACTGACGTCCCTTCTTTAGACGCTGTGTTCATGCCCACAGGTAGACAGAGAGGCGAGCTTGATCCAGATACTTAGGAGCTGTCAGCTGTTGGGAGCACTCCATTGTTCGGAGGTGCTTATGATTTCTCTTTGGTATATATATATATATATTTTTTGGGCACGACGGAGTCTTGTTCCGTCTATGTATTCATTATGACAGTAGAGGCTCGTAGATACGTAGTGTGGGTCAGGTGGTCTCAAAAGATACTATTATTATGTATATATTATTTTGATGACCGAGAGGCATATGTATATAAAGTGCTTATGTTTTGATACAAATTATGTTTCCTATACTTTCATGCGTAAAACTGGCAAAAGGTCATTAGATGAGTAAAATGAGTAGTAGAGTGAGCGGCGCTCGGTATCTAGCTCCAGGTACCCGTCGCGGCCCCTAGTTGGGTCGTGACAAATCGCATCCTACGTCGAAAATTCAACCAATTAAAACACTCCACCCATTTTAATTATACACAACAGATATTAAGTTTTGGTTTTGTTTTTTTAGTTTTCAGTTTTGATTTCTTATTTTTCAGTTTTTAATTTTCCAGTTTTGGGTTTTTTATTTTCTAGTTTTGGTTTCTTATTTTTCAATTTTTATTTTTATTTTCAGTTTTAGTTTCAAATTTTAATTTCTTATTTTCCAGTTTTGTTATTTGATTGGTTTAAGTGGTGGTTCTTCACTTGTATAATACAATAGCACACTTCTTCCGTTTGATGTGTATAATTAAAATGGGTAGGGTGCTTTAATTGGTTGGATTTTCCACGTAGGATACGATTGACATTCACACGCAAGGCCAAAAAAATGAGACTCACCATATATATGTTATGTAAGTTGGATTGTGTTTGATACACACACTTGAGGCCAAGTTCAGGGGTTCAATAAGAACAACACTTAGTTGAGGTGCCGAAATGAAAAAAAGGGTCAAGTTTAGGAGGCCGCATATGCATTAAGCCTATTTAAAAGGATTTTAATCAATGAAGCTATCTATACCAAAGATGTTGATCAATCTGTGTATCATTCAAAACTAAAATATTCTTTACATAAATAAGGACCTTACTAAACAGATTGATTAAATGACCCTCTACAAAATATAGCAGATCGCCTCTGTATTATTTCAGAATCACCCATGTATATAGAACGTCACATGAGGGTCATATACCTCTATAACATATTATATCAAATTGCTTATTCTCATTTACAACATGTATAAAAATGCAATTATGAATTATTTCATTTCAATCCTTTTAAAATATAAACGTTAGTTTCTTCTTTTGGTTCCATCACTGTCAAAACAAATTGAAGAGATGCTATAACTCATTTCTCCAAAGTCAAAAGAGAATGAAGTAAAGACAAAGGGAAAAAGATTCCCAAGAAAATACTTCTGAAAATGAATCTGAAAAATGGCAAATGCCTTTTTATAGTTTTCTATTCTGCTTTATTATGTTTAAATTCACTTTTTATTTCTTTGATGGGCATTTTTCTAATAGATTGAATTATTTTATGTGATATAAAAAAGAGTTTCAAGGAATATTCATAGATAGGCCAAAGAACCTGGTGAATGCATTGATGGACAGTGAATATCTGATTAAAAAAAAAAGGCAATTTGCAGGATTGTCTTTCGCTGGGGGTGGTCTTTAATTTTTACCCCTCAAAATGGTGATCTTTAAATTTTGCCCTTCAGGCAGAATTTACATGGCACAGGCAGAAATTCTGCCTGTGCGGCCCAAATTCTGCCTTAACGCAAAATTTCACTTGACAGCTTTGCTAAGGCAGAATTTTGCAATGTCAGCCTTGCGATTTTTTTTTTCTGAACTAGGGTTTGAACCCACAATCTCGGGGTGTTAGGCTAGGGTAAAACTTAAAGACCACTAATTTGAAGGGGAAAAATTAAAGACCACCCCAAACGAAGGGCAATCCGCGCAAAAAAAAAGAAAAGATTAAAAAACCGAAGAAACTATACCAAGGTTCTCTCATTAAATGAATAAACAAAAACCTTATTAACTTAAAATTCGTACTTAATTTTAAATCATCGTATCATAAAATGCATGAAAGTATGTAATTAAGTTACTTATTAGTTATGTTACTTGATTCTTAGAGACACTGAATTAAGAATATAAACATAAAAATATAGATATACAAGCATAATTGATTTTGAGATGATCTGAAAAAAAAATTAACATGATTATTACCCTGACATATTGCCTAGACTGATTTAGTTAGAACACTTGTTGTAGATGGATAGCTTCTTCCTATGTTTCTCCAGCAGTCACGGGCTTTTTTACATTGCTAATGCGCAATTATCATGAGGATGGACTTTCAATCCCACTGAGAATTGCAAGATTGCTGACACTTACGGTGACTGATCAATTGAATTATTAGGAGTTATGTCCGTTAGAGAAGAAAAAACGAATAAAATGTCAAAGGGCCAGAGGTAAAAGTTTCTTATATTTAGTGAAGTAATTATTTGTGTATACGTGAACGACGGCCTGGTATCTTTACAATTTGCGAAAAATTTACAATGTTATTAAGTACTATCTTATTTAAAGCTTAAAAGAGTGTTTTTGTCAATATTTAATCCAGAATGTTAGAAGTAGGTGAGATAGTTTCATGTCAGTATAGGTTCTTATATTTTTATAGAGTTGGTGAGAATTTATTTATCCGATCCAAACTTTCTTGGAACTGAGACGTCGTTATTTGTTTTCTATTACCTTTGTTTGTCGAAATTCTCTTCTTTCCCTAAAGTTTCTAAGAGTCTTGTGAATTATAAGAAGTAAATTGAGAGTTGTGGGGAAAGTCTGCCTTCTGGGATCTTTCGGCAATATACATGTTATTGTTTACATTGTTTTAGCATAAAATTTGTTTTCTCATTCGTATATTGTCCTCACAATTTTCGTTAATTATTATTTTTAATATCAGTAGAATACACTATGTTATTGGTACCATGATGAGGAAATCCAAACGACACTATGTTGGAGGCAACAAAATTTAACATAAAATCTTATATTGAAAATAACATAAGATGGAGTTGCACTCTACTCCTTCATTAAAGTCAAGATGGAGGAATAGAAAGGGCGAGTCCAATTCTATCAAAATAAAATTTTATTCTTTTAAAAAGGAGTAATGGTTCCACATTAAAAAAAAATGAATATACAATATATTATTAGTTGTTCAAGTGAAATATAATATGAAGACTTATCATTTATTTGTGCAGAATTCTCCAAAACTTGGATGAAAAGAGGACAATTGATGTTTTTCACAATTATTAACTATTATAATCCATCGAGGTGCTAAATATCCTAACGTTCTCTAACGTAAACTTTACAATATTATTTTACAACAAGCTGAATCATGAAATTGTTCAATAAACCTGTATACTCATGACTACACTAATCAACTGACCGCGCATCGCGCGGGTACGTATACTAGTTTTCTTATAAGTTGAGAACAGAGGAAAACTAAGTATACTAAGATTTCATTTGTAAAAACTGTATATTGTTATGTACATGCACACTGCTGAGATACTATATTTCTGGATTAGACAAGACGCACCTAATATATACATCGCAAGAAAGAAGCATCAACATAACAACACTCATCATTTCCGCAACAAGTCAGTTGGATCTTCCTTGCAGCTAATAACAAGTGGTGAAGCACGAATATTGTTCCTTTTATCAGAAATTGATGATAACTCATCATCCTGAATAACTTTTTCAACTTGTCCTGATAAAGAAGAAGATGAAGCTCCAACTATCTGAACTGATAGACTTCCACCTACATGTATATATAATAGAAACTGATTAAAGTTGAGAGTAATGGAATCATGAAAATTATGCAGACATTTCCCCAGTGGAATAAAACCTAAGACCATCCGACCTATGTCAACTTTAAGATTAAGCCAGAGCATGAGTATTGGTGACAAGGTTGTCCACCACACCATGTTATTCACAATTCAAATCACTAGGGACAGAGTGGTACATGACATGCATGACATAAAACTTTAGCCTTTTGTCAAACTTGTTTCATCATAGCTACGCCTGGCAACCGGTTTCATTTAACCGGTTTTAACCGGTAACCGAACCGGTTAAACCGGAACCGGAACCGGTATAACCGGTTAACCGGTTCCGGTTAACCGTGTATTGGTTTACCGGTCCGGTTCCAATATTTTGGAAACCGGAACCGGACCGGTTAAACCGGTTAAACCGGTGAAAAATTAAAAAAAAAAAAAAAAAAACGTTGGTATATATATTATATATAAATATATAGCATATATATATTAAGTATATATACTTATATAGTATATATATTAAGTTATGCATATATATAAGTATATATAGTATATAAATATATATATAGTATATTTCGACGGCAAAAACGGCAGCTTTTGAACGCCTTTATGCTGAACTAGAAGAGAAAGGAGGGGATCAAAAATTGTTCAAGCTAGCCAAGGCGAGGGAGAGAAAGGCACGTGATGTGGTTCAAGTGAAGTGCATCAAGGACGAGCATGGCAAAGTATTGGTAGAGGAGACTCTCATTAGACGGAGATGGCAGTCATACTTCTCCAAACTCTTAAATGAAGAAGGGGACAGAGACATTGTGTTGGGAGATCTAGAACATACTGGAAGGCGTCAAGATTTTGGGTATTGCAGGAGTATTAAGGTTGAGGAGGTTAAGGGTGCTGTTCGTAGGATGCGCAGGGGAAGAGCGACCGGACCTGACGAGATTCCTGGGGAATTTTGGAAGAGTGCGGGCCCGACAGGTTTGGAGTGGCTGACTAGGTTGTTTAATGTCATCTTTAAGACGGCAATGATGCCTGAAGAATGGAGGTCGAGTGTAATGGTCCCTCTATACAAGAACAAGGGAGATATCCAGAGTTGCAACAACTATAGAGGTATCAAGCTACTAAGCCATACTATGAAAGTGTGGGAAAGGGTGGTGGAGATGAGGGTGAGGAAAGGCGTGTCTATTTCAGAGAATCAGTTCGGATTCATGCCGGGACGCTCAACTACAGAAGTCATCCATCTTGTGAGGAGACTGGTGGAGCAGTATAGGGAGAGGAAAAGGGACTTACACATGGTATTCATTGACCTAGAAAAGGCTTACGACAAAGTCCCAAGAGAAATCCTATGGAGATGCTTGGAGGCTAAAGGTGTACCTGTGGCGTACATTAGGGTGATCAAGGACATGTATGAGGGAGCCAAAACCAGGGTAAGGACAGTAGGAGGAGACTCAGAGCACTTTCCAGTTGTGATGGGGTTGCATCAAGGATCAGCTCTTAGTCCGTTCTTATTTGCCTTGGTGATGGATGGATTGACGCGGCAAATTCAAGGTGAGGTGCCATGGTGTATGCTTTTCGCGGATGACATAGTCCTGATCGATGAGACTCGTAGCGGAGTTAACGCTAAGCTGGAGGATTGGAGACAAACTCTGGAGTCTAAAGGGTTTAAGCTGAGTAGGACCAAGACAGAGTACTTAGAGTGTAAGTTTAGTGAAGCACCTCAGGAGGCCGGCTTGGAAGTGAGGCTTGGTACCCAAGTCATCCAGAAGAAAAGTAGTTTCAAGTATCTTGGGTCTATTATGCAAGGCAGCGGGGAGATTGACGATGATGTCACACATCGTATTGGGGCAGGGTGGATGAAATGGAGGCTTGCTTCCGGAGTGTTATGTGACAAGAAGGTGCCACCACAACTTAAGGGAAAGTTCTACAAAGTGGTGGTTAGACCGACTATGTTGTATGGGGCGGAGTGTTGGCCAGTTAAGGTTTCTCACGTTCAAAAGATGAAAGTTGCTGAGATGAGAATGTTGAGATGGATGTGTGGCCACACCAGGAGTGACAGGATTAGGAATGAGGATATTCGGGACAAGGTGGGAGTGGCCTCGGTGGAAGACAAGATGCGAGAAGCGAGATTGAGATGGTTTGGGCATGTGAAGAGGAGAGACACGGATGCCCCAGTGCGGAGGTGTGAGAGGTTGGCCATGGATGGTTTCAGACGAGGTAGGGGTAGGCCAAAGAAGTATTGGGGAGAGGTAATTAGACACGACATGGCGCAGTTACAGCTTACCGAGGACATGACCTTAGATAGGAGGGTTTGGAGGACCCATATTAGGGTAGAAGGCTAGTAGATAGTCTCATTACCCTGCCTTATTAATAGTCGCATTATCGTAGTATAATTTCTTGTGCTCTAATTTATGCTATTATGCTATTATCTGTTATTTCCTGTGCTTTGATTATTCTATGTTATCTGTGTCGCTTGCGTTACTTCATTTCCATATCGCTTTGAATCTCTTAGCCGTATCTGACCTCTTTTTATGTTTTTATTGAGTCGAGGGTCTCTCGGAAACAGCCATCCTACCTTGGTAGGAGTAAGGTCTGCGTACACTCTACCCTCCCCAGACCCCACGTTGTGGGATTTCACTGGGTTGTTGTTGTTGTTGTTGTTGTATAGTACATATATATACATATATATAGTATATATATTAAGTTATACATATATTTAAGTTATACATATATTTAGTATATATATTAAGTTATACATATATATAGTATATATATTAAGTTATACATATATTTAAGTTATACATATATTTAAGTATATAGAGTATATAGTACATATATATAAGTATATATATTAAGTTATACAAATATATAAGTATATGTAAGTATATATAAGTTATATTAAGTTATATATATATAAGTCTATATAAGTTATATATATAAGTTATACATATATATGTATACGAAAAACACTATTCTGTATTGCTGACTTGCTGTTAGTCAGTAAATATTTAAACTTTAATTATAAACTTGTCTAACATATGTAAATATAGCTACAATATACTAATAAATACTATAATATATATATATAATACAAAAAATAAAAAATAAATAGATTTTAACCACTCCAAACCGGACCGGTTCCGGTTTGGAGTGAAAAACCGGTAAACCGGAACCGGTTAACCGGTTCCGATTTTTTAACCGGAACCGGCCGGTTCCTTAACCGGTTCCATAACCGGTTCCGGTTGGAACCGGTTGCCAGCCTTAATCATAGCTAATGTTAATGCATCAAGACAGTTTCCTGTAACAAGTTCATTTCTTTTAGATCCGAACTTTGATAACAACACCACAACCTACTACAATCAAAAATCAAGATGATGGTCAATTTACTTTCACTTTTTATCTATGTTTTAATTTTCTGCTTTCGTTGTTCTTCAACATTGTGAATGATAGCTCAACAGAAGTCATGAGATAATATTGGCCAAAGTTGATGAATCTGTTGCTTCAAGAACCAAATTACTGAAAGATTTCCTATTACGAACTGAAAGTAGGAATTGGTATTACCTAACACAAGGGCGGCCCCAATCCATCCACTTAAACCCCATCTCTCACCAAGGAGAAACCAGGCAAACCCAGCACCCCATACTGGTTCCAGGCCATAAATTATTGCAGTCTCTGTTGCTGACACATTAGACATGGCAGCCATCTGCACACAAAATTGAGATAACACACAAAATATGATGGCCAAGTATAGATGTTAATTCATTCTTCTGATATCTTTGAAAGCAACACCAATTGCTAAATATGTTAAGAAACAAAAAGAAGCATATTTCTAGTACTATAAGAGATTCATGATCCAAATACTGATCATTCAGCTTTCAGTAATTCTTCTTATCGTCAAAAGAAATAGTACAGATTAAATATCCTGGGTTGTTTTTCTCAAGGCAGATATGATGAAAGTTGTCAGAGCTATTAACATTCAGACAGGTGACAGGTCAATTCCAAACTGGGCCAACAAAAGCATAATTAACCAAGGATGTCCAAACATTTGACTTTTGGCTTACCCGAGCATGAATGTAAGGACAGACGATGAAAAATGTAAGAAAATGAGAGTTCAGCTAGAGTTGAAGGAGAGGTTAATGAGAACCCGTAATCCTGAGAAATTAGTTAATACTCTTCATACATATCAAGATAACAGAATTGTGAGCAGTAAATTATACTCCCTCCATCCCAATTTATGTGGCATCGTTTGACTTGGCACAAAGTTTAAGAATGAAAGAAAGACTTTTGAAATTTGTGGTCTAAAATAAACCCTAGACATTTGTGTGGCTATAAATCATTCATTAAGGGTAAAAGGAGAATTTTAAAGTTAAGTTGTTTCTAATTATAAAAAGGTGACAATCTTTTTAGGATAGACTAAAAAAGAAAGGGTGTCACATAAATTGGAATAGAGGGAGTAACAAAGATTTAGGACACTAACATCATTTATAAGAATGAAAATTCAATGATAGCATGAAAAACCTAAGTTGCTCGGACTCTCCAAACACGATGCTGCACTCGTGTCGGATCCTCCAAAGATGCAGTACTTTTGGAGGATCCGACACGCACCCGTCGGTATCTTTGAAGAGTCCGAGCAACATAGTAAAATACACTAAATTCCTCCGGATACAGACCCATTTAGGAGTGAGCCTTTCAAAGTGGACACGATAGAAAAGCTTTTCTTAATTATACGTTACTTATAAAGAATATCCATACCCTATCTTCAAAGCAGACATTTCCAAGATGTGGGATCAATTATCGAAGGATAGAAAAGAATTAGGAACTCAGTCATACACAGCATCAACTGAATACCAAGGCTATGGGATGAGAAGGTATTTATCAATAACTACCTCCTATTTTCTCAAATTAGTACTATTCCATGATGTTTCAAATTAAAAGTAGTAAACTGCTGTTCAGAAAGGATCAGAGATTCTCTGGCCCAATTTGGAAGAATGCTAGCAATTGTCATAGAAACAAATTGAGAAAACACGTGTGAGACACTGTTTTCTTAAAGACGTAGTCCTTTTCTTAACACCAAGATCTAGGTCCTCCATTGAATCAGACACGCGATTGCCTTGGTCCATTAGAGGCAAGACACATCGCTTGACTTGCCAACAAATATCATAGGACATATATTGAGCCAGCCAGATAATTCAGCGTAAAGACTGTAACCACTCTCACATAGGCCAAGAAGGTACTGCATTTAACTGTGTCACCACACCAAATATTCCATCAGGCACTGCTTCTCATTGGAGTAAGGAGCAAGAAATAGCAGTTGAACACCGTCTACTACATGATCAGCCAATGTGCAATAGGAGTCGGTAGAATGTATCATACGCTACACTATTTTGATGGATAATGTCCTATTATATTAAAAAAACTCAACAGGATAATGTCCTATAGTTAGCAGTAGATTTCTAACACAGTCGAATAGCTGACTGAGCTTGTTAACGGATACCTTCTCGTAATATAAATATGTACAGTGATAAATATTGTCCAATCATCACAAAAGCAATCAATCAACTTCAATTCATTTATCTTTGAACTATTTTTTATCATTCAGTCTTTTACACACATTGTTTACAGCATACTTTATTGTTCTCTTACGTTCTACCTTAAGACAAATGTTAGTCTAAGTCCATTTTAACCAACTTCATTCTTGACTCGTTAGTGTTCTTGAGTAAGACTTAACCTATAGAGGAAAATCAGAGGTTAGCGTTCTTGAGTAAGACTTAACGTCAAGAGGAAAAGCATAGTCCCCTTCTCCGCCGCAGAATCACTTGTTTACAAATTGGGAATTATGAAGAAGTGAAGAATCATTGGTGGACCCAGGATCTTACACAAGCAGGTTCAGTCAGAAACCACAGTACATTGTTAGCGGCATTGATCACAACAATAAAAAGTTTATCAGTTCTCTTTTTTCTTTTTTTATGTTCATGTAACAACCCGTTAGATCATTTTGAGCTCTGGATCTACTTTTTGCCAAAATAACCCTCCCCGTAAATGGTGTTTTTGAATTGCGGGGATGGGTGGCACAGTTCCTGAGGCAATGGGGTGAGTATCAAAGAAGAAAGATTCTTAAGTTGAAGAAATGAAAAGGGTTGACCAAAATCAATATCCGGGTTCGGATTCGAGTTTGGAAAGTTCTGTTAAGTCTGAACATGATTTATTACTTAGTTGGGAAGGATCCCAAGGGGCTCAGGAGTGTTTCGGACACTCGGTGGAGAAACTAGTTAAGTTTAATAATCTAGGTTAACCACGGTCAACATCGAGTAAAGACAACCCCAGATCGGTGTTTTGAGCATTCCAGCAGATTCGTAGCGTGTTTCATGACTGATTTGCATATTTGGTTTGTGTCCGGGAGGTTCCGAAAGAGTTTCGAGCATTAAAACGAAGATCAGGGATTTTAGTTGATTGTTGTTTTCTGGTGCCAGCCATTTGTCGCATTCGCGTAGAGTGGCTGGGGCAAGCATCACAATCGCAGAGGGAGGCTCACGGTCACTTAGAAGGGTTTTGGGGCCGGGTTAGTTTGTGCTTCGCGATCGCATGAAGGTGGTCACGTTTGTGATAGCGTCGGGCCGGTCAAGCTGTCGCGATCGCGGGAGGATGTCACAATCACTACGAAGGATTCATGCCTAAGCAGAATAAAATCTCCACTTCTTTTTTTGTTATTCATATCACGATTTTGGGAGTAGGAAGCTCAGTTTTGGGAGATTTTAAAGAGGACTTTGAGATTCTGTCACGAGGATAAAAATCTAATCTTCCTTCGGTAATTATTCATGAATCCTTAGTTTTGGCCTTTAAATTGTGATTTGGGTGTAGAATTTGGAATTTTGCCTAGGATTTAAGATTTGAGTAAATCATTGATTTGAGCATCGATTCGTGATCGGAAATAGATGATTTTTGGGATCATGACCTATAAGTTATGAGTAAGCTAATTTTGCGACGAAATTACAGTTTGGACCTTCGAGACTCGAATTTGACTTTTGGGTTGACGTTTTAGATTCGGATGAGTAAAATAGCAATATGGGTGTCTACGGACTTTTACGCTTACGTAGATTACATATTTGAGTAGATTGGGATCGTTTTGAATGCTTTGAGGAAGGGTAAGGTTGTTTTATGATCGTTTTATGAAGTGTTTGTGTTGGTAATTAATTAACCAAGGAAGTGGTGAATGGGGGTCCCGTACTCGTGAGGTGAGGAGCACTTGTACGGGTACCTGTGCCATGTTATGGATAAATTAATAAATGTGATTAATGTTGTATTCAAGAATGCCAGAGCATTTGGGCATTAGCTGATAGATACTTATTTGACTTGATTGACTTGACTGTCTCAGTGTATTTAGGCTTGTTGTAGCCAAACTTGATTAGTCATCGTGACGTTTTGTGCATACATCACTCCGATACTCGTCTAAATGATGAAAGTGAGCTATTTATAGCATCCCTTTAGTACACTGTCATTACATGTTGGGTGCAAACTTATTTCATGCTTTCATGTGATATCTTGGCATACTTTTCTAGATGAGTCATATGGTGATGGTTCAATGTCATCCGATTAGATCTAGTTCCGGACGGAGTGATGATGTTATAGCCAACATTGGTTGGATACCCGATGTGATCCGGGAGATGTGGTTCTGAGTGATTATTTGGACCTCACGAGTCAGTCATGAGTCAAGTGAAACCTACTGCGGGAGTGTGTGTATACTGGTGCATTATGGACCATTGCATTGCATTACATCTCATCTTTATTTGATTTTAATGATTGTTTCTAGCTCGTTCGTGGGTTCTTGGGAAGAACCAGACTTTATTTGCTTTCTTGATTGACTCATGGAACCCTATTCGGTATGGAGGCATTTCATATCTTATTTGCTAGTTTCTGCTATTTATTGCATTGTGGGATCATTTTATTTTCTTACGTTAACTTTATAATCTACTTGAACTGGTTAATAAAGTGTGGAGGGTATGCATTGGGAAGACCAACTCTTTTGTACAAGGAATTGGGAAGACCAACTCTCCTCATCACTTTAGTTTAGGATCCGTCAACAATGCTACTGAGTACGCGTATTTCCCATAGTCACTCTACACTTGTTGCACCCTTTGTGTGCCAGTTCTGTTCCGAGCACGAGTTGTGGCCGAGGTATTGCCCAACAATGAGGATTTGCTGTTGGAGTTATCGGGGTGAGCTGCTTGGCTGATTCGCAACACCGGACTCCATTTCTCTCATTATTCCTGTGCTTTACTTTCTAAACAATTATGTTGACATTTCAAACTTGTAGTCCCGTATTAGTAGCTCTTGTACTATGACTCCAGGTTTAGGTATGGATTCCGTTTACCGCATACTTGAGTTATGAACTACTTTTATTGACTTATGTCTTATTCTCACTTTACCTTTTCTTAAACTGGTAACTTTGTATTCCTCAGCATTAAGGGATATGTTGGCTTCTCACTTTACTTTCGGCTTAATAACTGGTTAGAAAAACTTATGAATTATTTTGGTTCCCCTATGGGTTGGGTAGACGCCCTCACGGCTATCTTGATTTTTGGGTCGTGACAGTTCATAACATCACCTCAAGATAAGTCATCTCAAGCTCGACACTCTTTTTAAAGAAAATAAGAATTTTTAAAGAAATTTTTTAAAAAAATCTACATATTTAGTTTTTTTAGCAATTTATCTAAAATATTTAACAAATTCAACTAATTTAGTAATTTGTTATCTTAGATAGAAATTATTAACAAATTTTAAAATCTAATAACTTTAAGAAATGCAATAAAATCTAAAATAATTTTCTTTTTTATTAATAACAAAGTTGTTACAGATGAAAGAAGGCGGGAAAAAAGAGTTATGAGCTAAAATAAATTAATACAAAGAATTAAAGAAAAAGAGCTTATGCTCTAAACCCAAAAAATTAAATATAACACAAGTGAAAAGTTCAAGATAAACTAAACAAAATTTAGCAAATTATAATTACTTCGATAAATACATTCTCATGTTTAGCAAGAAAAATGGAGAGAACCAAAAGTCACTTTGTAGAAAAGTTTAATTTCTTAAAATTAAAATAAAACTTTAATTAGAATAATCTTTATTTGATTTGAACAAGAAAACATATTATAGAGAAAAATAGGAAAAAGAAAAAGGAAAAGACATTCAGCGTAACAATTTTACAATGCTCTCGTTGATCGAACATTAATTAAACATGCAAATTGTGGCCTAACGTTTGAAAATTAATTAACCTCAATCACAACAAATTAAATAAACTAATGAATATAATTTAGAAACTATAAACTTAATAACCTCCTATTAACACTCACGTTGAAAGATAAATTCAAACATAGTGTTGTAAATATAGCAATATATAACATTAGCCAAGGGACATTGTTTATAAAATTTATCAATGTTAATCGCTCCTACGTAGGATTGAACCTCGGTCACACTTGAACCCTCTTGGCCCTGCACTACATCTTCCTCTATTGCCAAACGGGTTCATCTAATCTAAAATATCCATTATTTTCTATTTTTTGGATGAAATTCACACATAAAAATATTTTTTTTTTTATAAGGTAACAACACACATAAAAATAAGTATTTTTCCCAATTACGAGGATAATTTGAACCCCCTTCATATAAGGTGGGTCCGCCCCCAGTTGGACTACTTCTATACAACAACAACATACCCAGTGTAATCCACAAGTGGGATCTGGGGAGGGTAGAGTGTACACAGACCTTACCCCTACCTCGTAGAGGTGGAGAGGCCGTTTCTAAAAGACCTTCTGGCTCAAGTGTAGCGTATCAAAGCAATTATAAAAAAAGGAGATACAACAGTGAAGAAAACATGATAACTGAATACCGAAAGCAATACACAGAGCATTCAGATCAAAGAACAGTAACAACAGCAAAATAGTGCGATAACCAAAACATAATAAACAACATATGGTAATAGATATCAAAAAGCAAGAAACTACGCGAATAAAGCTATTACTATGACAGAATGATGTTCCATGCTACCACCAAGTCTATCCTGCTGAAAAGCGAGACAACTCAACTACCTACGAACCTTCTACCCTAATCTGCGACCTCCATACCATCCTATCTAAAGTGAAGTCTTCGGTAAGTCGAAGCTGCGGCAGGTCATGTTTAATCAACTCCCCCCAATGCAACCAAAAAAAAAAATACAAGCTCCTGGTGTGATTTGCTTGCACACAAAATCTTATAGATGCAGACATTGTATTTTAGGGTTATGAAGCTACTCGTTTGGAAGAACCTGTTGGTTCCTCTACTTTCACATGACCCACAATGCATGTCGTGATTGTGTTTCCAATCTTTGTAACCTATTTATTGGCAATCCTTCCTGACCAGCATATGTAATCATTCAGATATCTTGGCATCACTCACTTGACATCATAGATAATGAGGGGTATGTATGGAATGATAATTCTGACTCAAAAAATTGCACTAGACACAAAATGATCTTACTAAAAATGCTCTCAGGCACTCTTTTCGAGACTCTTCTCTCTCCTTCCCTCTAGGAGGGAGAATCTCTCTTTCTCCGGTATTCTTCCACCGGAGATACCTCTTATTCTTCTCTTTCTTCTCCTCTCATTCTTCTCTTCTTTTCTCAGGGACTCACCTTCTGTAGTTGCTTCCCTCATCTTTCTTAGCTTCTCTCTCCAGATTTTGGAATGGGGGAGAACAGGATTTATTTTAACGCTGGGTTCAAATCTTTTGATATCACCAGGTGGTCTGCCAGCAACTCAGAATGGTATGAATGGGTGGAGAGAAGTCGCAAAATGATAAGGAGATCAACCATCAGCAGCAAGATCATGGAATGGATTTGCTTTACTCTTACAGAGGCTTCAAAGGACCAGAAAAGAGTGGTTAGGAGATGGAAATTCTCAAAGCAGGACTCAGAGCACTTTTGCACCAGGAAATTTAATGAGCATAGGAGATACATGAGCATTCTGTCCTTGAATGGTGGAGGAAGATCAGTACTTATTATTCCTGAACCAGTCTTGAATGCAGGTTGGAATGAGATAGCATTTAAGATCAACAGCTTTATTAAATGCTCCAAAAAGTAGCATTGGCTGCTCCCCCGAGATTAACTGAGGCCAACTACCCGTATGCGAAGGCTGTACAAGATAGTAAATGGCAGACTTAGAGTCTTCGTAAAGCAGAGGTGACTAGTAACAGTGGAAACATTGTCATCTCTGAAACTGCTGAAGGACAAGAGAAAGGGCTTCTGAAGAGATGTTTAGTGGGGTGTTTTGGAGAAGAGGCTAAGGAAAGACCCACACTTGCCGATATAAGAAGGTGGTCAACTTCAACTTGGAAAAACGTTTTTGGGGTGAACATCTATGAGATGTACGGGGATTTGTTCTTATTCGAATTCCCTAATAGATACATGGCGGAGAGGACCATTCATGGGCAATGGTTTTGGAAAAAGCTCAGGTTGCAATTAGAATGGTGGAATCCTATAGCGGGGAGTATTTCAAACTCTATTGAAATCAAGGAAACCTGGATTAAAACGGTCGAAATTCCTCTTCATCTGTGGTCGCAGAAAATTTTTCAAGAAATAAGGGAGTTGTGTGGAGGATGGATGGCAACAGAAGAAGAAACAGAGCTCAAGAATCATCTAAAATGGGCCAGAATTCTAGTAAGGAACGATGGGAGGAACATGCCAAGAGAGGTGTCCATAACTCGTAATGGAATCACTCACCACATTCCAATCTGGCCGGAAAGCAAGACAAGATACAAATTATCACCGGAATTAGCAGAACGAGGCATCGAAGAAGAAGAAACAGAGCAAGAACCAGTTATTGCTTTTACCCATCAGGCAGATAGGGTTACCAACTGCGTTGAAGTACAAAAATCCCCTTTTTACAGGGATTTCAAAGACAGAGACCACGTGGGTGGTACTTCTTCTACTGCTAAGGTTTTTTTGAAAACATATGCACGTGAGGAGCATGTGGTTGATTTAAATGAAATAACAGAAGTGGGCCAGCAGGTTGAGCCCAATAAGGAGGCAGCTTTTAATAAATATTTTGGGCCAGACTTTGCAGGCCAAGCCATTTTTAATGACTTACAAGGCCTCAATTCACAACATCTCTTCAGCGATCACTTTGTTGAAGTACTGGAACCTTATTCCATTCAAAAGCCGGAGCCTGCAAAGCTTCAAAGTGCAGAATATCAAGTAAATAATGCAGAGATAACTGTGATAACAATAGAGGCTGGTTTTGGGGGAATTTCTCAAGGTTTAAATGGGGCAACAGAATCTTTGGAGGAAAGAGAAGATGAGAGCAGGGGATATGGAAGATCAAACTATGGAATTAGCCCAACAAAATTCAATCACAGCTATAGAAAATTGGGAAGTAGAAGAGGCTGAACCTCTTCTCATTCAGCAACAACAAGCCATTCATGACAAAGAAAAGGAGACATCAGTTTGGGTTTAACAAAATATGATCAAACTGGGCAAATTACTAGGGGCAGATTTCCAGGGGCATGAAGAGGAGGCCTTGGAATTGTTGTTACAAGTAGAGAGTTGCAGACAAGCTAGAAGGATGGAGTCTGACAGTGTGTGCAAGAAGACAAGATTCAAAGGGGCACAAGAATTAAAAGGTCTACTTACTTTTGATGTTAAATTCAAGAGCAAGGGGGAAAGGAGTAAGGGGAGCAAGATACTTAACTTGGATCCATGCAGTTCAAAATAATTTCTTGGAATGTGAGGGGATTGAATGACAGGGATAAAAGGAGAATTGAGCAGAGTTTGGTAGTTGACTGGAAGGCAGATATCATATGCCTCCAGGAGACTAAACTAGAGGGGGACATTAGAGATATTGTCAAACAAGTGTGGGGAGGAAGATGGATCAAATTTGCTTACTTGGAGGCTAGAGGCACTAGAGGGGGTATCATGATGATGTGGGATTGCAGAAGCTAGAAGGGGGAAGTTTTGGAAATTGGTAGCTATACTTTGACGTGCAAGTTTGAAGCACAACTTCAAAACTTTTCATGTCATACAACTGGGGTCTATGCTCCAAATAACTACATCGAAAGAAGGATGGTGTGGGACGAGGTTGGTGCAGTTCGGGGATTGATGGAAGGGCCTTGGGTTGTTTGTGGAGACTTTAATGTCGCCAGATTCATCTCAGAAAAAAGAAATTGTAGGAGAAGAACAAGGAGTATGGTGGAATTTTCTGATTTCATTGAAGACATGAACTTAATTGATCTACAATTAGAAGATGATAACTACACATGGTTCAAAAGGGATAATCAAGATACAGCTTCCAGAATTGATAGGTTCCTGATTTCTGAGGAGTGGGATGACAGTTTTAGTAATATAAAACAGATTCCCCTACAAAGATTAGTATCTGATCACATTCCACTAGCTTTAGAGGGGGGCACGTGGAACAGGAGCAAAAACTATTTCAAGTTTGAGAACTGGTGGCTAGGAACAACTGGCTTCAATGACAGAGTCCAAGAATGGTGGAGCTCTTTCAGTTTTTCAGGCATGCCTGACTATGTACTGGCTTGTAAATTAAAAGCTCTCAAATCAAAACTCAAGGACTGGAGCAGAAGTGAGACAGGAAATCTGGGTCATCAAAGGAAGAATCTGTTAAGCCAAATGGCAGAACTGGATGAGGTGCTGGGAGACAGAGTTTTAACAGAGGAAGAAACTAGAAACTGTAAAGAAGGCAGCACTGTTCATGGAGTACGAGGAGTTGATAAAAAATGAGGAAATCTCATGGAGAGAAGGTGACAGGAACACAAAGTTTTTTCACAAAGTGGCAAATGCACATAAAAGATTCAACAATATTGATCAACTGATGATCCAGGGAGAATTAACAGAGGAGCCAGCTAGAATAGAAGAGGAAATTATTGATTACTATCAGAAACTGTACAAAGAAACTACTCAGTCGAGACCTACATGCCATTATGACAATTGCCCAGTCTTATCTGAAGAGGATAAGGATTCTCTACAAGGTAGCTTTGGTGAGAGTGAAGTGCTAAGGTGCTTGAAGTTGTGCGCAATAGATAAAGCACCAGGCCCGGATGGCTTTACTATGGGGTTCTTCATCAAGTGTTGGGAGATAGTGAAGCAGGACATCATGAATGCTTTTCAAAACTTCTATGACAAAGAAGTCTTCGAAAGAAGCTTCAATGCAACATTTATTGCTCTCATTCCTAAGAAGAAAGGTGTTAAGGAACTAAGGGATTTCAGGCCTATCAGCTTGATAGGTAGCATCTACAAATTGTTCTCCAAAGTTTTGACAGAGAGATTAAAAGGAGTGATCTCAAAATTGGTGGATTCTCAACAAATGGCTTTCATTAAAGGTAGACAGATCATGGATGTTGTCCTTGTAGCTAATAAAGCAGTTGACTCTAGGTTGAAACAAAAGAAACCTGGTATCTTGTGCAAACTTGATATTGAAAAGGCTTATGACCATGTTAATTGGAGTTTCCTTCTGAGCTTGCTAGCAAGGATGGGTTTTGGTCAAAAATGGATACACTGGATTAAATTCTGCATCTCTACTGCTAGCTTTTCAGTCCTTATAAATGGCTCTCCAGCGGGGTTTTTCAAAGCACAAAGGGGACTCAGGCAAGGTGACCCTTTATCACCTTTTCTGTTTGTGATTGCTATGGAAGGCCTTAATAATATGATTAAAACAGCCAATCTGAATGGATGGATAAAAGGCTTTGATGTAGCTAGAATTGGCAATGACATATTAGAGGTGACTCATTTACAATATGCTGATGATGCTCTCATATTCTGTGATGCTGAAGAGGATCAATTGAGATATCTTAGGGTGATTCTGGTTCTTTTTAAAGGAATATCTGGCTTGCATATCAACTGGAGGAAAAGTTTCCTTTACCCTATTAATGAAGTTGCAAACATGGACCTGTTAGCTGCTGTTCTGGGTGGTGAAGTAGGCACCTTACCAACAATATATCTTAGAATGTCTTTAGGAGCCAAATCTAAGTCAGTAGAAATTTGGAACAATGTCATTGAGAAGTGTGAAAAGAAATTGGCCAGGTGGAAGACCCAATATCTGTCTATGGGTGGCAGATTGACTCTTATCAACTCAGTACTTGATGCACTTCCAACATACATGATGTCCTTGTTCCCCATCCCAATAGGGGTCATCAATAGGTTGGATAGCATCAGGAGGAATTTTTTATGGCATGGGAACAAAGAAAAGAAAGGTTACCACTTGGTTAAGTGAAAAGCAATCACTTTTGGCAAGAATCTTGGAGGGTTAGGGATCAAGAACTTGAAGATTCAGAGTGAAGCTCTTAGAATGAAATGGTTGTGGAAGTTCACCAACAAGAATCAACTCCTTTGGGGGAATATTATTAAAGCAAAGTATGAACAGGAAGACAAATGGATGACTAAGGAGGTCACTACACCATATGGGGTTAGCCTATGGAGATCCATTAGAACACTGTGGAGTGAGTTGAGGGATAATTCAAAGATCAAAGTGTTTGATGGGAGTAAAACTAGCTTTTGGAAGGACAATTGGCATGAAGTTGGCAGATTAGATGTGGTCTTTCCAGATATCTTCAATATAGTTCTAAACCAGCAAAGGACTATAGCAGAGATGTGGACACCTCAAGGATGGAACATCATTTTTAGAAGACATATCAATGACTGGGAAGTGCAAAGAGTGGTTGAATTCTTTAGTACACTAGAGCAGTTTAGTGGACTACAGACAGGTGAAGATGTATTATGGTGGCAAGGCAGCAGTAAGGGTTTATTCAAAGTTAATGCAGCTTACAAGTTGATGAATCATTCCAATCAGCAGATAGCCAACTGGCCTTGGAAACACATCTGGAAAACAAAAATTCCTCACAAAGTTGCCTGTTTTGGCTACTGGCTAAAGAAGCAGCTCTTACACAAGATAATTTGATGAAAAGAGGTTTCATTTTATGTTCCAGATGCTTTTTGTGTGGGGAAACATCAAAGACAGTTAACTATCTTTTCCTTCACTGTAAGATAACAACTCATCTATGGAGAATTATTCTTAATCTCAAAGGCATTTCCTAGACCATGCCTGGGAAGGTTACAGATGCTCTTAAAAGCTGGGAGGAAACAGGCTTACAGGCAAAGGACAAGACTAGATGGAGAATTATCCCTGCTTGCATTTGGTGGACAATTTGGAAGGAGAGAAACTCCAGATGTTTTGAGAATGTGGAGAATGGGGTGCAGAAGATCAAGTTAAGCTTTATTTTGCTGTTGTGTTTTTGGTGCAATCAGATCTACTCTAATGATACTGTCACTATAATTGATGTTTTAGATACAATATAGAGAGAGGGCAGTAAAAGTTAGACTTTCTTGTAAATATGGTTTCAGTACTACCTAAGTACTGTTTGCTACATATGAAATATAGATATACCAGTTTCAAAAAAAATAATGAGGGGTATGTTCCATAGAGGTGTCATATTATCACATCACAAATGAAAAATTGACTGTCTTCTATCTCCTTGGCAAATACGTAACATCAGTTGTGCATGACCAAACCCCTTTTCTAAATATTTACGTGAGTCATGTTTAATCATCTCCCAAGGCCAATACTATAGGGGCTAATGTATGTTTGTAATATAATATATCATGGTAGGAGCTGACTGAGAAAGTACCAAATTTGCTTGCACTGTCATCTCATAAATCAGGTCCTCATAGTAGTTCCTTGAACACTCACCACTTTCATACTAAAAAAAGAATAGTCTATCGATCTCCTAATACTGACAATTTCTTCTAAAATATAGTTCCCCTGTCTTGTTTTACAATAAGCTATGGAAGCCTCTGTTTTGCCAGCCAAGTTAAACAAATCTGGAGATTCCTCTTTAAAGGGAGATTGCATTAATATCCTTATAATAAATACTTGGTCCTTTCTTAAGTTGTAGTCCTATTTAGACTTAACATAGTTATATCAGAAAGCGAAGCGATTAACTTGAGTTGTGTTGTTTTCAGTTAATGAATAAAATAGAGGACATTATGCTTTGATCTGAGTAAGGGAGACCTACGGTCATATAAAATCGTCTATCACTCCTAAAAGACAGTAAAGACCTTTATGGATTGACCAAAATGGAAGTAATGTTGCTTGTTAAATTAATCTTTTGAGCAATTTGACTAATTTAATAAAGGGAAAAGGGTTAAATTTGCCCCTTTACTATATGAAAATGGTCAATTTTACCCTCCATTGTACTATTGGTGCAAAAATACCCTCACAATCCGTCCAATTTTTCAGCTGGAACACTCTGCAAGATAGTTCCTATGTCTTCTCCCTAACAAAATCCAATATCTGCAAGATAGTTCCTATGTCTTCTCCCTAACACAATCCAATATCAGCAACGGACACATACAAAGTGCTAGATATGAACGTCAAAAATACAGAATACAAACTGTGGGCAGAAACAACTACCAGACTAGAATGTGGTATCAATTGCCTTTATGCAGAATTGTATGACCGTCTCATCTAAAAGCTTAAGTTGTTAGATAGAGCTTACTTTTAATTACTAAATAATATTTTTACTACACCCTTTCATGTATGGGCCTAACTCATTTTCAGGGCCAAGCACATGGAAATTATTTTTTGATAGTGGATGGCGGAGAGACTCAAATCAAGAATTTCTGCCTGCTCTAATATCATGTTTGTGTGACCTTCTCACCTAACCCTGTTAATGTTTTTTTTTTTTTTTTTTTTTTTTTTTTGAAACTGGTAACTGTACCTAACCCTGTTAATGTGAAGAGGTTGAATCGTTTTAGCAGAAACCCATTTATAGTAAAGAAACCATTCATGAAAAGGATCGTTGGCTCAATAGGTATGCTTACTCGACTCAACTACTTAAGCATCTAAAAACGTATATCTAGTAACATACGAAGTTTAAAGTCAGTAATCGTCTTGACTCTTGACCATACCAAAACCAAAGTATCTTTCCAGCATATCTACATTTATAGTGCAAAAATACACCAAAAAGGAGCTACTATAATCTCACCTCTCTCTCACTCATTCTTGGCCCAATCGGTAGGCAAGCTACCACCTTTTATATAGTGAAATGTGTACTTTAATGTCAGAAACCATTTTGACCATAGCAAACTAGCGTTCCAGCATGTCCACTTTCATAGTAAAGCAAATACCAGAATCATGGAAGCTACTTTTATATATATCACACACACAAACAAAAGAAGAAGATAATAATAATCAGTGTTCATAATGCCCATCTCTAATGGACCTCAAGCCTTAGGCGAAGTCAAACATGAAGAGCCTTAGGGCAGCTCTCGTTTGCAGCTATTTAAAGAACCATAAAGAATATTTATTCAGGCAAGCGGAGAAGTGTACCTCTATCCATAGACATAATCCAGTTGAAAATAAGCCAGTGTAAAGAGCAGGTATCCAGGGAAATGACAAAGTTGAACTCCAGAATGTTGACCATGTCCAGTCTGACAGATTTACTGCTTGAGTACCAAAAAATGAGCCTCCAATAAAGTACCACAAGGTTGATACAAGAGCAACAACCAACATCTGAAGAGAGAAATGTAGAAATATGTGGTACTTAGAATGAAATCATACTGGCCAACAAGAAGATGGAAGATAGTTTAAGAACGATTTCCAACGAACCTCATAGCCAAGGAGTGGTATAAAGTCCTCTTTACTAGTACTTCGTGATATATGTTCAGTTCGTAGCAAATGAACCCCAAAAAAGAGTGCACTTAAGAAGTTTAACAAATCTCCAACCTGAAATGTTCAGATATGCAGGTGAACACTTTTACATGGACATAGTTTGTTGCTTGCATTAGGGTAGGCTGTCTAATCACACCCCTTGGGGTGCGGACCTTCCCCGGACCCTGCTAACAAGGATGCTTTGTGCATGGGGCTGCCCATAGTTTGATAGGAAACAAACAGCCTAATGACAACTTTTTTTAAAAAAAAATAATTTAAACTACTTATTTTTTAATAGAAAAAATAATTGAAACAGTTGGTAATCATATCACAAGCATATTCGCAATTGACAACCAGGGAATTCCACAAGAACTCACACATGGAGGTGAGCCACTGGATTCCAACATCACAATACCAAACATCGACATGAGAGCTCCAAACCAGGTGCGTGCAGGAATTATGGATCCTAACATGCCATCAAGCAAGGGAACCACAACAATCTGATCAGTTTACCAGGAGTCAGCAAGGAGGAATCATCGATTACTGGAGATGCTTTATTATCAAATTATGAATTCAGGAAATGTTCTTACTGTGAGCATAGAAAGAAAAGAAGCTCGTCCAGCATCAGATGTGAGCAATCCAATTGCTTGCATAAGGTAGCCTAAGCTTACCCAAAAACCCAACTCTATCCCTGCATTACGGGTCCGAGTATCATTCGCTCGGAGTACAAAAGGGAGAAAGGGAATTGCTGCAGAAGCAAATCGCACGACATTGAAGATCCCAGGATCAACAACTCCTTCAATTTCTTTGACTACAGGGATATTACTAGCTGCAGTGTGGACAAACAAGTTAGCCACCATGAAAATGTCATGCCGAAAGGTGAAGACAGTCATCTGCATGCAAAACACATAATATGCTATGACTTAACAAGGTCAGCAGTATGTCTCACCTTCTACGATGTAACTAGCATCTGAAGCTTAGAGATAGAAGTATGTTTCAGCCTTATGGCCATTGCGCAAGATCAGTAAATAAATATAACCAACATCTGATGCAAGTCCCTTATTGCCTTGGTAAAGTCCCTAAGTTAACTAAAACTCAGGTTGAACATGTAAATCTCACCAGAGGTTATTAAAATTGTATATAAAAGATCGGATGAGATTGATTATGCAGGTCTAACTGTTCCTCAAGAACTACTTTGCCGTCTTCTATACAGAGCAATGAAAACTAACAGAAGTGATAAGTTTCCTTTTGTCCCCCAGTTTGAGATCACTGATTTTTGTTTAAAGTGATCTCGTTTTTCTTCAACAATCAAAGATTGTATGCAAAATCGTTTACAGAAAACTGTACCTCTAGATCTCTATTTGGAAACTTCTCTAAGCACTTATCAGTTCCTATCACAGACTATGTTCCTTTGGAAATGTTTGTTCAGGTGAAAACATGGAAGGGATGAGGAAAAACTGTGAGTTTGGAAAGCAAAAATGTAAAGCAGTTCGCAACCCTTCCATACAAATATTTGAAGCCCTTCCAGATTGGACAGGAAGTATAACATAAATCTCTTTTTAACTTCTCTCCCACCAAAACTAGCTTGCCTCTTCCTTCCCTCTTTAGGTCACAAGCTAAAAAGGTATGAGGTCTGTATATTTAATTTATTTATGAGCCTTAAGGCAATAGTAAATAGGTAAGCTAATTGCCTAAAACTCATGCGATACCAATCTATCACATAATCAATTCAAATTTCACAAGGCTGCTAAAACTTGCTACTAGCAATAGTCCCACACATAAAGTGGATACACAGTGCACATTTGGTATTATTCTTTCAACAAGAGTTAAGGTCCAATTCTGTTACCTTCTCAAAAAAAAAAAAAAAAAAAAAAAAAAAAGAGTTATCAATTGAAAGAATTAATTGTAATGTAAGTATAGATGATCTACAGAAGAAGTTTACTCAATGAAATGAACAATCATTTCATCAATTGTATTGCAGGATCCAAATCTCTCTTTGCAGATGATATATGATGAAGTCCATTCTTCTTCATTCTCCTATCTTTCATTCTTCAATTTTTTTCGTTTTTGGTATAATAGGGTTACTATTGGCATCGGAAATCCTAAACCTAAATTGAAGGAGTTATCCTAAACCTAAACTGAAGGAGTTGAATGAACCTTGCTCGGAGAAAGAGACGAAAAAACGAATGCTGAAAATAAACTCTCAATCCCAAAGTGTCAGTTAGCAAAAGCTTGTTTCATAGTAAATCAGCCCCATGGGATAACCCGGGCCTTCCATACAGCCATCGGGAAACAGGTGGCAGTCACTTAAGGACTCCAGCATTTCTAGAAGTAATTGGATGTAGACAAGGAAATGCAGTGTATATACTTTTATTCTCTGAATTTGTTACAAGGTTAGTAAGGCATAGACAAATTAGAAATGGCACATGGTGTTAGTTGTAAATATTTTTCTTTTTATTTTATTCATTTCGGTCGTATAAATAGAATACACTATACAGATTGGGAAACCAATAAGGAAATTCTCTAATCTCTGCATGGTATCAGGGCAGCAGTAATCTTCTTTTTTGCTACATCTTCTTCCTTTCTTGATTCAACCTTTCATCAATGGCACCCTTCTTTGAAAAAAAAAAAACTCATAAGTCGAATCAGGAACCGTGGCCATCACATATTCTACTCATCATTACTATCTTCATCCATGTGACTCACATGGAATGGTACTTGTCAATTCTATATTTGATGGAAAAGGTTATGGAGGCTGGCATAGGGCTATCTACTTAGCACTTTCTGCTGAAAACAAAGGCTTTATTGATGGAGCAATCATTGAACCTGATGCTAGCTCCTCTCAGTTTAAAGCATGGAGTAGGTGCCATGATATGGTGATCCACTGGCTCTTGAACTCTCCCTCGAAAGATATTACTGAAAGTGTACTCTACTTCAAGAGGGGTCCATAGTGGGTGATGGGTGTTAATCATAGTGCACGGAACTCCAGTGCACTTTACCCCTCTATGGTCAACTCATCCAGTTTCTGATGGGTCTTAATGAAACTTATTTTGCAGTAAAGTCAATATCCCTGTGATCTCTCCCTTACCCACTGTTAATCAAGCATATTCTCTTCTGATTGGATGAAAATCAGAGAGAAGTTCGTGTCGCACAACATCCTGGAGATTTTGCTTTTTTCGAAGCAAATCCACAACTAAGCAATCAGAATATGGAGTTGGAGAAGGAAAATCTAAAGAAGTGTTTGAAGCAAGGAAGCCTACCATGGTGTGCTCTTACAGTCTTGCTGTAACAAGCCAGGATACTCCACTGATAAGTACTACAAGATCATTGGCTTTCCTCCAATTTTCAAGTTCACCAAGTCAAGAAAGTTCAGGGTGTTACTCACAGCAATGCAGTAACTGTTGGAGATGACAATGTAGTGCAGTCAGAATATGGGTTGGATTAATTGAGGGGGCAAGGAATCACTCCTGAAGAATTCTCTCAGCTCTATCAACTACTTGAACAGGTGAAAATTGGTCAACAAGGTGAACAAATTTCTAAGGCAACTGTGACTGCAAACTGTGCTGATACAGCTAAGCTTCTTCTAATACTATATTTCATGTTTCTCTCGTAGCTACTCCACCTAAAATTCAGGGGGTTTCAAAACATACGACTCATAACTTTTCAAGTGGGTAGTGTACATATTCTGCCGGATTTTACCCTAAACCATATGCTTTATCTCCTGACTTCAAATCTACTATGTGTTCATAAATTCACTAAACATCTCAATTCTACTCTGACTTTCTCCCATATTGGTGTTGTATTGCAGGGCCCTTTTCAATGAAGAGGCCAGTGGCAGTTGGTGAAGTCAATGATGGTCTAAATCTCCTCAACTCTTCTCCAGTCAACTCTAGTCCAATTTATGGAAATCAGCTACTTCCTAAATGATAATATTTCACTTTTTTCTGGAATTTTTTTTACTTTATTTGAAAATCAGCATTTGGCCATGAAAATTCCAAAATTTGGAATTTGGAAAACACCTAAAACCCTGTTTTCCCTTTTTTTCACTTTCAGTACATTCAAACAACCAAATAATTTTTGCAAAAACTATAACCAAACACAACTCCATCATCAACTCCAACTCCAAAATTACAAATAAAGTGAAGAATATTTGATTTTCATGGCCAAAAGCCTACTTAGTTTTGTTTGTAATAATCATAGTGGAGACAATCCTTCTTATTCAGTTTCCTGTTCTGCTAGTCATTACTGGTGTAAGCCTATGGTACAAACTTTTGGCGCATATGCCTTTATCTAGCATGAAAAATTATCCAATGTTAAGTTTTGTACCTTATCCAAAATCAAATAGAAGTTATTCGGGAAAAATAAGGTTACATCATTAGTCAAAGAGAGTTTAGTAAACACCTCTCTGACAACTGGTATTTCCAACCCCTAAAACATGGAAACTAAACTTTAGATCAGAACTCTCACCACATAAAGATTGAATATTCCTTCTTGTCATAAACATCACATAGAATGGAATAACATAATGCTACCACACTTGTGTCTAACCACAAATACATCAGCATAAAATTGCCTCCCAGCACGCTACACCCATGAGATTCCCTCTTTCTTAAGGTCCAGACATAGCACAATCCAGAATCACCCTTTAACGGTAGAAAGACCAACAACAGCACAAGTAGTAGCAGGCGCATATTCACTACAGTAGCTATCTCTTTAGATTCTAGTACAAGATTGTTAACACAATTAGGGGTCATTTGGTAGCTGGTTTCGAGGTGAGTTATGCAGGTATTAAATCCTGCATAAGCAATACCATGTTTGGTAACTGGTTAAGAGGTAAGTTATTCATGTATAAAATTAATACGGTGTTTGGTTTGTAATTTAGAAACCGGGCATAACTCATGCATGTATAAGTTATGAGAAAATCTAATGTATTATTTTATGTAGGACAGAAGGTGGAATAACTAATACATGAATAACTAAATCCTGCATAAAATAGTACATGGATTCCCTCATAATTAACCAACTTTTCAATATTATTTTAAATTTTGTTTTCCACAATAGACTAGTGAAATACCATCTGTGGACCGAAAAGGAGAGAGTAGTAATAGTAGTAGTAATTAATAACAGTAGAAAGCACAAACAACATCAACAATTACAGTAGTAGCTGCTTCCATTCAGAAAAATATTGAATGATGAAGGTAGAACTAAGAGATAATGGTCAAAAACACACCTTCAGTATCACTTTTTTGGGAGTTTCCTACCTTATTAAGACACACATTGAAATTAATGAGTCAGATGCCTCGTGGACGAAATTTTATGAGCAAATTAAGCAGTCGCGCGCCTTTTGGCCATTATATTCAAACACTTAGTCTAGTTAGCTTCGAAGTATATTTTGATAAATAATTGGTGATATTTTGATAAATAGTTGGTGATAGTTTAGCTAGAAAACGCAATTAGATGAACTAGAGGTCGGAAACGCAACACCTGAACTAGAGGTAGAAAACTCGCCAAAAAAATGATACTTTGTATGTGTTCCATTATCTCTAGAATTTATGACACGTACCATAAATGACAGCAGTGACATTGAGCAAAATGATGCTCCTCATCTTGGTCGATGCAAACAGTATCCTTTTCCACATCGATCGTCTTCTTAACAACGATTTCAGACTTAGATTCCTACTCTTCTTCCTTTTCCCCTCATTTGGTGGTTCTACAGAATACCGAACTCCATTCTTCGCCCTAATACAATTGTTACCAGTCGAAGAGTGACGGCGTCTGTTGACGGAGTAGAATCGTAGCGAAGTGAGAGGAGAGGAAGATGGTGAGAGTAGTCTTATACTGGAGTCGATGGCCGTCGTGCACGGCAAAGCTGTCGCCATAGCTGGTTGAGCTCCGGCTACTTCGCCGGCCACGCTCTTGAGCCAACCGATCCGGCTTATATTCGCCGTCTGAAAAGACATAAATGCCCTTACTAGTGCTACGTGTTGGGTCGTGATTGGGAGTACTTTACCTGGTCGTTTTGTTGGTTCTAGATATTATTAGTATTCATCAAGAGACGAATAGTAAGTTCCAGTAAAAATAAATGTGACAATATTAGGAAACATATGGAGGAACTTGAAGCTTGTTGGGCTTGATGAATTATCCTGTAGATTTGCGCCTGGTGGTTAAATTTCAACGGGCAATTTGCAGAATTGCCCTTTTTTTGGGGTGGTATTTAAATTTTGTCCCTCATATTTATGATCTTTAAATTTTGCCCTTCGGCTAAAACTCATAGGTTCTGGGTTCGAACCCCCGCTCAGTCAAAAATTTTTAAAAAATTTGCAAAGCAGAGTTTAAATTTCGTTATGCCCCTCCGGCAAAATTTTAGTCATGTTTAACTAAAAGTCTGCCGGAGGGGGCAGACTTTGCCTTGAAGCATATATACGTATTTTTTTTTTAACTTTTCAAGGTAAACTTTTAGTAATGCCTTAACTAAAAGTGTGCCCCATAAAACATAACTAAAAGTATGCCTTATAAGGCATAAGTTTTCCTTAAGGCATAACTAAAAGTTTGTCTTATAAGGCAAAGTTTAAATTTTGCTATGCCCCCTCCGGCAGACTTTTAGTTGTGTTTAACTAGAAGTCTGCCGGAAGGGGCAGACTTTTAGTTGTGTTTAACTAGAAGTCTGCCGGAGGGGGCAGACTTTTAGTTGTGTTTAACTAAAAGTCTGCTCCCTCCGGCAGACTTTGCCTTGAAGCATATATATATTACTATATAATATAAGAGCAAATGTGAGGACTTTTGTAGTCCTCACAATAATTTCCCAATTTTTTAAAAACTTTTTAATTAATTACTTTTAGGTCCTAATCTTATTTATTTAAGTCAATTTTTTGGTTTTTCGTTTTTAAGGTCTACTTTTCAAAAGCTATCGAACCTCCTACCTCATTTTTCATGTTCTTTGGTTTTCTGGTTGGTGCTCGATATCTGCATTTGAGCCCGATTAATCCAGATAATTCACACTGTATCACGCCTCTTCGGGGGGAGCGCTTCCTCCAAAGATTTTTTTTCATATCCATGTTCGAACCCCTAATCCCTAATTAAGAGAGGAGCAACTCCATCCGCTGCACAAGTTAAATTATGTATTTGTCTTAAAAGTTCATTAACTATGTATAGATTATTTATTTAGAACTAAATAACTTCAGAAAATTAGGATACATAAGTTATAAATGTCAAATTCTGGCTCCACATTTGATTTGAAGTAAATAATTTCATCAAAATGGAAGTTAAAATATTAAAGGAGTGGAATGAAAAATTTTCTTTCATATAACTACCCACTTGTGGGACTATAATGGGTATATGGCTGTTGTTGTTGTTGTTGTTGTACACTTGTATTAACACAAATTATATTTCTTTAGTTAAAATATCTACTTTTATATCTTGAGTTTGGGCCCGGGCTTAGCACGGGCCTCACATAACTAGTATATATATATATATATATATATATATATTACTTTTCAAGGTAAACTTTTAGTTATGCCTTAACTAACAAGTGTGCCTCAAAGACATAACTAAAAGTATGCCCATAAGGCGGAACTTTTCCTTAAGGCATAACTTAAACTTTGCCTTATAAGGCAAAGTCTATGCCTTAAGAAAAGTTCTTGCCTTATGGGGCATAATTTTGTTATGCCTTAACTAAAATTCTGCCCCATAAGGCATAACTAAACTATGTCTTAGGAAAAATTCTGCCTTAAGGGGCAAACTTTTAGTTATGCCGGATCCGGCATAACTTTAGCTTTTCCTTAAAGATTGTATGTTGGATCCGGCATACACTCCCCCAGTCCTGTCTGGCGAAATTATTTTTTTATTTTATGCCTGAGCGGGGGTTCGAACCCAGAACTTCATGTATTCGCCCACCTTTCCAAGCAAAGCGCAAAACTTAAAGACCACAAATATGAGGGGAAAAAATTAAAGACCACAAATTTGAAGGGAAAAATTTAAAGACCACCCCAAAAGAAGGGCAATCCGCGCAAAAAAATGAATTTCAACAGCATACTAATGGTGGGCCAAATAAAAAAACAATTGTGAATATTCACCAAAGAAAGGCATAAGGAGAGTGATGTTTTACTGGTTTTATTTTCAATGTGTGAGAGATGTGCAAGTAAGAACAAATATGACTGGGAAAAACAAATGTGCTACACACAGCTACATGTTTCCATTTCTTGAAAAACATATAGATTATATCATTCTATTGGCCCATGGTAAATTTGGGCGTAAATTTGGGCGGAGCATAAATTATTGGGGGGAATTCTACTTCTTTTGGGGTGGTCTTTAAATTTTGCCTCTCATATTTGAAATCTTTAAATTTTGCCCTTCGGCTAAACCCCATGGGTTCCATATTCGAACCCCCACACAGTCAAAATTTAAAAAAACAAATCGCAAAGCAGAGTTTAAATTTCGCTATGCCCCCATCGGCATACACTTGTGAAGAAATTACCAAAGTTATGCCAGACCCAGCATACTTATGCCTTATGGGCAGACTTGGCATAAGTATGTCGGGTCTGGCATAACTTTGGTAATTCCTTCACAAGTTTATGCCGGGTCTGGCATAAAAGTTTGCCCATTAAAAGTATGCCCCCACCGACATAAAATTGTTAAAGAATTACCAAACTTATGCCGGACCCGGCATACTTATGCCTTATCGGCAGACTTGGCATAAGTATGTCGAGTCCGGCATAACTTTGATAATTCCGTCACAAGTTTATGCCGGTGGGGGCATACTTTTAATGGGCAAACTTTTATAGTATGCCACATAATGCAGAATTTTTCCTTAAGGCATAACTAAAAGTTTGCCTTATAAGGCAAAGTCTATACCTTAAGAAAAAGTTCTGCCTTATGGGGCATACTTTTGGTTATGCCTTAATTAAAAGTCTACCCCATAAGGCATAGTTCCTTAAGGAAAAGTTTTGCCCCATAAGGCACAACTAAACTATGCCTTGAGAAAAAGTTATGCTCCTTCCGGCATAACTTTAGTTTTTCCTTAAGGACTTTATGCCGGATCCGGCATACACTCCCCCCAGCCCTGCCTTGCGAAATTATTTTTTTATTTTATGCCTGAGCGGGGGTTCGAACCCAGAACCTCAAGTATCCAAGCGAAGGGAAAAATTTAAAGACTACAAATATGAGGGGCAAAATTTAAAGACCACCCCAAAAGAAGGGCAATCCGTGCAAAAAACTGAATTATTGGAGAAAGAGAACACAAGTGTCGAGTGCACACAAATTAATTACCCGGCCTGGCCCCTTACTTTTATATCTCCAAATCTATTTACCCGGATGCCCCCAAAACTATGATACCAACATGGTATCTCTTACATACCATGATGGCATCACAGAATACTTCTCTCATTTCATCAAGAACACTCACAAGCCCTCTATGAAACCCATATGGTACGTATAATATACTTATAGAGTATCATAAAGGAACATGTTCATTCATTCAAAAAACATCTATCATATAATCATATGATAGATATATACTAAGATAGTATAATGGAGGAAGGGTTTGGGCGAGAAGGTACTCGGATAAATAGATTTGGCCAAACTTGGTAGAAACTAAATTAGTTTATGAGAGGACAAGGCCGGGTAAACATTTTGCCTTCTGTCACGCCCCAAAACCCACCCTAGACATGACCGGCATCCGTCGTCATGAACAACATCAAAAGAACCTAAAAGATGCAATAATAACACTTGAACCCGCCAGGTTCAATAATCACCTCCAACAGTTTATAGAATAAATTCAAACGAATCATGAGATATGAATTAAATTAGCGGAAGTCTTTATTGTTATAATACTTAATTAAACGTATCACATGCCCAAGAGTTAAACAACTCGACAACTGCCCACAAGAATGTATACTATGGAGCTTCTAAGATAAAGAATGATTGTCTAACACATCGGGATACAGCCCGCTAAAATGGTAAAATAATGAATAAAGATAATGAGGGTGTCCCGCAAATGAACATGTGGGCTCACCAAGTCAGCAGCAACAACAAGTCCTTCCTAAGCGCCTGAAGTACCAAGAACCTGTTCTTCTCCGTTACCTAACATACCATCAGAAACAATAATGGTATGCCTGAGTACTTCAGTGAGTGCCTCGGGGAAAACAAGTAATGCGAAAATAGAGTACAATAATACTTAAAGAAATTAGTTCTGAAACCCATGTGAAATCAATATAAAAACAGTTATTCAACTTGTGTATCTCAATAAGAATCATCAAAACTGATTATAAAGCCTCTTGTCAAGTTACAACTTTCAATTATGTCTTTCAAATAGATCATGATTGTCAACAAAAATTCCATGAGAAAATAAGAATATCACACATGCCAATACAGGCCCAAGAATCAATCACATCGAAGGGATGACCGTAGAGGTTCCCTAAACTCAGCGCACCACACCGAAATATGAAATTCTCGGTGGCTATCCTTCCTCCCGAATAGCTAGGCATAAATCGCACTCCGGGTATCAAACCCGGTAGTGGCCACTCTTCTTCCCGAATGGCTAGGCAATTACCACACTAGGATCCATAGTGGCTACCCTTCCTCCCGAGTGACTACCCTTCCTCGCGAGTAGCTAGGCTAAACACAACAATAAAGTTCATAGCATAGAAGTCGATTCACCATTTGTCTCAAAGTAGTCACACCATCAATTAGAATTTAAGTTCATTATGCCATATCGTACAGATAAATCATTTCAAAGAACATCTTGAAAACGTTTACACTTCTTTAACCAAGATTTCAATGTCATAGTTCAATATGAAAACATTATTACCAACCCTTAGTCGTCCTTATTAACCATCTCTTATAGAAGAAAACGATTATGATTCATATACGTATATAGAGGACAATACAATCAAGGTTTAATATGGACTTGTCCCCTCACGCACACCAACCACAATCAAAGCATGAAATAGGGCTCTAAAGTATGAGAAAGTTCATCTTTTTATTCAATAAAGAACTTTTGGGAAAGGAGACATAGATTCCAAAATAAGGTTTTCAAAAAGAGACATACATTCCAAAATAAAGTTTTCAAAAAGAGACATTCCTTAATTAAGCCTTACGTATCCTAACAATTCACCTTCTTAGCGAAGAACACCCAAAACCCTAGCTTGAGTTACTTTGAGAAGGATTACTTTGCAAACCCTAGGTTTTTCATTCAAGAATCATGTTAAGAATCACGGGTTTAATGCTAGGATTGATTGATAATGTTAAAGATGTTCTTACCTTAATGTTTGGAGACTTAGAGAAAAGATTTTCATCCTTAGGGTTTATGAGAATGTGAATAAGTGATAAAATTAACTGAACCCGCTATATATATACATAGCTGGCGGAGGGCGAAATACGCCCAGAAATACGGACTGTATGAAATACGGGTCGTATTCTGTGGCCGTATTTAACGTTATCAAAACAGTGAGCAGTCTAGGGAATGGGTGAAATACGCCTATAAATACGAACCATATTTCAAAATACGAGCCGTATTCTCTGGTCATATTTTATGATAGCAAAACAGTGAGCAACCTAGGAAGGTGGTGAAATACGCCCAAGGAATACGGGCTGTATTTCAAAATACGGGTTGTATTCTTTGGCTGTGAAACGAGTACTGAGCTTGCCCTTTTTACCAAACCGCATTACTCCCTTCATCGGTGACACTTTCAAGAACACCTTGTCATCAACAGAAAACTATAGCTCTCGTCGCCTCATATCCATCCGTCTTCTGTCTACTCTGAGCTGTCTTGAGTAGTTGTACAATAAGATTAACTTTCTCAATTGCATCATGAACTGAGTCAGGACCCAATAACTCTACTTCAGTTGGTTCAAACCAACCAATTGGAGATCGACAACGTCTCCCATAAAGAGCCTCATAAGGAGCCATCTAAATACTCGTTTGATAACTGTTGTTGTACGCGAATTCCACAAGAGGTAAATGTTCATCCCAATTTCCTTCAAAATTTATAACACAGGCTCGTAGCATATCTTCCAAAGTCTGAATAGTTCTCTCTGCCTGACCGTCAGTTTGAGGATGAAAGACAGTGCTTAATTTCACTCTAGTCCCCAATCCTTCCTGAAAAGATGTCCAAAAATGAACAGTGAATTGTGTGCCTCTGTTAGATATGATGGATGTCGGAATCCTATGCAACCTAACTATCTCCTTTAAGTATAGCTTGGCATATATCGCCGTAGTATATGACGTCTTCACAGGGAGAAAATAGGCAGACTTTGTGAGTCTATCCACTATCACCCAAATCAAATCAAACTTGGCTTTTGTGCAGGGTAAACCTACAACGAAATCCATTTGGATCTCTTCCCACTTCCACTGCAGAATCTCAATATTCTGAGCCAGGCCTTTGATGTTCAGCCTTCACCTGTTGACAGTTCAAACACTTAGCCACCAAGTTAGAAATATCAACCTTCATGCTCTTCCACCAATAGTGTTGTTTCAAATCCTTATACATCTTGGTGGATCCCGGATTGTCACGCCCCGAACCATGGCCTTGGCGTAACACGGCACTCGGGCCTTGCTTGCATGTGTCCGAGCGAACCTCATGGCTTGCTTGTCAACATGGGCATCAAAACAGTATACTCTATATGATGTAATTTAAATCAATCATGAAAATGTAATTTGCGGAATAAAGTCTTGAAATTTTCTCATAGCATGAAATATCATGAAAACATAATAGTCTACAAACATGAAAGCATAACTGACTCTGTGAACTAACATCTGTCTATGAAACCTCTAAAACATGTCTGAATACTAACTACCAGGACATGGCCCTGGACTACCACAAACTGAATACTAATGCAGACTCTATATTGAACCCCGAGAGAAGTGGGGCTCACCAATAAGCTGATATCTGAAGTGATCCTACTGCGCAGACGTATGCTCCTGAAAACCGGTATCTGCACCGTGAAGTGCAGGCCCCGGGCAAAAGGGACGTTAGTACATGGTGAATAGTACAAGTATGTAAAACCTGCTGAAGTGAAGAACATGGCACAACATAGGTATAGGACATGAACTGAAACTGAATGTAACTTGAACATGAGCTTGAAACGTGAGTAAATTCTTAAAACAGTAAATCAATGGAAATACTTGTATGTAAAACTACTTGTAACGTGGGGAATGCTATAGTATAACCGACAACATGGTCTGGTACTTGCGTCCTACCAGCAGAACACTCACAACCTTGCCAGGGATATGAGATTTAAGTAATAATAAGCATGTAAGGATCCAAACTGCATAATGAAGGTGTTGCCTCCTTGCTTACAACCCTTATCCTACGGTGGCTACGTAGTTTCAGGCTATCTGAGCCTTCTCGGTTAACTAAGCAATTCCCAAAACATGAACATAATATAGTTGGCTAAGAAGCCTATGATTTTCGTGAAATAACTTGTAAATAACTTGTAATCATGATTTCACGAAATAACTTGTAACTTGGTTTCATGAAATATCTTGTAATATGGTTTCATGAGATAGCTTGTCATAGTCTTGCAAACATGTTTTTGATTCATGAGTAATAACAATAGTTCATAATTATATATATACATATATAATTGACATGACAACATGCTTGTAATTTGCTACATAAAATCATAAAGTTTCATATAAACATAATGAGAACACATGAGGAAGAATTCATGATTCATGGATTAAGCTAGGGTTCCTAATAACCGTAATGGAAAATTAGGAATACAATAACGAATATAGATACAAAATTCATGTACATAAATACATAAATACGGGCTACCAATATGTTGGGTTTAATGCCCTAGGGTTTGAACTTCATGGATATCAAGAAACGGAGCATGGGGAAGAACGTAGAGATTCCTACATGTGGATGGAAGTTCTACATACCTTAGTCGCTCCAAAACTTGAATTAAAGACTTGAGCTTTGAAAAAGATTTCCAAAATCTTGAATTCTTGAACCTTGAAATGGGTTTTCTTGAAAACCCTAGTTTTGGAATGATGATTTCTTGTTTAGATTACAAGGATATGTATTAGAATTAAGTTGGAATAATTAGAGTAGGCTTACCTTGATGTTCTTGATGATGGAAGAGGGTAGGAGGTCGTTCTAGGGCTTGAAGGAATGAAAAATAATGATTTGAACTGATACGGACGAACATATATTGTTCTGGAAAAATTAAAATTTCGGCCCAGTTAAATACTGGCCGTAGTTCAAAATACGGCCCGTATTTTGAAATACTGGCCGTATTTTGAAATACGGACTGCACTGCATCTCTTCAGTAAAATGGCCATAACTCTTTGCACAGATGTCCGTTTGACCCCCATAATATACCGTTGGAAAGGTATTTCAAAGCTCTACAACTTTCAGGAAGGACGTTTTCCCAAATTCCAAATGTATTTTGAAATACGGGCCGTATTTTGAAATACGGTCCGTATTTAACCATTTGACATCCAAATGCCAAATTCCCGAATGCTCAGAAATCCTTGGTTTTAGTTTACGACTTGAAATACGGACCGTAAACTGAAATACGGTCACTGTTCATGGGCGTAAACTCCCATCCTACAACGGAACAGGGAAATTTCAATTCCCACATTCTTCATCTGATTTTCTAAGTCTTGGATCATGGTCAAAGCTTACGTTAAAGGTACGGGGTGTTACACGGATGAACCGAATACTATAAACTATGAGCTTCCGTCATTAATTCTTGTCGAAGATCATCGATATCAGGAACACACAATCGCCCTTGCAACCGCAGAACACTATCACCAGTCCCAATGGTAAATGAAGTGTACTTATCCCTTTCCACCCCATCTCTCAGTTTTGCCAAAAGTTCATCATCATATTGCTTGGATTTAATCCTTTCAACAATGTCAGACCATGATGACGTGATTCCCACTAACTCTCCATCCTCAGTTTCATCAAGTCTGACCCCAAGACTAGCAAGTCTTTGAATGTCCTTCCCCATGGGCATGTTATGAACGTGCAAATAAGCCAATGTGCCCATAGATTTTATACTCAAAGCATCAGCAACCACATTAGCCTTACCATGATGATACAAAATATTCAAGTCATAGTCTTTTAATAGTTCCAACCACCTCCTCTATCTGAGATTCAACTCTCGCTGCTTAAAGATGTATTACAAGCTCTTATGGTCAGTAAAAACATCGCAATGCTCATTATACAATTAATGGCGTCAAATTTTCAAGGCAAATACCACGGCAGCCAACTCTAAGTCATGAGTCAGACAATTCTTCTCATGCTTCTTCAGCTGTCGCGAAGCATAAGCAATCACCTCACCGTTCTGCATCAATACACAACCCAAACCAATTCTGGAAGCATCAAAATACACCACATATCCACCAGACCCAGAAGGTAAAGTTAAAATAAGAGCCGAAATCAACCTTGTCTCAAGCTCTTGGAAACTCTTTTCACAAGCTTCGGACCACTGAAACTTAGCAGTCTTCTGTGTCAATTTAGTCAATGGAGAGGCTATTGACGAAAAGCCTTCCACAAACTTTCTGTAATAATTTGCCAAACCTAAGAAACTACGAATTTCAGTCGCACTAGTTGGTCTAGGACAATCCTTAACCGCTGAAATTTTCTGAGGGTCTACTTTAATGCCATCACCAGTCACCACATGATCCAAGAAAGCCACAGACTCAAGCCAGAATTTGCACTTAGAAAATTTTGCATAAATCTCGTTCTCCTCAAGTGTTGTCAAAGTTATTCTCAAATGATTAGCATGATCCTCACGACTTTTAGGTACACTAAAATATCATCAATAAACATAATAATGAAGCGGTCTAGATAAGGCTTAAACACACGATTCATCAAATCCATGAATGCAGCAGGCGCATTAGTCAACCCAAAGGACATGATTAGAAACTCAAAGTGCCCATAACTAGTACGGAACACGGTTTTTGGGATATCCTTCTCCTTTATCTTCAATTGGTGATACCCAGACCTCAGGTCAATATTTGAAAAGAACTTAGCACCCTGAAGTTGGTCAAACAGATCATCTATCCTAGGCAAGGGATACTTATTCTTGATGGTCACCTTATTAAGCTGACGGTAATCAACACACATTCTAAGGGAACCATCTTTCTTCCTAACAAACAATATTGGAGCACCCCAAGGTGAGGAACTTGGTCGGATGAAACCCTTATCCAAAAAGTCCTTTAACTGATCCTTTAATTCCCTTAGCTCCGCTGGAGACATACGAAAAGGTGGAATAGAAATAGGTTAGGTGTCGGGAATAACATCAATCCCAAAATCAATAACTCTATCAGGAGGAATACCAGGAAGGTCTTTGGGAAATACTTTGGGATAATCACTAACTTGGGAGCATATGCAAATTCGGGTACTACGACTTTTGTATCATTAACAACAACCAAATGGTAAATACACCCTTTAGTAATCATCTGAAGGGCCTTAAGATATGAAATAAATCTACCCCTTGGCTTAGCAACTTCACCTTCCCACATAATAACAGGCTTCTCGGGAAAGGCGAAACGAACTAACTTATGGCGACAATCCACATTAGCATAACAGCGGACAACCAGTCCATCCCCATAATTATATTAAAATCCACCATCTCAAGTTCATACAAATCAGCCACGGTCTCGCATCTTTTAATCACAACAACACTATTTCTATACACTCTAAAAGCAATAACAGGAACACCAGAAGGTGTATCAACAGCAAAGGGTTCCGACAAAGGTTCGGATTTCATACCCATATCAAGAGCAAAATAAGGGGCCACATAGGATAAATTTGAACTCGGATCAATCAATGAATAAGCATCATGAGAAAATATGGTAAGGATACCTGTAACCAAGGCGTCAGAAGCCTCAGTTGCCTCCCTACGAGTCAGCCCATAAAGTCGAGTTGTCCCTCCACCAGAAGTGTTAGCAACTTTCTTTCCTTTTCCATTATTACGAACATTCTAATTATTATTGTTAGCATTACCAGCAGATGAATTTTTAGCAGATGCAAAATGTTACACCTCGAAAAAATTTCCGTTGACGTACAGTGAATAGACTAACGACGAGTACGAATATATGGTATTTCAATAAGTAAGAAATGAAATTTGATGACCTTAGTTAAGATTTCAAAGACATTCGGAGTAAGAGGAGGAAGTTTTCCAAGAGAGGGCAAGGCATATGATGTGTATCGGAAAGGATTTACGAGTAACAAGTTAACGATAATTTAATGATACTTTGGAGAAGAGTTATAACGTCCTTTAGATTGTTAATGAGGTAATAAACAAGTGCTAAGAAGGTTCCCTAAGGATTGGAGATCAAATGAAGTGACAAGAAAAAGATTAGTGAAGAGATGAGATATACGGTCGATTATATGGTCCGTATAATGTTATACGGACTATTATACGGTCCGCAGGATTATCACAGTAAATTCCCTCACTGGTGAGATTATACGGTTACTTATACGGACTGTATAAAGTTATACGGCCCATATAATGTGTCGTATAATTGTCACAAAGGCGAGATATTAAAGAGGTCATTTTACGGATCGTATAAAATTATACGGCCCGTATAATGTGTCGTATAATGAGCATAGAATCGAGTGGAAAAGGGGAAAATTTTGTGGTCACTTATATGGACCGTATAAGTTTATACGGACCGTATAAGTGTCCGTATAATTTTCCCGACATATCAGATTTCATGCTATTAAAAAGGGACCAAGTCATTATTTCATTTCATTTTTCATCCAACACCTCAAGAACTCTCTAGAAACCCTCTCCACTCTTCATCTACAAGAACACAAGAGAAATTTATGATCAACTTCATCAAACTAAGCAAACCAAGTGTAAGAAACTCATTAAAGATCATCCAAGCCAAGAAATTTCATTGAAGATGAACTAGGGTTTTGGCTCAACTGAAGTATTTCCATCCAAATATTATTCCTACAACATCTAAGGTAAGTTTTATGATCTTTCTATGTTATTTAAGGTATTGAGAAGTTGAAACACTTGGATTGTAGAAGGAGATAGAAAATGGGTCATGAATGTGGAAATAGTGTCATTTTTGAGTAATGCCTTGGGTTGAGTAATGATTCTTGATATGTTATGATTATAATCATGTTATAAATGACATTAAGAACATAGGATAGACATTGTATATGAGTGGATGTTATAGTGTGCCATGACCATGAATATGGATGACTTGAAGTGAATTGAGGAATATGGATAATGTAGTTAAATGAAGGCTATTGTTATGATATTGTGAATGTTGATATTGATGTTGGGAGTTGATATATGATATATAGAAAGTCGTATAAATAAAGGAGATGCTGTCCAATTTTCTCTAGCTTTGGTCATGTATGCTAGCTATCGATCTTTCTAGTAATAGTATAACTCTAATGAAGGTAGAAACGTGAGGATTGAGGAGAACGTGCAAGTGATAGAATAGTTGAACGGAAAGGTATGTAAGGCTAACCCTTCTTTCATAAGGCATGGTTCTTTGGCCAAATATCTAATCTTCTATAAGCCTATGATGTCCTCCAAATGATGCCATCTTCAAAAGCTACTAAGCTCATGATTCTTGATATATTACGATTGTACTAAATTCCTCCTCTGACGAATAACCCTATAAGGATAGATGTAGTGATGACAGCGATAATAGTAATGACGATAATGATGACGACGATAATAGTAATGACGATAATGATGACGACGATAATGGTGATGATGATAATGATGACGATGATAATAGTGATGACGCTAAAGATGTTTATAGGCTTTTATGTATATGTGCCTAAGTATGGCTATTATGGAACCCCGAGCTTATATGGCCGGGTAGAAAATATAATATATATAATGCGCGCGCACCACTGCAGTTGGGTACGGACAACCCTGAAGCCTTGGTAGGGCCAGGTATGTATGATAACCGAACCTAGCCATGGTCGGGTGCGCGAAACACCGAACCTTCGTGGTCAGGTATGCTATGTAAATGCTATGTATATGATATGGATATGTATATGATATAGATATAAGTGTGAATACGAATATGTTACGATTACGAATAAGAATATGCATACGAATACAACTATGGATACGAAATGTAAATGAGTACGGATATGAGTACGGATACCGATACGGATGTATGTACACAATCTCGCATTAGAAATGGAAAGTCCCTATGATAAGCAAGTAGGTGCTTATGACGATGATACTACTATCTCCCATCTCATGCTATTTCTTATGTTGCTTATTATGCTTCTATACTGATATTGATCATGCTTTACATACTCAGTACATTCTTCGTACTGACGTTCGTTTGTTTGTGGACACTGCGTCATGCCCGCAGGTGGCCAGGGAGACAGTCTTGATCCATAGCTATATTTCTCAGGGACTGCATAGCGGAGCTCCATTTCATTCGGAGTTATAGCTTTTGGTATTGATTCTTTTGTGTACATATTTATGGGCCTAACGGGGTCCTGTCCCGCCTATATGATATGACATACTCTCCTTAGAGGTTCGTAGACATGTGTATATGGTTAGATGTGTTTTTCCTTGTCGGCCTATATTTCAGATGTCATTTTGTTAACCTCGTCGGCTTATGTACATTGCTATGGGCATTGCTATTAATGGTGATATGTATATATGTATCGTTGCCCAATGGAAATAGTATGATTGATGGATAGAAAGTATGTTTAATATGTGGCTCACCTAGATGTAAATGTAAAGGGTATGCTAAGAGGTGCACGGGTGGGCTAGCACCGGGTGCCCGTCGCAGCCCTCCGATTGGGTCGTGACAAAAGTGGTATCAAAGCAGTTCTGTACTAGGATGTGTCTACGAGCCGTGTCTAGTAGAGTCTTGCTTATGGGTGTGTTACGCGCCACAATTATAAACAAGAGGCTGTGGGCATTTTAGGAATGAATGACCTTCTTTCTTCATAAGATCGTGCGATAGAGCTATGACATAAGAACTACATTTTCCTTAACCATGTCATGTGTTATGTATTTAAGAGATGCCTATAAAGAGAAAGGCTACGGCAGCCCAAAGGAGCAAGACAGTGGCAGAAAAGCGGGCTGAAAGAGCACCCCCAACAGTTGTAGAGGAAAGTGAGTCCCAAAATGCGGCTCAATCTCAGTCCTCCTAGTCAGTGCCTATTTCTAAGGAGCGTGAGGGAGCCTCAGCCCCAGCTCCAGCACCTCCGGCTCCTCTACCGGATGCTTCAGGCCAAGATGTAAAAGAGGCCATTCATTTGCTTACTTAATTGGTTGCTGCCCAGACTCAGCGGCAAAGTACAGGGCAAGGTGATAGGGCTGTTAGTGCAAGGGCCCGTGATTTTATTAGCTTGAACCCTCCGGAATTCTTTGGATCAAAGCCGGATGAGGACCATCAGAATTCTATTGATGGAATGTTGAGGACGCTTCGCTTGATACATGCTTCGGACACCGAATCAGTGGAGTTAGCGTCCTATAGGTTGAGGGATGTCGCGATCCATTGGTACACGATTTGGATGGCTTCACGGGGAGCCAATGCACCTCCCCCAGTATGGCAAGAATTTGTAGATGCTTTCCTCTGACATTATTTGCCTCCGAAAGTTCGGCGAGCTAGAGCCGATAAGTTTTTGAATTTGAGGCAAGGAAGCATGAGTGCTTTAGAGTATAGTCTCCGCTTCAATTCTTTGGCTAGGTATGCTTCGGCCATGGTAGCGGATATGGGTGACCGAGTACACCGATTACTGAAAGGCCTAGGGTCACATTTGATGGATAGGTGCTTGACTGCATCCCTTCAGGACAATATGGATATTTCACGCATTCAGGCCCATGCTCAAAATCTAGAAGAAATCCTACAACAACAAAGAAGTGAGCGTGAGCATGATAGGGGACATGAAAAGAGGGCCAGATCTTCGGGTCCGATGATTGAGTTTAAAGGCGGGCATAGACAGCAGTTTTCTAGGCATTCAGGCCATTCTATGACTAGTGCGCCTCCATGATTTTCAGGCCAGAGATTTGATAGACCTACTCGTTCCAGGCCGAGTCAGAGTTGTTCGGGGTTTCAGTTCAGAGGTGATTCAGGTTAGGCGAGGCCACCCGTACCACGATGCTCCCAGTGTGGAATGTTACATTGGGGTCAGTGCCGATTGGGTTCAAAGGTTTGCTATTCATGTGGTCGACCAGGCCATATTATGCATGATTGCCCCTCCGTTGGTGGTAGAGGTAGGACCCAGCCTTCAGGGTCGGTAGCCGGATCTTCATCATCTGTACCCCTTATGGGGCCAGGTTCACATACGCCAGTCGGCCATGGTAGAGGCAGAGGGAGAGTCCCTAGTTCTAGTGGTCCTCAACACCATATTTATGCTTTGGCTGGACGCCAAGTTCTTGAGTCTTCTCCTGATGTGGTCACATGTATATTATCGGTATTTTCTCATGATGTATATGCTTTGATAGATCCGGGCTCCACATTGTCATATGTTACTCCGTATATTGCGGGTCGATTTAGAGTCAAACCGGAGTCGATCAAACCTTTCGAGGTGTCTACACCCGTTGGCGAATCGGTAATAGCTAGTCGAGTATATAGAAACTAGATAGTTATGATTTGTGACCATCGTACTATGATTGACTTGAATGAGCTAAAATGGTAGATTTTGATGTTATTATGGGCATGGATTGGTTGGCTTCTTGCTATGCCAATGTTGATTGCAGTATGAAAATGGTTCGTTTCCAATTTCTGGGAGAACCAGGTTTAGAATGGAAAGGGAATACTTCGTCACCAAAAGGTAGGTTTATTTCCTATCTAAAGACAAGGAGAATGATCACAAAAGGTTGCATATATCATCTAGTGCGGGTTCAAGATGTAGAAGCTGAACCGCCGACTCTTCAGTCAGTTCCCGTAGTGAATGAGTTTCCAGATGTATTCCCGGAAGAGCTTCCAGGCCTCCCTCCCGAGCGGGAGATTGATTTTGCTATTGATGTATTGCCAGACACCAAGCCTATATCTATTCCTCCTTATAGAATGGTTCCCGCAGAATTGAAAGAGTTGAAGGAGCAATTGAAAGACTTGCTTGAGAAAGGCTTTATTAGGCCTAGTTCATCCCCATAGGGAGCACCCATGTTGTTTGTCCGAAAGAAAGATGGCTCCTTGAGAATGTGCATTGACTATCGACAATTGAATAAGGTGACGGTTAAGAATAAATATCCCCTTCCAAGGATTGATGACTTATTTGACCAATTACAAGGTGCCAAATGGTTTTCAAAGATAGATTTGAGGTTCGGGTATCATCAAGTGTGAGTTAGGGAGAAAGATATCCCTAAGACTGCCTTCAGAACAAGATATGGCCATTTTGAGTTCCGGGTAATGTCATTTGGGCTAACTAATACACCAGCAGTATTTATGGATTTGATGAACAATGTGTTCAGGCCCTTCCTAGATCTATTTGTGATTGTATTCATCGACGATATCTTGGTGTATTCTAGATTCGAGGCAGAACATGCGGATCATTTGCGTACTGTCCTTAGAGTTCTTCAAACTCGAGAGTTGTTTGCAAAAATTTTTAAGTGTGAGTTTTGGTTGAACTCAGTGACATTTTTGGGGCACATTGTTGCAGCCGATAGTATTCGGGTAGATAGCCAAAAGATTGAGGCCGTGAAGACTTGGCCAAGGCCCACAAATCCTACGGAGGTTCGTAGCTTTCTGGGCTTAGCAGGTTATTACAGGAGATTTGTTGAAGGTTTTTCTTCTATTTCTGTGCCACTTACAAAGCTGACCCAGAAATCAGCTAAGTTTCAATGGACAGATGCTTGTGAACGTAGTTTCCAAGAGTTAAAAGATAGGTTGACTTCTGTCCCCGTCCTAACACTTCCAGAGGGATTGGAAGGTTATGTTGTTTATTACGATGCTTCAGGTATTGGGCTAGGCTGTGTGTTGATGCAACATGGTAAGGTGATTGCGTATGCTTCACGACAATTACGGAAACACGAGAAAAATTATCCAACCCATGATCTGGAATTGGCCGCAGTGATCCTTGCATTAAAGATGTGGAGACATTATTTATATGGTGTCCATATGGATATTTATACAGATCATAAGAGTCTTCAGTATATCTTCAAGCAAAAAGAGTTGAATTTGCGACAACGACGATGGTTGGAATTGCTAAAAGATTATGATGTTGATATCCTATATCACCCTGGAAAGGCAAATGTTGTGGCTGATGCTCTTAGCCGCATATCCATGGGAAGTTTGTGTGATGTACGACCAGATAAAAGAGAAATGGCTCGTGAGCTCCAGCAGTTAGCTAGTTTGGGAGTTCAAGTATTGGACTCAGGTAGCAGGGGAACTACCATTTAGAATTCAGCAGACTCGTCACTAGTAGTGGAAGTGAAGGAGCGACAATACGAAGACCCCATGCTAATGCATTACTGAGATACACTCCCTCAAAAGGAGAAGTCATCATTTGAGATTGAAGGAGACGGAGTTCTCTGATGCCGAGGTAGATTATGTGTTCCTGATGTGGTAGGGTTACGCCACCAAATATTGAGAGAAGCTCATTGTTCCCGTTATTCTGTCCACCCTGGAGCGACGAAAATGTACCATGATCTTAAATCTATATATTGGTGGAATGGGATGAAGAAAGATATAGCGGAATTTATAGCTCAATGTCCTAACTGTCAACAAGTGAAAATCGAGCACCAAAAGTCGGGCGGATTGTTGCAAGCTGTAGAAATTCCAACTTGGAAGTGGGAAGTGGTTAATATGTATTTCATTACAGGCTTACCCCGTTCTCGACGTAGACATGATTCTATATGGGTGATTGTGGATAGACTCACAAGTCAGCTCATTTCTTACCAGTCAAAACGACATATATGGCGGAAGATTATGGAAAGCTTTATGTTAAAGAAATAGTGCGACTCCATGGTGTCCCAAGATCTATTATCTCAGATAGAGGAACTCAGTTTACAACTAATTTTTGGAAGTCCTCAAAGAGGGTTTGGGGACTCAAGTGAGCCTTAGCACGACATTTCATCCGCAGACTGATGGATAAGCTGAACGTACCATTCAGACTCTTGAGGATATGCTACGGGCATGTATGATAGATTTTGGAGGTAATTGGGATGATCACTTACCCCTTATTGAAATTTCTTATAACAATAGTTATCATTCTAGCATCCAAATGACACCATATGAGGTTTATATGGGCGGAAGTGTAGATCCCCAATTGGGTGGCTCGAAGTAGGAGAGACTAAATTGATAGGGCTAGACTTGGTCCAGCAAGCCATAGAAAAAGTTAAGCTCATACAAGATCGGTTATTAGCAGCCCAAAGTCGTCAAAAGTCCTATGCGGATAATCGTCGAAGGAATTTAGAGTTTCAAGTGAAAGATTGGGTATTCTTAAAAGTGTCACCAATGAAGGGTGTAATGAGATTTGGCAAAAAGGGGAAACTTAGTCCCCGATACATTGGGCCTTATGAGATTATGCGTAAGGTAGGCAAAGTGGCCTATGAATTAGATCTACCTCCTGATTTGGAGTCAGTTCACCTAGTTTTTTATGTTTCGATGCTTCGTAAATGTGTTGGAGATCCTACTAGGATCGTGCCAGTAAATGATGTACAAGTGAAAGAAAAGTTAACTTATGAAGAGGTACCCATTGCCATATTAGATAGGCAAGTACAGAGGCTCAGAAACAAAGAAGTGGCCTCAGTTAAGGTTTTGTGGAGAAACAATAACCGAGAAGAGATGACATGCGAAGCGGAATAAAATATGAAATCTAAGTACCCGCATTTATTTCAGCCACTAGAAGAAATCCAAGACGAGACATCAAGATCATAAGGTATGTATATTTTCTTTTCATGCATTGGGTCATGTGTGACCAAACTCTATTGCCATTATGTTGTGGCCCTGTGAAGTGTTGTTATTTTGGGCTGTTGTGACAGGATGGTAGTGCCATATTACAGGGGAAACTCTAGCGAAATTTTTATAGAATCCTCGAGAATTTAACATTCGAGTACGAATGTTCTTAAGGGGGGAAGAATGTTACACCTCGAAAAATTTTCCGTTGACGCACAGTGAATAGACTAACGAAGAGCACGACTATAATGTATTTCAATAAGTAAGAAATGACATTTGATGACCCTAGTTAAGATTTCAAAGACATTCGGAGTAAGAGGAAGAAGTTTGCCAAGAGAGGGCAAGGCATATGATGTGTATCGGAAAGGATTTACGAGTAACAAGTTAACGATGATTTAATGATGCTTTGGAGAAGAGTTATGACGTCCTTTAGATTGTTAATGAGGTGATAAACAAGTGCTAAGAAGGTCCCTAAGGATTGGAGATCAAATGAAGTGACAAGAAAAAAATCAGTGAAGAGATGAGTTATACGGTCGATTATACGGTGCGTAAAATGTTATACGGACCATTATACGGTCCGCAGGATTGTCACAGTGAAGTCCCTCACTGGTAAGATTATACGGTCACTTCTACGAACCGTATAAAGTTATACGGCCCGTATAATTGTCAGAGAGGCGAGATGTTGAAGAGGTCATTTTACGGTCACTTATACGGATCGTATAAAATTATACGGCCCGTATAATGTGCCGTATAATGAGCACAGAATCGAGTGGAAAAGGGGAAAATTTTGTGGTAACTTATATGGACCGTATAAGTTTATACGGACCGTATAAGTGTCCGTATAATTTTCCCGACATATCAGATTTCACGCTATTAAAAAGGGACCAAGTCATTATTTCATTTCATTTTTCATCCAACACCTCAAGAACTCTCTAGAAACCCTCTCCACTCTTCATCTACAAGAACACAAGAGAAATTTATGATCAACTTCATCAAACTAAGCAAACCAAGTGTAAGAAACTCATTAAAGATCATCCAAGCCAAGAAATTTCTGTTATATCCCGCATTTTTCGCATTCGGATAATTTAAGGTAATTGCGGGAGATTAAGAGCAGTGGATTAGGAAACCCATGATACGGAATGAGGACTCATGTAAAGACCGAGGAGTTCGATTATAACGAAGATAGGGTGAAAGATAAAGAATGGGCATGAAGGAAAGGACAACTATAAAAGGGACCCTCCCGAAGTATTATGATACCCTATGAGGTCAGTTGAACATTCGATGATGAATGTTCTAAAGGGGGGGGGGGGGAGGATGTTATAGCCCGTATTTTGTACGTTCGGATGTTTCGGGGTGGTCGTGCTAAGTTAAGGGCAAAACCATTTTCCAAAATTATTTTAATGTGCAAGTTGTTTATGAATATTATTTATGAACATTATTAGTATGGAAATATTGAGAAAGGCAAAGGGTAAAAAGGGAAATTCGCAAGATGGCTCATAGAAATGTGGAGGAAGCCTAAGGGCAAATTTGGAATTTGGAAAAATTAAATTTTCATGAAGTGCAAAACAAAACAAAAAAAAATGGTCTTGGAATTAAAGGGGCCATTTGGGCCGTCCAATTGGAGTGGGCTTAGGCCCACCTAGAAGTTAATGGAAAAAATAAAAAGATGACTAAGTCATCTTTAGAAATTTCAAGAACCTTAAAGAACAAAAGAGAAGGAGAAAAAAACCAAAGGCCATTCGGCCATGTCCAAACCAACAAGGACCTTGGATTTTTTTTATCAAAAATTATTTTCTTCTAGCTAAACAATCCATTGAAGGGTCCTTAGCAAAGTGAAGTGATCATTGGAGCAAGAAAAACACATATTCTTACAAGTTACAAATCTTAGCCAAGTGAGAAGTTAAGGGAAAAAGGTGAGGTTTATCCTTTTCTTATATGTTATGGATGATTATGTATGTTGTAGTATGTAAAAGTGAATGAAATTCATGAAAATATGGATGTTGTGTTGTGGCCGTGTGGGTGGTGGTGTTGTGTAGGAATGATGAAATGATTTTACTTAGTATTTTAATTGTTGTGGTGGTAGATTCTATGATGTAAACAAGGATTTAATGGTTGGAAATGAAGTTGTAATCGTTTGTGGATTATGGAAGAAGTTAATGTGATATTAGTATGGTTTCTTATGGTTATAAGAATGAATGATAATGCTAAAGTATAGATTATTGATGTAGTCTATGAATTTGGAAGAAAGGAAATGTGTTGTAATTGTTCTTGTTGAATTTGGAAGAATTCGGGTAGTGTATGTGTTGGTTGGGCCGTTTGAAATGTTGTACGGGTTGTTGAAGTGTTCTTGAATATTGTTGAATGGTTTCGGATTAGTATTTGAATATGTGAACAATTATGAATTGAACATAAAGGAAATGTTATTGAATTATGTAAAAGGAGCTACTAATGTTGGAATGTATTTTGAAACAATTGTTGAAGTTGGAGATATGATTGTTGGTATTATTGTTGATAATTTGGCCGAGTTGAATTCTCTGGTTTGTTGTTGTTAAATTGGCCGAGCTAGATTCTCGGGGATGTTGTATTTTCAGGGGAGATGCTGCCGAAATTTCGGTAGAATATAAGTGAATTCATTTGAAAGACTAAGACAAGTATATGTCGATGAATCTAATGATTATGTCAATTCTCTTGAATATAGATTAGCAAGTTTGGACAAATAAGCGTAGCTAGTTGGTCGTGGGATAGGTATGTAAGGCTTACCCTTTCTTTCTTTTGGCATGTCCTAGAGCTAAGTAAGGTATGACATGACACGCACCTTGGGGTAATTCTACTCATTGATTCCGAGCTTGGTTACGATGCTTCATTTCTTTTGTCTTAAGCATGTTTCGTATGGTTGAGTCTATTGTATGATTAATAAATGAATAAGATAATTCATATGGTTTTGATATGTTTCCGAGACCGTCTATGACTCTGATTCACTTCTGATATAAGTATGTCTGATATGATCGAGCTTATTATATGATTGAACAACGGGATGAGCATAAAGAGTTTTTGTTTCTAAAAGAGTTCTATGAGTCTTAATGTCCTTAACTTTCACAAAAGATCTAAAAGAGTATGTAAGGCATGAATAATGATATAATAAGGAGATAAGGAACATGAGATAAAGAGATAACCTACACATGTGAGTGCCTCTAAAGGCAGATACCATGTATGCTAACTTTTACTTTTAAAACAACTTCATAGCACACACACACACACACACACACACACACACACACACACACACAGATATATATATATATATATATATATATATATATATATATATATATAAGTAAGCTGTCTGAGTCATATATCATCACTAGCCCGCGTCCGGGATAGTCATCTCACGCCGTCCATTAGTGGTGACTGCCTGACCAATTAGGCTCGATGTAACTATCATCATCCATAAGCTGCCCATTTACGCCCAGCGTAGTGGTGTCTGCCCGGCTAACTAGGCCCGGTATAATCGTATATAAAAATAAACATGCATGTGAGCCCAATTAAAGCTATAATCATATCAGAGTGACGTAAGGTCGGTGACCTCCGATTACCTTATGGAATAATCATCATCACTACATCTCACCATGAAGGAACAAGTAACATAAGGTGAGAGCATAGCAATGAGTGAAATCAAGAAAATCATAGGATAAACTCAATTATCTTATAACATCTTTGCAACCATAAGCTTTGGAACTTCTAGCATTAAAATCGCCATCATCATAATTATCATAGAAAACATCTCATCGCTTTTCTCATAAGAATTTCTTAAGAATCTTTAACTCTCAACTTTTGGAATGTAAGAAGGTCATAGGAGTATGTAGGAAATCGTAATATAGGAGTCATTCCTTTGAAAGAAAGATGACTAGCCTTAACATACCTTTGCGTCTCCTTAACAACTGAACGTTCTCCTTCCAAGCTCACGACTTTACATCTAGGGAATTTCGCACTAAAATTAGATAATTGAAGATACGCTTATGTTTAAGCTAAAGCCACCAAAAGCTAACGAATATTGGCAGTATTTCCTTTGTTTCAACAACTCTCTCTCCATAAATTAAAAAATTCCCAACATCAATAGCAACACCCATAATACCATAACCAATGTACTTCTTCAAGTTAAACATTGTTCAATCCTCAAAACTCCTTTTCAAAGTAATCCAAACCATAGCTACAACATAATTTTTACACCCCGTACTTTCAGAGAAGCACTTATTAAATTTGAGCATAAGTATGTCGAGCTATGGCTAAGTAAAACAACTTTGGATGATGAGCAACGAAGCATTATTAAGTATATTGTATGAGTAAAGGATGAATTACGATCTCGTAAGTCGTAACCGGGACAACCTTGGAACCAAAGGACATGATTATTATCAAGTGCGATTAATGATAAATATCATGTATGGAGAGTTTCAGAAGGTTCCGGGACCAAGCAAATCGAAGAAAATAAGTTTGTCGAAAATTCGAAAATTAGTAGAATTTTTGACAGAAGTTTGGGTCAAATTTGGAGCCGTATTTTTCCTAGTATATTAGGAGTTTTAAGGTGTTTCAATAAGCCTAAAATGAAGTTCGTCGAGTCTAGTTTCCAACTCAACAAACCGCTCGTCGATACAACATCGGAGTAGAGAATTATGGACGTTATAAGTTAGACTAACAAAGCAGAAACGCATGCTACAGTAACCGAGCTGCTATAGTACCTGCTACAGTACCCGAACCGACTTTAGAACCTTATAAAAGGGGTTTTACCCCTCATTTTTCATCCAAAAACCTCTCAAAATATCCCAAACTCTCAAGAAAATTCCCCAACTTCCGTCCATAGAATTTTAGCGCAAATTAAGTGAAATCTCCAGATTTAAGTCCGAACAGCGTATAGTTGTGATTATAAAATTGCATAGCGACGAGTTTTGGCTCGGGGGGAAAATGAAGATATCACAATATCAATGGGAGTAAGGTATGAATCTCTTCTTATTAATGTTAGTGTCGGTTTATTTACGGATATAAAGTTGTTAAATAGTCGTATAACGAGTTGGTTAGTTGTGGGACTTGGAAAACATCGTGTGGGATGTTTATGGAACGTGATGGTGTTGGAAATTATGTTGTTGATGTTGGTATTTTTATTGTTTTTGTTGGTTGCTAGATTGTGATTTCGGACTTGGCATATAAACAGGGGAGATGATGCCCGAATTTTGGCAGATTGTAAAAGTATTTTAATTAAAGGCTTGCGACAAGTGTATGATGGTGCGCCTAACAAAAGTATGAATGGTCTTATATGTAGATTACCAGACTACGAATGATCATAACTAGATTGCAAGACAGCAGGTAGGTTGGAAAGTCGGAAAGTAAGCTTCCAGGTATGTTAAGGCTAAACCTTTCTTTGTTAAGGCATGATTCCTTTGTTGTGAACCTATATATGACATCTCCAATAACCTTGTTTCGAAAAGTACCAAAGCTTACAGTTCCCAATGTTCTTGTGATATCTTTGAGCTTGTTTCATGGCTATTGATGTTATTCATTGATGTTGATCTCATCTTATGACTTTTTTCCTTCAATGTGAGATGTGTTCATGATGAAGATTCCATAACAATAATCTAATGAGTTTAGGAACAGGTTCTTAAGGAATGTTTTATAGGACATGAATATAATGCTAGTAGAGGATCTCTAATGAGGTACTTAATGTTCGAAGAGAGGTTCATGTTGTATCTTAGGATTTGGTTATAGTCTACTCAAGTGGGAAGAAGTACTAATGGCCTGAGTTGTGCTTATAAGTATTATGTGATTATGTAGACCCTACGAGTTAAGTGATGATCACGGGAAGTGTATAGAGATTACTTGTAGAAGTTTAGTTATGCTGTTGATTATAATTACCACTGGTCTACAACCAGTCGGGCAGATGTTACCACCGTGCTACGGCTGATTGGGCAGATATGTGGTTACCACTATGCTACGGCCGGTTAGGCAGTTACCACTGATCAGTCGGGCGATTGTGCTCTACCGTGGGGCGATAATCGGACGGGCAGTTATTACCATCGAGCTTCGGCCGGTCGGGCAGTTACCACTGATCAATTGGGCAGTTTGCACTAGGATAGTAAGTAAGTTAGAGATACAGTATTGTCCATAGATGCAGTTAAAAATACGAGAGTATTAAGAGATATGCGTACTAGATTCTCATCGGTAAGTCAGAAGTGCCAGGTTGATTCTTATCCTTTTTCTTTGCAGCATATGTTGATTATATTACATTTCTGCCTTACATACTCGGTACATTATTCGTACTGACATCCCTTCTTGTGGACGCTGTGTTCATGCCCGCAGGTGTAGGCAAACGGGATGAGGATCTACCGCAGTAGGCTGCTTTCAGGTACCAGTTTTGATTGGTGGCCTCCATTTCTTCCTGTAGCATTGCCGAGCCTGTGTCTCTCTATGGATATACACATAACGTATGTTAAGGGTATGTCAGGGGCCCTGTCCTGACTTGTATACTTCAGTCATGTTCATAGAGGCTTTGCAGACAGTTCATGTGTACAACTTAGTTATATTATGTCGGTTGTTATGTTGGTGTCATGGGTCCATTGCACATATATTTATTCATGATATTATGTTCATATTTAGCCGTTAGCCGTATTTTTACCATTCGAGACATGAAGGATGCAAGTTATAAGTTGGTTCGCTCGGTTCCCGTACGGTGCCGGGTGCCAGTCACGCCTTACCAAGGGTGGCGTGTGACAATAATACCATATTTATCTGCATATAATACTTCCTCAACATCATTAGTATCATCCACAACACAATTATACTCATGGCACACCAAAACCTATGACTCAATTCAAGTTACTATTCTGGAATATCATTACATCCATGTTTAAGCTTCATATTCTACTTTCTTCTCACATCCAAGCCATTCAACCACTCAAATACTCTTAATAACATGAAATAGATGTGATACTCACCTTTGATCACATAAGGATGAACTTTGTTTGCATATGCTTCACTCGAGAGAAACCCCAACTTCAATACCAAAAGATTTCTTGACTTCTACAAACCCTAGAGGGCCTCTCCACACTTAATTATCTTAATTCTTGGTAATTAATGTTTGATCCCCCTTGGGTTTATGTTAATATGACATGAGTAATGTTCTAAAGCTTTCAAGAGTTATGGAGAATGTGGGAAATGAGAAATACAAACTTGGGTCGTCTATTTATAAGTTGAGAAAAATCTGACCCGATTTAGTTATACGGACACTTATATGGTCTGTATAAGTAACCGTATAATACTACCAGGGACTGACCTTCTCTGGAACTGTTTTACGGACCCTTATACGGACCGTATAAGTGGTTGTATAACCCACTTTTTCCCGAACTTCTCTCGTTAATTCATTTGACCTCCAATACTTATGAAACATTCTTGGCACTTATATAATACTTCATTAACCATCCAAGGGGATTTATATCTCTTCTTTAAAGTGATGCTAAGCAAGGCTTAACTCAAACGATGTGAAATTCTCCCAAACAAGACTCTACCTTCACTTTCTTCGACGAGCTTTCTTCCTTTGCCTCAAATGTCTTCGGAATCTTAATTAGAATTATTGAATATACTTTCCCACCTTTAGGGACTTCATGTACATCCTAGACTCACGTTAGTCCATCTACAGCACAACGACATAAAATGTTTGAGGTGTAACATTCTCCCCCCTTAGGAGCATTCGTCCTCGAATGTTAGGTTCTTGGGGATTCTACGAAAATTTTACCAGAGTTTCCTCTGTAATATGGCATTACCATCCTGTCACAGAAACCCAAAATATATTGCCTCATAGGGCTACAACAACAACAACAGAAAGCATGGCCACCCACTGTCACACCCTAATCTTGATAGGGCATGACGGGCACCCGACTCTCATCAAAGTCGAGCGAACCCTTAAACATTCGCTCTATCCAAAACCTGTCATTTCAAAAACTTTTAAAAACATGAAACTTTTTCACATAGAGATCATTATCTTTATAATGATTATGAAAACTTTCAACCAATTAAGTACTTTAAACCAATTGAAATCGTGTAACATACATACTCTTTTAATATCTACAAATGATTAGCACTTCTCGTCGCCGTATCCACAGGACACTGTCTGCAAAGTCTCTAACATATACAAAACACCATGACATAAGTACTTTGACCCGGCAACACTCCGAACTGAGATGGAGCTCGCCAATCCAGCTGGTAGCATGGGAACATCCTATAGCCGATGTCTTCCACTCATCTGTATACACCTGCGTGGCATGAAACGCAGCCCCCGAAGAAAGGGGGTCAGTACGGAATATGTACTGAATATGTAAGGCATTACTGAATCATAAACAAGGAAAGGCATAACAGTAAACCAGTTTAAAAGCAACTCGGGAGTAACCTGGAACAACATTTTAATCCGTGCCATGTAGTACCTTACACAAATTCTAGCATACACAATGTGAATATAGTATCACAATAGTCCCTTCGGACAGCCGCTTTCGGCATAGTAACAATGATGGCCCCTTCGGGCATGCCGCTTCCGGCATAATAATATTGATGGCCCCTTCGGGCATGCCGCTTCCGGTATAATAATAATGTTGGCCCCTTCGGGCATGCCACTTCCGACATAATAATAATGATGGCCCCTTCGGGCATGCCGCTTCCGGCATAATAATAATGTTGGCCCCTTCGGGCATGCCGCTTCCGGCATAATAATAATGTTGGCCCCTTCGGGCATGCCGCTTCCGGCATAATAATAAAGTTGGCCCCTTCGGGCATGCCGCTTTCGGCATAATACTAATGATGGCCCCCTCGGGCATGCCGCTTCCGGCATAATAATAATGTTGGTGTCAACACAACTTAATCCACAAATATCAATACAAAGAAATAGTGCTATGGAGTGTAAACATAAATCGTAAATGAAACGAAATAGTAGAATCTCGCACCCCTTTCGGAGTGGTTTTGAAAATCAACTTTATGTTTCCTTTGGTACAAAACTGATTTTCTCGGAATCATTAGTAAACCATAAACACGTTTCAAGTCAATCCGAGGTAGCATAAGAAAGTTATGGACATTATTCATTATAGAAACCTCCATGAACGTTTCCAAAACAATCTGAGTTAGCATATGAAAGTTAGGAACATTATTCATTATAGAAACCTCTACGAACATTTCCCAAACAATTCGAGACCGTCTACGAAATTTAGGGACATTACTACTTACGGAACTCTTTTTAAAAAAACAAGAACTCTTTATGATTTGCTTGTTATTCAATCGTACAGTAGGCTCGACTATACTAAGTATACTCATATCAGGAAGTAAATAAGAATCATTAACAAGCTCGGAATCAAGAATAGAGTTACCCCAAGATACGTATCATAACTTACATAGCTCTAGGACATGCCAAAAGAAAGAAAAGGTAAGCCTTACATACCTGTTCCACGTCCTATTAGCTACGCTTATTTGTCCAAGCTCACTAGTCTACATTCAAGAGAATTGACACAATCATTAGACTCATCGTCATATACTTGTTTTAGTCCTTCAAATGAATTCATTTATAATCTACCGAAATTTCGACAGCATTTCCCCTGTAAATACAACCATCCCCGAGAATCTAACTCAGCCAAATTATCAATCAACAATCCCAAGAATCATGCCATCAACATCAACAATCGATTCAAGACACATTCTAACGTTAGTAACTTTCTTCTACATAATTCGACAACATCCCATTTACATTCAAATCGACAATATATAGCCAAGCTAGCAATAGTGATCTCACATTCAAGTGTTATTCCGGAATCCTTCTTACATGATTCAAGAACACTTCAAACAATTCACACAATATTCAAAACAACCCAACCAACATACCACTTCACCCAAAACCTTCCAAATTCAACAAGAACGATAACAACACATTTCTTTCTTCTAAATTCATGAACTACACCAACAATCTACACATTAACAACATTATTTTCCATAATACAAGAAGTGGTATTAATGTCGCATTAGCTTCTAAAACAACTCTCCAACCATTACAACTTCAACTAGAATTATTAAACTTTCATTTTCATCATAGAATCCATAACAACAACAACCAAAATACTAGATAAAATTAGTTCGTCTTTCCTACACAACACAACATATACACGGCCAAGCACCCACCTACACGGCTCAACCCCAACACACAAAGTTTCATGATTTTCATTCATTTCTACATACTACAACATACCCAAACAATCCATAACATATAAAAAGAAGATTAAACCTTACCTTTTCCACTTATCTTCTTGCTTGGCTAAGGTTGCTCTTTGCAAGAATGAATGGTTTACTTGCCCCAACAACTACCCCACGTTAAAGAGGACCTTCCAATTGGTTGAATTGCTAGAAGAAAATATTTTTTTGATCAAGATTTTTGGACCTCAATTTTTCTATACCATGGCCGAATAGGTCTCCTTCTTTTTCTTCTCCAAGTTTCTTGAATTTTCTAAGTGATAAGATGATAAATATGATCACTTAGTCATATTTTATTTACACATATTAAGCATCCATGTGGGCCAAGGCCCACACGACATCACACGGCCACTTGGCCCATTTTGTTCAAGAATTATAAGTTTCCATAATTCACTTTCAACCCCAAATTCTTCTTAATATTTCCATGAGCCATCTTGTGAATTTCCCTTTTTACCCCTACTCTTTCTTAATATTTCCACATCAAAATTTTCATAAACAACTTGTGTGTTAGACAAGATCAAAAATATAACCTTGCCCTTAACTTATCGCAATTATCTTGAAATATCCGAATGTGCAAAATATGGGATATAACACCCACGACCAAGAAAGCATCAAAATAAAGCATTACATACCTGAGGACAATGACGTCTCATCTTGAATCTCTCTTGGGGGTGGAAATAAATGCGGATACCCGGACTCCATATCTTCTTTTGCTTCCCAATTCATCTCTTTCTCTTTCGCGCTCTTTCACAATATCTTCATCAAGCTTGCAGTTTTAGTTCTTAATTCACCACCCTGAACTATTTGAGAGGGTAGCAAGAACTTCTCATAGAGTCTTTTAATAATCTTTGTAAATCTCTTCAAGATGAAATTTCGACATTCCAATAATTGGATACTCTCTCATTCCTACAAGCTTCATACGACCATCTGGATATATCAATTTCAAGCCACCCTAATCGGTCTCTTTATCTTCCCTAAAGGTCTAACATATGTGTTCATAGCGTGCCTTAGGAAGTTGGGAAACGAACTCTATTTGCTTACCTATCTCACAAGGGGAATTTACCAGGATGGCCTATATTTTCCAGGTCTCTCAGCAAGTATTGATCTTCAGGCACCAGTAGAGAACCTAGCCTGACAATTTCCTAGGATAACTTATATGATTCCTTACAACTACAACATCCATTCTTGATTAGTGCCACGAAATTGTCTTACACAAATTTACTTTTTATTATCTTCCTCACCATCACCTCTCACCTTCAGTTTCTCATTCGGAATACTCTAAGCTTGAAATTCTCATATCCTCCATAAATTTCTCTTCTAAATAATCGTACACGTCTACTCTTTTTCATTATAGGTTGCTGCCGTCAAGTATTCGCATGCTTCCAAATAGTTATCAATCCTTTTCTATTGTTAACTCCATATCCTTCTCTTAGTAACGACATTACTAAATTCTGACTTAGGCATGCCTTTGAGGCTTTCCATATACAATACTTCCCCAATCATTAGGCGACATCGGAACTTCGCGTCCATATAACTAGCTTGTGGTGGCTATTTCACTTGATTTCTCATCTTAGTCCATTATTCACTTCTCCCCCTAATCCTAATCTTACACTCATCGCCGATGTATCCTTACTATGAAATCTTTCTCTTGAGCCCTTGTTGTATGGAAATACCATTCATTCTTATTTGTCTCACACTTGAACAGAAGCCATAATACTCACATGATTTACCTTCTTAAGGTTAATACCGCTTTTCCCATTGTATGCCCATCCTTTAACTCTATCTTATAATCTACGTTATTGTTGTACAATTTTCACGTTGAATTTTCCGCCCCTCTTCCATTCTACGGCCCATATTTTTTTTCATCTTATTCTTACACCTCCGCTTGCCACATTGACTCAGAATGTCAAAGACTATTTCCTTGATTGTCTCTTTTGATTACCGTCTAATTGCTACAACTATTAAACCATGAGGGAATTTCCTTTATCCCTATGCTTCTTTCCTCAATTCCATCAAGACCCATAGATCGTCTTACATATTAGTCATTTCCATTGATGTAGCTCATAACCACTCTATGCTCCCTATACCATATCATCCACAAATTCTCCCTCTCTTGACTCACTTTTTCTCAATATTCTTTCCTTGGGACCTCTACCGCATAACTCACTGGGGATGCAATTTCATTTGTTGATATTTTGGCGTGTGTATAAAGTCAATCCATTGATCATTCACAATCAAACCTTGTTTCTTCTTTCGTCTCACTTCTCATCCCTCTTTCTCAAATGATTTCATTCATAGGACAATCGTCCTAAGCATATTTCAGAGTAGCATTGCCTTCTTTTTTGATAAAACTGTAACTTAAGGTTCAACGCCAATCCTTTCATACTCTTCTCTGATCAGTTCGCACTACCATAGGAGTATTGTCCCCTGCCATCTCAACATATTGATAATAGGGTAACACGTGGTCCTTTTAGAATTCTTTGGAGAGATGTTGTGTAAAGTTACTCTTCATGCCTAAAATATCTTCCTCGACAAATGTTTCCACATTGCCTGTCATCATTAAATCAGCCAAACCGTTCTTACAGCATGATTCAAAATTTCAATCACTCCATGACACATATTAACATTCCTACTTAGTGTTAGAATATCCACGTGGTTTGATTCTCTTCCACCTTCTGTTTATCGGGTTTTTGCTTTAGTAGACCTTTCTTCTATTTGCCTCGCTTTTGCTCTTCCTTCTTTATTTCCAATATGTCTTTCTCTCTTCTCTTCTCTCTCCCTTTTGTTTCTCTACTACACACATCACACATACCGAGCATTCGTCATTTATTGTTCTTTTGTTTCGTTGATCAACCTTATCTTGTTTTGGCGTCCCTTGATATCAATAATAACAAGCTCTTTTCATATAACCGTTCGAGTAGATTCCTGGATAATTAACCTGAACTATAACACAGAATACAATTGTGGTAATAAGGTTAACTAATTGCCAGGCAAGGAGCTTTCGTGAAGATATCTCTTTCCTCGATGTATTACCGAAGTCAATAAGGCTGGCTCCTAGTGACATGAATTTTTTTATCCTGCTATAATCATCGAGTGAAGTCTAAATTAGTAATCTGAGTCGGTGTTACGTTTATTGGCATATCCGTGTATATCAAGTTCATTTCATAACTCAATCTTCCTAACTATAAAAGGACTAGCCGAATTCTCCTAACTTGCAACTTCTTATAGAATGCTTATCTCTTTAATTCTCCTTAGTATATAAAACTTCTTTCTACCCCAAGCACATCATTTTCCCTTCTCATCCTTCTGATTCTATCCGGAACTGATCATCATTCCTTTTGGCTTAATACATACCTGCTACATTTATCCCGCATTTGACTACTAACTTTGTCTCCAATCACTCGTTGCTGGGCCCTTTCTATTACACCTCGGGAATTTTTTTTTGTTAATTCACAGTGAATATAATAACGGAGGGCACAAAGTATGCGATGTGTTAATAAGTAAGAAATAGCATTTGATGACCCTAATTGGGATTTCAAAGACATTCGAGGCAAGAGAAGAAAGTTTGCCAAGGAAGACAAGGTATACGTTATGTATCGGGAGAGATTTGCGAGTAACAAGTTAATGATGACTTAATGATGTTTTGTAGAAGAGTTATAGCATCCCTTTTATTATTAATGAGGTGCTAAACATGTGTTAAGAAGGTTCCATAAGGATTGGAGATCAAACGAGTCGACGAGATCGAGTTCGGAGAAACTAGGCATTATACGGCCCAACATACTGGCCGTATAAAATATACTGGCCATATATTCAGCCCAGATTGCCAGCCTCACTGGACCAAATCTACGGCTAGATATACAATCAGTATAATTTATATAGACCATAAATTGGTCCGTAGAATTTGGTCGGGACAAATTGTGTATTATTAATAAGGGGACCAAGTTCATTTCATTTCATTTCCTCTTCACTCCCCTTCTATCTAGAACTCTCTAGAACATTTATCCACACCTCTCCTAAAATAATTCAAGGGATATTAATGATCAACTTCTTCAAACCAAGAGAATCAAGTGTAAGAAACTCATTAAAGCTCATCCAAGACAAGAAATTCAAGTGGAGGTGGAACTAGGGTTTTTCTCAAGTGAAGTGTTTCCACCCAAGGTCCATTCCTACACTATCTAAGGTATGTTTTATGTTCTTTCCATGTTTTTTGAGGTATTGAGAGGTTGAAAGACTTAGATTGTAGAAGGAGATATAAAATGGGTCATGAATGTGAGAATAGTGATATTTTTGAGTAGTAGCTTGGATTGAGCCATGATTCGCTATATGTTGTGATTATGATTATGTTATAAATGACATTAAGAACATGGGATAGACATTGTATATCAGTGAATGTTATAGTGTGGTATAACTATGGATATGGATGATTTGAAGTGAATTGGGAAATATGGATAATGTAGGTGAATAATGACTATTGATTATGAGGTTGTGAATATTATTATAGATGTTTGGGAGTTGATATATGATATGGAGGAAGTTGTATAAATAAAGGAGATGCGGCACAATTTCTCTAGCCTTAGTCAAGTATGCTAAGCTATCGATTTTCTAATGTTAGTATAACTCTAATGAAGGTAGAAACGGGAGCATTGAAGGAGAACGTTCAAGCGATAGAATAGGTGAACGAAAAGGTATGTAAGGCTAACCCTTCTTTCAATAAGGCATGGTTCTTTGGCCATATATCTATTCTTTCATGAGCCTATGATGTCCTCCAAATGATTCTATCTCTACAGATACTAAAGCTCACGATTCTCGTTGTGTTACGATTCTCTGAAATTCCTTATATGATGAGTGATCATCTAAGGATAGATGTAATAAAACGATGATATTAATGATGTCAAAGATGCTTATGAGCTCTTATGTATGATTATTATGTAACCCCGAGCTTATATGGCCGGGTGTGATATGTATTGCGCGTACACCACTGAAGTCGGGTACGGATAACCCTGAGCCTTGGTAGGGCCAGGTATGTATAATCACCGAGCCTTGCCATGGCCGGGTATTTGAAACACCGATCCTTCATGGTCGGGTATGCTATGAATATGAATATGTAAATGAATATGAATATGAATATGGATATGGAATGTAAATGAGTACGGATACAAATATTGATATATGTACACAATCACGTATTAGAAATGGAAGGTCCCTATGAAAAGCAAGTAAGTGTCTATGACGATGGTTCTACTACCTCCCATCTTATGCTATTTCTTATGTTGTTTATTATGCTTCTATAATGATGTTGATCATGCTTTACATACTCAGTACATTCTTTGTACTGACGTCCTTTTGTTTATGGACGCTGCATCGTGCCCGCAGGTGGACAGGGAGACAGACTTGATCTATAGCTTTATTAATCAGGGACTACGTAGCGGAGCTCGATTTCATTCGGAGATACAACTTTTGGTATCTATTCTTTTGTGTACATACTTATGGGCATGGCGGGGTCCTGTCCCGCCCATATGATATGACATACTCTCCTTAGAGGCTCGTAGACATGTGTATATGGTTAGATGTATTTGGCCTTGTCGGCTTATATTTTGGATATCATTTTGTTAGCCTCTTCAGCTTATGCACATTGTTGTGGGCATAGTTGTTGATGGTGATATAAATGTATTGTTGCCCAATGGAATTAGCATGAATGATGGATAAAAAGTATGATTTAGCTATGTGGCTCACCTAGATGTAAATGTGAATGTATGATAAGAGGTGCCCGGGTGGGTTAGCACTGGGTACCCGTCATGGCCCTCCGGTTGGGTCGTGACAAAAGTGGTATCAGAGCAGTTCTGTCCTAGGGTGTGTCTACGATCCCTGTCCAGTAGAGTCTTGGTTATGGGTGTGTTGCGCGCCACACTTATAAACAAGAGGCTGCAGGCATTTTAGGAATGAATGGCCTTTTTTCTTCAGAAGATCGTGCGATAGAGCTATGATATAAAGACTTCTTTTTCGTTAACCGTGTGTTATGTATTTCAGAGATGCCTGTAAAGAGAAGGGCTACGGCAGCCCAAAAGGGCAAGACAGTGGCAGGAAAGCGGGCTGAAAGAGCACCGCCAACGGTTGTAGAGGAAAGTGAGTCCCAGAATGCGGCTCAATCTCAGTCCTCTCATTCAGTGCCTATTTCTGAGGAGGATGAGGGGGCCTCAACCCCAGCTCCACTACCTCTAGCACCTCCAGCTCCTCCACCGGATGCTTCAGGCCAAGATGTAAAAGAGGCCATTTATTTGCTTACTCAATTGGTTGCCGCCCAGACTCAGCGGCAAGGTACAGGGGAAGGTGATAGGGTTGTTAGTGCAAGGGCCCGTGATTTTATTAGTTTGAATCCTCTAGAATTCTTTGGATCAAAGCCGGATGACGACCCTCGGAATTTTATTAATGTAATGTTGAGGACACTTCGGTTAATGCATGCTTCGAGCATTGAATCGGTGGAATTAGCATCCGATAGATTGAGGGACATCGCGATTCATTGGTACACGGTTTGGATGGCTTCACGGGGAGCCAATGTGCCTCCCCCGGTATGGCATGAATTTGTAGATGCCTTCCTCTGAAATTTACTGCCTCCAGAGGTTCGGCGAGCTAGAGCCGATAAGTTCTTGAATTTGAGGCAACGAAGCATGAGTGCTTTAGAGTATAGTCTTCGCTTCAATTCTTTGGCTAGGTATGCTTCAACTATGGTAGCGGATATGGGTGACTGAGTCCACCGATTTGCGAGAGGCCTAGGGCCACATTTGATGGATAGGTACTTGACTGCGTCCCTTCAGGAAAATATGAATATTTCACGCATTCGAGCCCATGCTCAAAATTTAGAAGAAACCCAACAACAACAACAAAGAAGTGAGCGTGAGCATGATAGAGGGTATAACAAGAGGGCTAGATCTTCGGGTCCGATGAGTGAGTTTAGAGGCGGGCATAGACAGCAGTTTTCTAGGCGTTCAGGCCATTCTATGATTAGTGCACCTCCACGGTTTACAGGCTAGAGATTTGATAGATCTACTTATTCCGGGCCGAGTCAGAGTTTTTCGGGATCTCAGCTCAGGGGTGATTCGGGTCAGGCGAGGCCACCCGTGCCACGATGTTCCCAGTGAGGGAAGTTACATTGGGGCCAGTGCCGATGAGGTTCAGAGGTTTTCTATTCATATGGTCGGCCAAGACATATTATGCGTGATTACCCCTCGGTTGGTGGTAGAGGCAGGACCCAGACTTCAGGGTCGGTAGCCGGATCCTCATCATCTATACGCCCTATGGGGCAAGGTTCACATGCGCCAGTCGGCCATGGTAGAAGCAGCGGGAGAGTCCCCAGTTCTAGCGGTCCTCAATACCGTATTTATGCTTTGGCTAGACACCAAGATCTTGAGTCTTCTCCTGATGTTGTCACAGGTATATTATTGTTATTTTCTCATGATATATATGCTTTGATAGATCCGGGCTCCACATTTTCATATGTTACTCCATATATTGCGGGTCGGTTTAGAGTCAAACCGGAGTCGATCAAACCTTTTGAGGTGTCTACACCCGTTAGTGAATCGGTAATAGCTAGCCGAGTATATAAAAATGGTGTAGTTGTGATTTGTGACCATCGTACTATGGTTGACTTACATGAGTTAAAAATGGTGGATTTTGATGTTATAATGAGCATGGATTGGTTGTCTTCTTGCTATGCCAATGCTGATTGTAGAATGAAAATGGCTCGTTTTCAATTTTCGGGAGAACCAGTTTTAGAATGGAAAGGGAATACTGCGTCACCAAAAGGTAGGTTTATTTCCTACCTAAAGGCAAGAAAAATGATCACAAAAGGTTGCATTTATCATCTAGTTCGGGTTCAAGATGTAGAAGCTGAGCCGCCAACTCTTCAATCAGTCCCCGTGGTGAATGCGTTTCCGGATGTATTTCCAGATGAACTTCCAGGCCTTCCTCCGAAAAGAGAGATTGATTTTGCTATTGATTTGTTTCCAGACACCATGCCTATATCTATTCCACCTTACAGAATGGCTCCCGCAGAGTTGAAAGAATTAAAGTAGCAATTGAAGGACTTGCTTGAGAAAGGCTGCCTAGTTCATCCCCGTGCGGAGCACCCATGTTTTTTATTCGAAAGAAAGATGGCTCCTTGCGAATGTGCATTGACTATCGCCAACTGAATAAGGCGATGATTAAGAATAAATATCATCTTTCGAAGATTGATGACTTATTTGACCAATTACAAGGCGCCAAATAGTTTTCAAAGATAGATTTGAGATCCGGGTATCATCAAGTGAGAGTTAGGGAGAAAGATATCCCTAAGATAGCCTTCAGAACAAGATATGGCCATTTTGAGTTGCTGGTAATGTCATTTAGGCTAACTAATGCACCGGCAGTGTTTATGGATTTGATGAACGATGTGTTCAGGCCTTTTCTAGATTTATTTGTGATTGTATTCATCGATGACATCTTGGTGTATTCTAGATCCGAGGCAGAATATGCGGATCATTTGCGTACTGTCCTTAGATTTCTTCCAGCTCGAGAGTTATTCGCCAAATTTTCCAAGTGTGAGTTTTGGTTGAACTCAGTGACATTTTTGGGGCACATTATTTCAGCCGATGGTATTCGAGTAGATAGCCAAAAGATTAAGGCCGTGAAGACTTGGCCAAGGCCCACGACTCCTACGGAGGTTTGTAGTATTCTGGGCTTAGCAGGTTATTACAGGAGATTTGTAGAAGGTTTTTCTTCTATTTCTGTACCACTCACAAAGCTGACCCAGAAATCAGCAAAGTTTCAATGGACGGATGCTTATGAACGTAGTTTCCAAGAGCTAAAGTATAGATTAAATTTTTTCCCCAGTCCTGACACTTCCAAAGGGATTGGAAGGTTATGTTGTTCATTGTGATGCTTCAGGCATTGGGCTAGGTTGTGTGTTGATGCAACATGGCAAGGTGATTGCGTATGCTTCAAGGAAATTACGGAAACATGAGAGAAATTATCCAACCCATGACCTTGAATTGGCTGCAGTAATTCATGCATTAAAGATGTGGAGCATTATTTTTATGGTGTCCAAGTGGATATTTATACAAATCATAAGAGCCTTAAGTATATCTTCAAGCAAAAAGAGTTGAATTTGCGGCAACGACGATGGTTGGAATTGCTAAAAGATTATGATATTGATATCCTATATTACCCCAGAAAGTCAAATGTTGTGGCTAATGCTCTTAACCGTAGATCTATGGGATGTTTGTGTGATGTTCGGCCAGAAAAAAGAGAAATGGCTCGTAAGCTCCAGCAGTTAGCTAGCCTAGGAGTTCGAGTAGTGGACTCAGGTAGCATGGGAGCTACCATTCAGGATGCAGCAGTCTCGTTGTTAGCAGTGGAAGTGAAAGAGCGACAATATGAAGATCCCATGCTAGTTCATGACAGAGATACACTCTCTTAGAAGGAGAAGTCATCATTTGAGGTCTCAGGAGATGGAGTTCTCCGATGCCGAGGCAGATTATGTGTTCCTAATGTGGTAGGATTATGCCACCAGATATTGAGAGAAGCTCATTGTTCCCGTCATTCTGTCCACCATGGAGCAACGAAAATGTATCATGATCTTAAATCTATTTATTGGTAGAATGGGATGAAGAAGGATATAGCCAAATTTGTAGCTCAATGTCCCAACTATCAACAAGTGAAAATTGAGCACCAAAAGCCGAGCAGATTGTTGTAAGCTATAGAAATTCCAACTTAGAAGTGGGAAGTAATTAACATGGACTTCATTACAGGCTTACCCCGTTCTCGATGTAAGTATGACTCTATATGGGTGATTGTGGATAGGTTCACGAAGTCAACTCATTTCGTACCAGTTAGAACTATATATGTGGCAGGAGATTATGCAAAGCTTTATGTTAAAGAGATAGTGCGAGTTCACGGTGTTCCAGTATCTGTTATCTCTGATAGAGGAACTCAGTTTACAGCTAATTTTTGGAAGTCCTTCAAGAGGGTTTGGGGACTCAGGTGAGCCTTGGCACGGCATTTCATCCGCAGACTGACGGACTAGCTTAACGTACCATTCATAATCTCGAGGATTTGCTACGGGCATGTATGATGAATTTTGGAGGTAATTGGGACGATCACTTACCACTTATTGAATTTGCTTATAATAATAGTTATCTGTTATATCCCGTATTTTGTACTTTCGGATATTTCAAGATAATCGCGATAAGTTAAGGGCCAAGCTATACTTTCGGTTTTGTTTAACACACAAGTTGCTTACGAATATTATTGATATGGGAATATTAAGGTAGGCTATGGGTAAAAAGGGAAATTCACAAGGTGGTTTATGGTAATATTGAGGAAGGCTAGGGGTGAAAAGGGAAATTCACAAGGTGGTTCATGGAAATATTGAGGAAGTCTAAGGGCAAAAAGGGAAAGAAAATTCAAGAAGGTTCATGACAAGCCACCATGGCCGTGTGGCTCATGTGGGTCCCACCCATGGCTTGGCCAATTAACTCAAGACATGAGGTGGGGCATGTGTTCACCTTGTATGGGCTATGTATTTATATATATAGATGGGTGATGACCAAGCAAGACTCATTATTCATCTTTCCAACTCTAGAAGCTTGAAGAAAAAAAAAAAGGAAGATAAGCCATTCGGCCAAGGCCTAGCCGAACAAGGACCTTGGAAAATTGATCAAAAAAAAAATATTTTCTTCTAGTATTTCAACCAATTGGAAGACCCTTATTAACGTGGAGTAGTCGTTGGAGCAAGCAAAACACTCATTTGGGCAACTCATAAGCCCTAGCCGAGTGGAGAAGTCAAACGATAAAGGTAAGGTTTAATCTTCCCTTTCATGTGTTATGGATGATTTGTGCATGTTGTAGTATGTAGAAATGGATGAAATTCATGAAATATATGTGTATTGGTTGTGGCCTAATGGAGGCCATGTTGGTAAGATGTGATGAATTGATTTTATTTAGCATTTTAGTTGTTGTTATTGTGGATTCTATGATGCAAATGAGGGTTTAATGGTTCAAGTCGGCGTTGTAATCGTTTGTGGGTTGTTGTAGGAATTAATGTGATTCTAATATGGTTTCTTGTAATCATGAGAATGAAGTTGCTAATATGTAGATTGTTGGTGTAGTTCATGAATTTGGAAAGAAGGAATGTGTTGTTGTTGTTCTTATGGAGTTGGGAGGTTACGGATAGTGTGTATGTTAGTTGGGCCGTTTTAGATTAATTGTTGATGTTGTTAATATGATTGTTGGTATTGTTGTTGATAATTTGACCGAGTTGAATTCTCGGGGTTGGTTGAATTTATAGGAGAAATGCTGCCGAAATTTCCGTAAATGAAGTGTTAGTTTAAGGAGTTTCCAAAAGAACTCCAACGGTTCATAACGTCATCATATATGTATATTCAGATAAACTGTCTCCTGAGGAGTCACAACTGATCAAATCATAAAATGATACGCAAGCCGACAAGGCTGCCACTACACATCAATATCATGTCATATGCAACCCGACAAGGCTGCCACTAAAGACGGACATCATATCATAGGACATCGTATAGACACAGCTGAACAGAAATTATACACAACCCACACATATGTCTACAGACCTCTAAGAGTATGAACAGTGAAATATGACGGGACAGGGCCCCGTCGTACCCCAGGATAAACATATATATATATATACATCATAAGATTTGTACCAAAAGTCTAGACTCCGGAACAACGCAGCCCTCCAAGACAGCTGAATAGAAGTCCTATGCTGAAGGGTCACCAAGCCGACTATCTGTACCTGCGGGCATGAAACGCAGCCCCCCGAAGAAAGGGGGTCAGTACGGGATATATACTGAGTATATAAAGCATGAAATACAGTAAAAAGGATCATAACTGAAATAGGGAGTACAGGAGACAAGTATAATGTCCAGAATACCAAAACACTTGCCCTTTTGAAACATAAATCATGCATGTCAATATCATATCATACCCGGCCCATTATGGGACTTGGTGAAGATGGTCGCCACATACCATCCTTGGCGCCATAACACAACATAACACCATAAACACATCATAACGCCATAAACACATCATAACGCCACAACACAGCATAACACCATCACATCATCACACCATCAAGCCATAACATCATAACACCATCATATATATATATATATATACCGTACCCGGCCCTCTAGTGAGGGACTCGGTGAACAATGCAGTGAAACTGTGCACGAGAACGTATCATGGCCCGGGACTCAGTGAAGGACATATTGAGGCATGCACGAGCAGAGTAGTGAGCAACCATATGCAAATTAAAACATTATCAAAGACTCAATGGAATGATCAAAACGAACTATCATTGGAAAATCAAGACAATAGTCATATCAAATACCTTTCGAATGTCACTGTGGATTATATCAAAATAGAACTTCTGGAATCATATACACGTATCAAGACATAATAAAATAGCTTCTGGAAGTCAAGAACATTAACCATCCTAGTGGCTCTAAGAATAGAAACTCTTTGGAATCATATATACGTCGTCTGTTTGCTTCACAAAGATCATGCCAAAAAGAAAGAAAGGATAACTTTACATACCTGTTACAGGCTAACCGTAACCTCATTCGCTTCGTCGCCCCTTTAGCCTATTTAATATAAAAGTAACGCTATTGTTAGTAAACTATACTTCCTAGCTCACAAATCTACAACCAATCACCTATAGGACTCATTCTTTAACTTATACTTTCTCGATTAGGGTTTTTCATTAGTTAAGGACTTAACGGAAATCGGGCAGCATTTTCCCTATATATTCGCCTAACCCGAACTTCCAATTATCCTCCTGTTATCATAGAAATACCAACAATGACAGCAATAGCAATATTCATACAGAATCCTTACAATTCAGCCCATAAACAATTCTAACAATCCAATAACCCTTTTTAATCCTTTTCAACCCACAATTTCGTATAACAATGATTTCATGAAATTTCTTACTTCCAATTTCATCCAATCCAATTTTAATCCTTCCATTACAACATTACTAATACAATTATACCACAAAATAAGAAAATTTTACCTTAATTTTCTCGGAGGAATTTCTACACTTAATTGTTCCAATTTCACAATTTCTTCTTCCCCAATTCAATATCCAATGTTGCTATCACCTCCTTGAACTTGTAATTCACCTGGATCTTGATCAAATATGCAACAAATCATCTTTTTTCTCTCCATCCATGGCTGGCCGAGACCAGCAATGGAAATAACTCCTTTTTTTTTTTTTTTTAACTTTGAATTGCATTTTTCCAAAATGAATCATGGCTAACGTGATTCATCATATATATATATGATTTTTCACCATAGGACACGTGTCCACTCCTAGTGACTCATCAAAATTCCTTTCCCTTTTTTTTTTAATAAATCGGGTGGGGCCCACTTCTAATAATTAAATTAATTAATTTTAATAAATCATTAATCCTTACTTAATAATCTAATCATAAATAATTAGTTCCTAATCTCCAATAATATTTCTACACTAAATAAAATTTATAAACAATTTGTGTACTAATTAAAATTGAAAATTAAAAGTTCCTATTTCATGTCCGAAAATAATCCCGTCTTTAACTTGAGTCGATTTGCTTGTGAATAATTCGACGTATAAAAATGCGGGGTATAACAGCTAACTTCTTTGCGGTATAGGAAATCTTAATTGGAATGAAATGAGCGAACTTAGTCAACCGATCAACTATCACCCAAATTGAATCAAACTTGCCCAGGGTCTTCGGAAAACCCACAACGAAATCCATGGCAATCTTCTCCCACTTCCATTCAGGAATGGGCATCCTCTAAAGTATACCACTGGGTCGCTGGTGCTTACACTTAACTTGCTGACAATTATAACACTTAGCCACGAAATTGGATATATCCCTCTTCATACGACGCCCCCAATAGTGCTGCCTCAAATCACGATACATCTTAGTCGCCCCAGAAGAAAGGAATATCGAGAGCTTTGGGCCTCAATCAAAATCAAATGAATCAAGTCACCAACACGAGGAATGCACACGCGCCCCTTAATCCTCAAAGTACCCTCAGAATCAATCATGGCCTCCTTGGCCTCACCCCTCAGAACCCCATCTCGAATCTTGCTCAACTGAGCATCCTCAAATTGATGAGTCTGGATCTGATCTAGCAAGGATGATCTCACCTCTACACAAGCTAATACTTTTCGTGGGGATAAAATATCAAGACGAACAAAATTGTTGGCCAGAGTCTAAAAGTACGGATGCTCGGAAACAACCAAATGGGCTAAACTCCCCATACTCGTGGCCCTGCAACTCAAGGCATCAACAACAACATTGGCTTTCCCTGGATGATAAAGAACAGAGATTTCATATTCCTTCCGGAGCTCCATCCATCGGCACTGCATGGAATTAAGATCTCTCTAAGTAAACACGTGTTGAAGGCTGCGGTGATCGGTGAAAACCTCATAACGGACACCATACAAGTAATGCCTCCAAATATTCAAAGAGAAGACCACGGCAAATAACTCCAAATCATGGGTAAGGTAATTCCTCACATAGATCTTCAACTGACGGGAAGCACAGGCTATAACTCTACCCTCCTGCATCAAAATAGCACCCAAACCCACACGGGATGCATCACAATAAATTGAGAATCCTTACCCTCCATGGGTAATGCTAGAATCGGGCTAAAGTCAAAAAGGGTCTTGAGCTTTTAAAAGCTCTCATCACAATCATCAGACCACTGGAAGGGAACATTTTTTGAGTCAATCTGGTCAAAGATGAAGAAATAAAAGAAAAACCCTTCCCAAATCGGCAGTAGTAGCTCGCAAAACCAATGAAACATACGGATCTCGATAACAGTAGTGGGCGTCGCCCAACTCCTCACAGCCTCAATTTTCTAAGGATCAACCATGATCCCGTCCTTAGAAACAACGTTGCCTAAGAATGCCACAGACTCCAACCAAAACTCGCACTTCGAAAACTTAGCAAACAAGCTATTGTTCTTCAACAACCCACGTATAGGACACTTGTTTCGAATAGTAACCTTGTTCAGCTGGAAATAATCAATGCACATCCTCGTAGATCCATCTCTCTTCTTCATATACAACACAGGAGCACCCCAAGGGGAGACACTCGGTCTAATGAACCCCTTACATAATAAATCCTACAATTTCTCCTTAAGCTCTGTCAAATCAGCAGGTGCCATCTGATATGGCGGATTAAAATAGGCCGAGTGCCCAGATCTAAGTCAATACAGAAGTCAATATCGCGATCGGGTCGCCTACCCAACAGATAGGACGGGAATACCTCCGCGAACTCGCTCACAATAGGAATGGACTCAAGGGGTGGAGATGCAACAATAGTGTCACGCATATGAGACAAATAAGCTAAATACCCCTTGTTGACTAATTTCTTCACCCAACGAAATAAAATAATCTTCTTCGGAGTAGGGCTAGGAGTACCCCTCCACTCAAGTATAGGAATGACCGGCATGGCTAAAGTGACTGTCTTGGCATGACAGTCCAAGATCGCATGATAAGGAGAAAGCTAGGTCATACCCAAAATAATATCAAAATCCACCGTATCAAGTATCATCAAATCTACCCAAGTGTCATAACCCATAAAAGTAACCAAATACGACTGATAAACTCGATCAATCACAACCGAATCTTCGACCGAAGTAGACATATGAATAGGTACAATTATGCTATCATAAGGTAAATCCCAATCAACGGCATAATATGCAGACACATAGGAATAAGTGGATCCAGGATCAAATAATACAAATATTGCTCTATGTCGAACAGAAACGACACCTACAATGACATTATCTGAGGCATCTACCTCTGGTATACCTGGGAACCAAAAAACATTGGGCTCCATCACGTCCAGACTGTGATCCACCTCTCGAACTCTAGGGCCCACCTCTACCAGCCTGGGATCCACCTTTAGAAACCTATGAACCACCACGACCTGAGTGAGCACTGCCCCTCTGAGAAGCCCCACCCCGCCTACCTGAAGATGCCGGAGTCTTCTGGAACCGATGACCCTCCCTGGGTCGGGGACGCTCTCTATAAAAATGACCAGGCTTTCCACACAAAAAATAAGCCTTAGAAGGCGGAGACTGATAGACTAAAACTGAAGAACCAGCTGGAACAACTCTGTCTGCTGGTCGAGAGAATCAACTCTCAGAAGCTCTCTGCCTGGATGACCCACTAGAGGAAATCTGTAAGGCTGACTGCATATAGTGACCGAAATAGTGTTGATACAGCCTGGAAGATTGACCAGCACCCCTCGAGCTGGAACCCCCAAAACTCCCAAACTGTCGCTGCCTCTTCTCACTAACCCCTCAAAATGTGCAGGTCATAGCGGCCTCGACTAAAGAAGCATGCTCAACGATGGACTAGAAGGAAGGCCCCATAGCCTCAAGCTCAAGGCAAGAAATTTGAAGAGAACCAACGAGCCCACCAACAAAGTGTCAAATCCTGTCAGGCTTAATAGGAATCAAGGGTGCTGAATAACAAGACAAATGCAAGTAGGGAGTAACATAGGCATCCACAGACAATCCCCTCTGCTGTAGATGGAGAAACTCATCCGTACATGTCTCTCTCAAAGCCTTCGGCACATACTTCTCAAGGAAGGCCCGATGAAGTTGTGTCCAAGTCAGTGGGGGAGAACCCTCAGGTCTACAAGAAATGAAATACCTCCACCAAGTCTTTGCATTCTCGCGAAACTGGTAAGACACATAATTAACTCCATGGTACTCAACAATCCCCATCCTGTGTAGCAACTCATGCATGTCCAACATACGCATCCTCTCAAAAATTACCCGAGAATCTTGGCGGCTCCAACTTCTTAAACCTCTCAACTAGCTCCGGATCAATTAAAGTCATAACAGGGCCCACCACCGGTCTAAGGGCTGGCACTGCATCCATCAGTGGAGCCATAGCCGAAGCAGGATGCGCTGCACGAGTCGGTCTCTGCTCAGGGGTCTGCGCCCCAACTCTAGTCTGCGATCGTCCACCCGGAGAGGTGACAACAGCGGCAGCTTGCTGGGCATCCAAATCGAGTAGAACACGAGCCATGGTATCCGATATCATCTGCTCTGAAGTGGCCTCGAAGTGTGCCCGTGCTGGAGCCACATCATTCTCGACGGCCTAGTCTCAAACCTACTGAACCTCAGGCCCTGGAAATGGAGACCTCTCACGCCGATACCCTACTGTAGGAGCCCTTCCTCTGGCTAGGGCAGCCCCATGGCCTCTAGCTCGACCACGTCTTCTAGCTGTGGCTCGTCCTCTGGTACCAGCCATAGCTGCGGGCTCTGGCACCTGGTCTAGGGCTATCGTAGCACGAGTCCTCACCATCTGCGAAAGAAGAGATAAGAGTCAGATACTAATTTGATTGCTCCAGATACTAATTAGAATAAAGTAGGAAGAAAGAAGGAAAGAAAGTGAAGTTTCCCAAATATCCTATAGCCTCTCGTAGATAAGTACGTAGCTCATCATACCGATCCAGGAGACTCTACTAGACACGTTCTGGTATTATAGACCAGGTAACCTAGGGCTCTAATACCAACTTGTCACGATCCAATTACACAAAGTCCTGCGGGCACTTACCTATCCCACCTCGACAGGCGAATCCTTAACCTCAACGCTCACAAACACAATATAAATAGCAAAAAAAGATTAAAGTAACGTAAGTCTGACATATGAATATACAAATAATGTGAAAATACATCAAAAACCACCCTAGTATCTGGTCTGATCATACAAGAGCATCTAACTAAAATCTACAAGTCTGGAAGTAATAATAATACATCAATAGTCTTGATATGTCTCAGGATATCAAGTAAGACATAAATAAAGAGGAATCTCCGAGTGGCGAAGCATCCACGTGCTCACCCTAACAAGAATAGAATAATCAACCACGAGGGGTAGATGTCGGTCCCACCTAATACTCTGGATTCATAAAACAATGCACCAAGTACAGGTCAGTACAAGCAACATGAACTGGTAGGTATCATAGGCCGACTAAGATTAGCTAACATATATCAGGGCAATGAAGCAAGATAAATAGGTAAATCAACAAGGTATAAGTCAACACGAGCCAGTAATCAAGTACAAGTCATCACCTAGGTTATAGCATATAAACCCAATTGTGCCAAGTCTCAGTACAACCAATCCGCATATCACAATTACACCACAAGAATATCACATAGAAGCCACGGTACAATGCAATGCAATAATGTATGAACTGTGAATGCAATGCATATGCACCATACACATGTACTCCGATGATGGACATCACATCTCGACAGCACAACCCATGGGGGACCCCTAAATTTCATGTACCCTCACAATTCCGACAAAGACCTTGGCAATCGCTACCAGCACTCATACCTCGATTCCGAGATAAACATCGGACATCGGTCCTCAAGTCACTCTTATCCAAATGAGCCCAGCTCGTAACAGTGTTTCTTTGTATATCATCAATGTATCAACAGTATATCATAAAGGATGAGAATGCGTGCAATGTATGTGTTCAATGTCAATAATCAAGTCAATATCAACAGTACCACACATGGGCACACCAACAATATCAATAAAAAGGCTACACAATGAGCTGCAATTGAATCACAATCCTCATCTCAAAACAACAACATGTAAGGTGCTACAATATCATCATCAAGATATATCAATAGTCACCAATATTTAATAGCTCCACGTGGCGTCGAGCTAACAACAAATAGAACAAGATAAGTCACAGCACAATGGGGTAGCTAGCCCCAAATCATACAACAAGGCTCAACCTAAGGCAATATTCAACCCAACTTCATACTCGAAGGTTTACATGCATTCTCCGACAACATTGTCTAAATATATGCGTCGTTAATGAAGTCTCACCATACGGTAAACCGTAACCTACCTAGAAGGCCGAACAACAAAGTCTCCACAATCACACCTTAGTCTTTCCTTTCCTTTGAAGATCGAGATAATGGAAGTCTAATCATATCCGAAATACACAATTTGAATCAAGAAGAACTTCAATCATACTTCTATTCAAGACCCAAATTCCCAACCTATGGAATGGGGTTTATGAACTAGAAAGGGGAAATTAGGAATCTGTTGGCCTCAACATGAAATTAAGCTCTAAATGATCAATTCCTATCAATTACAAGATAAAAGAACCAACAATTTACTTAAATTCGGATTCTAGGCCAAACCCCCAAATTTAGGTATAGACCCTATATTCTAATCCTATAAACTAGCCACTAATTTGGAAGAATTCATGCAATAATAGATTCTAGTCATCAATTCCATGCTTAAAGAAGCTAACCCAATCTATTAATTAAGATTACAAAGCTTAGAAGAAGAACTCATTCAACCCTCTTTTAATCCTTAGACTCTTAGTGAACTAGCTTGATAACGGAATCCTAAGGTGATTAAGGAAAATGGAATAGCGGAAGAAATAGAAGAACTTACCACGGAGAGTTTCTCCCAAGAATCACCTTGAAAAGCTCTCAATAACTCTAAACTCGTACTAATAAAGAATGAACGACTTAAGGCTTTTAATACTCATTTAATGAAATAATCTGCCTGATACTGCTTCTGCGACAGCAAACCGCTGCGGCGGTCCCGCTTCGGCGGATTCTTAGACCGCTATGTCGGTCAGCCAACGTTTGCACTTGGCCACTGTTGCCACAAGTCCACCACTATCGCGGTGCCGCTGTTACTGTAATGGTGCCGCTATAGCGGGAACCAGAACCAGAAAACTATAAATAAATCATAATCTCAACCCGAATCCCGACTATCACCCGAGGTCATTTGCTCACATACCACATATGTAGACATACATAAAAACATGCTACAAACGCATTCGTGACCTCAAAATTCCCTTCGGCGGTCTCGTTGACCGAGTCAACCCCCAATACCTCAAATCAAACTTCCTAACCTAAGTTCAAAAATGCACTCGAATGCATTGGGAATCGAACCAACTATTCGCACAAGTTCTAAATGACTATTTGAACCTCTCGGAATTGACGGATTCCCAAAAAAGGCATGTTTACTCAAAAGTCAACTTTGTGTCAACTATTTTTTGCTTAAAGTTTAGATTTCCCGAAAAGTCACCCGAATCATATCCAAACACCTCAGGAAGCATGTCAATGGTTCCCTCAGGTCAAAAGTAAGCTAAACAAGCTCAGGGAAGGGTTAAAGTGCCGAAAATATTATAATGATCAAATAGGTCGTTATAGAGAAGTTCAAATAATGTAAAAGGATGGAAAAAGCAAGCATTACAGGATAGATAAAACAGGTCCACATACATGTTCCAGTGCAAAGAAGAAGCAGAGACAAATGCTGAAAAAAGAACACATATGATCAATACACGTGTGTCAAGACTAGACAAGTGCAATGATGAAAACATAGGGTGAATGGAACTCAAAAAACACATGTTCCATCATAGAGACAGATCCAGACAAGTACCAGTTCAATGAGGTGAAGATGACTCAGTCCTAGAGCAGTTCATTAAAGAATAGGACAAACATATAGACATGTTTTATCACACAGGAGTCATCAGGTGCAAGACATGAATAAATTAGGTTTGCAGAGATCATGAGGAGGAAAGGTGAAGGTGACTAAGAAGACTCAGAAGTATTATGTTCAAGTAAAAAGAGTTGCAGACAAAGCATATGAACATGGTCTGCCCATAAACTGGGCCCCTCTATCTGATATAATGGACACCGAAACATAATCTAGTCGTACTATTTCTTTTAATGTATAACTTCACATTATCCTTGGTTGTACGAGTCGTTCTATCTGGTACGAAGTGGGCTGACTTGGTGAGTCTACCAATGAGCACCCAACTGGAGTCCTACTTATAGTATGGACAAGGTAAACCTCTGCTATCTGATGCCATATAGCTGGAACGGATAATCAGCCTTGGTATCTCAATACCCTATCTCTTCTCACTTTGAAGACTGTCAGCTCATTCTACTGAACCTTCTCTTTAGGCTGAAATAGACTAGGGTCCTCGTATTGTTGCTGCTTCACCTCTATTTCTGCAAGTAATACTATTGTATATTAAATAGTAACTTCTTTTTCTTCTAAAATCAATAGTCGGACTCCCATACTAGCTAGTTGCTATAGCTCTCGAGCCTCTCTCTCTTTTCAGCACCGTAGTAAGTTAAACTGATCATAAATCTACAACTAAAGGTTTCAGTTACAACATTAGATCTTTCCTGAATGGTATAGAATCTCTACATCGAAATCTTGCTGTAACTCTACGTTCTTGCTCTTCTGCCATCCTCATTCGGTAATCTTCAATTTGAATCGTTCTATCTTCGAGGAGGATCATGCTCAACTGTCTTCTCTTAGTTCATTTTTTCTTATGCTCTAATGCCATTGTTTGTTATACTCTTATATAGGCTTGTACATTAGCATAACTCGTCCAAAAGAAAGCTTTATAATTTAATAGAGAAAATTGGTCATAAATTCAATTTATTCTATTTAAAGATGTATTGGAGATTCTTATAATCTGCAAAGGTGTCAAAATGCATGCCATATCTTAAATGTGTGAGTGCACAGCCACTGCCAACTCTAGAGCATGGGCCGATAATTATTTTCGTGCTCTTTTGACTGCCTCTAGGCATAACTATCTTCTTTCCTCTTTCATTCTTATGCATGCATCACAAATGTATTAACTTATCTCTGTTCACCAAACTCTAGAACTTCTTGTATACATACCTCGAGTATCAGTACTATCTGCTTGGATACATATGAACTCTAAAGAAATCAGCATCACAAACCGACTTTTCTGTAATCTCTACTTTAGATCTTTATACCTGGAGCAAGTTCTCCTTCTTCATCTCTTAGCTAACTTGTTTAATTAACTTCACTTGTAAAAAGAATTCATATTAGGCTAGGAAGCCATTGTCGCATATCTTTATAGGACCTTAGGTGTTTTTGAACTACTCGCATTCATCTTCAATTGCTTTCATTTTCACCCTTCTCTGTTAATGTCAATTCTAAGTACAAACCTTTAAACATTTGTTTCAAATTCTAGGTTCAATGACCCTTTTGTCTTTTGAAATACTTTATGTTAAACTTTCTCTGTCATTGCCTTTGTCTGAAATTCTTTATGAGAGTTGCGATCATGCACATGTGAAGATGAAATGTCATGCACTTGGATTCACTCTGTAATTTGTAATTTTGTATCATCTAAGAACTCGTTTGTGATCTCTTTACTAGCCATAACCAAGCCTTGTATAAATCAACTACTTGTTTCCCAAATCTACTCATCTTTCATGTCTTAGTTCTGAATAACTCCTCTCAAGGCCTATGCCCTCCTGTCTTTATTTAAACCTCATGCTGTTGACACCTAATTTTCACCTCATAAGATTCGTATTTTAATTTTCAAATTTTTCGAGTCAAAGACGGAGTAAGGATACTTCCTTTCAATTTTAAAATTTTAAAAATCCCGAGAAAATTGCAAGAACGACGTTTAATTATTATTTCCTGAAAAATTGACAAATATAAGAAATGCGAGTTATTTACATTCATCCTGTTCCGTCTAGTCCGGGAAAATTGTTAATTTAAACAACGTATTAATTATGGCTCATTTTGATTGCATTTTTTCACATTTTTATATATTACCCGGAACTATATCAATATTGGGCTTGTTTCAAAGCTAATTTTTTTAACTTTGCGAGTTTTAAATTTTAATTTGCCTAAATAATTGTTTTACTTAATGACATAAGTGTTATAATATATAGTTTATAATTATTGAAATATGATTGTGGGGGTGGGGGGGGGGGGGGGGGGGGCTATTTTGTTAAGTTTAAAACATAAGTGGGTAAAAGAATTTAAAAAAACGAGAGGTGAGAAGTTGCTAAAATAAACTTCTCGCCCCCCCCCCCCCCCCCCCCCCCCCCCCCTCTCCCTATTTCTCATTCACCTGTCACCCCTCTTCTCTATTCAGGCCACATTAGGCAATTTCTAGGGTTTATAACTACACCTTCAATTCATGGCAATTTTGAGCTTGTTTTCGCTAATCGTTTGAGGGGTTTTGACTTAACCATGTGCTTTCATGGTTTTCAGGTTCAGTTCCCTTCAAATTTCATTTTTGCTATCTAAATTAATCCTTAACCTAGGATGTTAATCGGGTTTTGATTGGGTTAAGGTTGCCATGGGCGGGTCCACAAGCCCTTAGCCATCTTGTGCACCTTAGCACCACAAAATCAAAACCTAGGGAAAATTTCCTAGCAATTCCCTAATTTGAGGTACACAAATTGGGGATTTTATCCACTGTACTAATTATTACAATTGTACCATTGGAATATAGGTTGTTTTTGTTATATCCCTCATTTTTGTACAATCGGATAATTCAAGGTAATTGCGGGAAGATGACAAGCAAGGCCCTACTTTTATTTTGTTAAGCATATGAGTTGCTATGAAGAATTTGGGAGTGGGAATATTAAGAAAGGTCAAGGGCATAAATGGAAATTCGCAATACGATTCGTGGAGAACATGGAGGAAGACGAAGGGAAAATTTGGAATTTGGAAAAATTTAATTTTTCATGAAGTGCAAAAATAGAACAAAAAAAAACGGTGGGCTTGTGGTGTTGGGCCATGCTTGGCCGTCCAACATGGTGGTGGGCTTAAGCCCACATATGAATTTAATGAAACAATTTAAAAGATGACTAAGTCATCTTATTTCATTAATTCTCTAGAAAGTTCAAGAGAAGGCAAAGAATAAAAGGAAGAGGAGAGAAACTCCTAGGCCATTTCGGCCATAGCAAGAGCAATAAGAACTTTGGGAGTTTTTTTTATCAACAATTTACCTCTGCTAGCTAAACAATTCCTTGAAGGGTTCTTAACCTAGTGAAGAGCTCTTTGGAGCAAGGGAAACATAAATCTTGGCAAGTTTGCAAGTGTAGCCAAGTGAAGATTCAAAGTAAAAGAGGTAAGATTTGAGCTTTTTCTTATATATTATAGATGCTTAAGTGTGTTGTAGAGTATAAATATGGATGAAATGTATGTGTTATGAAGGTGTGTGTGTGTGGCCGTGACTTGCACAACAAGCCGTGAGTGTGTATGTGTTGTGTGTTGTGTTGTGTTATGTTGTGTGTTTGTTATTGTTATAAAGTATAGAAAATATGGAGATTCATGAAAATATGTATATGGGGTGTGTTGGCCGAATGGTGTAGGTTATGGAAAGGTGTGGTGAATTAATTTTACTTAGTATTGTAATTGTTGTTATGGTAAGTTCCATGATGTAAAATAAGGATTTAATGGTTAAGGAGTGAAATTGTGTTGACTGTGGATTCTAGATTGCTAACGAAAAGCTTAATGATCTTAGAGAAATTATGGTAGTTGGAGACTTGCTTTAGAGATTATGTAAATTGAAAATATTGTTCTTGAATGCATGGAAGATAATGAGACTGGTATGATGTTGTTGGTGTATAAACTATTAGGTCGTTATTGTTTTATTAAAGTTGGGAGGTCTTGAAGGAAATTGTATAATGATTGAATTGTTAGAATGTACTTTGGGTCGGTTATCGAAATTGTTAGTATGGTTGTTGGCTTTGTTATTGATAATTTGGTCGGGTTGAATTCCCGGGATTGTTGATGATTGAAATTGGCCAAGTTGAACTTGGTGGGATGGAGTATTTACAGGGGAAGTGCTACCGAAATTTCGGTAGACAAATGTTACTTTAAGATTCCAATTCCAAATGCTCTAACCAAAGTTTGGTAAATGTGACCAATTTGTAGATTTTGGCGGATTTGCGACTTGAAATTGGAATAGCAAAAGGGGCGGAAAGAGGTATGTAAGGCTTCACCCTTCTTTCTATGGCATGTCTTAGACGTAATTAGTTGGGTACGAGCCTCGGGGACAACTCTATTCCCCGGAATCCGCATCTAAAGTTTTCCCTTTTTCCTTCAGTAGAATTGAACTAGAAAGTGCGCGAAATGTTGGAAAGACCTCCTAAACCCCTAGAACTTGCATAAAGAAGACCCGATTACTTTAAAACCCTCACAAGTAACGCCATGACATGTAACATATGAGAATTTAGTACGCCGCCTCATTTGACCCGAGCTGGGCCCATTGTTCCCGGATTCTTCCCTAATGTTCAGTTATTACCCGATAAGTGTTACAACTATTCTAAGGAGAGTATTTCTATGATAATAATGATAACGATGATGTTAAGGAAGAGAGTATATCTATGATGAGTATGACAAGAGCGATCCCACGACTAAGAGTCTTGAGTTAAGGACTCAATATGAGGGTGAAAGTGTCAAGCTAGTTATTGATCTTTAATGCTACTTCTTGGTTATGACCCGAGTTTTTAAAGACTTCAAGTGAGTGATTTATGATGTTGATGACCTTGTCCTATGTTTTCCCTTAACTCTATTCTTCGTTGATAGTCTCGCCTTATAATACTAGTCCCTTCAAGGCGAGGCAAAGTCATGATAATTATTCCATAACGCAATCGGAGGTTTCCGACCTTATGTCACTCCGATATAGTTGTAGCTTTCACTTGGGCTCTCATGCATGCTTTATACTTATGTATGATTTATTTTATGACACCGTGCCGTCCAACGGGCGGCCGGGCAGATATACACACCACTATAGTGGGCAGCTTATACCCCGGACGCGGGAGGCCTGGACGCGGGCTCACACACCGTTCCTAGATGGACGGGCAGTATATACACCGTTCCTACTGGGACGGGCAGCATTACACCGCACCTATACGGTCGGGCAGTTTACTTACAGATATTTATATTTTTTTTTGAAAGCTAGCATGCATGGCATCCGCCCTAAGGGGCATTCAGACGAACAGCTTATTCCTTTACCCCATGGTATGCTCAGATAAAGTTACACCGTACCTCTATGGTCGGGCAACACTACACCGTACCTATAGGGTCGGGCAGTATTACACCGTACCTACGCGATCGGGCAGTGTACTTGAGTTGTCTATATGTTACTTCAAGAGGTAAAGTTAAACTATAAAGTATCTGCCTTAAGAGGCAAACAGAGGTACAAATTATATCCCTCCTCCTCTATGCTATGTTTTATGCTTTCTAGTATGATCTTATTTTACTATTCATGCCTTACATACTCGGTACATCATTCGTACTGACGTCCCTTCTTGCGGACGCTGCGTTTCATGCCGCGCAGGTAAGCAGGTTGGCGGACATGATCCTTAGGAGCTCCACCAGCGGTACATTGAGAGTGCTCCAGTTCTTTCGGGGCTCCAGCTTATTGGTACAACTTTTGTGTACATACCCGGACTCGGCAGTATCCGGTCCTTTTTGTGATGCTATGTATTATGTTTAGAGGCTCGTAGACAGACATGTACAGTTAGATGTTTTGTACTTTTGAGGGCCTTCGTCACTGTATAAGGTGCTAGTAAAGTTTAATAGCGTACGTTTATGATTATGCTGTTAATGTTAATGTCGAGTAACAAAAAAAAATGTATGGTATAATTCATATGGCCCACTTAGTAATAAGAATATGATGCGAGATAAGGGGTGCTCGGTACAAGTATCGGGTACTCGTCACGGCCCCTAGTTGGGTCGTGACAGAAGTGGTGTCAGAGCAGTTCGGTCCTAGGGGTTTGTCTACGAGCCGTGTCCAGTAGAGTCTTGTTTATGGGTGTGTAGCGCGCCACACTTATAAACAGGAGGCTGTAGGGCATTTAGGAAATATGACCTTCTTTGTATTCTAAGATCGTGCGATAGAGCTATGCTCCCAGGTTTCCATATTCCTTTCCTAATCCTATGTTATGGTTTCAGTAATGCCGCCGAAGAAGAAAGCTAGGGAAGCCCAGAAGGGCGAGACAGTGGTTGGAAGGAGAGTTGAGCGGGAGCTAGAAGAAGGAGAATCTCATAATGAAGCTCCCCCTCAAACCTTTCCTGCTCCCCCTGCACCAGCAGAGCAGGAAAGAGTTCCAGCTCTAGCCCCCGCACCTCCAGTCCCACCGCCAGCAGCCCCGGGCCACCAGATGGCAGAGGCCATCCAGTTATTGACCCAGCTAGTTGCCGCACAGGCTCAGCGGCAAGATGTAAACCTGGGGGATAGGGCGGTGAGTGCAAGGGCCCGCGACTTTATCACCCTGAAACCTTCGGAGTTCTATGGCTCGAAACCAGAGGAAGACCCGCAGAATTTCATAGATGAGATGTTAAGGACACTGAGAATAATACATGCTTCAGATACGGAGTCAGTGGAATTGGCATCGTACAGGTTGCGGGATGTAGCAGTATTGTGGTATAACAGCTGGATATCCTCTAGGGGAGAAAATGCCCCTCCCCCAGTCTGGCAGGAGTTTACGGAGGCATTTCTACGAAATTTCTTACCGCCAGAGGTTCGACGGGCTCGAGCTGATATATTTTTGAATCTTAAACAGGGAAATATGAGTGTCCGAGAATATAGCCTTCACTTTAACTCGTTGGCCAGGTACGCCCCAACCATGATAGCTGATATGGGGGATCACGTACACCGGTTTGTGAGTGGATTGGGGCCACACTTAATTAAGGAATGTTTGACAGCTTCACTCCAGGACGGGATGACCATTGCTCGTATTCAGGCCCACGTCCAGAACCTGGAGGAACAACATCCGCTGCAGAAGAGCGAGCGTCATGTGGATAGGAGCTCCAGAAAAAGGGCTAGATCTTTTGGAGCCAGTAGTAAGTATAGAGGGGGTCAGACACAGGAGCAGTCCAGGATTTCGAGCCCCCAGTACGGCAGTGGATCTGGTCAGACGAGGCCGCCCCCACCACAGTGTAACCGGTGTGGGAGGATGCATTCGGGACAGTGTCGTCTGGGTTCGAATGCTTGTTATTCTTGGGGACAAACGGGGCATATGATGCGTGACTGCCCCTCGATGCAAGGTAGAGGTGCAAGTCAGCCCATGGAATCGGTAGCAGGTTCATCATCGTCCGTGCGCCCTCCTGGACAATCTTCCCAGGCCCCAGCAGGCCGTGGCCGAGGTAAGGGGGGACACCCAGTTCAGCCGGTCCTCCGCACCGTACATATGCATTGACAGGACGGCAGGATCCTGAACCTTCCCCAGACGCGGCTAAAGGTACACTATTGATATTTGTTTTCTATTATACGCGTGTGTAAATTGATTTAGACTCTACCTTATCATGTACCGCTCTTATATTACTGAACTTATGGGAAATTGGGAATTCGGAACGAAGAGTAGCTGTATACGTAGGAAAAAGGTGAGTAATAGTGACTATAGAGGCTAAAATAGTAATTGAAAAAGAAAAATACGTTACGAGGGCGTCTCGGAAGTTGTCAAAACCCCAAACTGCCCCTAGTGATGTGATAAGGATAGTCCGGGAGAATGGGGGTAAAATACTAATGCTAAGACACAAAAATGCGTTAAAGTTTCGATGTTAAGCGTGCTCAGGTGGGAGCAATTCCATGATGGGTGACCCCCCTGGGAAATGTGCTGAAATGTTCATAAATATGGGAACAAGAGACGAATGTGAGATTAGGTAGCCCAATGTAAATTAGAGTGTGTGGAGTGGTTAGGAACCCTACAGAAGTCCTGCAGCCAGATGTGGACTAGACTAGTAGAAGGGGAGAAAGCATGACAGAAAGGGTATCCAAGATCAGGGAAAGTTTGATTAGCTTTTGGGAATGGCTGTAAGTAAATTAGTGATGGAAATGTATATATATATATATATATATATATATATATATATATACGTGATATCTTATCGGTGGCTGAAGAGCCCTAACAAGCAGTGTCGCGATACATAGCATGCGCAAGCTGAATGAAATTCAGAGGACGCAATGAAAGGTATGAGTATGGATGTCACAGGGTAAGACCGATCCCGAACCCACAAGGCTAGAAAGGCCTAATGCGGTGCTACACGGGAACATATCTAACAAGTGAATAAATGTGACAAACTCTACGAAGAAGCAATTACAATGGTAAATGATCGCGAGAAACGATGATTACTTAGAGAGCATAGGCGTGTGCAGACCCTCTTAACAAAGGGGGGGGGGGGGGGAGGACATGTTGGACTTAAAATGGATTATGACGATTCAAGATCCAACAACAGGGACTTGTTAACGCAGAGCCAGCGTTCGGAGCTAAATCAATTGACCTACGACTTAAAGGCAACCTAAGCTCCTAAAATGGATATGTTAAGTGATATGTGAGGTATCTACAAAGGATACCTCCCCGAAGTATTACAATACACTATGAGGCTAGTTTAACATTCGAGGACGAATGTTCTAAAGGGGGGGAGGATGTTATATCCCGCATTTTTGTACAATCGGATAATTCAAGGTAATTGCGGGAAGATGACAAGCAAGGCCCTACTTTTATTTTGTTAAGCATATGAGTTGCTATGAAGAATTTGGGAGTGGGAATATTAAGAAAGGTCAAGGGCATAAATGGAAATTCGCAATACGATTCGTGGATAACATGGAGGAAGACGAAGGGAAAATTTGGAATTTGGAAAAATTTAATTTTTCATGAAGTGCAAAAATAGAACAAAAAAAAAAAGGTGGGCTTGTGGTGTTGGGCCATGCTTGGCCGTCCAACATGGTGGTGGGCTTAAGCCCACATATGAATTTAATGAAACAATTTAAAAGATGACTAAGTCATCTTATTTCATTAATTCTCTAGAAAGTTCAAGAGAAGGCAAAGAATAAAAGGAAGAGGAGAGAAACTCCTAGGCCATTTCGGCCATAGCAAGAGCAATAAGAACTTTGGGAATTTTTTTTATCAACAATTTACCTCTGCTAGATAAACAATTCCTTGAAGGGTTCTTGACCTAGTGAAGAGCTCTTTGGAGCAAGGGAAACATAAATCTTGGCAAGTTTGCAAGTGTAGCCAAGTGAAGATTCAAAGTAAAAGAGGTAAGATTTGAGCTTTTTCTTATATATTATAGATGCTTAAGTGTGTTGTAGAGTATAAAGATGGATGAAATGTATGTGTTATGAAGGTGTGTGTGTGTGGCCGTGACTTGCACAACAAGCCGTGAGTGTGTATGTGTTGTGTGTTGTGTTGTGTTATGTTGTGTGTTGGTTATTGTTATAAAGTATAGAAAATATGGAGATTCATGAAAATATGTATATGGGGTGTGTTGGCCGAATGGTGTAGGTTATGGAAAGGTGTGGTGAATTAATTTTACTTAGTATTGTAATTGTTGTTATGGTAAGTTCCATGATGTAAAATAAGGATTTAATGGTTGAGGAGTGAAATTGTGTTGATTGTGGATTCTAGATTGCTAACGAAAAGCTTAATGATCTTAGAGAAATTATGGTAGTTGGAGACTTGCTTTAGAGATTATGTAAATTGAAAATATTGTTCTTGAATGCATGGAAGATAATGAGACTGGTATGATGTTGTTGGTGTATGAACTATTAGGTCGTTATTGTTTATTAAAGTTGGGAGGTCTTGAAGGAAATTGTATATTGATTGAATTGTTTGAATGTACTTTGGGTCGGTTATCGAAATTGTTAGTATGGTTGTTGGCATTGTTATTGATAATTTGGCCGGGTTGAATTCCCGGGATTGTTGATGATTGAAATTGGTCAAGTTGAACTTGGTGGGATGGAGTATTTACAGGGGAAGTGCTGCCGAAATTTCGGTAGACAAATGTTACTTTAAGATTCCAATTCCAAATGCTCTAACCAAAGTTTGGTAAATGTGACCAATTTGTAGATTTTGGCGGATTTGCGACTTGAAATTGGAATAGCAAAAGGGGCGGAAAGAGGTATGTAAGGCTTCACCCTTCTTTCTATGGCATGTCTTAGACGTAATTAGTTGGGTACGAGCCTCGGGGACAACTCTATTCTCCGGAATCCGCATCTAAAGTTTTCCCTTTTTCCTTCAGTAGAATTGAACTAGAAAGTGCGCGAAATGTTGGAAAGACCTCCTAAACCCCTAGAACTTGCTTAAAGAAGACCCGATTACTTTAAAACCCTCACAAGTAACGCCATGACATGTAACATATGAGAATTTAGTACGCCGCCTCATTTGACCCGAGGTGGGCCCATTGTTCCCGGATTCTTCCCTAATGTTCAGTTATTACCCGATAAGTGTTACAACTATTCTAAGGAGAGTATTTCTATGATAATAATGATAACGATGATGTTAAAGAAGAGAGTATATCTATGATGAGTATGACAAGAGCGATCCCACAACTAAGGGTCTTGAGTTAAGGACTCAATATGAGGGTGAAAGTGTCAAGCTAGTTATTGATCTTTAATGCTACTTCTTGGTTATGACCCGAGTTTTTAAAGACTTCAAGTGAGTGATTTATGATGTTGATGACCTTGTCCTATGTTTTCCCTTAACGCTATTCTTCGTTGATAGTCTCGCCTTATAATACTAGTCCCTTCAAGGCGAGGCAAAGTCATGATGATTATTCCATAATGCAATCGGAGGTTTCCGACCTTATGTCACTCCGATAGAGTTGTAGCTTTCACTTGGGCTCTCATGCATGCTTTATACTTACGTATGATTTATTTTATGACACCGTGCCGTCCAACGGGCGGCCGGGCAGATATACACACCACTATAGTGGGCAACTTATACCCCGGACGCGGGAGGCCTGGACGCGGGCTCACACACCGTTCCTACATGGACGGGCAGTATATATACCGTTCCTATTGGGACGGGCAGCATTACACCGCACCTATACGGTCGGGCAGTTTACTTACAAATATTTATATTTTTTTTTGAAAGCTAGCATGCATGGCATCCGCCCTAAGGGGCATTCAGACGAACAACTTATTCCTTTACCCCATGGTATGCTCAGATAAAGTTACACCGTACCTCTATGGTCGGGCAGCACTACACCGTACCTATAGGGTCGGGCAGTATTACGCCGTACCTACGCGGTCGGGCAGTGTACTTGAGTTGTCTATATGTTACTTCAAGAGGTAAGGTTAAACTGTAAAAGTATCTGCCTTAAGAGGCAAACAGAGGTACAAATTATATCCCTCCTCCTCTATGCATTGTTTTATGCTTTCTAGTATGATCTTATTTTACTATTCATGCCTTACATACTCGGTACATCATTCGTACTGACGTCCCTTCTTGTGGACGCTGCGTTTCATGCCGCGCAGGTAAGCAGGTTGGCGGACTTGATCCTTAGGAGCTCCACCAGCGGTACATTGAGAGTGCTCCAGTTCTTTCGGGGCTCCAGCTTATTGGTACTACTTTTGTGTACATACCCGGACTCGGCAGTATCCGGTCCTTTTTGTGATGCTATGTATTATGTTTAGAGGCTCGTAGACAGACATGTACAGTTAGATGTTTTGTACTTTTGAGGGCCTTCGTCACTGTATAAGGTGCTAGTAAAGTTTAATAGCGTACATTTATGATTATGCTGTTAATGTTAATGTCGAGTAACAAAAAAAAATGTATGGTATAGTTCATATGGCCCACTTAGTAATAAGAATATGATGCGAGATAAGGGGTGCTCGGTACAAGTATCGGGTACTCGTCACGGCCCCTAGTTGGGTCGTGACAGTTTTGTACTATTTTTATTTTTTAGATTTTTATTTGATTATTTGATAGATTTTACAGTACAAAATTAGTTGGATTTTGTTGTCCTATGTGGAGAATTTCGAATTATCTGTTATAGGGAACCATTTTATGATTTATTTTGGTGGGGGGGGGGGGGGGGGGGGGGGAAATTAGGATGAGGTGTCCATTTTATCCTAGGATTCCCTAATTTGAAAAAGTCTATAAATAGCAAGTTTAGCAGTTGGATAAGGACCTTTTTCCGAAAATCTAAAAGTATAGGCTAAAAATATAAGAGATATACAAGAAATATACACCATCTACATATATATGTACAAAACAGTTTTATAAAAAATACTATAGATATACAAAAATATTCACACAATATACAAACCTATATATAGGAAGAAGAAGAAAAATATAAGAAAGAGGTTTTGGAAGACAAAGAGGGTTTTTGATTACTTGAAGTTGATTTCAACCCCTTTTCGGTCCTTAGGTTGCCTCTACAAAAGGTAATCCCTTCTTCAAACTACTTTACTTTCAATTTTGAATACTTACTATTTTATTGCTTAATCATTATGCAAATGTTATGAACTATTGTTTCTTACTTTGTTATAATAAGATTCTGTTTTAGTTTGAATGTCTAAAGTTATAGAAAAATAAGTTAAACATCTGGAATATGATAGTATTAAGTAAGTTTATAACTTGTTAGGTTCATAAAATGAGAAAAGAAGTTAAAGGGGGGGGGGGGGGGGAGGGGGGTATAGTCTTAAGTTCTATATTGTGGTTTCAAATCCGGACATTTGGACTGTTTCGTTAAAACAGTGTTATGCAGTTATTAGTTTTAGTTTAAATGAGACTATTTTGAAGTCTGGAAGTAGTTTGTGTAGTATTAGGCTCAGTTATGTTTAAGCTGGTTGAATGCAATCATTAGTTGCTATTTGGATTCTTTCTAGAGTAATATACTTGTTTGAGGTATGAAAACTGTTTTGAATTAATAACTTCCCTCCTAAAAATGAATTAGAGAATCACTTCTTTACTTTGAATGCATTTTTGTGAAAAACTGGCTACTTGAAGTTGTTTGTATTGTTGATCATATTCTGTTCCTATTTTACTATTCTAAAACTGTTAAAACATGACCCCCTAAAAGGTTAAGAGGTAAAAATGAACCTATTTGGACCTTAAAATATTAACTGTAGTAATATGTTGTTGTAATTTGCTACCTGTTTGTATCCATCGAATCTAAAATTCCAAAAACAGAGTGGGAACCTCATTTTTCAGTGACAAAACTACTTGAACTTTGCTGTTTTGTAAATTGTGATAGACTGTGTGATTGACAATATTGAACCATGTCTTGTTTGGCCTTATCTGTGCTTATGGCTTAATGTTATGTTGAGTTGAATATACTGCTTTGCTAAAATAAGATCATTAAAGGTAAAAGTCAATAAATGTGAATCTGTCTTCATCTAGAATTTGAACTGTGACCATTTGTTATCCTATAACTTGCAACTTGTTGGATTCTCGAATCTGGATCTTCAAAAATGAATGAAGAACCTTTCTGTGTCCTGATTGCCTTATATGATCCTTGTATTTGTTGCTTTGCAACATAGAATAGGAGCTTGAAAATGAAATACTAAATCTAATTTATCTTGTTTATATGCTAAGCTGAGAATATAGGTTGTTGAACTACTAAAAATAGGATTTGTGAATCTTTTGTGAAAACTGATAAAAAACCAGAACTTGCTTTTTCTTAAAAACTTGACCCTGCACTTAGGTAGAGGCCATCACATGCATACTTAGTCTAAAAACTAGATCTTGATCAACTTGACACTTCATTGATATTTTGGGACACTGTTTAAAGATATAACTTATCATTCATTTAGAATTCCACACCTTAAGTTGTTGTTGATGTGGAAGGTACATTATGTTACAGTTCACTTTTACATGGGTGAGGCATAAAAGTTACTACGAGTTTGTTGGTGCTCTAATTAGATTTTTAGTATTTTAGAGTTGCCACCTAATTTATTATGAAAAACTAGGAAAATCAGGTTTAGAGATATTTCCAAAATAAGTAAAAATCTTTTGGACCAAAGTTCGAGGTAAGTGTTCTGGTGATCCCCTAGGAAAGGTTTTACGCACCCTAGTATTAAAGATCCGTATAATTCAGTTGACCTACGAGCTTCAATGTGTGATTAATGTACTTATTTGTTTGAAAGTGTTTAATTTTCCACAAAAGAAATGTCATTTCATTTCATTGATATCATGGTTTCAAGGAATAATTCGGCAAAAAATCCCTTTATAAAAAGGGGTTTTTGGTTTTAAAAATCCTCATAAGTGTTCAACTCACTTTATTGCCGGACTAGGACACACTCGGGATCGCTCCCGAGTAGAGTCGCTACTATTCTAGTCCTAACGAAATGAGTTTAGTACTTACGGTTTATATATATATATATATATATATATATATATATATATATATATATATATATATGAAAATAGGTTTTGTATACATACATAATCATAAGTATATTTTTTATTTATTAAGTCCATTTTAGTGAAGCTCATAAGTCCATTTTATATTCCAAATCCCAAATCCATCAATACCTCAAATCCAGGCCCAATATCAAATATTCCTTGGCTCCAGATGTTTTAGCCCAAAAAGTGTCGCACATTTGGCCCAAAATATGAAACGAGTCAATCCCAAAAGATGTCCTTATTTTCATATTAAGCTTAAGTAACACACTTATTGGCTCTCAGTTTTAAGTCTAAGTGATATGGTCAAGAAATGTATCTAATATTTTTAGTCCAAATCGAAATGGTACAATTTCAAAAATTTCACATTTTAATCTCATTCTCAAGTGGACTTCCAAGCCCAAAATTGATATAATAAAATTACATTCTGGCCCCAAATTTTCCATAAAAAATGTCATTTCCAACCCACATCACACTAATTCCAGATCCTCTTAACCCTTTCAATTTTATACCATTTGGAAAAGAAATGTAATCAGCCTCGTAAAATTTAGGAAATTTAACATAGCCCAGTGTTACAAGTTAACACGACTTTAGCTTTAAAATCCAATTTACCTTTTGTCTTGAAAATCACTTTGTTTAAATCCAAAGAAACTCGTTTTAAGTCAGTTTATCATAAGCTAAAATTTAAAAGGGATTTGTGCCTGTTTAGCTTAATTACCCTATTTAGCTAAGTGTTTACATTCATAAGGGTTTCACTAATAATGGGGTTTAATTACATTTTGTACATGAAATAAACAAATAATAAATGAGAGAAGGAAAAGGAAGTCTTTTACTAATGGGCTACCAAAGACCCATTAGGCTATTTTCACCCATAGCTGGGCCTTCAACACAATATTTGCTTCCCTTTCGATTTCAAGCTGGACTCGATTTGAATGTGGGAATGGGCCTCTGTTACGCCCCAGAAAATTTCATGTTACTAAGGCTGCAGACGGCTTAATGTGAGCTCAAGGAGGAGAAAATATTACAACTATAAATGATGAAATTCTACTGTATTAGCATGAGGATAGCATGAGTATGATATTTGGAATTCGTACAATATGATTAGATGATACGTTAGAAGATATATAGCCCTCGTAACCGTAAGCTGAGGTGGGGTCCACATGTTGGGATTTTATAAAGGGCATATGACAAGTTATATGAATAGTACATGGGAAGTTGATCAATTCTCAAGAAGGACCCTTGAGCCAAATCAAAGTGAAAGCCCTCCAAAAAGATGTTTTTAAGTTATGTTTTAGGGTGATCTGACTTCGGGAGGCCATAACCCCATCATTATTTGGTAATTTGGGAAAACTCCTAAAATTAAAGTTGTATATAATTGAAATACCTTTCCAACCATAGGTCGTGGGCCTGCATGTGACATTGGGATAAAAAGTTATGGACGTTTTAAGGCAGAAAGGTCAAGCTGGGCAGTGGGCTCGGCCCAACCCGATTCCAAGTCGGGTCAGGCCCACTTCCCTTGCTATTTATGGAAAATTTTCAGCCTTATCTGCCTCATTTTCATACAAAAGGTCCAGAATATTTTAGATAGAGAGAGAGGAGAGTTAGAGAGAGAAAGTGGAGAATTGATCATTTTCGAGGTCCCGAATTCCGAGGCTAGTGAAGAGTAAAGTGTAGTACAAGTTGTTGCCGTTGTTTTAAGCTAAAAATTGAACTTGGGGGATGTTGTTTTCGTGGTGGCTGCTCATATAAGGTATGTTTAAGATTTTAATGATGTTCTTACCCTGATCATTGATAGATTTGACGGGTTAAAATAGAGAAAATGACATTGAAAGTTCGGTTATAATTTTTGGATATCAAATGACTTGGGGGCTATTTTGGTATGATTAAATGGATAGGATTAGTTGGATATTGATATAAAATAATTATTGATATTGTTGTTGATGTTGTTGATAAGTTGTTGTTCTTGAATTTGGGAGAATAAAGTGTATGAAGATATCGTATACAAAGCGTATACCGGGCCGTTTTGGTGTATATCCTTGGGAGTTGATACTTTGAGTTTAAAAAGGCTTATATGAGATGGTTCTTTTTGTTGTTAATTTAGCTGAATTGGATTCTTAGGGTTGTCGAGTTTATAAAGGAAATACTATCGAAATTCCGTTAGAAATAAAGATAAGTTTAAGGGATTGATTATAAGGATATATATTGGATTGATTGTTGTTAATTGGTATTGTTGATAGATTAGCATGACTTGAAGATGGGCTGTGGTTAGCTGGAAAGCGGCAAAGGTATGTAAGGCAAACCTTTCTTCCTTTGGCATGATTCTTGTTGTTATTCATTCTATATGTACTCCATATGATTCCATTCTTAGACGAATAAGGTCTAAATGTTTCTTGTGATGACTTATTGATATTGTACTCCTATTCTGTTCCAAAGGGAACACCCATAAGGTGCCAAGTTGAGTTGTGTATATGGTTTTACTAATGATTTAGAAGAAATGAGTTTTATACTATAGGAAACATAAAGTTTGATTTTCAAAACCACTCCGAAAGGGGTGTGAGATTTTACTACTTCATTTCATTTACGATTTCTGCTTACATTCCATAGTATCATTCCTTTATATTGATATGATCATTTATTCTTTGGGTAGGGCAATAAGATGAAATTGATTAGAATATAAGTAGTAAGAATTTCATAACAATTCTACCCTTAAACCTGGAAGTATGTCCTCCTAAGTCTAGTGAGATACAAATTTGATAACTTCTTATGAAAGACTAAGGATAATAATTGGATTGTGATGACTTGATTAGTGACTTATGATATGAATTGAAATTGATATTTGTGTATTGAGTTTGAGTTGATATTAAGCCGGAAGCGGCTGCCCAAAGGGGACATCATTATTATGCCGGAAGCGGCTGTCTGAAGGGACTATTGTGGTACTAGCCGGAAGCGACTGTCCGAAGGGACCATTCGGTTAACATGTCGGAAGCAACATGTGTGTTGGATTGCATTATTTACTTAAAGATTGTTTTGAGACTTCGTGTGCACATTTATGTTTCTTCCAGCGAAGGCTGTAAGTATTGAGTTAGATTGTGATTTCTTCTCTCCTAAATCAAATTATGATTATGATTTGTTACCACCTTACATACTCAATACATTGTCCGTACTGACGTCCTTTTGCCTAGGGAAGATGCGTACATGCCCGCAGCCCCAGTTTGTTTGGCAGGTTAAGTGTATAGCTAGAATGCTTGAACGTCAGCTGGGATTGGCAAGTTCCACCTCATTCTGGAGTTGTGCTGAGTCATGTATAGATATGCATGATTATGGGTATGTCAAGGCCCTGTCCTGACTCATAATATTCAGTTCACTTCTTAGAGACTTCTGCAGACAGTGTCCTGTGGTATATTTGTCGAGATGTCGACAAAGTGATGTCAGTTGAGTCATTTGTGGATTTTAAAAGAGTATGTATTTTAGATGATTTCAATTGGTTTAAAGTACTTATTTGATTGAAAGTTTTCATAATCATTATAAAGATAATGATTTCTATTTGGAAAAGTTTCATGTTTTTAAAAGTTTTCGGAAAGACAGGTTTTGATAGAGCAAATGTCTAAGGGTTCGCTCGACTCTGATGAGAGTCGGGTGCCCGTCATGCCCAACCATTGTTAAGGTGTGACAGCCTCGGCCCAATCCCTATTTTGGATGACCCAAGAAGATGCAAGGGGAGATTTTTGCACACACAACACAAGAGGTACAAAATAAATATAAAAAATTTAAGCAAGTATATATTAATGCGCAAATAAATAAAATGGGAAGAACATAGACTTAACTACATACATAACTGAATCAAAATGTAGGAATGTGGACAAAACCTTGTAAGGCAGGCCCAACTTGTTTAAAACAGAACAACATTATAAGGATATACTTGCATATACTGTCCATATATACATGCTTATACACCTATAGGGATGTGGAGTAGTCAACAATGGAAAACTTTTATCCTCATATTCCCGATGTCGCACAAGATTCAAGGGGTTTCATGAACCCCAAACATGGCCGACACCGGGTAGAACTTAAGCTTAATCCTTAATGGCTACCTAAGCGTCCCTACTAATGTATTGTGAGTATAAAATGGAGGTATATGTGCATATATCAACATTTTGCTTTATCTAAATTGAATGCAAGTAACAGAAATAGCAATACTTAATCATCTATAGTCATTCAAATTATTTAAAACTAGACAGTCAACACACAATGTCTTATGAGATACAAAGAACAAAGATAAATGACCCAAAACAGTCCCTTTACTCAAGTCATATGCAAATTGATCAAGGCAATGCCTTGTTGGGTTTAAATCAAAATTAGATAACACACAGATGAGCCCAAACATCCCAAATACTAGCATGGATCATGCTACAACTAGATATTAATTGGATTCAAATTCATTCACCAGACACAGATACAATAATAAGTCAATTACTCCAATATTGAAGCCCCAGTTCAAGGTTTTCTTTAATTAAAAATCCAGTCAGGTTTCACCACACTGTGTGTCAAAATAAACTGGACAGATTTCCAAGTCTTTAAATCAGGTGAAATCCAGACAACTATATCAGGAGAAAATTGTTTGTACTAAAATAAAGTAGGTGAATGCTTGTGCAGGTTCAACACAGATGAAAAAGACAACATAAAGGCCTGTTTTTATGACAGATTCAAAGTTTAAAACAATACACAACACATATTGTGTCAAATTAAATCAACTAATGCAAGGGGTTTGAACCAAACTTAATTCACAGTCTTATTGAATACCTATTTTAAGTATACTTAGATTGACTCAAAAAGCTTTTCTTTAGTTGAATTTTAGACTAAACCAACAAGTAAACTCAATCCCATTTTAAAGCTAATCATGTGAATTTCCTATCTTAACATAAGTTAGAGTATTAACCACATTGCAACCTATGACACTATTAACATCAAGTGAAATGCCCATATTTTGAAATCAAATTGTTTTGGAACTAAGCTCATCCTGCCTTAGAGCAGTAGGTAACAGCTCAAACTAATCACCTTAAATCCTAAACAAACTTACACATATTGCAGTGCACATCAAGATCAAAGACAGGAAACAACTTCACACATATAGGTAAGGTCTCTCCTAATCACTTAGTGACATAATTTCAAGTGAAGAAAGTAATTCATGGGCAGGCTGCTTTTTTTAGGCTCAGAACCAAATATTTTATTAGACAAGACAAACAGAGAATTCGGACTTCATTTTTCTAATATAGCTACAACAACAACTTCTCAATTAATTGGGAAGACCTCTCTTTTAAAAATAAAAGTTTACAGAATCCATTTTAAGTTTGCAAGGTTACTCAGATATAGCCAAGGTGCTTAGTTTCTCCTAATGGAGCAGATAATTATCTCTTAGTTGTAAAAGTAACAAATGATCCTCCACAAAAAAGTCAAATTCATAAGTAAAACTCATCCATAATTCAACTCATCTAAAATAGTTTCCTCAAAATTATATTTAGTTAAGCAGGTTCATAAGCCAAATCCAGATGTGCCAACAGCTTCACACAGTATCCCTTTAAGTCCAGTTTTAATCTCAACTCAAATACTCATTCTCATATCAAAAGATACAAAATTCTTCAATTATATAATCACACATAAACTAATCAACCAAACTTAACTAATTAGCAAACTAGGATTCTTTTTATTAATTCAGACCTTACACATAATACTTAAATAGCAAGTTAACCACTTAAGCCTAATTAAATGAACCGATTATCTCAACTAACACTTCATTAAACAAAACATGACTTAATCTAAACAAGTATATCAAACTCACATTTTGATCAAACTTAAACAGACCCATAATGACATACTAAACTACATTAGCAGACAAATATTAAGCAAACAAACTGTCACGACCCAACCAGAGGGCCATGACGGGCACCCGGTGGTATCAACCCGGCACCACTTATCGTACCATCAACTTCATATCTAGGAGAGCCACATGGCCTACTTATGATTCCAATACATCAACAATACTAATCATATCAGGAAATGACACATTTATATCATCATCAACAACAATGCCCATATCCATATACACAAGCCGACGAGGCTAACAAAATAATATACTAAATGTGAATCGACAAGGCTACAAGACATCTAACCACACACAAATGTCTACGAGCCTCTAAGAAGAATATGTAACATCATATAGATAGGATAGGACCCCGCCATGCCCATATTTATGTACACAAAAGAATAATACCAACAGCTGTAGCTCTAGATGAAATGGAGCTCCTCTATGCAGTCCCTGAACAAGGAATCTGAGGATCAAGCCTGTATCCCTGCCCAGCTGCGGGCATGATGCAGCGTCCACAAACAAAAGGACGTCAGTACGAGGAATGTACTGAGTATGTAAAGCATAGTCAATAACATAATGAAAGCATAAGAAATAACATAAGATAGACGAGTCATGAAATGAAAGAGCTAGGTATACCTCTAGCGATGTTCGTCATATTTACTTACCCTATTTCTAATGGGAAACTTCTATTTCATACATTCATACATTGAGAAGCATCATACCCGACCATGATAGGTTCGGTGTCTTACATACCTGACCATGATAAGGTTCGGTGTTATACATACCTGACCCTACAAAGGCTCAATGTTATTCGTACCCAACTGCAGTGGTGTGCGCGCGATAAATATCATACCCGTCCATATAAGCTCGGTGTTACATAATAGCCATTCATAATTATACACATATACATAAGATTCTATAAGTCTCGTCAACATCATTATCATCATCATTTTCGTTACATCTATCCTTAGAGGATAAACTATCATATAAGGGAAGCAATAGAATCGTGAAAGTATCGAGGATCATGAGCTTTAGTAACTTTAGAGATAGAGTCATTTGGAAGACATTATGGAACTCATGAAAGGATATATAGCAACTGAACCATGCCATAATGAAAGAAGGGTTAGCCTTACATACCTCTTTGTCTTCTTAACTACTTAACGTTCACTATCGAAGCTTGAACAATCTACGTTTAGAAGGATTCATACCATAGTTAAGCCTTAATTATACTCTTAAATTCAAACTAGAATAATTCATGATCTAATAAAAATTGAGCAGCATTTCCCCTATTTCGTCAACTTCCACCATATTACAAAACAACTCCCAACAACCACAATAACATCCATAATATCATAATCAAGTAATCACATTCCATTAAGCCTTCAAAATTCATCCTCATGCTCAACTTATACTAGCAACTTCACACCCATTCTTAGCACATTTTCATACAATACTTCCTCATCACCATTACTACCTTCCATAACAAGATTATATCCATATTATACTAAGAATCATGACTCAAGTTAGCTTACTACTCAAAAACATCATAAAAGTTACATTTAGCCCTCATTTTCTACTTCTTCTGCCCAAGTTCTTCAACAACCAAGCATTCATGATAACATGAAATAAGCTTAAAAACTAACCTTTCATCTCGTGGGAATGAGCTTTGGAGCAGCTATCAACTTATGTAAAAACTCTAGCTTCAATGCCCAAGTATATCTTGAAATCTACCAACCCTAGGAAGCCTTCTAACACATGAACACTTTGATTCTTGCTATTTAATCTTTGAAATCTCTTGGGTTTGAGTGAAATATGTTGGGAAAATGGTTTTGGAGCTTTGGAGAGCTTGGAAGAAATGTGGGAAATGAAAATAAAGTGAGGGTCGTCCATGATTATAAAAAGAAAATTCTGACCCGACCCGATTATATGGCCAATTATACGTGTCACGACCCAACCCCGTAGGCCGTGACTAGTGCCCGAGCTGGACACTCGTATGCATACCTGTTAGCTATAATCAACCCGAAACTAAACATAATATGGAAACTTGTGAAACAAAACGTCATCTCAGAACTGTCACATATGTATACATCAAGGTAACCTGTCTCCTAAGGAGTCACAATCAATCAAGCATGACATAATACGCAAGCCGGCAAGGCTGCCACTACATACGGGAACATCCCAAAATATATATGCAAGCCGACAAGGCTGCTACTACATACAACAACACATATATATATATATATATATATATATATATATATATATATATATATATATATATATATATATATATATATATATATATATATATATATGCAAGCCGACAAGGCTGCCATTACGTATGGGAACGTCCCAAATATAAGTCATGCTAACACAGCCGAACAACACCTGTACAAAACCCACACATATGTCTACAAACCTCTAAGAGTATCAACAGTGACATAGGACGGGACAGGGCCCCGCCGTATCCCTGGATAAACATATATATACATCAAAAGAATCCGTACCAAAAGTCTAGGCTCCGAAACAATGGAGCACTCCAAGACAGTTGAGTAGAATTCCTAAGCTGGAGGATCACCAAAGCGAGTATCTGCACCTGCTGGCATGAAACGCAGCCCCCCGAAGAAAGGGGGTCAGTACGAGATATGTACTGAGTATATAAAGTATGAAATGCATTAAGGAAGATCATAACTGAAGTAGAGATTCCAGGAGACAAGTATGATAATCACGAAATCACTGTACCTGTGCCTTACGAAACAAAATCATGGATATCATTATCATATACCATACCCGGCCCATTATGGGACTCGGTGAATAAAGTCGTGTACACGTATACCATACCCGGACCATCATGGGACTCAGTGCCATGATCATATCATCATATACATATACCGTACACGGCCCTCTAGTGAAGGACTCGGTGAACAATGCAGTGAAACAGTGCACGAATACATACCCGACCCGGGACTCGGTGAATGATACAATAACAGCATGCACGAGTAGAATATCATGAACAACCATATGCAGCTAAATCATCATCTGAGACTCAATAGAATAAGTAGAATAAACTAACACTCGAGTATCAAAGGCGATAGTCATGCTAAGTACCCTTTGGATGTCACCATGGACTATATCAAATAGAACCTTAGGAATCATAGACATGTATCAAGATAATATGAAATAGCTTATGGAAATCAAGGACATTAGTCATCGTAAAGTTTCTAAGAATGGGAGCTTTTACATACCGACTACTATCCAACGTATAGAAGACTTGAGAGGCAATAGCTCAATTACTTTAAGAGTTCTAACATCAAGGAGTGAATAAGGATCATGAATCACACTCGGAACTTATGAATAGAATTATCCCAAAGTTCATATCATACGTCACTTATATCTAAGACATGCCAAAAGAAAGAAGGGATAGCTTTACATACCTTCAACGCTTATCCGTTATACAATACGTATACGCTGCCCGAAGTGTCTCAACCTATATTAAGATTTTAAGAACTATAGTTAAGCTATGGAAAGGTTCAAAACGTATTCCAACGTTAGTAGTTCGTTTCTCGAAGATTAGGCGGCATTTCCCTTATATTCAAGCCAACTATAAAACAACCAAATCAACATCCATAACCACACGTTTAAGTACTATATCAAGGCTAATCAAGACAAGATTCGAGAGTACTCCGAACAACCCGCATGACATTCCAATCAGCCCACATATTACAACATTCGATAATAATCTACATACGATTACGACATATTCAAGTCATTCTTAATGATCCATAGTCATAACATTTTCATCGAAATGACCTTATAACATCCCAACCAATATAACAACACAATGTATAATCTTAACTACACTTAATCTTATAATTCAACGAGAACAACAACACGTCCCAAAACAGCCCCTAATTAACAACATAAAGATGTCCGATAATCTCACGAACGTCTACAATTACAGAAAGCAAACCACATACGCTTCTTATACATTATATACTCTTTTCATCCAAATTTGCGAATCATATCAACAGACACACGGCTACAACATCAATTATTCATATGTGAGAGAATTACCTTAACATCACAATAAGTCCTTAAAACAGCCCACAAAACACATACAACTTCAACTTTAACCATCAAATTCCTTTACTTTCATCATATAATCCATGACAACAACAACCACAACGCTAATTAAAATTAATTCACCATTACTAATTAAAACAGCCACCAACACGGCTCAAACAATACCTCAATATCAACATACATATTTCTTATATACAATTCACATTTACCAAATTATAACAAGTCCAAACCACTTCTAAAATATGTAGAGAAGGCTTAAATCTTACCTTAACAATTTGGCTCCTTAATTTGCTGAAATTTGGTGAATTTAATTGACTAGTATTCTCGCTGCCCCCAATAATCAATCTCACGTTACTATGACCTTCACTTGATTGGAACACCTTGAAAAATGAATTTTTGGATCAAGATTATCAACCACTTCAAGAGCAGCCATGGTCGTGAGCTGCCATGGCCATGAGCTCTTCTCTCTCTAGCTCTCTAATTCACAATATGGAAAAGATGGAAATGAATGAATGCCTTAGTCCCTTAGTCATCAATTCATTTTATATATGCTGTCCAAAGAGCTTACACGTGCCCCACTTATGGCATGGGCCAATCAGATTTGGCCATGCCATAGTGGGGTCCACTTGGCATACTAATGACATGATTTAATAATAATTTAATCACTAATCCCCTCTTAATAATCTAATCATGGTTAATTAATCCCTAATCTCCACTAATATTTCTATACCAAATAAAATTTATAAGCAATTCGTGCATTAATTAAAAATCGTGGATTAAAAGTCTCTATCTCATATCCCAAAATGATCTTGTCCTTAAACTTATCTCGATTCGCTTAAAAATATTCCAATGTACAAAAATACGGGATATAACAATACGGGCCGTATAATTTATACGATCTGTATAATTAGACCGTATAATCTTACCAGGTTGCACCCTTCTTTGGAAGTAATCTACGGACCATTATACGGGCCGTATAATTTATACGGTCCGTACAAATGGCCGTACAACTGGGAATTTCCGAATTTCATTCTCGCCGATTCGTTTGATTTCCAATCCTCGTGGAACCTTCTTGACACTTATATAAAACTTCATTAACCATACAATAGGCCCTATAACAGCCCCTCAAGATATTTCTAAATAAATATTAGCTCAATTATAGCAGAAACTGTTACACCTTGGAAATTTCCCCGTGAACGTACAACGAATAGACTAACGAAGACTACAGGTATATGATGTTTGAATAAGAAGGGAATGATGTTTGACGACCCTAAGTAAGATCTCAAAGGCAATTGTAATAAGAGATAGGTTATGCTCCACAATGACTAATCATAAGTTTTGAAAATGTGAAAAAAAAAGAGTTGCAGATTTGCATTTTGGACAATCAGTCGTAAAATGAAATACGGACCGTAAAGTGGTATACGACCCGTAAACTGCCAGGTCGTATTCCAACTTACAAAACTTCAACTTTCTGCTAAATGTTCAAATGGTTAAATACGACTTGGAATACGGACCGTAAATTGAAATACGGCCCGTAAACTGCGACCGTAAATCACCATGATCCTCAGCATACCTTTCTGGTTTTGATATGCTTAAATACGACCACGAAATACGGCCTGTAAACTGGAATACGGACCGTAAACTGGGTTTACGAACACTGTACACTTCAGCTACTGTTCATTCCGAATCAGATTTTAAGTCATTAAAAGGAGACCCAAGCTCATAAAATTCATTTCATCTCCAAGACATTTCTCTCTAGAAACCTCTAGAATACTCTCCACTCTTCACTTACAAGAAAACAAAGGAAATCAAGGATCAATATAAAAAATCTAAGTGAATCAAGTGTATGAGACCCATCAAGGTTCATCCAAGTTAAGAGATTTCAAGAGAAGCAAACTAGGGTTTTGGGTGCAAGAAGAACAATACCACTCAAGGCTTGTTCGTACAACATCTAAGGTAAGTTTTATGGCCTTTACATGTTATTTAGGGTATAGAAGAGTTGAAACACTTGGATTATAGAAGGATGTAAGAAATGGGTCATTAATGAGTGAATAGTGTCATAGTTGGATGATAGTTAAATTGAGCCATTATCATTGATAAATTGTGATTATAAAAATGCAATGAATGACATTTAGAACATGGAATAAGTGTCCTATGCGAGAAAAATGCAACAATGGACCATGGCCATGATTATGGAGAAATTGAAGACAAATTATGAAATACGGATATTGTAAACGAATGATGAGTGTTGTCTATCATACTGAGAATGTTGTTATGAATATTTGAGAGCTGATATAGAATATGGGAAGAGTTGTATAAACGAAGGAAATGCTGCCCAATTTTCCCTAGAAATAGTCACGCGTTCTTTTAGTCGATTAACTGACATTGATGCGAATTCTCTTGAAGGTAAAGACGCGAATATTGAAGAGGAACGATCAAGCGGTAGAATAGCTAAAGGAAAAGGTATGTAAGGCTAGTCCTTTCTTTCCAAGGCATGAATCCTATGATATGATATTATTTCCCTACATTCCATGGCTTCCTCATATTCCGGAACCAAGAGCCTATGTTCACGGATAGCCACGTGAGATAAGAATAAGAGACATGTTATGAGCACGATAACGGAGATGATAAGCTTAAAACTAAAGATTCTAGAGTTCATGGTATAATGTTTAAACAAAGCTAAAGACATTAACTACGATCTATTGGTAATGCTTGATGTATACACTCACCTTATATACTAATTCCTTCAAGGTGCGGCGGAATACCTATGAATGCTCCATAATGTAAGCGGGGGCTCTCGACCTTACATCACCCCGACATTGTTATAGATTGTTCATAAGCCTCAATGCATGTCCTATGACCAATGTTTCGAGAAACTACGAGTCTATGTTCATAAAGGATTTCATGTGAGATAAAGGTAAGAGATACGCTATAGAAATGATAATAGAAATGATGAGCTTAAGCCCAAAGATTATAAAGACTATCATACGATATTTATACGAAATTCGTGCTACGAATATGATGTGATTTTCATAGATTGTCTTTAAATTTAAATGTGTGCATTAATGAAAGGTTACGATAAGCTTATGAGATGTATGCGATGGCAATGATAATGATGAGATATATTGATCCTTGTATGATGCATGTGATATGGTCGAGCCACTACATGGCCGAATACGGAAGATATGTATGTGATATTGTCGAGCCACTACGTGGCCGAATACGGATACTGTCGAGCCACCACGTGGCCGAATACGGATACTGTCGAGCCCTACGTGGCCGAATACGGATAATGTTTTATGTGTATGAGAAGCTACGGTACTACGATGATGAATTATATGACATGATGATGTATACGCTATGATGATTCATGTACGACGATTATGTATATGTGATATATGTATGAAATGTATTCATCCTTAAAGGTCGTGCAGGTTTTGCCTTCACCTCATGACTTATGATTTCTCTATTATGTTTGTTTCGTTCATGCCTTACATACTCAGTACAATATTCGTACTGACGTCCGTTTTCTTTGGACGTTATGTTCATGCCCACAGGTAGACAGGGAGACGGCGCAGACCTTTAGGAGCTATCAGCAGATTTGCAGAAGCACTCCATTATTTCGGAGGTGCTAATCGGGTTTATACTTTTGTGTATATATATATATATATATATATATATATATATATATGTATAAGTATTTTGGGCACGACGGGGTCTTTTCCCGTCCATATGTCTAGTACTCTAGTAGAGGCTCGTAGATACGTATGTGTGGGTTATATGGTCTCACAAGGTCACTACTGTATATATGTAGATATGTGTACATTATCTTTTGATAGACAAAGGGCTTATGTATATAAAAGTATTTATGTTCTTTAATGAAAATGATTTTCTTATGATTATGAGTTTATGAACAAAAAAGGAGGCTTAATGAGTATGATGAGTAGTAGAACGAGCGGTGCTCGGTGGTCAGCCCCGGGTACCCGTCACGGCCCCTAGCTGGATCGTGACAGAAACCTTCTGAACACGATTTACATTTCACTTCCTTCAACAAACTAAACTTCTCATATTCGTATGACTCAAAATCTTATAGTATGCACCTTAAGCTATCTAATACTTTTCTTAATGTCGTAAGGGTTTCATAATCACCTTGAGCTCATGTTAGCCTACTCACAAGGCAACAAATTTGAAATTTTCAAGATGTAACATTCTTCCCCCCTTTGGAACATTCGTCCTCGAATGTTAGGTTCTTGGGAATTCTATCAAAAATTTGCCAAAGTTTCCCCTATAATATGGTACTACCATCCTGCAACAGCAACCCAAAATACACCGCCTCACAGGGGTACCGCAACAACATCAATAACCATGGCCACACACGACCAGGAAACATCAAAGAAAGCACTACATACCTGATGATAACGGCATCTCTACCTGACTCTTCTCGAAATGGCCATATCTGGTTCTGAAGGCCGTCTTAGGAATATCTTTCTCCTTAACTCTCACCTGATGATACCCGGATCTCAAATCTATTTTTGAAAATCATTTGGCGCCTTGTAATTAGTCAAATAAATCATCAATCCTTGGAAGCGGATATTTATTCTCAATCGTCACTTTATTCAGTTGCCGACAGTCAAATCACATTCGTAAGGAGCCATCTTTCTTTCGTACAAACGACACGGGTGCTCCCCACAGGGAAGAACTAGGCCTAATAAAACATTTCTTAAGAAATTCCTTCAATTTCTCCTTCAACTCTGCGGGAGCCATCCTATAAGGAGGAATGGATATGGGTTTGGTATCCGGTAGCACATCAATAGCGAAATCAATCTCCCGCTCAAGAGGGAGGCCTGGAAGCTTATCCGGGAATACATCCGGAAACTCATTCACCACAGGGACAGACTGAAGAGTTGGATACAAGAGTTGCTAAACATAAGGTGTATCACTAGACAAGGTACAATCATCTTGATGGATCAGTATGCAGGAGGAATTTTTAGCAGTCTATGCAAACCTGTGCTGATCTGTGAGCTTGGTTTATATGGTGAAGCTATGCAAGTCCTATAAAAATTCTACTAGAAGAGGCTTATTATAACCAAAAGCCTGAAGTTCTACTTCATGAGTTCTTGATTCATTCCTTCTGTGAGACTTGTAGATGTGAAAAATGGATGCAAGACAAGGCCTTGGAACTAGTTGGTTTTCTTCATATGGTGTTATTAGGATTAGCATACTTTTGGCATTTCTTTTTTCTTAGATTTTTTTCTTCTTTCTTGTACATTTTGATTTTTTAATAAATTTCCACCTTTTATGGTGGCTTAAAAAAAAGAGTTGGCGTTTCGGCTCCTACATCTTGCACCCGAACTAGATGGTAAATACACCCTTTAGCAATCATTTTTCTTGCCTTGAGATAGGAAATAAACCTACCTCTCGGGGATGCTGTATTTCCTTTCTATTCTAAAACTGGCTCTCCCGGAAACTGGAAGCGAACCATTTTCATTCTACAATCAACATTGGCATAACAAGAAGCCAACCAATCCATGCCCATGATAACATCAAAGTCCACCATTTTTAACTCATGTAAATCAACCATAGTACGATGGTCACAAATCATAACTACACAATTTCTATATACTCGACTAGTTATTATCGGTTGACCAACGAGTGTAGATGCCTCAAAAGGTTTGATCGACTCCGATTTGACCCCAAACCGACTCGCAATATATGAAGTAACATATGACAATGTGGAGCCCCGATTCTATCAAAGCATAAACATCATGAGAGAATACTGATAATATACCTGTGATGACATCGGGAGAAGACTCAAGATCCTGGCATCCCACCAAAGCATAAATACGGTGCTGAGGACTACTAGAACTGGGAGCTCTCCCCCTGCCTCTACCATGGCCGACTAGCGTATGTGAACCTTGCCCCAGAGGGCGTATCGATGATGAAGACCCGACAATCTATGCTGAAGGCTGGACTCTACCCCTCCCACCACTCTAGGGGAAATCACGCATGATATGGCCTGGCCAACCGCATGCATAGCAAACCTCTAAACCTAATCGACACTGGCCCCAATGTAACTTCCCGCACTGCGAACATCGTGGCACGGGTGGCCTTGCCTGACCCGAATCACCTCTAAACTGAGAACCTGAAGCCCTGAAACTCTGACTCATCCCGGAATAAGTGGATCTATCAAATCTCTGGCCTGTAAACCGTAGAGGCACACTAGTCATAGAATGGCCTGAATGCCTAGAAAACTGCTGTCTTTGCCCGCCTCTAAACTCACTTGTCAGACCCGAAGATCTAGCCCTTTTGCTATACCATCTATCATGCTCACGCTCACTTCTTTGTTGTTGTTGGCTTTCCTCCAAATTATAGGCATGGGCTTGAATGCGTGAAATATCCATATTGTCCTGAAGGGATGCAATCAAGCACCTATCCATCAAATGTGGCCCGAAGTCTCTCACAAATCAGTGCACTCGGTCACCCATATCCGCTACCATGGCCAGAGCATACCTAGCCAAAGAATTAAAGCGGAAACTATACTCTAAGGCACTCATGCTTCCTTGCCTAAAATTCAAGAATTTATCGGCTCTAGCCCGCCGAACCTCTGGGGCAAGTAATGTCGGAGGAAGGCATCTAGAAATTCTTGCCATACCGGGGGAGGTGCATTGACTCCCCTTGAAGCCATCCAAACCGTATACCAATGAACCGCGACATCCCACAATCTATAGGATGCTAACTCTACCGATTCAATATCTGAAGCATGCATTAACCGAAGTTTCATCAACATCCCATCAATAAAGTTTTGAGGGTTGGTCCTCATCCGATTTTGACCCGAATAATCCGGAGGGTTCAAGCTAATAAAATCACGGGCCCTTGCACTAACAGCCCTATCACCTTGCCCTGTACCTTGTCGTTGAGTCTGAGCGGCAACCAACTGAGTAAGTAAATGAATGGCCTCTTTTACATCTTGACCTAAAGCATCTAGGGGAGGAGCTGGGGGTGCTAGAGCTAGGGCTGAGGCTCCCTAATGCTCTCAGAAATGGGCACTGAGTAGGAGGACTGAGATTGAGCCGCATTCTGGGACTCACCCTCTTCTACAACCGTTGGCGGTGCTTCTTTAGCCCGTTTTTCTGCCACTGTCTTGCCCTTTTGGGCTGCTGTAGCTTTTCTCTTTATAGGCAATTCTGCAATACATAATACACAGTTAAGGAAAGAGAAATACTTATATCATGGCTCTATCGTACGATATTATGAAGAAAGAAGGTCATTCATTCCTAAAATGTCTGCAGCCTTCTGTTTATAAGTGTGGCGTCCAACACACCCATAAACAAGACTCTACTGGTCACGGCTCGTAGACACTCCCCAGGACAGAACTGCTCTGATACCACTTTTATCACGACCCAACTAGAGGGCCATGACGGGCACCCGGTGCTATCCAATCGGCACCTCTTATCGTACCATCAACTCCACATCTAGGTGAGCCACATGGCCTACTAATGATTCCAATACATCAACAATACTAATCACATCGGCAACGACACATTTATATCATCATCAACAACAATGCCCATATCTATATACACAAGCCAACGAGGCTAACAAAATAATATACTATATGTGAATCGACAAGGCTACAAGACATCTAACCACGCACAACTGTCTACGAGCCTCTAAGAAGAGTATGTAACATCATACAGACGGGACAGGACCTCGGCCATATAAGCTCGGTGTTACATAATAGCCATTCATACTTATACACGTATACATAAGAGTATATAAGTCTCATCAAAACTATTTTATCATCATTTTCGTTACATCTATCCTTAGAGGATCAACTATCATATAAGGGAAGCAATAGGATCGTGAAAGTATCGAGGATCATGAACTTTAATAACTTTAGAGATAGAGTCATTTGGAAGACATTATGGAACTCATGAAAGGGTATATAGCAATTGAATCATGCCTTAAAGAAAGAAGGGTTAGCCTTACATACCTCTTTCTCTTCTTAACTACTTAACATTCACTGTGGAAGCTTGAACAATCTACGTTTAGAAGGATTCATACCATAGTTAAGCCTTAATGATAGTCTTAAAATTCAAACTAGAGTAATTCATGATCTAATAAAAATTGAGCAGCATTTCCCCTATTTCGTCAACTTCCCCCATATTACAAAAAAACTCCCAACAACCACAATAACATCCATAATATCATAATCAAGCAATCACATTCCATTAAGCCTTCAAAATTCATCCTCATGCTCAACTTATACTAGAAACTTCACACCCATTCTTAGAACATTTTCATACAATACTTCCTCATCACCATTACTACCTTCCATAACAAGATTATATCCATATTATACTATGAATCATGACTCAAGTTAGCTTACTACTCAAAAACATCATAAAAGTTACATTTAGTCCTCATTTTCTACTTTCTTCTTCTACCCAAGTTCTGCAACAACCAAGCATTCATGATAACATGAAATAAGCTTAAAAACTAACCTTTAATCTCATGGGAATGAGCTTTGGAGCAGCTATCAACTTATGTAAAAACCCTAGCTTCAATGCCCAAGTATATCTTGAAATCTACCAACCCTAGGAAGTCTTCTAACACATGAACACTTTGATTCTTGCTATTTGATCTTTGAAATCTCTTGGGTTTGAGTGAAATATGTTGGGACAAGGGTTTTGGAGCTTTGGAGAGCTTGGAAGAAATGTGGGAAATGAAAATAAAGTGAGGGTCGTCCATGCTTATAAAAAGAAAATTCTGACCCGACCCGATTATACGGCCAATTATACGGGTCGTATAATTTATACGGTCCGTATAATTAGACCGTATAATCTTACCAGGTTGCACCCTTCTCTGGAAGCAATCTTCGGACCATTATACGGGCCTTATAATTTATACGGTCAGTACAAATGGCCGTACAACTGGGAATTTCCGAATTTCATTCTCGTCGACTCGTTTGACTTCCTCGTGGAACCTTCTTGGCACTTATATAACACTTAATTAACCATACAATAGGCCCTATAGCAGGCCCTCAAGATATTTCTAAAAAACTATTAGCTCAATCATAGCGGAAACCTTCCGAACACGACTTACATTTCACTTCCTTCAACAAACTAAACTTCTCATATTCGTATGACTCTAAATCTTATAGTATGCACCTTAAGCTGTCTAATACTTTTCTTAATCTCGTAAGGGTTTCATATTCACCTTAAGGTCACGTTAGCCTACTCAAAAGGCAACAAATCTGAAATTTCCGAGATGTAACACAAACATCTAACTGAAACAAAATTGCAAAAAGATTAAATAAAATAAGAAGAAAGGTTACCTTGTGGATGTGCAGCCTTTGAAGAGAATTGAATTAGAAGCCCCTTTTCTTCACACTTAACCACACAAGCACTTATAAAAATTTGAAAATTTTAAACTAAATCCAAAAAAAATTTAAAGGTTTTTAAGCTGTAAGCTAGAAAACCCTAGGTATTTTGGATTCTTCAAACAAAATAATTTCTTTTCGTCTGAAACTTGTTTGAATCAACAATATTGGGGTTCTATAACCCCTAATTTTGAAAAACCCTACACTGAGTCGATGTGGGACAAATATATTCACAAAGCTTTCTCAAGCAACAAATGGTCCAGATTTGGCCAAATTAAAACGAATGGTCTAGATTCAATTATAGTACTCAAAGAAAACACATTTTCGTCCTTAATCCGAGAGGTTCGTTGTGAAAAAATGAAAAACTTTCACATGCAAACAAGACTAATTAAAAATTTGCTGTGTATACTCGCAAAATGGAGAAAAAGTAAAGAAAACTTACTTTTATGCTTCGTTCGTTATAAAATTGGATGAAAGAGGAAGATGTAATTAATGCCTTTCCTCAAAATAGCGATACACCCCTGTCAACCCCTTGTACACTCTGAATTTTTGCCAAAAATGGCGAAAATTTCACAGAAAAGAGAGAATCACATGGCGGCGCTAAGGGTTTTGAGAAACCCTATCGAACGAAGACCCAAATGCCCTTCTAGGGCCGGCTTTGCCTGAAGGCATTTCCTTATATATTTTTTAGCTTGGGCCGGGTCGGTCCTTAATGGGCTGGACTCGGTCCATAAAAAAATGGGGAGGGCCCGATTTCACACACAGACACACACATACGTATATATATATAAAGGACAAAAAAAAATTAATGAGCAGGTAAGAATATTTAAAGGGATTAGTCCATTTTAATTAAAATTAAACAATTAAAAAACAAAACTGATTTTCACAAAATATTGGATTTACAAGTATGGCCTTGATTGAATTAAAACATGTATTTTTGTTAAGGCCCTATTTGACTAACTAATTGATTATTTCAATTGTAGCCATAATTAAACATATAATAAGAAATTTACAAATATAACAATAATTAATCATCCAAATTAATTATAATTAATTTGAGAGTTGTTCATGTAAGGGGAGTATGCAGAAATAAAATTTTGGGGGTAAAAATGATTATTCAATCAAATCAATTCCCTTGAATTAAATGGGGTAAATATTTCCTGATTAATTCCTGATAATTGCACAATTAAATAAATCGCTATTTTATACTATTTTCTGGTTGAAAATGAGTAAAATGCATGATTAATTGCTGTGAAATAATTTCTACATGATTTATTATAGATATTATTTTACCAAAAAATAAGGCAAAATATTGTCTGCATAGTTTATAAAATCATTCTGATTTTCTAAAACAAAACATATATTACCCAATTTAATATTCAAGTCTTTTGAGCAATTAGAATAAGTTATGGGAGGTCAAAAATTAGGTGTCAATACATTATATTGGGATTTTGGAAACTTGTTTGGTTTTAAAAAAAAAAAGTTTGGAATTTTGTGTGTGTAAATGTGCTTAACTGTGTATGTGCTAGTTTCTGTGACTCCTACTTAATTGCTTGTGCCTTATTTAAGTCTTTGAACCTGCATTATTAAGCAAAGATGACTGAAATTGATAGAACAATGTTGAAACTTAGTATTTGAACTGGAAAGGTAAACTGCAAAATTTGAAAAAAATGGAAACTGCCTACTTATTTTGTTGATTGACTTGACACTGCTGCATTCCACCTAGTGTGATCAACTAGCTTTGAATCTCTTTGAGAGGTCACGCATTATTGGACTACATTTTAACTTGATAAGATCATGCTATTAAGAAAACTTGCAAGAACACACTATATCCCTGTTTCTTTCTTGAGTACTGATAGAGCATTCACCATGATTGAAGTTTATTGTTAATTTTCCTACATGATACTTGTCCAAAACTATTTGAAATTGCAACATGATTCACTTGTGACCCTTGGGAGACTGTAAATATTTGAATTTCGAAAACAGCTTGGGAATTTGCAGTTTTGAAAACAAAAAGCCTTTGTGCCTGTTTTGTCTTTGAATTTTCCTAAACTAATTGAGTTTGAATTGAAGACCTGGCTTGTGAATTACATTTGCCTAACCTGTGCCTCTACTTCTTTAAAATCTAGAAATTTGAAAACCTTTGTTAAGTGAGAATTACTCTCATTCTAGACTGATAGATCATGAACCTTAAGTGTTTATTTGGCTTCAAAACTTGCTTGGTATGCTATATTTGGGTGCTGATTTTGCTTTTCCTAGACTCTAGATCTTTGGCTATCTGTTTTCACCGGAATGTACTTAAACTACTTGCCTAAAACTCTCTATGTGAGAAGGAATACTTGCCTATCTACTTGCTTGAGTCATTGTTAAGTTCTAAGTATTTTTTTGAAAATTTGATGCTACTTGTAGGTAGTTTTGAGGAGTTTCTTGAAAGAGAAACATGGGAATACATAGTATACAATAAGTATATGTGGAGGGTATGCCCCCCCCCCCCTCTCCTAAGGGGTTTTTCTCTCCATATATGGGTATATCACTTAGTATATTTGGTATATTGGGGCTTCAACACTTAGAAAAATTCAGGCTTATGTGACTGTTTGGGCCAGTTGGGCCTGGGAGATCGATTCAGCTGAGATTCTTTAAATTTTGTCCCTTTTTGCATAAAATGATCCCTCCCCTTCATATTTAGAAATTATGGGCTTGGCCCAATTGTCTTGTAATTAAATTTTGCCTATGTAATTAAATTTATGTCCCTAGATTAAGTACTAATATGTTATATACCTCTTATTTTGTAAAAAACCCTGTCCAACGAGGCCCACCAACTCCATTTAGATCGAGTCGACCTCAACCATGGACGAGCTAAGCATAGGAGAAAAATCGGAGCGGAATAAGTGAAATTTTCAAGATGTAACATTCTTCCCCCCTTTGGAACATTCGTCCTCGAATGTTAGGTTCTTGGGAATTCTATCAAAAATTTGCCAAAGTTTCCCCTATAATATGGTACTACCATCCTGCAACAGCAACCCAAAATACACCGCCTCACAGGGGTACCGCAACAACATCAATAACCATGGCCACACACGACCAGGAAAACATCAAAGAAAGCACTACATACCTGATGATAACGGCATCTCTACCTGACTCTTCTATATCTGGTTCTGAAGGCCGTCTTAGGAATATCTTTCTCCTTAACTCTCACCTGATGATACCCGGATCTCAAATCTATTTTTGAAAATCATTTGGCGCCTTGTAATTAGTCAAATAAATCATCAATCCTTGGAAGCGGATATTTATTCTCAATCGTCACTTTATTCAGTTGCCGACAGTCAAATCACATTCGTAAGGAGCCATCTTTCTTTCGTACAAACGACACGGGTGCTCCCCACAGGGAAGAACTAGGCCTAATAAAACATTTCTTAAGAAATTCCTTCAATTTCTCCTTCAACTCTGCGGGAGCCATCCTATAAGGAGGAATGGATATGGGTTTGGTATCCGGTAGCACATCAATAGCGAAATCAATCTCCCGCTCAAGAGGGAGGCCTGGAAGCTTATCCGGGAATACATCCGGAAACTCATTCACCACAGGGACAGACTGAAGAGTTGGATACAAGAGTTGCTAAACATAAGGTGTATCACTAGACAAGGTACAATCATCTTGATGGATCAGTATGCAGGAGGAATTTTCAGCAGTCTATGCAAACCTGTGCTGATCTGTGAGCTTGGTTTATATGGTGAAGCTATGCAAGTCCTATAAAAATTCTACTAGAAGAGGCTTATTATAACCAAAAGCCTGAAGTTCTACTTCATGAGTTCTTGATTCATTCCTTCTGTGAGACTTGTAGATGTGAAAAATGGATGCAAGACAAGGCCTTGGAACTAGTTGGTTTTCTTCATATGGTGTTATTAGGATTAGCATACTTTTGGCATTTCTTTTTTCTTAGATTTTTTTCTTCTTTCTTGTACATTTTGATTTTTTAATAAATTTCCACCTTTTATGGTGGCTTAAAAAAAAGAGTTGGCGTTTCGGCTCCTACATCTTGCACCCGAACTAGATGGTAAATACACCATTTAGCAATCATTTTTCTTGCCTTGAGATAGGAAATAAACCTACCTCTCGGGGATGCTGTATTTCCTTTCTATTCTAAAACTGGCTCTCCCGGAAACTGGAAGCGAACCATTTTCATTCTACAATCAACATTGGCATAACAAGAAGCCAACCAATCCATGCCCATGATAACATCAAAGTCCACCATTTTTAACTCATGTAAATCAACCATAGTACGATGGTCACAAATCATAACTACACAATTTCTATATACTCGACTAGTTATTATCGGTTGACCAACGAGTGTAGATGCCTCAAAAGGTTTGATCGACTCCGATTTGACCCCAAACCGACTCGCAATATATGAAGTAACATATGACAATGTGGAGCCCCGATTCTATCAAAGCATAAACATCATGAGAGAATACTGATAATATACCTGTGATGACATCGGGAGAAGACTCAAGATCCTGGCATCCCACCAAAGCATAAATACGGTGCTGAGGACTACTAGAACTGGGAGCTCTCCCCCTGCCTCTACCATGGCCGACTAGCGTATGTGAACCTTGCCCCAGAGGGCGTATCGATGATGAAGACCCGACAATCTATGCTGAAGGCTGGACTCTACCCCTCCCACCACTCTAGGGGAAATCACGCATGATATGGCCTGGCCAACCGCATGCATAGCAAACCTCTAAACCTAATCGACACTGGCCCCAATGTAACTTCCCGCACTGCGAACATCGTGGCACGGGTGGCCTTGCCTGACCCGAATCACCTCTAAACTGAGAACCTGAAGCCCTGAAACTCTGACTCATCCCGGAATAAGTGGATCTATCAAATCTCTGGCCTGTAAACCGTAGAGGCACACTAGTCATAGAATGGCCTGAATGCCTAGAAAACTGCTGTCTTTGCCCGCCTCTAAACTCACTTGTCAGACCCGAAGATCTAGCCCTTTTGCTATACCATCTATCATGCTCACGCTCACTTCTTTGTTGTTGTTGGCTTTCCTCTAAATTATAGGCATGGGCTTGAATGCGTGAAATATCCATATTGTCCTGAAGGGATGCAATCAAGCACCTATCCATCAAATGTGGCCCTAAGTCTCTCACAAATCAGTGCACTCGGTCACCCATATCCGCTACCATGGCCAGAGCATACCTAGCCAAAGAATTGAAGCGGAAACTATACTCTAAGGCACTCATGCTTCCTTGCCTAAAATTCAAGAATTTATCGGCTCTAGCCCGCCGAACATCTGGGGCAAGTAATGTCGGAGGAAGGCATCTAGAAATTCTTGCCATACCGGGGGAGGTGCATTGACTCCCCTTGAAGCCATCCAAACCGTATACCAATGAACCGCGACATCCCACAATCTATAAGATGCTAACTCTACCGATTCAATATCTGAAGCATGCATTAACCGAAGTTTCATCAACATCCCATCAATAAAGTTTTGAGGGTCCTCATCCGATTTTGACCCGAATAATCCGGAGGGTTCAAGCTAATAAAATCACGGGCCCTTGCACTAACAGCCCTATCACCTTGCCCTGTACCTTGTCGTTGAGTCTGAGCGGCAACCAACTGAGTAAGTAAATGAATGGCCTCTTTTACATCTTGACCTAAAGCATCTAGGGGAGGAGCTGGGGGTGCTAGAGCTAGGGCTGAGGCTCCCTAATGCTCTCAGAAATGGGCACTGAGTAGGAGGACTGAGATTGAGCCGCATTCTGGGACTCACCCTCTTCTACAACCGTTGGCGGTGCTTCTTTAGCCCGTTTTTCTGCCACTGTCTTGCCCTTTTGGGCTGCTGTAGCTTTTCTCTTTATAGGCAATTCTGCAATACATAATACACAGTTAAGGAAAGAGAAATACTTATATCATGGCTCTATCGCACGATATTATGAAGAAAGAAGGTCATTCATTCCTAAAATGTCTGCAGCCTTCTGTTTATAAGTGTGGCGTCCAACACACCCATAAACAAGACTCTACTGGTCACGGCTCGTAGACACTCCCCAGGACAGAACTGCTCTGATACCACTTTTGTCACGACCCAACTAGAGGGCCATGACGGGCACCCGGTGCTATCCAATCGGCACCTCTTATCGTACCATCAACTCCACATCTAGGTGAGCCACATGGCCTACTAATGATTCCAATACATCAACAATACTAATCACATCGGCAACGACACATTTATATCATCATCAACAACAATGCCCATATCTATATACACAAGCCAACGAGGCTAACAAAATAATATACTATATGTGAATCGACAAGGCTACAAGACATCTAACCACGCACAACTGTCTACGAGCCTCTAAGAAGAGTATGTAACATCATACAGACGGGACAGGACCTCGGCCATATAAGCTCGGTGTTACATAATAGCCATTCATACTTATACACGTATACATAAGAGTATATAAGTCTCATCAAAACCATTTTATCATCATTTTCGTTACGTCTATCCTTAGAGGATCAACTATCATATAAGGGAAGCAATAGGATCGTGAAAGTATCGAGGATCATGAACTTTAATAACTTTAGAGATAGAGTCATTTGGAAGACATTATGGAACTCATGAAAGGGTGTATAGCAATTGAATCATGCCTTAAAGAAAGAAGGGTTAGCCTTACATACCTCTTTCTCTTCTTAACTACTTAACATTCACTGTGGAAGCTTGAACAATCTACGTTTAGAAGGATTCATACCATAGTTAAGCCTTAATGATACTCTTAAAATTCAAACTAGAGTAATTCATGATCTAATAAAAATTGAGCAGCATTTCCCCTATTTCGTCAACTTCCACCATATTACAAAAAAACTCCCAACAACCACAATAACATCCATAATATCATAATCAAGCAATCACATTCCATTAAGCCTTCAAAATTCATCCTCATGCTCAACTTATACTAGAAACTTCACACCCATTCTTAGAACATTTTCATACAATACTTCCTCATCACCATTACTACCTTCCATAACAATATTATATCCATATTATACTATGAATCATGACTCAAGTTAGCTTACTACTCAAAAACATCATAAAAGTTACATTTAGTCCTCATTTTCTACTTTCTTCTTCTACCCAAGTTCTGCAACAACCAAGCATTCATGATAACATGAAATAAGCTTAAAAACTAACCTTTAATCTCATGGGAATGAGCTTTGGAGCAGCTATCAACTTATGTAAAAACCCTAGCTTCAATGCCTAAGTATATCTTGAAATCTACCAACCCTACGAAGTCTTCTAACACATGAACACTTTGATTCTTGCTATTTGATCTTTGAAATCTCTTGGGTTTGAGTGAAATATGTTGGGACAAGGGTTTTGGAGCTTTGGAGAGCTTGGAAGAAATGTGGGAAATGAAAATAAAGTGAGGGTCGTCCATGCTTATAAAAAGAAAATTCTGACCCGACCCGATTATACGGCCAATTATACGGGTCGTATAATTTATACGGTCCGTATAATTAGACCGTATAATCTTACCAGGTTGCACCCTTCTCTGGAAGCAATCTTCGGACCATTATACGGGCCTTATAATTTATACGGTCGGTACAAATGGCCGTACAACTGGGAATTTCCGAATTTCATTCTCGTCGACTCGTTTGACTTCCTCGTGGAACCTTCTTGGCACTTGTATAACACTTAATTAACCATACAATAGGCCCTATAGCAGCCCCTCAAGATATTTCTAAAAAACTATTAGCTCAATCATAGCGGAAACCTTCCGAACACGACTTACATTTCACTTCCTTCAACAAACTAAACTTCTCATATTCGTATGACTCTAAATCTTATAGTATGCACCTTAAGCTGTCTAATACTTTTCTTAATCTCGTAAGGGTTTCATAATCACCTTAAGGTCACGTTAGCCTACTCAAAAGGCAACAAATCTGAAATTTCCGAGATGTAACACAAACATCTAACTGAAACAAAATTGCAAAAAGATTAAATAAAATAAGAAGAAAGGTTACCTTGTGGATGTGCAGCCTTTGAAGAGAATTGAATTAGAAGCCCCTTTTCTTCACACTTAACCACACAAGCACTTATAAAAATTTGAAAATTTTAAACTAAATCCAAAAAAAATTTAAAGGTTTTTAAGCTGTAAGCTAGAAAACCCTAGGTATTTTGGATTCTTCAAACAAAATAATTTCTTTTCGTCTAAAACTTGTTTGAATCAACAATATTGGGGTTCTATAACCCCTAATTTTGAAAAACCCTACACTGAGTCGATGTGGGACAAATATATTCACAAAGCTTTCTCAAGCAACAAATGGTCCAGATTTGGCCAAATTAATACGAATGGTCTAGATTCAATTATAGTACTCAAAGAAAACACATTTTCGTCCTTAATCCGAGAGGTTCGTTGTGAAAAAATGAAAAACTTTCACATGCAAACAAGACTAATTAACAATTTGCTGTGTATACTCGCAAAATGGAGAAAAAGTAAAGAAAACTTACTTTTATGCTTCGTTCGTTATAAAATTGGATGAAAGAGGAAGAGGTAATTAATGCCTTTCCTCAAAATAGCGATACACCCCTGTCAACCCCTTGTACACTCTGAATTTTTGCCAAAAATGGCGAAAATTTCACAGAAAAGAGAGAATCACATGGCGGCGCTAAGGGTTTTGAGAAACCCTATCGAACGAAGACCCAAATGCCCTTCTAGGGCCGGCTTTGCCTGAAGGCATTTCCTTATATATTTTTTAGCTTGGGCCGGGTCGGTCCTTAATGGGCTGGACTCGGTCCATAAAAAAATGGGGAGGGCCCGATTTCACACACACACACACATACGTATATATATATATATATACAATATATATATATATATAAAGGACAAAAAAAAATTAATGAGCAGGTAAGAATATTTAAAGGGATTAATCCATTTTAATTAAAATTAAACAATTAAAAAACAAAACTGATTTTCACAAAATATTGGATTTACAAGTATGGCCTTGATTGAATTAAAACATGTATTTTTGTTAAGGCCCTATTTGACTAACTAATTGATTATTTCAATTGTAGCCATAATTAAACATATAATAAGAAATTTACAAATATAACAATAATTAATCATCCAAATTAATTATAATTAATTTGAGAGTTGTTCATGTAAGGGGAGTATGCAGAAATAAAATTTTAGGGGTAAAAATGATTATTCAATCAAATCAATTCCCTTGAATTAAATGGGGTAAATATTTCCTGATTAATTCCTGATAATTGCACAATTAAATAAATCGCTATTTTATACTATTTTCTGGTTGAAAATGAGTAAAATGCATGATTAATTGCTGTGAAATAATTTCTACATGATTTATTATAGAAATTATTTTACCAAAAAATAAGGCAAAATATTGTCTGCATAGTTTATAAAATCATTCTGATTTTCTAAAACAAAACATATATTACCCAATTTAATATTCAAGTCTTTTGAGCAATTAGAATAAGTTATGGGAGGTCAAAAATTAGGTGTCAATACATTATATTGGGATTTTGGAAACTTGTTTGGTTTTAAAAAAAAAAAGTTTGGAATTTTGTGTGTGTAAATGTGCTTAACTGTGTATGTGCTAGTTTCTGTGACTCCTACTTAATTGCTTGTGCCTTATTTAAGTCTTTGAACCTGCATTATTAAGCAAAGATGACTGAAATTGATAGAACAATGTTGAAACTTAGTATTTGAACTGGAAAGGTAAACTGCAAAATTTGAAAAAAATGGAAACTGCCTACTTATTTTGTTGATTGACTTGACACTGCTGCATTCCACCTAGTGTGATCAACTTGCTTTGAATCTCTTTGAGAGGTCACGCATTATTGGACTACATTTTAACTTGATAAGATCATGCTATTAAGAAAACTTGCAAGAACACACTATATCCCTGTTTCTTTCTTGAGTACTGATAGAGCATTCACCATGATTGAAGTTTATTGTTAATTTTCCTACATGATACTTGTCCAAAACTATTTGAAATTGCAACATGATTCACTTGTGACCCTTGGGAGACTGTAAATATTTGAATTTCGAAAACAGCTTGGGAATTTGCAGTTTTGAAAACAAAAAGCCTTTGTGCCTGTTTTGTCTTTGAATTTTCCTAAACTAATTGAGTTTGAATTGAAGACCTGGCTTGTGAATTACATTTGCCTAACCTGTGCCTCTACTTCTTTAAAATCTAGAAATTTGAAAACCTTTGTTAAGTGAGAATTACTCTCATTCTAGACTGATAGATCATGAACCTTAAGTGTTTATTTGGCTTCAAAACTTGCTTGGTATGCTATATTTGGGTGCTGATTTTGCTTTTCCTAGACTCTAGATCTTTGGCTATCTGTTTTCACCGGAATGTACTTAAACTACTTGCCTAAAACTCTCTATGTGAGAAGGAATACTTGCCTATCTACTTGCTTGAGTCATTGTTAAGTTCTAAGTATTTTTTGAAAATTTGATGCTACTTGTAGGTAGTTTTGAGGAGTTTCTTGAAAGAGAAACATGGGAATACATAGTATACAATAAGTATATGTGGAGGGTATGCCCCCCCCCCCCCTCTCCTAAGGGGTTTTTCTCTCCATATATGGGTATATCACTTAGTATATTTGGTATATTGGGGCTTCAACACTTAGAAAAATTCAGGCTTATGTGACTGTTTGGGCCAGTTGGGCCTGGGAGATCGATTCAGCTGAGATTCTTTAAATTTTGTCCCTTTTTGCATAAAATGATCCCTCCCCTTCATATTTAGAAATTATGGGCTTGGCCCAATTGTCTTGTAATTAAATTTTGCCTATGTAATTAAATTTATGTCCCTAGATTAAGTACTAATATGTTATATACCTCTTATTTTGTAAAAAACCCTGTCCAACGAGGCCCACCAACTCCATTTAGATCGAGTCGACCTCAACCATGGACGAGCTAAGCATAGGAGAAAAATCGGAGCGGAATAAGTTAAATTGCATTATTTTCTGTTGGGCTTGGTAGGGCCAACTCCTTACTTTATATTGCTTATTTGCCACTATACGCTTATTGGAACACTTTAATAATTGTCACAAATTTAGAGTTGCTAAAAAATTATTATTTCTAAGTGATAAACTGATTTTGATGAAAAAGTGACGTGTAAAAATTGATTTTGGGACAAAACGGACTTATGGACAAAAATGGACATTTTTTTTCAAACATAAACTATGATTTTGAATAAAAAGGACTTGGCAATTTATGGACATTGAGACAAATTGGGACCATACCTATGGATAATTTGGACAAATGGACTTAAAATGACCTTGGACTGATATTGGACTAAAAAGACTAAAAAATCTAGAAATGTAAAAAACGGTTAACATATGACACTAATAGTATGCAAAAACGATTTTTATAAAACTTAAACCTAAAAACCATTTCTAAAAACATGGGTTGGCTTACGTAGTGTTCTACTTAGGTTAACGCCTTCGGGTTTTAACCTAGGTGTTCTAGTCATAAACCCAAAACGCCCATTTTCGGGCAAAACTTTACCATTTTCATTTCTTGAAAAGTGAGTATTTTTGCATAAATGACTAACCTTTATTTGCGGAAATATAAAACAAAAGCAGTTTTTATCAAAAACAATTTATATTGATAAGGCATACTATTAGAACCCATATGTCAACCGGATTTTACGAATCCTTAATACCGGCGTGCCTAACACCTTCCACGGGGATCACCAGAACCCTTACCCAAACTTTGGTATAGATTTGTTTTTTTTTTTTTTAAACTTAGCCATTTTAAATGAACCCTTTTCGAGCTGGTTTTCCCAAATTACCTATAAGTCAGGTGGTGACTCTACAAACAATGTCCATTTAGAGCACCATCCACGTAGACGTGTATTTTTTCCTTTTTTCCGGTACGATTGACAACCGTACTTTCCCGGGACACTTTCCTTTTTAAATGAGACAAGTGCAAATACAAATTGGAAAAAAATAACCGCTACACATACTAGTTTTCTGAGTCTCAAATGTTCAGCTACACTTACCATCAATTGGGGTACGTCTAGCCAGGGGTTGCTACTGTCCCCTTCCTAGCATATATACTTGCATAAATTTTGTAGGTCGCAACGCATCTGTAGAGTCTGGATATATACAATCTTATTCGCTTTGAATCTCTTTATCATAATCTTACCATTCTGTCACCAACAAAATATGTGATTTTACTTTGGTACTTTATCGCGCTATATCCCTTTGGGGGGAATAGCTATCTCCTCACATTTACGGTTTCACTCTTGTATAGTCAAATTGTCATCTCAACACTTTCTTTAATCCTTCATACTTCTGAAAACTTATAACTCACATTAGTATACTTCTCTGTTTACTATGAACGATTGAATCACCTACATACATAGAGTGCCATGTATTCACAACTGACATGCTCGATCTGAATAGACTTAACTTTTACTCGTGACACCTGTCTTAGGAAGACCTTTCTCTTAATAATCCTCAAGGCCTGTTCTTTTCATTACCTTACAGCCTAATTGTTCACTTTGCAAATATAAGCGAATAACACTATGCCATCTTTTACAGAGATCCTTCGAGTTTCTAACTAGCATTTAGTTTTAGCTTAAGATGTTTCCCAATATCGATATAACCATGTTCCACAGAGCTAAATCAACCTGCTAATATCTATTATTCCAATCATCAATTCACTTCTCATAATAAAGACATAGTCTTGTACTTATTCCTCTATATACCCTCTACACTTGCATTCTCTTCCCCTTTCTCTTTTGCATATTACGAACCTTACTGTACTGCCATACTTTGACTTATCATCCTCAATCATTCCTCGTATCTGTTCACAACGCTTCACTTATTATTTTACCAATCTCTTACAAACATCTTCAACGCTAATCTTATGTTGATAACCTCTAACATGATGTTCTTTCGCTTCTAGATTTTCTCTATCTAAACGACTTATTCTCTAGCCACTTAATATCTCTTTTTCTTTGGGGCATGAGTCATACTCAGGTGAATTTCCATCCTATCTACAAAGATTTAAAATACTAGCCCTCGAATGTTCTAAACACTTAAGTAGTAGTATCTGACTATACAATTCCCGGGTAAACCACATATACACCACCTAAAGAGATACTATAGACATGCTCATAATATTTTTCAGTTCTGACAATATGTACAACACTAAGGATTTCTCTAACCTTTACGAGATCCCAAAATCTCACTCCTTCTAAGATTACGTCTATCGATGCCTATAAATCATAATATGGGTTGTATCCTACTCGCCATAATTCTATCACTGCTGAAAGTTGAACAATAACGCTTATGTTGCCCTGTCTGAATTCCATCCATTTACAGTCTTCTCTGTTTAGATACCTCGTACCTCCTTCACTCTACTTCTTTTGCCTTCTAAAGCTCATACTTTACCTTTTTATGCTTTCATTACCTTCTTTCTGGATGGATAAGATAAATAATAAAACTTTAAAATTCTAGCATTGTACATGCACATCTGCTGCACACTAATATGTATTATCCCTCTGGCTAGCTGTAGTCTTTCTGGTCACAGTTATCTCTATATACAAGTACTAACATGTGAATTTAAAACCATATTGCTATGACTCAGCTCTATATCACGATTTGGATCTGAAAGAATGGTAACCAACTCCTAAATTCCTTATAGCATCCTATTTAGTTAATGCAGTGCACAACACTTATAAATAAGACACTACTTGACACAGCTTGTAGACTTCCTACGACAGACCTGCTCTAATACCAAGTTTTTCATGCCCCAAATCTGGGGAGCGAGACTGGAACCCGGTGCCTTAGTTGAACCCAAGTGTACCATCTGTAAATCATGAACTCAAGACAAACATACAACAATCTGGGTCAACAAAGCCAACTGTAGGTAAAACATGACATCTCAGGTCGACAAGGCCGAACTCTGAAACTCTTTAAATGATAAACATCTCTCCAAGTAGGATCATCCCAATGAATATATATAACATATCTGAACGAGTCGACAAGGACACTTTGTAAATCTACAAACAGCAAAGCCCAAAATAATATATAAACAAGGGCCGACAAGGCCTCCATGCTGATATACTAAATATACAAGACACATCTACAAGCCTCTAGAAAAGATCAAGCTACACTGTGGTCGAGACAGGGCCCCGCCCACCAATTATCTCCATATATCCAAAGCAATACTAACTCTAGACCTAGTAACTCCGGATGAAGTGGAGCATACTAATCAAGCTGATACTCTGCACTGTCTACTGGGGAAGTCTCTCCTTCTATCTATCAGAACCTACAGGAATGAAATATAGTGCCCCCAGCAAAGAAACGTCAGTACGAATAATGTACCGAGTATGTAAGGAAACTGAATAACTGATACTGAAACTATTATATGATATAAATTGAGAATCAAATATAAACTGAGAAGCTGACTATTTAAACCCAGGGATGTCTGACCACTCACCAATATTAATACACTATCAGGCCCAAATGCAGACTAAGCCAAAACTTTTTGAACTTTTCACTACTGTTATGTTGCATCCTAACTTTGCAAAGGTACTTGAAACTGTCTGGGCCCAAAGAGTGACTGGAACTAAGATGTATATGTTGTGGAGAAAGCTGAAGAACCTGTAGGAACAGTTGAAAGGGCTTAATGCTTACATGGAAAGCTATAGTCAAAGGTCGAATACTGCAAGACAAACACTGGAGATTGTCTAGTTCAACCTGAATAATATACCAACAAACTAGGATTTTATAGACAAAAAGAAGGCGGTTCTTGAGGAGATTGCCAAATGGAGCAACATTGAGGAGATAGCATTGAGCAGAAGTCTAGGGCCACATGGATTAAGAGTGGGGACTCTAATTCAAAAAAAAATCATGCCCAGTGTAAAATCAGGGCTTGTAAAAATACCATCTCCTCTGTATCTGATACTGTGGGCAACAAAATTACAGACCCTGAGGCCATGGAAAAGGAATTCATATCCTTCTTCACTAAGCTTATGGGCACTGCTGCAGCTGAGATGCCTGTTCCAAATTCAGAAACAATCAAAAAGGGTCCTTGTCATTAATACTCCCAAAAGTGTAAGCTGGTCAGGGAGGTTAGTGATTTGGAAATTTTGGAGTCTATCAAAGGTATTCTTATTGATAAATCCCCGGGTGTTGATGGATTCCCTATAGGATTCTTTACTAGGAATCTGAATATTGTGTAGTAAGATGTATTGGGGTTGTAAAGGAAGTGTTCCAATCTAGCGGAATTCATAAAGCCTTTAGTGGCACTGCCATCACTCTAGTCCCAAAAGTCCCAAAGCAAACTCAGGTCAAAGATAATAAACCTATTGCTTGTTGTACCACCTTCTATAAGATTGTAACCAAAGTCCTCACTAACAGGATCAAAGCAGTCATTAGCACCCTCATCAGCCCCTCTCAGTCATCCTTTGTAGAGGGTAGGAGCATCACAAACAACATTTTTTTAGCCATGAGTTGTTCAAATGTTACTCAAGGAAAGGACTGTCTCCTAGGTGTGTAATGAAGGTTTACTTAAGGAAGGCTTATGATTCTATAAAATGGTGCTTCTTGCATAGTATGATGGCTGAGTTAGGATTTCTCTATAAGTTTATCAGATGGACCATGGAATGCATATCCACAGTGTCATACTCTTTGGTTCTGAATGGTGGATTGGCAAAGCCATTTCCTGGAAAAAGAGGTATTAGGCAGGGTGACCCTATGTCATCCTACCTATTTGTTATAGAAATGGAATATTCACAGAGGGAGCTCAGTTTAGTGGCCACAAACAGGGCTTTCAAGTTTCATCCAAGATGCAATAGGCTAGGGGTGACCCATATTTTCTTTACTGATGACCTTTTAATGTTTTGCAAAGCTGATCTCCCTTAAATTCAAATGATACAATATGCCTTTCACAAATTCTCTACAGTTTCTAGCCTCCAAACAAATGCAGATAAAAGTTCCATCTACATGTCTGGGGTCACGCCTGACTTAAAGCAACTGATATTGAGTACCTTGTGATACAATGAGGGTACACTGGGTACACTTCCCTTCAAGTATCTAGGAGTGCCATTGGCCTAAAAAAAGCTAACTGTTGCACAGTGCATACCTTTGGTGGAAAGAATAATTGAGAGGGTAAGATGTTGGTCTGCTAAAATGATATCTTATGCTGGGAGACTCCAGCTGATCAATTCAGTCCCATTTGGTATACAAACCTAATGGACCCAAATTTTCATCATGTCTATGAAAACTGGCAAGTTTGAGATTGTGTGTGCGGTGTTTGCTTATATGGTTGCTACTGTCTGGAGGGTGAGGAATGAACTTATATTACAGAAGGGATTCTACATGAGTGACAAAATCTTCAGAGAAGTTGCTATACACATCCACATCCAAGGTAGTGCTCAACGGAAATTGCAGGATCAACTGGCTGACTTAAACTGTATGCCCTGAAGATGCAAGATGATGTTGTGGCTGCTAGTGAACTAGGATGGATTTAGGCTGTCATACCTTGTTAATTACTGTTAATGTTTAGTTTCTACCTTATAGTTTATAATTAGGATTCATGTAAAGCTTTTCAGCCAGTCTGTTTTTGAGTGAACAAGTGGTCAGCCCTGTCCTTATTTTGTAATTCTGCACTTTGATTTATATAAAAATCATTTATTTACCAAAAAAAAGTGATTTTTAAGTGACGGAAGCCTCAAATTGTGCCTCGGATTCTAGTATTGCTTCTTATGGTAGTTTTGGAAGGAACTTAAGGGTGAAGTAACCTTGAATTTGAGTTGTTCTTAAGATCTCGAGGTAAGATTTCATTTGTATCTTTATGTTATTAGGTTATTAAGCCGTAATCTACTAGTTAAAGATGGATATCATGAAAGGAAAAACTCAAACTTGCTATGAACTATAAGTTGAGTTGTGGACTGATTTTTATCATGTTTTTGTGGTGTTATTGGAATGATTTCCTTGTAATTGAGTTTTAGTTGATGTTTTTGTCATGTTGTTATGGGTCTGCTAGATGGATACGTTAAGAAAAAGTGTATAAAGTGTCATATATGAAGCGTATATTGGATTGTTTGATGTGTATCTTGGAATACTTGTGAAGAGAGTATAAGGGACTTATATGAGCTTCTTGTTGTTGTGGTTGGTTGCTGAATATGTTATGGATGTTGAAGAATAAGGGGAAATGCTGCCTGTTTCACTTTAGAATCGAGTTATCATTTGATACAGGTGATATACTTGCAGTTGTATATGTATTTCTTTGTTATAGGATTGGCGCTCTAGTGGTGATAAGCTCGTTGTTTCATTGCTTGGACAGCTTAAGGTATGTTAAGTCTAACTTTCCTTCTTTTGGCATGCTCCTTATGAATAGAACGTAAACGTAACGTTACTCTATAATGATCCTATTCTTAGTAGCTAGGGATGCTCCATGTTGATTCCAATTCTAGAATGTTGTTTTCAGTAAATCTTTCTCCAGATTCAGTATGATTCATAGAATCTCTTATTGATGAAAATGCTATCTCATAACGATGTTCGGAGGTGTAACGACCTTACATCACTCCGACAGATTCAGGATGTACTCTTATCATATTCTTGCATTGCATTTCATTTATATATATATATATATATATATATATATATGTGTGTGTGTGTGTGTGTGTGTGTGTGTGTGTGTGTGTGTGTGTGCGTGCGTGTATTACACCCTGTATCTTCGAAGAAGCACTTATCAAATTTGAAACATAAGTACGTTGAGTTATGGTTAAGCAAAACCACTTTGGAATATAAGGAGCAAGCATTATTAAGTATATTTAATGAGTGAAGGATGTATATAAGGTATACCCGAAGGTTTCATAAGGAAATGAGTGGAAGAAGTGGAGTAGTACGACTTTGGAGAAAGGATGGGTAGTGTTTTGTGTGAAAATTTTGGTCCAAGTTGAGGGAAGAATATCTCTTAGCATATGAAGTGTTTTGAAGTGAAACAAAAGCCTAAAATGAATTTCGTCGAGTCTAGTTTCCAACGCAACAAATTGCTCGTCGATAGGACATCGGAGTAGAGAATTATGGACGTTACAAGTTCAGCTGACAGAGCAGAAACGCATGCTACAGTACATAAGGTGAGTGTATACATCAAGCATTACCAATAGATCGTAGTTAATGTCTTTAGCTTTGTTTAAACATTATACAATGAACTCTGGAATCTTTAGTCTTAAGCTTATCATCTCCGTTATCATGCCCATAACCTATCTCTTATTCTTATCTCACGTGGCTATCCATGAACATAGGCTCTTGGTTCCGGAATATAAGGAAGCCATGGAAATGTAGGGAAATAATATCATATCATCGGATTCATGCCTTGGAAAGAAAGGACTAGCCTTACATACCTTTTCCTTTAGCTATTCTACCGCTTGATCGTTCCTCTTCAACATTCGCGCCTTTACCTTCCAGAGAATTCGCATCAACGTCAGTTAATCGACTATAAGAACGCGTGACTATTTCTAGGGAAAATTGGGCAGCATTATTACACCTTGGAAATTTCCCCTGCTAGCGTACAGTGATTAGGCCAATGAAGGGTATGACGTATATGGTGTTTTGACGAGGGACAACGTCCTTTATACTGGTATTGAGGTGCTAAATAATGGTTAAGAAAGTTCCATAAGGATCGGAGATCAAACGAAATGACGAGAATAAGACTCAGTGAACTGATGGGTTATACGGTCAATTATACGGATCGTATAACATTATACGGCCGTATAATGGACCATAAAAAAGTCACAAAATGAGGAAGAATGAGGTTGCTGAAGGGATAATTCTACGGTCAATTATACGGACCGTATAAAATTATACGGCCCGTATAATGTACCGTCAAGTTGACACAGAAAAAGGGTAGTCATTGGAGCAGTTTTACGGCCGATTATACGGATCGTATAAATTTATATGGACCGTATAATGATGTCGGGTCAGATTTCAATTTTTTAAATAAGGACCCAAGTTCATTTTATTTTATTTCATCTTCTCTCTCCACGACCCAACATCTCTCTAGAACCTTCCAAAACTCTTCCAATACAAGAATCCAAGTGAAAATCAAGATCAACCACACCAAGTTCATGAAAACAAGAGTGTGAAACCCAAGTAAAGTTCATCCTCCTCAAAGAAAACCAAAAGAGGTGAGATAGGGTTTTGTTGCTAGAGGAGAAACTCCACTCAAGACTTGTTCCACCATCATCCAAGGTAAGTTTCATGACCATTTTATGTTGTTTAAGGTATTGGAAGGTTAAGGTACCCGAATTGTAGAAGAACATAGCAAATGGGCCATTCAAGAGTGAATAGTGTCATGAGTGAGTGGTAGTTGAATTGAATCATGAATGTTAGTGTGTTTTGAGTATGAATATGTTATAAATGAAATGTAGACCATGAGATAAGTGTGATACATGGGAAAATACGAGAGCAAACCCAAAACCATAAATGTGGGGAAAATGAAGAGAAATGGTGGATCATGGCCATTGTATATGAATGATAATTGTGATTTGCTATATTGTGATTGTTATTGTGGGTGATTGGGAGTTGATATGGAATACGGGAAAAGTAGTATAAACAAAAGAAGTGCTGCCCAATTTTCTCTAGAAATAGTAGTGCGTTCTTATAGTTGGTTAACTAACGATCGTACGAATCCTCTTTTTGAAGGTAGAGGCGTGACATTGAAGGAGAATAAGCAAACGCTAAATTGCTTAAACGACAAAGGTATGTGAGGCTTAACTCTTCTTTCAAAAGGCATGAATCCTTCAAGCTTTCCACAAATCCTTCTATAAGATGAAGCTTAAGAGTCCTTTTATATATTAAATCCCCTATGAGCATGATAGTGATGACAATGAGCTAGAGTCTAGAGACTCAAGAAATTGGGGCATGATGTTCCTACAATGCTAATGATGTTATTATTGTTAACACTCGCCTTATGTTTTATTCCCTTCAAGGCGAGGCATGATACTCATAAATGTCCATAATACAATCGGGGGTTCACGACCTTACGTCACCCCGACATGGTATGGTTGTCTTAAAGCCTAATGAATGCTCTTAATGCTATTGTATGTTATGACAATAAGATGATAAGTAATGCTAACTTGTAACACTATGGGATACATGGAACACTAAGAAATGATAACATGATGCTATGGTTTGAGATGTATAATAATGACGTGTTATGATTGATGTTGTGATGATAAGATTCCACCGTGCCTATATGGCCGGGCATGTCACCGCTAATGCGGGCTGCGTATGATTCCACCCCGCCTATATGGTCAGGCATGTCACCGCTAATGCGGGCTGCGATGTTTACACCGAGCCGAGAGGGCCGGGCATGATCACCACTAGTGGGCGGCATATGAGGGTTACCCGGACGCGGGTAACGATACAGATTATGATGTGATGATGTACATGAAAACGTACGTGATGATGTATGGGATGTGATAACATGTGTACTACGATTGTGTAAAATGTGAAATATAATAGTAATACGATTGCCTATGACATGTGTGCAGGTTATATCTTTGTCCCCTGACTCATGATCTTTCTATTACGTTTGTTTATTTCATTCCTGCCTTACATACTCAGTACAATATTCGTACTGACGTCCTTTTTCTATGGACGTTGTGTTCATGCCCACAGGTAGACAGGGAGGAGATCTTGCTCCGGATTCTTAGAGGCTGCTAGCTGATTAGAAGCCCTCCATTGTCCCGGGGGTGCCTATGATGATTCTTTTGTGTACAGTTGTTGATGTCATCTCTTAGAGGCTCGTAGATACTCGACGTGGGTCGTGTGGTTTCATGGCATGGTCATTATGTATGTATATATATATATATATATGTGTGTGTGTGTGTGTGTATTATTTTGCTAGCCTAAGGGCTCGTATGCATAAAAGCATTTTGTTTCTAAATAAAAATGGATTTTATTATAAATTAAGCACGAATCGGATAAATGATTGCTAAATAAGCTTAATAAGTGATGGCACGAGCGATGCTCGGTAGTTAGCCCCGGGTACCCGTCACGGCCCCTATCTGGGTCGTGACAAGCATTTCCTTCGTTTATACAACTCTTCCCATATTCTATATCAGCTCTCAAATATTCATAACTGTTACATCCGGCATTTTTGTGTATTCGAAAAATTCGAGATAACATGACTTGTAATGAATGAGGCCATATTTGGACCTTACTTGGTATGAATGTGTCGGCTATGAATACATTGGTGTGGAATTACGAAAGGAGGCCAAGGGCAAAATTGGAATTTTAGAAATTAGTTTCGGAAATTACAAAATAAGAATTCTTGATGAATTGGGCTCAAAAAAAATAATAAAATGAGGCCCAACAAAGGGAGCCCAACCGGCCACACTTCATGGCCCAAGTCCATGGAATATTATTCCATGTGACAAATTAACAAAAGGGATAAGTATATACATGGATCAATGTTCATCTTTTGGAACATTCAAGAAAAATTGAGAGAGAGAGGAGGAGAAAAAGGCCACGGCCAAAGAGAAAGAGAAAGAGAAAAAGAAAAAAAATCTTGGAGCTTGATTCTTGGTTCAAAAATCCATCTCTTTTGGAATTTTTACTAAGCTCAAGATTCTCTTCAAGGTGATATAATTATTTTGGCAAGAAACTACCATTTGTGGCAAGTGGAAGAGTTGAGAAAAGGTAAGAATTTTATCATTTTTAAACCATGGAATATATGTATATATGTTGTAGTGTGTGGGAATGAATGAAAAGCATGAAAATTTTGTGTGTTGTGAATGTGTGTGTATGGCCGTGTGTGTGTATGATGGTGTAGTTGAGATGTGTTGAATTTTGTATTGTAATCTAGTTATGGTTATGGTAGAAATTGTATTGGAAATGAAAGTTGAATGAATTCGACGGAAATTGGAAATATGGAGTGTAGCCGTGTGGTGTTGTGTTGATGGTGGAGGATAAATTAAATTTCCTTAGTATGATGATTGTGTTGTTGTGAAGTGAATGGAAGAAAAATGGTTCTTGTTGTTATGGAAAGTTTGTTGTTAAGTTGTTGTAGGAAATATGCAACTTTATTGTAGTCTATGTATATATGGAAATAAAAGTGGTAAGGTGCAAATCATGATATTCATCAATGAAATTGGAAGTTAAGAATGCATTATGAACGATTATGTTGAAGATTGGGAATTTTAGATGAATTATGGTTTTGGTGAAAAGTTTGTATATCGTGTATACCTTGTGAATATATTGTAGAAAGGATATGAAATGCTTCCTATTTGCGTTGTAATGATCATGACTAATGATGAATATGGAAAGATTAAGATTGGTTTGGAAGTGTAAGGTCGGAATGAAAGATATTGTGTTATGTCGGAAAGATGGCTAGTTATGCCATATTATGTGTTTTGTGATATTTGATGTTGTTATCGATGTTGTTGTTGAATTGTTGGGTTGCTGTGTTGATATATTAAGCCGAGCTAAGTCTCGGGGATGTTATATATATAGGGGAAATGTTGCCGAAATTTCGGTAGGCAATTATGTGATTAAGTATGGAATCCTAAAGGCTTGAATTGACAATTGGTAAACTTGACCATTTGTAGATTCTGGACGAAATTGGAATCGAAGCCAAGCGAGCGTAAGACGCAATCGAGGTATGTAAAGCCTACCCCTTCATTCTTAGGCATGTTCTGAACATAATAGGTTCGGCCGCGAGCCTTGAATACGACTCCATTCCTCGAAATCTGAGATGGAAATCCGCTCCAATTCCTTCAGTAAGATTGAATCATTTTTCTTATAACTTGTTCCTAAAGTGAACTTTTGTATAAAACTTTCCTAAACGGAGTCGGAATACTTCCATATGATTATGGATGACCTCATAAGGTCTATTATCAGTAATTTACGTATGTCGCCTCGGGTTGGTCCGAGGTGGGCCCACGGAGCCCCGATACCTCTTGTATGACCTAAATTGTGTTATTCCTGTCCATTTTTCAAAAGTAACATCTGGACTATTTTTCTGATCATGATATGACTATTTTTATATAAATCCTACGAAATGGTTTTGATATCTGGAAATCTGATTTCGGTGATAATTTGTCGTGCCTTCCCAAGTAGGATATAGGCGCGTATAATGAACACTATCCGAATACTCTGATTTGACTCGCCATATGGCCTACCTCAATTTGATTGGGTCTGTATAATTATCTGTATGTATATGGTTTCTCATTAATCAGTTCGTGCATGTGCTATGTTTCCTTTCACCGGATCCCGGGCCGGTTTATATCGTGCGGATGGGCCGCCGAGTCCCTTATCGGGGGCCGGATCCCATGTATGAATTCCGAAGTATGATGTGTCCGGTTCCGGGGTACTGTGGTATATGTCCGTCCCCGGTTACCGTGTATATGTTACGAAGTATGATGTGTCCGGTTTCCCGGTGTGTGATCTGTCCCCGGGGTTACCGTGGTTATGATACGATGTGTTATGTGACGGAGATGTTCGAAGATATGAAATCTTCTGAAATATGATATGTTGTGGCGCCAAAGGCAGGAGTGGCGACCACGTTCCTGTGCCCTATTATGATTCTGTCTGTCTGATTGGATTCTGATTCTGTCTGTCCGTATGGATTCTAGTTCTGTCTGTCTGTATGGATTCTGGTTCTGTCTGTCCGTATGGATTCTGATTCTGTCTGTCCGTATGGATTCTGATGCTGTCTGTCCGTATGGATTATTATTCTGTCTGTCCGGATGGATTATGATTCGGTCTGTCCGTATGGATTGTGATTCTGCCCGTCCGTCTGGACCATATTTCTGTCCGTCCGACTGAGTTATGATTCTGTCCGGTATACCTCTGTCTGTCCGTCTGGACTATGCTTCCGTCCGGTATACTTCCGTCTGTCTGTTGGGTTATAATTCCGTTCACTATATTTCTGTGCTTCTGATTCAGACTATGATTATGTTTGTTATATTTTCACTTTACATACTCGGTACATTTTTCGTACTGACCCCCGGTTCTTCGGGGGCTGCGTTACATGCCCGCAGGTACAGACGCACCCGGTGATACGCCGCCAGTCTAGGGCACAGATTCTGCTATTTTGGAGAGCTCCTTTGATCCGGAGCAAGTACTTTTGGTATATATCTTCTGTCCTCTGTATATTTTGCATGTATTGAAATTCTGGGTACGGCGGGGCCCTGTCCCGTCATATGACTCTGTATGTCTGTTAGAGGCCTTTAGATATGTATGTGGGTTACGAGTTACATCTATTCAGGTAGGCGTGTACGATTTTGCGACTCTGTCCGTTATGTTAGCCTCATCGGCTTATGTGAAAGTTTCAGTATGCTTATGTACATATATAATTCTGAGCGCGCTGCATTTGTATTAGTTTGAATCTGAGAACGCTTATTTTAAATTTTCTGTCTGGCACGCCGATTCTGTCAGGTAGGTACGTATGGGTATCCAGTTAGGATACCAGTCGCGGCCCACGGGGTTGGGTCGTGACAATAACAACATTCTCAGTATGATAGACAACACTCATCATTCGTTTACAATATTTGTATTTCATAATTTGTCTTCAATTTCTCTATAATCATGGCCATGGTCCATTGTTGCATTTTTATCGTATAGGCCACTTATTCCATGTTCTAAATGTCATTCATAGCATTTTTATAATCACAATTTATCAATGATCATGGCTCAATTTAACTATCATCCAACCATGACACTATTCACTCATTAATGACCCATTTCTTACATCCTTCTATAATCCAAGTGTTTCAACTCTTCTATACCCTAAATAACATGTAAAGGCCATAAAACGTACCTTAGATGTTGTAGGAACAAGCCTTGAGTGGTATTGTTCTTCTTGCACCCAAAACCCTAGTTTGCTTCTCTTGAAATCTCTTAACTTGGATGAACCTTGATGTGTCTCATACACTTGATTCACTTAGATTTTTTATATTGATCCTTGATTTCCTTTGTTTTTTTGTAAGTGAAGAGTGGAGAGTGTTCTAGAGGTTTCTAGAGAGAAATGTCGTGGAGATGAAATGAATTTTATGAGCTTGGGTCTCCTTTTAATGACTTAAAATCTGATCCGGAATGAACAGTAGCTGAAGTGTACAGTGGTCATAAACCCAGTTTATGGTCCGTATTCCAGTTTACGGGCCGTATTTCGTGGTCGTATTTAAGCATATCAAGACCAGAAAGGTATGATGAGGATCATGGTGATTTACGATCGCAGCTTACGGGCCGTATTTCAATTTACGGTCCGTATTCCAAGTCGTATTTAACCATTTGAACATTTAGTAGAAAGTTTAAGTTTTGTAAGTTGGAATACGACCTGGCAGTTTACGGGCCGTATACAACTTTACGGTCCGTATTTCATTTTACGACCGACTGGCCAAAATGCAAATCTGCAACTCTTTTTTTTTTTCACATTTCCAAAACCTATGATTATTCATTGTGGAGCATAACCTATCTCTTATTACAATTGCCTTTGAGATCTTACTTAGGGTCGTCAAACGTCATTCCCTTCTTATTCAAACATCATATACCCGTAATCTTCGTTAGTTTATTCGTTGTACGTTCCCGGGGAAATTTCTGACGTGTAACATTATGAGTAAGTCAGCATGTGCTATTTCTTCTATAAGTTACAGTCATAGACAGTTTCTCCTTATTGATGCTTCCTTTATCTCATTGATGTATCATTATTGTTTATGCCTCTCATACTCAGTACAATATTCGTACTGACGTCCGTTTTCTTTGGACGCTATGTTCATGCCCACAGGTAGACAGGGAGGCGATCCAGACTGGTAGAAGCTATTAGCTGATTTGAAGAGCACTCCATCTTCCGGAGGTGCCATTGATTATTCTTTTGGTATATATGTATATGTATGTTTTGGGCATGACGGGGTCTTGTCCCGTCCTTATGTCTAGTACTCCAGCAGAGGCTCGTAGATACGCAGTGTGGGTTATATGGTCTCACAAGGTTGCTGCTATGTATATATATATATATTTTATTTTGATGGCCGAAACGTTTATGTATATAAAAGTATTTATGTTTGTAAATTAAAGATGACTTTCTCATAATTTGAGTATGAATTTGATACAAGAACGTTTAATGAGCATAATAAGTAGTAGAACGAGCGGTGCTCGTTGGTTAGCCCCGGGTACCCCTCACGGCCCCTAGTCGGGTCGTGACAAAAGTGGTATCAGAGCAGTTCAGTCCTAGGGACTGTCTACGAGCCGTGTCTAGTAGAGTCTTGTTAATGGTGTGTTGCGCGCCACGCTAATAAACAAGAGGCTACAGGGCATTTAGGAAAAATGACCATCTTTCATCTTAAGAGATCGTGCGATAGAGCTGTGTTATAAGATTATCTCCTCCCTAACGGTGCATTATAATTTTAGCAAAGCTGATGAAAGGAAAAGCTACGACAGCCATGAAGGGAAAGATAGTGGTTGAAGAAGGGCTTGAACGAGAGTCGTCTATAGATATGGAGGAGGGCGAATCCCAGAAAAAGGCCCCACCTCGGTTTTCCCATATTTCACCCACTTTAGAGGATCACAGGCGAGCCTTAATTTTAGCTCCAGCACCCCCCATTCCTCCACCAGATACCTCGGGCCAAGAGATGAGACAGGCTATTCTTTTACTGAATCAATTGGTAGCCACTCAAGCTCAGCGGCAAGGTTTGGGCCACGATAACAGGGGTTGGAGAAAGGGAACTAATTCTTCAGGGTTTGATCATGAGTTTAGGGGTGCTCCAAGGCAACAATTCTCTAGGCACTCAGTTCGTTCAACAAATAGTGCTCCTCCGCAGTTTTCTAGACCCGGATTTGATGGGTCTACTTATTCAAGGTCACCCCAGAGTCTCAGAGTTTCCAGTTCTCGAATTCGGAGTGGTTCTAGTCAGATGAGATCTTCGGTACCGCGATGTACTCAGTGTCGCAAGTTACATTCTGGACCGTGCCGCTTGGGCTCGGATGTTTGTTATACTTGTGCTCGGCCAGGCCATATTATGCGCGACTGCCCATGGAGGCGTGGTAGAGATAAGGTTCGACCTATGGGGTTAGTAGCTGGCCCTTCATCATTGATACGCCCTCCAAGGCCAAGGCCACAGATGTTAGCAGGTGGTGATAGAGACCAAAGAGGAACACCCAGTTCAAGTGGATCCCAGCATCATATCCATGCGTTAGCTGAGCGAAAGGATCCTGAGTCTTCCCGGTATATTGTTCCAGGTATATTGTTAGTATCATCTTATGATATGTGTGCATCGATTGATTCGGATCCCATGCTGTCATTTATCACCCCCGTTGTGATGATGGTGTTGAGGTGAAAATCTGAGCCAATCCGATAATTTGAGATGGCTACATTTGTTAGTAACCTAGGGATAGCCAGGGTTGTGAGATACGAGTAAGCTGATTGACAGGGAGTGAATATGAATAATATGTGTATGTATATAGATATTGGAATCCTAGACCGAGTGTGCAGGCATAACTTATGAGACAAGCCCTATTATTTATATCCCTTAATGGTAAGTGATCTTGTGTTGTTCAGTTATGTATTATGTGTGTTCCGATATATGTCCTATTGAGACATCGGACATGTTTTCTGGGCTATGTGCAGGTTTGGGATTGTTATGTTTACAAGAGAAACTCTGCCGAAATTTTTCCTAGAATCTAAAGGAGATAAGATATAAGCCTGTAATATGTCATGGCGGGAAAAGATGTTGTGCAAAAAGTAATGGCAGGACGAGATTAAGCTAGGAGTATCGTTAACAACTACAAGAGGTGAGTTAATACTAATGAATTGATAGTAACAATTGTTATAAGATCGGCATTGATATGGTACAGAGAAATGCTAGAGTAAATTTAGGAGATTGGTAGCACTAAAACCTGATATGAAAGAGAAAGGATAACTCCAATAGAGTGTGGTACTGGGGTATTGATTGGGCGGATAAGAACGAGTAAGATACGATAAGTTTACTAGTAAATAAAGTAACAGTACCCGGAGACAGAGGTACGAATACTAAGGGTTATGATGAATGAAAATACATTCGTAAAAAATTTTATATGGCAAGCGTAATAGAACTTATTAGAAAGAGTAACAGGTTGAGTATGCTTACTTCGCAAGATTTATTTTATTTCATGAGCAAGCTTGCGAACGAAGTAAAGAAGTGTCACTCTATAGCGTTGATTATGATCAAGGTATAATGAGAACGTAACAAGAACTGTAATACAAAGTATCGCAAGGAAACGACTAAGGATGTGGCATGCTCCACATGAATAAAGAGTGAATGAAAGGGTGAAACCAGCAAGCGAGCCACGGGGCGGTAGACGAGAAAGCTTAAAAGACCTTGTTAGGGGAAAGTCCAGCATAGGGATTCCTCAATGATAGAAATGATAGCTAGCAAAAAGGGGGAAGTCAACTTGAAAAAGAATCGGAGAGAAGTGGTATGGCAAAGTAGTAGTAGTTGTGATTGGTATAGTCGAGAGTATGGGTGATGTCTTTAGCTGAATGTAAAAGACCAAGACTACAGGAAGTTGAATAACGAAAGGATTAACCATAAAAGGGGGAGGAAATAAGATTAATTGAGGAGGAAGGAATGTCAAGGAATAAGAATGAGAATAGAGAGAAAAAGAAATATACAAAGTACGCGCACTTAAGAAGTAGTCGTGTTATGACTAAAAGAAAAATGTATCTCCTACGAATATCCTGTACCAAGTTAGAACGAGTAAAGCTATCATCAACGACAAGTATACTACGATTATGATTGGTTTTGAAGTCAGTGTTGAGTGCAAAACAAGAGTAAAAGAATATGAGGCATAAGGGGTATTAGGGGCGTATGAGACTTAGGCCCTGGAAATCAAAGATGACGTTACAAACGAATTTTGAGCGCCGAAGAAGAGGGCAAGTGACATTAAATGGATGGTATGGATAATATGACCTACTACTAATGTGAGCATCCCTATGGGGCAGAAAGTTGTTAATTGGAGCGGATTTAGATATTGACATATAACTACCAAATAAGCTAATTAAAACACATTCTTGTTCGGATTGCTATGCCGGTTGTATTACTTGGTTACAAAAACTGCAAGATGAGTATGTCAAGGCCTCCCACATGAATTATCATAGTTATAAATTATGGGAAACGGCATAATTGAGATGTAGTATAGTAAGGGATACATGAATTCAAGATTTGAAGGTGAGGCAACGAATGTGAGGATGGTACAAGTAAAACCCTTAAAGGGGGGAAGCGAGTAAGGAAAATACGAGTGTAGAAATTGAAACGATGAACCCGATGATGTGATAGATATAGACTCTAAAACAAAAGCGAGAGTTATGCAGGAATGAGTCTAATAACCAGTAAATAAACGGACACAAATTGAGCGGACATCTGAGACTGTACGAGAAACCATTCGCGAAGACCTTGAGCCCCGTGATATTGAGAGCAAATAACTTAAGGAATATTGTAAAAGATAGCGATACAATATTAGAATAGAAGAAAAGTTACTAGCGGTTAAGTCGTTGTTACTAATATTGCTACTCCTAAGCGAAAATTAAGAAAGAGACCTAAGGTTTTCTATAGCAGGACGCTAGATACGATAATCAAGGAAAATGAGATAAAGGAAGGAAGAGAGTACGATGAGATAAGTTACTACAGATAGACAAAAGACTTTTGGTATGAACGACACTGAGCCTAGTTATGGTCGGGTGTGCGGAACACCGAACCTTCGTGGTCGGCATGCTATGTAAATGATATGTATATGAATATGACCATGGATATGATAGGTAAATGAGTACGATTACGAATACGGATGCAGATGTGGATACATGTATATGTATAGATGTGTACGTAACCTGCAAGTAATTATACGTTGCCAATAAAGCCAAGTGGATACTCAAAAAGAGGAGTAAGAGGTAAACAAGAATAGTGTGGTCATGATACCCCCGGGTCAGTTGAAGGAAATATGGTAAATTGAGTTGAAATGTGGAGTTGGGATTATTGTTAGGGATAAATAGGATAATTAATTCGAATATGACATAAGTGCATGCTATACGCTTACTACAGTAGCCCTGAGGTGTGACAACTTACGAATGCAATAAGATCACTGAATGAAAGGGAGGCTTAGCCCTCGATGCATTAGGCCTTATGAGATTGTATGCAAAATAGGCAAGATGGCTTATGAGTTAGATCTACCATCCATGCCTCGATGCTTCGTAAATATGTTAGAAACCCTACTAGGATCATGCCAGTAAATGATGTTCAGGTAACAGAAAAGTTGATCTATGAAAAGGTACACATTGCCACATTAGATAGGCCAGTACAGGGACTTCGAAATAAAGAAGTGGCCTCTGTTAAGGTCTTATAGTAGAATACAAACCGAGAAGAATGACTAGGGAAGTGGAAGAGAAAATGAAATCCACATATCCGCACTTATTCCATCCCCCGGGAAAGATTCATGATGAAACATCAAGACCATGAGGTATGTATGCTTTCCTTGTTTATGCATATTGGTCGTGTGTGGCCAAATTTTAGTTCTGTTATGTTGTGGCCCTGTGAGGAAATATTATTGTGGGTTGCTGTGACAGGATGGTAATGCCATATTACAGGAGAGACTCTGGCGAAAATTTCGTAGAATTTCTGAGTATTTAACATTCGAGGACGAATGTTCCAAAACGGGGGAAGAATGTTACACCTTAGAAAATTCTCCATTAGTGTACAGTGAATAGACTAGCATGGAACACGAGGTATACGATGATTTGATAAGCAAGAAATAGCATTTGATGATCTCAATCGAGATCCGAAGACATTTGACAAAAAGGAAGAAGTTTGGCCAAGAAAGTAAAGGATATGTTATGTGTCGGGAAGAGAATTACGAGCGACGAGTTAATGATGGCATAATTATGTCTTGGAGATGAGTAAAAACGTCCCTTAGATTGGTATTAATGTTTTAAACAAGTGTTAAGAAGGTTCCATAAGGATCGGAGATCAAACGAGTCGACGAAAACAAGTTCCGAATAACTGGACATTATACCACCAGACATACTGGCCGTATAAAATTCACAGACCGTATGTCCAGGCCATAGATTCAGTCCAGAACAACATATCTCACTGGACCAAACATACGGTCCAACATACGGTCAGTGAAAAAAATATGGACGGTATGTTGGTCCGTATAAGTTGATCCGGCCAGCTTTTAAATTTAATATAAGGGACCCTTTTTCATTTCATTTCAATTCACTTCCACCCTCTACACTTCAAGAAAACTCTAGAATATTCTCTACACTCTTCATCCACAAGAAATCAAAGGAAAGCCAAGATCAACCACTTCAATCCATGAAAACAAGTGTATGAAACCTAATTGAAAGTCATCCAAACCAAGAAATCCCAAGAGAGGTGAAGTAGGGTTTTGGTGCTAGAAGAGTATTTCCCTTCAAGGCTTGTTCAACCATCATCTAAGGTAAGTTTCATGACCATACCATGTTATTTAAGGTATTGGAAGGCTAAGACACTTGAATTGTAGAAAGACATAGAAAATGGATCATAAATGAGTGAGTAGTGTCATTGTTGAATAGTGGTTGGGATGAATTATGAATGATGATTGTTGTTGCCATATTGTGAATGTTGTTGTGAGCGTTTTGGGAGTTGATATAGAATGTGGGGAAAGTAGTATAAACAAAGGAAATTCTGCTCAATTTTCCCTAGAAATAGTAGCGCGTTCTTATAGTCGACTAACTAACGTTAATGCGAATTCTCTCTTGAAGGTAGAAACGTGACATTGAAGGAGAAAAAACGAACGATATCTTAGTTAAACGTAAAAGGTATGTGAGACTAGTCCTTTCTTTCTAAGGCATGGATCTTATGGCATGAATTTCCTCCTTTTTCATGAGTTTCCTATCTTCAAGAAAACTAAGAGTCCTTGTTCATGAATAGCCATGTGAAATAAGAGATACACTATGAGTACGACAACGATGACGATAAGTTTGAGTCTAAAGAATCTAGAGTCCATGATATGATGATCCTATAAAGCTAATGATGCTATCTATAACCCATAGATGTCGTTATTGTATACACTCACCTTATATGCTAATCCTTTCAAGGTGAGGCAGAATGTCAATAAATGCTCCATAATGAAATCGGGGGATCACGACCTTACGTCACCTCGATAAAGTATAGCTATCCTTGAGCTATTATGCATGCATTATGGTAATAGCATGATAGGCCTATGATATGCACATGATGATGATATTACACCGTGCCTATATGGCCGGGCAGACACCGCTAAGGCGGGCAGACATACACACCACTATAGTGGGCAGCTTATGCCCTGGACGTGGGAGGCCTAGACGCAGGCTTACACACCGTACCTATATAGATGGGCAGCTTATACATTATCACAACGTACCTATATGGATGGGCAGCTTATACATTATCACACCGTACCTATATGGACTGGCAGCTTATACATTATCACACCGTACCTATATGGACGGGAAGCTTATACATTATCACACCGTACCTCTATGGACGGGCAACTTATACATTATCACACCGTACCTATATGGACGGGCAGCTTATACATTATTGCATACATGAGATGATGATGATTATGAGTAAGTCAGCATGTGTTATTTCTTCTATAACTTACAGTCATATACAGTTGCTCCTTATTAATGCTTCCTTTATCTCATTGATGTATCATTATTTTTTATGCCTCTCATACTCAGTACAATATTCATACTGACGTCCGTTTTCTTTGGACGTTGTGTTCATGCCCACAGGTAGACAGGGAGGCGATCCAGACTCGTAGGAGCTACTAGCTGATTTGAAGAGCACTCCATCTTCTGGAGGTGCCATTGATTATTCTTTTGGTATATATGTATATGTATGTTTTAGGCATGACGGGGTCTTGTCCCGTCCTTATGTCTAGTACTCCAGTAGAGGCTCGTAGATACGCAGTATAGGTTATATGGTCTCACAAGGTTGCTGCTATGTATATATATATATATATATATTTTTATTATTTTGATGGCCGAAACATTTATGTATATAAAAGTATTTATGTTTGTAAATGAAAGATGACTTTCTCATAATTTGAGTATGAATTTGATACAAGAACGTTTAATGAGCATAATAAGTAGTAGAACGAGCGGTGCTCGGTGGTTAGCCCCGGGTACCCGTCACGGCCCCTAGTCGGGTCGTGACAATACATACCTGGCCCTACCAAGGCTCAGCGTTATCCGTACCCAACTGCAATGGTGTGCGCGCAATAAATATCATACCTGGCCTTATAAGCTCGGTGTTACATAATAGTCATACATAGACACATATACATAAGAGCTCATAAGAATCTTCGACATCATTACTATCATCGTTTCATTACATCTATCATTAGAGGGTCACCCATCATATATGGAATTTAGTAGAATCATAAACATAACGAGAATCATGAGCTTTAGTAGCTTTAAAGGTAGAATCATTTGGAGGACATTATGGACTCATGAAAGGATAGGTATATAGCCAAGGAACCATGCCTTATTTAAAGAAGGGTTAGCCGTACATACCTTTTCGTTTAGCTATTCTATCACTTGAACGTTCTCCTTCAATGCTCACGTTTCTACCTTCATTATAGTTTATACTAACATTAGATAATCGATAGTTTAGCATACTTGACTAAAGCTAGAGAAAATTGGGCAGCATCTCCTTTGTTTATACAACTTTCTGTTATATCCCGTGTTTTCGCATACTAAAAAATTTTGAAATAATTGCGACTTGTATGTCATGAGGCAATATTTTGATTTTAGTTAATATGTCCATGTTGTCCATGAAAAATATTGCCGTGAAGGCATCGGGGAAGGTCAAGGGCAAAAATTGGAATTTCGGAGATTAGTTTCGGGAATTACAAAACAAGTTTCATAATTAATTGGGCTAAAAAATAATAAGAGAAAAATGAGACCCAAAGTGAGGAAGTGGCCGGTTGGGCCAAGGCCCATGGAGGGGCCAAAGTGTGTAATTAAATAAGAGAAAGGGGCCATTTTATTCATTGGTTCAAGAACATTCAAGAGACAAAAAAAAAAAGAGTTGAGAGCAAAAGAAGGCCAAGGGTTTCGGCCAAGAGAAAAAATAGAAGAAAAATTTTTAGTTCATCAATCTTTGATTCAAAAATCCAAATCTTCTTGTATTTCTACTAAGCTCAAGATCCTCTCCAACATGATTTAAATTTTGAGGCAAGAAAGTGCTTCTTGTGACAAGTGGGAAAAAATAGAAAAGGTAAGAATTTCACCCTTTTATACTATGGAAGACATATATATATGTTATAGTATGTAGAGATGAATGAAAAGTATGAACATTTTATGTGTTGTGGATGTGTGTATGTTGGCTGTGTGCATCAAGTGGAGGAGGAACATGAATTAAATTGTTTAGTATGTCAACTGTGTTGTTGTAGTCTTGTGATGCCAGTGGAAGAATTTTAATTCAAGTTGGCATGAGAAAATTGTTGTTAAGTTGTTGTCAGAAAGTATGCGATTTTATTATAAATTATGTAATTGAGAAAATGAAGTTGTAGGATGTAAATGATGATTGTTGTAAGTGAAATTGGAAGATAAAAATGTGTTGTGAACATTTATGTTGAAAATGGGAGGTTTTGGGTGGATTATGGTTTGGTGGAACTTTGGCATATTTTGTAGAATAATGTGAAATGTTTTTGAATTGTATTTGAATGGTCTTGAATTAGTGTATAAACATGAAAACGTTGACATTAGTTTGATAGTGTGAAGTTGGGATGGAAGTTGTTGAACTATGTAGAAAAGAAGACTATTTACATTATAATGTATTTTGTGATGATTATTGAAGTTGTTGGTATTGTTGAGTTGTTGTTGTTGATATTTTGGGCCGAGATGACTCTCGGGGACGTTGAATCTATAGGGGAAATGTTGCCGAAATTTCGGTAGACAATATGTGTCACGACCCAACCCCGTAGGCCGTGACTAGTGCCCGAATTGGACACTCATGTCACTTGTTAACTATAATCATTTATAACTAGTATGTCATGAACTTATTTGTATAAAAAGGTATGGTGTTTTTTTAAAGCTGTCAAAATATTTTTTTTTGTATGTCGTAGGCACCTGTCTCCTGAATAATTAAAATTTTTAAACAACAACATATATATATTCCTACGCAAGCCGACAAGGCTGCCACGATATGCAACATACCAAACATACATATATATGCAAGCCGACAAGGCTTCCATTACGAATGGGTACGCCCCAAACATATGTCATAATCATAAAACGCGTCAACAACCATAAACAGACCCACACAAATGTCCACAGACCTCTAAGAGTAATGACCGTATCATATGGCGGGACAGGGCCCCGCCGTACCCAAATAAACTCATATGAATTCAACATAAGGGAGTTATACCACAAGCTAGGCTCCGGAACAAAGGAGCAGTCAAAATAGCTGAATAAGTGTCCTAAGCTGGCGGATCTCCGAAATGAACGTCTGTACCTGCGGGCATGAACGCAGCCCCCCAAAGAAAGGGGGTCAGTACGGAATATGTACTGAGCATGTAAAGCATGAAACATAGTGATAGACTCATACTGAGATAAGATGTATAGGACTCAATGCAACTAACAGAATTTCATAAAGACTTGCCTTTGAACATATTTCATCTGTATCATTCTCATATCAATGTCAATATAGTGTTTTGTAATCAAAGTTGCATAATCATTCTGTATATAACATGTATACGTGTCCCGGCCCTCTAGTAAGGGGCTCGGTAATTAAAATCATAGTATCATAAACATGCACATAGACGTGTCCCGGCCCTTTCGTAAGGGACTCGGTAATAAGGAATATATATGCCCTCCTGGCCACCATCTCCATATCATCATATCATCACATCATCATATCATCATATATATATAACGTGTCCCGGCCCTCTAGTGAGGGACTCGGTGAATATAGTAATAGCATCATAAACATAAACATATACGTGTCCCGGCCCTTTAATGAGGGACTCGGTAATAATATAGTAGATGTGCGCACGAGAACGTGTCCTGGCCCGGGACTCAGTGAAGGATATAGCGATAAGCACGAGCAGAATAATAAGCAACCACATATATGAAATGCATCTTTTGAGACTCAATAGATAAGCAACTAACCAGCTCTAAAGTATTGGGATAATAATCATATTCAATTCTTTTCAACTCTCATTATAAGCCATAGCAAGGAACGTTTCAGCTTTCATGTACATGTATCAATTTTCATGATGTAGCTTTTGAAAATCAAGTATACTTCTATTCATGCCATTCTTTTAAGAGTAGGAACTTCTATACATCATTCATTAGTCAATCATGTAGTAGGCTCGTGACAATAGCATTAAGGAAATATAGAATCATAAGTCATGCATGGAACTAGAGAATATAATTTACCCCAAGGTTCATATCATTTCATACTTACGTCTAGGACATGCCAAGAAAAGAAGGAATAAGCTTTACATACCTTTAGCGTTTAGTCGTATTATAACTTGTACTTGCTGCCCAAAAACACTTATCCTATATCAAGACATCAAGAGCTACAATTAGTCTACGAGGGAATTCAATACGTACTTTAACGTTAACAATCCCTTTCAAACATTTAGACGACGTTTCGTTCGCATTCAAATCAACTACATACAACCACCCCAACATCAATAATCATATGTTCAATACCAATCCGGACAGCCCACATAACATTCCAAATAGCCCACATTCACAACATTCCATAACGATTCACATACGGCTACTACATTCTCAAGTTACTCCTAATAATCCGTAGCCTTAACGTTTTCGTGTAACAACTTTACAACAACCCAAACAACGTAAATACAATATATATTCTTAACTATCATTATTATTTCCAATTTAAAGAATACAACATGTCCAAAACAGTTCCTAACCACAACACGCCCAAAACAGTCCCTAACCAATCAACACGCCCAAAACAGTCCCTAACCAACAACATAAAGGTGCCCGGAATTCTTGCAAACGTTTACGAACATACCAAGAAAACCACATATGATTCTTACACATTATTTCATGTCTTCATTTCATATAATTTCAGTAAAATACGACCAGCAGTCACAAGATAAATATATCACCAAATTCGTACGCAAATAGCTACATTGTCGACACTAAAACCTTACAACGACAACAACATGTTTAATGACATTACTTTCATGATCCTTGGAACTGTTTTAGCATCATTTACATTCTTATAACAGCCCACAATTCATTCCAATTTCGACCTGAATCATTGCACTTCACTTTCACTAAACGTTCACAATAAGAATCAACACTCAACACATACAAATTCACCTCTAGCACTAAAACAGTCCACTGTTTTGGACTGCTTATATGCTTCAACATAATTCATTTCTTTAACACCTTAATTCACATATTCAACATGCACACAATACACCACAATGTCCATAACAACAACAATCAAAATGTGACACAAAACAGTCCACAAATTCCTCTAAAACAGCCCCCTCACACGGCTTCAACACAACTACAACAACTTCATGATTTTCATTCATTTATCCATACTACAACACATTCAATCCATTTCCAATACATGTACAAGAATATTAAGCATCATTTCACCTAAGTTTATAGCACACAGCCCACTTCAACTTCAACAACAACAGTCCCTAACTTACGATAACATCTAAGTCCATATATCGCTTGTATATCAACGTTTCCTCCATGTATACACCATATTAAACCTTTAATCCAAATTAATAACATGAGTAGGAGGTTGAAATTACCTTTAACAATCAGAATCTTCAAGAATCTTGTTCCTCTTTCCGGCTTCTTGCTTACAACACAAGGAAAACTTAGGCTACAACTTCTCTTTAACTAATATCATGTCAAGGGTCTAGGATTTAGCTTATATGATGGCTCAATTAGAAAGGGGGTTTGGGAGAGAAAATAAGGGTTCTTGGATCTGTTTAAGTCGTGTGAAGTGATATAGGGAAAAGTGGTGGCTTATATATTAAGTTTAATGGGCCTCATCGGCCGAAATATGAGTGTTTGGGTCGGGTCCAAACTTGCTGCCCTGCCAGCCCAAATTGAATCATCCATATCTCCTTATCCCGATATCATTTTGATGAGCGGTTTGTTGCGTTGGAAACTAGACTCGATGAACCTAATTTTAGGCTTTTGAAACACCTTAAAACTCCTCATATGCTAGGAGATATGCCTCCTACAATATAGGCTAAAATCGGGTCCGAAATTTTTACTGAAGTTGTTCCGATTCATTTCGTTTAACTTCTAATCCTCTTCCAACCTCATGTAACCTCTTATACATACATATACACACTCATATACATACTCATAACATGATTTCAAATCCTTTAGGTTACCATGTCACCTCGGGATACTTAAGGCAACCATATATATAACGATATTCTTACTAACTCGACTAACTTTCCTTGAACCTTCATAACTCATTTTTTTCTTGTTTTACTTCAAGTAGCACGGATTATTATGGAGTGTAACAATATGAAGTTAAGATTGAAATTCTAAAAGATTGAAACTTACATTTGGAAACTATGACCAATTGTAGATTTTGGGCGAAACGGGAATTGAATTTGAGCGAGCGTATGGCGCAACTAAGGTATGTAAAGCTACCCCTTTTCTTCTCTTGGCATGTCCTAGGTGTACTAGATTCGGATTTGAGCCTCGTAGGTTATTCTGCTCATAGAAAAGCGAGTCTGAATTTTGGTACTATTCATTCAGCACAATTGAATTATAGTCCTTAAGTTTTGTTGGAAAACTGTTCAAACATCCATAACCCGTACAGACGTGATCGGCTCGCTTTGAAACCTTCATGGATGACTCCATAGAGTCCAATGTTCGTAATTTATATCCGTCACCTCGACTTGACCCGAGGTGGGCCCACAAGTTCCGAAACTTCCTTCGTTTGTCTCACTTGAGCTATTCTTGTATGATATAAAAGTAAGTATTCTGATATTCTGGATAAGCTACTTACCTTCTGTATTTTTCCTGATGTACGATTCTTGTGTGATGCATGATTCTGGCATGTGTGATTTATGTTTGGAAAGTAATAAAGTTGGCATTTATATTATTGTGCGCACTATGTGATATTGACCGCTGGACCCCTGACCGTGGTATGCCGCACTATGTGATGTTGACCGCTGGACCCCTGACCGCGGTATCTGCGACATTGACCGCTGTACCCCTGACCGCGGTATGTCAGGTTTGGGATGCTAACCGCTGGACACTTGGTCGCGGTATGTGTGATAGTGACCGCTGGACTTTTGGCCGCGGTAATTGTGTGTTTGATATTCTATGTGTATGAGACGAAAATGTTTTTCAAAGGAAAGCAAAGTATTTTGGCATTTTGATTGCCGTATTTGTCTTCCGGAACCTTTTATGTATGATTTGTACGTCAGATGCAACACTTTGGTATTCTGGCTACTGTGCTCACCTTCTGTACATTTTACTTCGGTTATGTCTTCGTTTTCTGTACTTCATGCTTTGCATATTCAGTACATCTTTCGTACTGACCCCATTTCTTCGGGGGCTGCGTTTCATGCCCGCAGGTACAGACTCACGTTTTGGTGACCCACTGGCGTAGGATTTCCATTCAGCAGTTCGGAGTGCTCCCTTTGTTCCGGAGTCGACATTTTGGGTACATACTCTTCCGATGTACATGTTTATGTTTATTCAGGGTACGGCGGGGCCCTGTCCCGCCATCTGATTCTGTTGTTTCGTATTAGAGGTCTGTAGACATAGACGTGGGTAATGTACAGTTTTGTTTGGACGCGCTGTGTAAATTGTGTTTGGGCGGCCCATCCGCCGTGGCGGCCCTATCGGTCGCGTGTATGTATGCTTCGGTACGTTATGTATAGTATGATAGCCTTGCCGGCTTCTACGCAGTATATATGGTTGTAGGCACCAGTGTGGAGCCCCGTCTGATATTCATTTATGTACGAGTCGTCTGTATGCTGTATCTGGTAAATGAGTGCGTAGGAGTGCCCAGTCCGGGCACTAGTCACGGCCTACGGGGATGGGTCGTGACAATTTCTCGATATCATATATCAACTCCCAAACGTCTTATAATAACACTCACAACATCACAAGCAATAGTCTTCACACACCTATATTATCCACATTTCCCAATTCACTTCAATTCATCCATAACCATGGTCATAGCACACTATTTCATTCACTCATATACAATGTCTATCCCATGTTCTTAATGTCATTTATAACATAATTATAGTCACAACATATCAAGAATCATGACTCATTCCAAGCTACTACTCAAAAATGATACTATTCTTACATTCATGACCCATTTTCTATCTCCTTCTACAATCCAAGTATTTCAACCTCTCAATACCTTAAACAACATTGAATGACCATAAAAATTACCTTATATGGTGTAGGAATGTAATTTGGGTGGAAACAATTCACTTGAGCAAAACCCTAGTTCCACTTCCACTTGGATTTCTTGTCTTGGATGAACCTTAATGAGTTTCTTGCACTTGATTAGTTGATCATCAATTTCTCTTGAGTTCTTATGGAAAAGGTGTGGAGAAATATTCTAGAGAGTTCCTGAGAGAAGGGCAGTGAAAATGAAATGAAATGAAATGAGCTTGGGTCCCTCATATTAATTTAGAACATATTCCGAATCAGTTCTACGGACCAACATACGGTCCGTATAATTTATATGGACCGTATATGTGGCCGTAGATTTGGTCCAGTGTGGGCTGCATTTCTGGGTAGAATATACGGCCTAACATATGGCCAGTATGTTTTATACGGCCAGTATGTTGGACCGTATAATGCCCAGCTATTCCAAAACTCGTTCTCGTCGACTCGTTCGATAAATCCTTATGGAACCTTCTTTACACTTGTTTAACACCTCATTAACAATCTAAGTGACATTATAACTCTTCTCCAAGACATCATTAAGTCATCATTAACTTGTTATTCGTAAATCCTTTCTGATACATAACGTATACCTTGCCTTTCTTGGCAAACTTTCTTCTTTACCTTGAATGTCTTTGGAATCTCAATTAGGATCATCAAATGCTATTTCTTACTTATTAAAACATCGTGTACTTCGTGCCCTTCGTACTCTATCCACTGTGCATTAACAGAAAAAATTTTGAGGTGTAACATTCTTCCCCCCTTTAAGAACATTCGTCCTCGAATGTTGAGTGCTCGGGAATTCTATCAAAATTTCGCTAGAGTTTACCCTGTAATATGGCACTACCATCCTGTCACAATAGTCCATAATAACAATGACTCGCAGGGCCACAACATCATAGCAATAAAGTTTGGCCACGCACGACCCAAATGCATAAAAAGGAAAACATACATACCTCATGATCCTGATGTCTCATCTTGGATCTCTTTCGGGGGTTGAAATAAGTGCGGGTACTTGGACTCCATATTTTCTTCCGCTTCCTAAATCATTTCTTCTCGGTTGTTGTTTCTCCACCAAACCTTAACTGAGGCCATTTCTTTTTTTCTAAGCCTCCGTACTTTCCTATCTAATATGGCAATGGGTACCTCTTCATAAATCTACTTTTCTGTCACTTGAACATCATCTACTGGCATGATCCTAGTAGGATCTCTGACACATTTATGGAGCATTGAGACATGGAAAACCGGATGGACTGACTCCAAATCAGGAGGTAGATCTAATTTGTAAGCCACTTCACCTACCTTGTGTATAATCTCATAAGGCCCAATGTACTGGGGACTAAGCTTCCCCTTCTTGCCAAATCTCATAACGCCCTTCATTGGCGACACCTTCTCTTTCACTTGGAACACTAAGTCCCTTCGACGATTATTTGCATAGGATTTTTGACGACTCTAAGCTGTCAACAATCGATCCTGTATAAGCTTGACTTTCTCTATAGCTTGTTGGATCAAGTCCGACCCTATTAATTTAGTCTCCCCTACTTCGAACCACCCAATTGGGGATCTGCACTTTCGCCCATATAAAGCCTCATACGGTGCCATTTGGATGGTAGAATGATAACTATTGTTGTAAGCAAATTCAATGAGCGGTAAATGATCATCCCAACTACCTCCAAAATCCAGTATATATGCCCGTAGCATATCCTCGAGGGTCTGAATGGTACGCTCAGCTTGTCCATGAGTCTGTGGGTGAAAAGCTGTGCTAAGACTCACCTGAGACGCCAAACCTTCTTGGAAATATTTCCAAAAATTAGCTGTAAACTGAGTTCCTCTATCAGAGATAATAGATATTGGAACACCGTGAAGTCGCACTATCTCTTTATCATAAAGCTTTGCATAATCTTCTGCCACATATGTAGTTCTGACTAATAAGAAATGAGCTGACTTCGTGAGTCTATCCACAATACCCATATAGAATCATACTTACGTCGACAATGGGGTAAGCCTATAATGAAGTCCATGTTAATTACTTCCCACTTCCAAGTTGGAATTTCTATAGCTTGCAACAATTCGCCCAGCTTTTGGTGCTCGATTTTCACTTGTTGACAGTTGGGACATTGAGCTACAAATTTCGCTATATCCTTCTTCATTCCATTCCACCAATATATAGATTTAAGATCATGATACATTTTCGTTGCTCCGGGGTGAACAGAATAACTGGAGCGATGGGTTTCTCTAGATATTTGGTGGCGTAAACCTGCCACATCAGGAACACATAATCTGCCTCGGCATTGGAGAACTCCATCTCCAGTAATCTCAAATGATGACTTTTCCTTCTGAGGGAGTGTATCTCTGTAATGAATTAGCATGGTATCTTCATATTGTCACTTCTTCACTTCCACTACTAGCGATGAGACTGCTGAATTCTCAATGGTAGCTCCCATACTACCTGAGTCCACTACTCGAACTCCTAGGCTAGATAACTACTGGAGCTCACGAGCCATTTCTCTTTTCTCTTGCCGAATATCACACAAATTTCCCATAGATCTACGGCTAAGAGCATCAGCCCCAACATTCGCCTTTCCGGGGTGATATAAGATATCAACATCATAATCTTTTAGCAATTCCAACCATCGTCGTTGCCGTAAATTCAACTCTTTCTGCTTGAAGATATATTGAAGGCTCTTATGATCGGTATAAATATTAACGTAACTATATAAATAATGTCTCCACATCTTTAATGCATGAATCACTGCAGCTAATTCAAGGTCATGGGTTGGATAATTTTTCTCATGTTTCCGTAATTGCCTTGAAGCATACGCAATCACCTTACCATATTGCATCAACACACAGCCTAGCCTAACGCTCGAAGTGTCGCAATAAACAACATAACCTTCCAATCCCTCTAGAAGGGTCAGGACTGGGGCAGAAGTTAATCTATTCTTTAGCTCTTGGAAACTATGTTCACAAGCATCTGTCCATTGAAACTTTTCTGATTTCTGGGTCATCTTTTTGAGTGGTGCAGAAATAGAAGAAAAGCCTTCTACAAATCTCCTGTAATAACCTGCTAAGCCCAGAAAACTACGAACCTCCGTAGGAGTCGTGGCCCTTGACCAAGTCTTCACGGCCTTAATCTTTTGGCTATCTACCCAAATACCATCGGCTGAAATAATGTGCCCCAAAAATGTCACTGAGTTCAACCAAAATTCACACTTAGAAAATTTGGCAAATAACTCTCGAGTTTGGAGAACTCTAAGGGCAGTATGCAAATGATCCGCATGCTCTGCCTCGGATCTAGAATACACCAAGATATCGTCGATGAATACAATCATAAATAAATCTAGGAAGGGCTTGAACACATTGTTCATCAAATCCATAAATATTGCCGGTGCATTAGTTAGCCCAAATGACATTACCCGGAACTCAAAATGGCCATATCTTGTTCTGAAGGCTGTCTTAGGAATATATTTCTCCCGAACTCGCACTTGATGATACCCGGATCGCAAATCTATCTGTGAGAACCATTTGGCGCCTTGTAATTGGTCAAATAAGTCATCAATCCTCGACAAAGGATATTTATTCTTAATCGTCACCTTATTCAGTAGTCAATGCACATTCGCAAGGAGCCATCTTTCTTTCAGACAAACTGTCACGACCCGACTAGGGGCCGCGACAGGTACCCAGGGCTAACCACCGAGCACCACTAGTTCTACTACTTATCATACTCATTAAACATTCTTTTATCAAATTCATACTCAAGTCATAAGAAAATCATTTTTCATTTGAGAATATAGATACTATTATAGACATAAGCCTTTCGGCTATCAAAATGATAATATATATATATATATATATATATATATACATATATACATTAATAACCTCGTGAGACCATATAACCCACAACTGCGTATCTACGAGCCTCTACTAGAGTGCTAGACATAGGGACTGGACAGGACCCCGTTATGCCCAAAATATACATATGTACACAAAAGAATAATCAAAAGCACCTCCGGAATAATGGAATGCTCTTAAATCAGCTACTGGCTCCTACGAGTCTAGATCAAGATCACCTCCCTGTCTACCTGTAGGCATGAACACAGCGTCCAAAGAAAACGAACGTCAGTACGAACATTGTACTGAGTATGAGAGGCATAAGTAAGGAAAATACATCAATAAGATAAAGGAAGCCTCAATAAGGAGCAACTATATATGACTGTCACATATAAAAGAAATAACACATGTTGGCTTACTCATAATCATCATCATTTCATGTATGTATAAATGTACAAGCTGCCCGACCATATAGGTATGGTGTGATAATCATTACCTGCATCCAGGCCTCCCGCGTCCGGGGTACCATCTCATGTTGTCCACTAGTGGTGTCTGCCCATGCCATCTAGACATGGTGTATACGCTGCCCGGCTTAGCGGTGTCTGCCCGGCTATATAGGCGCGGTGTGATATCATTATGCACATCTCATAGACTTATCATAATCTTATCATGTTATCATCATAATGCATGACTGGAAAGTTAAGACAATTATACTCTATCGGGGTGACATAAGGTCGTGAACCCCCGATTCCATTATGGAGCATTTATAAGCATTTTGTCTCACCTTGAAGGAAATAGTATATAAGGTGAGTGTTTACAACAAATAGCATCATTAACTTTGTAGTAACATCATATCATGAACTCTAGAATCTTTAGACACAAGCTCATCATCAACTCTATTGGCTCATAACATATCTCTTATCTCATATAATTATTCATGAACATAGACTTCTTGCTTTCCGGAGTATAGAAGATTCATGGGAAAGAAAGAATAATCGTGTCATAGGATTCATGCCATAGAAAGAAAGGACTAGCCTCACATACCTTTTACGTTTAACTAATCTATCGCTTGCATGTTCTCCTTCAATGCTCACGTTTCCACCTTCAAGAGAATTCACATTAACATTAGCTAATCGATTACTTAAACATGCTTACTATTTCTAGGGAAAATTGGGAAACATTTCCTTTGTTTATACTGCTTTCCCCGTATCATATTTCAACTCCCAAACGTCAATTATAACATTCATAATATCATCATCAACGACTTTGGTCAAATTCATTATTATCCAATTCCTACAATTTCCTCTCATGGTCATCCATAATCATAATCATACTACCACGTTACATTCATTCTTATCTAATGTTTCTCTCATGCTCTTAACATCATTCACAACGTAATTACATTCACAACATATCATTATTCATGATTCATATTAATCTACTATTCACAATTGGCACTAATCTCATCTTTTGTAATCCATTTTCCATCTTCTTCCATAATCCACGTGTTTCAACTTTTCCATATTTTAAACAACATGGAGTAATCATGAAACTCACTTTGAATGCGTAGGAACGGGTTTTAGTTGGCAATACTTTACTTGGAGAAAACCCTAACTTCACTCCCAAGAGAATTCTTGGCTTGGAGGAACCCTAGTGAGCTTCTTGCACTTGATTCACTTGAATTCTTGATATTGATCATAGCTTTCCTTTGTATTCTTGTATATGAAGTGTGTGTGGAACCTTCTAGAAGCTTGGAGAGAAGTGGTGAAGTGAGGAGAATGAATATAATGAAGTGGGATCACATTTAAATACTTGGAATAACTCAGCCCGTCAGGGCTTCCACAGACACTTGTACGGTTCGTGGAACATTGCACGGTCCGTACAAGTGGTCGTGGTTCACCACCATGGAACACTTCATTGTTGTTGGGTTATACGGTCCATATAGCATTCCACGGGTCGTATAATGTGGTCGTGTAACTCACAGTTTTCCCGAAGTTGTTCTCGTCGTTTCGTTTGGTCTCCAATCCTTATACCACCTTCTTAACACTTGTTTAATACTTCATTAATGATCTAAACATCCATATAACTCGCCCTCAAGGCCTTGCCAAACAATTATTAACGCAATAATTTATGAAACCTTTCCTAAACCTCAATTAAACTCCACTTATCCTTATCGATCCTTATTCCATCAATTCATATGACTTCAAGTTCTTAACGAACGCATTCTAAGACCACCAAATATTCGTTTTATAGTCTTAAAAACTTCCTGTTACCCTCAAGCTCACATTGGTTCATTCACTATGCGACGACATGAAATTTCCAAGGTGTAACACAAACAACACGGGTGCTCCTCACAGGGATGAACTAGGCCTAATAAAGCCTTTCTCAACCAAGTCCTTTAACTGCTCCTTCAACTCTTTCAACTCTGCGGGAGCCATTCTATAAGGTGGAATAGATATAGGCTTAGTGTCTGGCAATATATCAATAGCAAAATCAATCTCTCTTTCCGGAGGAAGGCCTGGAAGTTCATCTGGAAATACATCCGGAAATTCATTCACCATGGGAACAGACTGAAGAGTTGGCGGTTCAGCTTCTACATCTTGAACTCAAACTAGATGGTAAATACAACCCTTTGTGATCATTTTTCTTACCTTTAGATAGGAAATAAACCTACCTTTTGGTGACGCAGTATTTCTCTTCCATTCTAAAATTGGTTCTCGCAGAAATTGGAAGTGAACCATTTTCATTCTACAGTCCACATTGGCATAGCAAGAAGCCAGCCAATCCATGCCCATAATAACATCAAAATCCACCATTTTTAACTCATGTAAGTCAACCATAGTACGATGGTCACAAATCACAACTACACAATTTCTATATACTCAACTAGCTATTCACCAATGGGTGTAGACACCTCAAAAGGTTTTATCGACTCCGGCTTGACTCCAAACCGACCCGCAATATATGGAGTAACATATGACAACGTGGAGCCCGGATCTATCAAAGCATATACATCATGAGAAAATACCGATAATACACCTGTGACAACATCAGGGGAAGACTCAAGATCTTGGCGTCCAGCCAAAGCATAAATACGGTGCTGAGGACCGCTAGAACTGGGGACTCTCCCTGTGCCTCTACCGTGGCCGACTGGCGCATGTGAACCTGGCCTAATAGGGCATATAGATGACGAAGATCCGGCTACCGACCCTGAAGGCTAGGTCCTATCTCTACCACCAACCGAGGGGAAATCACGCATAATATGGCCTGGCCGACCACATGCATAGCAAACCTCTAAAACTAATCAGCACTGGCCCAAATGTAACTTCCCACATTGGGAACATCGTGGCACGGGTGGCCTCTCCTGACCCAAATCACCCCTGAACTGAGAAACGGAAAAACTCTGACTCGGCCCGGAATAAGTAGATCTATCAAATCTCTGGCCTATAAACCGTGAAGGCGCACTAGTCATATAATGGCCTGAATGCCTAGAAACCTGCTGTCTGTACCTTCCTCTAAACTCACTCATTGGACCCGAAGATCTAGCCCTCTTGCTATACCCTCTATCATGCTCATGCTCACTTATTTGTTGTTGTTGGCTTTTCTCTAAATTTTGGGCATGGGCTTGAATGCGTGAAATATTCATGTTGTCCTGAAGGGACGCAGTCAAGCACCTATCCATCAAAAGTGGCCCTAGGCCTCTCACAAATCGGTGCACTCGGTCACCCATATTTGCTACCATGGCCGAAGCATACCTAGCCAAAGAATTGAAGCTAAGACTATACTCTAGAGCGCTCATACTCCCTTGCCTAAGATTCAGGAATTTATCGGCTCTAGCCTGCCGTACTTCTGGAGGCAAGTAATGTCGGAGGAAGGCATCTACAAATTCCTGCCATACCGGGGGAGGTGCATTGGCTCCCCATGAAGTCATCCAAACTGTGTACTAATGAACCACAACATCTCTCAATCTATAGGATGCTAACTCCACCGATTTGATGTCCGAAGCATGTATCAATCGAAGTGTCCTCAACATCCCATCAATAAAATTCTGAGGGTCCTCATCCGGCTTTGATCCGAAGAATTCTGGAGGGTTCAAGCTAATAAAATCACGGGCCCTTGCACTAACAGCCCTATCACCTTGCCCTGTACCTTTCCGCTGAGTCTGGGCGACAACCAACTGAGTAAGCAAATGAATGGCCTCTTTTACATCTTAGCCTGCAGCATCTGGTGGAGGAGCTTGAGTTGGGGCTGAGGCTCCCTCATGCTCCTCAGGAATAGGCACTGAATGAGAGGACTGAGATTGAGTCGCATTTTAGGACTCACTTTCCTCTACAACCGTTGGCGGTGCTCTTTCAGCCCGCTTTCCTGCCACTGTCTTTCCCTTTTGGGCTGCCGTAGCTTTTCTCTTTACAGGCATCTTTGAAATACACAATACACAGTTAAGGAAAAGAGAAATCCTTATATTATGGCTCTATCACACCATCTTATGAAGAAAGAAGGTCATTCATTCCTAAAATGCCCGCAGCCTCCAATTTATAAGTGTGCGCGCAACACACCCATAAACAAAACGCTACTGGAAAATGCTCGTACACACACCCTAGGACAGAACTGCTCTGATACCATTTTTGTCACGACCCAACCGGAGGGCCATGACGGGTACCCGGTGTTAACCCACCCAGGCACCTCTTATCGTACATTCACATTTACATCAAGGTGAGCCACATAGCTTAATCATACTTTCTATCCATCATTTATACTAATCTCATTGGGAAACAATACATTTATATCACCATCAATAACTATGCCTATATCAATGTACATAAGCCGACGAGGCTATCAAAATGATATACAAAATGTAAGCCGACAAGGCTAAAGACATCTAACCATATCTACGAGCCTCTAAGAAGAGTATGTCACATCATATAGGCGGGACAAGACCCCACCATGCCCATAAGTATGTACACAAAAGAATAGATACCAAAAGTTGTGGCTCCGAATGAAATGGAGCTCCGCTACGTAGTCCCTGAGTAATAAAGCTATGGATCAAGCCTGTCTCCCTGGCCACCTGCGGGCATGACGCAGCGTCCATAAATTAAAAGATGTCAGTACGAAGAATGTACTGAGTATGTAAGGCATAATTAACATCATTATAGAAGCATAAGAGACAACATAAGAAATAGCATAAGATGGGAGGTAGTAGAACCATCGTCATAAACACTTACTTGTCTTTCATAGGGACCTTCCATTTCTAATGTTCGTTTGTGTACATACACATGTACATATCCATACATCCATATCTGTATCCGTATCTGTATTCGTATCCATATTTATATGCATTTTCATATCCATATTCATATTCATAATCGTATTCATAGCATACCCAACCATGAAGGTTCGGTGTTTCACATACCCGACCATGGAAAGGCTCGGTGATTATACATACCTGGCCCTACCAAGGCTCAGGGTTATTCGTACCCAACTACAGTGGTGTGCGCGCAATAAATATCATACCCGGCCTTATAAGCTCGGTGTTACATAATAGTCATACATAGACACGTATACATAAGAGCTCATAAGCATCTTCGACATCATTACTATCATCGTTTCATTACATCTATCCTTAGAGAATCACCCATTATATAAGGAATTTAGTAAAATCGTAAACATAACGAGAATCATGAGCTTTAGTAGCTTTAAAGGTAGAATCATTTGGAGGACATTATGGACTCATGAAAGGATAGGTATATAGCCAAGGAACCATGCCTTATTGAAAGAAGGGTTAGCCTTACATACCTTTTCGTTTAGCTATTCTATCACGTGAACGTTCTCCTTCAATGCTCACGTTTCTACCTTCATTTGAGTTTATACTAACATTAGATAATCAATAGCTTAGCATACTTGACTAAAGCTAGAGAAAATTGGGCAGCAACTCCTTTGTTTAACAACTTTCTCCATATCTTATATCAACTCCCAAACATCTTATAATAACACTTACAACATCACAAGCAATAGTCTTCACACACCTATATTATCCACATTTCCCAATTCACTTCAATTCATCCATAACCATGGTCATAGCACACTATTTCATTCACTCATATACAATGTCTATCCCATGTTCTTAATGTCATCTATAACATAATTATAATCACAACATATCAAGAATCATGACTCATTCCAAGCTACTACTCAAAAATGATACTATTCTTACATTCATTACCCATTTTCTATCTCCTTCTACAATCCAAGTATTTCAATCTCTCAATACCTTAAACAACATTGAATGACCATAAAACTTACCTTAGATGGTGTAGGAATGGACTTTGGGTGGAAACACTTCACTTGAGCAAAACCCTAGTTCCACTTCCACTTGGATTTCTTGTCTTGGATGAACCTTAATGAGTTTCTTGCACTTGATTCTCTTGGTTTGATGAAGTTGATCATCAATTTCTATTGAGTTCTTATGGAAAAGGTGTGGAGAAATATTCTAGAGAGTTCTTGAGAGAATGGGAGTGAAAATGAAATGACATGAAATTCGCTTGGGTCCCATATATTAATTTAGAACCTGTCCCGACTCAGTTCTACGGACCAACATACGGTCCGTACAATTTATATGGACTGTATGTGTGGCCGTAGATTTGGTCCAGTGAGGGCTGTATTTCTGGGAAAAATATACGGCATAACATACGGCCAGTATGTTTTATACGGCCAGTATGTTGGACCGTATAATGCCCAGCTATTCTGAAACTCGTTCTCGTCGACTCGTTCGATCTTCAATCCTTATGGAACCTTCTTGACACTTGTTTAACACCTCATTAACAATCTAAGGGACATTATAACTCTTCTCCAGGACATCATTAAGTCATCATTAACTTTTTACTCGTAAATCCTTTCCGATACATAACGTATACCTTGCCTTTCTTGGCAAACTTTCTTCTCTTACCTTGAATGTCTTTGGAATCTCAATTAGGATCATCAAATGCTATGTCTTACTTATTAAAACATTGTATACTTCGTGCCCTTCGTTAGTCTATCCACTGTGCATTAACGGAAAATTTTCCGAGGTGTAACAGGAAGTGTATATTGTTATTGTATATTGGTATACTTTTGTTACACCTTGGAATATTTCCCCATTAACGCACAGTGAATTGGCTGGTGAAGGGCACGACTTATATGATGTTTTGATAAGTGAGAAAATAGCATTTGATGATCCTAATCGAGATTCAAAGACATTTGACGTAAGGGAAGAAGGTTGTCAAGGAAAGTAAGAGATATGTTGCGTGTCGAGTAAGAATTATGAGCGACGAGTTAATGATGGCATAATGATGTCTTGGAGAAGATTGATAACGTCCCTTAGATTGGTATTGGGGTGTTAATCAAGTGTCCAGAAGATTTCATAAGGATGGGAGATCAAACGAGTTGACGAAAATGAGTTTCCGAGTACTGGGCATTATACGGCCAGACATACTGGCTGTATAAAACATACAGACGGTATGTCCAGCCGTATGTCTTGCCCAGAATAAGGGTCCTCACTGGACCAAACATTGGGCCAGACATACGGCCCGTATAAAATGTACGGACCGTATGTTGGTCTGTATGTTCTGGTCGAGACAGATTTCAAGTTAATATAAGGACCTCTCTCTCTCATTAATTAATTTTCATTTTCCACTCTCCACACTTCAAGAATTATCTAGAACTCTCTCCATTATTCATCCACAATAAAACAAGAGAAAACCATGATCAACTTCATCAAACCCACAAAATCAAGTGTATGAAACCTATTAAAAGTTCATCTACATCAAGAAATCTCAAGGGAAGTGAGTTAGGGTTTTTGGTGCAAGAAGAGAAGTTCCACTCAAGGTTTATTTATCCATCATCTAAGGTGAGTTTTATGATCATTCCTTGTTGTTTAAGGTGTTGAAAGTTAAAAACACTTGGATTGCAGAAAAATATAGGAAATGGGTCATGAATGTGTGAATAGTGTCATTTTTTAGTAGTAGTTTGGGGTGAATGATGAGTATTGGTATGTTATGATTGTAAGTATGTTGTGAACGACATTTATAACATGGGATAAGTATTATATGTGAGAAAATGCAATAATTAACCATAACCATGATTATGGAGAAATTGGAGTGAAATGGTAAAATGTGGATAATGTAGACGAATGATGATTGTTGTTTGCGATTTTGTGAATATTGTTATGAACGTTTGGGAGTGGATATATAATATGGGGAAAGTAGTATAAACAAAGGAAATGCTGCCCAATTTTCTTTAGCTTTAGTAAGCTCGTTCTAGTAATCGATTAGCTAACGTTAATGCGGATTCTCTTGAAGGTCAAAAACGTGGGCATTGAAGGAGAACAAGCAAGCGATAGATTAGTTAAACGGAAAAAGGTATGTGAGGCTATTCCTTTCTTTCTATGGCATGAATCCTATGGCATGATTTTTCCTTCTTCTCCATGAATCCTCTATATCCCGGAAAGCTAAGAGTTTATGTTCATGAATAGCTACGTGTGATAAGAGATACATTGCGAGCCCAATAATAATGATGATGATCTTAAGTCTAGAGATTCTAGAGTTCATGATATGATGTTCTTATATAGTTAATGATGTCGGTTATTGTATGCACTCACCTTATATACTATTTCCTTCAAGGTGAGGCAGAATACTTATAAATGCTCCATAATGGAATCGAGGGTTCACGACCTTATGTCACCCCGACATAGCCATGGTTGCCTTCAAGTTCTAATGTATGTTTTTAATGATAAATGTATAATGATGCTAAGTTATGATATGTCTATGAGATGATCAATAATGTAAGTTTATAATATGCCTATGCCATGTATGAAAATATTAAGTTACGATGGGTATATGACGATACGATTCCACCGTGCCAAGAGGCCAGACATGTCACCGCTAAGGCGGGCTGCTTATGATTCCACCGCGCCTAGAAGGCCGGACATGATCACCACTAGTGGGCGGCATATGATGGTTACCCGGACGCGGGTTAACGATGATGATGATGATGTGATGACATATGCGCTATGATGATACCTATACTACGATTATATAAGTATACGATATATGTATGAAATGTATTCACCTATAAAACTCATGCAGGTTATATATTCCTCCTATGGCTTATGATTCTTCTATTATGCTCAATTCATTTCTGTCTTACATACTCAGTACAATGTTCGTACTGACGTCTGTTTTCTTTGGACGTTGTGTTCATGCCCACAGGTAGACAGGGAGGTGAGCTTGATCCAGATTCGTAGGAGCTGTTAGCTGACTTAAGAGCACTCCATTGTTCCGGAGGTACCTTCGATTATTCTTTTGTGTACATATGTATATTTTGGGCACGACGGGGTCCTGTCCCGTCCCTATGTCTAGCACTCTAGTAGAGGCTCGTAGATACGCAGGTGTGGGTTATATGGTCTCATGATGTTGTTATTGTATATGTGTGTATATATATATATATATATATATATATATATATATATTATTTTGATAACCGAAGGGCTTATGTATATCAAAATGGTTATATTTTCAAACGAAAAATGATTCTCTTATGATTTGAGTATGAATTTGATAAAAGAACTCTTAATGACTATGATGAGTAATAGAATGAGTGGTGCTCGGTGGTTAGCCCCGGGTACCCGTCACGGCCCCTAGTCGGGTCGTGACAACTTTGGGTTGTTTGGTGTTTATTCTTTTTATCGGCAGTGAAAGGAGTATTTAAGGACTTTTGTAAACTTGCTATTGTTATTGTGGGTTGTTGTATATGTTGAGGTGGTTGGAGAGTAAGGGGAAATGCTGCCCAAATTTCGTTAGCTTACTTAATAGCTTGGTTTGACCTCATAAGCATTTCACCGAATTAACCTTGGTACGAATTATCTTGAATGTAGATTTGCAAATTCGAGAGTATAAGCGCTAAGTAGTTAAGGAGACGACAAGGTATGCTAAGGATGTTCCTTTCTTTCTTAAGGCATGATTCCATTGTTTTGAGCTTACACAAAGGATATCCATAATGATTCCTATCTTAGAAATATTAGAAGCATATGTTCTTGATGTTCTTATGATATTGTTGATTCTTATCTCCTAATTATTATGGTTATCAATCTTATTATTGATGTTGATCTCATCTTATGATTATTGTTCCTCCAAGGTGAGATATGTTCATGATGATAGTTCCATAATGATAATCAGAGGTTACCCGATCTTACGTCACTCTGAAAGAGTTATAACGTTTATTTGGGCTCTCATGCATGTTTTATATATATGTATGTATTTTCTCACACCGAACCACGCTATAGTGGGCCGAGGTGCAACATAATAAGAATGAGACAGGACCTGCCGTACCCATCTGTACACAAAGGATAATACCAACTGGACTAAAAATCCAGAACAAGTGGAGTGCTCCTGTACTACCGCTGAAAAGTCACCCTATGAGTCTGAACTGTCTCCCTGTCTACCTGCGGGCATAAACAAAAGGATGTCATTACGAATAATGTACTGAGTATGTAAGGCATGGATAACAACATAATGAAAATATGGAGATAACATGAGATAAGAAAGATCAACCTGAACCTGTGAATGCCTCTTAAGGCGGATGTCATGCATGCTTAGCTTTTAAAAAACATTTTCATACATATATAATATAAGTGTTAGTGCTGCGCAACGTGCAGCTCGATCCATAAATGTTAGTGCTACAGAACGTGCAGCCCGATCCATATATCATATCATCCCGCAGCCGGGATATCATCATAACCTACCCACTGCAATGGTGTGCACAATAGGTACTCCAGTAGAGGCTAGTAGACAGATATGCATAGTTAGATGTCCTATGGCCATTTCGATTTATATCTCTGTCATTATCATTACTATGGATAGCCTTGTCGGCATATGTACTTGGGATTAGCTTGATGACGTATGTATATTATCTTTGGGCTTGTGCACCTTACAGTTATGATATTTATGAGTTAGCATGATGGCCCACTCATGTATGGATATAAGATGCATATACATGTTGTGGTGCTCAGTAGGTTAGCTCCGGGTGCCCGCCATGGCCCTCCGGTTGGGTCGTGACAGAAGTAGTACCAGAGCAGTTCTGTCCTAGGGTTGTCCATGAGTGGTGTCCTGTAGAGTCTTGTTTATGGGTGTGAAGCATGCCACACTTATAAACAGGAGGTTGCAGGGCATTGAGGATAGTTACCCTTCTTTGTATTCTAGATCGTGCCATAGAGCTGAGTCATAGGGGTAAATCTTCAACCCTAGTTTATGTTGTTTTACAGTTTGATGACGAGATTCGAGGATTGTAATGATGACAGGGGGAGGATGAAGTTACTCTTTAGAGGAGGACCCAAGTGAGGATGTACCCTCTATTGAGATGGACCCATCTCAGAATATATCTTCTGTGGAAATAGATCCCTCAGAGATTTAGGATGAATCAGCGCTGCAGGTACCATCGGCTTTGATAAGAGCAGAGGAGCCAGGAAAATCTCTGATGTTGCCCGTTTCACCCTTGGCATAGTTGGACACGTAAGGGAAAGGCCAATGCTAGGGTTGAACCTCAAGCTTCAGATTATGGTAGACCAGCGGAGAATGCAAGGTCTTCTGAGATATCAAGGAGTTTGCAACCTAAGGACCCTATTAGCCAAGACTTGATGGTATCTTCGGGGCAAGGTCCAAATGAAGGTGGTGGTCAGACCTGACAGGTTAGTATAGTTGGTACCATTGTAAAAGTTTTAGGTGGTGAAGAACGACTGATAGAGAGACAACAGGAAGAAGAATTATTCCAGCCCATATTAGAGCGATTCTTGCTAGATCAAGGTTCTAGAGTATGGCCATGGGAAGTCCCACATTCGTTGGAGTTTCAGGACCAGAGCAGATAATGATGAAAGGTATATTTGTCGCTTTGATAACGACTTAAAAATTAAGCAAGTATGATTTTAATATGTTTTAAGTTATGCAATAACGGTAAGTCATAATGCCCCAAACGATTATATTAGGAAAGTGAAGAGGAGTCTGAAGCGGAATTTATGATTAGAAGATGGGTTAAAATTATGAATATGTTTAGAGAACAGTGGAAAAGACATATTATGGTAATAATGCTTATACATCCTTGAGGGTGATATTGTTACACCCCGTAGTTTTGTATGTTAAGATTCGAGCTACCTTTCAGGAGGCATATGAGATTATATGTGTTTATCTTATGGTTCTGAGGGTTTAAGTTCATCTAATAAGCTATGAAAGGATCGAAGGGCAAGCGAACCAAGGAAATTAAGTTTGTTGGAACTTTGGAGAAAATGTGAAGGGCAATTTTGTCCCAACTTGGAGGAAGAATATCTTTTAGTATATGAGGAGTTTTGAGGCAAAGCAAAAGCCTAAAGTGAAGTTCACGAAGTCTAGTTTCCAGCGCACCAAACCGCTCATCGATATGGCATCGGAGTAAGGAGATATGGGAGTTACAAGTCTGGATGGCAGGGCAAGAAAATGGTCTGCGCGAAAGCGCCGAGGACCAAGGGCCAACTCAGCTCAAATGCGCCACTAGTGGGCACGAACGCACTAAGCAATTTTTAGGTCGGTGCAACCCGAGCCTAAAATGTTATAAAAAGGGGTTAGCCCCTTATTTTCTTCAAAGCCAACCTGAAAACTTCTCCAAATTTCTGGAATCTTCCACCAACTTCCACACACCAAATTTTATCGCAAATCGAGTATAATCCCCGGATTCTGGTCCAGACAGCATGTAGTTGTGATTATAAAATCGTATAGCGACGAGTTCTGGCTCAAATTCAAGGTGGAAAGTAAAGATATTACAATACTAGAGGGATTAAGGTATGAATCTCTCCTTATTAATATTAGTTTCGGTTTATTTACGGAGGTAAAACTATTAAACAGTCTTATAATGAGTTGGTTAGTTGAAGAATTTGGAAAACATCATGTGAGATGTTTTATGACGTATATTGGCGTTGGTAATGTTGTTGTTGATATTGGTATGGTTGTTGTGGTTGTTGGTTGTTGAATTATGATTTCGGGCTAGGCATATAAACATAGGAGATGATGCCCGAATTTCGACAGACTTTAAATGGAATTAAATCCAAGACTTAGGTTGAGTATATGACATTGAGCCTAACCATAGTACGAATGGTTTATATGTAGATTTACGAGCTTGGAAGGATAAACGTTGAATCACTAAGGAGACCAAAAGGTATGTTAAGGCTAGTCCCTTTCTTTCAAAAAGGCATGACTCCTACGTTACGATTCCATATATGTCTTCCATAACATCCTTGTTCCCGAAAAGCTAGAAGTTCATGATTCTCAAGGTTTTTATGATATTAAAAACAAGATGTTTTCTATGATGCCCATGATGACAATGATGACTTCTTTCCTATGAACCTATATATGTCTTCCACGATGTCCTTGTTTCCAAAAGCTAAGGATTCAGGATTCTTATAAAGCTTCTTATGACACCAAAGATGAGATGTTTTCTATGATGAACATGATGATGATGATTTTAATTCTAGAAATTTATGATTTTAATGCCATTATGAGACTATGGAGCTTATCTCAGGATTACTTTGATCTCATACACTGCTATTGATCTCACCTTATCATAATTGTTCCTTCAAGGTGAGATAAAATGACGATGATCATTCCATAACATAATCGGAGGTTACCAATCTTACGTCACTCCGATAAAGTGACAACCTTTATTTGGGCTCTCATGCATGCTACATATATTATATATGTTTATATGTATCTATATGTATATATGGGATGTGGGAGAAAGGGCGAGGCATTATATACGCATAGCCACCTGATCAGTTGGTATATTATGATATCATCCCGGACGCGGGATATATGTGTATGGATCGGGCCGTTCGTTCCACGGCACTATTATATGATATATGGATCGGGCCATTCGTTCCGCGGCAATATAATCTATTTATGGATCGGGCTGCACATTCCGCAGCATTACTATTATGTTATATAAGTATGAGAATTGTTTTTTTTTTAAGAAAGATAAGCATGCATCGTATCTGCTTTAAGAGGAAATCAGATGTACAGAAAATTTCTTTATCCCATGTTATGTTTCATGTCTCTTATTATAATATTATTCATGCCTTACATACTCAGTACACTGTTCATACTGACGTCCTTTCTTGGGGACGCTGCATTCATGCCCGCAGGGTCAGGTAGCCAGACAGACAACCCAAACCAGTAGGACCTCCTCTCAGCTGCAGACAGTGCACTCCATTGATCCAGAGCTACAACCCTTTTGGTATGCTATCTTGATATGTAGATTTATGGGTATAACAGGGGCCTTTTCCTGTCTTTCCTACAGTTTATATTCCATAGAGATCTGAAGACAGTTATATAAGGTAGGAGTGTCGTGTAGCTATGTTAGCTATTGTTTTGTTGTACAGCATATGTAGTGGCCTAGTCGGCCTACACTTTATCCTTGGCACGTATGATTGCTTCCGTGGACGCACGAGTTATAAGCGTTCGGTGTAAAGTTTGTTATGTTAACTTTACGGCATATGATCTGGTTTAATTCTGAGTTATATATGTCACACCTAAATCTTGATAGGGCATGATGGGCACCCGACCCCATACTCAGAGCCGAGCGAACCCCGTTGATTCTCGTTATGTTCAAAATCTCACTGGACTCTTAAATCACGATATGACATAATGAAAGCTTTCCAAAAACATTCTTTTTGTCGTTCTCAAATCAAGTAAAATCTATAATCATATGAAACTTGTAACATAAGGCATAATGATGATTCGGCTTGCAGAGCCGCTTAAAAAACTGACATGCTATATACATGACTGTGTCTGCAAAGTCTCTAACATAAATCAATATACCATAACGTAGATACTCTGACTCGGAAACACTCCGGAAGGAAATGGAGCTCGCCAATCTAGCTGGAACATCTTCTAAGATATCCTCTACTCATCTGTATACACCTACGTGGCATGAAACGCAGCGTCCACCAGAAGGGACGTCAGTACGAGCAATGTACTGAGTATGTAAGGCACGAATAGTAACATAATAAGGGATGTAAATTATGAGTAATAACAGAATAGAAATACGAAGCATATCGTAAGATAAAAAAGTAACTTGTACATATGAGTGCCTCTTAGAGCGAATGCCATGCATGCTTAGCTTTCTTTGAAAAAAAAACATTTCTTGTTCATATATATAGAAAATAGAACATATCATGTTGTCGAGGCGTCGGCAGCCGGTCCATTTAACCACATATGTCCCGCGTCCGGGATGATATCATGTCATATAATACCAACTGATCAGATGGTTACATGTACATGTGTCATGTACATATCCCAGCGTCTATAGCGCTCTGGCCCTTTTTCCCATATTCCCCATATACATATACATGTACGTATACATATATCATATAAGCAGCATGCATGAGAGCCCAAGGAATATCGTGTATCTATCGAAGTGACGTAAGGTCGGTAACCTCCGATTACATTATGGAATAATCATGATCGTCGTGTCCCACCTTGAAGGAACAATTATCATAAGGTGAGACTATCAAGGACGAATAGCATTACAAGGACGTAAAATAAAATCATCATCTCGTAAGGCATCAATTCATATACTTTAAAACCTTTAAGAAATAATTGTCATCCGTGAATAAAATTGATAAGTCAAGAAAATAGCTCAATATTCTTGTACCGTCATTTGAATCGTAAACTTGGAACCTTTAAACATAAAACCTTTCTCATCATAGTCGTCATAGAAATATTCTCATCCTTGACATCATCGTTGTCATTGTAAAACATATCCATCGTTGTTGTCATAAAGGCTTACGGAGTCATAAACCTCTATTTGGAAAAATACAGACACTTTAGAAAACATTTACGGTTATCGGGAAAATAATCATTGCCTTGGGACCATAGACTTCTAACTTTTGAAAACAAGGAAGGTATGGAAACATTTATAAATTCATAACGTAGGAATCATGCCTTTGAAAGAAAGGGACGAGCCTTAACATACCCGCTCAATCTCCTATTAGCTACGCTTATTCGTCCGAGCTCGTAAATCTACATTCGAGAGGATTCTCACTACGTTAGTCTCCATATCACACACTTATTCCGAGTTTCAAATTATACTATTCTATATTCTGCCGAAAATCGGGCAACATCTCCCCTGTTTATATGCCTAGCCCGAATTCTCAATTCAGCAACCAACAACAACAATAACAATACCAACATTAATCATAATACTTCCAACTCCAAAATATTCCATAGAACAGCCCACATGCTGTTTTCCAACTTTCATAAATAATCAACTCAGTATACAATCATTTAATCACGCTTTTGTCGTAAATAAACCGGTATTAACACGAATAGAAAAATATTCATACCTTTCTCCCTTTAATATTGCTTTATCTTCACTTTTCCACGCTAATTTTAGGCCACCACACGTCGCTATATGATTCTGCAATGAAAACTATACGTTATCCGGACCGAAATTTGGAAATTATGCCTGGTTTGGGCAAAAATTTGGTTTGGAAGAGTTGGGGAGAACTCTACAGATTTTTGGAGAGTATTTAGGGGTGTTTGGTCTGAAAATAAGGGGGTTTACCCCTTTTTATAAGGTTTTGGGTTCTACCCAGAACCGACATCGTGTGATTTTTCTGACTACACCTTCGTTCAGTAAAAACAGTCATAACTCTTGATCCCGATATCGTGTGAGGGCCCACGACCTATGGTTGGAAATATAATTCAATTATCTACAACTTTCTTTCTTGGTACTTTTCCAAATTCCAAACTTATGATATCGTTTTGGCCCCGCGAAGTTAGATCACCCGAAAACGTTCCCTTAAATCGTCCTTTTGGAGGGCCTACACTCATTTTTGGCTTATGGGTCCTTCTTAGGACTTGTTCAACTTTCCATACTACTCGTATGTCTCTTCATATGTCCTTTATAAAATTCCGATATGTGGGCCCCACTTATCTTGCGGCAACGAGGGCTTTTCATCACGTGCCATATGAACTCATGCACCCCATATGGTCTCCAAATGTCATATATATACTATCATTACATTCTTATAATATAAGCTCCATCCCGAATATGAGCCTCAAATTTTGTTCAGCGCGTTCGCGCTATATTGGCCCTAGGCCTTCTGCGTGTTCGCGCAGACCATTTTTCCTAGTCTGCCAGCCCGACTTGTAACATCCATATCTCCTTACCCCGATGTCCGATTGAGGAGCGGTTTGTTGCGTTGGAAACTAGACTTCCCAAACTTTAACTTAGAGTTTTGTTTCACTTCAAAACTCTTAATACCCTAAAACATATTCTTGCCCAACTTTCCTTCAGAGCCTCGGAAGCTTGATCTCCTTAGTTCACTGGTTTTCCAATCCTCCTATAACACCTATGATCTTGTATCTTCTCGACAATAACTCCGATGTCTGCAATTGAATAGCTAATACCTCACGAATCTCAACGTACAGAAGTTACGGGGTGTAACATCCTTCCCCCCTTAAAAAAACATTCGTCCTCGAATGTTGCAATATTGCCAACCCACGACACCATCTTTGATTCCTTAGAACTGTTATTCTTCCCTTAGGGTCTGATTACCATTTGTTTAGACTCTAACTTGGTTCAGTTTCTTCTCATCTTCCCTTAAATCCTTCGTTGCCTCAGGCAGCTTATTTCACTTCTTTGTTTGCAAGTACATGGTCGGAAATTAACTAGCATCTTGATCTCATTTGTATCCATTATTATAGTCTTGACTTATAGTGTCGTAACTGTTCATCGGCTCGTAAGTATTTCTCTTTTTCCTCGTTCCTTATTTCCCTTGCTAGCTGTTATATCCCGTGTTTTAACACGTTGGAAAAATTTGAAAATATTCTTGGCTTGTAAGAAATAAGGTTATAATTAATTTTTATTTGACATAGGAGTTGTGTATGAAAGGATATTAATGTGGAAGTGTCGAATAAGGCCAAGGGCAAATTTGGAATTTTGGGAATTAGTTTCGGAAATTACAAAATGTGACTTATAAGTCATTGGGCCAAAATAATTCAATTAAAAATTAAGGCCCAATGCTAAGGGGTGGCCGGCCAACATAGTGGCCAAGCCCAAGATTTTATTAATTTTCCCCTGTGTTTAATTAATAAGGGGACCATGTTATATATATATCATCTTATCCCTTAGATTGTTCAAGAAGCATAGAACAAACAAAAAAGCAAAACAAGAGAGAGCAAGAAGAAGAGGGCTCGGGTTTGGCTTGGAAAAATCACCCCCAAAAATATTGCTTCTAAAATTTTTCTCTTGGTGAATTTCTACTAAGTTGAGGTCCCTTTATAACTTGGTGTAGTTGCTTTGGAAGAAAGAACACTTGGTGCCTCAATTTGATCACTTATTCAAGTGAAGAAGACTAGAAAATAAGGTAAGAATTTATCTCTTTTTATTGTGTTATGATGTTTTGTTTGTGCTGTAGTATGTGGGAATGAGTTGATTGTATGGAAAATTGGAAGATTTCAAAGTGGGATTGGAATATGGTGTGTAGCCGTGAGGGTATATGTGTTGTATACCTATAATGTGTTGAACTATGTTATATTTTAGTTGTGAATGTGATGGAATTCATATTGTGAATGAAAGTTGAATAAATTTGGTTGAATTGATAAATAGAGTAATTGGCCGTGTGGTATATTGGAGTAGGAATAGAAATGGATTAAGTTGTTTAGTGTGTTATTGTGATGCTTTCAATGTAAATGAAGATGGGATAATATAAGTTTGTATGGAAATGGAATGTAGAAACTTATGTCGTTTTAGTATGATTTTCCGACATTAGGAAAATGAAGTTATTTGGTTGTTAGTTGTGTTGATCATTGATGAATTTGGAAGTTGGAAACATGTTATTAATATGTATGCCAAAGATTTGATGTTTTGAACAAGTTATGACTTTGGCGGAAAGTTGTATATTATGTATATCGTGTGTATAACTTGAGGAGACGATATGAGATATTTCAAAAACTATATTGTGATGATCTTGATTGATAATGAATGTGAAATCATCGATATTAGTTTGAAGATTTAGGTTGGGGTGAAGGTTATATCATTTTGTTAAAAAGATGGCTAGTTGAAGGATATTGTGTTTCTAATGGTTGTTGTTGATGTTGATGTTGTTGTTTGGGTTGTTGTTGATGGTTTTTAGCCGAGTTGAATTCTCGGGGGTGCTATATGTATAGGGGAAGTGCTGCCGAAATTTCGGTAGGCAAATATGCATTAAATTGAATTTATGGCATCCATAACTCATAATTGGTAAATGTGACCATTTGCAGATTTTTGACGAAAAGGGAAGTGAGCTTGGATAGACTTAAAAAGCTCAAGAGGTATGTAAAGCTACCCCGATCCTTCTTTTGGCATGCCTAAGTGTAGTAGAATCGGATTCGGGCCTCGGAAGACTTTCTGCCCCTCGGAATCCGCAATTGAAAATCTCGTTTTTTCCTTCAGTAAGATTGAGCCCATTTGGTGTGCTTTCCCTGAAATTATGCGAACTTTCTCTAAATTACTTGGAAAGCTATAGAATGTCCGTAGAACCTTTTTAGGTGACCCCTTAAGCTTAAGAGGGCATAATTTGAGCCCGCCGCCTTGTTTGTCCCGAGGTGGGCCCGCCATTCCCGGTTTTGCCCTTAATGTACTTAAGTCTTCTTTTCGAACAGTTCTTAAAAGAAACGTTTTGACTACTATTCTAATTACCTAACAAACATTGTTTTAAATATTCCATTGAGTCCGATAAATTGTTTTGACACTCGGAACGATTTCAGAAAGGTTATACTTCTGTAATTCATTATGATATCCGAGACTCGTTTATTATGTTCCCGTTCGACTTCATCGGATCGGTTTGTCTTTGATATGCCTCATCGAGTCTATTAAAACATTTATGATATTTTAATTGCATTAGTCTCTCACTACTCCATTCGTGGATGCCCCAATGTTTCCCACACTGAGCCCGGGCCAGGATATGTTGTCAAGCGTGATCCTCTGCATTGTTCGCCGTGCCTCGATGTGAGGGGGCAGGTATACGCGTACATGGGTTTGTGGAGTATGATGTGCCATGTCCGCTTGTTCTGATATGATTTGCTATGGCCATTTGATATGACATATTATGCTACGGGGTTATGCCCCTATTCTGATTCTTCTGTGTTGTGGCACCAGCGTCGGGAGGGTGGCCACGCTCTGTCTGCCGAGTCCCTTGGCAGAGGCCGGATTTGATATGACATATGTTTCTGTACACACTCTGCATGTTTTGAAAATATGTATTTGATACTTTGGATTTTCTGCTCACTTTCTGTACGTTCTGTACCAGTTATGATTTTGTTTCTGTAATTCAGGCTTTACATATTCAGTACATATTTCGTACTGACCCCCTTTCCTCGGGGGCTGCGTTTTCATGTCGCGCAGGTACCGACGACAGGTTTGCCGATCCGTCTGTCTAGGATATCTTTTCTGCCATTTGGAGCGCTCTTTTATTCAGAGCCATCTTTTGGTACAGTCTGTCACTTCTATATATGTATATTCTCGTTCATGGGTACGGCGGGGCCCTATCCCGCCATATGATTCTGTTGGTCTGTTTAGAGGTCTGTAGACATGTTTGTGGATTGGGGTCTTTCTGTACAGTTGTGTGCTTATGTTGTGTTTGGGCGATCCCATTCGCCGCGGCGGCCGGTCCGCATATATTTAAATGTTGCTCTGTTGGCCCTGTGTGGCCTTTATTGGTATTTTCTGCGTGCAGGGTATATTGGGTAGTCCGTAAAAAAAAGGAAACTCTGCCGAAATTTTTTCTGGAAATTGACTAAATTTGAAATAAAGCCTTGTCGGCTTCTGCTATATGCTAGAATGCGTTTGATACAATTTGAGATAGCATTGATAGATGTGTTTGGGTGCCCAGATCGGGCACTAGTCACGGCCTACGGGGTTGGGTCGTGACACTAGCAACCCAGTATCTTTCTCATATACGGTACCCTTTCTGCGTTTATCCCTTCGGTACCATCTCGGGCTACTCTTTCTGATATCTGTTGGTCTTGGCTATACTTGTAGTTTATTGGTCAGGTTCATTAGTCCTCATATCTTTTCACTATTCCTCTTAATCTTACATTCTAAATATTTTCCCAATCATGACTTTGCCGCTAGTGGGCATAATGGCTGTGTTTCTTAAACTATTCCTCTCAGTTCCTTTCCAAGACCACTTTCATCGATTCAAAGTACGTATATACATAATGGTTCTTCCCCCTTTACTATCCTTCACAATACAGTTACACTTATGGCAATTCATAATCCGAGTTCAACTAATTTCATAGCTCTCAACATCTATCAATACAACCCCAGAAGCATAGGACTACGGCAATTCTTCTATTATGACTCTCTTGCGACGCACGAAGACTTATCCTCAATTTCCTTGTATCGGTGATCGTTTCGTGAGTCGTTATTCCTTGTTGGCTTTCTGGTGTGACCTTTTTACAATTGTGGTTGGGCATAGCTTCCCGTTGACGATTCATATAATTCCATAGCATATGCTCTCATATTCAGTATAATTAGTGGTCCATGAACTATTTTTCTGATATCTGGTGAAATCTTTTATTTTTATTCGTAGGAGCAGCGTTCTTTCTTTCCTTCAAAATTTTCAAAACTACCAATCGTTGTTCCTTTTATTACAATTGCTATCCTTTTTGGTGCAAAATTTCCTTTTGTCGTCATCCCTAGTGTCCTTTAGGTTCGTCATTCTCTCTATCACCCTTTGTAAATTTGGCCTGAAGACCTTTCTTGCTCTCTTCATAGCCGAGCGCAAGTTTTACCCGATGCGAGGGATTCAAATCATGGTCTAAAAATATCGTAGTTCATCTTGACGTAGAGTGCTCTCTTGAGTTAACTTTTATACTTTCTCCCTATGTCTACCTCATGGTACACTTATTGTCAATTCGTTTCTACTTCTTTCCATTACCTTCCCGATATGCCAATACGCCTCGGACTTTAGCCCCGAGCTAACAAATTTCTTCCTTTGGAGCTTGAGAATATCGTAATTCTTTTCAAGTCCAACATGTTCTTCCCCCCTTATTAAGGAGATCCTTATACACCAATAGTTTTCAAGTATCCATTGTCTTCGATAATCATCTGCCGCCTTTCACGATTTTCTAAAAATTGAAGTTCCTTCATTGCAGGGTCTGACATATCTATCTTCTTGCTAGTTACACTCTCGTATTTAACTAGAATACTTACAAGGGTATCCAATTCCGATGCCTTTTTTTTTCGTCTTTTCATACCTCTGTCTTTTATGACTAACGGTGTCCTGGACTCACAAGTTAATGGGGACGTCGAGATTCACTACGTCCTTTTATGAAGACTTCGATTATACCTTACTCCTCGTCTTTCTTTCCGACTCTGCGCATAACATATCGAAAACTTCTTACCCTAACTTCTTCTTTCATTTACACCTATATCGTCATTCTTGTCAATATTCCCATATCTTTCCATCCACTATTAGTCCTTTCGCCCATTTAGCTCACTTACTCGTAATTCTTCTTAACTACGCGTTTGTGTTGCAACTGTGCATCCATGTTTTTCGAGCGTCCCGCTACTTTTGCTCTTAGCATAGAATTCTTACAGTTTACACTCTCTCTATCCTCGCTCATCGAACCTTTAACTATATTTATGAATGTTATGACCGAGGGGTCTTCCATGCACGTTCCTTACATTTCATTCCATTTCCTCTATGATCAAATATCTCAGACCTCACATGAATTCTCATTCCATACCATTAATCTTTTCCAATCAATAGTGTCGACCCATCATCCTCGTTCTTATCTCGGTGAGTAATCGATTTCCTACCGCCAATTCGTTAAAGTATCCTTCTTGCTCTCATGGTTAAAGATTTCTGGTTACTTTACTCCTAAATACTCTCATCTTCCCTTGACTAGCCCATTAGTATGCCTTTCCTACTTTCATCCTTAACCCTCCTTGGGTTTCTTCCTCCTCAAGCACCTTTCTCCTCTTGTTATTTGTAGTATCGGCTCTGAAGTTCATGAAATATTCCTTTAGACACACAAATCCGTTCTATTCTTAAGTCATCCTTTTGGAAAGCTTCTCCATGTCCGAGGCAACCGTGTTAATTTGACCGCACACTTATCCTTTTATATACCTTTCAAGGGATGGAAATCTTTTAACATCATCGCACGGTCTAACCATTCCTACTCTTACTTCTCATTCCTTGTCGTTGTCACATTTCCTTTTAGCTCTACTTATCAAAGCCTATTCTCTGACCCCACATATTCCTCTTTTGTTTCCTTACTGCCACACTTTATCCAATTCGCATGCCTACTGTTATAGCTCGTACTTTGTACGTTCGGATATTTCGAGGTAGTCGTGGTACGTTGAAGGCAAGACCATTTTCCAAAACTATTTTAGTGTGCAAGTTGTTTGTGAATATTATTTATGAATACTATCGGTATGGAAATATTGAGAAAGGCTAAGGGTAAAAAGAAAAATTCACAAGATGGCTCATGGAAATAATGAGGAAGGCTGAGGGCAAATTTGGAATTAGGAAAATAATTTTTCATGAATTACAAAAAAAAAAAAAAAGAGATGGGCTTGAAATAAAATGGCCATGTGGCCGTCCAAGTTATAGTGGGCCTTGGCCCATATGGAAGTTTAAAATAAATGGCCCAAAAGATGATAAGTATATCATCTTATTCACCGTCAACATTTGGGAAGATTCAAGAAGCTTAGAGAAAAAGAAAGAAAAAGAAAGAAGAGGAGCTAGGTTCGGCCATGGCAAGAAAATTTAGTGCCATGGAAATTCATCAAGAAAAATTGTTTTCTCCTAGTGTTCCAAGCAAGTTGAAGGCCCTAATTAACATGGAGTGGTTGTTGGATCAATAAAACCATTCATTCTTGCAAGGCATAATTCTAGCCATGTTGAAGAACTAAGTGAAAAAGGTAAGGTTTCATCTTCTTTTATATGTTGTGGGTGGTTTGTATGTGTTGTGGAGTGAAGAAATGGATGAAATTCATGAAAGTGTGGATGCTATGTTGTAGCCGTGTGGGTTGATCTTGTGGCCGAATGTAGTTGTATTGTGTAGAACAAATGAATTGATTTTATTTAGTAATTTGATTGTTGTTGTGTTGTGGATTCTATGATGTAAAATGAGGATTTAATGGTTGAAAATGAAGTTGTAATTGTTTGTGGATTATGGAAGAAGTTAATTTGACATTAGTATGGTTCCTTATAATTATAAGAATAGAGTTGCTAATGTGTATGTTGTAAATATAATTCATGAATATTGGAAATGAGACATGTGTTTGGAAGATTGTAAGTTGGGTTGTTGTAATTGAATTTGAAAGAAGGAAGTGTGTTGTTATGGTTCTTGTTGCTTTTGGAAGGTTTCGGGTGAAATAGGATATTGGCTAGATTGTTTTGAATATTGTATGACTTGTTTGAAGTATTCTTGAATTGTGTTTGTAAGGTCTTGGGCAAGTATTTGAATGTGTAAGCATTGATGTTGCCTTGATTTCATGTGATTGAATTGAGTAAAAATGGAATGCCGTCGGATTGTGTAGAAAGAATTGTTAATGTTAGAACGTATTTTGAAATAATTGTTGAAGTTGGAAGATATGATTGTTGGTATTACTATTGATAATTTGGCCGAGTTGCACTCTCGGGTTTGTTGTTGATAAATTGGCCGAGTTAGATTCTCGGGGATGATGTGTTTACAGGGGAAATGCTGCCGAAATTTCGGTAGAATATAAGTGAACTCATTTGGAATACTGAGACAAGTATATGTCGATGAGTCTAATGATTATGTAAATTCTTCTTGAATGTAGACAAGCAAGTTTGGGACAAATAAGCGTAGCTAATAAGGCGTGGCACAGGTATGTAAGGCTTACCCTTTCTTTCTTTTGGCATGATCCCTATGAAACGAGTATATGATGTATATGTATGATTTCAAAGAGATTCCTATTCTTAGAGCCACTAGGATGGCTAACGTTCTTGATTTCCATAAGTTGTTTCATATGGCTTTGATACGTATCCATGGTTTCCAAAGTTCTATTGGATATGCTTCCGAACGTGTCTACGATTCTTATTTACCTATTGATACGAGCATACTTAGTATGGTTGAGGTTATGGCCTGATTGGATAACGAGCCAGGTATAAGAGTTCATGTCCTTAAAATGGTTCTGTAAGTATTAATGTTTCTAACTTTTGCATACAGTCTTGGATCGAGCCGAACGTTCCTCGGCAGTAATATAATATAATTATGGATCGGGCTACACGTTCCGCAGCAATATATTTATGGATCGGGCTGCACGTTCCACAGCAATACACTGTTTGATGTTCTATGAGTATGCATGCATGAATCTGTTATATGTATATATGATATATGATGTCGGCATATTGATTTGATCCATAATGATATTCGAAAGGTACTTAACATGATTGTTGCTTTGATTTTCCAAAAATGGCTTCTGAAACGTTTGAAAAACAATTTGTACTAAAACGTCCATAACTTTTTCATACGAACTCCGATTGACTCGAAACGTGTTTACGAACCTCAAGTGTCAGTTTATGTACTTACCTATCGAGTCTTGATTTGTGTGCATATGGTTTCTCACTACTCTGTTCGTGCAAGCTCAATATGTCTATTCACCGAGTCCCGGGCCAGGTATGTTATCGTGCGCACTCCTCTGCATTGTTCACCGAGTCCCTTAATGGGTCGGGTACGGTATATGTATATGATGATATGATGATGATGATGATGTGTTATGGCGGCCAGGAGGGCATATGATGATTTGATTCACCGAGTCCCTCACTAGAGGGCCGGGTACGGTATGTGTATGATATATGATCTGCACGTGCATGATTCTATCTATCGAGTCCCTTAATGGGCCGGGTACGGTATGACTTCATTCATCGAGTCCCTCACTAGAGGGCCGGGTACGGTATATATATATATATATATGTATATGTATATGCATGCATAATGATATGAAAGTATGATGACATGATTTTATCCACCGAGTCCTATAACGGGCCGGGTATGGTATGTGATAACGATATGCATGATTTATGTTTTAAAGGCAAGAGTTTTGATATTCTGGACATTGTACATGTTTCTGTATTCTTACTGTCAGTTCTGCCCCTTTTCTGTGATCTCTGCCTTACATGCTCAGTACATTTTCCGTACTGACCCCCTTTCTTCGGGGGCTGCTGTCACGACCCGGCTAGGGGCCGCGACGGGTACCCAGGACTAACCACCGAGCACCGCTCGTACTATCATTTACCTAACCCATTTAACAATCATTCATCTATTTCCGGTTAACATTAAAAAAAGGATTTGCTTTTCATTACAAAAATATAACGCGTTGATATAGAAACATATTTCAATATACTTATACACATTCGTACTACCCATGTTGTGGAACCACACAACCCACACCGAGCATCTATGAGCCTCTATTGAGTGACATACAAATATATACACAAAAGGAACAACCAACTAGCACCTCCGGAAGATGGAGTGCTCTTCAGCTCGGCTAGTGACTCCTATCAGTCTGGACCGCTTTCCCGTCTACCTGTGGGCATGAACACAGCATCTAAAGAAAAGGATGTCAGTACGAACATTGTACTGAGTATGTGAGGCATACATCAAGAAATAAGTAAGAATAAGAAAATAAAGTAAGTACAAGGAGATAATCGATAACTGCTTGCCTCTTAAGGCGGATCCATGCATGCATACTCATAAAGCATCATATAGTAAATTGCTGTGGAACGCGCAGCCCGATCCATATGTCATCATATGTTAGTGCCGAGGAACGTACGGCCCGATCCATAAATATAATAAGTTAGTGCCGTGGAACGTACGGCCCGATCCATAAATATAATAAGTTAGTGCCGAGGAACGTACGACCCGATCCATAACCCATATATCCCGCGTCCGGGCATCCCGCGTCCGGGATGGAATCATGATATGCCAGCTGTACAGGTAGCTATGCGTCTATAGCGCCTCACCTTTCCCCCTTTCCCCTGAAAACATTTTCATATCATATATATATACATACATAATATACCAAGCATGCTGGAGAGCCTAAGGAAAAGCTATAAGTACGTTGGAGTGACGTAAGGTCGAAAGCCTCCGATTGTGTTATGGAGTAATCATCTTCGCTTTGTCTCGCCTTGAAGGAACAATTATTATAAGGCGAGACTATCAATGAAGAATAGAATTAAAAGAAAGCATAGAATAAAATCATGAACTTCATAAGGCATCCATTCATATACTTTGGAAGGTTTAGAAATAAAGTCACCATCCATGAATAAATTGAGAAATCAGTAAATAGCTCGACGTTCTCATATAGTCCTTGAAATCGTAAACTTGAAACTTTTAAACATAAGATTTGCTCTCATCATGGTCAGCATAATAATACTTTCACTTTTGACATCATCATTGTTATTGAAAACAATATCCACGGTCGCTATCATAACGCTCACATAATCGTAACCTTTGGTTTGGAAAATAGGAGTACTTTGGAAAACATTTATGAAATATCAAGAAGGAAATCGTGCTTCGGAATCTTAGATTATTTAACCTTTGATAGCAAGGAAAAGATGGGAGCATTTATGAAATCGTAAGCTAGGGATCATGCCTTTGAAAGAAAGGGAATAGTCTCACATACCTTCGACGTTTACAATTCTTATTGCTTGCTCGTTCTCCCCTAATGCACTCGTATACCTTCAAGAGAATTCATGTCGTCGTTAGCTAAGTAATTACAAGAACGGACTACCATTTCTAAGGAAAATTGGGTAGCACTCCCTTCATTTCTAATACTTTCCCCATGTTTCATTTCCACTCTCATACATTCGTAACGACACTCACAATATTACTTTCAACAATCATCACTGATACACTTTGAGAAAAATCTACCATTTTCCTCCAATTTCTCCACATTCATGGTTATAGCTCGTTATCACGTTTTCTCGTATATAATACTTATTTCATGGTCTAGATGTTATTTATAACATATTCACAACCGTAGCTTATCAACATTCATGACTCCATTCAACTACTATTCAATTGTGCCACTATTTATCCATACAAGGCCCATTTTCTATGTTCTTATACATTTCAAGTATCTAAGCCTTCCAATACCTTGAACCATATGGTATAGTCATGAAACATACCTTGGATGATGGTGGAACAAGCCTTGACCAACAATACTCTTTTTATACCAAAACCCTATTTCAACCCTTTTGAGATTTCTTGAAGAAGATGACTTCCAATAGAGTCTCATGCACTTGCTTTCATGAATTAGATGTTGATGATCTTGGTTCCCCTTTGATCTCTTGAATTTTGTGGATGAATATTTGGAGAGCTTCTAGAGTGTTCTTGAATGGTGTAGATGCATAATGAAATAAAATGAAGCCTTGGTCCCTTTTATTAATTCAAAATCTGGTCTTTAATGAATTCCCGTCGGGGTGAACAGTAGTCGTAAACCACAATTTACGAGCCGTAAACTGGTTTACGAGCCGTCCTCCCTGGTCGTATTTAAGCATGTCCAAAACAGAGAAGTTGGCTGAAGAATATTGCAGTTTACGATCGAGGTTTACGGTCCGTAAACCAGTTTACGGGCCGTATTCCAAGTCGTATTTAAGCATTTCACCACTTAACAGAAGGTTGAAACTTGAAAGGCTGGAGAACGATGGTGGTTTACGGTCCGTAAATCACTTTACGGGCCGTATACCACTTCACGACCACTGTGCTGAATAAAATTCCGTAACTTTTTCATTTCCAAAAATTCACGAATCATCACCCCTTGCTTAGTAAAATACCCCACACTCATACCCTTGTCGTTCTATTCCTTGTACATGTATGGGGACTTTTCCGAGGTGTAACAGCTGCGTTTCATGCCACGCAGGTACATACAGATGAGTAGAAGATTCGTCAGAAGATGTTTCAGCAGGATTGGTGGGCTCCATTTGCTTCTGGAGTGTTGCCGAGTCAGAGTATATGTATGTTCTGATTTCTGTATTGATGTTAGAGACTTTGCAGACATAGTCGTGGGTATTGGAAGTCAGTCTGTAAGCGGCTCCATCAGTCGATGTGTCATTTTGTGTTATGATATAAATTCCATGTGATTACAGATTTTGTTGGATTTGAGAATGATAAAAAGAATGTTTCTGAAAAAAAAATGTACCATGTATTCCATCTTTATTTGATTTAAAAAGTCTAAGAAGATTATGTGTGCACTAAGAGTCTGAGGGTTCGCTCGGCCCTAAGTAAGGGTCAGGTGCCCATCACACACTGATCAAGATTAGGGTGTGACACCTACCTTCGAGTTTTTACCCAAATAGTCTTGTGCTTTGCCCGTCGTCTCTCTTGGAGTCTTTACTCACTCATGTTTCTTACTTTTCACTTTTTCCGACAGTTTGATCTCCTTACCTTCCATCTACTCACTTTCTTTCTTTTCCAAATATCATTGTATTAGGACTTTCCAATCTTAACCTGTATTGGAAACAACATTAGTTTACCCTGTAACATTTGTACCATATCTTTGGTTTTGTCCCTTGAACTCCGTTACCCTGTTCGATTAATGCCTTCCATCCACCGCAACGTTGGTTGTCGGAATACACATACCCACTGATATAGCCATGTATGGGACATCATATGCATACGTATATATATATATATATATATATATATATATATAATTACTACCATCTCGCTTACAAAATATTTCCAAACACTATTCAAACTCACCCAAATTCTAGAGCTGTGATGCGCCTTCTTTCTCTTCACCGGTTTGGTCCGCCTCATCCTATGCGACCTCTTTAAGGTTTTTAACCACTCCGCATACTCTAACTTCCTTTAGGCTACTCTAGCTTCTCATTTGTCTCTCGTGTCATAATTTATAGGACTTTTAGTACACTTCCCAGGGGGTCACCCATCCGGGGAGTTAATGCTAGTATAATCGCATCCACCTCACCGTATGACCTTCATCACATAATCTAGGTCAAGTTGAAGTCTTAACAAATTCCAAAACATTCTCGTAACACATCTCCCTTCTTTAACAATTACTATTTTAGCCTTTTCAATTCCCAATATTCACCTTTCACCTATGATTATGACTACCTTTCATCCTGGATTTCCAGATTCTCGATAGTGGCGAAGACACCTTCGTCGCCATTACTTATAAATACTCGGTTATCAGCCTCTTTGGATTTCCGCTCGCCATTCTTATATAATAATCTACAGCAGAACTCATTTGTTGACTTTCCCTGAATCCCCCAATAGACCTTGCTCCTACTAAACCTCGAATGTAACCCATTTTAATCCTTCGGACTGCTAATCGTCTTTCTCGCAATCATTCTTCATGCTATGCCAAATCAATAACTCTTCTAAAACAACGCATCCCATTTATTGTCTATTTACGATATTTCCTTTCCAGGCTTCTTCCTGTTAGGTGTACTTAACTAAATGACCTGATTTTGAAAAATCCTGGTAGAGTCTCCTTTACAATTCTTACATCCAAAACCCGCATGCAGAAATTACCAGCAATGCCTCACAGCGCATATATATATATATATATACACGACATATTCCAGCCACCCAGGGCCCCCAATTTCAGGTAAAAGGACAAAAATATCAGAACTTACCTCCGTGACTTCCCATATCATCACTCACCTTCTCCCGTCGATGTTGTGCTACTGCTGAGATCAAAGGTTAGTATAAGGAATCTCATTTCCTATGACTTGGCTCTATCGCACGATCTAAGACAGAAAGAAGGTCAATAATTCCTAGCTGCCCTGCAGCTTCCTGTTTATAAGTGTGGCCGGCTTCACACCCATAAACAGGACTCTACTGGACACGACTTTGCAGACAACCCCTAGGACAAACTGCTCTGATACCGATTTGTCACACCCCAATCTTGATAGGGCATGATGGGCACCCGCCCCCATACTCAGAGCCGAGCGAACCCCGTTGGTTCTCGTTGTGTTCAAAATCTCACTGGACTCTTAAATCACGATATGAAATGCATAATGAAAGCTTTCCAAAAACATTCTTTTTGTCGTTCTCAAATCAAGTAAAATCTATAATAATATGAAACTTGTAACATAAGGCATAATGATGCTTCGGCTTGCAGAGCCGCTTACAAGACTGACATGCTATATACATGACTGTGTCTGCAAAGTCTCTAACATAAATCAATATACCATAACGTAGATACTCTGACTCGGCAACACTCCGGAAAGAAATGGAGCTCGCCAATCCAGCTGGAACATCTTCTAAGATATCCTCTACTCATCTGTATACACCTACGTGGCATGAAACGCAGCGTCCACAAGAAGGGACGTCAGTACGAGCAATGTACTGAGTATGTAAGGCACGAATAGTAACATAATAAGGGATGTAAATTATGAGTAATAACATAATAGAAATACGAAGCATATCATAAGATAAAAAAGTAACCTGTACATATGAGTGCCTCTTAGAGCGAATGCCATGCATGCTTAGCTTTCTTTGAAAAAAAACATTTCTTGTTCATATATATAGAAAATAGAACATATCATGTTGCCGAGGCGTCGGCAGCCGGTCCATTTAACCACATATGTCCCGCATCCGGGCATCCCGCGTCCGGGATGATATCATGTCATATAATACCAACTGATCAGATGGTTACATGTACATGTGTCATGTACATATCCTAGCGTCTATAGCGCTCTGGCCCTTTTTCCCATATTCCCCATATACATTTACATGTACGTATACATATATCATATAAGCAGCATGCATGAGAGCCCAAGGAAAATCGTGTATCAATCGGAGTGACGTAAGGTCGGTAACCTCCGATTACATTATGGAATAATCATGATCGTCGTGTCCCACCTTGAAGGAACAATTATCATAAGGTGAGACTATCAAGGACGAATAGCATTACAAGGACGTAAAATAAAATCATCATCTCATAAGGCATCAATTCATATACTTTAAAACCTTTAAGAAATAATCGTCATCCGTGAATAAAATTGATAAGTCAAGAAAATAGCTCAAATATTCTTGTACCGTCATTTGAATCGTAAACTTGGAACCTTTAAACATAAAACCTTTCTCATCATAGTCGTCATAGAAATATTCTCATCCTTGACATCATCGTTGTCATTGTCAAACATATCCATCGTTGTTGTCATAAAGGCTTACGGAGTCATAAACCTCTATTTGGAAAAATACGGACACTTTGGAAAACATTTACAGTTATCGGGAAAATAATCATTGCCTTGGGACCATAGACTTCTAACTTTTGAAAACAAGGAAGGTATGGAAACATTTATAAATTCATAACGTAGGAATCATGCCTTTGAAAGAAAGGGACGAGCCTTAACATACCCGCTCAATCTCCTATTAGCTACACTTATTCGTCCGAGCTCGTAAATCTACATTCGAGAGGATTCGCACTACGTTAGTCTCCATATCACACACTTATTCCGAGTTTCAAATTATACTATTCTATATTCTGCCGAAAATCGAGCAGCATCTGTTATGTCCCGTCTTTCCGCATAATTGGAAATCGAGAAATAATTAAGACTTGTATGTTATAAGGAAATATTTTGATTCTAGTTAACATGACTATGTTGGGTATGAAACTATTGGTGTTAAGACATTGGGGAAGGCCGAGGGTAAATTTGGAATTTCGGAAATTAGTTTCGGGAATTACAAAACGGGATTTTTAACGAATTGGGCCAAGAAAATTGGAACAAAAATTGAGGCCCAAAGATATGGGGTGGCCGGCCACAAGGCTTGGCCCAAGCCCATTTTTAAAAGTCATGTGATATCCATGTGACTCTTAAATGTGGATATATATCAATGATCCCTTAGAGTTATCAAGAAAAATCATTCAACACACCCTTGAGCTTATAATACTCCCTCTCGGCCGAACCTCACTTTCCATCAACCAAAAATTCTCTAGCCTTTGTTATTGATCCAAAAACCGTGCCCTTTCCATATTTGTAGTGTACTCAAGACGCTCTTCAACGGGATACAATTAGTTTGGCGAAAGGTGCACGTTTGCGACAAGTCAGAATTTCAAGTAAAGGTAAGAATTTTGCCCTTTTAATGTTATGGAATTGGTATGAATATGTTAAGGATTGAGAATAGACGAGAATTACGTAGTATTGATGTGTAAATGAAACCGTGGGTATATGTGTGTGTGGTGTATTGGTCGTGACTTATGTGTTTTGAAAGGGGAGGTGAATTGAATCCTATTTAGTCCGTTAGTTGCGTCGTTATGGCATTTATGACGTGAATAAATGTTTAACGAATTGAATTGGCATTGGAAATGGTTGTGGATTTATTATGGGAAAGTATATGATTTCGGTATATTTGTGTATATCCTTGTATAATTATGATATTAAGACTTTAAATGTGACTTATGGTTGTTGTTAATGAACTTGGAATGAAACAATGCGCGTTAGTATGTTCGTCGTAATTGTTGATGATTCGGATGAAATATGAAAAGTGACGAACTTCTTGAATTTGCGTATATTGTTTGGAGCATAATTGGGATGTGTTTGAATAATCTTGAATGAGTGAATGAATACAATAAAGTGGACATTAGTTTGATATTGTGAAGTTTGAATGAAAGTTGTCAACTTATATGATAAGGAAGAATGTTGGAGTTAGAATGATTTAGTTGTGGTTTATGTTGTTTGTGATGTTTGGATTGTTGTTGTTGATGTTTATTGAGCCGAGCTAAGTCTCGGGGGTGTTAGATGTATAGGGGAAATGCTGCCGAAATTTCGGTAGGCAAAAATGAAGTTAAGGGAATTCTTAAGCCTTAGAATCTCTAATTGGTAACTTTGACCATTTGCAGATTCTGGACGAAACGGGATTTGAGTTTGGGGTGAGCATAAGACGTCTATAAGGTATGTAAAGCTTCCCACTTCTTCTTTTGGCATGTCTTAGTATGTTAGGTTGATATCGGAACCCCGGGAGCATTTCCGCTCCTCGAAATCCGATCTATAGAATGGCTACTATTCATTCAATTCGATTGAAGCCTAATGACTCTATTTTGGCTAGAAAGCAATCAAACGTCCGAAACCTATGTAAATGAGATCGGGTTACTTTGAAATCTTTATGTATGATCTTATAGACCCGAAATGTTCATAAATTATGTTCGCCACCTCGACTTGACCCGAGGTGGGCCCGCTAACCCCGAGATGCCTTATTCGTTCTATTAGGCTCTCTCTTTGGATAAGCTTCGATAAAGAATTTTCGATTTTGAAATTGTCCTCTATGAAATAATGTTTGATCACTATGATATACTAAGTTATGTTTTGAGAGATACGTACCACTTTGGAAACATTTTTGTGAAATAAACTTCCGTACTAACTAATTATTCGACTACTTTGTTTAATGAAATGACTTATGAAGCTTTCAAGTTTTTAAAGGCTATTTTGATATACAATTGCATTGTTGGCTCACGACTCCGCTCGTGCCTTATTATGACTTCGTTCACTGGTTCCCGGGCCGGTTATGATTCGTGCGCATTATGATAAATTCGGTCGTATGCTGTGTTACGGTTCCCGAGACCTCGCCATAGGGCCGGGTTCAGTTCGGTGTTATGCTGTGATATGGCTGGTGATATGATATGTTGATATGTGTGTACTCGGGGATGTACGGAGATTTGAACATTCTGATGTTATGCTGTGTGTGGCACCAGCGTCGGAGTGGTGACCACGTTCCTGAGCTTTGCACGATTTCGTTTGCATTATGTATATATGATTTTGATAAACATTTTGATAAACTGTTCGGCATTTCACTCTTTTGTATTCTGTTCTCTTTCAGTTGTGGCCTATAATTTTGTACTCCATGCTTTACATACTCAGTACATCTTTCGTACTGACCCCCTTTCTTCGGGGGCTGCGTTTCATGCCCGCAGGTACAGACGCCGGTGATCCACCACTGTAGGCTCCACTTCTGCTATTTCAGAGTACTCCCTTTGATTCGGAGTCCACTTTTGGTACATACATCTTTTGCTATGTATATATATTTCTGTATATCTGACTATTTGGGTACGGCGGGGGCCCTGTCCCGTCATATGATTATGTCGGTCTGTTTAGAGGTCTGTGGACATCTTTGTGGGTTAGGGTCTTTCTGTATGGATATGTGTATATGTTGTTTGGGGCGATCCCATAAGCCGTGGTGGCCGGTCCGCATATGTTTATACGTTTCTTTGTTAGCCCTGTGTGGCCTTTGTTGGTGTTTGTTGTGTACAGGGTTATTTTGGATAGTCTGTAAAACAAAGGAAACTCTGCCGAAAATTTTCTGGAAATTATCTAAATTTGGAATATAGCCTTGTCGGCTTCTGCTATTTACTTGAATGCATTGGATAGATGGGTTCGGGTGTCCAGGTAGGGCGCCAGTCGCGGCCCACGGGGTTGGGTCGTGACAGCATCTCCCCTGTTTATATGCCTAGCCCAAATTCTCAATTCAGCAACCAACAACAATAACAATACCAACATTAATCATAATACTTCCAACTCCAAAATATTCCATAGAACAGCCCACACGCTGTTTTCCAACTTTCATAAATAATCAACTCAATATACAATCATTTAATCACGCTTTTGTCGTAAATAAACCGGTATTAACACGAATAGAAAAAGATTCATACCTTTCTCCCTTTAATATTGCTTTATCTTCACTTTTCCATGCTAATTTTAGGCCACCACACGTCGCTATATGATTTTGCAACGAAAACTATACGCTATCCGGACCGGAATTTGGAAATTATACCTGGTTTGGGCCAAAATTTGGTTTGGAAGAGTTGGGGAGAACTCTCCAGATTTTTGGAGAGTATTTAGGGGTTTTTGGTCTGAAAATAAGGGGGTTTACCCCTTTTTATAAGGTTCTGGGTTTTGCCCAGAACCGACATAAAATCCTTCAGCGCGATCGCGCCAGCTTTAGGCGCGTTCGCGCTGGTCTGATTTTTCTGACTGCACCTTCGTTCAGTAGAACGGTCATAACTCTTGATCCCGATATTGTGTGAGGGCCCAAGACCTATGGTTGGAAAGCGAATTCAATTATATACAACTTTCATTCGTGGTACGTTTCCAAATTCCAAACTTATGATATCGTTTTGGCCCCTCAAAGTCAAATCACCCGAAAACGTTCCCTTAAATCGTCCTTTTGGAGGGCCTACACTCATTTTTGTCTGATGGGTCCTTCTTAGGACTTGCTCAACTTTCCATATTCTACTCGTATGTCTCTTCATATGTCCTTTATAAAATTCCGGTTTGTGGGCCCCACTTAGCTTGCGGCAACGAGGGCTTTTCATCACGTGCCATATGAACTCATGCACCCCATATGGTCTCCAAATGTCATATATATACTATCATTACATTCTTATAATATAAGCTCCATCCCGAATATGAGCCTCAAATTTTGTTTGGCGCGTTCGCGCTGTATTGGCCCTAGGCCTTCTGCGCGTTCGCGCCACTCCTTGGCGCGTTACCGCAGACCATTTTTCCTGGTCTGCCAGCTCGACTTGTAACGTCCATATCTCCTTACCCCGATGTCCGATTAAGGAGAGGTTTGTTGCGTTGGAAACTAGACTTCCCAAATTTTAACTTAGACTTTTGTTTCACTTCAAAACTCTTAATACACTAAAAAATATTCTTGCCCAACTTTCCTTCAGAGCCTCGGAAGTTTGATCTCCTTAGTTCACTGGTTTTCCAATCCTCCTATAACACCTATGATCTTGTATCTTCTCGACAATAACTCCGATGTCTGCAATTGAATAGCTAATACCTCACGAATCTCAACATACAGAAGTTACGGGGTGTTATATAGGCCCAGGGTAATCAGCGAGAAGTAGATATAAGTATAGGAGTGCTTGGTCAGTAGTGGTCCAGCACTCGTCACGGCTCATTGGGTTGGGTTGTGACAGATATTGATATATTATATCCAATTCCGCTAAGATAAATTTTGGAGTATTACCAATGGGACTTAAAAAAAAGGTTTGATGGGATTTTCAATTGGGCAATAGCTGACGACTGTGGTTACACTGTGTGTAGTTAGCAATCTTAGAAGTATTTTATTAATGAGACATCAGTGTGTTTAGATGGGAGTTGCAACTTTTCCTCGAGGTAAGACGTGGAAATCATACGTATGTGTTTAAATATAACCCTCGAGTATAAATATGCCAATGATTTACGAGTGAAAAGGGGTAAATCGGGAATTATGGAAACATGAAACTAATATCAGTTATAAGGATGATGATGCTTAAATGTCTAAAAAAAGGGATAGGATACGGAATGCAAGATTCGTGTTTAAAAGTAAATCATCTGAGGAGTTGTATGTGAGACCTATGGGAGTGTTTTAGAGTTATGTAAGTTGTTATACATGCTGGGGAAAAGAGTATAAGAGATGGAAGTTAAACAAATCGAATCAAATTAAGTTTGAGGGTTGTGCAACTCGACGAGTAGAAGGACGAACCGTCGAGCAGAACGACGGCCCGTTGAGCCACCTTAGCCTCTGAATTAGGCGGCATAACAACAGCTCAACAAGATGAACCGTCTAGTGGGACGATGGTCCATCGAATGAACCGTCGAAGTGAGGCAGCGCAACTTATGTCGTTATATAATTTTGATCCATGGTTTATTCTCATTCATTTCTCACAACATCCAGAACTCGAACATTTCTCTCTAAAATTTTTATTATCACAAGATTATTGAGTTAGTAGTATAAGGCTGAATGGCTAGTGAAGGAAGTGAGTGATGTTTTTTTAAAAGGATTATTTATGTAAGGGACACTGGAAGAGTTTGAAGTCGCAAATTTGTGTAAGATACACCCTTCATTAATGAGACGAACATGTAGTCTAAAAGAGATCTGCCTAAAGAACGAGTGTTTATGTAGCGAGAGAAAGGAGAAGTAGTAACAATCAGGGTAGATTCTTGGAAATGGAATACTATATTAGGTTCCATTGCAGTAATGAAATGGGGAAAGGAGTAATAGAAGAAAGGTGATTTTTGGAAGGACGGTAAGGAGAATTATGAAGACCTCTTTAATAAAAGATTAGGCCATTTAAGGTCAGTATGTCTATAAGGATATGTGACCCTTTACAGGTATATTCCACTGACCAGATAGACTCGGACGACGAATAGTTACAGCTAAGATTAGTCACGAAAATTACTGGAAGCAAGTACTTGCAAGAAAAAGGAGAGCTAGCTAAATGGGATGTTAAATATAGAGTAGTGGGTTAACTGTCACACCCTGACCTTACTAGGGTGTGATGGGCACCCGACCCTTACTTAGGGCCGAGCGAACCCTCAGACTCTTGCTGCACATAAAATCATGTCAAACTTTTTAAATCTAATAAGATAAAATACATAGCAATTTTTTTTTTCAGAAATATTCTTTCTCGTAGCTTTCAAGCCGAACAAATCTGTAGTCATACACAATTCAATACGCAACTCAGACCAACATATCGGCTGATGGAGCCGCTTACAGACTGACACACCATACCCACGACGCTGTCTGCAAAGTCTCTAACATCATACAGAAACCATAACACGTATACCAAACCCTGACTCGGCAGTCCTCCAGGAGCAATTGGAGTTCGCCACCACTGCTGAAACATCTTTTATAGTGTCCTTATCTCATCTGGGAGTACCTGCGCGGCATGAAACGCAGCCCCCAAGGAACAGGGGTCAGTACGGAATATGTACTGAGTATGTAAGGCATAGAATACAGAAAGCAGAACCATAATCGAAACAAACAGTATCAAGAGTACACATGTTGTCCAGATTACCAAATTACTTGCTTCTCAGACACAGTTCATACAGACCAATACCGACCATACAGACCGACACAGACCATACCGACCAATACAAACCGTACAGACCACAAATCATACAAGCATAACAAAATCATACCGAGCATACAGAATGCCGACATACTTACTTTTCAGACACAGATCGCACATACCGATACCAGATGTCAGAAGGAGTGTGGCACGTACAGAACGCACAGATAAGGTCATACGTCAGACGGAGTACAGAACGTACTGAACACTCATATGATGCCATATATCGGACGGTATACAGAACGTACAGATTACTCAGATGATGTCATATATCGGACGGAATACAGAACGTACAGATTACTCAGATGATGTCATATATCGGACGAAATACAGAACGTACAGATGATGTCATATATCGGACGGAATACAGAACATACAGAATACTCAGATGATGTCATATATCGGACGGAATACAGAACATACAGAATACTCAGATGATGTCATATATCGGACGGGATACAGAACGTACATATTACTCAGATGATGTCATATATCGGACGAAATACATAACGTACAGATTACTCAGAATCGTATGTCACATATGCGTATAACAGAACCCGGCCCTGTGATAAGGGACGCGGTAAACAGAATCATCATATATCAAATTCATGTATCATATATGCATATATCAGAACCCGACCCTCCAGTGAGGGGTGCGGTAACAGAGCCCGGCCCTTTAGTACGGGACGCGGTGAACAGACAGATCATATGCCATCCTGGCCACCACCCCATATCATCATACCATATAACAGAGCCCGGCCCGCCTATGAGGGACGCGGTGAACAATGCAGGGGAATGCGCACGATAACAGAACCTGGCCCGGGACGCAGTGAATCATATCGTAGCGGACACACGAGGACATAACAGAACCTGGCCCGGGTCGCAGTGAAAGATACATTGAGTCATGCACGAGCAGAGTCGTGAGAAACCACATGCATAGAAATCAAGACTTAATAGACCAGTGTACTTACCGACACCTGGAGGCTCGGAACAGATTTCAGGTCAATCCGGCGTAGTATGAGGAAGTTACGAGCGTTTGAAGTACAGAGCGCTTTATAAGCGTTTCAGGAGCCTTTTTCGGAGAATCAGAGTCATGGTCATATCAGACACCTTCAGATGTCCTTACGAATCAGATCAAATAGAGATTTTGAAACCATACTTACGTATAAGAAAAAAAAATTATAGACGTCTTGATACAGAAACCTCTTCGAACATTCCAGAGCAATCCGAGATCGTATACGGAAGTTAGGGACATTAAATCTTACAGAAGTTCTCGAACCAGAATAAACATATCAGAATGCTCTTATCAGGATACGGATTTCGGAATTCTCATATCAGGATACTTATATCGGAATACTTATATCATCATACTTACATCAGAATACTTATATCAAAATACTCATATCTAAACACTTATATCTGAAGACTGATATCAAAATGCTTATATCAAGACACTTATATCAAAAATGCTTATATCAAGACACTTATATCAAAAATTCTTATATCAGAATACTTGTACCAAAATACTTATATCAAAATACTTATATCAAATACTTATATCAAGGGATGAACTAGGATCACAAACTCAGGTCAAGAAGTGAATTAAAATCTTAATCAGACTCAGCATCACAGAACAGAGTTACCCCAAGGCAGCATATCACATTATACCTTACTTGGCTCTAGGACATGCCAAAGAAAGAAAGGGTAAGCCTTACATACCTGTGTCGCGACCAACTAGTTACGCTTGTGCATCCAACTTGTTTGCCTACATGCAAGAGAGTTCATCCATTCATTAGTTCCTTCGTCAAGTACTTGCCTCACCCTTTCAATATATTCATTTATATTCTGCCGAAATTTCAGCAGCATCTCCCCTGTAAATGTACCAACCCGAGAATATGGCTCGGCCCAAATCAACACCAACAGTAATCCGGGAATACAACCCGGCCAATCTATCAACAATACCAACAATTATCCTAGCAACACTTCAATATCAAATTCAATTCACACAATATTTCAAACAACTCAAACAAGGCTCCAACTCTCCCGAAATTGCCTCCAAATCCGAGAACTACACCAAACACATTCTTCTCTTCCAAATTCATAACTTATACCATTACCCCACACATTAACAATACAATTCTCCTAAATACAAAAATTACATAAAATTCACATAAATTCCCAAACCATCCCACAACCAACATAACATTATTTTGAGTCACTAAACTTGCACTTCTCATCATAGAATTCGTAACGACGGCAACTAAAACGCTAACGACAATTTGTTTATTTTTCAACACACCAAGAGGGGCCATTCGGCCCACACCCAACACACACCTAAGGAAAAATTTCATTCTTTTCTTCACACTACAACATTCAAAAAATGCTAATTAACATTAATTCATTACTTTCATCACAACATACACACGGCCCAACGCCACCACACGGCCTTACTTACAACACACATTATTTTCATGATTTCCATGCATTTCTACACACCACAACATCCACAAGCATCCATAATACATAAAAGAAGATTGAATTCTTACCTTTTCTTCCAAACTCCTTCACTTGGCTAAGGCTCATGAATCATCCATATGAGTGTTTTGCTTGCTCCAACAATTCTACCATGTTAAAGAGCATCTTCCACTTAGTATAAAAATATGAAAGAAATGATTTCCCATGATCAAAATTGAGGGGCTGGTTTCGGCCAGCCCCCTAGCCGAACCCCCCTCTCTCTCTTTCTTTTGTATTCTTTCTTTTTCTTTCACTCTTTTTTGATTTAAAAGATGACCATACACTTATATATATATATATGCCTTATGCATGTGAGGGGCACATGCCCCCTCCTCCACCTTTCATTCCTTCTAGATTTCTCTTTTCTTTTCTTGAATTTTCTAATGAAATGGTCAAAGAAGACTAAAGTCTTCTTATACAAGATTGACCCTATTTTTCTTTTGTTACAAATGGCCCCCATACTTAATGAAAATGTGGACATGCACCATGCATGCCACACGGCCAACATGGCCATTTCATGCTCTTTTTGAATTTTTCAAAATTCCCATTTTAACCCTATTCCTCCACATTATTTCCATGACCCGTTTTGCGAATTTCTCTTCTTGCCCTTAGCCTCTCACAATATTTTCATACTAATAATAGTCATAAATAATATTTATGACAACTTGTGCATTCATATAATTTTTGAAAATGGTCTCGCCCTCAACTTTCCACAATGACTTTAGAATTTCCAAACGTACAATATACGGGCTAGAACATTAACTCCCCAAGGGGGGAAGACGAGACGACAAGTATTGGATCAGAAGTAGGCCTTGTTAAAAGATGGAAAGATGATAATAAAGGAATTTAAAACTACCTCAAAGGGATATTACACTAGCAGGCCAATGAAGAATAAGAATGATTTGACGATAAACATAACCAGTTAGTGATATGCATGACTAAGTAAAGACTGAAAGGTAGTACACTAAGGAGGAAATTATTCACAATTTCAAGATAAGAGGGTAATAGGAAGTTCAATAATGAAGAAGTAGAGAAGGATTGAGTATGATGGTACTCGAAGTAGATAATGGACTAAGATAAAAAGTTAAGTGAAATAGCCACCGCGAGCTAGTTGTGTGGATACGAAGTTTCAACATCACAGAACGGTTAGGAAAGCATTGTATGGGGAAGCCTTAAAGGCAAAAGTATTCGAGTCAGAATCTAGTAACATTTTGTCGTTGGAAAGATGCAGAGTTATCAATTGAGGAGGACTAAAATGAAAATGAATTATTTGGAGGAATGCAATTATTTGATGGCAACAGCTTACGATGAAAACGAACAAATGTGTATGATGATGATATGAGAATTCCAGGCATAGAATATTTAGGAAATAAGAGAATTAAAGTCGCGTTGTAAGTAAATAGAATGAGATGGACCTAAAAGAGGAACTAGAGGCTAGTGGCAGTAGTGAAAAAAGATAATGAAGAGTAAAGTTCGTGTAAGACAGCTTTATTGCATTACAATAAATAAGGATGGATCTAACACTGAAATGGATATGTCTATTCTGGAAGATAGCAAAAAGGTATACAATCATTTACTACAGAGATGATATAAGTATATGAGAGGCTCGCTAAGCTTACTACAGAGCTTCAACTGGTGAAGTGTAACGTAGCCGAGGATAGCAATAGCAAGATACGGTATATGTTGGGAAACCTGAGTAAATATATAGTATCCTAGAAATGGTATATCTCTTAACCCAAAACTCGAAAGAGGATTCAGGAAAGGAGTATCTCAGCAAGACGGATTCCTAAGATATCGAACTGACTTTATATTGAATATAAAAAGGGTAGATAGTCTGCTTAGAGGCAACAAAGATGTATCATGACCTTGGTGGATTGATAGAAAGAAAATATTACAAAGTTCGTGGTCCATTAATAAATAAACAGATGTCTGAAAGGCTAAAGTATCATATGGTTATGTCATTGAGGAATGAGTGAATGATCAGTATCGATTCTGTAATTGTAAGGAATTAGGCAAGCTACACATGGAATTATTCGATTATCTAGTAACTTTGGTTACCCGATTAAGTCGTTTAGTTCTCTACTAGCACATGAGGATCAGTACATTCAAAGAAACCTAAAGATTACGCCAGTATTCTTTTCCACCTTGAGATAAGTGGGTAGGTAGAGCACACTTTTCCGACATCCAAGGACATGTCATAAGCATGTATATTAGAACCTTGAAGAAAATTAGCACGACCAATTAGTATGGATTGAATTTACATATGGTATTACTCATCATTCTAATATCCTGATGGTCCGTATAAAGCTCTATAAGAATGGAAGAATGTCAGATATATTGAAATTTGAAATGCCATCTTGAAGAAATTTATGAGAAGTAATAAGGAGAATAAGTTGACTCTTGGATGCCTTAGACTTCACAGGATGATAGTCGAAGGGCCTACAAGATTTATCCTCAGAATTGGAATCTGATATTCAGTCTTTTACATGTCTATGCTTCGCAAGTGTATTGAGAAATCCCCCCACAGTTGTACCAATTGATGATATTTGGAGTACAAAACAATTATCGTATGAGGAAGTCTCTACTACCCTCTCAGATCGCCAAAGTTCTAGAATTATAGATTGGAAACCTGAGATATAGCCCTGGCAATAGTACTATGAAAGAATGTAAAGATAGAAGAGATGACTTGAGAAGTTAAGAAAGATATGAGATTCAAGTATCTGCATTTATTTCCATTACTAAAGGAGATCTAGACTGAGACATTATAATCTTCAGGTTTGAAGTATTACAGCTATAGAGGAAGCTCTACCAAAACTTCCATAAGATCTCTGAGAGTTTAACATTCGAGGACGAACGTTTCTAAGGGGAGAAGAATGTTACCCCTCGAAACTTTTCACGTTCTTTACGTTGTGAGTAAACTAACGTAAGCTCAGAGAGGTCATGAAACCCTTATAGGGTTAAGGAATACTTTTAACAAGTGCTAAGCAATTGTCTAAAGGTTCCGAGATCAAGCAAATCGAAGAAAATAAGTTTGTCGAAAATTTGAAAAAATTTGGCAAAATTTTGGATAGAAATTTTGGGTCAACTTTAGAGAGGAATATATCCTAAAATACTAGGAGTTATGGAATACATAACATATGTAAATTGAAGTTCAGAGAGTTTTCTTTCTAATGCAACTAACGGATCAATAATCCGAGAAATACAATGGAAGATGCAGCCCGTACGAAATTGTACCATTTTTCTTGTAAATCGACGGTCTGTCGATGCTGCCGTCGAATTGAGGCGGTGGCGATTTGTTTCTTGATTATAAATAAGAGGGGCACGACCTTGGTTCATTTTATCACCAAAATCAGATCTTCTAGATCCTTCCAACTCTCTCCCAACCATCTTAAACCTTCCATAAACATCCTAAGTTATTTCAAGAGAAGATCAAGCTTCAAATCCACAACTAGTTTATAATAGGTGATTGTTCTAGATTATACTTGGAGCTGTGATGAACTTGGTCTTGAAATAAGTTGTGTGAGTTGAAGTTCTTCAAGTATAAGGTATGTCCTTCATCTTGTCTCGTCTGTTGAGTTGATATGAAGGTTTAGCAAGTCTTACAATTAAAAATAGTTATGGAGAAAAGGTCATAAAGGGTTTTCTTGTAGTTGTTGAGTTCATGGACTGTTTTGAGCATTTTGTGGATGTGTTGTTGAGCCAATTTCCATGTTTATGGATAATATCTAATGTTGTTGATGTTGATGAGATTATCCTCCTTGGTTTGGAAGAAAGGAAGTGTATATTATTATTGTATATTGGTATACTTTGGGCTGTTTGGTGTATATTCTTTGTATCGGCAGTGAAAGGAGTATTTAAGGACTTTTGTAAACTTGCTATTGTTATTGTGGGTTGTTGTATATATTGAGGTGATTGGAGAGTAAGGGGAAATGCTGCCCAAATTTCATTAGCTTACTTAATAGCTTGGTTTGACCTCATAAGCATTTCACCAAATTAACCTTGGTACAAATTATCTTGAATGTAGATTTGCAAATTCAAGAGGATAAGCGCTAAGTAGTTAACGAGACAACAAGGCATGCTAAAGTTGTCCCTTTCTTTCTTAAGGCATGATTCCATTGTTTTGAGCTTACACAAAGGATGTCCATAATGATTCCTATTTTAGAAATATTAGAAGCATATGTTCTTGATGTTCTTATGATATTGTTGATTCTTATCTCCTGATTATTATGGTTATTAATCTTATTATTGATGTTGATCTCATCTTATGATTATTGTTCCTCCAAAGCGAGATATGTTCATGATGACAGTTCCATAATGATAATCAGAGGTTATCGATCTTACGTCACTCGGTTAGAGTTATAACGTTTATTTGGGCTCTCATACATGCTTTATATATATGTATGTATTTTTTCACACCGAGCCACGCTATAGTCAGCCGGGTACGGCACCTATTGTGCACACCACTGCAGTGGGCAATTTATGATGATACCCCAGATGCGGGATGCCTCGGACGCGGGATGATATGATATATGGATCGGACTGCACGTTCAGCAGCACTAACATTTATGGATCGGGCTGTACGTTCTGCAGCACTAACATTTATGGATTGGGCTGCACGTTCCGCAGTACTAACACCTATATTATATATGTATGAAAATGTTTTTTTAAAAGCTAAGCACGCATGACATCTGCCTTAGAGTCATTCAGAGGTTCAGGTTGATCTTTCTTATCTTATGTTATCTCCATATTTTTCATTATGTTGTTATCCATGCCTTACATACTCAGAACAATATTCGTACTGACGTCCTTTTATTTCGGGACGTTGCGATCATGCCCGCAGGTAGACAGGGAGACGGTTCAAACTCATAGGCTGACTTCTCAGCTCTTGTACAGGAGAACTCCACTTGTTCCGGAGTTGTAGTCCAGTTGGTATAATCGTTTGTATACAGATGGGTATGGCGTGGTCCTGTCCCATCCTTATTATGTTATGTACTCCAGTAGAGGCCCGTAGACAGATATGCACAGTTTGATATCCTATGGATAGCCTTGCCGGCATATGTAATTAGGATTAGCTTGACGACGTATGTATATTATCTTTTGCCCGGTGCCCCATACAGTTATGATATTTGTTAGTTAGCATGATGGCCTACTCAGGTATGGATATAAGATGCATATACATGTTATGGTGCTTGGTAGGTTAGCTCCGGGTGTCCGTCATGGCCCTCCGATTGGGTCGTGACATTGGTAAGGATCATCGAATTTGGAAAGAGGATAGTGATCGTATGTAATAAAGAGAAGAAATTGAGAATAAGGACATGAAGGATGACATTAGTGGAAAACGTGCAGTTAAGTAAGATTTCTTATGATACATCGACCAGAGTATTTTATTGTTATTGTACGGAGGCATAAGGAAGAGGAATTGGATAGATCAATCTCCGCTATTAGAAAGGGGGCAATTGATATCTGACGTGCTCATCGGGATAAGGTTACGAATTGTACGAGAGTGGATTTTGTATTCGGTCGGAAAAAGTCATGTTGGGCTTCGACGTGGCAATATGATAGTGATGGAGTAAGAAATAGTGGTTTGTGGATTCTTCCAGGGAATTTTTTATCAGTTCTAGATCAGAAAGCAAGGTTACTTGTGACGAGTGGAGACTCAAGAGTGTGTTCGCCGGGTCTTTGTGTTTAGAAGAATGGTAAGGGCATCGTGGAATCAAGAAATAATTTATTTGAGAGTTATGTTGCAGTCATACATGGTAGAATAGATATAAGGGTTTAGTGTTGAGTCAGTATGTTGGGTTATGCCGCAGGCCAACGGGAGTCGGTGGTTGACTAATAAAAATGACTCTAGTGTTGGAAAAATGCAGAGTTTTAGTACTCAATGAGCTATCGAGTGTTGCATCTACTCTTGGACAAGGGGTGTGAGTATTGTACCTGTTGTGTAAGTTTCAGCTAGTTCTTGCTATTACTGGTGTTATGACTCTGTGGAATTGATCGAATGAGATGGATAATCGCACGATTTGTTAGAGGTGATTTTTCACGGGCGAGTAGTGCTTCAAGACATTTGAAGTGGTAGATCAATGATGGGGTTTGAATCAATTCAAGTCGAGAACATTTCAAAATTTTAGTTAAAGGAATTCGATCAAGGTCACCTTAGTGGAGATACATAAGGACATTAGCAAGACTGTTTATGTGATACGCGGGATTTAGAAAGTAATCAATTTCAGAGTTTTGTGAGGTAAGGGAACTCTATGGTGTAGAGTGTGTGGCATACTACTATCTCCATGATTGACTCGGCTAGTTTGCAAGACTTATGATTATGCGGTATACTATTGAGTAGGGTTCGAGTGATGGTTAGATGGTGGCAGCGATTGTGATTTGATTGAAATTGAGGAATTGAAGAGTCAGGAAAAGGTATAGTTGATTGAGATATGGTAAGAATAAGGTACATTTTCGGGATTACTTAGGTATGTATGGAATGCATTGTTAGTGTATTGCATAGTTCAGATGAGGTGTCATTATTGAGTATGTTTAAAGAAGAACATCTACATAAATGGACTAAGTGATACAACGAAGTTCCGTGAGGTTTCGTGATCAGCGACTAGTGAGAAACAAATTTCAGGTAACCAATATGTTAAGGCTTTTGGAAGTGGCTTGCGTAGTAAAAAATTGGGTAATTTCGTAGCACTCTTCAATGGATGAGTTAGAGTGAGTTAAAGGAAAAAATTCTGGAAATCCCTACAATGTGAAGGCTAGAGTTATATTTTCAAGATGAGACCATATTTGTGGTAGTGTATTATATTGTGGGTATTACTAACAGGATAGCTTGTTTGAGCATTTCTGGAATATTAAAGGCTTGGTAGCAGTTGTGCGAGGTTAGTGCAAGAGATTATAAGATTTGATGCTTTCGAAATGGTGACAGATGTATCGAGGTATTATAGTAGGAGATTCAATGGTTATGAGTGTATTAATTGAGATACTTAGAGTTATTAGCAGGTTAAAGGGAAGCATGAGGAGATTCTGATGTACTTAGAGTTCATAGGGTCTATCAGATTCGTGTATCGGGTGAAGGTTGAGAAACATGAAGATTGCGATCATATGGTACTGTTCTTCGGTTCTTCGGTACTAAGTTGATGACTGGTTAGAATTTAGCCTTCTGAGTCGAGGGGACAGACATGATTGACTATGCATGGAAAAGGACTATAATTGGCTGCCACAAATGTGTGATAGGACTGTGATTGGTTTTGAAAAGTTTTCAGAAAGTTTGGAGTCAGTTAGGGTGATTATTGGTGGTATTAAGAGGTTCGTACATTCATTCCTTCGATTAGAGCCTGGTGGGCTATGTTTATAATTCTGGAAGGACGTATGGGTTTCAGCTCAGAAATGAGGGATGATAGGTTTACTGAGTTTATTGGGGATGCGTGTAGACTTGATGATATTTTACCGAGGTGTAACACCCCGTAAATTTGAGTTAGGTGTGAATGTGTAAAAACTAGTAGTAAGATGATATTTTATCCATATGAATCTATTCAGGATGAATTCGTGTGATAAACAGTCGTTTTGAAGTCAAACCAAAAAGTGGAGTTCTTAAGGGCTTCTAAATTCGTCTAAATCTAAGACAGTCTGCATTTATGTCTTGTTTTAGGGTAGTTTCATTGGGAATTTGAGAAAACTTAAAACATAAAAGTTGTAGGTCTCTGAAATACCTTTCCAACCATATAAAGTACGGCTCAAATGGAGCTACGTACAGGGATTTATGATCATTTTACTGATCAAATATCGATTGTCGGAAAAAAATCCGTTGGGCGTGCGCCGCGGACCCAACACGCAAAAATACAGTTGCAGACCAAAAATGATCAGGTGCTGGAGCCGCGTAGCGTGGCCAACACGGATCCATGATCAGGTGTTGAACCGGTGACGCGGGCTCAACGCGGATCGAGTTATTTTTCTGGTTCTGAATTTTCTTTAAGTTTTACTTCGTTGTGTTATTTCCCACTTCGTTTTAAACCTATTTTCTGAGGAAAAGAACCCTAGAAAATTCTCTCTAACCCTAAGGTGAGTCTATACTGAATCTCCATCAATCATACGCCAAAGTTCATCTCTTCTTGATCATAAACCATCTCTACAAACCCTAGGTTCTTAAAAATTCAAGAAGAAGAAGAAGAGAGGCGTGTGGGATTCCATCAAAAGGTAAGACTCTTGATTTTATGAGATTATTATTGATGTTTGAACTAGTATAGAGTGAAAAAAGAGGTTAGAATCCACCAATGATTTCCATAAGATTCAAGAACAAGATTTAAGGCTTGTGAAAAACCCTAGTTTTCGAAATTCCAAGAAAACTTCAAGAAACTATTCAAGTTCTAATCTTTATCATCTAAAACCATTGTAGTGTTATTATTGCATCTTGGGAAGTACGTTTGAGCGGGATTTGAGGTATGTCTAGATTTCCAAAAATCTTTCTTGAAGTATGTCTACTCTTCAAAACCCTTCTTTAGCGTATGTTATCTTGTTTGAAACGTGTGGACGATTGTTTGTGATTTGGAAATCTTCCTCTAGAATATGAATATGACTATAACTATTGTTTGGTGGAAGTTTTCTTGGAATTAAAGATGATTTCTTTTAGACAAGGTCATGTGCGCGTAGGGTCAAGCCCGCATCGAACCTTATATGAACTATACTACTTTGTGAAACCCATTTTACTCATTATTGGATAATTGAACTCATTTTTCTAAAGGTTTAACCTTAAACTTATTTTGCTGTTGAATGGATTTCTTGAACTTAAAAATTGAATAACAGATTTGAATAAGCTTCTAAATCGGGTATGACTTGAAATGCCTCTATTTTGAGATGATGACTTGAGAAGTGAGATTTGGCTCTAAGCCATGATTGATGATTTGGTAATATGCCATGATTTGTATTTTGTTGTGTTTAGGCCTGTATGGGCAAGTTGTGCTAGTCTAGAGGATGATTGGCTGTTATGGATCCTAACGTATCAATAGGAGTATTACTGTGTCAATCCAAAGGACGATTGACCTCCGTTGCTTCCTAGCCCGGAGTATCTATTGCTGTGTCAATCCAGAGGACAATTGACATCCGAGGTATGTCTCCCGGTGCATTTGTCGGTGTGCTAATCCAGAGGACGATTAGCCTTCGTTGGAGTATCTATTGATGTGCTAGTCCAGAGGATGATTAGCCTTCATGGTTTCCTAACCCAGAGTATCGATTGATTGATTTGCCTGTGAGTGGCTTGCTTCGTACTTTGATTAGCCTGTGAGTGGCTTGTTTCGTATCTTGTTGCCTGTGAGTAGCTTGTGGTGATATTGAATTCGTAAGTGAAATACTTGGCCTGGTAAATGGTAAGGAGTTAAGTTAATGTGTCCTTCGTTGTTGGATTCTCTGATGACTCTTTAATATTGCTGACTTGCTTTATTCCTGGGTTTGAACTGTGATTTTCATTGATATCATTTTATTGATTTTATCTATCATATCTTATTTTGTTAATTATTTCCCCTTAGACACTCATTGAGTACCTAGTACTCAGGCATACCATTGCTGTTTTTTATGGTATGTTAGGTATCGTTAAGGAGCACGTTCGTGATACGCCTGCTACTTAAGAGAACTTGCTGCTTTCGAGACTATTCGATGAGCCCACATGATTGTTCGTGGGGTACCATTCTATCTTTACTTTTCATATTTTAGTTTTGGGCTGCGTTCCGGTGTTTTTAAACACTCTTTCATATCTTAGAAGCTCCATAGACAGTTGTCAGATTATGGGTAGAGTGTTGGAATCTTGTGTGACTCGTTGGGCATTTTGCCACATTTAATTACTAAGTTTCTTATTTGACTTCCGCTAGGTTATCTCAAAGTATGATCGTTCTTTTATCTAATTTATTAATGATTGGTTTTTGTATTTATTAAAAGATTATCGAAAGAGATTAGACGTCTATTGATTTTATAAAGTGCTTACGGTGTTGTTCATAGCATCGGATGCCTGTTACGCCTAGGGTGGGTTTTTGGGCGTGACATGAGGGCAGCTATTCAGACAGTTATAATGGTTTATGTCGGTGCTTGGTAATGATTTGAGGAGGTACTATGGTTGTGAGAAGTCCTTAGAGTTGTCAGATGGTTCTCTACAGGTTTGGACTCGACAAGGTAATCAGTGGATATGCTTCCAGTATGATAATTCAAAGATTTAAGGAGTCCTAGGCGATGGGTTTTGACTAAAGTAGTTTCAACATCGGGATACGAAATTAACAGACTTGGAACAAGCAAAATCGGCTTTGTGCAAGATCAGTTTTGATGGAATTGCGTAAAGTTCTCGGATGGAGCAATGATTCTTTTCTGGCAAGAGTAAGTTATAGTTTCGGGCTTATTGCGCGTTTTTACGTGTTTCTAAGAAATCGTGGTGTGAAGAACGGCTTTAGAAGGTGTGAAAGAACGTTAGCAGAATCACAATATCTTACCGGTTGAGAGTGAGCTACGGTTGTCTCTATATCTAAAGGATTGTGTTGTCTAGGGAAATGTTTGTAGGACCTATTGATCACGTTCAGAAGAGGTTTTATTGAATCAATGAATTCCAGTGAAAACAGTTCTTATATTCAGGGATCAGTTGTGAGAGAAATTTGAGGATGGAAAATAGGGAAAATTTGGTATTTTAGCTAAATTAAAGGAAGTTTGACTGATAAGGTGAACGAGTAGTGATAGTGGTGTACTTCTTTCCGTGGAGGCTTTTGAGTTGTTATAATAAAGATTCCTTGGTAACCGTCGCCTTTCGTTCTCTCCTTCTTCGTTCGAGGACAAACAATTGTTTAATTGGTATCTGATGTAACGACTCGTTTGGTCGTTATTACACTTTTGAACCATTTACCCTCATTGACCCTTCCCCGAGCCTTGTTAATATGATTTTGACCCGCGAGGATGGGTGGTATGGTTCCTAAGGTAATCAGGCGAGTTTTATGATTACTTATGAGAAATAGAACCTTAAAGTGAAAAACGGTTGACCGATACTTGACTTTTGGGTAAACGGACCTTTTTCAAAAATTCGTCAATTCTGAGAGGTTCGTAGGGTTGATTATGAATTGGTGGGATGTTCAGTTTGATTCCCGAGACACTCAGGAGATTTTTGGTTTATCTGTTGGAAAGTTGATTTTTGGCCATTAGGTGTTGACCCAGTCAAACAGATCTCTGTTGGGAATTTTGAGACCACAAGTGAGTCTGTAGTATATTTTTATGTGTGTTTACATGTCTGGTTTGCATCAGGGAGGTATCAGGTGATTGTCGAGTTTTGGGAAAAACTTGGTGATAAACCAAAAAGTTGCTAGTGTCTGATGTCTCGCCTTAGCAAGCCTAGGTGCGCCACAGCAGACCCGCCTCGGCTAGGCCTAGTCCGCTGGCGCGGGCTCTATGGATTCTTGGGGAATCCGTTCTAGCAAACGGTATTCCGCTGGAGCGGATGTGTTATAGCGTGTTTGAACCGCTATAGCGGACCATTTCTGCTACGGCAGAAAATGTTGATTCAGAAAGTTATTTAATGCTAAGTGTAACCGTTAATTTCTCATTCCCAAAATTATATCTCTTAAGTGTCTCTAAGGTGATTTGAAGTGGTTCAAGGTGGATTCTTCTTGGGGTAAGTCTTTCTAACCTTGTTTTCCATTAACTACCTTTCCTAAGCTTTAATCAATGGTGGAAATCTAGAAAACTAATGGAAGAAGATGAGTCTTGACCTTTACTTTGTTATTTGAATTTTAGTCTTCCAATATGAGATTTACTGATGGATTTGACTAATCTAAGTATGGGATTTCATTAATTAGTAACCAATAGGCTTGAATCTCCCATTCTAGTTGAGTAATTGAAATATGGAAAAGCTAGCGTTTATGCCTAAATTGGGGGTTTTGCTTTAAATTATGACATTGATCGATACTTGAGCTAAATTAGCTACTGGAGAGTAGAATTGAACTTCTAGAGTGTTGGCTTACTAATTCCATCTTTGAAATATCTGTTTTACCCTTGTGGGACCGTTTCCCCTCTTTTACTATGTTGATTTTGATTCGAACGATGTATAGCAAAATGTGTACTATTGTTTCTCATTTCTAACTTAGAATTCGAAAATGGCTAGACTTTGAGTATTCGGAGGCTCTTCGGAAGGGCAAGGCTTAAATCTGATTGTCCGTGGCTCTAGCTCGGCAGCGAGGTAGGTTACGGCTTACCTTTCGATTAGACTTCAATTAGCAACGCATAGTTAGAAGTTAGTTATTGATGGAGAAATCATATTAAGCCTTCGGGTACGAACTTGGATGGATATTCTTAGGTTGGTATTGTTGATGATTTGTGGGCTTGTCACCTCGTTTATGGTGTTTTAGCTTGTTGCCATGTGTGTGATGGGCTTGTTGCTTAATTGTTATGTTGTGGTTGTGATATGTTCATCTCCCACTTACCTGGTCATTTATCATTGATAAAGGAAGAACTGGAATCGGTATTGAAATTGTGATATGTGCTCTTGTAGAGGCACGAATGAGATTTGATTATGATTTATTCTTGAGATTGATATCATGCATATCATTCATACACATTCTACATGATTCATTGATATGAACTGTTATTTGATATTAATAATGATAACAGGGAAAGTGAAATATCTGAAGCTTCATATCATGGCGTCTGCTACATACATATTTCATACGGCATCTTCTACATATATATATATATATATATATATATATATATATATATATATATATATATATATATATATATATATATATATGTTTTGGTGTTACCTATGTGGTCCGAAGGGAAATCGTTCTGGACATGGCATTGCACAGATTTGGGAATAACATTGTATTGGTAGTTGATTACAGATGTTGTTATGTTTATTCGCCCTTATGATTATTGTTGAATTTGACATTCATGCATGCACTTCATCCGACATTTTTCGTGATACTGTGATGTGGTTCCAATTGAGAAACTGAAGGAGGAAAGTCATCTCTGCGTTTTGTGCGGAATGACTATGGACAGATTTGATATAGTAGCCATCTTTGAGCTGTGTGCGGAATGGCTAATGATATGGAACCACCTCTGGGCTGTATGTGGAGTGGTTGGTGTTGGGGAAATCATCTCTAGGCTGTGTTCGGAGTGACTAGAACATGGACTTCGCGGGCCCCCCAAGGGTCATGACTATCGAGAAGTGGAGGTTTCCGTCCGTAGCATGTGTGTACAGTATGAGACAGTTGGCCAGTGCATTGCATCGCACATGCATTCATATTACATTCACTCATATCTCTGATTCTAGTTGTTCCATTTATTGTATTACATGGTGCGTTTCAACATTGATTCCTTGATTGATGATTCAATTGAGATTTTGCTTGCTTGATTAATCACTTCCCTAGACACTTGATGGATTCAAGGACTAGAGGGTCCCGCCTAGGCTATGACTGTAGACTACTGAGATCTAGTGTGGTTCACATTACTGCAAGTATTACGTGGATATGCTTAGTGACTGTATTTGACTGTTTATATGCCTATCTTTTAGTTTCTTTATTTTATATACGTTATCTAATTGTTGTTGGCCTATGATGCCTACCATTACTTGTGTTTGTACTGATGCTACCTTGCTGCATTATTTTCTGAGTGCAGACTTTGCACCGATTCCACTTCAGGCCTTCGTGAGTGAGTTCCCAAGGCAGTCAATTGGAGTTTCTAGGGTGAGCCATGTTTCGATCCACTGCTCGGAGATTCTCCTATCCCTCTGTCCTTATTTCCATTCTGAGATAGATATTTTATTTTCAGACTTGTATTTTCTAGAAAGATGTACTTAGTTGCTCTTGTACTATTCAGACCATATTCCTTGGGTAGTTGTTGTATATCCACATGATTATCTATCTATCATTTGAGACTGCTTACCTTCTTATTTTCTAATTATGTTGATTTGGATGTTGAGTAAGGGACAAGTTCGCTGACCAGGTGGGAAAGAGGTAGGTGCCCGCGCGATCCGTGATTTTTGTCGTGACACCTTATTCAGATTAACACTAGTGACTGAGTAATAGTTTTAATACACCGAATACATGTTAGAACCTAAGGTTTTAAGTTAAATTCAAAGTATAGTGATAAGTGGAAGAAGAAATCAGTTAAGCCGTAAGAGAGCAAACTACAGAAGAATAGCCTTTAAGAGTTATCAGGAAGGGATTTCCCAAAGACTGTCAGTGTGAGCAAAGTTAAGTCTTTAAGACAAAATATGCCAGTTATGAATACCTTATCACCCCGTTCATGCCAGTAATTCAATTTTTTCTAGTAAGGAAGATTACTCTGAAGTAAGTCGAAAGATGAATCATCAGTAATGTAAAGTATGAAAGAAATTGAAGAAGATAAAGGGAAGGCAGCTTGATCTCAATAAAAGAAAAGAATCTGCAAGCATAAGACCTTAACCCTTGGTCTAAGGGAGAGATTGTGTACATCGTCATAAAGTCCAGTTGAATATTTGAAAACCTGAAGGGTTAGCATGAGATATGAAGAACCTCAGTTCAGTAATAAGGGCATAATAAGATAGTCTTCATAAGGAATATGCCTCACACATACAAGAAACATGATGTCAGTAGAATGATTGTCGATCGACTTATGTCAAGATCAGTTATTATCGATCCAGCGATCACAGAAAATCTATAAGATCATGCCCAGTTATGCGTCACAAGGGTAATGCCATTGCACAAAACTCTAATCTTCAGGGTTCTTAGGGCAAATCAATACTATGAGTATGTTAGTATCTCAGAAAGAAATCAAGTATGGGAAGTCTAACCCATGTTGAGGCAGACAAGAGAATCATGGTGACAAACATTCATCATTTAGCGAACCTCGGAGTTCAACTTTTGGACCCCGAAAATGGTGGAGTTGTTGTACAGAACAGAGCCAAATCCTTCTTAGAAGTTAGGAAAGAGAGGAAAATAGTTTCATTTCCCTATCTATTCCAACTAAAGGAAGGGATTCACGTGCATAAATCCATGGCTTTCGAACAAGGAGGAGATGATACTCTAAAGTACTAAGGAAAATTATGTGTCCCATATGTAGGTAGATGCAAAGAGAGGATTATGACAGAGGCGCACAATTACTAATATTCTACTTACCTAAGCTCCACAAAATGTATCATGACCTTAACGAGGTTTATTGGTGGGATGATATGAAGATGAATATAGCCGATTTCATGGCTAAGTGTCCAAATTGGCAGCAAGCAAAATCTATTTGAGTAGAAGATTATACCAAGTTATATATTTGGGAAAGTTCCAGATTCCATGGGACATCAGTTTCCATTAGATCAGATTAAGGTGTCCATTCACAACGAACTTTTTGTTATGAAGTCTTTTCAAAAGGGATTGGGTAACATCTCTGTCACGATCCAAACCGATGGGCTGTAACAAGTGCCCGGCCACTACTGGCCAAGCACTCCTGTGCTTGCATTTACTTCTCACTGACTGTCCTGGGCCCATATACAATCTGTAACTGTGCTATACTGTCTCCCGAACAATCAACATAAAAGACACCGTACCGGGAACTTACGGCCAACGCATACATATAAACATAAACACTGAGAATAACAGCGTGAGCCGATTTGGCCGCCACACATATATACTGTACAACAAAATACACGCCGACGAGGCTGCATAATATCACGACTACATATCACTGTCTACAGACCTCTATGGAGTACAAACTGTAGAAATGACAGGACAAGGCCCTGCCGTACCTATATATGTACGTAACGGAATGGCATGCCACAGGGGTGTAGCTCCGGACCAATGGAGCGTACTGACTGCTGCTGAGGGGAGGCCCTACTGCTGCGAATCGTCTGACTGGCTACCTGATCATGCGGGCATGAACGCAGCTTCCACAAGAAGGGACTCCAGTACGAATAATGTACCAAGTATGTAAGGCATGAATAGTAACATAGTAAGGGATGTAAAGTATGAATAATAACAGAATGGAAATATATAGCATATTGTAAGATAAAAGAGTAACCTGTACATATGAGTGCCTCTTAGGGCGGATTCCATGCATGCTTAGCTTTCTTTGAAAAACATTTCTTGTTCATATATACAGAAAATATGCCGAGGAACGTCGGCCAGATCCATTTAACCGCATATGTCCCGCGTCCGGGATGATATCATATTACGCCAACTGATCAGGTGGCCATGCGTCTATAGCGCCACTCCCTTTTTCCCATATTCCCCATATACATATACATATATCATATAAGTAGCATGCATCAAATCCCAAAGAAAGTCATGTATCTATCGGAGTGATGTAAGGTCAGTAAGCTCCGAGTATATTATGGAATAATCATGATCGTCATGTCTCACCTTGAAGGAACAATTATTATAAGGTGAGACTATCAATGAAAAACAACATCAAGAGAAAACATAGAATAAGGTCATAAATCTCTTAAGGCGTCAATTCATATACCTTGGAATCTCTAAAACTAGTCATCATCCATGAATAAGATTGAGAAATCAAGAAATAGCTCAACGTTCTTATATCATTATTGAAATCGTAACCTTGGGACCTTTAAACACAGAATCCTCATCATCATAATCATCATAGGAAAATATTATCATTCTTTTGGCATCATTGTTGTCATAAGAGCTTACAAAATCACAAACCTCCAGGTTGGAAAAATACGGACATTCTGGAAAACATTTACGGGTTATTGGGAAAGGAATCATGACTTGGGATCATAAACATCTAACCTTGAAAGCAAGTAGGCTATGAAAACATTTATGGAATTATAATCATAGGAATCATGCCTTTGAAAGAAAGGGACGAGCCTTAACATACCTGTTCAACCTCCTATTGGCTACGCTTATGTGTCCGAGCTCGTAAGTCTACATTTAAGAGGATTTACACTAACTTTAGCCTCTTTATCGCTCACTTATTCAAAGTTTCAAATCAAACTATTCTATATTCTACCGAAAATCGGGCAGCATCTCCCCTGTTTATATGCCTAGCCCGAATTCTCAATTCAACAACCAACATAACAATAACACTACCAACATCAATAACATCGTTTCCCATATCTAATTATTCCATAGAACAGCCCATATGGTTTTTCTCCCATATTTCCACCAACAGAATTAAATTACAACAATTTATCAAACCCTTCTCCGTAAATAAACCAAGATTAACGTTAATAACAAGAGATTCATACCTTTATCTCGATAATAATGCTATGTCTTCACTCCTCCACCTTGAACTTAAGCCACAACTCCTCAATAAACAATTTTGTCGTTGTAACAATACGCCGTCTAGACCGGGATTTGGGAATTATACCTGGTTTCGGGCTAAAACATTAGTGTTGGAAATTTGGAGAATATTCTGAATGTTTTGGGGAGGTTTGGGTGTGTTTGGTATAAAAATAGAGGGCCTCCCCCATTTATAGAACGGTCCAGGTTCTGCTTGGACCGACTTAAGTTTCCTTCAGCGCGTTCGCGCCCCTTTTGGGCGTGTTCGCGCAGCCTTAGTTTTTCTGCCTGCGCCTTTGTTCAGTAAAAAGGTCAAAACTCTTGATACCGATATCGTGTGAGGGTCCACGACCTGTGGTTAGAAATCTAATTCAATTATCTACAACTTTCGTTCTTGGTGTGTTTTCAAATTATAAACTTATAATATCGTTTTGGCCCCTCCAAGTCAGATCATCCGAAAATATTTCCTTAAATCATCCTTTTGGAGGGCTTATGCTCATATTTGGCTTATGGGTCCTTCTTAGGACTTGCTCAACTTTTCATGTAATACTCATATGGGACCCACTTAGCCTACAACGACAAGGGCTTTTCGTCAAGCAACGCACTACCTGATTTACACCATATGGTCTCCAAATGTCATATGAAAATTATTCTTGCTCTCTTATAATATAACCTTCATCCCTAACCTAGGCCTCAAAATAGTTTAGCGCGTTCGCGCTGTGTTGGCGCGTTCGCGCAGACCATTTTGGTGGTCTGCCAGCCCGACTTGTAACATCCGTATCTCCTTACCCCGATGTCCTATTGAGGAGCGGTTTGTTGCGTTGGAAACTAGACTTCCCGAACTTCACTTTAGACTTTTGTTTCACTTCAAAACTCTTAATATACTAAAACATATTATTTCTTCCAGTTAGACCAAAATTTCTGTACCAAACCTTGCCCAACTTTCCTTCAAACCCTCGGGAGCTTAATCTCCTTAGTTCACTGGTTTTCCAATCCTCTTATAACCTGTTACGCGAACTCAGACTCTTATAATCGTAACACGAGCACCTATGATCTTACATCTTCTCGACAATAACTCTGATGTCTGCAATTGACTAGCTAATACCTAACGAATCTCAACGTACAGAAACTACGGGGGTAACAATCTCAGCACATCTTTTCATCCTCAGACATATGGCCAGGAAGAGCGCACTATTCAGACTATTGAGGACATATTAAGAGCATATGTCCTGGATTTCAAAGGTAATTGGGATAATCACTTCCCTCTAATTGAATTTACATATAATAACAGCTATCAATCTAGTATTAAGATGGCACCGTATGAAGCTCAGTATGGGCGGAGATGTAGGTCACCAATTGGTTAGTTCGAAGTTAGTGAAGAAATATTGTTAGGACTAGATTGGGTCCACCAGGCTATGAAAAAAGTCAAGTTGATTCAGGAACATTTGAAGACGGCTCAGAGTCGCCAAAAGTCCTATTCGGGCGTGCGGCGTAGAGACTTGAAGTTTCAGATTGATGATTAGGTGTTCCTAAAAGTTTCATCTATGAAAGGCGTTTTGAGATTCAGAAAGAAACAAAAGCTTAATCCCAGATATATCGGGCCATTTAGAATCCTACGAAGGATTGGTCAAGTGGCTTATGAGATCGAGTTACCGCAGGATTTAGTTTCCGTGCAACCAGTGTTCCATGTATCCATGCTGAAGAAGTGTGTGGGAAACCCATCATTGATTGTCCCCGTTGACATGATCACAGTTAAATATAGCCTAGCCTATGAGGAGAACCCTATAGCTAGTCTTGATAATCAGGTTCGCAAGTTAAGAACTAAGGAATTTGCCTTAGTAAAGGTGTTATGGAGAAATCAGAAAGTTGAAGACGCTATGTGGGAAGCCGAAGAGGACATGAAGTCCAAATATTCACACCTATTCGAAGATCAAGCAGAAAGTATGGAAGGTAACTAACATCTATATTCAGATCTATTATTATAGCATTTCCGCTTTTATTATTCAGTCAGCTCAGAATTCATTCAACTCAGAATTCAATCAATTCTGTATTCATTCAGTTCAGTAGTCATTTAGTTAAGTATATATTCAGTTCAGCATTTATTAAGTTTTGGATTCATGTCAGTTCAGTGTCCAGATGTTTCCATTAGTCACGTTTATGATCCTGAGTTAGTCATAGTTACAACCAGGATAATCATTCGAGGACGAATGATCCCAAGGGGGAGATAATGTAACACTCCGTGAATCCATCTTAGGTGTGAATTTGTTAAATGAGTATTAATATGAAATTTTAGCCATATGAAATCCCATCTGAATAATTTTGGGTGGAAATAGTTGTATTGAAATAAAGACGAATAGTGAGGTGCATAAAATTCGATAGAATCGACTAAGTTTTCGATAGGTCTGTCTTCCAGGATGATTTTGTGAAAATGCGTTGTGAATTGGAGAAAACTTAACACATGAAAGTTGTATCCCTTTGAAATACATTTTCATTCATATAAGGTGGAGGCCAATCGGAGCTCTGTGCTAGGATTTATGCCCATTTTACTAAACATCGTCAATGCAGTGAAAATAAGGCGTGCGTGTCGCCCAGCGCATCTCTGGGCACGACGCGCCAGGCCAATTTTCTAGAACTTTGGAAAAATTTTACAGCATCAGAAAAATGCCTAGTGCGGCGCGGGCCAGGACATTTTATGTCGAAGTGAACTTTTCTCAAATTTTATAAACTCAAACTTCGTAAAAAAAAAATCCACTTCGTTCTAAACCCTTTTTTTTTTAGAAAACACCCTAGGGCTTCCACAAATCATCCAAGGTGAGTTCCTACTCAAACCCCATTGATTATTACATCAATTTAACAAAGGTTAATGCTAGAATTCTCATCTATTCCATAGATTAATGATTGAATCTTTGTCTTGGAAAAAAGAACCCTAGAATTTGAAATCAAGAGAAAACATCAAAAAGGTAAGGCTTCCCTACTTCGATTGATTGTAGCTTTGTGTTGATGATTATCGACTATAAGTTCATAAGAGATGAGTTATTGGGTTTGTTAGAAAAGCATGAACAGTTATACGTTTGGGCTGTTGATTGTTGATTAAGGGTGATGTTTATCTTATGGGTGATAAAGGCTGGAATTGAGGTATGTAAGGCTAACTCTCTATGTGTGGGAATGCTAATGATTCTCCTCACGCCTCGTTCTTTTACGACTATTATTAACTGCCTCAGAAATAGAGTTAAGCCTTAGTTTCATGAAAAGCTTAGAACTTTTATTCTCTAAACTATATAATTTCGTAATTCATTCATGATTTCCATTTCAAATGTCATGAACTCAGTGTGTAATTAGTATAGACTCTTGTTTGATTTCTCATAAGTCTCAGTCATGAGAGCTCTGTATGCTTAAGAACAGTTAATTCTTTAAACTCCATAATCAGTTCATGAATACATGTCTCAGCATAGTAATGTTCAGTATTCCAGTGTTATGCATTATAGTATGATTTTCAGTTCCTTAATATAAATTGTTGAATGTTGAGCACCTGTAATTGGGCTCGAGGCCACATATGTATTTGGGCCTAAGGAGAATAGGGAGTACTTATGGTTGTACTTCTCTTGTCCAGTTCAGTTATCAATATGTTTCAGTATCTATAAATGTTATTGATTTGGGATGCCGTTTTCCTGAGCACCCCACAACTACTATTTCTTTCAGTTGGTTTTACATACAAGTACAATTCAAATGTACTTACCTCTCTTTTTTTTTGGGTCCTACAGGCACTGATTTATAGGATGACATATCTGCTTGCTTAGATTCTTGTATCAGTTGCTTGGTGAACCCTAGTTTTCTTGGGTCATTAACTATATTTTAGTCAATTATTAATTTAAGACAGTCAGGTATGTTGGGGGCCTCATCCCGGTAATCAGTCAGTACTTCAGCATTCTATAGAGGCTTCATAGACTAGAGTTGCAGTCAGTCAAAGTTTAAAAGGCTTTTATGTTAGCCATGTTGGCTACGTTTCTAGACTTCAGACTTATTCCGTATTTATGATTATTAAGTTAGACATTTTAATAGCTCAGCATGTTATATATTATAAACCGCATTTAGTATATGTCTCATGTTGATTCGGCTAGCTATGTGGTTTGCTCGGTCATAGGCAGTCAGGCACCAGGTGCCGTGTTATGCTCAAGCTATAGTTAGGGGTGTGACAAAAGGATTCCAGGAGGATTGATGCGAATGATATACGAATGGACTAAGTACAAGTAATAAGAGCACTGAATTGGCTAAGTGTTGAGCTTAAGAGTCGTATTGGCTGAGAACCTAATGGAAAAGGGCTATGGGAGGTCTATGTACCTCGCGAGTGCTGTTACACCTCGAAAATTTCCCGTTAACGTACAGTGAATAGAATAACGAAGGGCATGACGTATACGATATTTTGATAAGTAAGAAATAGCATTTGATGATCCTAATCGAGATTTCAAAGACATTTGAGGTAAGAAAAGAAAGTTATCAAGGAAAGCAAGGTATATGTTGTGTTTCGGGTAGGTTTTGCGAGTATCGAATTAATGATGACTTAATGATGTGTTGGAGAAGAGCTATAACGTTCCTTAGATAGGTAATGAGGTGTTAAACAAGTGTTAAGAAGGTTCTCTAAGGATTGGAGATCAAATGAGTCGACGAGAAAGAGTTTGGAAAGACTGGACATTATACGGCCCAACATACTGGTCGTATAAAACATACTGGCCGTATGTTAGGCCGTATGTTGTGACTAGAATGGGTCTTTCACTGGACAAGATCTACGGCCATACATACGGCCAGTATAATTAATACGGCAAGTATGTTGGTCCGTAGAATCTGGTCGGGCCAGATTTTTAAAAATGATATAAGGACCCTACCCCATCCAATTTATTTCATTTCCTCACTTTACACTTCAAGAACATTCTAGAGAGCTATCCACTCTTCATCCACAAGAAGCCAAGAGATATTTGTGATTAACTTCATCAAACCAACAAAATCAAGTGTATGAAACTCATTGAAGTTCATCCAAGCCAAGGAATTCCAATGGGAGTGAACTAGGGTTTTGGTGCAAGAGAAGTATTTCCACTCAAGGCTTATTCCTACACTATCTAAGGTAAGTTTTATGATCTTTTCATCTTGTTTAAGGTAATGAGAGGTTGGGAGACTTAGATTATGGAAGGAGATAGAAAATGGATCACAAAGATAGGAATAATGAGATTTTGAGTAGTAGTATGAGTCATGAATATTGATATGTTGTGATTGTAAGTATGCTATAAGTGACATTTAGAACATGGGATAAGTATTATATGTGAGAAAACGCAATACTGAACTATGACTATGATTATGGAGGAATTGAAGTGAAATTGTGAAATGTGGATAATGTAGATGAATGATGATTGTTGCTTATAATATTGTGAATGTTGTTATGGATGTTTGGGAGTTGATAAATAATATGAGGAAAGTTGTATAAACAAAGGAAATGCTGCCCAATTTTCTCTAGCATTAGTAAGCACGTTCATATAATCGATTAGCTAATGTTGATGTGAATTCTCTTGAAGGTAGACACGTGAGCATTGAAGGAGAACAATTAAGCGAGAGAATTGTTAAACGAAAGAGGTATGTAAGGCTAATCCTTTCCTTCTAAGGCATGAATCCTATGGCATGAATCTTCCTATTTTCCCATGATCTTCCTAAATAACGAAAATTATGAGTCCATGACTATAAAGAGCTACATACGCATATGATAAAGGAAGGAGATACGATACGAGCATGATAATGATAATGATGAGTTAAGTATAAAGAATCTTAAAGTGAGGTACGATGTCCATGAGGTTAATGATCCTAAGTGTGGTTCCATTGATGCTTTTCCTTGTGTACACTCACCTTAAAATGTTAGTCCCCTCAAGGTGAGATATGATGCTTATGATCACTCCATAATGTAATCGGGGATTCACAACCTTATGTCACCCCGACATAGCCATAGTTGCCTTCAAGTTCTAATGTATGTTTTGATGATAAATGTATAATGATGCTAAGTTATGATAAGGTCATGATATGCCTTCGAGATGTATAATAATGTTAAGCTTATGATGAGTATATGACGATGCGATTCCACCGTGCCTAAACGGCCAGGCATGTCACCGCAAGGGCGGGCTGCATACGATTCCACCGTGCCTAGATGGCTGGGCACGTCACCGCTAAGGCGGGCTACTATGGTTACACCGAGACTAGAGGGCTAGGCATGACACCACTAGTAGGCGGCATATGATGGTTACCCGAACGCGGGTTAACGATGATGGTCTATCTATGATATGGGGATGTATGTGCTATGATTATATATGTAACACGATTATATATGATATATGTATGAAATGCATCCATTCTTAAAAGTTAAGCAGGTTATATCTTCATCTTATGTCTTATGATTTCTCTATTATATTCATTTCATTCATGCCTTACATACTCAGTACAATGTTCGTACTGACGTCCGTTTTCTTTGGACGCTGTGTTCATGCCCACAGGTAGGCAGGGAGGTGATCCAGACTCGTAGGAGCTACTATCAGACTTTGAGAGCTCCCCATTATTCCGGAGGTGCCATTGATTTATTTTTTTGTGTATATATATGTTTTGGGCATGACGGGGTCCTGTCCCGTCCCTATGTCTAGCACTCTAGTAGAGGCTCGTAGATACGTATGTGTGGGTAGTATGGTCTCACGATGTCCTTATTATATGTATATTATTTTGATAGCCGAGGGCTTACGTATATAAAGGTAATTATGTTTCGAAGTGAAAAATGGTTTTTCCTATGAATTGAGTATAAGATTAATGAATGAACGCTTGATGAGTACAACGGGTAATGGTATGAGCGGTGCTCAGTGGTTAGCCCCGGGTACCCGTCATGGCCCCTAGTCGGGTCGTGACAAAAGTGGTATCAGAGCAGTTCAGTCCTAGGAAGTGTCTATGAGCTGTGTCTAGTAAAGTCTTTTTATGGTGTGTTGCGCGCCACACTAATAAACAGGTGGCTACAGGGCATTTAGGAAAAAAATGACCATCCTTCATCTTAAGAGATCGTGCGATAGAGCTGAGTTATAAGATTATCTCCTCTCTAATAGTGTGCTATGATTTCATAAATGCCACCAAAGGGAAAAGCTACAGCCGCCCAGAAGGGCAAGATTACGAAGAAAAGTCGAGTAGAAAGGGAGCCGCCAATGAATGTAGAAGAGGGTGAATCACATAATGAGGCTCCATCTAATACCTCTCCTACTCCGCCTATTATAAAAGAACAAGAAGGGGCTTCAGCTCCTGCTCCAATGCCTCCAGTCCCTCCACCGGCTACTTCGGGTCGACAAGTGACCGAGGATATTCATCTATTGATGCAGTTAGTTGCTGCCCAGGCACAGCGGAAGGGTTCGGGTTCAAGTGACAGGGCCGTTAGTACTAGAGCCTGAGATTTCATGAGTTTGAATCCTCCGAAGTTTTTCGGGTCAAAGCCGAATGAAGACCCGCAAGGTTTTATTGATGAAATGTTGAGAACATTGAAGATTATTCATGCCTCCGAAACCGAATCCGTGGAGTTAGCATCTTATAGACTCCGGGATGTGGCGGTCTTATGGTACAATAATTGGATATCATCAAGAAAAGAGAATGTGCCTCCTCCCGTATGGCAAGAAGTTGTAGATGCCTTCATCTGGCACTATTTGCCACCCGAGGTCCGCCGATCTAGAGTGGATAGATTTTCAAATTTGAAACAAGGAAATATGAGTGCTCGGGAGTATAGCCTTCAGTTTAATTCATTAGCTAGATATGCCCCGACTATGGTGGCCGACATGGGCGATAGGGTGCACAGGTTTGTGAGTGGCTTAGGGCCACATTTATTTAAAGATTGTTTAACGGCTTCATTGCAAGACGGGATGGATATTTCCCACATTCAAGCCCATGCCCAGAAATTAGAAGGACAACAACATCCACAAAGGGGTGAACGTGATATTGATAGGGGACAAAGCAAGAGGGCCAGATCTATGGGGGCAGGTAGTGATTATAGAGGGGAATCAAGGCAGATATATTCTAGACACTCAGGCCAGTCGGCGACTAGTGCACCTCCACGATTTGCAGGTAGGAGATTTGACCGCTCCACTCCTTCAGGACAGGGTCAGATTTCGAGAGCTTCAGGTTCCCAGTTTGGGGGGTGATTATAGCCAGAGGAGACCACCAGTCCCACGATGTAGCCAGTGCAGAAAATTACACTCTGGGCCATGTCGCCAGGGCATAGATACTTGCTATGTTTGTGGACAGACTGGGCGCTTGATGCGTGATTGTCCCTCGAGGTATGGTAGAGGTGGGGTTCAGCCCAGAAGATCAGCAGCTGGTTCCTCTTCAGTGTGCCCGGTAGGGCAGACTCCCCAGATCCCAGCAAGTCGAGGTAGAGGCAGAGGGGGAGCATCTACTTCAGGTGCCACTCAGGCCCGTATCTATGCTTTAGCCGGACGACAATATCTTGAGTCCTCCCCGGATGTGGTTACAGGTATACTATCCGTGTTTTCTCATGATATATATGCATTGATAGATCCGGGTTCTACCTTATCTTATATTACTTTGTATGTTGCTAGTGTCACACCCCAATTCCACTAGGGTGTGATGGGCACCCGACCCCATATCCGGAGCCAAGCGAACCCACAGATTCTTATTACACACATAATTTCTTCAGACGCTAAAAATCAGATAAAAGTAAAATACATATTAAGCTTTCGAAATCCATCTTTTATCGTTCTCAATTTTAGGCAAAGTCCGTAATTATATAAAATTTACTACATAACACAGAATGACATATCGGCTGATGGAGCCACTTACAGACTGATAACCAATACCCATGACTCTGTCTGCAAAGTCTCTAGCATAAATCCAGAATTCATAACATACATATACAAACTCTGACTCGGCAACACTCCGGGAGCAAATGGATCCTGCCAACTCCGCTGGAACATCTTCTGTAATAACTTCAACTCATCTGGGTGTACCTGCGCGGCATGAAACGCAGCCCCCGAAGAAGAGGGGTCAGTACGAAAAATGTACTGAGTATGTAAAGCATGGAATACAGAAAACTAAACCATAATCGAAACAGACAGTACAAACAGTAAGTACACTATCCAAAGTACCAACATTTATTTTTCGAACGCAGATCATATGTCAGAAAAAAAGGGATACCGATCGAGAGTACTAGAAGGTTTGTTTTCCACACGCAGAGCATATATGCCGAAGTCATATGTCAGAAGAAGTACGGATCCAGAATGTCAGAATGTTGATTTTCCAGACACAGATCATGTATATCAATATCATAGGTTAGAAAAAGTGCAGAGGGTACAGAATGCCAGAGAACTTACTTTCCAGACACAAATCGTATATCGTATGTGTGCGTATAACAGATCCCGGCCCTTCCGTGAGGGACGCGGTGGACAGAAATATCAATGCATGTCAGAACATATGCCATATCCGGCCCCATTATGGGACACGGTGAACAGAACGTGGTCGCCACCCCGTCACTGGCGCCACAACACAACATACTCCAAAGTAGGGAATAGCTCCGTAACATATCATATCGTATCATAATGTGCACATATCAAACATATCAGATGGCCATATCATATCATCATATATCAGAATATGTGTACATGGCACAGCATACTCCACAACCCATGTACACGTATACCTGCCCCCTCACATCGAGGCACGGCGAACAATGCAGTGGAATACGCGTGATAACATATCCTGGCCCGGGCTCAGTGAAGGAAGCATTGAGGCATCCACGAGTGGAGTAGTGAGAAACTTATGCATCATAAAATATTTACAAAGACTCAACAGAATAATCTGAATGACAGGTCATTTAAGAAAGAAATCAGACGATAGTCATAGCACGTACCTTTCGGATGTCGCGGGGGATTATATCAAATTAAAGATTTTGGGATTGTTTGAACATATCAAAATATAAACATTTACAGAATCTCGATAGCATAACTCAGACGACAAATCATATAAAAGAGATTGAACGGTAGTCATAGCGTATGCCTTTCGGATATCACAATAGCATATGTCAAAATAAGCTTTCTGAAATCATTTTCATGTTTCAAAATATATTATGGGACTTAACAAAATGAGTCAAACGAATGTCATATAGTAGTTAGAAGAGTAACCAAGAGTTTTCCTTTGAATTTTATTCCAAAATAAGTCAAACGGAACAAATCAAAAAATATCCGGGAAAGTGGGCCCACCTCGGGTCAAATGAGGTGGCGCACATAATTTACGTATGTTACACTTCATAACGTTACCCGTGAGAGTTCTAAGGTAGTCGGGTCCTATTTGTGAAAGTTCTAGACATTTAGGCACCTTTTCTAACTATTCATAACATATTCAATTCAATTCTACTGAATGAAAAAGGGGCAAATTCGAACGTAGATTCCGAAGAGTAGAGTCGTCCCCGAGGCTCGTATCAAAGCCTATCATACCTAGGACATGCCAAGAGAAGGAAAGATAAAGCTTTACATACCTTATTCGCTCCTTACGCTCTCCAAATTCAAATCCCGTTTCGTCCAAAATCTACATTTGGTCACATTTACCAAATATAAATCATAAGGTTTAAAAGTTCAATCTTAACCAATACTTGTCTACAAAAATTTGGGCAGCATCTCCCCTATACATATAGCATCCCCGAGAATTCAACTCGGCCAAAAATACCACAACAAATCCGAGAATGTAACTCGGCCAAATTATCAATAACGATACCAACAATCATATCTTCCAACTTCACAATTATTTCGAAATACATCCTAACTTTAGCAACTCTTGTCACACAATTCAACAGCATTTTTCTTATATTCAATTCAATCCCGACAACCCAACTTACAATCTTCCAAACATATTTCTTGCTTCCAAATTCATGAGTTATATCCACAATCCACACATTACAAATTCACTTATACAATTATAAGGAATCATACTAATATCCATTAACTTATTCAATAATCCACAAACGATTTTCACTCCGTTTCAGGCCACTAAATCCTCATTTTACATCATAGAATCTACTATAACAATAATTAAAATACTAAGTGAAATTAGTTCATCACTTCTACACAATACACTACACGGGCTCATTCCATAATTCAACAACATCAACACAACAAACTATAACTCTATTCTTGCAATTATTCCTTAACCAAACTTGATAAAGAAAGAGATTCAATAATTTATACCTTATTTTTATGAAGGTAGCAAACTCTTCACCATTTTCTTGTTCCCAAGCCACTCCAACACCAAACGAAATTATATCCGCGACTACGCGTTGCCCGGACCTCGATCCATATTTCGTAGCTTGAAATTTTGCTCAAAATCTTCACTTTTATGTGAGATTTAAGCTCCCTTTTGAGTGCAGAATTTTCTGGAAATTTTGGACCATTCTATGATGAAAAATGGGGGTTTTGACCCTTTTTATAATAAGTTTGGGTCGGTTTCACTGTAGCTACGGTACTGTACCAGTGCTGTAGCGGTACTGTTTCTGCGCGACAGTTCAGTTTGTAACGTCTATAATTCTCTACTCCGACGCCCTATCGACGAGCGGTTTGTTGCATTACAAACTAGACTCGACGAACTTCATTTTAGGCTTTTCAAACACCTTAAAAATCCTCATATACTAGGAGATATGCCCCTCCAAAGTTGACTAAAAATCTGTCCAGCACTTTCTCAAATTTTCGTCGAACTTATTTTTTAAATTTCCAAATTTGCCCTTAGCCTTTCTCAATATTTCCGCATCAATATTTTCACAGACAACTTGTGTGCTAAACAAGATCAAGAACGTAGCCTTTCTCTTAATTTCCCGCAATTATCTTGAATTATCCGAATGTACAAAATGCGGGATATAACATCCTCCCCCCCTTTAGAACATTCGTCCTCGAATGTTCAACTGACCTCATGGGGTGATGTAATACTTCGGGAGGGTCCTTCCCAGCTCACCTCTTCATTGTTATGGTTTCGTCATCACACCTTAACAGAAGCCAGGTCTTTAGTACGCAGCCTTCGCTTAACGATTCAATATGGCCATAGGTTGTTCCTTGCTCTCATACTCCTCGACACAAGTGTACTTATTTTTAGTTTCTTTGTATCGGCACTCTGGCATGAGTTCCTTACAAACATGGTCGAGCATCGCTTCACGTCAATGGTTCATATGGTCTCGTAGAGTATACTCTCATGCTTTATATAATTAACGGTTCATGAACCATTTTCTAGTGTCTGACGAACTATTTTATTTCATTCCTAGGCTCTGCATTCTTTCTTTCTTTCAAAGGTTTTCAAACTTCCAATTGTCGATACTTTCATTATAACAATCGTTGTTATCCGAAATATCCTTTGAATCTTATCATTTTCTCTATTACCCATTGTAAACTTAACTTGCGACTCTTTCTTGCTCTCTTTGTTACTCTCTAAACCATATCGCTGCGCACTTAGGTACGGCGCAACTTTGCCCAGTATGAGGGATTCAAATTGTGATCTAATATACCTAACATATTCTTCCCCCTTTTTAGGGAGATTCTTATCCGTCAACGGTCCTCGAGTACCCTCGTCTTTCTTTCCGACTCAGCGCATAACATATCGAAAACTTCTTACCGTAAATCTTTCTTTCACTTTGTGTCTATGTCATCACAAGACGTAATCATTCTTTTGTTCGCTTCACATCCCTTGTCATAATCACTATTACTTTAAGCCCACTTATTGAAATCGGTTCTCGAGTCTTACATAATCCACTTCCGCTATATTACCACACTTTATTCTTTTCACGTGCCTATCTTTGAGTTCTTACCCAAATAGTCTCTTACTTTACCGATAGTTTCGTTCGGGGTTTCGCTTACCGAGGCTCCCTTACTTTTACCTTTTTCTAACACTTTGATCTCTTTCTTTACCGTAATGCCGGTCGTTGGGACACACGTGTCCACTAATATAATCACAGATGAGGCATCATACGCATTCATATGTATATACATAATTATTATCAGCTAGCCCACAAAATACTTCCAAACGCCGTTCAAGCCTATCCTAATTCCAAAGTTGTAGCGTACTTTCTGTCTTTTCTCTAGTCTCGCCTGTCGCGTGCTAGGTGGCTCCTTATAATCTCCAACAATCCCGTATACTTCTGTTTTCCCTTAGGCCATTCTAGCCTCTAGTTTGTCTCTTATACTTAAATCTATGAAATTTTTTCATACTTCCCAGGGGGGTCACCCATCCTCACACCTTAGCACGCTTAACCTCGAAATTTGGTTGGGATTCGGTGCCTTAATACTGATATAATCGCGTCCACTTCCTCGTATGGTCTTTATTACATAATCTGGGGCAAGTCAAAGTCTTACAGATTCCGGGGCATGTCCATAACACGTCCCTCTTTGTACAATTACTATTTTACCCTTCTCCATCCCGATGTTCACCTTTCATTTTTATGTATAACTATCTTCCGTCCTGGGTTCCCAGAGTCCCAATGGTAATAAACATACCTTCGTCGCCATTAGTTATACATACACGGTTACCAGCCTGTTTGGATTTCCACTCACCATTCGTACATAATAATTTACAGCAACCTGCTTGTCAACTTTCTCTGAATCTTTCAACAGACCTTGCTCCTCTTATACTATTCTTTCTATTCAGAACCTGTATACAGCAAGTATCAACCAATGCCTTACAGAGCATACGACTATATATCACATTCTAGCCATCCAGAACTTTCTGTTTCAGGTAGCAGAACAAATATATCCAGACTTACCTTTATGACCTCCCATGTCACCACTTGCCATTTCTCGCCGTATGTAAGGCTTACGCAAGAAATCTTATTTCCTGTGACTTGGCTCTATCGCACGATCTAAGACAGAAAGAAGGTCAACAATCCCTAGATGCCCCGTAGCCTCCTGTTTATAAATGTGGCGCGCTTCACACCATAAACAGGACTCTACCGGACACGACTTTGCAGACAACCCCTTGGACAGACCTGCTCTGATACCACTTTGTCACACCCCAATTCCACTAGGGTGTGATGGGCACCCGACCCCATATCCGGAGCCGAGCGAACCCACAGATTCTTATTACACACATAATTTCTTCAGACGCTGAAAATCAGATAAAAGTAAAATACATATTAAGCTTTCGAAATCCATCTTTTATCGTTCTCAATTTTAGGCAAAGTCCGTAATTATATAAAATTTACTACATAACACAGAATGACATATCGGCTGATGGAGCCGCTTACAGACTGATAACCAATACCCACGACTCTGTCTGCAAAGTCTCTAGCATAAATCCATAATTCATAACATACATATACAAACTCTGACTCGGCAACACTCCGGGAGCAAATGGATCCTGCCAACTCCGCTGGAACATCTTCTGTAATAACTTCAACTCATCTGGGTGTACCTGCGCGGCATGAAACGCAGCCCCCGAAGAAGAGGGGTCAGTACGAAAAATGTACTGAGTATGTAAAGCATGGAATACAGAAAACTAAACCATAATCGAAACAGACAGTACAAACAGTAAGTACACTATCCAAAGTACCAACATTTATTTTTCGAACGCAGATCATATGTCAGAAAAAAAGGGATACCGATCGAGAGTACTAGAAGGTTTGTTTTCCACACGCAGAGCATATATGCCGAAGTCATATGTCAGAAGAAGTACGGATCCAGAATGTCAGAATGTTGATTTTCCAGACACAGATCATGTATATCAATATCATAGGTTAGAAAAAGTGCAGAGGGTACAGAATGCCAGAGAACTTACTTTCCAGACACAAATCGTATATCGTATGTGTGCGTATAACAGATCCCGGCCCTTCCGTGAGGGACGCGGTGGACAGAAATATCAATGCATGTCAGAACATATGCCATATCCGGCCCCATTATGGGACACGGTGAACAGAACGTGGTCGCCACCCCGTCACTGGCGCCACAACACAACATACTCCAAAGTAGGGAATAGCTCCGTAACATATCATATCGTATCATAATGTGCACATATCAAACATATCAGATGGCCATATCATATCATCATATATCAGAATATGTGTACATGGCACAGCATACTCCACAACCCATGTACACGTATACCTGCCCCCTCACATCGAGGCACGGCGAACAATGCAGTGGAATACGCGTGATAACATATCCTGGCCCGGGCTCAGTGAAGGAAGCATTGAGGCATCCACGAGTGGAGTAGTGAGAAACTTATGCATCATAAAATATTTACAAAGACTCGACAGAATAATCTGAATGACAGGTCATTTAAGAAAGAAATCAGACGATAGTCATAGCACGTACCTTTCGGATGTCGCGGGGGATTATATCAAATTAAAGATTTTGGGATTGTTTGAACATATCAAAATATAAACATTTACAGAATCTCGATAGCATAACTCAGACGACAAATCATATAAAAGAGATTGAACGGTAGTCATAGCGTATGCCTTTCGGATATCACAATAGCATATGTCAAAATAAGCTTTCTGAAATCATTTTCATGTTTCAAAATATATTATGGGACTTAACAAAATGAGTCAAACGAATGTCATATAGTAGTTAGAAGAGTAACCAAGAGTTTTCCTTTGAATTTTATTCCAAAATAAGTCAAACGGAACAAATCAAAAAATATCCGGGAAAGTGGGCCCACCTCGGGTCAAATGAGGTGGCGCACATAATTTACGTATGTTACACTTCATAACGTTACCCGTGAGAGTTCTAAGGTAGTCGGGTCCTATTTGTGAAAGTTCTAGACATTTAGGCACCTTTTCTAACTATTCATAACATATTCAATTCAATTCTACTGAATGAAAAAGGGGCAAATTCGAACGTAGATTCCGAAGAGTAGAGTCGTCCCCGAGGCTCGTATCAAAGCCTATCATACCTAGGACATGCCAAGAGAAGGAAAGATAAAGCTTTACATACCTTATTCGCTCCTTACGCTCTCCAAATTCAAATCCCGTTTCGTCCAAAATCTACATTTGGTCACATTTACCAAATATAAATCATAAGGTTTAAAAGTTCAATCTTAACCAATACTTGTCTACAAAAATTTGGGCAGCATCTCCCCTATACATATAGCATCCCCGAGAATTCAACTCGGCCAAAAATACCACAACAAATCCGAGAATGTAACTCGGCCAAATTATCAATAACGATACCAACAATCATATCTTCCAACTTCACAATTATTTCGAAATACATCCTAACTTTAGCAACTCTTGTCACACAATTCAACAGCATTTTTCTTATATTCAATTCAATCCCGACAACCCAACTTACAATCTTCCAAACATATTTCTTGCTTCCAAATTCATGAGTTATATCCACAATCCACACATTACAAATTCACTTATACAATTATAAGGAATCATACTAATATCCATTAACTTATTCAATAATCCACAAACGATTTTCACTCCGTTTCAGGCCACTAAATCCTCATTTTACATCATAGAATCTACTATAACAATAATTAAAATACTAAGTGAAATTAGTTCATCACTTCTACACAATACACTACACGGGCTCATTCCATAATTCAACAACATCAACACAACAAACTATAACTCTATTCTTGCAATTATTCCTTAACCAAACTTGATAAAGAAAGAGATTCAATAATTTATACCTTATTTTTATGAAGGTAGCAAACTCTTCACCATTTTCTTGTTCCCAAGCCACTCCAACACCAAACGAAATTATATCCGCGACTACGCGTTGCCCGGACCTCGATCCATATTTCGTAGCTTGAAATTTTGCTCAAAATCTTCACTTTTATGTGAGATTTAAGCTCCCTTTTGAGTGCAGAATTTTCTGGAAATTTTGGACCATTCTATGATGAAAAATGGGGGTTTTGACCCTTTTTATAATAAGTTTGGGTCGGTTTCACTGTAGCTACGGTACTGTACCAGTGCTGTAGCGGTACTGTAGCGGTACTGTAGCAGTGCTGTAGCGGTACTGTTTCTGCGCGACAGTTCAGTTTGTAACGTCTATAATTCTCTACTCCGACGCCCTATCGACGAGCTGTTTGTTGCATTACAAACTAGACTCGATGAACTTCATTTTAGGCTTTTCAAATACCTTACAAATCCTCATATACTAGGAGATATGCCCCTCCAAAGTTGACTAAAAATCTGTCCAGCATTTTCTCAAATTTTCGTCGAACTTATTTTTCAAATTTTCAAATTTGCCCTTAGCCTTTCTCAATATTTCCGCATCAATATTTTCATAGACAACTTGTGTGCTAAACAAGATCAAGAACGTAGCCTTTCTCTTAATTTCCCGCAATTATCTTGAATTATCCGAATGTACAAAATGCGGGATATAACATCTAGTCGTATTGGGGTGAAACCCGAGCCAATTAGACCTTTTGAGGTATCTACTCTGGTTGGTGATCCCGTGATAGCTAGACAAGTGTACAAAAATTATGTAATTGTGATATGCGACCGCCAGACTAAAGTTGATTTAATTGAGCTGGAAATGTTAGATTTCGATGTGGTTATGGGTATAGATTGGTTGGCCTCATGTTATGCTAATGTTGATTGCCGAATGAAAGTAGTTCAATGTCAATTTCCGGGAGAGCCCGGGCTTGAATAGAAGGGTAACACAGCATCTCCCAGGGGTAGTCTTATTTCCTACCTTAAGGCAAGAAAGATGATAGTTAAAGGCTATATTTATCACATAGTCCGAGTTCATGACACCGAAGCAAAGTCGCCAACTTTCAATCCGTTCCGGTAGTGAATGAATTTCCGGATGTATTTTCAGATGAACTTCCAGGCCTTCCTTTGGAAAGCGAAATTGATTTCGCTATTGATGTGTTGCCGGACACCAAGCCTATTTCTATTCCTCCTTACCGAATGGCTCCGGCAGAATTGAAAGAGCTAAAGGCACAGTTGAAAGATTTGCTTGAGAAGGGGTATATTAGACCCAGTTCATCACCGTGGGGAGCACAAGTCCTATTTGTAAGAAAGAAAGATGGTTCCTTACGGATGTGTATCGATTATAGCCAGTTGAATAAGGTGACGATAAAGAACAAATATCCTCTCCCAAGAATTGATGATTTGTTTGATCAATTACAAGGTGCCAAGTGGTTTTTCAAAATAGACCTAAGGTCAGGTTATCATCAAGTAAGAGTTAAAGAAGGAGATATTCCCAAAAATGCTTTCAGAACGAGATATGGCCATTATGAATTCCGGGTGATGTCATTTGGGTTAACTAATGCTCCGGCAATGTTCATGAATTTGATGAATAATGTACTCAGGCCTCTCTTAGATCTGTTCATGATAGTATTCATTGACGATATTCTGGTATACTCTCGCACAAAATCAGAACATGCTGACCATTTACATATTGTTCTTGGAATTCTTTGAACTAGAGAATTGTATGCAAAATTCTCAAAGTGCGAGTTTTGGCTGAATTCTGTGACATTTTTGGGTCATGTTATTTCAGATGATGGCATTCGAGTTGATACTCAGAAAATTGAAGCTGTGAAGACTTGGCAAAGGCCTACGACGCCTACAGAAGTTCGTAGTTTTCTGGGATTGGCAGGTTACTATAGAAGGTTCGTAGAAGGATTTTCATCTATTTCAGCCCCATTGACGAAGCTAACCCAAAAGTCAGCTAAATTTCAGTGGAATGATGCTTGTGAACGCAGCTTCCAAGAGTTGAAGGACAGATTGTTACACCTCAGAAAATTTCCCGTTGGTACGCAAGTAAATGAACTAATGAGGTGTGCGAGGAGTGCGAGTGTATAATGTTTCATGGGAAATGTATGTAAAGGGATGTGGATGATTAGAATGAAAAGACGAGAAATGAGAAAAATTGAAAGTTGGCAAAACTGCCCAGTGGTAGTATATTGCAAAATACGGACCGTAAAGTGCAATACGGTCCGTAAACTGGCAGTCGTAAACTGCCATACAAAAGCTTCAGCTTTCTGCCAGTGGTCGTAAAGTGCAAATACGGACCGTAAACTGGTATACGGTCCGTAAACTGCCAGGTCGTAAACTGGCATACCAAACTTCAACTTTCTGCCAGCTGAGGAAGAGGTATAATACGACCTGGTGGACGGACCGTAAAGTGATTTACGGCCCGTAAACCATGGTCGTAAATCACCATGCATGCAGGCCAAAGTTTCTGGTTCTACTTAAGCTTAAAAACGACCACGAGGGACGGTCCGTAAACTGAAATACGGACCGTAAACCTCCATGGACGACCACTGTTCACCCAGCACAGATTTTTCAATTCATTAAATATGAGGATCAAGACTTTTCTTATTTCATTTACAACATTACACCACTTCTCTCTAGAACTTCCCTCTACATTTATTTTATGAGTTTTCAAGGATTATAAGTCATCCATAACATTAAGACAAGTAAATCAAGGATAAGGGAATCATCAAGGATCATCCAAGTCAAGAAATCCAAATGGAGAAAAACTAGGGTTTTGCTCAAAGGAGAATATTATCAACCAAAGCTTGTTCCTACAACTTCTAAGGTAAGACTCATGATTTTTACAAGATGTTTGAGGTATTGGAGAATTAAAATACATGGATTGTAGAAAATGTGGTCAACTAGGTCATGAATGATGAATAGTGACATTTTGAGAAATAGTTTGAATTGAGTTATGAATGTTGTTGTGTTGTGATATGAATGTGTTATAAAATGTATTAAGATCATGAACTAAACACTCTAGACGAATGGACGAAAATGGGTGTTATAATCATGAATGTGGGTGAATTAGAGGCAAATTGAGGAATTCTAGATAATGTGGATAATGTGAATGACTAATGGCCATTGTTATGATATTAATGAAGGTATAAACGCTAGCATTGGAAGGGAACGTGCAAGCATAGAATAGTTCGACGGAAAGGTATGTAAGGCTAACCCTTCTTTCATAAGGCATGGTTCTTGGCCAAATTCCTAAATTCCTCTATATGAGTATGTTGTCTTCACATGGTTGACATTCCGAGCTCATAAGCTCACGACCCTTGATATGTACTATGCTTATACTACGTTCCTCGTATGACGAGTAAGTCTATAATGTAAATGTAACGATAATGATGAGGATAGAAATGATGATGAGAGTAAAATGAGACTAGAGATACTTACGAGCTACGATATATGTGTATGTGTGCCTATGAAGGGCTATAATAAGACCCCGAGCTTATGATGCCGGGTAAGACTATATGTATATGACTATGTATAAAGTATGTATACGGTTACGAAACGCGCGCACACTTCTGCAGAGGGTACGGATAACCCTGATGCCTTGGTAGGGCCAGGTATGTATGACCTTGAGCCTTGGTTGGCCAAGTATGTATAAGACACCGATCCCATGAGGTCGGGTATGCTATGTATATGAAATGACTATGTATATAATATGAATATGAATGTGAAAAGACTATGTATAGGAATACGGATAAGGACATGTATACGAATATGAGCACAAGTATGGTACGAGTATTACTATGGGATACGAACGACGATGTATGCAAGTAAGCGACATGATGATGATATTACTGTCTCCCCTCCTATGCTATCTTCATATGATATCTATTATGCTTATATATTGATGTTGATCATGCTTTACATACTCAGTACATTCTTCGTACTGACGTCCTTTTGTTTGTGGACGCTGCGTCATGCCCGCAGGTGCGCAGGGAGACAAATTTGATCCTTAGCTGCCTATTCGGAGATTTCATAGAGAGCTCCATTTCCTTCGGAGCCATATCTTTTGGGTACTCATTCTTTTGTGTATATAATTATGGGCATAGCGGGGTCCTGTCCCGCTAATGTGATATGTTATACTCTTAGAGGTTCGTAGACGTGTGTGTGTGTGGGTAGATGTGTTTGGCCTTGTCGGCCTATGTTTTGTATATCATTTTGTCGGCCACGTCGGCCCATGTACATTGATGTGGCATAAATGCCTATGATGATATAAATGTGCGGTTGTCCATATGGGACTAGTTGAGGAATCATTGGAAATGCATATATAATTATGTGGCTCACCTAGATGTAAGTATAAGAGTAAGCTAAGAGAGTTCTCGGGTGAGTTAGCACCGGGTGCTCGTCGCGGTCCCGAGTCGGGTCGTGACAAAAGTGGTATCAGAGCAGTTCAGTCCTAGGATGTGTCTACGAGCCGTGTCTAGTAGAGTCTTGGTTATGGGTGTGTTGCGCGCCACACTTATAAATGAGGAGCTACGGACATCTTAGGAATATATGACCTTCTTTCTTCATAAGAATCGTGCGATAGAGCTATGATGTAAGAAATTCTTGTTCTTAAATCGTGTGTTGTGTATTTCAGAGATGCCTAAAAAGAAAAAGGCTATAGCAGCCCAAAAGGGCAAGACGGTGGCAGAAAAGCAGGCTGAAAGAGCACCGCCACCGGTAGTAGAGGAAGATGAGTCCCAGAGTGCGGCTCAATCTCAGTCCTCCCAGACAGTGCCTATTACTGAGGAGCACGTGGGAGCCTCAACCCCAGCTCCAGCTCCTCCACCGAATGCTTCAGGCCAAGATGTGATAGAGGCTATTAATTTGTTGACTTAGTTGGTTGCGGCCCAGACTCAGAGGCCAAGCGCAGGGAAAGGTGACAGGACTGTTAGTGCAAGGGCCTGTGACTTCATTGCTTTGAAACCCCGAAATTCTTTGGGTCGAAACTGGAAGAGGATCCCCAGGACTTTATTGATGGTATGCTAAAGACGCTCCGGTTGATACATGCTTCAGACACCGAATCGGTGGAGCTAGCGTCATACAGATTGAGGGATGTCTCAATCCAGTGGTATACGGTTTGGATGGCTTCGCGGGGAGCCAATACACCTCCGCCGGTATGGCAAGAGTTTGTCGATGCTTTTATCCGTCACTACATGCCTTCAGATGTTCGGCGAGCTAGGGCCGATAAATTCTTGAATCTGAGGCAAGGTAGCATGAGTGCTACAGAGTATAGTCTCCGCTTCAATTCCTTGGCTAGGTATGCTTCGGCCATGGTAGCGGATATGGGCGATCGGGTGCACCGGTTTGTGAAAGGCCTAGGGCCACACTTGATGGATAAATGTTTGACTGCGTCCCTTCAGGATGGCATGGATATTGCACGCATTCAGGCACATGCTCTGGAATTAGAGGAACACCTACAGCAGCGGAGAAATGAACGTGAGCAGGACAGGGGCCATAACAAGAGGGACAGACCTTCGGGTTCGAGGAGCGAGTCCAGGGGCGGACACAGACAGCATTTTCCCAGACATTCAGGCTATTCTATGACCAGTACACCTCCACAGTTCATGGGGCAGAGATTTGACAGATCTACTCATTCCGAGCTGAGTCAGGGTTATTCGGGGTCTCAGTTTAGAGGTGATTCAGGCCAGCCAAGGCCACCCGTACCACGATGTTCTCAGTGTGGAAAGTTGCATTGGGGTCAGTGCCGATCAGGTTCAGACGCTTGCTATTCATGTGGTCGTCCAGGCCATATTATGCGTGATTGCCCCTCAGTACATGGTAGAGGTAGGACCCAGCCATCAGGGTCGGTAGCTGGATCTTCGGCATCTGTACGCCCTACGGGGCCAGGCTCACATGCGCCAGTCGGCCATGGTAGAGGTAGAGGTAGAGCTCCCAGTACTAGCGGTCCTCAGCACCGTATTTATGCTTTGGCTGGATGCCAAGATCTTGAGTCTTCTCCTGATGTGGTCACAGGTATATTATCGGTATTCTCTCATGATGTATATGCTTTGATTGATCCGGGCTCCACATTATCATATGTTACTCCATATATTGCGGGTCGATTTATAATTGAGTCGGAGTCTATCAAACCTTTTGAGGTGTCTACACCCGTGGGTGACTCGGTAATAGCTAGCCGAGTATATAGGAATTGTGTGATTGTGATTTGTGATCGTCGTATCATGATTGATTTGCATGAGCTAGAAATGGTAGATTTTGACGTTATTATGGGCATGGATTGGTTGGCTTCTTGTTACGCCAATGTTGATTGCCGAATGAAGATGGTTCCTTTCCAGTTTCCGGGAGAACCAGTCTTAGAATGGAAAGGGAATGCGGCATCACCAAAAGGTAGGTTTATTTCCTATCTAAAGGCAAGGAAGATGATCACGAAAGGGTGTATTTATCACCTAGTGCGAGTTCAAGATGTAGAAGCTGAGTCGCCGACCCTTCAGTCAGTTCCGGTAGTGAACGAATTTCCGGATGTGTTCCCGGAAGAGCTTCCAGGCCTTCCTCCCGAGCGAGATATAGATTTTGCGATTGATGTGTTGCCAGACACTAATCCCATATCTATTCCTCCCTATAGGATGGCACCCGCAGAGTTGAAAGAGTAGAAGGAGCAATTGAAAGACTTGCTTGAGAAAGGCTTCATTCGGCCTAGTTCATCCCCGTGGGGAGCACCCGTATTGTTCGTCCGGAAGAAGGATGGCTCCTTGAGAATGTGCATTGATTATCGGCAATTGAATAAAGTGACAATTAAGAAAAAGTATCCCCTCCCGAGGATTGATGATTTATTTGATCAATTGCAAGGTGCCAAATGGTTTTCAAAGATTGATTTGAGGTCCGGGAATCACCAAGTAAGAGTTAGGGAGAAAGATATCCCTAAGACAGCTTTCAGAACAAGATATGGCCATTTCGAGTTCCGAGTAATGTCGTTTGGGCTAACTAATGCACCGGCAGTGTTTATGGACTTAATGAACAATGTATTCAGGCCTTTTTCTGGATCGATTCGTGATTGTATTCATCGATGACATCCTAGTGTATTCTAGATCCAAGGCAGAACATGTGGATCATTTGCGAATTGTCCTTGGAGTTCTTCGAGCTCGAGAGTTATTCGCGAAGTTTTCCAAATGCGAGTTTTGGTTGAACTCAGTGGCATTTCTGGACCACATTGTTGCAGCTGACGGTATTCGAGTGGATAGCCAAAAGATTGAGGCAGTGAAGACTTGGCCAAGGCCCACGACCCCTACGGAGGTTCGTAGCTTTTTGGGTTTAGCAGGTTATTACAGAAGATTTGTTGAGGATTTCTCTTCTATTTCTGCACCGCTCACCAAGTTGACTCAGAAGTCAGCTAAGTTTCAATGGACAGATGCTTGCGAGCGTAGTTTCCAAGAGTTGAAAGACCGACTGACTTCAGCCCCAGTCTTGACACTTCCAGAAGGATTGGAAGGATATGTTATTTTTTGTGATGCTTCAGGCGTCGGGCTAGGCTGTGTATTGATGCAAAATGGTAAGCTGATTGCGTATGCTTCTAGACAATTACGGAAACATGAGCAGAATTATCCTACCCATGACTTAGAATTGGCCACGGTGGTCCATGCTTTAAAGATATGGAGACATTACTTATATGGTGTCCACGTGGATATTTATACAGATCATAAGAGTCTCCAGTACATCTTCAAGCAGAAAGAGTTGAATTTGTGGCAACGACGATGGCTAGAGTTGCTAAAAGACTATGACGTCGAAATCCTGTACCACCCCGGAAAGGCAAATGTTGTGGCTGATGCTCTTAGCCGTAGGTCGATGGGAAGTCTAAGTGATGTACGACCAGAAAAGAAAGAGATGGCCCGTGATCTTCAGCAGTTAGCTAGCCTAGGAGTCCGAGTGGTGGACTCTGGTAGCAGTGGAGCTATTATTCAGAATTCAGCAGTTTCATCGTTAGTAGCGGAAGTAGAAGAGTAACAATATGAGGATCCCATGCTAATGCAGTATAGAGATACACTCCCTCAGAAGGAGGAGTCATCATTTGACATTTCGGAAGACGGAGTTCTCCGATGTCGAGGCAGGTTATGTGTTCCCGATGTGGCAGGTCTACGCCATCAGATTTTGAGAGAAGCTCATTGTTCCCGTTACTCCGTTCACCCTGGAGCGACGAAAATGTATCGTGATCTTAAGACTATATATTGGTGGAATGGGATGAAGAAAGACGTAGCAGAATTCGTAGCTCAGTGTCCTAATTCCCAACAAGTGAAAATAGAACACCAAAAGTCGGGTGGCTTATTGCAAGCCATAGAAATACCAACTTGGAAGTGGGAAGTGATTAATATGGATTTCATTACAGGGTTACCCCATTCTCGACGTAAATATGATTCTATATGGGTGATCGTGGATAGGCTCACAAAGTCAGCGCATTTCTTACCGGTCAGAACGACCTATATGGCAGAAGATTATGCCAAGCTTTATCTTAAAAAGATAGTGAGACTCCATGGCGTTCCGGTATCTATCATCTCCGATAGAGGGACTCAGTTTACAGCCAAGTTTTGGGGGTCTTTCCAAGAAGGTTTAGGGACCCAAGTGCGCCTAAGCACGGTGTTTCACCCACAGACCGATGGGCAAGCTGAACGTACTATTCAGACTCTTGAAGATATGTCACGGGCATGTATGATAGATTTTGGAGGAAATTGGGATGACCATTTGCCACTCATTGAGTTTGCTTACAATAACAGTTACCATTCTAGCATTCAAATGGCACCGTATGAAGCTCTATATGGGCGAAAGTGTAGATCCCCAATTGGGTGGTTTGAAACCGGAGAAGCTAATTTGATAGGGCCAGACTTGGTCCAGCAAGCAATAGAGAAAGTTAAGCTCATACAAGATCGGTTGCTAGCGGCTCAAAGTCGTCAGAAGTCCTATGCGGATAATCGTCAAAAAGACTTAGAGTTCAAAGTGAAAGATTGGGTATTCTTGAAAGTGTCGCCAAAGGGCGTGATGCGATTTGGCAAAAAGGGGAAGCTCAGTCCCCGGTATATTGGGCCATACGAAATTGTGCGCAAAATAGGCAAAGTGGCCTATGAACTAGATCTACCTCCAGATTTGGAGTCAGTCCATCCAGTATTTCATGTCTCGATGCTTCGGAAGTGTGTTGGAGATCCTACGAGGATCGTCCCAGTGAATGATATTCAAGTGACAGAAAAGTTAACTTATGATGAAATACCCATTGCCATATTAGATAGGCAAGTACGGAGGCTTAGAAACAAAGAAGTGGCCTCAATTAAAGTTCTGTGGAGAAATAACAATCGAGAGGAAATGACATGGGAAGCAGAAGAGAATATGCGATCCAAATACCCACATTTATTTCAGCCCTTGGAAGAAGTCCAAGATGAGTCGTCAAAATCATAAGGTATGCATGTTTTCCTTTTATACATTCAGGTCGTGTGTGGCCAAATTTCTAGTGCTGTTGTATTATTGCCATGTGAGGCATTGTTATTGTGGGTTGTTGTGACAGGGTGGTAGTGCCACATTACAGAGGAAACTCTGGCGAAAGTTTTATAGAATTCCCCAAGCCTTTAACATTCGAGGACGAATGTTCCTAAGGGGGGTAGAATGTTACACCTCGGAAAATTTCCCGTTGGTACGCAAGTAAATGAACTAATGAGGTGTGCGAGGAGTGCGAGTGTATAATGTTTCATGGGAAATGTATGTAAAGGGATGTGGATGATTAGAATGAAAAGTCGAGAAATGAGAAAAATTAAAAGTTGGCAAAACTGCCCAGTGGTCGTATATTGCAAAATACGGACTGTAAAGTGCAATACGGTCCGTAAACTGGCAGTCGTAAACTGCCATGCAAAAGCTTCAGCTTTCTGCCAGTGGTCGTAAAGTGCAAATACGGACCGTAAACTGGTATACGGTCCGTAAACTGCCAGGTCGTAAACTGGCATACCAAACTTCAACTTTCTGCCAGCTGAGGAAGAGGTATAATACGACCTGGTGGACGGACCGTAAAGTGATTTACGGCCCGTAAACCATGGTCGTAAATCACCATGCATGCAGGCCAAAGTTTCTGGTTCTACTTAAGCTTAAAAACGACCACGAGGGACGGTCCGTAAACTGAAATACGGACCGTAAACCTCCATGGACGACCACTGTTCACCCAGCACAGATTTTTCAATTCATTAAATATGAGGATCAAGACTTGTCTTATTTCATTTACAACATTACACCACTTCTCTCTAGAACTTCCCTCTACATTTATTTTATGAGTTTTCAAGGATTATAAGTCATCCATAACATTAAGACAAGTAAATCAAGGATAAGGGAATCATCAAGGATCATCCAAATCAAGAAATCCAAATGGAGAAAAACTAGGGTTTTGCTCAAAGGAGAATATTATCAACCAAAGCTTGTTCCTACAACTTCTAAGGTAAGATTCATGGTTTTTACAAGATGTTTAAGGTATTGGAGAATTAAAATACATGGATTGTAGAAAATGTGGTCAACTAGGTCATGAATGATGAATAGTGACATTTTGAGATATAGTTTGAATTGAGTTATGAATGTTGTTGTGTTGTGATATGAATGTGTTATAAAAGGTATTAAGATCATGAACTAAACACTCTAGATGAATGGACGAAGATGGGTGTTATAATCATGAATGTGGGTGAATTCGAGGCAAATTGAGGAATTCTAGATAATGTGGATACTGTGAATGACTAATGGCCATTGTTATGATATTAATGAAGGTATAAACGCTAGCATTGGAAGGGAACGTGCAAGCATAGAATATTTCGACGGAAAGGTATGTAAGGCTAACCCTTCTTTCATAAGGCATGGTTCTTGGCCAAATTCCTAAATTCCTCTATATGAGTATGTTGTCTTCACATGGTTGACATTCCGAGCTCATAAGCTCACGACCCTTGATATGTACTATGCTTATACTACGTTCCTCGTATGACGAGTAAGTCTATAATGTAAATGTAACGATAATGATGAGGATAGAAATGATGATGAGAGTAAAATGAGACTAGAGATGCTTACGAGCTACGATATATGTGTATGTGTGCCTATGAAGGGCTATAATAAGACCCCGAGCTTATGATGCCGGGTAAGCTTATATGTATATGACTATGTATAAAGTATGTATACAGTTACGAAACGCGCGCACACCTCTGCAGAGGGTACGGATAACCCTGATGCCTTGGTAGGGCCAGGTATGTATGACCTTGAGCCTTGGTTGGCCAAGTATGTATAAGACACTGATCCCATGAGGTCGGGTATGCTATGTATATGAAATGACTATGTATATAATATGAATATGAATGTGAAAAGACTGTGTATAGGAATACGGATAAGGACATGTATACGAATATGAGCACAAGTATGGGACGAGTATTACTATGGGATACGAACGATGATGTATGCAAGTAAGCGACATGATGATGATATTACTGTCTCCCCTCCTATGCTATCTTCATATGATATCTATTATGCTTCTATATTGATGTTGATCATGCTTTACATACTCAGTACATTCTTCGTACTGACGTCCTTTTGTTTGTGGACGCTGCGTCATGCCCGTAGGTGCGCAGGGAGACAGATTTGATCCTTAGCTGCCTATTCGGAGATTTCATAGAGAGCTCCATTTCCTTCGGAGCCATATCTTTTGGGTACTCATTCTTTTGTGTATATAATTATAGGCATAGCGGGGTCCTGTCCCGCTAATGTGATATGTTATACTCTTAGAGGCTCGTAGACGTGTGTGTGTGGGGGTAGATGTGTTTGGCCTTGTCGGCCTATGTTTTGTATATCATTTTGTCGGCCACGTTGGCCCATGTACATTGATGTGGCATAAATGCCTATGATGATATAAATGTGCGGTTGTCCATATGGGACTAGTTGACGAATCAATGGAAATGCATGTATAATTATGTGGCTCACCTAGATGTAAGTATAAGAGTAAGCTAAGAGGGTGCTCGGGTGGGTTAGCACCGGGTGCTCGTCGCGGCCCCGAGTCGGGTCGTGACACAGATTAACCTCAGCCCCAGTCTTGACACTCCCAGAAGGGCCAAATGGTTATGTTGTATATTGTGATGCTTCCGGCGGTGGGTTAGGATGTGTGTTAATGCAGCACGGTAAAGTCATCGCTTATGCTTCGAGACAGCTGCGGAAACAAGAAAAAAACTACCCAACTCATGATCTCGAATTGGCTGCAGTTATTCATGCATTAAAGATGTGGAGACATTACTTGTATGGTGTGCATGTTGATATTTATACAGACCACAAGAGTCTTCAATACATTTTCAAACAAAAGGAGTTGAATCTGCGGCAGAGGCGGTGGTTGGAATTATTAAACGATTATGATGTGAGTATTTTATACCACCCCGAGAAGGCAAATGTAGTAGCTGATGCGCTTAGCCGCCGATCGATGGGCAACCTATGTGAAGTTTCTCCGGAGAAGAAAGAATTAATTCATGAGCTCCACCAACTAGCTAATCTTGGAGTACGTCTAATTGATTTAGGTAATGCAGGAATTCGTATTAATAATCCCACAGTTTCACCCCTGAATATGGAAGTGAAAGAGCATCAATATGAAGATCCTCAGTTGAGCCATTATAGAGACACATTTCATGAAAAAGAGAAGTTTCCATTTGAAACTTCTGCGGATGGAATTCTTAGATACCGAGGCAGGCTATGTGTTCCGAATGTTGCAGAATTATGTAGCAGAATTCTAGAAGAAGCTCATTATTCTCGGTATTCTATTCATCCAGAAGCGACAAAGATGTATCATGATCTCAAGTTAATTTATTGGTGGGATGGAATGAAGAAAGACATATCAGAATTTGTAGCTCAATGTCCAAATTGCCAGCAGGTGAAAATCGAACATCAAAAGCCAGGAGGATTATTGCAAGCAATGGAAATCCCTACTTGGAAATGGGAAGTGATCAACATGGATTTTATTGTGGGATTACCCCGTTCCCGAGGCAAGTATGATTTCATATGGGTGATCGTGGACAGACTCACGAAAGTAGTTCGTTTTCTTCCAGTTCGAACCACATACTCAGCAGAAGATTATGCAAGGTTGTATCTCAAGGATATTGTGCGACTCCATGGTATCCCGATATCCATTATCACAGATAGAGGGGCACAATTTACAGCTAAGTTCTGGAAATCCTTCCAAGAAGGTTTGGGTACTCAAGTAAAGCTCAGCACGGCATTTCATCCGCAAACTGATGGGCAAGCCGAACGTACCATCCAGACCTTGGAAGATATGCTACGGGTATGTGTACTAGATTTCGGTGGTAGTTGGGATAACCACTTACCCCTCATTGAGTTTGCATACAACAATAGCCACCATTCCAGTATCCAAATGGCTCCGTATGAAGTTTTATATGGAAGGAAGTGTAGATCCCCAATTTGGTGGTTTGAAATAGGAAAAGTACAGCTAATAGGCCCTGAGTTGATTCAACAAGCAATAGAAAAATTCAAGGTGATCCGAGATCGATTATTGACAGCCCAAAGTCGCCAAAAATCTGATGCGGACAACTGCCGGCGAGACTTAGAATTTCAAGTTGATGATTGGGTATTCTTAAAGGTGTCACCAATGAAAGGAGTGATGAGATTTGGTAAGAAAGGAAAGTTAAGTCCTCGATACATTGGACCCTATAAGATTATCCGCAAGGTGGGTCAAGTAGCTCATAAATTGTACTTGCCTCTAGAACTTGAATCGGTCCATCCAGTTTTCCATGTCTTAATGCTCCGCAAGTGTGTTGGAGATCCTACGAGGATTGTTCCAATAGATGATGTTCAAGTGATAGAAAAGCTAGTCTATGAAGAAGTGCTCATTGCCATATTAGACAGGCAAGTACGGAGACTTCGAAATAAGGAAGTAGCCTCAGTTAAAGTCTTATGGCGAAATAACAATCGAGAAGAAATGACTTGGGAAGCAGAAGAGAGTATGAAATCCAAATACCCGCACTTATTTCAGCCCCCAGAAGAGATCCACGATGAAACATTGGGATTATGAGGTATGTATGTTTTTTTTATACATATAGGTCGTGTGTGGCCAACTTATATTGCTATTGTGTTGTGGCCCTGTGAGGCAATGTTATTGTGGGCTGTTGTGACAAGATGGTAGTGCCATATTACAGGGGAAACTCTGGCGAAATTTTCGTAGAATTCTAGAGTGCTTAACATTCGAGGACGAATGTTCCAAAGGGGGGAAGAATGTTACACCTCGGAAATTTTCCGTTAACGTACAGTGAATAGACTAAAGAAGGGCACGACGTATACGATTTTTTGATAAGTAAGAAATAGCATTTGATGATCCTAATCGAGATTTCAAAGACATTTGAGGTAAGAGAAGAAAGTTGTCGAGGAAAGCAAGGTATATGTTGTGTTTTGAGTAGGATTTCCGAGTATCGAATTAATGATGACTTAATGATGTGTTGTACAAGAGCTATAACGTCCCTTATATTGGTAATGAGGTGTTAAACAAGTGTTAAGAAGGTTCCCTAAGGATTGTAGATCAAACGAGTCGACGAGAAAGAGTTCGGAAAGACTGGACATTATACAGCCCAACATACTGGCCGTATGTTAGGCCGTATGTTGTGACCATAATGGGTCCTTCACTGGACCAGATCTACGGCCATACATACGGCCAGTATAATTTATACGTCCAGTATGTTGTGTTATATCCCGTATTTTGCATATTCGGAAAATTTGAAATAATTGGGACTAGTGAGAGATAGGGCAATATTTTGATCTTATTTAATATATATGTTGTTCATGAAAAATATTGATGCGGAAATATCGAGGAAGGTTAAGGGCGAAATTGGAATTTTGAAAAGTAGTTTCATGAATTACAAAATACCAACCAAAAGTAATTGGGCTAGGGAAAAAAAAAGAGAAAGGAGAGGCCCAATATATGTGGGTGGCCGGCCATGGAGCGAAAACAAAAAAGGGCCCAAGCCCATGTGGAAATTTAACCCATGGAATAAATAGACAAAAGGGCTATGTATTTATCATTCAACACTAGAACATTCAAGAAAACAAAAAAAAAAGTGAGAGCAAGAACAAGAGGGTTCAGCCAAGGAGAGGGAAAAAGGAAAAAAAATTGGAGCCTTAAATCTTTGATCCAAAATTATATTTTTCTAGTAATATTACTAATTCAAGGGTCCTCTTCAATGTGGTATAATTATTTAAGCAAGAAAACCACTTTGGTGGCAAGTGGAAAATTGAAGAAAAGGTAAGAATTTCTATTCTTTTACATGTTATGGGAGATTTATATATGTTATAGTGAGTAGAATTGAATGAAAATCATGGAAGTGTTGTGTGTTGTGTGTGGGCCGTGTGGGTGTGTTGTGTGTGTGTGGCCGTGTGGTTTATATTGGTGGAGGGAGATGAATTAAATTTATGTAGTATGTTAGTTGTGTTGTTGTGGCCTTTGTGATGTAAATGAAGGTTTAATGGTTCAAGTTGGCATGGAAATTGGTTGTAGGTTGTTGTAGGAAATTATGTGATTTTAATATGGTTTTTATGTAATTATGGAAATGGAGTTGCTAAAGTGTGAATTGTTGTTGTTGATGATGAATTTGGAAGAAGACAATGCGACTTTGTAGTCTTGTTGCATTTGTGGAGATTTCGGGTGGAATATGGTAGTGGTGGGATTGTTTGAATATTGTATAGATTCTTCAAAGTGTTCTTGAATTGTGTTTGAATGATCTTGGATTTGTAATGAATATGTAAGCGTTGATATTGGCTTGAAGATTACGTAGTTGAATTGAATGTGATAAGCTACGTAGAGAAGAAAGTTACTAATGTTAGAATGCGTTTAAATTGATTCTTGATGATTATTAGTATGGTTGTTGGTATTGTTGGTATGGTTGTTGATAAATTTGGCCGAGTTAAATTCTCGGGGATGTTGAATTTACAGGGGAGATGCTGCCGAAATTTCTGTAGACAAGTACTAGTTAGAAATGAATTTCTAAGTACTTGTAGCTAATGTTTGGTAATTGATAACGTTATTGTAGATATTGGAGAGCCCGAGACTTGAGTCGGGATTTGGTTAGCGAGCGATCGAGGTATGTAAAGCTACCTTTCCTTCTTTTGGCATGATCCTTTTGAAATGAACAAAAATGTATATGTATGCTTATAAAGAAAATCCTACTCTTAGAGCCACTAGGATGGCTAACATCTTTGACTTCCATAAGCTATTTCATATGGCTTGATACATATTTGTGATATTCGAAGACTCTAGTTGTTATGTTTCCAAATGTTGTTCGAAAGAAAATCGAGATGACTAAAGTCTTTGATGAATATTTCGGTACGTAAATATGGTCCAAAAGTCTCCATTTGATTTGATCCATCATGTTATTTGAAAGTTTCCTAATATCAATATTTGATCCATAATGATGTTCGAAAGTTTTCTAATATGAATGATACTTGAATTTCCAAGTATGGCTTATGAAATGTTTTTAGAAGGTTCTGTACTTCAAAAGCTCGTAACTTTCTTATACTAATTCCGATTGACCCGAATTTTATTTTTGAGCCTTCAGATGTCGGTAAATATATTTATCCCTCGAGTTTTGAAATTTATTTATGTACTTATATGCATATGGTTTCCTCACTACTCCGCTCGTGCATACTACTATGATATCGTTCGCCGGATCCCGGGCCGGTTTTGTGATTGTGCGCACTATGTTATATTCGGCAGTATGATGTGTTACGGTTCCCGAGACCTCGCCATAGGGCCGGGTACCGCTTATATACGGCGTTATGATGTGATATGGCATATGATGTGTTCTGATGTTGTGATATGTTATGATGATACGATATGTTCGGGGATTGTACGGAGATTTGAAACCTTCTGGAGTATGATGTGTTGTGGCGCCAGTGTCGGAGTGGCGACCACGTTCCTGAGCCCTATGCATGATTTATGTTTTCTGAAAAGATTTTGATATACTAACTCTGTATCCATTTTTCATACTCCTTATTTCAGTTCTGATTTGAATTACTGTATTTCATGCTTTACATACTCAGTACATATTTTGTACTGACCCCCTTTCTTCGGAGGCTGCGTTTCATGCCCGCAGGTACAGACGTTCGTTCTGGTGACCCGCCAGTGTAGGACACTTATTCTGCTATTCGGAGTGCTCCTTTGATCCGGAGCTCATATTTTTGGTACATATCCTTTGTTGTACATGTTTCTGTATATATGACTATTTGGGGTACGGCGGGGCCCTGTCCCGTCATATGTTTCTGTTATGGTTTATAGAGGCCTGTAGATATATATGTGGGTCATGGGTCGTGTTTGTTCGATTATGTCGGTGACTTGTGCCTTAAGCGGTCCTGTTTGCTATTATGGCCGAAACGGCCCATATGTTTGTATATGTATGTATATCCGGGCGATGTGTATTCCGCCAGCCTGCCGGCTTTTGTATGATATTTCTGTTACAGGTGACCGCTTAAGATGACGTCTGTTCTCAGTATCTGTGCAAAATAACGTATGTTAAATCTGAATAAGTCTTTGATATGTCGATTTGGTAAGTGAATGGGTTTGGGTGTCCAATTAGGACACTAGTCACGGCCCACGAGGCTGGGTCGTGACATGTTGGTCCGTAGAATCTGGTCGGGACAGATTTTTAAAAATGATATAAGGACCCAACCCCATCCAATTTATTTCATTTCCTCACTTTACACTTCAAGAACATTCTAGAGAGCTCTCCACTCTTCATCCACAAGAACCCAAGAGAGATTTGTGATTAACTTCATCAAACCAACAAAATCAAGTGTATGAAACTCATTGAAGTTCATCCAAGCCAAGGAATTCCAATGGGAGTGAACTAGGGTTTTGGTACAAGAGAAGTATTTCCACTCAAGGCTTATTCCTACACTATCTAAGGTAAGTTTTATGATCTTTTCATGTTGTTTAAGGTAATGAGAGGTTGAGAGACTTAGATTATGGAAGGATATAGAAAATGGGTCACAAAGATAGGAATAATGAGATTTTGAGTAGTAGTTTGGAATGAGTCATGAATATTGATATGTTGTGATTGTAAGTATGCTATAAGTGAAATTTAGAACATGGATAAGTATTATATGTGAGAAAATGCAATAGTTAACTATGACCATGATTATGGAGGAATTGAAGTGAAATTGTGAAATGTGGATAATGTAGATGAATGATGATTGTTGCTTATAATATTGTGAATGTTGTTATGGATGTTTGGGAGTTGATAAATAATATGAGGAAAGTTGTATAAACAAAGGAAATGCTGCCCAATTTTCTCTAGCATTAGTAAGCACGTTCATATAATCGATTAGCTAATGTTGATGTGAATTCTCTTGAAGGTAGACACGTGAGCATTGAAGGAGAACAATTAAGTGAGAGAATTGTTAAACGAAAGTGGTATGTAAGGCTAATCCTTTCCTTCTAAGGCATGAATCCTATGGCATGAATCTTCCTATTTTTCCATGATCTTCCTAAAAAACGGAAATTATGAGTCCATGACTAGAAAGAGCTACATACGCATATGATAAAGGAAGGAGATACGATACGAGCACGATAATGATGATGATGAGTTAAGTATAAAGAATCTTAAAGTGAGGTACGATGTCCATGAGGTTAATGATCCTAAGTGTGGTTCCATTGATGCTTTTCCATGTGTACACTCACCTTAAAATGTTAGTCCCCTCAAAGTGAGATATGATGATTATGATCACTCCATAATGTAATCGGGGGTTCACAACCTTATGTCACCCCGACATAGCCATAGTTGCCTTCAAGTTCTAATGTATATTTTGATGATAAATGTATAATGATCCTAAGTTATGATAAGGTCATGATATGCCTATGAGATGTATAATAATGTTAAGTTTATCATGAGTATATGACGATGCGATTCCACCGTGCCTAAACGGCCGAGCATGTCACCGCAAGGGCGGGCTGCATACGATTCCACCGTGCCTAAATGGCCGGGCATGTCACCGCTAAGGCGGGCTGCTATGGTTACACCGAGCCCAGAGGGCCAGGCATAACACTACTAGTGGGCGGCATATGATGGTTACCCGGACACAGGTTAACGATGATGGTCTATATATGATATGGGGATGTATGTGCTATGATGATATATGTAATACGATTATATATGATATATGTATGAAATGCATCCATTCTTAAAAGTTAAGCAGGTTATATCTTCATCTTATGATTTCTCTATTATATTCATTTCATTCATGCCTTACATACTCAGTACAATGTTCGTACTGACGTCCGTTTTCTTTGGACGCTGTGTTCATGCCCACACGTAGGCAGGGAGGTGATCCAGACTCGTAGGAGCTACTAGCAGACTTTGAGAGCACCCCATTATTCCGGAGGTGCCATTGATTTATTCTTTTATGTATATATATATATGTTTTGGGCATGACGGGGTCCTATCTCGTCCCTATGTCTAGCACTCTAGTAGAGGCTCATAGATACGTATGTGTGGGTAGTATGGTCTCACGATGTCCTTATTGTATGTATATTATTTTGATAGCCGAAGGGCTTATGTATATAAAGGTAATTATGTTTCGAAGTGAAAAATGGTTGTTCCTATGAATTGAGTATAAGATTAATGAATGAACGCTTGATGAGTACGATGGGTAATGGTATGAGCGATGCTCGGTGGTTAGCCCCGGGTACCCGTCATGGCCCCTAGTCGGGTCGTGACAAGTGCCCTATGGGTCACGCATCCCTATTAAAGGAGCGTGTGTATATCTATGGCCTTTACATATCATTTTATTGATTCTCTATTTATTGCTTATTTGAAGGATTGGTTGAAATTTACTTATCTGGTTTGATTGATTACTTGAATACTTTTTGAATTGGGCGAATTACTTATCCTTTTAGTTGTTGGATTACGAATATGCCCTTGTCAACTATTAGTTGTTATGTATGGGAGTAAGCACTGAGAAGATCAACCATCATCACTGTTTTACTTTAGGGTGGCCAACGATGCTGCTAAGTACACGTTTTTTTTTTCGTATTCGCTCTACACTTGCTGCACCTTTTTGTGTGTAAAGTCTATCCCTAGTATAAGTGGATCAAAGCACGAGGATTTACCTAACGTTGAGGCAATCATTTAGAGGATTCGGGCTGAGTTTCTGGTTGATTCATAGCACTGGACTACCTTTCCTCTTTATTTCTATTTCTCTCATTGTTAGACAGTGTATTCGGGATGATTATTTAGACTTGTACTTCTTATTCTAGTAGTTCTTGTACTTATGACATTAGATTTCGGGTTGTAGTACTTTTCCCGCTTATATATGATTACGAGACTTAGTTATGTGATTTGGCCTTACATTATTCCTTCAGCATAATCTACTATTTTAATTATATGTGGATGGTTCGCTTACCGAGTAGGGGTAAGTGCCTTCATGGCTTGAAATTTGGGTCGTGACACATTACAACTATAAATACTCCATGAATATCTAATGTTATAAATCATCTATTGCTTCTCTACCTTAGTTCGTTTTACATATATATATATATATATATATATATGTTTCATACATCTAGAAAATTGGTGAAACCGATTCTTGTTTGATCATCGACTCAGATCCCGCAGATTCTGACTAGGGTATCTTCTTTTTCTCTTTGTATACATTCAAAAGCAAGTTGGGGAGAGGAATTTAATCCCACTCTAGCTTAAAGAGTTGGGAAGATAGCATGACCTTGTGCCATCGTTGCTTTATTTCGACTTCGGCTTTGCAACTTTTTAAGTTACACCTCTTCGTTTGACCCAACCTGTTGGTTATAAATACTTGGTCATTTCCTCAGATTTTCCTAAAAAAAAAATTTAATTCTCTCTTTTATTTGATGTTGCTATTTAAGTTCGCTGGTTACTAGCGTTTGAAGTAACGCTACACCAGTAAGGTTAAATCCGATATATACTGGGAGAAAATAATCCTAAACCTCGTGTATTGTGGAAGATTAAGTTCTTTAAGGGTGCACTGTGAAATCGGTGGTTTGGATTGTTTCTTCTTCTTTTGATTTCAGTTTTACAGTCTTAAAGTAATTTTAAATATAAATGATTAACAGCAACCAAGTTGTTTCCTTATCACCATCAGAAGCATAATACCGGCCCCTTCACCATTTGGTTGCATAAATTTTGGATGGTTCTTTTTAGTGACCTTATAGTTTGGTTGTCCATTCTAATCAGTGTTCGTTGTGACAATCAAGCGGTCATTCACATAGTTAAGAATCATTTAGTTCACTAAATAACGAAGCATATAGAATTGAATTGTCATTTCGTTAGTGATAAAATGCTCAATGGGCTTATTTCTCTGTCTTTTGTACCCTCATCCTCCCAAATCGCTGACATTTTCACCGGACGTTGCTTGGACCGCTATCTGTGAGGATTAATTGAGCACATGAGCTACGAAGCTGGAGTGACAAAGCAAACAAGAAAAGAGTTGGATTAATTGTTTTTGGTTGTATACGGGCAATTCGCACGAATGCCCCTATCTTGGGGTGGTCTTTAATTTTTGTCCCTCAAATCGATGGTCTTTAATTTTTGCCCTTCGGTACTTTAAGTAACAAAAAAGTGGGCGAAAATACCCCTGACATCGAAAAAAAAGAAATTCGGACCTATGACCTAATTTCGGAAGGCAAAGTTTCATAGAAATCATGCCTTGTCTAGCATAGTTCTGTAGAAATTAAGTTATCCGGCATAACTTCATTTCTACAGAACTTATGTCGGACAAGGCAGAATTTATGCCGGACAAGACAAAGTTTCTATAGACTTATGCCGAACGAATTAGTTACTACACAACTTATGCCGGATAACTTCATTTATACAGAACTATGCCGGACAAGGCATAGTTTCTATGAAACTTTACCATGCGGATTTTTTTGAGGGACAAAAATTAAAGACGAGTGATTTGAGGGATAAAAATTAAAGACCAGTCCGTATGAAGGCCAATCCGCGCAAAAAAAATGGCTATATACACTATAATGAAGTTGGGCTACTTTATCTTTATAATGAAGTTTGGGCTATTCCTTTTTTGTGTGTGGATCGGGCAACAGATAACAAGTTGCGCTCCCAATTCGAAGTAGCATGGGTTTTGTCTTTTTCTGGTTTTACCCTTCTGGTTTGAACACAAGTTATGATGGATTAATTATGATGGAATAAATTTTACTGGGATTATTTATATTGGGATTAGTTATCCTGATATTATTTCTTATTTATTGTTTGGTTTGTTATATTAAAAGTAACATGCATTGCATAACTTTTAAGAAAAAATTATTTGTTTATAAAAATATCTTCCATCTTATGTAGTAGAAAAAGGGTTTTGAGAACCTGAGGGCTATTTTAGTCAATTTCAATGTTTTATACTGGGATAAGTTATCCCAAGATTACTATTCCGCCCTCTAATGAGTATAACTTATCCCAGCACTATTTTTAATCTTGAGATAACTTATCTCACGATTAGTAACCAAACAAAGGATAAGATAATATTATTTTTTTATTCCATCACTATTTTTACTTATCCATGATACCAAACCATTACTATCTTTACAGAGTTTCACTAGGAGCCTTAGTTATCAGGTCGTAGTGTTTTGTTTAGGAGTCTTCTTTTCATTTTCATCTTGTATTGAAGTCTATTTAAGAGATACATGTACAATATAAATAATACAACGAGATATACAATAGAAGGAAAATTGCTCAAACTTATTCTTTTCTTTAAAGATATTTGAATTTTCTGAATGGATAAAAGTACTTTAAATCTACTAAAATGATCATTAGCTTGAGAAAGTTTTAGAAGTTCCTGAAAGATAATCCATTCGTCTAAACATCGTAATTTGAATTTTAATATTATGAATGCAAGTAATTTGGGCTTATTCAACTCTACTATCTTGTTACTTACCCTTTTCCTTTAGTGACTTTGTAAAAACAAGTTTTCGAATTATTAAAATTAATCATAACCAATTCAAATGTAAGCTTCTATATGTAAGGTATAAATCATTAATAAGTTCTAAATTTGCAAATTGATTTTCATAAATTGGTGACTGGAATGTTAAAAGAAAAAAAAAAGTTTATGCTTAAAAATAAGCACATATAAATATATTATTATATATAATAAGGGTCAATCTAATTTTTTTGTAGTACTTAGTTAGAATCCTTGGTTACATTACAACTAAGGATTGCCAACTAAAGGTTTCCTCTTCCAAATTTACCCCTATATTTGTCTTTTATTGTTTCCTCTACTATGGGGTGTTTTTGAAATATTAAGGCACTTTCAAGCCTTTTTTATTATAGAAAATCTCTTTGACTAACTTGTTTGAAGTTTGTGACATGTACTGTAACTTCTTCATATGCCTTATTTTTACTTCTACTTTATTTTTTTATTACTTAAGGTGCCACACCAATTTTGGAAAATTTAGAAAATTTTAAGGTTCTCTTAATACGCTTAAAAAATTGTCAATTGTGATGATGTCAATTAAAAAAAAACGTCACTATGCATAATTTGAATGAGAGAATATACCATATTTGCAGTTACCTTAACTAAAACATGTATTGCGTACAAAAATTGAAATTTCTCTAATTAACAGTTCTTTAATTATTCAGTGTGAAACTTTGAAAATTTAATAAATAAAATTGGTCTTTATTTGGATTAGATATTGTTACCTAAACTATTTATTTTTATCTAATCATTTGTTAAAAATATTGAAATTTGAATCTTTTCATTGGCATGTTTTGTTTGTTTGTACGTTGATTACCCCTATCGTTCATGCTTAAGAAATTAACTTTCTTTTTTGGATATTATTTGGTGTAGGTGATCACGCGCTTCACGTGGTATTTATTAGGATTAGGACTGAGAAAAATGACTGCTTATTTCAGACAACCCAGCTCGGCCTATCGCTGTTATTGTCAACATAGAGAGTCGCTCGATAAAGGAAGTCGGCTTTGGGAAACAAATCATTCCTTTGTCGGGCGCTATCGATGAAGCGAGTGCTCTCGAAGAGAAAATCATGATGATGAAAAAAACATGAGGAGAATTCGAAACTCAAAATGTTAGAAGGTGCAACATCAATAGGTGCAGGAGCTGCTACAATTGCTTCAGCGGGAGCTACTCGACTCTCGGTTCTTGAGCATGTTAAGGGATTAGGCGGCAGTTGAAAGAGCTGCTTGAGAGCTTGACGAAGAAGCGAAAAAATCCTAAGGAGGTCTACATGTCTCAACCTCCTGATTTTCTGGATACCACTCATCCAGGATATGTACTTCACAAAGCTCTTTATGGACTGAAGCAAGCTCCCAGAGCTTTTTCCATTTGTTTCAGCACTATATTGTGCTCTAGAGGGATTCCGTGGCACTGTCTGTGATACCTCTTTATTCATTCGTCACACATCTGGGGATAATATCTACCTTCTTTTATATGTCAGGTGCAATATCCGCACAAAAGGCTATTGAAGGGCCGTCGAATGCTGGAAAAGCTAAAGCAAACCAAAAAGGTTTTTTTTTTCCAAAATCGTACTTGTGTTTTTAGCAAAAAAAATCATATGATTTGTTATTTTTTAAATATGATACTTAATTATATTTCTATGCATAATGAACAATGTAACTTGTAGTTTATACCACATTCATCTAAAAAAACTACAAGGCGTATTACGCGGTTAGTCAGTTCAATTTTGATATGAATTCATAAATATATTTTTTAATATATATTTACACTTGAAAATTACATAAAAAGAAATTATAATATGAACTTGATGGAGTAGCTTAAATGTTGAGAACATCTTTGAAAAATATGTAGTTAATGAAACAATTTATAGTTTTCCAGCAATAGTAATGCCAAACATCTTGTGGCAAAAGGGAGTCAACTTTCAATGTTTTTTTAGTATCATTTTTTTATGCGGGTAAAAAATCTGTTAGGCGGTGTTTGTTAGCATAGGGAAACATGATTAAACGAATCACGAGGCATTGAATCATTTGTGTTTGAGAAAATAATTAAAATGTATATTTTATAAAATAATGTACCATTTAGAATAGCAAAAGGAAAAAAAATGTCATTTTCTCATCACGCAAATTTTTAGAAAGTAAAAGGAAACTCTAATTATATTAAGAAAAGTCATTAATTTTCTTCATCCTTTCTATATACTTTGTATATAATTGAATTAACATCTACAAACATTTTCAAAGTATGAAATTTTATTTTTATTTATTTGACAGTTATCTTTGTTTATATGTAACCTCAATGAAATCTCAACAAAAGAATAAATATAGCATATCTATTTGATGTCTCTAGAACCAAACTGTTTTTCATTGTTTTGTGCAAAAAAATGTTATAGTTCATATTGGATGTTGTTAAAAAATTAAGAGACTTTCTGTCGTGTATTTGTTTGAACGTAGAAAAAAAAAGGTCTAAAGTAAGGGGGAAAACGAATTTTTGTTCAATTTTCAAATATTTTTATGCAGTTTAAATATATGAGAAGCCTTTAATTTTTAAGAATTTGCAGAAAATATCGAACTAATCTTTAAATAAGTTAATGTGACAAAGAGCGTGATTTTTTAAAAAAAATTACAAATTTAACTTTTAATCTTAGTTTTGAGCCCGTGCTAGAGTTTGCAGAACATATCGAACTAATCTTTCAGTAACTTAATGTCACAAAGAAGAGGACAAAAAATAAAAAATAACTACAAATTTAACTTTCAATCTTAGTTTAAGCCCAGGCCTAAAACCACTAGTGTATACATGTTTATACATAAAAAAGATATAGAGCCCATTTGGATTGGCTTATAAATTGCTTATAAGTTGTTTTCAGTTTTTTTGAGTATTTGACTGGTCAGCTTAAAGTCATTTTGTGCTTAAAATAAGCTCAAAAAATTAATTGAATCCTTTTGACTTAGCTTATTTGAAGCAACTTATAAGCTAAAAATAGCTTATAAGTACAACAACAACAACCCAGTGAAATCCCACAACGTGGGGTCTGGGGAGGGTAGAGTGTACGCAGACCTTACTCCTACCAAGGTAGGATGGCTGTTTCCGAGAGACCCTCGACTCAATAAAAACATAAAAAGAGGTCAGATACGGCTAAGAGATTCAAAGCAATATGGAAATGAAGTAACGCAAGCGACACAGATAACATAGAATAATCAAAGCACAGGAAATAACAGATAATAGCATAATAGCATAAATTAGAGCACAAGAAATTATACTACGATAATGCGACTATTAATAAGGCAGGGTAATGAGACTATCTACTAGCCTTCTACCCTAATATGGGTCCTCCAAACCCTCCTATCTAAGGTCATGTCCTCGGTAAGCTGTAACTGCGCCATGTCGTGTCTAATTACCTCTCCCCAATACTTCTTTGGCCTACCCCTACCTCGTCTGAAACCATCCATGGCCAACCTCTCACACCTCCGCACTGGGGCATCCGTGTCTCTCCTCTTCACATGCCCAAACCATCTCAATCTCGCTTCTCGCATCTTGTCTTCCACCGAGGCCACTCCCACCTTGTCCCGAATATCCTCATTCCTAATCCTGTCACTCCTGGTGTGGCCACACATCCATCTCAACATTCTCATCTCAGCAACTTTCATCTTTTGAACGTGAGAAACCTTAACTGGCCAACACTCCGCCCCATACAACATAGTCGGTCTAACCACCACTTTGTAGAACTTTCCCTTAAGTTGTGGTGGCACCTTCTTGTCACATAGCACTCCGGAAGCAAGCCTCCATTTCATCCACCCTGCCCCAATACGATGTGTGACATCATCGTCAATCTCCCCGCTGCCTTGCATAATAGACCCAAGATACTTGAAACTACTTTTCTTCTGGATGACTTGGGTACCAAGCCTCACTTCCAAGCCGGCCTCCTGAGGTGCTTCACTAAACTTACACTCTAAGTACTCTGTCTTGGTCCTACTCAGCTTAAACCATTTAGACTCCAGAGTTTGTCTCCAATCCTCCAGCTTAGCGTTAACTCCGCTACGAGTCTCATCGATCAGGACTATGTCATCCGCGAAAAGCATACACCATGGCACCTCACCTTGAATTTGCCGCGTCAATCCATCCATCACCAAGGCAAATAAGAACGGACTAAGAGCTGATCCTTGATGCAACCCCATCACAACTGGAAAGTGCTCTGAGTCTCCTCCTACTGTCCTTACCCTGGTTTTGGCTCCCTCATACATGTCCTTGATCACCCTAATGTACGCCACAGGTACACCTTTAGCCTCCAAGCATCTCCATAGGATTTCTCTTGGGACTTTGTCGTAAGCCTTTTCTAGGTCAATGAATACCATGTGTAAGTCCCTTTTCCTCTCCCTATACTGCTCCACCAGTCTCCTCACAAGATGGATGGCTTCTGTAGTTGAGCGTCCCGGCATGAATCCGAACTGATTCTCTGAAATAGACACGCCTTTCCTCACCCTCATCTCCACCACCCTTTCCCACACTTTCATAGTATGGCTTAGTAGCTTGATACCTCTATAGTTGTTGCAACTCTGGATATCTCCCTTGTTCTTGTATAGCTTATAAGTAACTTATAAAAAAAAAATTAAGCTACCTCAACCTTTTTTTTTTTTGACAAATAGCTTATAAGCTATTTTTTAAGCCCATCCAATCAGGCTCGTACTCATGAGCACATACTTTATTGATAATTGGCCAAACCAAAAGGCAAAAGGGAGTGTGATGGACAGACACATATGATGAAATCCAGCATCTGCATCCTTATAAGGTCCCGCGACTATGCTTTTGTGTGGTGGTCCACCAATTCTTTTTTCTTTCTTTGTGGGGCCCTTCCATTGAAAACAGAGTGGAGCTGCAAAAGAGAGAATTGGCAAAGCTAAAGGTGTTTTGGGATCCAAAGCTAGCTATCTCTTTAAAAGGAATATTGCTTTTAAAGAAATAAATTTAGTTTAATTTAAGAGATGAAAAAAAGAAAAGAAGACTGTTTCCCCCTTATTACCATATATAATAAGGTTTAATCTAACTTTTTCGTAGTCCTTAATTATCATTTTTGATTACATTACAATTAAGGGTTGCCAACTAAACGTTTTCTTTTTTAAATTTGCCCCTATATTTTGTCTTTTATTGTTTTATCTACTTTAGGGTATTATAAAAATATCAAGGCACTTTCAAGCCTTTTTTGATACTACAAAACCCCTTAGAGACTAATTCTTTTGGAGGTGATGTGACATGTACCGCAACTTATTAATATGCCTCATTTTTACTCATACTTTATTTCTTTATTACTTAAGGCGACACACAAAAAAAAATTTGATAAATGTAGAAAATTTTATGGTCCTCTTAAGAAACGCTATAATTCATATTGGATGTTGTTAAAAAAATAAGGGACTTTATATCATTTATACTTTACATCATTTATTGAAGGTAAAGAAAGTCTGAAGTAAGGACAACAAAGAATCTTTGCTCAGTTTTAAAATATTTTTGTGTAATTTAGATGTTTGGGAAGTCTTTAGTTTTTAGGAGTTCGTAGAAAATCCTGAACTAATCTTTCGATAATTTAATGTCACAAAGAGCGGGAAAAAATAATAAATAATTATAAATTTAACTTTTAAGTTTAGTTTTAGGCTCGGCTTAGCACGGGCCAAATGCCACTAATATGTTTCATAAAAGAAGAGAACTTTTCTAAAAGCAACCATATAATGAAGCCCTAGTTCCGGAAGCTTATGGCGTAGTAATAGCAGATGAATTGCACATATTCGCTTTTAGGGCCATTATTTAATTTAAATCCGAGGTTTATTTATTATTATTATTTTTTGACAAGTTTGCCAATTTCGAGAACAATAGCAGATATGCGCGACTGAAGTTGTGAAAATTCACGTATAAAGTTTGACTTAGACATTTTTTTCTGGAGTGTGGCCTTGTGAAGGACAAACATCTGACATTTTTGCCTGAAGTTTGGTTTTGGTTGCCAAGGCAACTTTGGACATTTTTCACTGAAGTTGTGGCCTTACAAGACCGAATTTCAGACTTTTTTTTACTGAAGTTGTGCTATTCAAGGCCAAACTTAAGACATTTGGCATGATGTTAGGGCATATATTTGGCTGAATTTCAGACATTTCAGCATGAAGGTCAGGTGAACAAATTTTTGCCGAAACCAGCAACTTGTTTTTCGAATTTCGATAATCAAACACAATGAGCACCTAAATCTACCTCAAATAAGCTCAAGTTTTAAACATAAGCTCTGTATATCATAAATAACAATAATCTCAATCATCGATTTGGCAAAACAAAACTAAATCTAACAAATTTATTTTGCAACAATGGTGGTTTGTCAGTATTTTCAAGCTTTTCCAACAACACCCATTTGTTTTTAAGCTTTTCAACCATTATGAACATGTTGTTTCATGCAAAGCGAAACAAAGATCAATGAATAAAAAATTATCTTATTGTCTTAAATCCCAAATAAGAGAAGGGAAAAGGAGAAGAAGAAGAAGCGGAAGCAGCTCAGCCTTTTGTCGAAATTTATTAATATTGGACACATATTAAATAATTTTTTTAAAAAAAGAGGTACACGTTAAATAGCAGTACCCAAATAAGGCACACCGTGAGATATTCACAAAAATAGCTCTAAAGCCACTTCATGACCCTTTTTTAAAAAAAAATAGTCACTGTCGTAGAATTTCTAAAACTAAAGATTAAATTCCATAACAATGAAAGAAGTTCACTAATGAAATTTAAAATACCATGATAATGGTTATTGTTCAATTATAAGAGCCGAAAAGTGATTATTTATGAATTTTACCCGCTTATGGCAATACTATTTTACTTAATAGTAGAGATACTATGCTGAAAGATAGGTGATTAAAGTAATCCGATTCGTGTGGTTTAATATTATTTAATACATTCTTACCTAATATTCTACTTTTATTATGATGGACATGAGTTCTATATACTTTTAGTGTAAAGATTTTTCATCCTATCAGCAAATTTTAACCTATAATTTATAGCAAGTTATCATTTTAACAAGATTTAACAATGTTTATCAAATTATATATACAAATAACTACCCTTATATGTGATTTGATTGTGAATGTTTTCTCACTATCAGTTTACAAAACTAAGAATTGATTATAATCAATTCTGACGAAGTTGGTTTTTCCAATAGACATTATAAATGTGTTAGATCATCAATATGGGTAGAATATTCAGCAAATCTGTTAGCTGTTGAACTTTGATAAACAAACTTGGTCAAAATTCATAAGGCTACCAAGTTGCTTAAATAATTAAGGGATAAGGCATCATTACCCCCTCACCTAGTAGCGTTTTTGCTACAACACACCTTACCTAATTTTTTATCCTATCACCCCCCTAAATTATTTAAAACCGTAATATTTTACCCCCTAAACGTTGATGCCCACTCTCATATGGGAGAGTGACATACACTCTCCTTGCCACATGTGCATTTATTTATTTTCTTTTTTTAAAAAAAATCAGCTTACGTGTCAATTTTTAAGAATAAAAAAATAAAAAACTGATTTTTCTTTTAAAACTTTATTTTTAAAACCCGTTTTTAAAAAAAAAAAAAAAAACTGAAAACGCAAATTAAAAAACTGAATTTTCTTTAAAAAAATAAATTTAAAACCCGTTTTAAAAAAAATTGAAAATTTGATTTTTTTTAAAACCCATATGTTTTTTTTTTAAAAAAAAAAAAACAAAACTGAAAACATGATTTTTTTTTTTAAATATGGAAAAATGGATTTGTTAAAAATATGGAAAGCTTGATTATTTTTTTTAAAATGTCTTAAAAGATCTTGATTTTCATGATTTCATTTTCTTAGGACACTTTTATTTTTCAAATAAAGTCCGGAAAAAATGTTTTTCTTGTCAAAATTTGAAAAAAAACTGATTTTTTATAAAATTGTGAAAAAATTAATTATTTTTTTAAAATGTGGAAAACTAGATTTATATTCATATTTTAAGAAAATACAGATTTTTAAGAAAAAAATTAAGTTTCCCATTTTTTATGTTTCTCACTCTCTCAAAGAGAGTGAAACACACAGTCCTTGCCACGACAGCGTTTAGGGGGTAAAATATTACAGTTTTAAATAGTTTAGGGGGGTGATAGGATCAAAAATTAGGTAAGATGTTGTCACACCCCGATCTTACTAGGGTGTGATGGGCATCCGACCCCATATTCAGAGCTGAGCGAACCCGCTGACTCTTATTACACACATAGTCCCTTTGAACTCTTAAATCAAATAAAATGAAATACATAATGGGAGCTTTCAGAAATATTCTTTTTCGTTGCCCTCAATCAAACAAAATCTGAAATCATATGGAATTTATCACATAACACAGAATGACACATCGGCTGATGGAGCCGGTTACAAAACTGACATTCTATACCCACGACTCTGTCTGCAAAGTCTCTAACTTCGAACAAGACATCATAGCATAGTACTCTGACTCGGCAACACTCCAGGGCAAATGGAGCTTGCCAACTCCGCTGGAACATCTTCTATCATAGCTTCTACTCATCTGGGTGTATCTGCGCGGCATGAAACGCAGCCCCCGAAGAAAGGGGGTCAGTACGAGCAATGTACTGAGTATGTAAGGCATGAATAGTAACATAGTAAGAGATGTAATTATGAATAATAACAGAATTGAGATATAGAGCATATCATGGGGTAAAAGAGTAACTTGTACATCTGAGTGTCTTTTAAGCGGGTACCATGCATGCTTAGCTTTCTTTGAAAAACATTTCTTTTTCATATATATGGAAAATAGAACATATCATATTGCCGAGGCGTCGGCTCCGATCCATTTAGCCACATATATCCCGCGTCCGGGACGATATTAATCGATGTGGGATTTTCCTGAACCAATGTGGGATTTGCCTAAACCAATGTGGGATTCGCCTAAGGCAAGCCTTACACTCACCCCCTTTTGGGACTCAGCGTTCTTGCTGAGGTTTGCCCCACCGCTGGGTTTGCCCCACCATTGGGTTTGCCCCACCACCGGCTCCGATACCAACTGATCAGGTGGTTACGCGTATATAACTCTCTGGCCCTTTTCCATATTCCCCATATACATATACATATAACATATACACATATCATGTAAGCAACATGCAGGAGAGCCCAAAGAATGTTATGTCTCTATCGGAGTGACGTAAGGTCGGTAGCCTCCGAATATATTATGGAAGACTCGATAGACAAGTATACTTACCGACACCTGAAGGCTTAGAAACAAGTTTCGGGTCAATCCGATTTAGTATGAGAAAGTTATGAGCGTTTGAAGTACAGAACTTTCTATGAACGTTTCAGAAGCCATTTTTGGAAAATCAGAGCAACAATCATGTTAGGTACCCTTCGAATATCGTTATGGATCACATCCGACAGAGATTTTAGAACCTTATGTACGTATCAAAATGTATCAAAGACTCGATGGAATAATCAAACGTGCTATCATTTGACAACCAAGACATTAATCACATCAATTATCTCTCGAATGCCATTCGGAAACATATCAACCGAACTTCGGACATCATAGATACGCATCAAAACCATATGAAACAACTTACGGAAGCCAAGAATATTGTCACGACCCAACCCCGTAGGCCATGACTAGTGTCCGTGCTGGACACCCAAACGTACCCCATAGCCCCAACTGGCATATTAGCATAATATATCAATATAAGATTCAACTGGCGTTACTAAATATCACATAGGCGCAAGTATAACACGTGGAAGCCGATAAGGCCATCACAGATCATAACAACCCAAAAGCATATATAGAACCCACATGTATGTCTACAGACCTCTACAGAACAAAACAGAATCCTAAGACGGGACAGGGCCCCGTCGTACCCCTGAATAGCATACATATACACAATAACAGAAGACTGTACCAAGATATAGGCTCCGGATAAAAGAGCGCTCCAAAATAGCAAAACAAAGTCCTAAGCGGGCGGTTCAGCAAATCTGTCGTCTGTACCTGCGCGGCATGGAAACGCAGCCCCCGAAGAACAGGGGGTCAGTACGAAATATGTACTGAGTATGTAAAGCAGGGAGTGTAGTAAGCAAGTCAGCACAGAAACCGAAAATGTGGATATGAACATAATGGATATAGAACGTACCCGGCCCAATAGGGGACTCGGTAGTATAGGTACATCATAATCATATGCATGAGCATGTATAACTGTATGTCAATATCATAAACCGTACCCGGCCCACTACGGGACTCGGTAACGTAAGAAAATCATACCATATGCATGCACACACACACACACATATATATATATATATAAATACCGTACCCGGCCCTCTAGTGGGGGACTCGGTGAATGGAATCATCAGATGCCCTCCTGGCCACCGTAGCCCGTCATTACATCACCACATCATTATCAGATACACATATACATACCGTACCCGGCCCTCTAGTGAGGGGCTCGGTGAATAGTGCAGTAGAAAGTGCACGATAACATACCCGGCCCGGGACTCGGTGAAAGAGATCATAGCACATGCACGAGCAGAGTAGTGAGAAACTGATGCACATAATCAAGACTCAATGAAATGATCGAACGTATTATCAGAGTGTTCATAGCGGACCTTTCACAGAAGATATTTGTGCCAGAATACTTATACCGGAATACTTGTATCAAATACTCGTATCAGAAGATTCATATCTAAATAATCATACCAGAGTACTTATGTGCGAATGCTTATGTCGGAACATTTACACCAAACTACTTATGTCGGAAAACTTATATCAAAATGCTTATACCGGAATATTCGTAGCGGAGATCTTGTGTCAAAGAGGGCGTACAATTCATAACAAACTTGGAACGGTTAGAATACCACCATTTAGTAGTCGGAACGGTAACCAAGAGTTTCCTTTAATTATCGTATAGAAGTAAGTCAAATAGAACAATAAGAGGGGATTCGGGAATAGTGGACCCACCTCGGGTCAAATGAGGTGGTGTACATAATTTTACGTAGTTTACACTTTATAATATCCCTTATGAAAGTTTTAGAGTAATCGGGTCCTATTTGCTCAAGTTCTAGGTGTGTAGACAACTTTTCTAATCATTAGCAACATAATCGATTCAATTCCACTAAATGAAAAAGGGAGAAATTTAATCGTGGATTCCGAAGAGTAGAGTTATCCCCGAGGTCCAAGTTCAAACCTAATACGTCTAGGACATGCCAAGAGAAGAAAAGGTGGAGCTTTACATACCTTTCTTGCCCTTTACGATCGCCAAAGCTCGAATCCCGTTTCGTCAGAAACCTACAAATGGTCACATTTACCAATTACTATTCATAAGGCTTAGAGTTCCAATTTTTAATTTAGTATTTGTCTACCGAAATTTCGGCAGCACCTCCCCTATAAATACAACATTCCCGAGAATTCAACTCGGCCAAATTCATCAACACAATACCAAAGCAACACCAACAACATCAAGAATCACAACAAAAATACATTCTAACATAAATGTTCCTCTTTTCTACATTATGCAATAACTCCCATTCCAACTTCACACTTCCAACTTCATGTCAACGTTCTCATATTTATTTACTAATCCAAAACCATTCAAATACAATTCGGAAACATTTCATATCATTTCTACAAAATATTCACAAAATATACAAAATATACAAACTTTCCACCAAGGCCATAATGCATCCAAAACTTCTAATCTTTAACATACATATTCATAACATGTTTCCATCTTCTAATTTCCTCAACAACCATCCTAACTTGCACCTTAGCAACCTAATTTCCATAATGACATAAAATCATACTAAGACGACATAAGCTCCTACATTCCATTTCAATGCAAACTTACCTCATTTTACCTTCATTTACATTGCAAGGGTCACAACAACACAACTAACATATTAAACAACATTAATCCATTTCCATTCCAACTTCAATGTACCACATGGCTATACCCTATACTTCCAACTTCAACCAACTTCTTTCAACTTCCATTTCCAATATAATTTCCATCATAACCACAACTAGAATGCAACATGAAATTCAACACACTATAGATATACACATATATACATACACGGCTACACACACACACATATATATATATATATATCCACTTTGTAAACTCCCATATTTCCATAGTTTCTACTCATTTCCATATACTACAACACAAACTAACCTTCATAACATAATAAAAAGGAATTGATTCTTACCTTCTTCTCCAATATTCTTTACTTGAATAAATTGTCAACTTGAAGAAACAAGTCCTCTTCCTTCCAAACCAACTACACCAAGTTTTAGAGGAGCCTTGAATTAATGGAAATTCAACAAGAAAATAATTTTTGAATCAATATTTTGAGGGGCAAATTTTTGGAGTGGTGGCCGAATGGCCCTTCTCTTGTGTTCTTGGTTTTTCTCTTGTTTCTCCTTCTATTCTTTCTCTTGAAAGTTCTAGGGAATTTAATGAATAAGTGCCCCTTTATTAATTAGCACATGGAAATTAAATAAGTCAAATGGGCTTGGCCATTACATGGCCGGCCACCCTTCTCCTTTGGGCCCTAATTTTTAACATTTATTTTGAGCCTAATGACTTATGGATCACATTTTGTAATTTCCGAAACAAATTTCCAAAGTTTCAATTTCGCCCTTGGCCTTTACCCGCGTTTCCACATCAACATTTTTCATGAACAACGCACACATATCTTAATCCAAATCAACCTATAACCTTATTCCTTACAAATCAAAATTATTTTAAGTTTCTCCGAATATGCGAAAGTACGGGGCATAACAAATATTATCCATCCTAGTGGCTCTAGGAATGGGAATTTCCTTGAAATCATACATATACGTCATTTGCTCGTTTCATAGAGATCATGCCAAAAGAAAGAAAGGGTAAGCCTTACATACCTGCTCCACGTCCTATTAGCTACGCTTAATTGTCCAAGCTCGCTAGTCTACATTCAAGAAGATTCACATAATCATTAGATTCGTCGTCATACACTTGCTTTAGTTCTTCAAATCAATTCTTTCATAATCTGTCGAAATTTCGGCAGCATCTTCCCTGTAAATACACCACTCCCGAGAATCTAACTCGGCCAATTTACCAACAACAATCCGAGAATTCAACTCGGCCAAATTATCAACAACAATACCAACAATCATACTAACAACTTCAACAATCAATCCAAAATACCTTCTAACATTAACAACTCTTGTCACACAATTCAACGACATTTCATTTATATTCAATTCAATCACATATAGTCAAACTAACACCAATGGTCTCACATTCAAGTGTTAATCCGAAATCCTTCTTACATAATTCAAGAACACTTTAAACAATTCACACAATATTCAAACAACCCAACCAACATACCACTTCACCCGAAACCTTCCAAATTCAACAAGAACACTAACAACACATTTCCTTCTTTCAAATTCAATTACAACAACCCAACTTACAATCTTCCAAACACATGTCTCACTTTCAAATTCATGAATTGTATTTACAACCTACACATTAGCAACTCTATTCTTATAATTATGAGGAGCTATACTAATGTCACATTAACTTCTTCCATAACCCACAAACGACCACAACTTCATTTCCAACCATTAAATCCTCATTTTACATCATAGAATCCACAACTACAACAATCAAATACTAAATAAAAATTAGTTCATCATTCCTACACAACATAACATGTACACGGCCAACACCCCAACACACCAAATTCATGATTTTTATTCATTTCTACACACTACAAAATGTACAAATCACCCATAACATATATAAAAGGAGATTGACCCTTACCTTCCTCCACCCATCCTCTTTGCTCGGCTAGGGTGTATATTGCACCAATGAATGATTTTATTGCTCCAATAACCATTCCATGTTAAAGAGGACGTTCCATTTGGTTGAAATACTAGAAGAAAATATTTTTTTGTGATCAATTTCCACGGCTTCAAATTCAGCCATGGTGGCCGAATACTCTTTTTTTTTTTTCTTCTTCTTCAAGCTTCTTGATTTAAAAGATGACTAGGTCTTATTTTGTCATCAATTGTCTCTCTCTATATATATAGCTTCTATCAATACAAAATGGACACATGTCCCTTCTCCATGCTTCTCCAACCTTCTTAATTTAAAGGATGAATATTTCTTAATTTGTCATCACTTGTCCATATATATATATATATATATATATATATTGTTCCTATTTATACAAGGTGACACACCACGCTGCCACTTGTGGCTTCATGACCATATTATTATATATATATTTTTTTGAAATTTCCATTTTGCCCCTAGCCTTTCACAATATTACCATGAACCACTTTGTGAATTTCTCTTTTTACCCTTAGCATTTTCCATATTTCCATACCAATAAACAACTTGTTCACTAAAATAATTTGGAAAATAATCTTACCCTTAACTTCTCGCAATTATCTCGAATTATCCGAACGTACAAAATACGGGCTATAACAGATGTGTCGTAGCAAAAACGCTACTAGATAAGGGGTAATGATGCCTTATCCCAATAATTAAAACATTATTTCTTTCATTTATTTAAATATATTACTTAGCCTTCTTTTTTCTCCTCTCTATCACATCATTATTTTTGTAAAGCATCAAGTCTCCTTGGCATTCCCCTTTCTCACTATTCATGCCGCCCATTTGTTTTTTCAGTCTAAAATAAAAACTCCTTTTCCACCATTTTCCTATCTTTCTTCTTCCTCCACACCCCACCAACCATCTCTACATAAATCTTCTCTCTCTCTCTCTCTCTATCTCTCAAGATTATCTTCCATCTCTACTAACTCCTCCTTGCACAATCTTTCTGTATTTTTCTTTTCTTTTTGTGTGTATAGAGTAGAAAGAAACAAAAGTACAAAAAATGGCAGCCAACAAGTTTGCAACTATGTTACACAGAAACACTAACAGGATCACTGTTATTCTCATCTATGCAGTCTTGGAATGGACTTTGATACTACTCCTTCTTCTTAACTCTCTTTTTTCATATTTAATCATCAAGTTTGCAGAATATTTTGGTCTAAAACCACCTTGTTTATGGTGTTCTCGGGTTGATTATCTGTTTGATCATGGACAAAACAAGAACATACATAGAGATCTTCTTTGTGAGGCTCATGTCACTGAGGTTTCCAAATTGGGTTTCTGCTTGAAACATAAAAAGCTAACTGAATCACAACATATGTGCCAGGATTGCTCGTCCTCTCGCCCTGGTTTCAGTGATTTGTTTCCATGGATGAAAGACATTAAAATGATAGAAAATGGCACACTGGAAGCTTTGAGGTGTTCTTGCTGTGCTGTGAATTTGGAGACCAAGTTTTCAACTCCTTATATATTGATCAAGCCTTCTTGGGATGATTTAGAATATACACACCAAGGAAATTTGTTCATTGAGGACACTGATGTTTTCGAGAAAGGCGCTGAAAACAGATCAGATTGTGTTAATTCTGATGCAGAAAAGATGGAAGGTGAAAAAGTAGATGTAGTTGTTGATGGAGTGACAGAATACATTGAGGAGAAATACAAAGAAAAGATCTTGAACGATCAAGCTTGTGAGATTGAGGATGTAGCTCCCCCTCAGCATCTCGAATTCTTCATTGATTGCACTGGTCATACCTTGGTTCCCATTCAATTAGCAAATGAAGAAGATCAGACTAAAAGTCAAGAGCCTGATGAAAATCAAGATGGGAAGGATGATGTTAAAGAGGTCTTGGAGAATGAAGAGGCTGAAGTTTATTTGGGAAAGAGTGAGAGGGAGCCTCAATTTTCTATGAAGATTGAAGAATATGAGAATGATTTGGTTTTCTATGCCAAAGAATGCCATTCAGAAAGAGAGGTTTATGGACATTTTACCGACATAGAACATGCCCAAGAAGCATCCATATATCACCAAGTTCAAATTCTTGCAGCTAGGGAAAGGGAAGAAGAAGATGAAGAAGAGAAAGAGGAAAATTCAGATGTTCCACGAGGTACATACCTAGATAATCAATTCATCTTCTTTGACCAAGTATTTTTGGATATTTAAGTTTTTAGGAATTTTTATTGTATTGTACGTTTCAGGAGAAGAGGTTTCCCAAATTCCAAATAATGAAACTGATGGAGAAGTGTCAATTGGGACTGAAATTCCTGATTTGGATCAAGCAGATGAGGTTCAATGTCATGAAGCACTTACTTCATATATACACGAAGAACCTTCCACAAGTTCTGCTCATTTCCATGGAGTTGAAGTTCATGGTAAGTTCAGATTCCTTTCTTTACATTGTAAAACCAAAATTTCGCAATGATTCTGTTATTTCATTGTAAGAAGTAAAATGAGGAGTAAACCCTTTCCCCTAAGGTTCTATTGTTACAAAGTTACTAATTTTCTTTTTGTGTGTGCGTGCGCGTCATGTCGGGTTGTAAAGAAGATGAAGAAACAGAAGTAGAATTGAAAACATTATCAGTTGATTTGAGTGGACATGTGATGAACAACCAACTTCCGGATACACCAACTTCCACTGATAGCTTCCGTCGGTTACACCAGAAATTGCTACTTGTTGAGAAGAATGAGGGTTCTCTGGATGGAAGTGAGTTAAAAAGCGGAGATGCAATCGAACATCTGAAATCAGCACTTAAAGCTGAGAGGAACTCCTTACATTCTTTGTACACAGAATTGGAAGAAGAAAGAAGTGCTTCTGCTGTGGCTGCAAGTCAGACAATGGCAATGATCAATAGGCTTCAAGAAGAGAAAGCAGCAATGCAGATGGAAGCTTTGCAGTATCAAAGAATGATGGAAGAACAATCGGAGTACGATCAAGAAGCCTTGCAGCTGATGAATGAGCTTATGGTTAAGAGGGAGAAGGAAAAGCAAGAGCTAGAGAAAGAGTTGGAAGTATATAGAAAAAGATTATTAGATTATGAGGCAAAGGAGAATATGATGCAAATGTTGAAGACAAGTAAGGACCGTAGCACAAGAAGTGTATTCTCCTCTGCCTCTTGCAGCAATGCTGAGGACAGCGATGGACTCTCTATTGATTTGAATCAAGAAGCAAAAGAAGATGATAGCTTTTATGAAAGCTTCAATCATAGTACTCCTGTCGACGCAGTTATAAATCTGGAGGAATCATTGGCTGATTTTGAAGAAGAGAGAATGGCGATTCTTGAGCAGCTAAAGCTTTTGGAAGAAAAGCTTGTCAGCTTGGATGATGACGATGCAAAACATTTTGAGGATGTTAGGCTAATGGAAGATTCATATCAAGATAATGGCAAGGAAGATTCTCATTTGCATGGAGAAATGAATGGACATGCCAATGGTTTTTTGAAGGAAATGAATGGAAAACATCGAATTGTGAATGCCGCCAAGGGAAAGAGACTTTTTCCACTATTTGATGCAATGAGTGATGAAAATGGAGATGGTACACTCAATGAATACCATTCCACCAATGGGGTTCATGACTTAAACTTTGATTTGGAGAAGAAGAAGCTAGCTGTGGAAGAAGAGTTGGATCATCTCCATGAAAGGCTACAAGCCCTTGAGGCAGATAGGGAGTTCCTAAAGAACTGTGTTGGCTCGTTGAAGAAAGGCGATAAAGGGATGGATCTTCTACAGGAAATCCTGCAGCATCTTCGTGATCTAAGGAACGTTGAGCTTCGTGCAAGAAGCTTGAGTGATAGTGTCATAGTATAGTCAACTTCTTGCTCCATTGTCATATACTACTTGGTAACTCTCCTACCTCTTTGACTCAATAATATCATATATTTCTTGAAAATATACCAGATTGTCTAATTTAACTATTATTTTTCTTTTTGTCAATTTCAGACCATGATGTCGAAGTACATTGGCAGCTATTTTACCATAAAAGAAACTCAATGAGAAAAATTGATCAATCTGTAGGAATAGCTGATAAAAATCTGCAGTCTTGGAGAAAAACAATTCAGCAAAAGGAAATCCCTTAATGGAGAGGGGAGGCTCCTGGAAATGGTCTATGCATTTTGGTCCTAATGTTAGAGGACAAAGTTTAGCTTTTGTCTCAAGCGCTTTTGTCTCAAGCATCCATGGTCATTTTGTCAAAAGTTAATCCAACATTTTTTTTTGTGGGGTTGGGTCAAAATCTCCACCTTTTTTTGGAAAAAGAGGAGATGATGACTGTATGTGCTTGTAGTCTAGTTATAGGTGAAGCCACCGTCTTTTGTATGTTGTCAAAGGGAAAAGAATGCCTGGCTTGCAAAGCTGGAGTGATCCAACAAAGACTTCAGTGCCAGGTACTCAAGTCTTTTCTTCTTTTCATTTTTATAGTTGTAGGCAATTAGGAGTAGAATTTTTTTTTCCTTCTCCAATTATTTTTTGAATTTTTCAGGGGGTAAGGATTAGAGGGGTAAGTAACTTCCTTTTTCTTTATCCTTCATCTTTTGTATCATTTCATCATATCAGGTTTGTTTATTTTTTTGGAAGGCAGAGTTGTCTAGTTGTATACAAGATATATGCATTTGTAAGTATATATGAAGTGAGTGTTTTGTTTGTTTCATTTTCAAGTGAGTGTTTTGTTTGTTTCATTTTCTCTTTTTGGGGGTTGGGGGGGAGGAGGGAGTGAGTGTCCTTCCTTTCTTTGTTGTAAAGTTCATTCCACACAAAGGATGTACAAAATACTGTACTGTGTATTGTAATTAAGTAGTAGGAAAAAGAAAGAAGGAAGCCAAAGATTGCTTTCAACAATGGATTTTTCTTTAAGCATAAACAAAACTTTGGTAGGTATCTGACAATAGCTATCTGTTTTAACACATTCAATTTCTTCCAACTAGAAAAGCAAAAGAAAACATAAACATGCTCTAATTAGTGAAAACCATAAAGGGGTTTCACAGCTAAGAAGGTGACTTTAAGGGCATGATTACAAAAGTAAGATTTTTGTATAAGCAAGCTAAGTACCTCATAATACTTACTGAGCATAGTTAACAACAGTTTAGAATAATGAAGGTTTATGAGACATAATCATGACTTAGTATCTTAAATCGTTGGATTAGCTCACCTTCTCCTCCACCCCGGTGCTTAACAGGCAAATCTGTTAATGAAGAAGCATATATTGTTTGTGATTTAGTCATTTCATTAAGGTTTAGTTTTACACTAAATTTTTTGGTAGCGTCGACTCATAAAAAATACTCCCTTCATTTCAATTTGTCAATGTTACTTTTCTGTTTTAGTTTGTTTAAAGAAATACCGTCTCTATATTTACTAGTAAATCTTTAACATCCTCCAAGGCATATTTAAGACCATATAATTCAAATGATATTTTGATACATTACACACATTTTAAATTTAAGATCACAAGATTCAAAAGTCTTCTTTAATTTCTTAAATTCAATACCGAGTTAAACTACAAAAATAAATAGGAACAGAGGGAGTAACATATACCCCCTCCATTTCAATTTATGTGAACTCATTTAACTGGGCACGATATTTAAAAAAGAGTGAAGACTTTTGAAACTTGTGGTTCAAAATAAGTCTTGAATATTTGTGTGACTGTAAATCATTTCATAAAGTGAATTTATTTTCAAATTAGGAAAAAAGTCATTTATTTTGATACGGATTAAAAAAAATAGATTCACATAAATTAAAACAGAGGAAGTAACGGCTTAATGCTTTATCGGCTCAAAGAATTCAAATTGATATAAGTTGATGTGACTGTTATTTTAATATTGACTAGTGCCTTTTACTTTAAATCATTGTTGAGTGTTGCATAACTTTGATATAACTAAAGTAAAACTAGGTTTCATGTTTTCTTTCTCTTCTTTTTCATTTCGTCAATCATAAATTACAAATTAAGACGATGAAAATGTTATTGAATTAATTAAAAAGCAACACTTGCGCACACCAATCACACACCACCTTAGGGGATAAGAGAAAGAAACTTGTTAGGTTGACTTTTTACTAATGTGGTAAATATATTGAATGTCGTAAATTGGGGAGCAAGGGAACTTGGCCATCAAGGAAACTTAGCCACCAAGCCGTTTCCTTGGTTGCTTGCCCACCAAGCACTTTCCTCCTATAAATAGAAATTCATTTCTAGAATTTTATATATAAACAATGAAATCTCTCTTAAGTTAAAAGTTGAATAATTTATCAGTCTCTTTCTATATAATTGTCGTTAGTGTATTTACTTTATAACCTTTATTTTATAACGTGTTATCAGCACGAGACTCTGTCATATTGGGTGAATATTTTAGAGAAATTGAAGAAAATTGGTTCGAAACTTCTTTATCTAGCCGTAGGAACATGAAAACATTTTCACAGGTAAGTAATTGTAATTAAATTTTGGACCGCAGATGAAGAAAGTAAAAGTTGCATCAGGTATTTCTGTTAGCCCTTACTCGGCTCTCCCTTGTATTCATTTCCTTTGTTATTTCGGATATTGTGGGGGAACCAATGTTACGTGGCCAGAAGAGAATCTTATCAACGTTCCTAGTTGGTTGTGATTAAATCTTTGCTTTTGTTTTACCATTGTTATTATGGAGGTTTTTTTTTTTTTTTTTTTTAAAAAAGAAACTAGATTATGTTCTTTGTTCAACTTCTGGTAGTGGTATATCTATTACTTGCCTTTGGTAAACTTCGCAAGTTTCACAGGAGTATTATATTTCCTTGTACTTTGGGATCCACGAGTTCATGCATATCCTATTTTTCCACAGTATTTATCTTATTGAAGATGTGTCATCAGTACATTTTCAAGAGCATATTTACAACCATTTATTGGATTATAGCATCCATTCTATTAAATTAAATATCCTTAATGGATTTTGATGTTTGTTACCATTATTTTGTATATTGGATTCTTTTGATCTCCGAATTTTAAATGGTTCGCTTGATCATTTATGCCTCAAATTTTGTTCCTGAATAACAATATTGTTAAGAGGAATTATGATATTAATTAAATAATCCTTAATGGCTAAGAGTGAAAGTTACAAGAAATACATGATCACCATAAGTGATAATATCTCTTAAATATCGTTATGATTCAATTGATCTATGTCTATAACCACTAGAAGTGCTAATATTTTCATAGGCTTGTAGTGGCTACAAGTGAAGATAAGTTAGAGAAAGATTCTTTAAATTGTATGTATGTCTCGATTTGCTCCCGAAGTAGCAATATCTTAATAGAGGTTCTAAGCTATCATGATTTGATATTTGATATGGTTAAGCCAAGTCCAAATGATTATGTTTCATTCTTGAAGAATGAGATTTTTTTTTATTTTTTTTTTTTATTTTTTATTTTTATAAATGTTACAAATATAGATCGATTCCCTGAAATGTGACAATATGTGGTAAGCTTATAAATGCGGACATACATTTGGTTGTAAAGTTATCGCGGCTCATCTCTAGAAGAGGTAGAATAATTGAGAAGAAATATTCTGAATATTCTATGCTTGATTCCCGAAGTAGTAAACTCAGAAACTCTACTCCTGCAGTAGTAGAACTTTGAACTCTACTCCCAAGTAGTACAACTCTGAAATCTACTCCCGAAGTTGTAGAATACTGAAATTTAGTCTTGAAGTAGTAAGACCCTAAAATTTACTTTCGAAGTAGTAAATCTTTAAACTTTACTCCCAAAGTGGTAAAACTTTAAACTTCACTCCTGAAGCAGAAAAAACTGGTAAAATATCTGAGAAATATTCTAAAGCAATGTCTTCTTGTGCTTGAGCAAAATAACGAGTTATTGATTAACGTTGTATTGCAAGCACATTTGAATAATCAGGTTTCAAGTGAATCAGAAATACCACGGCCTATCTCCTGGAGAGATAAAATAAGAAAGGATATACATATTATTTTTGTGGTATGAAATTAAGGCATTGCAACGCGTACCTGTCATACGTAGAACACCTCGAATAATTTTATTAAAGTATTATTCTAAGGCCAAAGGGAGCAGAGTAGAATACTTTCTATTATAACCACATTGATACATTATGGTTAGTGTTATTGATTTCCTTGAAGGAAATAAACACTAAATATATCTGTTCCCGAAGGATGTGATTTTGATTACTTTGTGGTTGCCGCTTTTGATACAAAATATTTAGATGTTAACAGCTAATCTCCTTGAAGGAGATATTTGAAATATTGAACTTTAGAGCTTAACGTTATACTTTAGTAATTTACAGTTTAATATTGTTTTTAAATTTCCATTTGATCACTGTTTTCCTTCCAGACACCAGTAGTGTCTAACCAATTTTTCTTTCGTGATATCAGAAGTATCTAAAAAAAAAAAAAAATTGGTAGTAGAAACTAATTATTAAGGGCTCCAGAAGAGCTAATTGTTTATCTATAAGTATAATGACACCAGTAGTGTCCAAATAATATCTGATCATGGTAAATAAATTAAAGTCTCTCGAAGAGGTTATATATGATAGCACCATTTATCTTAGATCTTAATTGTTACGATCGGAAAATAAATTGTAGTAAACCTGAAGTTTGCTAGCGAAAAAAAAAGGTTATCATATTGAGACTACAAGTGATTTGAAGATTGAATATCTCCAAGTTACCGGGTAAGAAATACGTATATGATACGCTACCCGAGCATGATGGGATCACATGTCACACTAAACCAAAATTTTATGACATAAAATCTCATCCAATAGTAAACTAGAAATTTACTAAAATAAATAGCACTCGTCATGCTAAACTTGATGTTTAGGGTACATATAATTTTTTCAGTTGACCTGACCGTTTTTTGTCGTCCTGATTTAAATCTGATGTGCTAATTGAGTATTCGAAATATATTTCTAGTTCTTCAATGTTTGTGTTGCTTGTTCTCATGATAAGTTGGTTACACCAGCTAATGTTGGGACTGAATCCCCGAAATTTTGAAAAATATAAAAGGTGAATGCGGGCCCCTTCAACTGCAATATGACGTCTTAAATAGATGTATCTATGAGACAGTCACATGTAAGTTTATTTTCAACTGGCAGTTTGACATTTACGAAGTTGCTTGCTCAAAATAATTGAGTTGAAAGCACAATTTCCAGAATATGTAATCAAGACAATTCATCTTGATAATGCTGGTTTATATCTAAGCTGATTTGGTATTGGATGCCTCCATAATATAGCTAAACCATTTCTTATGAGAACAGAGCTCCAAATGTTGGTCTGAGATATGATATATTGCATACAACGACACTTGTATGCTTCAGACCAATAAATTGTGATAAATTCTCCCCTCATAATTAGTTCAAGGTCATGAACTAGATATTTCCATCTTATAGCTTTTGATGTGCGGTATATGATTAATGGACATACCATGATGCACACAGATGGATTTCCCAAAGAAAATGGGGATATGTGTTAATTTTCTAACATTAGGGGGAGAGAAAATACAACTGAGAAATATGTTGTGAATTATCATCAGTATGATCCTCGGATAATTCAAGTCAAATGCTGGAAGCATTTGCTGACCTAACTATTTCATATTTCATCTGCAAAATGCTCCTAATGTCCCTGAAGGATAGAGTCTACAGCATGCATGGAACATGATAGACTAATCGGTTCCAAATGTAATAATCCTTGAAAAAGGAGAGGAGCAAATGATCAAAATGATAATAATAATAAGGAGGCAATGTGCTCTTGAAGAGCCTACAACATAGCACTTCATGAAACTTTATGGGAGGTTCAGGTACCTGAAAATAATGAAGTGATGAGATCTCAGTAAGTTATGTCGAATTGTGAACCGATAAATGATATTTCGTCGACAATATCTTTGATACAATGTGGCGCGCAATACTGTATAAGATTGTGAGGATCTAAGTTCTACGTCTCTTAAGCATGCTGACATAGAAATAATTACCAAATGATATGATAAATCTTGGTAAGCGTAAACTTATTGGACATGTAGTCCAGACATTACAAGTTCTTGGGGAACTTATTCATAATCCTTATATGAATTAAATCAGGTAAGGTGAATGTGATTTAATCAGCTTAGTGAATATTCTTGACGAAGGGAACAAAGATGAACCTGTTTATCCTTGTCCATATATGATAATTAGAACCTTTCATATTATTGTGCAAGTTGATTACTTGAATATTTCTAGAGCTCTTGAAGAGTTTCCAAAAGCAGTAGATTATCTGCTAAAAGATGTCGAAATGAGAAAATTAGATTGGTCCTGAAGTATCATATATTTGTGCAATTGATGCATTTATTTGTCTTGCTATAACTATGAGCATGATATAATTTCCCTCCTACATAGAGATATTGAAATAAGATCAATTGTGTATTGCAAATGAAAGCCCCGACATGAATGTGTTTATCCTAACAAATATTGTCAAGTGTTTTGGATATACAGGACATTCATATGATCGACATAAGAGTTCGATCCAGTTATGTTATCTATTTTCATGAAGGATTACTGTCATACCATGTTATTTTGCTGACAGTCAAATCATAGAAAGATAACAACAGTTTATAAAGCAAGTCAAGAATGTACTTGGCGTGACCGCAACGATACTATATGACGATAAAGCAACTATATCTAAAGAATGAAGATGCAGATGATCAACCGGTTCGTCAAATGATCATTTGACAGAACTGATCACAAAGACACTACCAACATCGACATATGATCCGTTTGTATACAAGATTGGAGTACATGATCTCCAGAAGAATGGTGATATTGATAATCCTGTAGATTTGTTCAACAAATCTTTGCTGACTTCAACTCCTGAGAAGATGTTATTCAAGATTCGAATGTGAAGACTCTGACATTTGAATTTTGGTCTTCGTCAGTGGGAGTAAAATACGTGTTGTACTCTTTTTCCCTTAACCAAGGTTTTGTCCCATTGGGTTTTCCTGGTAAGGTTTTTAATGAGACAGCTCTCAAAGCGTATTACTAGATATGTGTACTCTTTTTTCTTCTGTGAGACTTTTTCCCACAACTTTTTTCCTAATAAGGTTTTAACGAGGCACATCATCTAATTAATGGATATCCAAGGGGGAGTGTTGTAAATATATTGAATGTCCATCAAGTAAATTGGGGAGCAAGGAAACTTGGCCTTCAAGGAAACTTGGCCACCAAGCCATTTCCTTGGTTGCTTACCCACCAAGCACTTTCCTCTTATAAATAGAAGTTCATTTGTAGAATTTTATATGCAGACAATGAAATCTCTTTTAAATTAAAGGTTGAATAATTTATCAGTCTCTTTCTATATAATTGTCTTTGATGTATTTACTTTATAGCCTTTATTTTATAACAATTAAATGCTTTTGCTTGTTTACCTTGTTTTAAGTGGTCCTCAAAATGGATGGAAATGTCGACCAAATTTGGTTGTTGGGGACATTATCAGGATGATCCCACATTTTGGCTTATTTTCCATCAAGACCATACCAATCTTTCCTCTTTTTTTTTTTAGTTTTTTTTTTTAAATTTTTTTATTTGGCCCATTTAGTTTAAATGGCTGTATTATTTTTGTACATATCCCTCATGACAAAATCAATCTTCCACTAGAATCCAATACATCATTTTTACCTTCTTCAACGCCAGCCAACTATATTGAGAAATAAATATTATAATTTCCCTTCTTTAATATTTTTGATTAATTAATATCGTATCACGTTGTATGATGCATCATCCAAATCAATAATCCACATGCACACAAGACCAGGCTGTTCACATACCACAATCACAATGTCTCTTTTTTCCCTTTGCTTTTTTATATAGGAGTAATAAAGAATTGTGAAAACAGTTATACTTTTAGTCTTTCTATATGTCATTGTGGTGACATTAATCCCTAGGGTAATCGTTGGAGAATTTCTGAAAATCCAGCATACAAGTTTCTTCTTTTTTGGGTACCGCAAGGGGTTATCTGTGCAATTACAACTAGTATATTTGAGATTTTATTTAGGTCCACTCAGCAATTTAAAGATTTTATCTTTGGGGTTGATATACTTATTCCATCCATGTGAATGAACAAGCTACATGTTTGTAGTACAATCAAAGAAACTTCTGTATAGAACTGACAAAGCAGTAATGTAGTAGGATATCTTTATTTATCAGTATAATATTATTTTGTTTATTTTCCTTTGATTTTTTTAAAGAAGATTGAGGCATATTATAGCATCACTAATTATTTTATCACTTGTAGGGTTTGGTTAAGTTGGTTGCTTTCGGCTGCATCATATATATGTTCATCTATAGTCTAAGCTGAGCTGAACCCAAAATTTTGACGTAGAGGGGGCACTAATGACCAAATGCCTTAATATTGACATGTCAATTGTTACTGTCAAAGTTTGACGTGCAACTCTTTGAAAACTTAATAATTATGAGAAGGTATCAGTAAAATAGTATAAAGTATAAACTTCAACATTGGAAGAAGGAGAATGTGTTTAGAATGGGGAAAAGATTTGATTTGGAACTTTTTTTTTTTTGTGTGTGTGAGAGAGGACGGGGGGGGGGGTAAGGGGGGACTAAAGAATAAAAAAGAAGTTGTGGGCTTATTAATTTATTTGTAGAGAATCTACAAAAAAAATAGAAACTAAACTGCTATAGCCAGGATCGAACCCAGGTTTCATGTAAGGACATAGGGCCCAAGAATCAATTTCACCAAAATAGTAGATATATCTCAAGGGTCTTTTTAAATATACATGCATTTTTTACGATGTATATATAATGTTTTTCTGAGATTAGCGGTGGCACGCGACCCCCTTGTAATGGGGTGGGTCCACCTCTGAGTCTTAAGCATGTGACTTTCCATTGTAGAGTTTTTTAATACAAGAATCAGCAGCTTTTTATATGTTCTTTTACTAATAAATCGATATCCATGATCTGGCTGCTCTTTGGGCAGTTTACAATTTAACTTTTTGAAACTTATTAGTCCTCTTAATTCTGACTTGTTTTTATTATTCATTCTTTTGATGTGGTTCCCGTAAAATGTCTTTTCAAAGATATAGTAATGTATTAGTCAGTGAGAAGAAAGAAATAGAAGGAGAAGGAAGTGAAAGACAACCGAATACATAACGTATATGAGGTATCAATTTCGTGGACAAGGGTGTATAGTTCCGATGATTATTTTATAAAGTTTATACTATACTAATCTTTTATTTTATTTTTATTTTGTATAACTAAAATTAGACT